>NC_134357.1:317529669-318729669 GCF_048569485.1 Anomaloglossus baeobatrachus
CCACCCTGTCATCTGTGATTGGTTGCAGGAAGACTCGCACCCAGCCTGTGGCAGTCTTTGCTGCAGTCATCGCTCATCGCGGCTCAGTCATAGGCTACACTCACAGCTGGCAGTCGTTCTCTATGGTTGCTAGCTGTGAGATGTAGCAGAGCTGGATGAGTCGTCGTGGGACATTGTGTGGATTACACCAGACCTGCAGGGTGTTTGGGATAAATAAAGTGGTGAAGGAGGGTGCGTTTTTGTATTTTATTCCAAAAGAAAAAAATGGGGGAAAAAAAAGGATTTTTTTTTCTGTGTTTGTATTTATTTACTTTCATGTACAAGTTAATGATGCAGGTATCTCAGACGCCTGCCATTATTAACCTAGGGTTTAGTAGCAGCTGTGCGCTGTTATTAACCCCTTATTACCCTGGTAGCCGCACGTCTTTTTTTTAAAATTATTTAAATAAAAAAAAAAAAAAAGCCACATGCGGTTTCTCTTAGGTCTGAGTCACACTTGCGATGGGCTCGCACGAGTCTGACATCGCATCACCGGCACAGCCACACACTTCTGATATGAGCGTGCATGTGTTTCTAGGTACATGCACGCTCATGTTAAGAAAGCGCAGGCTGTGCCAGGTGATGTCATGCCAGACGTGTACGAGTCTGACCGTGCATCACCGACACAGCTGCGCACACTTCTGACAGGAGTGTGCATGTGTTTGTCTACAATCACACTCACCATACTGACCTGCAGACACTTTCACTGCTTTCCCCGCCCACCGGCCATACTGGCACCTGTGATTGGTTGCAGACAGCTGCCACTCAGGGTGGCGGCAGGTCTAGCTGCAACCAATTACACGCGCCAGTGGGCGGGCAAAACAATGAATATTGAATTGTCGGCTCCGGAAGGGAAAAGTGTGACCCGGAAGGAGTTTGCTGCCATGACACAGCCTCGGTGAGTATACTAAGTGCGTTTCTACCCCCCATCCCTTCCTCCAACGTTTTTAATCTCCGGATTCTGGTCCCCATTGACTTATATGGGCATCAGATTCCGGAGCAGAAAGGACTTTTTTTTTTAATCCGTCGGTGATCCGCCGGTTCCAGTTTTTGGCCAGTTTGATCAGCTCTACATATGACATAAATATAGATATGTACTTTTAGACCCTTTAAAATGCAGACTGAGTGCGATTGACTGGCATGGCAGCTGGACACCCGCTCAGATGCCATCTTGTTGCTCCTGTGAAGCCCAGTACACTGCATTGTATAATGAATGGAGTCTTTCAAAGTTAAAACTCATCCCCAAAAAACAAGGCGTCCCCTTCCTGACCGTAAAATAAAAAAAAACACACAAAAATTAAGACTGAAAATTGACTGCTCTTAAAAGGGATGTCTCAAGTTGAATAGGTAAAATTGCATATTTCTTGTAAACACAAGTTTGCAATTTATTTCTTAATAGACATTACTTTTATTTGCAAGAAAGGAGGGATTTTTACTTTTATAGCGTACAGCTGGTTACCTAGGTTACCGACCACCCCAGAATCCCAGCCTGTTTGGATCCACCCAGCTTCAGTGTCACTGCACTTCAGGCTCTGTTCGGGCAGAGGGATGCATGCCGCTGATCTGACCTGTCAATCTTTAGGAGTGCACCTCCCCCGGTAAAACAGAAAGTCGGGAGCAGTGTGCTCCTGCAGATACAACTTGAGAAAAACCCTTTCAGGAGTTAAATCACCATAAAAAATTAATGTAAATAGAAAAGTAACAGAGGCTTGGCTGCTTCTAGACATTTATTCCTTGTGGAAGAAGCAGATGGTGTCTTATACAACTTTACTCACAAACTTCAGCATGTTCCAATCAAACACATAGTCATAGGAGAACCCTTGGCGATGGAAGAGATTCCTGAAGAGCTGCCTTAAGTACGAGTAGTCTGGCTTGTCATCAAAGCGTAGAGACCGACAGAAGTTCAGGTAGGTGGCAAACTCCGCTGAAACCAAAGACAATAAGTTACCATTTTTACAAAGAACATTCTGACAATTACCACGATATAGCAGAGGAGAGAACCAAGCCACAACTGACTAGAATTGCGGGAAAAATTCAAGGTGCCATAATAGTCTGCAAATATGGGATCAATATAAGATCAGAGATTGGATTCTGCAGTAATATCAACATTTGTGAAGATTTGCTGCAATAATAAAGTATCAAACAGGACAGCAAGGGTGGAGGAAACGTCTGGGATTTAACAGGTCAATGTATGTGGGTTTATCCAATCTGGCCATCTTAGATCAGCCCTTTAACATTTTGAAGTTTGGTTCCTCTTCATGTTTTTAAGACATCCTAATGAATATTTAAGAGCGGTCATTATAGGTAACATAGACTTATAAAAAAGGAAAGAAGAGGCACAAAGCAGGTCATACTACAAAGAACAATGGCATTTCCTGGAGACTGATCTTCTAGTGCCAGAAGTTAGCATACGGTCCATCTTAAAATGATATTACACTTAGGCCATGTTCACATGTTGCAGATTTTTCTCCCTCGCATTCCCTTGCGTGAATTGGATTTTGAAAAGCTTATTTACTCCTCCATTCTGCAGCATGTTAGCTTGGTCTAATGTTTGCCCTTATAAGAGGTAGTATTAACAGGATAGTCCCGTTATATCACAACACCTAAGGTCTACAACAGAAACTGAGTGTGATTGTGTGATATTGTGGGTTGTGTATCATTTTGTGTAGGTTCGTATTTTAGGCATGGTGCTCTGTCCATTTTATGTATTTGTCCTGTTGGCAGGTTAATCACCCCCTGCCGGACTTTTGTCCCCAAGTCTGGGGGAAGGGGGCCTGGAATCCACCTAACCTCTCTGTTTACCTGGGGGATTATTAAGTCTGTTCGAGAACTTCAAGAGACAAGCAGAAAGATTGATCCTCTGGGGGAGAAGCTGCAGCTACAGGCAGCACCACGATTTCTCTGGAAAAGAACTGCTGGAGGATTGTGACTAATCCCCAGGACATTTAACCCATTACTGGACTATTTTACCCTCTGTGTGGTAGATTATTAGATGGACATTCTGGATTGCATGGAATAAATATTCTTTGGATGGTTCAATCATCTCTTACTCTTTGGATTGTGTGATATCGGAGAAGGACCCTGTGACACTGAGGTTTCGATTATTAATCCTTGTGTAGTGCACGGAGCCTGGTCACTTACAAGGATAGCTTTTACACAGGAGCTCGATGGGTGTAGACATCTTTTTCTCACTTATGCGCTCGTATTTTTGTCGTTTGGTGGCTGCTTTCAGTCCTTGCCATGGCAGTGAACCCAGATTGAAATACATCAGTACGTAACCCAAGGATTCCAGGTCATCCCGGCGAGATTGTTCTGTAGGGACAGAGAAAAACCTTATACTACTACAAAACTTTGCATTCTACAAAACTCAGGTCTCCCTGCACTTATATGACACTGGCATCAGAGCTGCCGTGATAATGATCATGGAAATGCTGGGACACCGGCCGGTGAGAGATGAGAGCACAAGTAGAAACTTTTTTTATTTTACTTTGGATTTACTATTTTAGCATTTTTATTGCCCTCCATTAGCCATCAGTAATGTACATGCAGTGTGTGCCTTAAAATACTTACTGGTAACGGTCGCCTGCCGTTTCCAGCAGCGCGCTCTGTTCCCTCTACTACATTAGGTTGCTGCAATTTTCTTTGCAGCTTACATTATTTCCTTTGTTAATGAGAACTTAGAAGAAGAACTTTGTTCCGAGTCTCAGACTCGGACTTACATTGATAAAGTGACTTTTTGTCCACACGGAAGATGTTGTGGGAATCGACTGGTCATAAGATGCAGAACACCCATCGGAACGTTGGTGGAAGTGGCAGAAGACCGGGACTTAAGTAGTTTCATGCGCACACGGATAGCTAACAAGTGGTGAAAGAGATAGATATAGAGATACAGTGGAACCTCAGTTTACGAGTAACCCGGTTTGCGAGTATTTCGGTATACGAGCAAAGCTTGCTGTAAATTTGTGACTAAGTTTACGAGCAATCTTTGCTGTACGAGCAAATACTCACCGCACACACTTCCGGTTCCGTACTTTCACTGCGCTCTGACCCGCTCTTGCAGTCTATGTCTCTGTCTGTATTTGTATCAGTCTGTCTGTCTCTCTCTGTGTGTGTCTGCCTCTTTCCAGGTCTGCCTCTCTGTTTGTCTGTCTCTTTCTGTCTCTCTTTGTCCGTCTCCGCACCTACATCTTATTACCTCACACAGAAGCTTCTTATAGTAACAGTTTATTTTATTCCTATAGCAACCACTAACAGTTGCTATTTATAGCCTGTAGCTCCCACCTCCATTCAGTTTAATGAAGGCAGGATTTTGGAGAGTAACCGTAAGCAGGGGGGGTTATATTTTCCCGTCAAAACATATCTATATATTAACCAAAACAAGAAACTGTTGTAGCACTACCTTTTGAAGGGGTTGTCCAAACGGTGGTATTTTTGCATGAACCATTACCAGCTATGCACATAAATAAAAAGTGGATCGGTGCTGTTACCACTACCACACACAGACAGACAGAAAAGGGCCCCTGTGCAAGAAAAACAAAATGGGCCCTTTGCACCCCAGGGGCTGATCATAATGCACAACTCCACCTGCTCTGGAGGAGGAAATGGGCCCCCTTACCCTTTGTGCCCCAGTGAGGCTCCACCAATGATATGTCCGCCCCCGACTACCCTGGCACAACCTGCATTGGTTGGACAGAAACAGATTGTGTAGACACTCGCCAACAGGTAACCAGTTGGTAATTTATGGGAGGAACAACAAAAGTTGTGGAATTTTGGGGGGCACACCATTAAAGGTCTTTATGTAAAAAGGTGATAGCTAAAAATCAGCATCTTTACTTATAAATCCATTGTTTCAGTTCCCCTACATTAAGACTACAGAAGGTTTTAGAAAGTGCTCTCCCTCTGTCTGATTCTAGTGAAGTGGCCGGCTCCTTCTTCAGTCATTATTTACATAAGTCAACAGCAATGATCGAAAATATGTGGCACCTGCAGATGCAGGCCGAGGACACGCGGATAATAAGTGATAAAGGTAAATTACTGACGGGTGTGAACTAATGCAGATTGCACATAGAGGCTAATGGGTACTTTGCACGTTGCGACATCGCTACTGCGATATCGTCGGGGTCAAATCAAAAGTGACGCACATCCGGCGCCAGTAATGACGTCGCAACGTGTAAAGCCTAGATGCACCGATAAACTATCGCAAAAGCTTCGTAAATTGGTGATCTATGTAGTGTCGGTCATTTCCATAATTTCGCTGCAGCGACGGTACAATGTTGTTCCTCGTTCCTGCGGCAGCACACATCGCTGTATATGAAGCTGCAGGAGCCGAATGGCCCACGAAGCGCCAACTGCTCGCGTGGAATGAGCCCACAGCCCGCTAGGAATGGGCTTGAGTTGCAAGCAGTAGACTTCCTGGATCGCAGAGCGAATCCAGCGAGCCAGAGTCGCCTTTGAAGCTGCCTGTCCCTTCTTAGGCCCCTCAGGAATGACAAAGTCCGTTTTCCTGAAGGGGGCTGTCCTGGATATGTAACATCTGAGAGCTCTGACGAGGTCTAACGAATGCAGAGACCTTTCCACCCTATGAACTGGGTGTGGACAAAAGGAAGGCAGAACAATGTCCTCGTTCAAATGAAATGGGGTAAGAACCTTTGGAAGGAAATCCGGAAGGGGGCGCAGAACCACCTTGTCCTGGTGAAAGATCAGAAAAGGCTCGCGGCAAGAGAGAGTGCTGCTAGCTCCGAAACCAGTCTGATGGACGTAATTGCCACCAGGAATGTTACCTTCCAGGACAGAAGAGCAAGGGAGGATTCCTTGAGGGGTTCAAAGGGAGACCTCTGGAGACCGTCCAGAACGAGGTTGATGTCCCATGGTTTCAGCGGCCGTTTGTACGGGGGAGCTAGATGGAAAACGCCCTGGAGGAATGTCTTGACTTGCGGTTTTTGAGCCAGGCGGCATTGGTAGAAGATTGAGAGCGCTAAGACCTGCCCTTTAAGGGAACTGAGAGCCAACCCCGCTTGCAATCCAGACTGTAGAAAGTCGAGAATTCTGGGGAAGGCCAGAGGCATAGGCTGGACGTTAGTTTCTCTGCACCATGAAAGGAAGATTTTCCACGTACGGTGGTAAATGCGGGATGAAGCAGGCTTTCGGGCGCTGATCATGGTGGAAATACCTGAGGGGGAGAATCCCGCTCTTGTTAATACCCAGGTCTCAATGGCCATGCCATCAGCTTCAGGGCTCTGGAGTTCTGATGGGAAATGGGCCCTTGGGTCAGCAAGTCTGGGATGTCTGGAAGGTGCCACGGTGCATCTGTGAGCATTTGTACTAATTCGGCGTACCTGGCGCGCCTGGGCCAGTCCGGTGCTATCAGTATCACCGGGACTCCCTCTGCCTTGATCTTCCTGATTACCCGCGGCAGCAGGGGTAGAGGTGGAAATATGTAAGGCAGGCGGAATTGGTGCCAGGAGCAGACTAGAGCATCCGCGCCGATGGACTGCGGGTCACGTGACCTGGCTATGAACGCGGGTACCTTTGCATTCAACCTTGAGGCCATTAGGTCCACGTCTGGTGTGCCCCAGCGAGTGCAGATGTG
Organism: Anomaloglossus baeobatrachus; assembly: GCF_048569485.1. Classification (NCBI taxonomy): domain Eukaryota; kingdom Metazoa; phylum Chordata; class Amphibia; order Anura; family Aromobatidae; genus Anomaloglossus; species Anomaloglossus baeobatrachus. The sequence continues at coordinate 317,536,298 of NC_134357.1, forward strand.
TAGAAACACATCTGGGTGGAGAGACCATTCTCCGGCGGCCAGGCCTTGGCAACTTAGAAAGTCTGCTGCCCAGTTCTCTACCCCCGGTATGTGTACTGCTGATATCACGGATCCCGACGATTCGGCCCAGCTGAGGATCTTGTGGGCCTCGAGATAAGCTGCTTTGCTGCGGGTGCCCCCGCCGATTGATATAGGCTAGAGCTGTCGCATTGTCCGATTGGACTCGAATCTGACGACCCGCTAGCAGAGGGCAGAACGCTCTGAGCGCGCGGAGTTCCAGGATGTTTATGGGTAGGAAAGACTCCTGGGGCGTCCAACGTCCTTGAGCAGTGTGGTGCCGGTACACTGCTCCCCAGTGTAGGAGGCTGGCATCCGTGGTCAGGACCAGCCAGTTCACTGGGAGAAAAGATCTCCCCTTCGATAGGGATGAGGACCGAAGCCACCAGCGGAGAGCGTACCTGACTGAAGGCGTCAGGTGAAGATGTCAGTCCAGGGAGAAGGGGCTCTTGTCCCAGGCCGCTAGAAGGGCTAGCTGCAGTGGACGGAGGTGCAGTTGAACAAAGGGTACTGCTTCCATAGCTGCCACCATCCTGCCGAGCACTTTCATGCTGAATCGAATGGAGCGAGACGGAGGACGTATGGTGTGGTTACGTGGTAGCTCAGCGTGACAGTCAGTGCAGGCTGAATAATAGACCATGTGGGCCTTAGCACTCTTAGTGCCCTTAGAATTCTGCATGTTCCTAATAGGGGTATGCCAGGAGGGGGAGCAATACTCAGCAGAGCTACAAGTGAAGCAAGTACCTCACCAGAATCAGCCAATGGCCCTGTCCTCAGGAAGGATTAAGCTCTATGGAGATCTTCGCACGCTTTCCTGGGGGGGGGAATTATTGCGGCCGCGGGGAAGCGGGGCTTAGCGCTAAAAGAGCGCGAAGATGAAGTCAGTGTGCCCCCCCCTGCTGTGGGTAGTAAAAAAACGGCGGGAAGGGAGCTTCTGATAGTTTTCCTCCCTCTCCCTCCAGTCAGTACACAGCTTGTCACTGGTGGTTAACAGCCGGCTTTTCTGCTAGAGCAAATAAACAGAGCAAATAAACAGCGTGAGTCCCTGAGCCCTCCGCCTGCCACCAGGAAATTATCTGCAGGACTTTCTGCAAACAGGAGTGACTTCCCCCCTCCTCCAGCCAGCAACCTCGAGAAAAGTTAACAGTGTGTGTGCAGGATCCTTGGGGCTCTCCTCCTTGCACGCAGCAAGGGACTTTCTCATAATAAATACTGTAAATGTCCTGGGAGCCTTCCCTGCAGCGTCTTTTCTCCCTTTGTCCGGGAAACCAGTCAGGGGGGGATCTCACCTTAAAACACTGCTTCAGTCCAGGCAGTGAAAAGAGAGTCAGCTTGCTGTGTCTGGTTACACCCGTGCCATATTCAACTCAGAGACTGCAAAGAGGGGCTGAGGAATTGGGCTATAGGGGCAAAGGCCTCTACCATGGGCTTTGGAAAATCTGTGTCTGTGGAACCCGTCGTCCAGCCCAGGATCCAGCGTCGCAGGAGGGGGTACATGGAGGAGACACTCCACGTTCCCGCCCGTTGATGGTAGTGGGAGATCGGTCCCAAAAGGAAACCGTCGCCCTCAAAAAATAACAAACCTTGAAACGAAGTGCCTCCTACAGACACTTAGCTAAAATTGGGGTTTGCCTGGCCCGGCCAGGGGGTGTATACTGCAGAGGAGGAGCTATGCTTTTGCATCTACTTAGTGTCCTCCTATGGATAGGCAGCATAACACCCATGGTCCTGTGTCCCCCAATGAGGCGTCAGAGAAAAAAAAAAATCACAGGCTATGGGCAGAAAAACTCTTACAAATTACAAGGATATTTGGTGCCAAGCCATTTTAATTGCAGTAAAGAAGAAAAAAAAACACTGAAAGAATTGCCATGCTGTGTAAAAACAAAAATCGATAGCCAAAAAGAAACATACCAAGTGAACCAAATTTTATTAAGGTAATTTATTTTGCGGCTACTGTAAAAAAGTAACATTTTTTTTCCCCACATGAAAATTACTACGTGTAAAGCCTAAAGCCTGCTTTACACCTTACAATTTCTCGTGTGATCGCACCTGCCCCCGTCGTTTGTGCGGCATGGGTAATTTCTTGCCCGTGTCGCACAATCCTGTAACCCCCCCCCCCCCCCGTCACACCCACTTACCTTCCAAACGACCTCGATGTGGGCAGAGAACATCCACTTCCTGAAGGGGGAGGGACGTTCAGCGTCACAGCGACGTCTCACAGCGGCCGCCCAATAGAAGCGGAGGGGCGGAGATGAGTGGAACATAAACATAAACTTTCAATTTTTTGAAAATGAGCGACGTGTCAACGAGGAACGAGAAGGTGAGTATTTCTGCTCGTTCATAGCTGTCACACGCTACGATATCATGAACGATGACGGATGTGCGTCACTTATGACGTGACCCCGCCGACATCTCGTTAGATATATCGTAGCGTGTAAAGCTTGCTTAAGGGTACGTGCCCATGATCAGTGTTGGCAGCGTTTTGGAAGCAGCATATTTTCACTGTGTCCAATACACTGCTTTGTACAGTACAAGCACAGTGGACGGGATTTATAGAAATCTCATGCCCACTGTGCTTCTTTGCAGTGTAAACTGAGCTGCAGCACAGCTTCCCGAGCCGCAGCATGTCAATTTATACTGCGGAGACAGCGGGAGAACAGCACAAGTCCACAGCACTCCGAATCCTGATCATGGGCATGGACACTGCATTCTACCGTGGAGAACACGCACATCTCCGGCCCCAAGAAGACACTACATGTATACATTTTATGCACAAAAAAAACAACCTATGGCCAGAAAACTATAACGGAAATGACATGTACTTTTGGTACTTTTTTTGGCTAACCAATATTGTTCCTAAAGGGGTATTCCCATCTCTAAGATCCTATCCCAATACATAGTGGGTGTAATAATATTAGCAAATACCTCCAATTAGAATGTAGTATAGTTCTTCTCATTAGCTATGTTGCTTACCTCATGTGTAGTGCATTATAGTAGCTTAAGTATCCTTAGTTACAACCACGAGCAACTATCTGTCCCTATATAAGTGGATATAACCATGGATACCTAAGCTCTAATGCCCTGCACATGAGGTAAGAGACATGGCTATGTCAGGAGAACTATACTACATTTCTATTTGGAGGCATTTGCTAATATTATACCTACTACTTATTGAGATAGGATCTTGGAAATGGGAATACCCCTTTAGGGGTAACAACTGCTGGAAAAAAAACAAAACAAAAAAAAAAAAACCCAGGTGCTTCAGCTTTAAAAAAAATGTAAATTAAAAATATAAATAAAAAAAATTAAAAAAATACTGTGACGATTTTAGAAATCTCATTCAATTTGCTGTAACTGAAAAACGCTGCGTTACTTCAGTATGAATGAAGAAATAATTAAAAAAAAAAAAAAGACTACAAAAATGCAACATGTAATAGGCTATGTTGCCAGGGTCAGCATTTGTTGAGATTTGGCAGTAGAGTTTCTGCACCTCCGTGTCTTTGTGCTTTTTCCATTTCATTTCTGCGTGCGGTTTTGACGCTGCATTTTTTGTCTCTGCTTGGTGTATCATGCTATAAATAAAGCTGCTTTGTCTTTGAAACTTCCCGGTATTGACATTCTTAGGTGCGAATTACATGCATTTTCGGTGTTTCCGCTAAAGAAATGCGCTAAGGACGCATGTGCGTTTTTTTCCTGCGGATTTTCCGCATCTAATGCAAGTCTGAGGAAATTCCACATGGAAAGCTCAGCACACCAGCAAGACAAAGTGAAATGTTATGGACTGAAAACTCCCACCGCAGATCAGGTTACACAGCGTTAAAAAGCAGCCCAGTGGGCAGGAGATTTCTATTAATCCCACCCACTGTGCTTTGACTGTACAACATTGTGTTTTTGATACAGTGGGGAGAAAAAAAAAAAAAAAGAGGATTAAAAGAAGGGAATTTTGTTTACTTACCGTAAATTCCTTTTCTTCTAGCTCCTATTGGGAGACCCAGACAATTGGGTGTATAGCTTCTGCCTCCGGAGGCCACACAAAGTATTACACTTTAAAAAGTGTAACCCCTCCCCTCTGCCTATACACCCTCCCGTGCATCACGGGCTCCTCAGTTTTGGTGCAAAAGCAGGAAGGAGGAAACTTATAAATTGGTCTAAGGTAAATTCAATCCGAAGGATGTTCGGAGAACTGCAAACCATGAACCAAAAGAACAATTCAACATGAACAACATGTGTACACAAAAGAACAACCAGCCCGAAGGGAACAGGGGCGGGTGCTGGGTCTCCCAATAGGAGCTAGAAGAAAAGGAATTTACGGTAAGTAAACAAAATTCCCTTCTTCTTTGTCGCTCCATTGGGAGACCCAGACAATTGGGACGTCCAAAAGCAGTCCCTGGGTGGGTAAAAGAATACCTCGATAAAAAGAGCCGAAAACGGCCCCCTCTTACAGGTGGGCAACCGCAGCCTGAAGGACTCGCCTACCTAGACTGGCATCTGCCGAAGCATAGGCATGCACCTGATAGTGTTTCGTGAAAGTGTGCAGACTAGACCAGGTAGCCGCCTGACACACCTGCTGAGCCGTAGCCCGGTGCCGCAATGCCCAGGATGCACCCACGGCTCTGGTAGAATGGGCTTTCAGCCCTGAAGGAATCGGAAGCCCAGAAGAACGGTAGGCTTCAAAAATCGGTTCCTTGATCCACCGAGCCAAGGTTGACTTGGAAGCCTGCGACCCCTTACGCTGGCCAGCGGCAAGGACAAAGAGCGCATCAGAACGGCGCAGGGGCGCCGTGCGAGACACGTAGAGCCGGAGTGCTCTCACGAGATCTAACAAGTGCAAATCCTTTTCACATTGGTGAACTGGATGAGGGCAAAAAGAAGGTAAGGAGATATCCTGATTGAGATGAAAAGGGGATACCACCTTAGGGAGAAATTCCGAGACCGGACGCAGAACCACCTTATCCTGGTGAAACACCAGGAAGGGGGCTTTGCATGACAGCGCTGCTAGCTCAGACACTCTCCGAAGTGATGTGACTGCCACTAGGAAGGCCACCTTCTGCGAAAGACGTGATAGAGAGACATCCCGCAGCGGCTCGAAAGGTGGTTTCTGAAGGGCCGTTAGCACCCTGTTAAGATCCCAGGGTTCCAGCGGACGCTTGTAAGGTGGGACTATGTGGCAAACTCCCTGCAGGAACGTGCGGACCTGCGGAAGCCTGGCTAGACGCTTTTGGAAAAACACGGAAAGCGCCGATACTTGTCCCTTGAGAGAGCCGAGAGACAAACCCTTGTCCATTCCGGATTGAAGGAAAGAAAGAAAAGTGGGTAAGGCAAACGGCCAGGGGGTAAAACCCTGATCAGAGCACCAGGATAAGAAGATCCTCCAAGCCCTGTGATAGATCTTGGCGGACGTTGGTTTCCTGGCCTGTCTCATAGTGGCAATGACATCTTGAGATAACCCTGAGGACGCTAGGAGCCAGGACTCAATGGCCACACAGTCAGGTTGAGGGCCGCAGAATTCAGATGGAAAAATGGCCCTTGAGACAGCAAGTATGGGCGGTCTGTGAGTGCCCACGGTTGACCCACCGTGAGGTGCCACAGATCCGGGTACCACGACCTCCTCGGCCAGTCTGGAGCGACGAGGATGGCGCGGCGGCAGTCGGACCTGATCTTGCGTAACACTCTGGGCAGCAGTGCCAGAGGAGGAAATACATAAGGCAGTCGAAACTGCGACCAATCCTGAACTAATGCGTCCGCCGCCAGAGCTCTGATCTTGAGACCGTGCCATGAATGCCGGGACTTTGTTGTTGTGCCGAGACGCCATGAGGTCGACGTCCGGCGTTCCCCAGCGGCAACAGATCTCTTGAAACACGTCCGGGTGAAGAGACCATTCCCCTGCGTCCATGCCCTGGCGACTGAGAAAGTCTGCTTCCCAGTTTTCTACGCCCGGGATGTGAACTGCGGAGATGGTGGAGGCTGTGGCCTCCGCCCACAGCAGAATCCGCCGAACTTCTTGGAAGGCTTGACGACTGCGTGTGCCGCCTTGGTGGTTGATGTACGCGACCGCAGTGGCGTTGTCCAACTGTATGCGGATCTGCCTGCCCTCCAGCCACCGATGGAACGCCTTTAGGGCTAGATACACTGCCCTTATCTCCAGAACATTGATCTGAAGGGAGGACTCTGTCGGAGTCCAGGTTCCCTGAGCCCTGTGGTGGAGAAAGACCGCTCCCCACCCTGACAGACTCGCGTCCGTCGTGACCACAGCCCAGGATGGGGGCAGGAAGGATTTTCCCTTCGACAAAGAAGTGGGAAGAAGCCACCACTGAAGAGAGGCTTTGGCTGCCAGTGAAAGAGAGACGTTCCTGTCTATGACATGCCACCCGGGAGGGTGCCTTGACTAGGAGATCGTCTAAGTAAGGGATCACCGAGTGGCCCTGAGAGTGTAGGACCGCCACCACGGATGGCATGACATTGGTGAAGACCCGTGGGGCTGTCGCCAGGCCGAAAGTAAATCGGCTCGCTCGGGGGGCGGAGATGTTCTGAAGAAACGAGTCGGAGGACGAGAGCTGAGCTCTATCCTGTAACCGTGAGACTGAATGTCTCTCACCCATCGGTCTTGGACATGTGGCCACCAGGCGTCGCAAAAGCGGGAGAGCCTGCCACCGACCGAGGATGCGGTTTGGGGAGGCCGAAAGTCATGAGGAGGCCGCCTTGGAGACTGTTCCTCCGGCGGTCTTTGGAGGACGTGACTTAGACCGCCATGCATAAGAGTTCCTCTGGCCCTTCTCTGGCCTGTTGGACGTGGAGGATTGGGACCTGGCTGAGGGCCGAAAGGACCGAAACCTCGATTGAATTTTTCGTTGCTGAGGTCTGTTTGGTTTGGACTGGGGTAAGGACGAGTCCTTTCCCTTGGATTGTTTAATAATTTCATCCAATCGCTTGCCAAACAAACGGTCGCCAGAAAATGGCAAACCGGTTAAGAACTTCTTGGAAGCAGAGTCTGCCTTCCATTCGCGTAGCCACATGGCCCTGCGGACTGCCACCGAATTGGCGGACGCTACCGCTGTACGGCTCGCAGAGTCCAGGACGGCATTCATGGCGTAGGATGAAAATACCGACGCCTGCGAAGTCAAAGACGCAACTTGCGGAGCAGAGGTACGTGTGACCGCATTAATCTCAGACAGACAAGCTGAGATAGCTTGGAGTGCCCACACGGCTGCACAGGCCGGGGCAAAAGACGCGCCTATGGCTTCATAGATGGATTTCATCAGGAGCTCTATCTGCCTGTCAGTGGCATCCTTGAGCGATGAACCATCTGCCACTGATACTACGGATCTAGCCGCCAGTCTAGAGACTGGAGGATCCACCTTGGGACACTGAGCCCAACCCTTAACAACGTCAGGGGGGAAGGGGTAACGTGTGTCATTAAGGCGCTTAGTAAAGCGCTTGTCCGGAAATGCTCTGTGCTTCTGGACAGCATCTCTGAAGTTAGAGTGATCGAAAAACGCACTCCGTGTACGTTTGGGAAACCTAAACTGGTGTTTCTCCTGCTGCGAAGCCGACTCCTCTATAGGTGGAGTTGGGGGAGAAAGATCTAGCACCTGGTTGATGGACGCTATAAGGTCATTTACTATGGCGTCCCCTTCCGGTGTATCAAGATTGAGAGCAACGTCAGGATCAGAGCCCTGAGCTGCGACCTCCGCTTCATCCTCCAGAGAGTCCTCAAGCTGAGACCCCGAACAGCGTGATGAAGTCGGTGAAGGTTCCCAGACAGCCCGCTTAGCCGGTCTGGGACTGCGGTCCGTGTCGGAGTCCTCCCCGTGGGACCTAGGTGTCACCCCAGGAGCACTCTGCTGCGCAGACCGAGAGGGGCCTGGGGGCGATGAACTCACAGTGCCCGGGGCCTGTGTAAGTACCGATCTGGACTGCAAGGCTTCTAGTATCTTAGCAGACCATCTGTCCATAGACTGAGCCATGGATTGTGAAAGCGACTCAGAGTTTCTCAGCCAAAACTGCAAACTCTGTCCCTGCCACCTGGACAGTGGAAGCCGGCGGTTCTACCTGAGCAGAGGGTCCCACCAGTGCCCGAGGCTCCGGCTGAGCGAGTGCCACAGGGGCCGAGCATTGCTCACAGTGAGGGTAGGTGGAACCTGCAGGTAACATAGCCGCACAAGAGGTACAGGTTGCAAAATAACCCCGTGTCTTGGCACCCTTGCTCTTTGCGGACGACATGCTGTTGTCTCCTCTGAGAGTGATCACTGAGGGTATATAGCCAAAAGCAAAACAATGCGGCCGAACAGAGAAAATGTATACAAATATATATATATATATACACACACACACTTCGGCACCCTAGGGGGGCCAGCACCGGGTAACTGGTGTGGCTTACCGACCGCCCAGAGCGGTGTGTGTGTCCACCAGATTCCCTGCCTGGGCCTCCCAGAGCTGCAGAGCTCGTTCTGAAATCCTCCACCGGCAGAAGTGATTGTAAAAATGGCTGCCGGAGCTCTCAGGGGAGGAGGGAGCCGTGGGCGGTGACTAATAAAGTGCGGGAATCTGGTGCCCCACAGTGATCAGTGAGGGGGGAGGAGGACACCTAAGTATGCTCCAGCCCTCACTGCCGACGTCCAGTCGACCGTCCCGCCCTTACCCCTGACTGGCAGGCCCGGGGGCGGGAGCTATGGTACTAGGCCGCATGAAGCCGGGGACTAAATTTAATAACGCGGCCGGCAAACAGGCGCGGTCGGCGTGGTAGTCCCGGTCGTCACAAAAAAACAGCAGCCGCTGCAGCGTCTGTGACACAGGCGCTCCATGCACCGTCCCCAAGGGGACAAAGAGTACCTTTTAGATGCAGGGCCTGTCCCTGATGATACCCAGTCTCCTGTCCGGCAGATTCCCCCAGGGGCTGCGGAGGGAGCACGGTCCCAGTGAATGGTGACCGGTTAGGATCCCACTTCTCCCAGAGCCTCTAAGGGATGGGGAAGGAAAAACGGCATGTGGCTCCAGCCTTTGTACCCGCAATGGGTACCTCAACCTTAACAGCACCGCCGACTTAGTGGGGTGAGAAGGGAGCATGCCGGGGGCCCTGTGGGGGCCCTCTTTTCTTCCAACCGATAAAATCAGCAGCTGCTGCTGACTAAAATGGGAGCTTGAGTGAATGTGTGCCACCTTCAACACAAGGCATAAAACTGATGAGCCCGTGATGCACGGGAGGGTGTATAGGCAGAGGGGAGGGGTTACACTTTTTAAAGTGTAATACTTTGTGTGGCCTCCGGAGGCAGAAGCTATACACCCAATTGTCTGGGTCTCCCAATGGAGCGACAAAGAAAAAGAAGGATTTTTGTGTACTCACCGTAAAATCTCTTTCTCTGAGTCTTCATTGGGGGACACAGGACCATGGGTTATGCTGCTGTCACTAGGAGGCTGACACTAAGTAAACAGAAAAAGTTAGCTCCTCCCCAGCAGTATAACCCCTGAGCCGGAGGCGGGCTCAATCAGTTTAGTGCACAAGCAGTAGGAGGAGAACCAAACAATCCTGGATAAAACAAGGTAAAAACTATGACCAATAGTCGTGTGACCAGTGGCCTGGGGAAATGGCCACTGGGGTAACAGACAGGTAATATATAACAAATAACACAAGCAGGGTGGGTGCTGTGTCCCCCAATGAAGACTCAGAGAAAGAGATTTTACGGTGAGTACACAAAAATCCTTCTTTCTCTATCGTTTCATTGGGGGACACAGGACCATGGGACGTCCAAAAGCAGTCCCTGGGTGGGAAGAACAACCATCACCGGAGATAGGAAGGAAGCCACTTCCCCCTTGCTGGGCTTGACCCAGACCTACAAGCGCCTACGTTGTTACAGGTGTGCCAATGCCACCCGCAAACCCTACGCCAAGACTGGCCTCTGCCGAAGCTTGGGTGTGAACCTGGTAGAAAATAGTCAAGGTATGCCGGCTAGAGCGGGTGGCGGACCAGGGGACCTGGTCGATCGACGACTGGAGTCCAATCGTTCGAGGGTGCCTCTTGCTCGGTAGACCGCGGCGGAAGTCCGTCCTTCATGCGATAGTCTGCACATATGGAGGAAAGGATCCATGTGATATTCTGGCCCCTGGCGCCGGCACACGCTTCTTGGGCAAGGGTGGAAGGATGGATTGACGGTCGGTGTAACCGAAGAATGGTGTCCTGCAGACACGAAAAACTGAGGGCTCGCACCAGCCCTGGAACGAACTATGCCCCTTTTAGGCTGAGAGAGGAGCCTAGAACCGAAAGACCGAAACCCAAAGTCCTCTGCTGGAAGGAACAGCGAGGTGTCTTGGACAGAAATGAAAGGTTCTGGCTGGAGCCCCCCCTTGTCCTGCTGGCGGAGCCGGAAAAGTGGGGAAAAAACGACAAGCGGGCTGTCCGCCCTGATGCCGTCTGAAACAACCAGATGGCCACGAGGAGCCCACCTATCAAAACAGGTGGGAGCAGGGAAAAAAGGGGTACCTGGAGCGAACCCATCACTGGATTCAGGTCCCACATTTCTAGTGAACGATGAAATAAAACTTCGAGGAAACTTGATTCCCGGCCCTCTTCAATGTCTGCCATCATCTTGCCCACAGACCTGACGAGCCAGCATCCGGGATCCACTGGTGAGGCCGTGTAACATGGGACTTCTGAGCCCTGGTAGAATCGAGGGGCCCCGACACGGAAGAATCTTTCGGTCTGGAAGGAGCCACGGGGCATTTGCGAGGAGATGAGCAAATTATGTGAAACTATGCTCGCCTGGGTCACTCCCGAGCTGTCGCTTGCCTTGGTCCATCTTGAGAACCCTCGAGATCATAGGAAGCCGCGGGAAGATGCACGAGAGCCTGAACAGGCTACACGACCGGTCTAGGGCGTCGACATCTAGTCCAGAGCAGGTGCATACTCTAAGCACCCTTGACTGAGATTTGGAACGGAAGGCCAAAAATGGTCCACGACCGGAGGTCTTCCTTCGCCAGAGATCTGGCTGGTGATTTCCGTGTTGGAGCCCTTTACCTACGCGAGGTCCATCCTACAGCGGAAATCGGCCGTCCAAACGTCCACGCTAGGGATGTGCTGCCGAGATTAGCGAGTGAAGGGACCCGTCCCCGAGCAAGAACTTCTTGGCCTCTTCCCTTGCCATGACACTCTCTGTGTCTTCCTGGTGGATGATGCACATCACCGCTGTGGCATGGTCCGACTGGAACCTGGCTGGGTCACCACGACCTAGAGAAGAAATTGTAACTGGACTAACCAGCTGGCTTTGAAGTCCGGAATGTTGAAGGAGAGACTACGCTCTAGGAGTGTCCCTCGGGACCGTGCCGAGGAATGGACAACAAAAGAGGGGACCGAGTCTTGGCTTACCGGCCCAAAATAACTAAAAAGTCGAGCTGGAAACGCTACGTACTAAAAACGTGATAGAAAAACAAGTGCCCGCATAAGACATGTAGGAGTCAATGTATGAAAGATCATGCACGTATCTATAATAAAAAAATCGACCCAATCTAAAAAAATATACACTACAAAAAGAGTGTGTTCTGTTTTTCCCCGAAAAAAATTGCTGCAGCCTCAGCAATCCAATCCGCAGACCGGGAGTCTGCCATAATCTTTGTTTATTTTTTTTTTTTTTTTAAATAAAATGAACACTGAGGGAGCGGGAAAAAAATATCCCCCACCCCCGTGATGATGCCTGGGGCAGAGCGGAGGGCGGAGAAGGAGAGGCCGGCGGCCAATAGCGCTGCGCAGGAGGCGGGCCTGGGACGCCGAGGACCAGGCCGAAGCCGGGGGCTAATTAAGACGCTGCCGCGCGGGCAGAGGCGGCGGATCCGGCAGCAAGGCGGCGGCGTCGCAGCCTGGGACGCCGAGGACCAGGCCGAAGCCGGGGGCTAAATTTTGACGCTGCCTCGCGGCCGAGGCAGCGCCGGCGGACCCGGCCGCGAGGCGGCGGCGTCGCGGCCTGGGACGCCGAGGACCCGGCCGAAGCCGGGGGCTAAATTATGACGCTGCCGCGCGGGCAGAGGCCGCGCCGACGGATCCGGCAGCAAGGCGGCGGCGCCGCCTGGGACGCCGAGTACCAGGCCGAAGCCGGGGGCTAAATTTTGACGCTGCCTCGCGGCCGAGGCAGCGCCGGCGGACCCGGCCGCGAGGCGTCGGCGTCGCGGCCTGGGACGCCAAGGACCCGGCCGAAGCCGGGGGCTAAATTTGAGGCTGCCGCGCGGGAAGAGGCAGCGCGGCGGACCCGGCCGCAGGGCGGCGGCGGCGCAGCCGCGATCCGAATCTGCCCGGCCTAGAAGTCTTCAGGGAGCTCCGCGGAAGTAGCGGCGACTAGGCCCAGACCGGGGCCTGAATTTTTGCAGCCGCCCGAGGGGGAGAAGGTAGGAGAGGGTGTCCTACCTGATCCTCGGCGCGCTCCAGAGTGCAGGCTGAGACTCTGCACATGCTCCTGTGTGCTCCGCTCGCAGAAGGGATGGCTGCGGGTACCAGGGAGCCGGCTGAAGAAGGCAGGGGAGGTGGACGCTGGTGGGGGGTAGAAGCCCCAAAAAACGTAGCAGCGCTGCGGGCCCCATCCGGATCGAGACGCGCTGTGGTCCAGTCCCTATTTGCCGAACCCCTTGCGCCCTTTGGGGTGATACCGCAGAGCGGATAGGGGAGCCCAGGAAGATTCTGCCCCGCACGAACACACCAGGGATTGGTACCGCGGGAATGGACGGGGGCGAGGGCCCGAAGACTCAAACCTCTGCGACCCTAGGGAGTGGTACCCACCGGGCTGCGAGAGCTGAGGAAGAGAAGTAGGATACCTGCAGAAACAGAAAAGTACCACAGATGAGAGCGACGAGCGTCGCCGAGAAAAAAATGAAAAAATACGCAAAAAATCAAGTGGCTGAAGAGGGCCCAGTCGGCCCACATCAGCCTCCTACGACACTAAGCAAAAAACTGATTGAGCCCGCCTCCGGCTCAGGGGTTATACTGCTGGGGAGGAGCTAACTTTTTCTGTTTACTTAGTGTCAGCCTCCTAGTGACAGCAGCATAACCCATGGTCCTGTGTCCCCCAATGAAACGATAGAGAAATATGAGTAAAACTCATCATGGGCAGGTACCCTTAGTTTCCCCAAAAATCCTCGCTTCCTGACTGTGTCAAAGGAGCCCAAGGTTAGATAGCTGTTTAATAGTTGGGTATCTCGTCCTTTAACCCATTCCAGTCACAATGTACATTAACAAGTCCTATGGTGGGTACTGTTATGTGGTGCAGGTTCAACAGATAAGCCTGCCGTGGTCGGACAAATAGCTGTGGTTGTAAAAATCTGTAACTTTGCAGAGGCAGATAACACGACACTCACACATATATGTGTATGTGTGTGTATATATATATATATATATATATATATATATATATATATATATATATATATATATATATATATATATATATATATATATATATATATATTATAAAATGTGTGTGTCTATATATATATATATATATATATATATTATAGAGGTGTGTATGTATACATATAATATATATCTGTGTGTGTGATATGTATGCATTTATATATACACACACACACATTTGCAGAGGCACATAACACGACGCTCACACAAGTATGTGTATGTGTATATATATATAATTTTATTGTGAGCAGGGCAGATCAAAGTATTGTAGGGCACCTGCGCAGGACCTCAATGCAGGCATGTGTGCATGACATAGGATGCGTCATGCACCCCAGCTTCAGAAGAAGGAGGACTAAGATGGCCGAAACAGGAAGCGCCACACCCGGAGAATGGAGCCACCTATCTGATCTGTCTGCACTGTACCGACCGTTTAGGTGAGTATTATAAAGTGTTTTTTATGTTCTACACAGCGGCCTAGGCTCTTATATACAGCATGTTGGGATGCTGTATATAAAACAGCCCACTGGTGGTGGCCATAGCATATAGGCCATAAAACTGGTGACAGGTTCCCTTTAACAAAGAAAATCTATTAGAAGGAGTGGAAAAAAACCAAAAAGTACAGAAAAGCTTACGTACCTATCCCCAGGTGAGTGTTTATGGATGCATATCGTGCAGTCCCAGTCAGGTTCTTGTTTTCGCGGTATGGGATATGCTGGTGTGTTCTGGCATCTCGATACTTCTTTGCAAGTCCAAAATCAATGATGTAGACCAGGTTTCCTTTCTTACCAAGGCCCATGAGGAAATTATCCGGCTTAACATCACGATGGATGAAGTTTTTGGAATGGATATATTCAATGCGACTAATCTGTAAAAACAAGATGGTGAGAACAAAATTTATGCAAATGTCTGGTGCCAACATGGTTACATAGGATGAAAACAGACCTAGGTCCATCTAGATCAACCTTCCTCTACCAATTATACATTTTGCCACTAAGTCATTCATAACTGACAATGTTTTGTGTACTGAGGAAATCATCCAGCCCTTTTTTTTTTATAAAAGCTGTTATAGTAACTATCTGCCATTACTACCTCTTGTGATAGAGCAGTCAGACTGTGGAATGCCCTAACTGTAAAGAACCCTTTCCTATTTAGCTGTTGGAATCGCTTTTCTTCCACTCGCAGTGAGTGCCCCCTAGTCCTTAGTATTGTCTTTCGAAGGATTAAGTCATATGCCAGTCTTCTGTATTGACCTCATGATACATGTAAATGAGACGTCCTCTAAGACGTCTTTTTTCTAAGCTAAATGAGCCCAACTTTTCCAACCTTCCATCATATGGAAATACTTCCATTCCTTGCAATAATCTAGTTGCCCGTTTATGTACTCACTAACTTCTGAATCCTCCCTAAAATGTTGAGCCCAAAACGGTCTCCCATATTCTAGAGATGCTCTAGCGCCTGACTGTGATGGTGTCACCACACACCATAGGCACATGCGTCCAGCCAACACAGTCCGTGGAATTCCTCCCATCAGTATTTCATATAAGTACACAGTATTTTGTCTCATGAAGGACCATGTATGACCGAACCACCATTAGCTCCCTTTCCAGATTGTTGCATTCATAAACAGAATCCATCTCAGAGTGCAGTTTTCTTACTATAGCCATCACAGATTGGAACCCTATGGCAGCACATCATTCTTCACCGGAGTGCCATATAGGATTTTTCCTACACTATATAGCAGAGTCACATTTATAAGATCTCAGCTCAGGAACATTTTTTCCCCCCACACCTATTTGTGGAACTTATATTTGAAGATCTATTGATTAAAATGACATTTATTTGCAGGACAACCCTCTAAGTATGAGGCATAGCTTACTCCAGAGGTGCCTTCCTTAAGACTCACATGTTAAACACCATGATTAATGAATAGGGTCATTGGCTTCTGAGACGGGAAGCTGAAGAGGTCATTATTATTTCCGTAGCGCTCAGAGATATATTGGATATGTCACACCATCCCTACCCACCCTGGCAGGCACACTGTGCCGAGACATGAGACAGGCTTGGTTGTAAACTGTGGAATATGACCCATGATCAATGACATCACCGTGTCCTTCGAGGAATTGTCAGACACACCAGAGCTTTCTCCTTAAGGCCCCTTTCACACGTCAGTGATTCTGGTACGTTTGTGCTTTTTTTTAACGTACCAGAATCACTGACATACACAGACCCATTATAATGAATGGGTCTGCTCACACGTCAGTGATTTGTCACTGCACGTGTCTCCATGCAGCGTACCCACGTGTGCGTGATTGCCGCACGGAGATATGTCCATTTTTTTCTGGCATCACTGATGTTCCACGGACCACGCAGTGGTGTGGTCCTTGAAACACGTGCCAGAACAAAACGTGCTTTTAAAATAAAAAACATTTTAACTCACCCGGCGTCCAGCGATGTCCTCTGCAGCCTGTTCTGCCGGCTGCTTCTAAGCCGGCTCATTACTGTCGCGCATATTCATTATGCGCGACACAGCCGACCCGGAAGCAGCTGCTGCAGGGGTAACCACCGGCCGGATGCTGCACCGCAGGAGCGATCAGCACCATGGACAGCGGGAGCGGGCGCAGGTGAGTGAATCTCTAAGTGCAATCACGGGCCACGGAGAACGGAGCCCGGATTGCACTTAGACAACCCACGTGTGCCGTGATTTTCGGCACACGCAGGGACATGTGCGTGTTTTACACGCCAGTGAAAAACGTCTGTTTTTCACTGACGTGTGAAACGGGCCTAAAGTTGATAGCAAGTAACGCTGGTAATTGTAGTTTAATACAGGTAAATAGCTTCTCCTCTCACTCACAATATAGTTGAAACCAGAAATTTCCATACACTAGCTATAAAGACACACATGCATGTTTTTCTCACTGACATAAAATCAGAATAAACCTTTCCCATTTTAGTCAATTAGGAACCAAAATTATTTATATTTGCCAAATGCCAGAATAATGAGAGCGAATGCAGAAATAAAACATAGTCAAAAGGTTACATACAGTTAGGTCCAGAAATATTTGGACAGTGACACAATTTTCGCGAGTTGGGCTCTGCATGCCACCACATTGGATTTGAAATGAAACCTCTACAACAGAATTCAAGTGCAGATTGTAACGTTTAAATTTGAAGGTTTGAACAAAAATATCTGATAGAAATTGTAGGAATTGTACACATTTCTTTACAAACACTCCACATTTTAGGAGGTCAAAAGTAATTGGACAAATAAACCAAACCCAAACAAAATATTTTTATTTTCAATATTTTGTTGCGAATCCTTTGGAGGCAATCACTGCCTTAAGTCTGGAACCCATGGACATCACCAAACGCTGGGTTTCCTCCTTCTTAATGCTTTGCCAGGCCTTTACAGCCGCAGCCTTCAGGTCTTGCTTGTTTGTGGGTCTTTCCGTCTTAAGTCTGGATTTGAGCAAGTGAAATGCATGCTCAATTGGGTTAAGATCTGGTGATTGACTTGGCCATTGCAGAATGTTCCACATTTTTGCACTCATGAACTCCTGGGGTAGCTTTGGCTGTATGCTTGGGGTCATTGTCCATCTGTACTATGAAGCGCCGTCCGATCAACTTTGCGGCATTTGGCTGAATCTGGGCTGAAAGTATATCCCTGTACACTTCAGAATTCATCCGGCTACTCTTGTCTGCTGTTATGTCATCAATAAACACAAGTGACCCAGTGCCATTGAAAGCCATGCATGCCCATGCCATCACGTTGCCTCCACCATGTTTTACAGAGGATGTGGTGTGCCTTGGATCATGTGCCGTTCCCTTTCTTCTCCAAACTTTTTTCTTCCCATCATTCTGGTACAGGTTGATCTTTGTCTCATCTGTCCAAAGAATACTTTTCCAGAACTGAGCTGGCTTCATGAGGTGTTTTTCAGCAAATTTAACTCTGGCCTGTCTATTTTTGGAATTGATGAATGGTTTGCATCTAGATGTGAACCCTTTGTATTTACTTTCATGGAGTCTTCTCTTTACTGTTGACTTAGAGACAGATACACCTACTTCACTGAGAGTGTTCTGGACTTCAGTTGATGTTGTGAACGGGTTCTTCTTCACCAAAGAAAGTATGCGGCGATCATCCACCACTGTTGTCATCCGTGGACGTCCAGGCCTTTTTGAGTTCCCAAGCTCACCAGTCAATTCCTTTTTTCTCAGAATGTACCCGACTGTTGATTTTGCTACTCCAAGCATGTCTGCTATCTCTCTGATGGATTTTTTTCTTTTTTTTCAGCCTCAGGATGTTCTGCTTCACCTCAATTGAGAGTTCCTTAGACCGCATGTTGTCTGGTCACAGCAACAGCTTCCAAATGCAAAACCACACACCTGTAATCAACCCCAGACCTTTTAACTACTTCATTGATTACAGGTTAACGAGGGAGACGCCTTCAGAGTTAATTGCAGCCCTTAGAGTCCCTTGTCCAATTACTTTTGGTCCCTTGAAAAAGAGGAGGCTATGCATTACAGAGCTATGATTCCTAAACCCTTTCTCCGATTTGGATGTGAAAACTCTCATATTGCATCTGGGAGTGTGCACTTTCAGCCCATGTTATATATATAATTGTATTTCTGAACATGTTTTTGTAAACAGCTAAAATAACAAAACTTGTGTCACTGTCCAAATATTTCTGGACCTAACTGTACATTTCATTAGTATTTGGTACCATTGCCCTTAAACTGTATGACTTGGCTCAAACGTTTTGGAGAGCCTTCCACAAGCGTCTCATAATAGTTGGTAGGAATCTGGGCCCATTCCTCCTGACAGAACTGGTGTAACTGAGCCATGTTTGTAGGTCGCACTTGTCATTTCGGCTTTGCCCATAAATTTTCAATAGGATTGAGATCAGGGGTTTGTGATGGCCACTCCAAAACATTGACTTTGTTATTCTTAAGCCACTTTGTAACCAGTTTGGCAGTATGTTTTGGGTCATGGTCGATTTGAAAGACCCATTTCAACACAAGCTATTAGTTTCTGGCTGATGTCTTGAGATGTTACTTCAGTATGGCCACATAATCTTCTTTTCTCATGATACCATCTCTTTTGTGAAAGGCACCAGTTCCTCCTGCAGCAAAACTACTCCACAATATGATGCTGCCACCCTCGTGTTTCACAGTTGGGTTGGAGTTCCAGGGTTTCAAAGCTTCTCCCTTTTTTTTGCCAAACGTAACGATGGTCATTATGGCCAGACAGTTCAATTTTAGTTTGTCAGACCACAGGACATGTCTCCAAAAATTAAGGTTTTTGTTCTAGTATGCATTTGCAAACATTAATCTGTTTTTTTTTTATACTTCTTTTGGAGTAATGTCTTCTCCCTGGCAGAGTGGCCTTTCAGCCCATGTTGATACTGTACTCCTTTCACTGTGGATAATGACACAATCTAACCAGCTTCCGCCAGCATCTTTAAAAGGTCTTTTGCTTTTGTTCATGAGTTGATATGCATACGTCTGACTGTTGAGGAGAGCCGGCTTCCTGCATTTAATTCATTGCAAATTATATTGGAAAAAGGTCATTGACAATAGTTTTATTTAACTTTTATTTCTTTGGGATAAAATTAGTAAACTGTGGACATGTTTAGATTCATTGATAGCTTTTCAAGCATAGAAGTCTGTTAGATAATTTTTCTATGGCAAATCAACATTTTGTTTTCCCACATGGCCAGTTTATTTGTTCTAGATTCTTTTATCCCTTCAAGTTATAGGACAGTATCACAGAGATGCTGATAATGTCTTCAATGTTTCAAAAATGAACGCCCACACGTCCAATATCCAGAGGTTGTGCTACATTATTATTATAGTTATTAATAATAATAATAATAATAATCATAATAATCATTTATTAATAATTACAATAATTTGTTTTAAGGAATGTGGATGATTTATGGAATTCTGTCTTTTATATTTAATGTATTGAATAATCTGCTTTCTTTTTATAGAAAGAATGATTGCAATGCAGATTTCTGTGGTCCAAGCAAAGGTTATAAAAGCCATTGAAAGGGTTTTCCATTATTAAGTTACAGATAAACACAATATTTCTGGTGTTCCCGATTAGGTACAATCTATACAATGTGACTTTCATGCCTAAATGTAGAGCTCCGAGGCCACACACTTTTTGAATCTAATTATGTTTTGGATAATAGATTCAAAAAGGGGGGGAAAGATGATGTGGAAAGTCACACATTATTTAAGGTTTTAATTTGTTCATCGATTGAGTTTTTCTATTAAGTGTTTTTTATATTTTTATCTGTAAGGAGGATACAGCAGACAGACATATCTCATGATTGCTCTGATGTAACAAGAATTGTCAGGTTTTGAACATGTCTCAGATGAGGCCATTGCTAATGCAGATTTTGAGTTTTTCCGTAGATGGATCCAGATACCAAGATGCTGGTTGATTCTGCACTGGATATGCTGAGGTTACGCAACATGAGGTAATAAAAATCAAACCACTCCTCTCCCATCGGAACAGGAGAATGAGATGAAGATTTGCGATCACTGTGGTTCGTAGAGCGGAAAGGGGTAAGATAGTCAAAATGTGGATATAGGCAGCAGCCGGAGGAGATGCTCGCACAGGTGCACAACAAAGAAGCAGTGAATGGGCCTAGAGTTGAGAGTCCTTATACAAAGCAGACCAGTACCTCGGTGGCTCCTGTCACGTCGTCCGTGACATTGGTCACTCCTTGTGTTCTTAAATCCTTACAGGAACAAGCGATTCAGCAAGGAACGGAGTGTGAGACGCAGGGAGCCAGTGACTGAGGAAGGTCTGTGGATAAAGGGCGGTAAGCTTTCTCTGCCATGAGCGCTCTACTCAATAATGGCCCAGGTAACACATGTGACAAAGGTGTTGGGATGGACAAGATCTGGGCGGCACCACTGCTCAGTACCCAGGTGGCGAGACACCTCCAGTCTTGTAAGACGTGTGCCTATTAAGGTAGAAAAACTGTAAAGACCTCGTAGCAACACCCCCCTCATCCGCTCTACTGCTCCGGTGATTGCAGATTAGTCATATACATCTACCATGAGTAGGTTTATATGAGTTTTGTGCGTGTTGTGTGAATTTCTTTTCAGGCCTGCTCTGAAACATATCCAGTGTGGAAAACATTACTGCTGAAAAACTCATGATGCTGGTGGTATGTAAAGATGGAGTTCCTAAAAAGTGGTAAAAAGTACATATTCTATAGCACAGGTCATTATAAAGATCTTACAGTACCTGGCGATGCCCCTGATGAACCCTGTCTGCCATTGTGAAGAAGGGAGAAACGCGTTGCGCTTCTTTCATGCTAAGTGTCTGATAAATATGCGTTTATTTTATTAGTCTGAGTGTGAATTGTACAGCGGAGGGTCTGTGATTGGACAAGATCTCCTCATGACTTTACCTGGCCTTATTATTATATTTATACAGTGTGTACATGTTATACATGTGAGATATTTAATTTCTTTTAGGGTTTGGTCCTTCAATTTTGCTGTATCATATTGATTTAAGCTACCAAACAGCTATGTAAATACAGAGTGTGAATATTTAATCTTTGGGAATGAATTGGATATATATAATTGCATATTGATGCCTCTTTATCCCCTGTATCTCACGGTTTCTATATTTCCTCACTGACATTAGCAGCACGTATTAGCTTAGCAGTGTAGGGATAGGGAGGGCGAGCCGTCGGTGAGCGGGGGCGCCAATTCGCCTTATAGGGTGCCGACCTCCGCTGCGAGGTAGGGAGAGTTTAGGGCTATTGCCCCAATCCCTGCCCCCTCCTGTATTGGAATATTTAATTGTGTCTATAGTCACATGGATGTATGTTGTTTGGAATTTTAATGATTATAACATAAACATGTAACGATCCATAAGATAATGGTGGACGCTGCAAATCATGTAACAAATGTTCGTTTTCCTTAATAATTCGATCTATATATAAGGTATTTTTGGTTTAGTACCTAGAACGTGATTATATTTCTCACAGATACTTCAGATACAGTGTGATATCCTGACCAGTGCTGTATGAGCCGTATACAACTGCCTATATAGTGTGTTAAACATGTGTATCCTCCAATTCCAGATCCTAAATCAGTGTCAGGAGCGCGTGGTCTCCAGCCAGGAGACTGGGTGATCCTAAAAAGACAAGTCAGAATGATCCCTGAGTCAGAATCAGGTGAACCGATCCAGCTTATCCCAACCACAGCGACTTCCATGAAGCTTGAGGAAAAACCCATCTGGAGACAACAGCCGCTGTAAAGAGTCCATCGTACCAGCAGAATGAGGGTCACAACACACATAGTGCTGGATTATCTCACATAGAACTTTATGGAGAATTTCTAGATTGGGGATGATACATGGGAAATAACCATAAGGGAACAATGGGTACAGGAACATTATACAAATAAGGGCACATGGTGGGAAAAACATTATCTGACCTGAACCAATCAATTATTTTAAGGGTTTAAGTGACTTTGTAAGGATAACATACACTTGTAGGTAACTGGTATTGTTTTATTTGTTGGTATTTGAAGCCGTAAAAGTGCTACTCTGTGTTACTGAAGGTAATCGGATCCATGTGTAAGGGAAATCTTGTTAAAGGCCTCCTGGTGGTAGATTATAGACCCGAGACAAGAAGAGATCCATTAGGGTACCTTCACACTTAGCGATGCAGCAGCGATCCGACCAGCGATCTGACCTGGTCAGGATCGCTGCTGCATCGCTACATGGTCGCTGGTGAGCTGTCAAACAGGCAGATCTCACCAGCGACCAGTGAACAGCCCCCAGCCAGCAGCGACGTGCAAGCGACGCTGCGCTTGCACGGAGCCGCCGTCTGGAAGCTGCGGAGACTGGTAACTAAGGTAAACATCGGGTATGGTTACCCGATGTTTACATTAGTTACCAGCGCACACCGCTTAGCTGTGTGTGCAGGGAGCAGGGAGCCGCGCTTAGCGCTGGCTCCTTGCTCTCCTAGCTACAGTACACATCGGGTTAATTAACCCGATGTGTACAGCAGCTACATGTGCAGAGAGCAGGGAGCCGCGCACACTGCTTAGCGCTGGCTCCTTGCTCTCCTAGCTACTGTACACATCGGGTTAATTAACCCGATGTGTACAGCAGCTACATGTGCAGAGAGCCGGAAGCACAGGCAGCGTGAGAGCTGCAGAGGCTGGTAACTAAGGTAAATATCGGGTAACCTTCTTGGTTGCCCGATGTTTATCTTGGTTACAAGCTTACCTCAGCTGTCAGACGCCGGCTCCTGCTCCCTGCTCGCTTCATTTGTCGCTCTCTCGCTGTCACACACAGCGATCTGTGTGTCACAGCGGGAGAGCGCCTTTGAAGAAAACGAACCAGGGCTGTGTGTAACGAGCAGCGATCTCGCAGCAGGGGCCAGATCGCTGCTCAGTGTCACACACAGCGAGATCGCTAATGAGGTCACTGCTGCGTCACAAAAAGCGTGACTCAGCAGCGATCTCGGCAGTGAGCTCGCTGTGTGTGAAGCACCCCTAAGTGTTGTGATACAATCGGGTGTATTCGGGTAGAAAAGTCTTGAAGACGCTACTCTGTGTTACTGAAGGTAATCGGATCCATGTGTAGGGGAAATCTTGTTAAAGGCCTCCTGGTGGTAGATTATAGACCAGAGACAAGAAGAGATCCATTAGTGTTGTGATACAATCGGGTGTATTCGGGTAGAAAAGTCTTGAAGACGCGGACAGCACTCGGATACTGACTGAGAATCAGTCTTTCAGAAACAGTAACGCTAAAAGCTGCAGCATAACAGTAAGAAGCTTATTCTTACAATTGCCTTACTCTTTCTAATCGATTAATCTCAAATTCTGAGTAAGCTCTTCAGCATCAAATAGTCTGTTCTAGTTGCCTATACCTCTGTGAACTGTATGTGCGGGATGTGATCAACTCTCTGATCAGTAGTCTGTACCAGCGGGGGCAAAAGCTTAGTATTGCTTGTATAGCAGATAGGAAAAATGAAAAAAGGTTGCAGTTAAAGCATTAGAGCTGATGTGTTAGAGGACCACGGTAGGGTCAGAAGGTTAATAAAGTATTTAGGGGGGACTGTTGAGGAGAGCCATAAAATGAAATACTTAATTAACCTCTGGACATAGAGCATTGTGGGAAATATATCGATTTGCCTTACGTAATTCAGGTTTCAGATCATATACATGACACAGATATAAAGATGGCCACCATTTCCTGTTATCCACACCTTGCTTCGAATGCAAGGAATGTCCAGATGAAAGAAGACCACCATATAAGGGAAGACCCTTGGTCAAGCTACAAGACATCACAGACCAAACCATCAGCATGGATGCACCAGATGACGTCCCTCCCATCGTCATGGTTTCATCCACTGGAGTCAGACCTGCCCATCAACAGCAACACGGATCTCCCCATTGGCTAGCCCATGAACTGTCCCACTAAATGTGCATATCTGAACTTGTGTACGCCCCTAGCCTATATCAAGAGGACGCATGAGTCTCCTCAGTCTGTTTGGTGCCATTTTCTACTGTGACCAAGAAGAGATTACACATCCGACTGTGTCTGGTGTGGATTCTTTTATGCATGCACTTGGCCCATATCAATTCGGCCAGGCAGTAGGCAACTAGTGATCTCTGGTTATGAGTTCACCTTAACATGACCAAAGCACATTCATCTCTGGTGCACAGAACCAGTCTCCTTCCTGAGCAGTATTATGGCTATACATTCCCATCTTGTTTGTACTTGCGTATAATTGTTTGTACAGATGAACGAGGCACCTTCAGGTATCTGGAAATTGCAACCAAAAGGTGAACCAGAGTTCTGCAAATTAACAATTCTCTGTGATCTTGGCTGATTTCTTATGAGTTTCTCTTGATGCTATATAAAGAAGCAGTGTTTTTCCACATGTGCATTAAAACAGACATACCTGTGGATGTGTTTAACTCAGATGATGCCAATAAACCTATCAGAAGCTTCCAAAGACATGACATCATATAGGTTGCTCCATGGTGTTTAAAGGCATAGCACTCGTGAATGTAAACTTTACTTTGCAGAACGTAAAAAAAAAAGGTTTAAAAACACTCTCTCTCGCTCATTATTCTGGCATTTGGCAAATATAAATAATTTAGGGAATCCTAAAATCGACAGACACACACACACACACACACACACACACACACACACACACAATTTGTGCTTTCTGGTTAAAAACAGAATGATCCGTAAATGCACTATAGCCATTTCAGGTGAACTTAATGTGACCTTCTCTAACCTTCTGAATACACATGTCCAACTACTGAATGTTTCATTAATTTTGGCACAACTTGCTGTTCTCTAAAAGAGCTTAATGGCAAAATTCACAACAGGTTTTTGATCCATGAATCACCCAATACATTTCACGGATCAATTATAATTGTTATTTAAACAGTCCTCCCCATTATGCTGTTCACATTTTGACATGTGACCAAGACGACACCTAACAATTGATCCCCAGGACCATTAGCCATTGTGAGGCTTCAAGCAGGATGTTCTCAGATGGAAGTGGCCACTGAGCTTAGAGTATCATCAGTAGGTTGCAACAGAGATGCAGAGAGACTGGAAGAGTCACAGAAAGACATAGAAGAGGACGTCCTTTGGCCACATCCAACACTGATGACCACTTCTTTGTGAACAATGACTTTTGAATGGCTGATGAATGCCACACAAATCCAGGCACATTTAAAGAGAGCCAAGATGCACCCAAGTGTCACGTCAGACTATTTAAAGAAGTTTAAATCAGCGCAATAGATCTGACTACATCAACAAGCACAGGCATCATCTACGCTGGACAAGTGAGCCACCGTGCTGTTCACTGATGAAAACGGATTCACTCTAAGCTAAAATGATGGCCACCAATGATGATGACATCAAGGAGAATGCTATGCGTCAATTAGTGTTGTCACCAGAAGAGCCCTTGGTGGTGGTGGTGGTACAGTATAGGCAGGTGAGTCTAGTCATTATAGACCTGTCCTACACTTTGTGCATGATACAGTGACAAGCCTCTACTACTGGAATACCATAATAGGGGCACCTCAAATGGAGTGGCCTGCACTTTCTCTAGAACTGAATCCCATAGAAAACCCAAGGGGTCAGCTAAGTCGCCATGTGGAGCCTTGTGACGCTGTACCCCAGAACCTCAATGACCTGGGGGCAACCCTAAAAGAAGAGTGGGATACCTCAGCAGATAACTCCACTTGTGAACAGCAGGAGACATTGTGGTCAAGATGTAAGTGATGCTCAAAGGCCACATGACAAGTTAATGAGACATTGGCATATTTTTTGGGAGGGGTATACCTGACTCTGTTGGCATCTGATGCAGTAAATTGTTTGAGGTGAGGAAATCCCAATTGCATGCTTCTACTTAAATGTCCTATTGTCATGATAAAATATCACTGTAGAGTGAGCTTATGTTTTACATAAATTTTACCTGAAAGCCTAACTTTTTGCTCCCATTTTCCATGAGCTGAACTCAAAGATTAAGACTTTTTCACGTACATAAAAGGCCCTTTTCTCTCAAATATTGCCCACAAATAATTCTAAATCTATGTTAGGCTATGTGCGCACACTGCAGATTTGTTTCTTCAGCAAAAAACGCACCTTTGGCCGAAAAAACGCATGCGTTTTTACCGCGTTTTGGTGCAGTTTTGTCCCTGTGGTTTTTCTTAACATTCTGAAATGACAAAACACAAGGAAAAACCTGGGACGTGCAGAAAAGACGTGACATGTTGCTTCTTTTTGTTGCAGAAAATCTGCAGCAAAACCTGTAAGGAAAAAAAGAAGCAAAGTGTGCACAGCTTTTCGGATTTCTCATAGACTTTGCTGGAGAAGGACTGCATGGAGTTTACAAACTGCACCAATTCTGCACCCAAAACCGCAGCAATAACGCAGTGTGCGCACAGAAGTGAGAGCTTCTCCTTTGCCGAAATAATCCATCTCACAGGTGTGGCATATAAAGATGTCGATTAGACAGCATCATTATTGCACAGGTGTGCATGAGGCTGGTCACAATAAAAGGCCAAATGTGCAGCTTTACAGTATTAAGGTGGGGGGGGGGGGGGGGGGGGGGGGGGCGTCTGGTAGGGTTAGAAAACCAGTCAGTATGACCTCATTTGCAACTCTCCTCTGTACAGTGAAAACTGGGATTAATCAGTGAAAAGAACACCTCCAACCTCCATCGAATGTCAGCAGTTGCATATTCAAGTGGAGACCCCAATGAGGATGATGCACGTGCAGATGAGCGGAGACGGTTTCTGACAGTCTGTGCAGACATTCTTTGGTTATACAAACCAATTGTTGCAGCAGGTGGCCACATGGCTAGTGTCGGACAATCTTGGAGGTGAAGATGCTGGATGTGGAGGTCCTGGGCTGGGGGGGGTTACACGTGGTCTGCGGTTGTGTGGCTGATTGGATGTACTGCCAAATTCTCTGAAACGCCTTTGGAGATGGCTCATGGTAGAAAAACATTCAAGTCATGGGAAACAGCTCTGGTGGACATTCCTGCCATTAGCATGCCAAACGCACAATCCCTGAAAACTTGCGACATTTGTGGCATTGTGCTGTGTGATAAAACTGCACATTTTAGAGTGGCCTTGTAGTGTGACCAGCCTAAGGCACACCTGTGCAATAATCATGCTGTTTAATCAGCATCTTGATATGTCACACCTGTAAGGTGGATGCATTATCTCAGCAAAGGAGAAGTCTAAGGCCATGTGTCCACGCTGCGGAAAATGCACGGATTTTGCCGCGGATTTCTCGCGGAAAAGCCGCGGATTTTCCGAAAATCTGCAGGAGCGGCACTTCCAAGCCATTTCAATGGCATTTTGGAAATGCTGTGTCCATGCTGCGGATTTTTCCGCGGCGGATTTGCCGTGGATTTTGATCCGGAAAAATCTGCAGCATGTCAATTATTGTTGCAGATTTTGATCCGGATTTTGGCTATAGAATGGGGAAAAAAAAAAAAATCTGCATCAAAATCCGCGGTAAATCCGTGGCAAATAAAAGGTGCGGATTTGCCATGAAAGTCACGGATTTTCATGCAGAAAAATCCGCAGCAACATTCTACCGTGGACACATAGCCTAACACAAATTTAATCAAATTGTGAACAATATTTGAGAGAAAAAGGCCTTTTTTATACACAGAGGTCTTCGATCTTTGAGTTCAGCTCAAGGAAAATGGGAGAAAAAACTAAAGTGTTGTGTTTATATTTTTGTTCAGTATATTATATACACACCCTTTTGGAGAACAAAAAAAAAAAAATTATGAATGAGACGAAGCACTACAACTTCTTTAAGACCACAACTGATCCTGTCATTAAATGTCGAACCGCCCAGTGATCAAGTGGTGGCATAACTTAATCATGTGACTACGTGCTACCCTAACAGCCCAATGAAGTTTGAGCACTTTGACAGTGCTCACTAAAGGGAATCTGTCAGCAGGTTTATGTAGAGACAGAGACCCTGATTCCAGCCATGTGTCACTTACTGAGCTGTTTCCTGTCATTGTGATAAAATCTATGTTTTTTATGTTGCAGATCTAGCAGTTATACAGAGCTCATGAAGATGCTGGACTACCTGGCAGCAGGAGAGGTAGTCCTCTAATGATAAAATCACTGATTAATCAGCAGTAGATTATCAAAACTACAATAAGCATCCCAGTAAGTGCCAGATCACTGGAATCAGGATCTCTGCCCTTTGTGAGGTAGCAGCGTTGTTTGGGCAAAAACGTGAGGCAGTGAGGCAGCAGCGTGTTCACACCAACAGTCTATTTATTGTTGCAGCATACCGTATTTTTCGCTTTATAAGACGCACTTTTCCTCCCCAAATTTTGGGAGGAAAATGGGGGGTGAGTCTTATAAAGCGGTAGCGGGGGGGGGTCCTGTCTGAGGCGATCGGGCGGCCGGGTGCCTGTGGCTGCATGCAAGCGGCCGGGTACCTGTACTTGCGTGCAGCGGCAGCCGGGTACCCGTGGCTGTGTGCGGGCGGCAGCGGGTGCTGTGTGGGGTCGGCAGCCAGGTACCTGTGCTTGCATGCGGTGGCAGACGGGTACCCATGGCTGTGTGCGGGCGGCAGCCGGGTGCTGTGTGCGAGCGGCAGTCGGGTGCCCGTGCGGGCAGCAGCCGGCTGCCGCCCTCACACAGGTACCCGGCTGCCGCCCTCACACAGTCACCCAGCTGCCGCCCGCACACAGCCATGGGTACCCGGCTGCCACCGCACGCAAGCACAGGTACCCGGCGGCTTGTACGCAGGGTGGGCGGGCAGCCTGCTGGCTGCCACTCTGTGCATGTGGGGCGGGCGGCTGTGCAGCTTACCAGTTGTCCGCGGTCCCACTTTCAAATGATGGCGCCGGTGGAGCTCTTGGACGAGAGCTCCATCTGCGCACGCGCTGCTCCGGGAGTCAGCGCGTGCGCAGATGGAGCCCTTGGATGAGAGCTCCATCTGCGCATGCGTCGCTCCGGGCGCCATTACTTGAATCGGGACCGCGGACACACTCCACCACTGAGCCGTCGCCGCCGCTCCCACCACTGAGCCGTCGCCGCCGCTGCCACCACTGAACCGGGACCGCAGACACACTCCACCACTGAGCAGTCCCTGCCGCTGCCACCACTGAGCAGTTGCCGCCGCTCCCACCACTGAGCCGTCGCCGCCGCTGCCACCACTGAACCGGGACCGCGGACACACTCCACCACTGAGCAGTCCCTGCCGTTGCCACCACTGAGCAGTTGCCGCCGCTCCCACCACTGAGCCGTCGCCGCCACTCCCACCACTGAGCCGTCGCCACCGCTGCCACCACTGAACCGGGACCACGGACACACTCCACCACTGAGCAGTCCCTGCCACCACTGAGCAGTCGCCGCCGCCGCTGCCACCACTGAACCGGGACCGCGGACACTCACTGCACCGGCCTGCTGCACGGCTCACCCGCCACGGCTGCTGCCGCCACCACGGACCCCACGGATCCTGCCACCGCAGACGCCACCGCGCCTGCAACCACGGACGCCACGGCACCTGCAACCACGGACCCCGCTGCCACTGACCTGCCGCGCCTGCTAGCACAACCTGTGCCTCCTGTGACCCCGCTTCACCACCACTGCTGCCCCCCTCCGGTAAGAGAACACCGGAGTATAAGACGGACCCCATTTTTCTTTTTTTTACCATTTTTTATGTCTAAGTTTGGGGTGCGTCTTATATTCCGGTGCGTCTTATAAAGCGAAAAATACGGTAAATAGATCCAATTTCCCACTGTCAAAGTCTCTTCCGGATCACAGCCGGTGCATATAGACAAATTCTTTGCATCAAAAAGTCTTGTTACCTTAGGACCCCGTTAACAGCAGGGATCTGTGTAAGGTTCTCCTAGGATCACACTCTTGGCCTGTGTTCACTCCACACAGAGCAAGCCCAGCTCACACAGCATGTGTTAGCTTCACCAAACCTGGCTCTCAACTGAGACACACCCTGCTGTGCTCTGCATGATTTAAACGAAAATGCCGGGCATGAGGATTGCTACAAAACCTGGACTGGGAGGAGGGATCTGTCTCCCTGTTACCCTTTGTGCTATACTCCCAGTAATAGCTATAGCAAACTCAGAGGGTTTCCAGACACATTCTGGGGGACACATAGCGGTCTTCAAATATTACCCCTGTCACTGCCTCACACCTTACATTATGCTGCTCCCAGATTAGGTGGCAAAAACCTGGTGACAGATTCCCTTTAAGGGTATGTGCGCACGTCTGCGTTCTGCCGTGCCAAATATTCCACAGCATTTTGAGACCACTTGTGCGTTCCAAAACGTAGCCGAAAAGCTGTGTTTTGGATTGCAGAATAGATGCAGAGTTCATGCATTCTGGATGCTTGCTCTGCCATAGACAGAGTGGGAAAAGCATCCAAAACGCACAAAAGAAGTGACATGTTGCTTTTTAGAACGCAGTGTTTTGGCAAAAAAAAATCAGTATGCGAATCGCTGTGTTCTAAAAAGCAACGTGTGCATGGAATTTGCAAAATTCTCAGTCTTTGTTGGGACGCAGAACGCATGCAATTACGCTGCAGTTTAAAACGCTGCGAAAACGCATGAAAAAACGCAACGTGCGCACACAGCCTAAATGTTTCCAGAGAAGGTTTCTTGATCTAAAAATCAGCTTTAGGTCTTTAAATGGACTAAGCTCTGCACTTGGTCCTTTAACATGATAATATACAGTGCACTACAGATATTGCCAAGTCCCTTTATTATCTTTAGGCATTGGTTTATGCTTGGAGCGCTCAGTTTCATTAATGACAAAAGGCAGAGAAAACACACAAACAGAAAAACACTTGAAATAGATCCCTCTGTGTGTAATGACTCTATATAATATATGTGTTTCCCTTTTTGTATTGAATTAATGAAATAAATTAACTTTTTGAGGATCTTGTAATTTATTGAGATGCACCTGTGTGTACCCCTATGTGAGACTGTCCAGAGGGTTATCCTTGTCCCCCTCCACCATGGTCTGCTTCCCTTAAGGCAATAACCTCAGAATCATGTGGAGTCACAGCTGTCTGTCCTTGGCAGCCATGCTATTCTGCTGTTTGGGTGCAGCATGCGGAAGAAATTCCATCCTTGCTACAAAGCTGCTCTGATATTTTCTTCTCCAGGAACCAGACATTTATTATTTTTCTCTGCTTACGTTCCTGTTCTGGCGGATGAGTGTCAGTGAATGCACAGCGCACACCACTGGCCAAACACAAAGCATATCAAAGCAAAGCGCAACGGTAATGACAAATGCGCCCTGCACCTTTTATACTCACTAATATTCCTGGGCGATTTAGGACACGCAGGAATGCCACTTACAAGCAGTGGAGACTCCTTACACAATCATGGCCTTCAAGTTAGGACTATTGGTCTATCTACTATCACAGTAGATTATCTGCTTCCTTTTTTCTTTACATTCAAATACTTAAGTAATGGCATCAGACCGAGCTTACTTTGGATATGCCCTGAGAGGAAATACCAGGTAAGATAAGAATGGCAATCAGTGGGACTAGTGGAGAAATCACCAGCTCTCATGAATCATGGATGGATCACAATATTGAGAAGCTGAGTGACAGGGTAAAGTGCAGAGTGCAGGAGGACAATAAAGAAGGTGGTGTGTACCCTTCTCTCCGGATAATAAAAAAAGCTCTGGCGGTGACCCTTTGGAGTGGCCGAATATTGCTGTATGCTGCTGCTACATTACAGCACAATACAGGTGAATGGGGTTATAGAGACACAAAAAAGAGAATTTTGTTTACTTACCGTAAATTATTTTTCTTATAGTTCCAACATGGGAGACACAGACCATGGGTGTATAGCTTCTGCCTCCGGAGGACACACAAAGTACTACACTCAAAAGTGTAGCTCCTCCCTCCTAGCATATACACCCCCTGGATGACCAAATCTAGCCAGTTTAGTGCAAAAGCTGAAGGAGGACATCCACCCACAAGTAGAGACAGAGCAAAACCCGGAACAACCGGAACCTCTGACTACAACAACAGCCGGTGAAAACACACGGAACAAGAAAACTGCCAACAGGCAACAGGGAGGGTGCTGGGTCTCCCATGTCGGAACTATAAGAAAAAGAATTTACGGTAAGTAAACAAAATTCTCTTTTTCTTCATCGTTCCTTATGGGAGACCCAGACCATGGGACGTTCCAAAGCAGTCCATGGGTGGGAATAAACAGAAAACTGAGAAGTAGGCGAAACCTAACTTCACAAGTGGGCGACAGCCGCCTGAAGGATGCGTCTGCCCAAGCTCGCATCTGCCGAAGCATGAGCATGCACTTGGTAGTGCTTCGAAAAGGTATGCAGACTGGACCAAGTGGCAGCCTGACCGACCTGCTGAGCCGTAGCCTGGTGCCTGAAAGCCCAAGAGGCACCGACAGCTCTGGTCGAGTGTGCCTTGATCCCCGGCGGGGGAGGCACCTGAGTACTCTGGTAGGCATTGGAAATGGCCAACCTAATCCAGCGAGCCAGGGTCGGCTTAGAAGCCGAGAGGCCCTTACGCTGACCAGTGGTCAGCACAAAGAGAGAGGTGCACCGCCTAAGAGCAGCGGTGCGAGACACATAGATCCGGAGCGCCCGCACCAGATCCAGAGTATGCAACGCTTTTTCAAAGCGATGAACAGGAGCCGGACAAAAGGAAGGCAGGGAAATATCCTGGTTAAGGTGGAAAGGAGATACCACCTTTGGAAGAAAGTCCGGAGACGGACGAAGAACCACCTTATCTTGGTGAAAAACCAAAAAAGGTGACTCAGAGGAGAGCGCGGCCAAATCAGAGACTCTCCTGAGGGAAGTTATGGCCACTAGAAAGACCACTTTCTGTGAAAGAAGAGACAAAGAAACCTCCCTAAGTGGCTCAAAAGGGGGTTTCTGCAAGGCCGTGAGGACCAGATTAAGGTCCCAGGGATCCAGAGGTCGCCGGTAAGGCGGAATGATGTGAGATGCGCCCTGCATGAAGGTGCGCACCTGAGCCAGCCGGGCGATACGCCGCTGGAACAACACTGACAGGGCCGAGACCTGTGCCTTGAGAGAATTGAGGGATAGTCCTAGCCGCAGACCAGACTGTAGGAAGGACAGAAGGGTCGGCAGGGCAAAAGGCCAAGGGGCGTGGCCGGAAGAACGACACCAGGACAGGAAAATTCTCCAAGTCCTGTGGTAAATTTTTGCCGAGGAAGACTTCAGAGCCTGAGTCATAGTGGAGATGACTTCGGGAGGAATGCCGGAAGCCGTCAGGATCCAGGACTCAAGAGCCACGCCGTCAATCTGAGAGCCGCAGAATTCTGGCGGAAAAACGGACCTTGTGAGAGAAGGTCTGGACGGTCCGGGAGATGCCACGGCACCTCTACGGACAGATGGAGCAGGTCTGGGTACCAAGCACGCCTGGGCCAGTCCGGAGCAATGAGGATGACCCGACGGCCCTCCATTCTGATCTTGCGCAGGACTCTGGGCAAGAGAACTAGAGGGGGAAACACGTAAGACAGACGGAACTGGGACCAATCCTGAACCAGCGCGTCCGCTGCAAAGGCCTGAGGATCGTGGGAGCGAGCCACGTAAACCGGGACCTTGTTGTTGTGCCGGGATGCCATTAGATCCACTTCCGGAGTTCCCCACTTGCGGCAGATCGACCGGAAAACTGCCGGATGCAGAGCCCACTCGCCGTTGTCCACGGCTTGACGGCTGAGATAATCTGCCTCCCAGTTTTCTACGCCTGGGATGTGGACTGCGGATATGGTGGACTTGGAGTCCTCCGTCCACTGAAGGATGCGTTGAACCTCCCACATTGCCAGGCGGCTGCGAGTCCCGCCCTGGTGATTGATGTAGGCAACTGCTGTCGCGTTGTCTGACTGGACTCGAATGTGCTTGTCCGCCAACAGATGGTGAAAGGCTACGAGAGCTAAGAGCACAGCTCTGATTTCCAGCACATTGATCGAGAGGGCTGATTCGGACGGAGTCCAAGTGCCCTGTGCTCGGTGGTGGAGAAATACTGCTCCCCAGCCGGTTAGAATGGCATCCGTGGTGAGGATCACCCAGGACGGGGCCAGAAAGGAGCGTCCCTGAGACAGAGAGAGGGGCCGAAGCCACCACTGAAGAATGCTCCTGGTCTGTGGCGACAGAGCCACTAACCTGTGCAAGGAAGAAGGCCGCTTGTCCCAACAGCGGAGAATGTCCAGCTGCAGAGGACGCAGATGGAACTGGGCAAAGGGAACCGCTTCCATTGACGCCACCATCTGACCCAGCACCTGCATGAGGTGCCTGATGGAATGACGGCGGGGCCTCAACAGAGAGCGCACCGCCAGATGGAGGGACTGCTGTTTGACTAAGGGCAGCTTGACAAGTGCCGGCAGAGTCTCGAATTGCATCCCCAGGTACGTGAGTTCTTGGGTCGGGGTCAAAGTGGACTTGGGCAGATTGACAAGCCACCCGAATTGGACAAGAGTGGCGAGAGTGAGCGAGACACTCCGCTGACAGTCTGCGCTAGATGAAGCCTTGACAAGAAGGTCGTCCAGGTAAGGAGTCACCGCCAACCCCTGGAGGTGCAGAACCGCAACCACTGCTGCCATGACCTTGGTAAATACTCGAGGGGCCGTGGCTAACCCGAAGGGGAGAGCCACGAATTGGAAATGTTCCTCTCCGACTGCAAAACTTAGCCAACGCTGGTGTGAAACTGCAATTGGCACATGCAGATAGGCATCTCTGATGTCGATGGATGCCAGGAAATCTCCTTGGGTCATTGAGGCAATGACTGATCGCAGAGACTCCATGCGAAAGTGCCGCACCTGAACATGCTTGTTGAGAAGCTTGAGATCCAGGATGGGCCGGAAGGAACCGTCCTTTTTGGGGACCAGGAAGAGATTTGAGTAAAAACCTCTGAACCGTTCCCTGGCGGGAACCGGTACAATCACTCCGCTGGCCTGCAAGGATGCCACGGCCTGAGAGAAGGCGGTGGCATTGGAGCAGGGGGGAGTTGACAGAAAAAATCTGTTTGGCGGGCTGGAAGAGAATTCTATCCTGTAGCCGTGGGAGATGATATCCCGCACCCACTGATCGGAGACGTGTTGAAACCACACGTCGCCAAAGTGGGAGAGCCTGCCACCGACCAAGGACGTTGCTGGCTCGGCCAGATAGTCAAGAGGAGGCTGCCTTGGTGGCAGCACCTCCTGCGGTCTTTTGTGGACGCGGCTTCTTGCGCCAGGAGGGCTTCTGGTCCTTGGCTGAGTTAGTGGACGAGGCCGAGGGCTTAGCGGACGACCAGTTGGAGGAACGAAAGGAACGAAACCTCGACTGGTTCCTGCCCTGGACAGGTTTCCTGGTTTTAGTCTGCGGCAAGGAAGTACTCTTCCCGCCAGTAGCCTCCTTAATTATTTCATCCAGTTGTTCACCGAACAGCCTGGACCCAGCAAATGGGAGCCCAGCAAGGTACTTCTTTGAGGAAGCATCTGCCCTCCACTGTCGAAGCCACAAGATCCTGCGGATAGCGAGGGAATTAGCAGAGGCCACCGCAGTGCGGTGAGAGGCCTCCAGGATGGCAGACATGGCGTAGGCTGAAAAGGCTGAAGCCTGGGAAGTAAAGGCAACTAATTCAGGCATAGAGTCCCTAGTGAGGGAATGCATTTCCTCTAGGGAAGCAGAGATGGCTTTGAGAGCCCACACTGCTGCAAAGGATGGGGAGAACGAGGCCCCTGCCGCCTCATAGACAGATTTGGCCAGGAGATCAACCTGGCGGTCAGTGGGATCCTTAAGTGAGGTGCCATCAGCCACAGATACAACTGTCCGGGCTGAGAGTCTAGACACCGGAGGGTCTACCTTTGGTGAGTGAGCCCACTCCTTGACCACCTCTGGTGGAAAAGGATAACGGTCGTCAGAATCACGCTTTGGAAAGCGTTTGTCAGGACAGGCTCTGGGCTTGGACACAGTGGCTTGAAAACTGGAGTGGTTAAAGAACGCACTCCTTGTTCTCTTAGGCAAGGTAAACTGGTGCTTTTCTGCCAGAGAGGGTTGCTCCTCTGATGCTGGCGGATTGAGGTCCAATACAGAATTAATGGACGCAATCAAGTCACTCACATCTGCGTCACCCTCGGTCAGATCAATGGGGCACATGGAGGTAGCGTCCGAGCCCCCAGTAAAGACATCCTCCTCGTCCTGCGGGTCGACTCGTGAATCGGAGTCGCGGGACGAGGAAGGAGAGGGGTCCCTGCGTCTCCTCTTAGGAGGACAGGGTCTGGGAGCAGATGAAGAATCCTCTGTTAGCTCTGCAGAGCGAGCCGAAGCAGCAGAGGCACCCTGAGAAGGGGGCTGATGCATGGTCAGCAGAGTCCGGGACAGCTGTCCCATGGAGTCGGCGAAGGACTGGGAGATAGACTTAGTAAACAATTCTACCCAAGCCGGGGGTTCAGCCACCGGGGCCGGAGCAGCCGGAGGGACCACTGGGGAGACTCCAGGCTGAGGCACCACCATGTTAGAGCAGGCATCACAATGAGGGTATGTGCTCGGTTCAGGCAGTACGAGCTTACATGCAGTGCATATTGAGTACAGCCTTGCTCCTAGTATGAGACATGCTGCTGAGGTGGAGGCTCTGCAGTAAAGAATACACTCCTTCAGAATGACCCCCAGAGAGTGTATAATAAAATCCACAACCAGAGGTTGTAGCTTACCAGACCGTTTTATGTGCCCTCCGGATTCCACAGCTCGGACCCCCAGACAGATTGCAGAGATGCAGCAGCCGACGCCGATCAATGTGAGAACGCTGATAAAATGGCGCTGGAGTGAGGAGGGGAGGCGGGACATAGCCTAAGAGCGGGAACCGGAGGGCCAAGGGGATATACAGGGGAGGGAAACATCTCCTCAGAGAGGAGTGTCCTCCCCTGAGCTGAACAGCCGGTGGGCGGCGCCGCACTGTCCCTCTGCATGACTGACATGCAGGGGCAGTGAAAACAAAACTAGGCCGCAGCCGAAGCCGGAGCCTAAATTTTAGAACGCGGCCGGCGCTCAGGCACCGTCGGCGCGGTTCTCTGGTGAAAACCGGAGAACCGGCCGGAAATGTCACCAATAGTACAAAACACACTCTCCCCAACATTAAAGTACAAGGGACCCCCCTGACAATAACGTCTCAATACTTAGCTTATGAGACGCAGGGGCCAGGTCCCTGAGGGATGAGTGCTCCGTCCGGCAGGGTCCTGAAAGGGCTGCGGATGGAGACCGGTCTCCTGCAAAGCAGTGAGAACCGTGTTGGCTCCCACTTCAAGCCAGAGCCCGAGGGATGGCGAAGGAGCGCGGCATGTAAGGCTCCAGCCTTGAAATCAACCTTAACAACACCGCCGACACAGTGGGGTGAGAAGGGACATGCCGGGAGTCCAGGCTTGGACCCGCTTTTCTTCTAACTCTTTAAAATGAAAATCAGATGAGAATGCATGAATGTGTGCCTCCTGAACACAAAGCATTGAACTGGCTAGATTTGGTCATCCAGGGGGTGTATATGCTAGGAGGGAGGAGCTACACTTAAGTGTAGTACTTTGTGTGTCCTCCGGAGGCAGAAGCTATACACCCATGGTCTGGGTCTCCCATAAGGAACGATGAAGAAATGTGAGAGTTGGGAAGTACAGTGGAACCTCGCTTAACGAGTAACCCACTTAACGAGAATTTCGCATAAGCAAAGCTTTCTGTAAATTTGTAACCCGGTTTACGAGAAAGCTTTGCTGTACGAGAAAAATTCTCACCGCACACACTTCCGGTTCCGTACATCCACAGCACTCTGACCCGCACTTGCAATCCACACAAACACGCAAGCACATACAGTGGAACCTCGCATAACGAGTAATCCTCTTAACGAGAATTTCGCTTAACAAGCAAAGCTTTTTGTAACTTTGTAACCCACTTTACGAGAAAGCTTTGCTGTACGAGCGAAATCCTCACCGCACACACTTCCGGTTTCGTCCATCCACCACACTCTGACCCGCACTTGCAGTCCACACAAACACACAAATGTAAGCACAAACATACACAAACACACACGCACTCACATACAGTATTATGCTCACCTTACCTTCCGTTCCACTGCCGGTCTCATGGTTCTTGTAGTTCCCGGGTACATCGCGACGTCCTCACGGCAAACTACAAGACCCAGGAGGCCTGCGATAGAACGGAAGGTAAGGTGAGCATATAATATAACATAATATGTTTACCTTTCATTTCATCGCCGGCCTCCTGGGTGCTGTAGTGCGCCGCTGCGCTCCAGTCCACGCTGTGTATCTGCATCCATAGCGACGAGGGAGGAACTTCCTGTCACCACTAATGAAAGGCAGAGCACTGGCCAATCAGAGGAAAGCGGCTCTGCCTTTGACGTCAACACTCTGGCCGGGAACTTCCTGCCTCGTCGTTATGTTAACGCGTTACACAGCCCGGCCCCGTACCAGAGAACAGCAAGTCCCAGCAGACCGGCGATGGAACGGAAGGTAAGGTGATCATATAATATGTGCGTGTGCATGTGTGTTTGTGTGAGTTTGTGCATGTGTGGAATGATAGACTAGGGGACCAGGATGGGACATTTTAGAAGTTGTGGAACGGCTCGTCAGCATTGCAATGATTTCCTATGGGAAATCTTAATCTGCTGAACGAGTACCTTGATTAACAAGCACAGTCCCAGAACGGATTGTTCTCGTTAAGCAAGGTTCCACTGTACAGTATTATGCTCACCTTACCTTCCGTTCCACCGCTGGCCTCATGGTTCTTGTAGTTCCCGGGTACATCGCGACGTGTTCGTGGCGAACTACAAGTACCATGAGGCCGGCGGTGGAACGGAAGGTAAGGTGAGCATATAATATGTGTACCTTCCGTTTCATCGCCGGTCTCCTGGGTCCAGTAGTGCGCTGCTCCACTCCAGGCATCTGCATCCATAGCGACGAAGCAGGAATTTCCTGGTTCCTGTCACCGCTACTCAAAGGCAGCCCGCTGGCCAATCAGATTCAAGCGGCTCTGCCTTTGATGTCAGCGTTCTGGCAGGAAGTTCCTCCCTCGTTGTTATGGTAACCCGATACACGGCCCGCACCGGAGAACAGCAAGTCCCAGGAGACCGGCGATGGAATGGAACGTAAGGTGAGCATATAATATGTGCGTTTGCGTGCATGCGTGTTTGTATGTGTGTGGAATGACAATAGGGGAGCAGGATGGGACATTTAGCTAGTTGTGGAACGAATTGTCAGCATTGCAATGATTTCCTATGGGAAATTTTGCTCTGCTGAACGAGTAACTTGGTTAACAAGCACACTCCCAGAACGGATTGTTCTCGTTAAGCAAGGTTCCACTGTACCTCCAGGGTGTCCAACCCCATGCTCCATGCAGGAGTCACGATACCATCTCAGATAGATGTCTGTCCAGCCTTTGAACACTTCCATTGAAGGAGAAATCACCACCTTCTCATGGCAGCCTTTTCAACTCACTGAGTTGATACACAATATTTCTGGGGAGGTGCTCAAGTAGGGTCCAAAACCGTCTCAAGTAGATGTAGAAACTTGGCACTCAAGATAAATGTGAATAGTGGTCTTTTATTGCAATGCCACACAGACAGTGGTGGACACCACGTCATACCAGACTACGCCATTTGCTACCACTTCTGAGGACCCCCTGCTCGCACACGAATGAAGGTCTTTGACCAAAACGTCTGTGCTTGCGCTGGTCCAGCAAGTTCTTCTCAATAAAAAAAAAAACACTATTCACATTTATCTTGAGTGCAAAGTTTCTACATCTTTTCAACTCATTGATCACGCTCACTGTCAAAAAAGAGAATTTTGTTACTTACCATAAATTCTTTTTCTTATAGTTCCATATTGGGAGACCCAGACCATGGGTGTTTAGCTTCTGCCTCCGGAGGACACACAAAGTACTACACTTAAAAGTGTAGCTCCTCCCTCTGAGCTTATACACCCCCTGGTAGCCAGTCCTAGCCAGTTTAGTGCAAAAGCTGAAGGAGAATAGCCACCCACAAGTAGAACCGAGTAAGAACCGGAACAACCGGAGACTCTGTCCACGACAACAGCCGGTGATAACACACGG
The DNA here is from genome assembly GCF_048569485.1 of Anomaloglossus baeobatrachus. Taxonomy (NCBI): domain Eukaryota; kingdom Metazoa; phylum Chordata; class Amphibia; order Anura; family Aromobatidae; genus Anomaloglossus; species Anomaloglossus baeobatrachus. Next base: position 317,576,352 of record NC_134357.1, read on the forward strand.
AACAAGAAAATTGCCAACAGGCAACAGGGAGGGTGCTGGGTCTCCCAATACGGAACTATAAGAAAAAGAATTTACGGTAAGTAACAAAATTCTCTTTTTCTTTATCGTTCCTTTGGGAGACCCAGACCATGGGACGTTCCAAAGCTGTCCCTGGGTGGGAATAAACAGAAATACTGAGAAGTAGGCGGAGCCTAACTTCACAAGTGGGCGACAGCCGCCTGAAGGATGAGTCTGCCCAAGCTCGCATCTGCCGAAGCATGAGCATGCACTTGGTAGTGCTTCGAAAAGGTATGCAGGCTAGTCCAAGTGGCAGCATGACAGACTTGTTGAGCCGTAGCCTAGTGCCTAAAAGCCCAAGTGGCACCGACAGCTCTGGTCGAGTGTGCTTTGATCCCCGTCGGGGGAGGCACCTGAGTACTCTGGTAGGCGTCCGAAATGGTCGATCTAATCCAACGGGCCAAGGTCGGCTTAGAAGCAGAGAAACCCTTGCGCCGCCCTGTGGTTAGCACAAAAAGAGAGGTGCACCGCCTAAGCGCAGCGGTGCGAGACACATAAATCCGGAGAGCACGCACCAGATCTAGAGTATGCAGCGCTTTCTCAAAGCGATGAACAGGGGCCGGACAGAAGGAAGGCAAGGAAATATCCTGGTTAAGGTGGAAGGGAGAGATCACCTTAGGAAGAAAGTCCGGGGTCGGACGGAGAACTACCTTGTCTTGGTGAAAAACCAAAAAAGGTGACTCTGAGGAGAGCGCAGCCAAATCAGAGACTCTCCTGAGAGAAGTTATGGCAACTAGAAAGGCCACCTTTTGAGAAAGACGATACAAAGAAACCTCCCTAAGGGGCTCGAAAGGGGGTTTTTGCAATACCGTGAGGACCAAGTTAAGGTCCCAGGGATCCAAGGGCCGCCGATAAGGCGGAATGATGTGAGACGCACCTTGCATGAAGGTGCGGACCTGAGCCAGCCGGGCGAGACGCCGCTGGAACAGCACTGATAGAGCTGAGACTTGTCCCTTGAGAGAGTTGAGGGACAGTCCTAGCTGCAGACCGGACTGTAAAAAAGACAGAAGGGTCGGCAACGAGAATGGCCAAGGAGAATGGCCGGAAGAGCGACACCAGGACAGGAAAATTTTCCAAGTCCTGTGATAGATCTTGACGGAGGAAGACTTACGGGCCCGAGTCATAGTGGAGATGACTTCAGGAGGAATACCAGAAGCCGTCAAAATCCAGGACTCAAGAGCCACGCCGTCAATTTGAGTGCCGCAGAATTCGGGCGGAAAAACGGAACTTGCGAGAGCAGGTCTGGACGGTCCGGAAGATGCCACGGCATCTCCACGGACAGTTGGAGCAGGTCCGGATACCAAGCTCGCCTGGGCCAGTCCGGTGCAATGAGGATGACTCGACGGCCCTCCATTCTGATCTTGCGCAGGACTCTGGGTAAGAGAGCTAGAGGGGGAAACACGTAGGACAGACGAAACTGGGACCAGTCTTGAACCAGAGCGTCTGCGGCGAAGGCCTGAGGATCGTGGGAGCGAGCCACGTAAATCGGAACCTTGTTGTTGTGACGGGATGCCATTAGGTCCACGTCCGGAGTGCCCCACTTGCGGCAGATTGACTGAAACACTGCCGGGTGCAGGGACCACTCGCCACCGTCCACAAATTGACGGCTGAGATAATCTGCCTCCCAGTTTTCTACGCCAGGGATGTGGACTGCGGATATGGTGGACTTGGAGTCCTCCGCCCATTGAAGAATGCGTTGGACCTCCAACATTGCCAGGCGGCTGCGTGTCCCGCCTTGGTGATTGATGTAGGCAACCGCTGTCGCGTTGTCTGACTGGACTCGAATGTGCCTGCCCGCCAACAGGTGGTGAAAGGCTAGGAGAGCTAGAAGCACAGCTCTGGTTTCCAGCACATTGATTGAAAGGGCTGACTCGGACGGAGTCCAAGTGCCCTGTGCTCTGTGGTGGAGATGTACCGCTCCCCAGCCGGATAGGCTGGCATCCGTGGTGAGAATCACCCAGGACGGAGTCAGGAAGGAGCGCCCTTGGGACAGGGAGAGGGGTCGAAGCCACCACTGAAGAGAGCTCCTGGTCCGTAGTGACAGAGCCACTAACCTCTGTAAGGAGGAAGGGCGCTTGTCCCAACAGCGGAGAATGTCCAGCTGCAGAGGACGCAGATGGAACTGGGCAAAGGGAACCGCCTCCGTGGAGGCCACCATTTGACCCAGCACCTGCATCAGGCGCCTGAGGGAAGAACGGCGGGGCCTCAGGAGAGAGCGCACCGCTAGCCGGAGAGACTGCTGTTTGATTAAGGGCAACTTCACAAGTGCCCGTAAAGTCTCGAACTGCATCCCTAGGTACGTGAGACTCTGGGTCGGAGTCAGGGTGGACTTGGGAAGATTGACAAGCCACCCGAATTGGGCTAGAGTGGCGAGAGTGAGCGAAACACTCCGCTGACAGTCTGCGCTGGATGTACCCTTGACCAGGTGGTCGTCCAGAGAAGGAAGCACTGCTAACCCCTGGAGGTGCAGGACCGCAATCACTGCCGCCATGACCTTGGTGAATACCCGAGGGGCCATGGCTAACCCGAAGGGGAGAGCCACGAATTGGAAATGATCCTCTCCTATCGCAAAACGTAACCAACGCTGATGTGACACTGCGATTGGCACATGTAGATAGGCATCTCTGATGTCGATGACGCCAGGAACTCCACTTGGGTCATAGAGGCAATGACTGATCGCAGAGACTCCATGCGAAAATGCCGCACCCGGACATGCTTGTTGAGAAGCTTGAGATCCAGGATGGGCCGGAAGGTACCGTCCTTTTTTGGAACTAGGAAGAGATTTGAGTAAAAACCTCTGAACCGTTTCTGAGCGGGAACTGGGACAATCACTCCGTTTGCCTGCAAGGACGCCACGGCCTGCGAGAAGGCGGCGGCCTTGGAGCAGGGGGGAGTTCAGAGAAAAAATCTGTTTGGAGGGCTATAAGAGCATTCTATCCTGTAGCCGTGAGATATGATGTCTCTCACCCACTGATCGGAGACTTGCTTTAACCAAGCGTCGCCAAAGTGGGAGAGCCTGCCACCGACTAATGACGTGGCTGGAGCGGGCAGAGAGTCATGAGGAAGCCGCCTTAGTGGCAGAACCTCCTGCGGTCTTCTGCGGACGCGCTTTTGGGCGCCAGTTGGATTTCTGATCCTTGGCTGAGTTAGCGGACGAGGCGGAAGGCTTAGAGGATGACCAATTGGAGGAACGAAAGGAACGAAACCTCGATTGATTCCTACCCTGGGCGGGTTTCCTGGTCTTGGTTTGTGGCATGGAAGTACTCTTCCCGCCAGTAGCTTCTTTAATGATTTCATCCAGCTGTTCACCAAACAGCCGTGAACCAGCAAAAGGGAGCCCAGCAAGAAACTTCTTGGAAGAAGCATCTGCCTTCCACTCTCGAAGCCACAAAATCCTGCGGATAACAAGAGAATTAGCTGAAGCCACCGCAGTGCGGTGAGCAGCCTCTAGCATGGCAGACATGGCATAAGATGAAAAAGCTGAAGCCTGAGCAGTTAAGGTAACCATCTCAGGCATAGATTCCTTGGTGAGGGAATGCATCTCCTCTAGAGAAGCAGAGATGGCTTTGAGAGCCCACACTGCTGCAAAAGTCGGGGAAAACGCGGCCCCCGCAGCTTCATACACAGATTTGGCCAGAAGGTCAATCTGACGGTCAGTGGAATCCTTAAGTGAGGTGCCGTCAGCCACCGACACAACGGTCCGGGCCGAGAGCCTAGACACCGGAGGGTCTACCTTTGGGGAGTGAGACCACTCCTTGACCACCTCAGGTGGAAATGGAAACCGGTCATCAGAACCACGCTTTGGAAAGCGTTTGTCAGGGCAGGCCCTGGGTTTGGTCACAGCGGTCTGAAAACTGGAGTGGTTAAAGAACACACTCTTCACTCTCTTAGGCGAGGTAAACTGATGCTTTTCTGCCAAAGAGAGTTGCTCCTCTGATACTGGCGGATTGAGATCCAGCACAGAATTAATAGAAGCAATCAAATCACTAAGATCTGAGTCACCCTCAGAGAAATCGATGGGATACATAGCCTCCGAGCCCCCAGTGAGGGCATCCTCCTCATCTTGAGAGTCAGCTCTTGAGACAGAGCCGTGGGATGGGGAGGGGGAGGAAACCCTGCGCCTTCTCTTAGAAGGACGGGGTCTGGGATCAGATGATGAATCCTCCGTGAGCTCCGATGGACGGAGGTCAGAGGATAGGAGTCCTCTGTCAAGAGTATTAGAGGCACCCTGTGAGGGAGGCTGATGCATATTCAAAGTCCTGGACAAAAGTCCCATGGACTCAGCAAATGACTGGGATATGGACCTAGAAAAGGACTCTACCCAGGCCGGGGGTTCAGTCACAGGTGCAGCAGCAGCCTGAGAGACCACTGGGGGTGAGACTCCAGGCTGTGGCACCGCCAAGTTAGAGCAACCATCACAGTGTGGATAAATGCTCGGCTCAGGCAGCAGGAGCTTACATGCAGTGCATGCAGAATAAAGCTTTGGAGCCTTGCTCCTTGTGTGAGACATGCTGCTGGAGTGGGGGCTTTGCAGAGAATGAACCCCAGGGAGAATATACAGAGGTCCACAACCGGAGACCGGCTGTGGCTTACCAGACCGCTGAGCGCGGTGTTGTGTGCCCTCCAGATCCCGAAGCCCGGTCCCCCAGTCGCAGCACCTCAGCAGAGATGCAGAATGCAGGATGTCCCAGAGCAGAGTGAACTCTGCCTGAGAAATGGCCGCCGGAGCGAAGAGAGGGGGCGTTCCTATAAAAAGAGCGGGAACTGGAGGGCTATAGAGACCTGCAGGGAAGGAGGGACGCCCCAGCAGTGGGGAGTGTCCCTCCCCTGTGTAGAACGGCCGCCGGGAGGAGCCGAACCTGTCCCTCTGCATGAGTGACATGCGAGGGCAGGAAAATGAAACTAGGCCCCCGGCGAAGCCGGGCCTAAATTTAAGCGGCGAGGCCGACAAGCAGGCACCATCGGCGCGGTTCTCAGGCAAAAGCTAGAGAACCCGCCGGAAAAGTTAAAACAATCACATACAGCATACTCTCCCCTTACAATAAAGAACCGGGACCCCCAACATAAACGTCTCAGGTACTTAGCTGCTGAGACGCAGGGCCATGTCCCTGGGGATGAGTGCTCCGGTCCAACAGAATCCTCAAGGGGCTGTTGATGGAGACCGGACTCCTGCCAGGCATGGAGACCGTGCTGGCTCCCACTTCAAGCCAGAGCCCAGAAGGGATGGTGAAGGAGCGCGGCATGTAAGGCTGCAGCCTTGTAAATCAACCTTAACAACACCGCCGACACAGTGGGGTGAGAAGGGACATGCCGGGAGTCCAGACATGGACCCGCTTTTCTTCAAACTCTTTCCAAAAGTCAAACAAATCAGATGAGAATGCATGTGTGGATGTATGCCTCCTGACACAAAGCGATAAACTGGCTAGGACTGGCTACCAGGGGGTGTATAAGCTCAGAGGGAGGAGCTACACTTTTAAGTGTAGTACTTTGTGTGTCCTCCGGAGGCAGAAGCTAAACACCCATGGTCTGGGTCTCCCAAAGGAACGATAAAGAAAGGTTTTTTCTACTATCTAATCTGTATCTTCTCCATTTCAGTGTCCTTCCAATGTTTCTTGTGTTTCCATGTGCAAATGAGAATAAGGATGATCCACCTACACTGTGACATCCCTTCAGATATTTGATCACACAGAACTGCAGGGTATCACAAGAAGTCAGAACCAGTAGGCCTTAACGAGAACCTGTCAGGTGCAATATACACCCAGATCCACGAGCAGTTCTTGGTGCATATTGCTAATCCCTGCCTAACTGTCCCTGTATACACTAGCATAGATAAAGAGATCTTTAGAAAAAGTGTTTCTAAAGATGAGGCCAGAGGCTAGTCGCCAGAGCATTACTTCCCTTGGCTGGTCGGTGCACATAGCATGGTAGCACACCCCTGTGGGCCTACTAACATGCTAATGAACGCGCAGTGATGCCGCACATACCTCACTCTTGAAGGTGGCCAGCGGAGGATGGATGCTCACTGCGTATGATCCGGAGTTCCTGGGACTTTCAATCGTGCGCACTAAACTGATACCAGATGTAAGCTTCCTGGGTTCAGTGAGGTATAGTGCGCATGACCGGAAGTGCTGACATGCTAAGTGGGCCGACTAGCCAAGGGAAGTAACGCCTTTGTGACTAGTTGCTGGCCTCATTAGCATTTAATAAACGATCTTTAGAAATACTTTTTCTAAAGATTTGTTTATTACAGGGACTGTTAGTCAGAAATCACTAATATGCTCCCAGAACTGCTCGTGGTTCTGGGTGCATAATTTATATTGCACCTGACAGGTTCCCTTAATGACTTGCTTGGTATATACCCTGTGGGTGACAATGTGTCCCCATTCCCTACACTGCGCCACTTCTGCTACAATGCAGTGTAATCTTTGTCTGGTAAAGTTGGTATGTAGCTCTAGCCTTAAAAGATGGCTCCTGTAAAGAAGAAAATGCAGCATGGAGGTAACAGGTCAGAAATACTCTCTGGCTGAGCACTCCTCCCATCATCCGAAGGCTTTTTCAATTTAAGCTGGATCCTGACAATAAAATTGTATGCTTTTAGCTTAGACAGAGGCATATTAGGTTACGGTCCTAACAAAGATACACCTTGTCGCTGGCTTTTAGGCTCTCAAGAATTGGTCAATTTTTTTTTTTTTAAAACAGTTTTAATAGCAGTATTGCAGTTCCAAATTCCTCCATTCAATGTCTGCATGTTCTAGCATCTCAGAGTGCAGCTCATTTTTTTGATTATACTGGATTCTAGTCTTGCACCTGTTCACACTTGTCAGATTTTTGGCAGTGATGGTCAGTTCTTTAACATTTATAGTACACTACAGAAATGACTGCTTGGCACCTCGTGACTTACCATCTGGTCAGCAAGTAGCAGCACGGTTTTCAAGCTAAATTTTCTGGAGCAAAAATTGAAGAGATCTTCAAGGCTTGGTCCCAACAACTCCATGACCATGACATTGTAGTCACCTTCAGCACCACACCACTTTATAGTTGGGATTCCCACTGGATAGCAAACAAGATGATTAAAGGGGTTGCCTCGAAAATGATTCAAAAGAAGCATGTTCACATTATACATCATTTAAAAAGAGCGTGCGCTTTTGAAGACATTACATTTTCATCTGTGATAGTGCCCGGTGCTAGTTCTCGTGTCTGATGTGTAGGTATACCGTCAGTGGTGGATGCACATGCTCAGTAGCTTCGCTGCTTATGCTGGGTAGTGATTTAACAGTAACAGTCAATACTATATGGTAATGATAGTAATGAGTAGATGTAAGAAACAGGGACGAACGAGAGCAGAAAACTGTAGATAGAACTTGGTGACATCACCGAGTCATGGACTACTTCCTCAGCAGGTTGGAGGAAGACCGGAGAGGAGGCGATAGCAGCAGACTGCCATACACTCCTGGTCACATGGGACAAGATGCTACCAGAGAACAGGAAGAAACCAACATTTCAGAGAAGGAAGCAAAATAAGAAAATAGAAAAAAAGGGAGAATTACACTGGAGAGTAATGTGTTTGCATTAATTTGGTAAAGAGGTTTTCCCCACTACTAATTAAACTCCCTAATTATCAGTTTTCCAATATACTTCTATTACCTGCCCTGCTTCTGTAAACTGTTGTGATGCAGCTAATACTACTTTTCTGGGGACCGGAATCTGACGAAATGAGGAGCGCACGCGATAGGTGGGGCTATGTACCGCCCCCGTGGAAGCAGCCGAGCTGCTCGGATCCGGGTTCGCTGTGGCTCGAGGGTCTCCAGACCCGGGGGTCTTGCGGCCACTCGAATGAAAAAGGGGGGGTATTTACAGGGGAGTTATAGTATGTGACACCACCCGTGGTGTGTGGTTATTAGGAGTACCACCACTGCTGGTGGGAGTACCTGGGGATGATGGAACGTGGCAGCAAGGTGTTAGAAGGGGATGCCCTGGGACTCTGTGAAGGAGGTAGTGCCGTGGGGATGAAGGGGTCACTCTTGTACTCACTCAGTTCATTAGCAGACACAGACAACCGGGTAAACCAAGTCTCTGGGTACCGCTGAGGGGAGCTCGTCCGGGTCCCGTCCCCAAGTGGTGCTGCCTGGTGATCCGTGACCTGTCTCCTGGAATTTAGTGTAGACTTCAATTCTTTATGCCGGTAGCTTGGAACTAGCTGGGCCACGCTCCCTACTATAGCTAAGTAAGGGAGCTTGCTCTCAGGGCTCACGCTTGGGATTTTCTGGACCGTTTTAGTTGGAAAGTTGCACTAATGTCCCTATTCTGGAGCAGGTGGGAACGGATCGTGAAGGCTCCGTTCTCCTCAGGTGAATTGTCAGGTTGCCTGAAGCTACTCCCCGACCTAGGGTCTGTGTACCCAGTCGTGACTTCGGTCCCGGACCGGTGACAGGGCCAGGCTGCCGGCCGTCGACCTCGACGGGTCCGAGCACCTCGCCATAATCCCCTGAGACCGGGGGTCCGACTTCTCTAGGCCCAGACCACCATCTGCAACTTGGGCAGTAATTCGGGAGTCCCACTCCCGACTTCCTCTGCGCTCCTCTCAGATCGAGAGCTACTTCACCTCCTTCTCCACTCACAGACAGACTCTACCCTCTACACTTCCTCACCTCCCCTGCCTGACCCCCCAGGTGGGCGACTATTCCTCTCAAGCCGTCCACTGGTGTGTTAGGTGGGTGTGGTGCAGGGTGTCTCTAGGATTTTGATTTGCTGTTGGAGGCAACACCACTTAAGTAGGGACCCAGAACCAAGAGGGAGGTGGAATTCTGCACAGAAGGGCAGCTTGTGCAGTACCCTGTGACGACCTGATAGTCCAGGGGCGCCACAGCTACCTCTCAGTGAGAGGCAGCAGCCTGAGCATGCATGCTCAGATCAAACGTCACTCTCCTCTTCTGCCTGGACCCTGAAGATGCTTTGGAGCGCTAGCAATTCAGATCTTTGGCATCCTGGACTCAGTGGGTCCTGACCTGCGAGGCCGCGAGTCTCCTACACAGGAGATCACAGCTGCTCGTGCTCACGACCAGGGTTCGGTGTGCTGCAGTTGCTCGCTTGTGTTCTCCCTATGGAGGACACTTGCAATTCCGCAGCAAACAACTGACATGCTGCAGTCTGGAAAGCCACACCGCAGGTCAGTGTTTGCTGCGGGAAAACAAGGAAAGTGGGCACAAGATTTCTATAAATCCCATCCACTATGCTTCTACTGGACATCGCAGCATTTTGGATGCAGCTGAAGCATGCTGCATCCAAAATGTGGTGAACACTGATCGTGGGCATGTACCATGCATGACCACGTTCAGATCAGGCACCCTCTCCTCTTCTGCCGCGATCCTGCTGAGGCTCCTTTCACACTTCCATCTTTTTCCATTGGTCACAATCCGTTTTGTGACTGATGCGACGGATCCTGTTTAAAAACGGATCCATTGTACTATATTTTGTTTTTACCTGGTAAAGGTTATTTTCCATTGAAATATATGAACCTCGGGGAGAGGGAGAGAATTTTTGTTAGCAGGGAAGATTTCACACATCTGAGCATGCTCGGTTGCTAAAGGACGGATCGGTCACCGGAACATGTCATTTGACGGATTCCGACACCCATAGGCTTCCATTATAACACACAACGGACGACGACGGATCTGTTGCTGTCCGTTTTTTTCAACGCACACAAAATAAAAAAGTTATACTATGCGTTGCTTCCGACTGATAAGTCATTCCACGACTGATTCATATGCAGTGTAAGCCCATCAGTCGCAATCCGTCGTTAATACAAGTCTATGGGGAAAAACTGAATCCTGCTAATCATTTTGCAGGATTCAGTTTTTTCTCAAAGCGATGGATTGTGACTGAGGGAAAAAGACGGAAGTGTGAAAGCAGCCTTAAGCTTGGAATTACAGTCCTTTCAGGTGACAAGCCACGCGATATCGCGATATGCTTTCTAACGATCAGCAGCACATCGCAGTGCTCGTCAGCCAAAGGGATGGCAATACAATGCTACAGTAGTATCCAGGCAGAGGAGGAGAGTGAAGTCTACCCTGAGCACCGATGCTCAGACTGCCATCACTCATAGCGAGGAAGCCATAGGACCACCAATAATGTTCCATGATCATTTCATCCGATTCCGGTCCCCAGATCGGACGTAGCCTTGCTGCATCACAACAGAGGAATATAGCACACACAGACATAGGCGAAGATTAGAAAACTGATTATTAGGAAGAGTTAGGACATATGACAGGATGATTAAAGAGGTTTTACAATATTGATTTTAAGTAAAAATGTGCAGAATGGAGCCAGAGGTCATCTATGCAGCAAGTGTGTCTACCCTAGGTGAGGAACCCCTATGGTGTCTTGTGGCTGCCGCATCCTTGTGTTATATCCCTCCATATCTCCCGCTCACCTCCGCCTTGCATCATCTTATAGATCTTGCTCTCAATATGGAGCTGGGGATGCTTTGTTTTTACACATTCCAATTTGATGGCAACTTCCTCGGCTGCGGCAATGTCAGTGCCTGAAACAGAAAGGATATCATTAGCCAACAAGCAGGATGCGATTCTCCAGGTTGTGACGACACTAGATAAGCCCGAGAGTCCATGTGTCGTTTCTAGGGCACACAGCCGCAGATACAAACGCCGCCTTGTATCCCAAGCATGAATCATTACCACTTCCCTAATTTCAGGAGCCTGAATCAACTGGTTATGAACTGACTGCAGAAGGGTGTAGCTAATGGTGGCTTTGAGCAGTGGAAAAAAGGCCAAGAACTGCAGTGTATATACGGCAGGCACCAAACCGTCCAACTACTCAGAAAACGAGTACAAGGGCCGAGATAAAGCCGCCTCCTTAATTGGAACTGGAAATCTTCTCAAAGCGATATACGGACTGTACTGATCCAGCAGACATTACACATGTACGCTGTATACCTACCTGACTTATGGTGCCAATGTCCACGTTATTCCCTAAAAATGGTGCAACACATCCCACTGATGCAGGCCTCCTCCTAGAGATTTCCCCAGTACATCCAACACAGAGGCCATTAATGGGACTTTATATAAAGTAGGCAATTGTGCTAAACTAGCCCTTAAAGGGAACCTGTCAGTAGAAATGTTGCCCTAAACCTAAACGTTTCCCCTTCTGCAGCTCCTGGGCTGCATTCTAGTAAGGTTCCTCTAGTTATTCTGCCCCCTTTTAGATCAAAATAAATAGTTTATAAAGTGGTACCTTTCAGTTTGAAAATCTTGTTAAATGGTACATGGGGGCGGGCTGTCTGTTGTCCGTTACTGTCCCTCCTGCCGCTTCAGGCCGTCCCCCCAACGCTCATTTACATACCTCAGGACGCCGCCCAGTGCGCCGTGCCACTGTAGCGGGACTATGCACAGTGTGACCGCTGGTGACGTGTTGCGCAGGCACGAGATTATGGGCAATGCTGTGATTGTCATCAGCAAGCTCCCGCCCATAATCTCGTGCCTGCGCTTTCCCCTCTGCCTCCACCATTCTGCGCATGCTCTGGCCAGATGACCCGACGTCACCTCTTTCCCATCTAGCCCTGGAGCAGGAAATAGATGGGAGGAGCGGAGCAGGAGACCAACGATCATCTGGTCATCTGGCCAGGGCATGCGCAGAATGGTGGAGGCAGAGGGGAAAGCGCGGGCACGAGATTATGGGCGGGAGCTTGCTGATGACAATCAGAGCACTGCCCATAATCTCGTGCCTGCGCAACACGTCACCAGCGGTCACACTGTGCATAGTCCCGCTACAGTGGCACAGCGCATGCGCAAGACATGGGACGCACTGAGAGGCGTCCTGAGGTATGTAAATGAGCGTTGGGGGGACGGCCTAAAGCGGCAGGAGGGACAGTAACGGACAACAGACAGCCCGCCCCCATGTACCATTAACAAGATTTTCAAACTGAAAAGGAACCACTTTATAAAACTATTTATTTTGATCTAAAAGGGGGCAGAATAACTATAGGAACCTTACTAGAATGCAGCCCAGAAGATGCAGAAGGGGAAACTTTTAGGTTTAGGGCAAAATTTCTGCTGACAGGTTCCCTTTAAATCCTCGGATGCTGCTCCCAGCAGTACTTAAGTAATGACATCCATTCATTAGTCACCTGACTGCTGCAACCAATCACTAGTCTCAGCAGTTCCATGCTATACATGTACAATACACCAAGGTCAGTGATTGGTTGTAGCAATCTGAGGACTTCTGGAACATCATTGCTCATAGTACTGGCAGGAACCACAAACAGTGGGAGTAGAGATGGGATGGATTCTCAGGACTCTGGTCCATCAGCCTGATCAGTAATCCGTGACCGCTGGATGGGAGGCCTGCAATCTCCTGACCGCTGGATGGGAGGCCTGCAATCTCCTGACCGCTGGATGGGAGGCCTGCAATCTCCTGACCGCTGGATGGGAGGCCTGCAATCTCCTGACCGCTGGATGGGAGGCCTGCAATCTCCTGACCGCTGGATGGGAGGCCTGCAATCTCCTGACCGCTGGATGGGAGGCCTGCAATCTCCTGACCGCTGGATGGGAGGCCTGCAATCTGCTGACTCTTCCTATGATTAACTAGCCCAAGTAATCAAAAGAAGAGCCAAGAATGCCAGATTTTCAGGCCTCCCATCCAGTGGTCACGCATTTCTGACCAGGCTGATGGACCAGAGTCATGTAAATCCATTCTCCCATCGTTTACCAGGAGTCTTCAAGGGGTTATTTGGGACTGTTTTATTTTAACTAATTGGAGTAAGAAATAACAGACAGGCAGTTCCTAATCACCCGCCCATCCCGATTGTCACCGGCTCAGTGTGGTCACGGACTACTAGAGATGGGGATTTTGTTGTTGACATCAGGTCCACAGAGCAGCTCTCCCAGGCTACTGTGTTTCCAGGGCGTCACTGTCAACAGTGAGTGGCAGCTGTCTCCATGCCCTGGCATGACTGACGGCTCAGCATTAGAGACGGCTGCCAGTTAGTGCCGGGGGTATGGTTACAGCTGCCGCTCACTATGTACAGAGCGGTGACAGAGGCCCCGCTTCTATGACAAAGCCCGAGGCTGCCAGGAGGAATAAAGTTCTTTTTCTCCAGGCAGCAGTGATCTCAATGCGGCAGGTTCAGAACACTATTAACCCATACCTGCAGAGTCATTTTTTTTATGTTGCCTTTAAAAGGATACATGTGGTGTCAAGAAAAAAAACAAAAAAAAGCCAACAAAAACCCCACAAATTGGGCTACAATCAGGTGATGTGTATAAGGGGCTGTCAGGGCAAAATTATTTTTTAACATATCAAGTCACAAAAAACAAATGACTTGACCCTGACTTACACTTACTGGGATCTAAGGCAGGTCACTCTGTGATTACACCGGGAGGGAGACGTCACAGTTGGGAGCTGTGATTGGCTGCACCAGTCAGGTGACTTCAGCGGGGTGTCACTGGTGACCTGTAGCATATCTTCACTGGCACCACCGATGACACGCTGCTGAAGTCACCTGACCATGGTCGGCCAATCACAGGTCCCAACAGTGACATCTCCCTCCCGGTGTAAACACAGAGCAGCCTGCACTGGACTCCGGTAAGTGCCGGTAGGTCAGCAACACTTTTCATTTGCTATTTTTTAACAAATCAGTAAAATTTTAAAATTTTGCCAGGACAACCTCTATAAATAACAAAAGTAGCAATTTCCTGGTATAGCCACTCCTACTCCAGACCAATGGTGGCCTGTCTACAAACGTGAACGCTGCAGCCAGTCACTGGCAAGCAGGCGGCACAAGACCGCCGAGCCCCGTGATTGGAGGCGCATTGATCATGGGTTTTAGACACAACTTCAGCCTTGTAAACGAAAACCAACGGGGATCTGAGAGGAGCCGCCATTTTTTAATCATCTGCAAACATTACACGAGGCCCACATTAGTAGCCCCTTTAGTATTTTGTGAGCAGGCCCTCGGTCAGCCAGGGGGATCTTTACCGTACATCAACGCCCCCAGCTTTCGCCTGCAGGAAGTGCGTGCCATCTCCGCACACAAAGCCAGGCTTGTGCAGAAGCCAAAATATGGCCACAACTTCCTGAAAGTGACATGTTTCATAATCAGGAGCCATCTATAGGAGGTAGGTGGGGGGCGGCCAAAATCCGGCCAACTTCAGGAGCCGTCCACAGCTCGACAGGTGCCAATCTAGCTTTCAGGCCTGCCAACAGGGGCTTTCATAGGTGAACACTGGGCATCGGTGACAGACACCCACCAAGATCCAAAAATACCTTATTTACACACTTCAGAGACCGCTCTGGGCACGAGGACCACCACCAGTCGCTGACCAGCCAGCACACAGGGTGAGGACCCCTATACCTCGGCCATTTCCTGGACCAGAGGAGTCAACTTCCAGATCATACAGGGTGTGTGCCACCCCAGGGCCAGATTGTGCCCCAATTTCCTCATACCTCCCCCATCCGACAGCCATCAGCCCTCCAAGGTGATGATCAGCGACCACAAAGCCCAACATAGCCCCCCACAGTATAGAGGATAGGGCCGGCAGCCCACAATGGAGGCCTGCCAGTGATGACAGGCCACAGATACATGTCAGACAGGGGGAGGGAGGAGACCCCTGAAATGGCCAACACACTGGGCCCCACACCACCCTCTCCACACAGTCCCCTCCCCCAACCCCGACAACAGCCCCCACTGTTCACAATAGAGCCCGACAACCCCCCCCCCCACTCCTCCCTTTTCTTCCGTCCTTGTCTTGTTTCTTACCCAAGTAAATGTCTCCAAATGAGCCGCTGCCAATTTTCCGTCCCAGCCGGTACCGATTCCCGACCCTCAGCTCCATGACACCGCTCAGACCCGCTCCAACTGCCCACGATCAGCCGCTGACCCCCAGAGCACTTTTCACCATCAGTTCCCGCTGTCCATCGACCACGGAGGGGCCCAGAATCAGGCTGTAGTGACGGGGCAGGGGCTCCACGGAGTGCTCCCGTTACTCACGACCTCCCCGTCCGCTCGGTGACGGTGGATTACAGCGGATTACACTGACCCCGGTCCGTTCCGGAAAAGAAGCCCAGCGAGAGGCTGTCACTGAGAGTCTGTGACGTCACTCCACCTAGCAACAAGCTGCGAGATGACAGTGGGCGGTGCGAGCAAGTCACATGACCATAAGCACCAAGTATCTATCGCGAAGGCTTCCGTCAAAATCAACTGCTGCCCTCAGGCGGTGTTCTGTGGGTACTGCAGAGCGTATTTATTGGCGGTGTGGTTTACAGTTCACAGAAATCCTCATAAGTAGCCGAATGGGGAAAAGTGTACCCTCAAGCTTTGTAGCCAGGGATTTTTTAATGGTGGTATTATTCAGTCACTATATGGTCTGGTCATGATGTGGTGGTATTTGATTGGGGTATTATTGGTATATTGGTCTTGGCTTACTAGGATTTACTCAGTAATAGGATGGTGTATATACTCCGACACTGTGTGCAGAATTATTAGGCACATGAGTGTTTTGATCACATGATACTTTTTATACATATTGTGCTACTCCAAGCTGTATAGGCTTGAGAGCCAACTACCAATTAAGTAAATCAGGTGATGTGCATCTCTGTAATGAGGAGGGGGGTGGTGTAATGACATCAACACCCTATATGAGGTGTGCTTAATTATTAGGCAACTTCCTTTCCTTTGGCAAAATGGGTCAGAAGAGAGATTTGATGGGGTCTGAAAAGTCCAAAATTGTGAGATGTCTTGCAGAGGGATGCAGCAGTCTTGAAATTGCCAAACATTTGAAGCATGATCACCGAACAATCAAGCGTTTCATGGCAAATAGCCAACAGGGTCACAAGAAGCGTGTTGGGCAAAAAAGGCACAAAATAACTGCCCATGAATTGAGGAAAAGCAAGCATGAAGCTGCCAAGATGCCATTTGCCACCAGTTTGGCCATATTTCAGAGCTGCAACGTTACTGGAGTATCAAAAGCACAAGGTGTGCCATACTCAGGGACATGGCCAATGTAAGGAAGGCTGAAAAATGACCACCTTTGAACAAGAAACATAAGATAAAATGCCAAGACTGAGCCAAGAAATATCTTAAGACTGATTTTTCAAAGGTTTTATGGACTGATGAATTGAGAGTGACTCTTGATGGGCCAGATGGATGGGCCAGAGGCTGATCAGTAAAGGACAGAGAGCTCCACTCCGACTCAGACGCCAGCAAGGTGGAGGTGGGGTACTGGTATGGGCTGGTATCATCAAAAATGAACTTGTGGGACCTTTTTGGGTTGAGGATGGAGTGAAGCTCAACTCCCAGACCTACTGCCAGTTTCTGGAAGACAACTTCTTTAAGCAGTGGTACAGAAAGAAGTCAGTATCGTTCAAGAAAAGCATGATTTTCATGCAGGACAATGCTCCATCACATGCATCCAACTACTCCACAGCGTGACTGGCCAGTAAAGGTCTAAAAGATGAAAAAATAATGGCATGGCCCCCTTATTCACCTGATCTGAACCCCATAGAGAACTTGTGGTCCCTCATAAAATGTGAGATCTACAGGGAGGGAAAACAGTACACCTCTCAGAACAGTGTCTGGGAGGCTGTGGTGGCTGCTGCACACAATGTTGATCGTAAACAGATAAAGCAACTGACAGAATCTATGGATGGTAGGCTGTTGAGTGTCATCATAAAGAAAGGTGGCTATATTGGTTACTATTTTTTTGGGTTTTGTTTTTGCATGTCAGAAATGTTTATTTCTAAATTTTGTGCAGTTATATTGGTTTACCTGGTGGAAATAAACACGTGAGATGGGAATTTATTTGGTTATTATTAAGTTGCCTAATAATTCTGCATAGTAATAGTTACCTGCACAAACAAATATCCTCCTAAGATAGCCAAATCTAAAAAAACACACTGCAACGTCCAAAAATATTAAGCTTTAATATTTATGAGTCTTTTGGGTTGATTGAGAACATAGTTGTTGATCAATAATAAAAAACATCCTCTAAAATACAACTTGCCTAATAATTCTGCACACAGTGTATATGGTGATGAGATGGCATACCTGCGAACTTTTGAAGAACAGAAAGAGGGATAAAGCATGTGGCGCGCTCATCACGCCGCTGCAAATTTTGGCCACGCCCCTAACTACACCCATTTAGCAGTGAGGGATGTTCCGCAGACACCCCGGCCTGTTCATTCAGGCATAGCTGTCAGAACTTTCTCATATTTATATAAGTGTCACTATATGACATTACTTTTTTGTGTATATACAGTCATATGAAAAAGTTTGGGCACCCCTATTAATGTTAACCTTTTTTCTTTATAACAATTTGGGTTTTTGCAGCAGCTATTTCAGTTTCATATATCTAATAACTGATGGACTCAGTAATATTTCTGGATTGAAATGAGGTTTATTGTACTAACAGAAAATGTGCAATCCACATTTATACAAAATTTGATCGGTGCAAAAGTATGGGCACCCTTATCAATTTCTTGATTTGAACACTCCTAACTACTTTTTACTGACTTACTAAAGCACTAAATTGGTTTTGTAACCTCATTGAGCTTTGAACTTCATAGGTAGGAGTATCCAATCATGAGAAAAGGTATTTAAGGTGGCCACTTGCAAGTTGTTCTCCTATTTGAATCTCCTATGAAGAGTGGCATCATGGGCTCCTCAAAAGAACTCTCAAATGATCTGAAAACAAAGATTATTCAACATAGTTGTTCAGGGGAAGGATACAAAAAATTGTCTTAGAGATTTAAACTGTCAGTTTCCACTGTGAGGAACATAGTAAGGAAATGGAAGAACACAGGTACAGTTCTTGTTGTTAAGCCCAGAAGTGGCAGGCCAAGAAAAATATTAGAAAGGCAGAGAAGAAGAATGGTGAGAACAGTCAAGGACAATCCACAGACCACCTCCAAAGACCTGCAGCATCATCTTGCTGCAGATGGTGTCACTGTGCATCAGTCAACAATACAGCGCACATTGAACAAGGAGTAGCTGTATGAGAAAGTGATGCGAAAGAAGCCGTTTCTGCAAGCACGCCACAAACAGAGTCGCCTGAGGTATGCAAAAGCACATTTGGACAAGCCAGTTACATTTTGGAAGAAGGTCCTGTGGACTGATGAAACAAAGATTGAGTTGTTTGGTCATACAAAAAGGCGTTATGCATGGAGGCAAAAAAACACGGCATTCCAAGAAAAGCACTTGCTACCCACAGTAAAATTTGGTGGAGGTTCCATCATGCTTTGGGGCTGTGTGGCCCATGCCGGCACCGGGAATCTTGTTAAAGTTGAGGGTCGCATGGATTCAACTTAGTATTGACAATAATGTGCAAGAATCAGTGATGAAGTTGAAGTTACGCAGGGGATGGATATTTCAGAAAGACAATGATCCAAAACACCGCTCCAAATCTTCTCAGGCATTCATGCAGAGGAACAATTACAATGTTCTGGAATGGCCATCCCAGTCCCCAGACCTGAATATCATTGAAAATCTGTGGGATGATTTGAAGCGTGCTGTCAATGCTCGGCGACCATCAAACCTAACTGAACTGGAATTGTTTTGTAAACAGGAATGGTCACATATACCTTCATCCAGGATCCAGGAACTCATTAAAAGCTACAGAAAGCGACTAGAGGCTGTGATTTTTGCAAAAGGAGGATCTACAAAATATTAATGTCACTTTTATGTTGAGGTGCCCATACTTTTGCACCGGTCAAATTTTGTTTAAATGCGGATTGCACATTTTCTGTTAGTACAATAAACCTCATTTCAATCCAGAAATATTACTCAGTCCATCAGTTATTAGATATATGAAACTGAAATAGCTGTTGCAAAAACCCAAATTGTTATAAAGAAAATAGGTTAACATTAATAGGGGTGCCCAAACTTTTTCATATGACTGTATATATATATATATATATATATATATATATGTGGCGCCCTGGACAAGCCAGGGGCCACAGAGAACAACACACAAACACACCCCCATCCCCAGCAGTTTCACAGCAGACATCCCCAGTGAAACCTGATTCCTTTCCTCGGGCTCAGACAGACACACCAGGTGGGCGGAGTCAGGAGATGGAGATGCCCACCGAGGAGTTTGGCTGGCCTGAGGCAGGAAGCAGGTCCAGACAAGTCTAGGAGAGGAAGAGAGAGGAGGTCTGCAGTGAGGCAGACGCAGACTGGGGCCTAGGTTGGAGCCTAGGGCCCCCGTGTAGAGAGTAAGGCAGACGGTAGTGGCCGTCTGCAGGGAGCCGGGCAGACAGTTGGTGGAACCGCAGGTAGCCGGGGCTGGGCGGTGGCCCACCGGTACTGAATCGGGGAGCCAGCTGGAAACCGGAGCGCAGGAGGAGCGTACAGAGGGTGCAAGAAAGGACTTACATTACCAACCTGGGGTCAGGGGAAAAACACCGCAGCCGCCTGTGGGACCCGTCCATCCAGCCGTTTGTTTCAGCAGAGACTCTGTGTGCATCATTGGGCTGAGTGAGTACCACCGTGCCGTGCGGCACAGCGCTGTCCCTGCGACCCTGCACCTCACCAGGCCCCGCAACCCGCCTGCCATCATCAATCCCTACAACATCCTAGCTGCTCCACACCATCGCTCCCGGGATCCCCGTCCAGGGCAGCGGTGGTGTCACAACCTCACCACAACCGTGGGTGGCATCACGGACAATCTCCCTTACCTAATCCCTTGTTACTGTGGAGCCTGGGATCACAGACCGGGTCACGCCACCGTGATACCCACAGAAGTGACCTCGTGGCCCGGATCTGAGTACCCCTTATCCACGGGCGACACATTTGGCGTCACGAACAGGATCCTACCGCTCTGCCGTTTGGTAGAGGTGCGCCTTGTTACCGCCGGAGGTGTCCGGCCGAAAATTTTGCAAAGCCGCCATCTTGGGCGCGAAAAATTTCCCGCTCGAGCATCTTCCCCGAACAGGAAAGGCGTGAAAGTGGAGCCCCGCCCCCTGAAGAAGGACGTGCCAAAAGGAGACTAAGGGGGACGGGATGGCGTCCGGCCGCATGTGAACCGCGGCTGTGGAAGCAGGGACGCCAGGACTCTGCCAGTGTTTGGTTCCTGGAACACCGCTGCACAAGATGTCCCGTCCGTCCGGCACCGCTGAAACCTCGGTGCCCGTGCCCGCGGCCAACGCCCCGACCGACCCGTTACCCCTGTCACTGGTAGCGGAGCTCGCAGCATCTGTGAGGGAGAGCCCAGGCCTTACCATCATCACTGCCCTGCCACCGGTCCCGGCTTCCATCCCAGCCGCACCGCCGATGACGACGGCCCTGGCAGTCCGCCCGGCCGCGACAGAGATGACGACGGCTCCGGCAGTCCGCCCGGCCGCAACGGCAGCGAAGCACCCATCCCGTTAACTATCTGGGCAGCCTGGTTCTGGAGTGGGGTCAAGGGGTGCTGCCCATTTCTTAGGGGCAGCATCAGGGCCAGGTTGTTTGGGTGGGTGACTGAAGGACACGTTCCATTGTTATTATTAAAAGTGTTTTAATGTTTGATGTGCCTCCCATTGTGGGAAGTTTACAAAGTAATGCTTGTGTTTAATGTTTTAATCTTTTACAGTTAAAAGAGAAAAATAAAACCGGTGATGGACGGGCAGCCCGCGGACGGTCTGCATTTAACTAAGGGGGAATGTGGCGCCCTGGACAAGCCAGGGGCCACAGAGAACAACACACACACACACCCCCACCCCCAGCAGTTTCACAGCAGACATCCCCAGTGAAACCTGATTCCTTTCCTCGGGCTCAGACAGACACACCGGGTGGGCGGAGTCAGGAGATGGAGACGCCCACCAAGGAGTTTGGCTGGCCTCAGGCAGGAAGCAGGTCCAGACAAGTCTAGGAGAGGAAGAGAGAGGTCGTCTGCAGTGAGGCAGACGCAGACTGGGGCCTAGGTTGGAGCCTAGGGCCCCCGTGTAGAGAGTGAGGCAGACGGTAGTGGCCGTCTGCAGGGAGCTGGGCAGACAGTTGGTGGAACCGCAGGTAGCTGGGGCTGGGCGGTGGCCCACCGGTACTGAATCGGGGAGCCAGCTGGAAACCGGAGCGCAGGAGGAGCGTACAGAGGGTGCAAGAAAGGACTTACATTACCAACCTGGGGTCAGGGGAAAAACACCGCAGCCGCCTGTGGGACCCGTCCATCCAGCCGTTTGTTTCAGCAGAGACTCTGTGTGCATCATTGGGCTGAGTGAGTACCACCGTGCCGTGCGGCACAGCGCTGCCCCTGCGACCCTGCACCTCACCAGGCCCCGCAAACCACCTGCCATCATCAATCCCTACCCCATCACCGGGCCCCGGGACAACAAAACCCCCTACCCACGGAGGGGAAACAACATCCTAGCTGCTCCACGCCATCGCTCCCGGGATTCCCGTCCAGAGCAGCGGTGGTGTCACAACCTCACCTCAACCGTGGGTGGCGTCACGGACAATCTCCCTTACCTAATCTCTTTCTTACTGTGGAGCCTGGGATCACAGACCGGGTCACGCCACCGTGATACCCACAGAAGTGACCTCGTGGCCCAGATCTGAGTACCCCTTATCCACGGGCGACACATATATATACTGTATATATATATATATATATATATATATATATATATATATACAAAGGTTAACATTAATAGGGGTGCCCACACTTTTTCATATGACTGTATATGTATAAAGCCGTGCTCACATGTTACAGAAATCCTGTGTTTTTTGCCATTGTCCGCACCAAATTATACAATAACAATCTTCTCTGGTTATTGCATCTTTGCTGCATTTTTTATGCCTTTTCTCCATAATTTCTTGCGTGTTTGGTGCAGATGTGAATCTGCCTTTTTATAATACAGAAAAGCTTGGATTCTGCACTTATAAAAGTATTTGCAGTTTTTTCCTGCATTTTTTAAGCTCCACATAGAAACCTCCAGAGAATAAAAAAACACCAAAACCATAGAGTTCAGCGATATCTTTTCATGGAATCACATCCACTTTGCATGGACAGGCAAACACAGCAAAATATACAGTCAGGGCCAGAAATATTTGGACAGTGACACAAGTTTTGTTATTTTAGCTGTTTACAAAAACATGTTCAGAAATACAATTATATATATAATATGGGCTGAAAGTGCACACTCCCAGCTGCAATATGAGAGTTTTCACATCCAAATCGGAGAAAGGGTTTAGGAATCATAGCTCTGTAATGCATAGCCTCCTCTTTTTCAAGGAACCAAAAGTAATTGGACAAGGGACTCTAAGGGCTGCAATTAACTCTGAAGGCGTCTCCCTCGTTAACCTGTAATCAATGAAGTAGTTAAAAGGTCTGGGGTTGATTACAGGTGTGTGGTTTTGCATTTGGAAGCTGTTGCTGTGACCAGACAACATGCGGTCTAAGGAACTCTCAATTGAGGTGAAGCAGAACATCCTGAGGCTGAAAAAAAAGAAAAAAATCCATCAGAGAGATAGCAGACATGCTTGGAGTAGCAAAATCAACAGTCCGGTACATTCTGAGAAAAAAGGAATTGACTGGTGAGCTTGGGAACTCAAAAAGGCCTGGGCGTCCACGGATGACAACAGTGGTGGATGATCGCCGCACACTTTCTTTGGTGAAGAAGAACCCGTTCACAACATCAACTGAAGTCCAGAACACTCTCAGTGAAGTAGGTGTATCTGTCTCTAAGTCAACAGTAAAGAGAAGACTCCATGAAAGTAAATACAAAGGGTTCACATCTAGATGCAAACCATTCATCAATTCCAAAAATAGACAGGCCAGAGTTAAATTTGCTGAAAAACACCTCATGAAGCCAGCTCAGTTCTGGAAAAGTATTCTATGGACAGATGAGACAAAGATCAACCTGTACCAGAATGATGGGAAGAAAAAAGTTTGGAGAAGAAAGGGAACGGCACATGATCCAAGGCACACCACATCCTCTGTAAAACATGGTGGAGGCAACGTGATGGCATGGGCATGCATGGCTTTCAATGGCACTGGGTCACTTGTGTTTATTGATGACATAACAGCAGACAAGAGTAGCCGGATGAATTCTGAAGTGTACCGGGATATACTTTCAGCCCAGATTCAGCCAAATGCCGCAAAGTTGATCGGACGGCGCTTCATAGTACAGATGGACAATGACCCCAAGCATACAGCCAAAGCTACCCAGGAGTTTATGAGTGCTAAAAAGTGGAACATTCTGCAATGGCCAAGTCAATCACCAGATCTTAACCCAATTGAGCATGCATTTCACTTGCTCAAATCCAGACTTTTTAAGATGGAAAGACCCACAAACAAGCAAGACCTGAAGGCTGCGGCTGTAAAGGCCTGGCAAAGCATTAAGAAGGAGGAAACCCAGCGTTTGGTGATGTCCATGGGTTCCAGACTTAAGGCAGTGATTGCCTCCAAAGGATTCGCAACAAAATATTGAAAATAAAAATATTTTGTTTGGGTTTGGTTTATTTGTCCAATTACTTTTGACCTCCTAAAATGTGGAGTGTTTGTAAAGAAATGTGTACAATTCCTACAATTTCTATCAGATATTTTTGTTCAAACCTTCAAATTAAACGTTACAATCTGCACTTGAATTCTGTTGTAGAGGTTTCATTTCAAATCCAATGTGGTGGCATGCAGAGCCCAACTCGCGAAAATTGTGTCACAGTCCAAATATTTCTGGACCTAACTGTATGTGCAAAAAACAGCAGAAAAACCCAGCATTTACGTTACATGTAAACATGGCCTCAGCGATACATTTTTATTACATTTTTATGGGTTTTAATAGAGAAAAATAATAAATTGCATCATTTGTTTTCACCCTTTAACGATCCCTATAAATATCTGATCGCTGTGTTGTGCGGTTACAGGGACTCCAGATATGTCCATGATATTTCCTGATTTGTGATGTTTATTATTTTATAAAAAAAAGTGCAATAAAAATTACATTATTCTATTTTTTTTTAATTATTTTTTAGTAATTTTATAAGAATAAACAAAATCTTTTACTCTCCTTCTAGAATACAGGACACAGAGATGTTCTGCACTGTACAATGGATCTCTGGATCTCTATGTCCTGTGTAATCAGAGGCTGCAATTAGTGACTTACCGCCAATAGAGGCACGCCACGCGACCGCTATGTGGCCTGTGAGTCAGGGGGACCCGGTGCCAGTGCTGGCATCGGGGCCCCCCTCCCACCTTCCCCCCCTTCCCAGAATCGCACTTTCAATTTTATCTAATTGAAAGCAATGATAACAGAAGGAGCGGAGAGCTCACTCTCTCATCATTCTCCCGCTGTGTCTGTCTGTGGCACTCTGATGTGTCAGCACAGAGGAGTGCGATGACGTCTCTATTGCACGCTATGCTGAGATGTGCAGAGTGTAAGAACAGTGGACACACTGAGGACACTGGAGCAGCAGGGGAACGAGAAGAAGTGAGTATGTATTTAACCACATTGACCAGACGACTATGAGGGTGCATTAAAAATATGGGGGTTGCATAAAAGTATATGGGGGCACACAATACTATTTTGGGGCGCAAAATATGGGGGTACACTATTACTATTATAATCACTACCATGATTAAGACAACTTGTTGAAATGCTGGGGCTAGAATTTACTTTTGCATGTGTGAAGCCCCACAGGTGTAGTGTCGGTGCATTACCTTCAGGGACTCCACTCGGCTGGATCTCGTCACAGGTAGGGAATCTTCTATTTGTCGTGACGCCACTCTCAGTATTGCGGTCAGTGGGGACCGCCACTGCAGGTTAAGGGACGCCTGGGGCTGATGGTGAGTGCAGTTAGTTGGAATAGCCTCCTGAGAGTGAGGCAAGCCCCAGGGCCCTGTGTAGGTGCGTAGTACCACAAGGCGCAGAATAACTCCACACACGCAGGATGTCTTTCAGGGGTTTTACTCACTTCAGGTGGCAGGGTGAGTAACCCGGGCGTAGCTGGGATGAACCAGGCGGGAACCAGGTATCCTTCAGGCTGACTTCTGATGGTGACTACCAACTCGCCTTCCTTAGCCCTTGGTGGTTTGGGGTAACCCCGACTTTTAGTCCCTATGGGGGTCACCCAGGGAAGTTGCTGAAGCCTCTCTCCCCTTCGTTTGCCGTTTGCTTGTTGCCTGGGCCAGATCACTCCAGCTGCTTGCCTCCTGTGAACTATGGGCCCTAACTGTGGCTACGTGGCTGCGGCTTTTAGGTGTTGTGGTGTGGGCTTTGAGGGCCCCACACCGGCAGGTTTAGCAAGGAAAGGTGGATCTATCCCCGCTCCGGGATCTGCCGCCCGTTTGGGCCTGGTACTCCCTAGCAGTCTCCTTACTTCCCACTCTGTGCTCTCTCTCTAGCTGGAGATGGGTTTCGGGTAGCACTCCTAGGTGACCGTTCTCCCCCGTCGGTATCCACTGCGCGGGCGCTGTCAGACTGCAACAGCCCCAGGGGTAGGGGTCAGCTCCTCTCGGAGCTCCCTGGACTCTGCCTGCACTGAACCGGCTCACTGCTCCTCCTCT
This sequence comes from Anomaloglossus baeobatrachus, assembly GCF_048569485.1. Classification (NCBI taxonomy): domain Eukaryota; kingdom Metazoa; phylum Chordata; class Amphibia; order Anura; family Aromobatidae; genus Anomaloglossus; species Anomaloglossus baeobatrachus. The sequence goes on from NC_134357.1 coordinate 317,601,899, forward strand.
CCTGTTCTTGCCTACGCCACCTAGCAACCAGGCTCTCTTACCACACCCCTTGAGAGGAGATGGAGGCTTTTGGCCCCCTCCACTATTCCAGTGGAGGTGAAGGCTTTTCCCCCTCCTGGGATCCCCAGGGGTCCTCCCAAAGGTACATGTGTGAGACCTGATCACTATGCGCCTGTGTAGTCACACCTCGGTCAGCCTTCTGGATTACCTGTATTGTACTGTCCCCAGCATGGGTGCAGTACTCAGTGGTGCCTGACCAGGTCAGGGGCGCCACATTCCCCCTTAGTTATCACCAGCACGTCCTCGGGCTGCAAGACAACATTTTAAAATGCATAAAACATTAAAACATGTAAAACATTTTTAAAAGCACCAGGTACCATACATCACCACCCTCCACCCACAAGTCCGTTAACCCACCCAAAACCCTCTCACGTTGGCCGCGCCTTCAGCCACTTCTGGCAGGATGTAGAGGCGGCTTTCATGGTCTGGTGGTCTTCAGGGCATACCTGGCCTGGTGAAGCCGCGCCTTCAGCCACTTCTGGCAGGATCCAGAGGCGGCCTTCACAGTTGGTGCTGACCAGGTACCCTCTTTGTGGTGGAGAGCCAGGCCCCATAAACAGGCATGCTCTCTGGTTGCAGGTAAGCCAAGGCCCTATATACGGACGTGCTCCCTGGTTGCAGACGAGCCAAGCCCCTAAACAGGCTGACTCTGGTGGTGGTGGTGCCCTCTGGTGTAACTATTTACACTGCGAGAGTTTGTGGCTATAGCCAGTTCATAGCCTTAAGGTTCATTTCTCACATTAGTTTATGTGGGCACATCTCTTAAACAGTAACGTTGCAAACTTTCAAACTGGTCAAAACAGTAACTTGTTGTACTTCTTACTTTATGCAGATTCCTCTTCACCAGGGCTTGGGCCTGTAGGGCTGCGGCACCTGCTGCTTTCTCGGCCTTTTTCATCTTTCTGCTCTGGAGACTGTGGTGCAGGGGTGAACTTGGATCTGCTACGGCGCCGTGTCTTGCGGACTGGATTCTGCGGGGTACAGCTTACAAGCTCCCAGGTGAGGCTTTTGGGCAGATCTTCTTCAGCGGAGGGTATCGGGTCTTCTTCGTCCCAGCGGGAGTATGGCAACATCTCTGGCTCGGGGTATGAATCCACTGCTGATGGCTCCGGGGTCAGCTCCTCAGCTTCCTGGCCTCCCCTCCCCCTTAGTTCTTCTGAGCACTCCTTTGGTGGCAGTGCTGGGGATGGACTTTCTTCAGCAGGCCCAGGCGGGGGACTCTTTGGCGTAGTTGCTGCAGGGGTTGCCGGAATCCTCTTGGGGGTGTGCGGAGGGAGCATGTACTGATCCACCATCTCCTGTGGGAACTTGGCCTCCATGTCAGCCTTCAGCTGCCAGTATGCGGGGTCCTCACCTACCAGGGACTTCCTAGCAGGGACTTCCTTAGACTGGGGAGCGGTGTCTGCTCTGGCCTTGCAGGCCGGGGTAAACAGAGGTACATTCTTGTCTTGGCGGGCCGCGCCTGACATGGCGGCGGCCTGGTCTTGGCCGGCCGCGCCCTGCATGGCGGCGGCCTGGTCTTGGCGGGCCGTGCCGGGCATGGCGGCGGCCTGGATCAGCGTCGCTGTCGCAATCAGGGTCTTAGCGGGCATCGCTACTGTGGCCGGTTCTTGGCGGGCCGGGCAGGGCATCGCTGCGGCGGCCTGAATTGGCGTCGCAGCTACGATGGGATCTGTGCAGGCTGGGCTGGGCGTCGCTGCAGCGATCGGAGCTTGGCGGGCCGCACCTGACGGGGCTGCGGCCTGGTTCAGCACCTCACTTGCGGCGCGGACGAGCGTTGCGGCTGCGGTAGGGTCTCGGCGGGCCGGGCCTAGCATGGCGGCGGCCTGGGTCAGCGTCACACCTGCGGCGTGGATGAGGGTCGCGGTGGCAGCCGGTTCTTTGCGGGCCGGACTGGACGTCGCTGCAGGGACCGGGTCTTGGTGGGCCGAGCAGGGCATCGCTGCGGCGGCCTGAGCTTGGCGGGCTGCACCTGGCGTGGCTGCGGCCTGCTCCAGCGTCGCCGCGCCGGACGCCTCTTCAGGGACCGCGGACGTGGCAGCAGGGGTCGGGGCACTCGCGCTGGCGGTGGCATCACTGGACTCACCCACCGGTGGCAGCATCGGGGTCTGAGTCGTCACCGCCGGGTCTGGCACTCGGCGCGCGGCTCTCCCTTCATAGGCCTGAACCGCCGCGGTCATCCACAGAAACTCCGTCCGTCCCTCTCTGATCAGCCTTCCGACCCTGGCCTCCAGTTGATCGCAGAACTCGGCGAGCTCCCGACACCACCAGGCAGCGGAGCCTGGCTCTGGGTCTCTGCATTCAGACGCCATTTTCTCTAGCAACAAGCTGCTGGCTTCTTTTCCGTTCCGCCGTCTCTGGACGCTTCCGCTCTCTTCACAAGCGAGGTCAGAACTCTGCAGGGGATCTCTGGGTAGCCACACCTCTTCGTGGGCGGTAACTTCTCCCAGCGCGGGCTGCTGTTGTTTTTCAGCGCGCTTTTCATGGTGGCAATATGGCGGCGCTTCCAATTTTTCAAGCGGACCGCCCAGGCACATGGTCACCTGTCTGGACAGGTCTAGTCCTTATCCTGTTCGTGACGCCAGATGTGAAGCCCCACAGGTGTAGTGTCGGTGCATTACCTTCAGGGACTCCACTCGGCTGGATCTCGTCACAGGTAGGGAATCTTCTATTTGTCGTGACGCCACTCTCAGTATTGCGGTCAGTGGGGACCGCCACTGCAGGTTAAGGGACGCCTGGGGCTGATGGTGAGTGCAGTTAGTTGGAATAGCCTCCTGAGAGTGAGGCAAGCCCCAGGGCCCTGTGTAGGTGCGTAGTACCACAAGGCGCAGAATAACTCCACACACGCAGGATGTCTTTCAGGGGTTTTACTCACTTCAGGTGGCAGGGTGAGTAACCCGGGCGTAGCTGGGATGAACCAGGCGGGAACCAGGTATCCTTCAGGCTGACTTCTGATGGTGACTACCAACTCGCCTTCCTTAGCCCTTGGTGGTTTGGGGTAACCCCGACTTTTAGTCCCTATGGGGGTCACCCAGGGAAGTTGCTGAAGCCTCTCTCCCCTTCGTTTGCCGTTTGCTTGTTGCCTGGGCCAGATCACTCCAGCTGCTTGCCTCCTGTGAACTATGGGCCCTAACTGTGGCTACGTGGCTGCGGCTTTTAGGTGTTGTGGTGTGGGCTTTGAGGGCCCCACACCGGCAGGTTTAGCAAGGAAAGGTGGATCTATCCCCGCTCCGGGATCTGCCGCCCGTTTGGGCCTGGTACTCCCTAGCAGTCTCCTTACTTCCCACTCTGTGCTCTCTCTCTAGCTGGAGATGGGTTTCGGGTAGCACTCCTAGGTGACCGTTCTCCCCCGTCGGTAGCCACTGCGCGGGCGCTGTCAGACTGCAACAGCCCCAGGGGTAGGGGTCAGCTCCTCTCGGAGCTCCCTGGACTCTGCCTGCACTGAACCGGCTCACTGCTCCTCCTCTCCTGTTCTTGCCTACGCCACCTAGCAACCAGGCTCTCTTACCACACCCCTTGAGAGGAGATGGAGGCTTTTGGCCCCCTCCACTATTCCAGTGGAGGTGAAGGCTTTTCCCCCTCCTGGGATCCCCAGGGGTCCTCCCAAAGGTACATGTGTGAGACCTGATCACTATGCGCCTGTGTAGTCACACCTCGGTCAGCCTTCTGGATTACCTGTATTGTACTGTCCCCAGCATGGGTGCAGTACTCAGTGGTGCCTGACCAGGTCAGGGGCGCCACACATGTCCCTGGATTTTTTATTCATTCTATTATTCCAATAAAAAAAGAAAAAACTTTTTTATTCAATATAAGTCTGCGCTGGATTCATACATCTTTAAATTAAAAATTAGGTTCGGGAAAGCGATCGTGACTCCAAACTTGACCCCAAACAACAAACCCCATAAAAGTCAATGGGGGCGAGAAGTTTGGGGGTTTAAAATGGTCATACTAAGCGCTAGTAGGTTGTAAATCGAAGTTAAATGATAGTAAGAGCAGGATAGTTCTATATAACGTGTTTCCCAGAGGATCCCGCTGCAGTGAAACTCTTTTTGAAGCCCAGGTATTAAGGTTCATGAATATTCATTGCCTGCCCCCTCAACCCTCTTTGCCAGAGTCTGTGACTGGTGCAGTCAGTTTGCTGTACAGTAGTGTAAAAATTAATAATTAAAAATAACGTACGCTCCTGCCCTATTTTGATAGTCAGCGTGAGGAAAACAGCAGCTGAAGGCTGCAGCCCCAACCTGTGAACTTTACCGTGGCTGAATATCAAAATAAAAGGGAAATAAAAGAGGTAGGTCCGCTCCATTTTTGGTATCCAGCCACGGTAAAGCATACAGGTGGGGACTGGTATTATCAGGATGGGAGGAGCCATTGATATTGGTCCCCCAGCCTAAAAATACCAGGTTGTAGCTAGCCAGAATTGGCACATCACATTAGATGCGACACTTCCGATGCTTTACCCAACTCATCCCAATTGCCTTGGGGTGGTAGCAATCGGTGTAATATATGGGATTGATGTCAGCTATGATTTGTCAGCTGCCATCAAGCTCTGGATTAGTAATGGGGAGGGGGTCTATGAGACCCCCCATTACTGAGCTTTAAGTGAAAAGAAATAAAACACAAACACCTAAAAAATCCTTTATTAGAAATAAAATACACACACTCTCTTTGGCTACATGCGCACGCTGCTTTTTTTGCTGCTTTTTTGCTGCTTTTTTGGCTGCAGTTTTGTCAGCAGAACTTTCTTACATTTGACTTCCCAGCAAAGTCTATGAGAAGTCAGATTTGTTATGCGCACATTGCAGTTTATTTGTCAGCGTTTTTTTTGTCAAAAGTTTGTGACAAAAAAAATGCAGCATGTTCATTCTTCCTGCGTTTTTGTCAACATTTGTCACCCATTGAAATCAATGAGGGCATCAAAAACGCAGGAAAACTTCCTGTTCCGGTCCTGGCTGAGGAGGCAGCATAGAGGAGAAGCTCCCGACACCCCTCTGAGAAACCGACGATAAACAGCATACCCGGGCAAGTGAGCGAGCAGAGAGCAGCACGTCTGGTAGCAGGAAGCACACAGCTATGGAGCGGTACTTACTGAGGAGTGCTGGTGGTGGTGAGGGGACCTGCAGGAGTGGAGATCCTGACTGCCGGCGGGGAGAAGAGGAGACTGACATGGCACCTACAAGCCTGATGGAGGAGGAGCCAGAGTCCCCAGTGCAAGATGTGGTAATGGAAGCCAGGAGAGGGAGAAGTGAAGGAGATGAGAGCGGGGGGTCGGGGGAGGATGGAGCAGGAGAGAAATCGCTGCAGGGGATTGCAGAGGGAGAAACACAATGGATAGAGGAAGGGGACATGGAGGAACAAGAAAGAGAGGAGGAGGAGGAGTGCAGCAAGCAAAGAGTGGCCAGAGACGCAGGAGACCGGACTGATCACTTAGACATGCAATATAAGGTGTCTAATCATGATAAATGCCAGCAGAAGCTGCATGTCAGAAACAGTAACATTCCTTCTAAAGCAAACAAGAAACTGCCGGCCACACCATTATCTAAATACTGTAAACAAATGGGGGAGGGTGGAAAATCCCCAGCTCAGAATAAGAGAACTAAGAAACCAGCACCACCTGCAGGCCAAGACAAGCATGAACAAGAGCTCAATGTTGATTATAAAAAATTGGCTGCCGAAGTGACATCACAGCTGTCAAAAGAGATTAAAGTGGCCATTGAAACAGCCATACAAACATCCCTAGCAGCTATGCAAAAGCAGATTAGTGGACATGCATCTAGACTGGCAGAAACAGAGCAGAGAATATCTGACTCAGAGGAGAAAATAATGGCTATGCAAGAGCAAATAGCAGCTCTAGTGAAATCTAACGATTATTTGAGAGATAAAGCGGAAGACTTAGAGAACCGATCGAGGCGAAATAATCTGCGCATTGTGGGGCTGCCAGAATCGGTATCTTTGGGACAGCTGGATAACATATGTGAACAGGAGTTACCTCAGGCCCTGGGCATTAAGGCTAAATTCAGAGTGGAAAGAGCGCACAGAGTGGGACCACTGAGACAACAAGAAGCGAATAGGGGAGAGGATCCAAACCCAAACAAGAAAGCCCCGCTGAGGGCTAGACAAGTGATAGTCAAATATCTTGATTATAAACATAAAGAGGAAATACTGAGGGCCTTTAGAGACAGACAGCGACCATTGCATTACCAAGGCAACAGACTGCTAATTTTCGGCGATTATTCAGCAGAAGTCTCCAGAAAGAGAAAAGAATTCAGCAAAGTATGTTCATTCCTGTATAACAAAAAAGTCAAGTGCCAACTGCTATACCCTGCCACACTGAAAGTCAGAAATCTTAATGGCTCGTTTGCATATTACAAAGACTTTAAAGAAGCAGAGCGTACTCTCATGGCAGAACAAGATAAGAATCGGGCTGATGGACAAAAAAGAGGAAACAATGGAGAAGGGACCAGCAGAGGAGGATCTCCAAGAGGCCCAGGGAAAGACTCGAGAAGCTTTGAGGAGCAATCGCGGGTGGAGAGTAGAGAGGAAAGGAGATTGAGCCCAAAACAACAAAATAATCCTCGCTCGGAACACAGAGACTAACTGTTGGAAATGGTTCATGATAACTGAACTGAACTAGATATTGCTGGTCCTGTTCTCGCACTCTCTCACTCTCTTGATTTCACTCTCTCATGTTCAGTTTTGCTTTCACGCTTGCTATCAGTTTCACTTTCAGTCTTACTCCTAACGTTCAGTCTCACACTCTCACACTCACTCTCAGTCTCACACTTTTTTTTTTTTTTTCTCCCTCCCTCACATATTTAGTCTCATTTTCAGTTTCACGCTTACTTTCAGTTTCACACTCACTCTCATACTCAGTTTCATTTTCAGTCTCACGCTCACTTTCAGTACCTCACGCGCTCTGTCTCACTCTTTTTCTCTCGCATATTCAGTCTCACGCTTACTTTCAGTTCCACTTCCAGATTCACTTTCATTCTTACTTTCACTCGCCTTTGTCCAGGAACGACTTCCAGGCGTAAATGAAGTGGATCTGTCTGCTCTGAGTGCGGGGATGACCACCAGAAAATAGAGCTAAGTTGGACTTGAAGTCCTTATAGAGTTTTTGTCATACTGTACTATTTTTGCCATTATTTAAGGCTTGTTCATGTGACTCATGTGAATCCGGGGCTAGAACGTATACTCTAAGGGGGGTGACTAGGGAGCTCAACAGTTTGGCTAGGAAAAGGGGAAGTCATCAGCATGGCGAAAAGAGCCAAAAATTTCCCAGAAGGGAAAACGTGTTCTACAGTTACTTGTTTATTGTTATATTTGTTATACATACAAGGTGGGGAAAAGATATATCAAGCCTGGGGGGCAAATTCTATACCTGGTAATAATTGTCTCGTCTCTTGTGAGTTCAGGGCCCACAGGGGAGGAAGTAGTAAGAGCAAAATACAAAGGCAAATATGGTACAAATAACTACATGGAATGTGAAAGGCTTGAGATCTCCTATCAAACGAGCAATGATACTAAGACATCTGAAAAGACTAAAAACAGATATTGCATTATTACAGGAAACGCATTTGAGGAAGGAGGACTTTTTCCGCATGAAGAAATACTGGGTGGGTACTGTATATGGGGCAGAGGCACAAGGTAGGAAAGCGGGGACAATGATTCTAATACATAAACAGCTCAGCCATGAAGTAGTGACACACGAGGCAGACGACCAGGGACGGTGGCAGCATTTAACAATCATTAGTCCAGCGGGTAAATTAAGTATCTATAATGTTTACGGTCCAAACTCCCAACAGAGCATATTTCATGATGGCATAAAGGCCAGCATACTAGCAGATGGGGAGACCAACATCATAGTAGGAGGTGATTTTAACACAGTTCCAGACTCAGCTGAAGACAGGAGGAGGGGGAAGGAGAGGACAGGGGATGTGGACAGAAGGCCGGACCATAGGGATGTGACATTAGAAGATGTGGGTTTGAAGGACATCTGGAGATTAGCTCACCCGCATGATAGAGAATATACACACTTCTCGCATCCTCATGATAGCTGGTTGCGTATTGATCAATTTTGGATTTCTCAAGGCCTAGTTAATCGGGCACAAGAATGTGTGATAGAAAACATGGTGATATCTGATCATAGTCCGTTGAGATTGGGTATCAGAGAGCAGTTCAAGAGAGGTACAGATATCATATGGAGATTTCCATCATTTCTTCTCAGACAAGATAATTTCCACAGGGTATTACGAGAGTGGTGGGGAGAATTCACAGAGGAAAACAAGGAACACAAAGGGAACCCAGTGCTATACTGGGAAACGGCAAAAGCGGTCTTGAGGGGTCGCCTGATTGGATATGCGGCCATGATCAAAAGGAAGACCAATGAGAATTATAATGCCCAGAGTGAAGCAGTGCGGGTAGCATACACAAAGTATTTGGCTAATAGATCTCCCACGACGAAAGACAGATGGTTGGAGGCAAAAAGGGGGTTCGACGAATGGGCAAAAAAAAAGGAACAATTATTTTGGTCGCACAGGGAAGCAGAGCTACATAGATTTGGCAACAAGGCGGGTGTTACGGTTGCTGCGAGCACTGGAGACTATGTCCAGATTTCTTGCTACTGCACATGTGCGAGCGCTGGAGACTAAGTCCAGATTTCTTGCTACTGCACATGTGCGAGCGCTGGAGACTAAGTCCAGATTTCTTGCTACTGCACATGTGCGAGCGCTGGAGACTAAGTCCAATCTTGGAGCCATTGCACATGTGCGGGTGACATCATCGCTGACACGAGGTCACATGTCTCTGACACCTTCTATGCCGATTGGTCGCTGGTCATGTGCTTGTGACGTCTTGCTCGGTGATAGGCCAGCATGACGTCACTCCTGTCGTTCTGGAAGCGGATTGGCTCTGGTGTCCTCCATCTTGGATGAGGCACAGAGTCTATATAAGACCCTGACACACGCCGCATGGTGCTCAGTCCTCTTGGTTCATGCATATGAGTAGACGCTCTGTGCGCGTTCCTCTAGGCATTCCTCTGTCTATGCTAGGTGAGCGCTACCGGCAGGGTAGCGTTCTTATACCTTACAGCTTCGGCTGCTGTCCGTATCCTTACCTCTTAGGGGAGCGGACATAGGCAGGTGCCTGAGGCACATGGTCTGGCTGGGCCTTGTGATTGTACTCGTAGGTGGACGTTGCCGCTAGGGTAACGTTCCTTATACTGCGTCTGGCAGTTGTTCGTATCCTCGCACACTAGGGGAGCGAACAGAGGTAGGAGCTTTGTGCGGCTTACGCTGCTGTTCGTCTCTTTTGCACCACTAGAAGAGCGGACCTAGGCAGGTGCCATATCTAGTGGTTCGTGTCCTCGCACACTAGTGGAGCGAACGCAGGTAGGAGCTTTGTGCGGCTTACGCTGCTGTTCGTCTCTTTTGCACCACTAGAAGAGCGGACCTAGGTAGGTGCCATTTCGCACACATTGCCTTTGTCTCTGTGATTATTAACAGAGATCATTCCACACACCCTCCAAGTAAGGGAGGAATTGCTTTACTTTCTTATTATATCCTTCTGTGAGTTAACAGAGGTATTGCACTCTGCCATAGTCTGCAGCAAAGTCTTTGCACGGTGGACCCTGACTGTCTGATACTCCTTTCGGTTATTATCAGACAGCCCCCCGTAACATTAGGACTGAGCCTAGGGTCTGGCAGTTATGGCAGAATATCAGCAGTTACACCGTTACATACAAGTACTTGAGTCACGGCTCAAGAGTATAGAGGATAAACCTCAGACCATGGTGACATCTGCACATGATCCTCGACTTGCTCTACCAAACAGATATTCTGGCGATGCCAGATCATGTCGTGGTTTCATTAGTCAGTGTCAGATACACCTAGAGGTTAACTCTTCTCGCTTCTCTACGGAGAGGTCCAGAGTAGGCTTTATCATCTCCTTACTTCAGGACAAAGCCTTAGAATGGGCGACTCCCCTATGGGAGCGCTCTGATGTGGTTACTCTGAGACATCAAGACTTTCTTGATGCTCTTAAGGCGGTATTCATGGGTCCGCAGGTTACCCATGATGCGGCCCTGAGACTGTTAGATCTATCTCAGGGTTCGTTATCCACTAGTTCTTATGCCATTGCTTTTAGAACTCTGGTGGCAGAACTAGATTGGCCAGAGAAGGTGTTGATTCCTATCTTCTGGAGAGGGTTGGCTGGCTATGTCAAGGATGCCCTTGCTACTCGTGAAGTCCCTGCTTCTCTGGAGGACTTGATCACAGTAGCAACGAGGATCGATGTACGCCATAAGGAACGTAGACTCGAGGTCTCTTCCTCACGCCCTAAGCATCGGGCTATTCCAGTTGTTGAGGGTCCACTACCATCTTCCTCAGCATCTGAAACATCTCCCACTCCTATGGAGTTAGGTCATACGTTCTCCAGACTACGCAAGTCTGGTCCTCCTATATGTTACGTATGTCGTCAGGCTGGGCACTATGCCAACAAGTGTCCTAGTCGTCAGGGAAACTCCCTGGCCTAGTAACCATTAGAGGGGGGTTACTAGAGACGTCTTCTGCACCCTCTAAGTGTTGTATCCCAGGTCAGCTCTCGTTATCTGAGAATACATGGCCTATTATGGCTTTTGTGGATTCCGGAGCTGACGGGATTTTTGTGTCCTCAGGATTTGTAAAGGGACACAATATTCCCTCTATCATGTTAGAGGCGCCTATTCCTGTCCGTGTTGTTAATGGAACTATGTTGTCTGACTCCATTACATTGAGGACAGTTCCCTTGCGCCTTTCCCTGTCTCAGGGTCACATAGAGGAGATTTCTTTTCTTGTTTTGCCTGAGGGTATAGACGACGTCCTTCTGGGTCTTCCATGGCTTCGGACTCATGCTCCTCACATTGACTGGGAGTCTGACAGCATTATTAGTTGGGGTTCGAAATGTCAGTCCCGATGTCTTCCCTTACCACCTAAGGTCGTTGCAGTTGCATCAACTGATCTCTCTCCCATACCTACACCCTATTTGGATTTCGCTGACGTGTTCTCCAAACAGGGTGCTGAGGTTCTTCCACCCCATAGGCCGTATGACTGTGCCATAGACCTTATCCCAGGTTCGGTTCCACCTAAAGGCAGGGTTTACCCCCTGTCGATACCTGAGTCGGAGGCCATGTCGACCTATATAAGAGAGAGCTTAGAGAAGGGGTTCATTCGTAAGTCTGTCTCTCCCGCGGGAGCTGGGTTTTTCTTTGTTCGGAAGAAAGAGGGTGATTTGCGTCCCTGCATAGATTACAGGGGTCTCAACGCAATCACAATAAAGAACAAATACCCATTACCTTTAATTTCGGAGCTCTTTGACAGACTGAGAGGAGCTCAAGTTTTTACGAAGTTGGATCTGCGGGGTGCGTATAACTTGGTACGAATTCGAAAGGGTGACGAATGGAAGACCGCTTTTAACACCCGAGACGGTCACTATGAATACCTCGTCATGCCTTTTGGGTTATGTAATGCACCCGCAGTATTTCAGGACTTCGTAAATGATGTGTTCAGGGATTTACTGTTATCCTCAGTAGTGGTGTATCTGGACGACATCCTGATTTTTTCTCCTGATCTGGAGACTCATCGTCAGGATGTCGTTCGTGTCCTTTCCCGTTTAAGGGAGCACTCATTGTTTGCTAAACTCGAGAAATGTGTATTCGAGCAGTCCTCATTGCCTTTTTTGGGTTACATTATCTCACAAGAGGGTCTGGCTATGGATCCTGCGAAGCTCTCTGCTGTCCTGCAATGGTCCGAACCTCATTCCTTGAAGGCGGTGCAACGCTTCTTAGGATTTATAAATTATTACAGGCAGTTCATACCCCATTTTTCTACTTTGGTGGCCCCTTTGGTGGCCTTGACTAAGAAAGGTGCTAATCCCAAAGCCTGGTCTACTGAGACATCTCAGGCTTTTGAGGCAGTAAAAAGACACTTTTCAACTGCTCCCGTTCTTCAAAGACCCGATGAGAGTAAGCCCTTCCTCTTAGAGGTTGATGCCTCTTCAGTGGGTGCTGGTGCGGTCTTGTATCAAAAGAACGGTGCAGGTAGAAAAAGGCCGTGTTTCTTCTTTGCTAAAACCTTTTCACCGGCAGAGAGAAACTATACCATTGGGGATAGGGAACTGCTCGCCTTGAGATTAGCCTTGGAGGAGTGGCGTCACTTGCTGGAAGGAGCGAAACATCCTTTCCAGGTCTATACAGACCATAAGAATCTGACGTACTTACAAACCGCTCAGCGTCTGAATCCTCGCTTCCTGGGTCCTTATGAGGTTCTTCGACAGGTAAATCCTGTAGTCTATCAATTGAAGTTACCTGTCCATCTTAGGATTCATGACAAATTCCATGTCTCACTGCTAAAGCCGGTTATTTTACCTCACGCTCGTGAAGTGCACTCTCCTGCCTCTGATTCCTCTCGCTCTAGCTATGAGGTACGAGCCATAGTTGGTTCTAAGATGGTTAGAGAGCGCAGGTTCTTCTTGATAGATTGGGAGGGCTATGGCCCGGAACATCGCTCTTGGGAGCCTGAGGAGGCTGTCCATGCTCCCGACTTAGTTGCCGATTATCTGCGTCGCCGGGAGGGGGGCCCTTGAGGGGGAGGTACTGTTACGGTTGCTGCGAGCACTGGAGACTATGTCCAGATTTCTTGCTACTGCACATGTGCGAGCGCTGGAGACTAAGTCCAGATTTCTTGCTACTGCACATGTGCGAGCGCTGGAGACTAAGTCCAGATTTCTTGCTACTGCACATGTGCGAGCGCTGGAGACTAAGTCCAATCTTGGAGCCATTGCACATGTGCGGGTGACATCATCGCTGACACGAGGTCACATGTCTCTGACACCTTCTATGCCGATTGGTCGCTGGTCATGTGCTTGTGACGTCTTGCTCGGTGATAGGCCAGCATGACGTCACTCCTGTCGTTCTGGAAGCGGATTGGCTCTGGTGTCCTCCATCTTGGATGAGGCACAGAGTCTATATAAGACCCTGACACACGCCGCATGGTGCTCAGTCCTCTTGGTTCATGCATATGAGTAGACGCTCTGTGCGCGTTCCTCTAGGCATTCCTCTGTCTATGCTAGGTGAGCGCTACCGGCAGGGTAGCGTTCTTATACCTTACAGCTTCGGCTGCTGTCCGTATCCTTACCTCTTAGGGGAGCGGACATAGGCAGGTGCCTGAGGCACATGGTCTGGCTGGGCCTTGTGATTGTACTCGTAGGTGGACGTTGCCGCTAGGGTAACGTTCCTTATACTGCGTCTGGCAGTTGTTCGTATCCTCGCACACTAGGGGAGCGAACAGAGGTAGGAGCTTTGTGCGGCTTACGCTGCTGTTCGTCTCTTTTGCACCACTAGAAGAGCGGACCTAGGCAGGTGCCATATCTAGTGGTTCGTGTCCTCGCACACTAGTGGAGCGAACGCAGGTAGGAGCTTTGTGCGGCTTACGCTGCTGTTCGTCTCTTTTGCACCACTAGAAGAGCAGACCTAGGTAGGTGCCATTTCGCACACATTGCCTTTGTCTCTGTGATTATTAACAGAGATCATTCCACACACCCTCCAAGTAAGGGAGGAATTGCTTTACTTTCTTATTATATCCTTCTGTGAGTTAACAGAGGTATTGCACTCTGCCATAGTCTGCAGCAAAGTCTTTGCACGGTGGACCCTGACTGTCTGATACTCCTTTCGGTTATTATCAGACAGCCCCCCGTAACAGCGGGGAGGATGCTGGCAAATTTGGCAAGGGGTAGCAGGAAAATGACAGTGATTTCCAAACTAAAAAGAAAGGGGGGGGAGGTGACCACAGATCCTAAGGAAATTAATAAATTGCTGGGACATTTTTATAGAAAACTATATGGGCCAGGAAACAATGACATGACTGACGAGGCAGAGTGGTTAAGACAAGCGCACTTGCCTAGCGTAACAGAGGAAGATCTGAGTGATCTAAACGCAGATATCACAGTTGAGGAGGTGACTAGAACAATCGGGGAGCTTAACACCAACAAGGCACCAGGCCCCGACGGTTTTAACAGCGAGTTTTATAAGGCTATGAGGGATCTGATCTCGCCAGATTTAACTGCGGTATTTAATGCATTTTTGGAAGGAGAGGAAATTCCTAAAAATTCAAACGTAGCATATATCAAATTACTCCCTAAGGGAACTAAAGACCTGGATGATCCCTCTAGTTATAGACCCATATCACTTATAAACCAGGATTTAAAAATAATATCTAAGATTATGGTTAATAGATTGGCCATGATTCTTCCAAGGATCATTACAGAGCATCAGGTAGGGTTTATTAAAGGGAGAAATGCTGTCACTAATATCCGGAAGACAATACTAGTGGTGGATGCGGTGAGATTGGATCAGATAGAGAGGGGGGCAAGACCCGCTCTAGTTACACTCGATGCAGAAAAAGCGTTTGACAATGTAAATTGGAGCTGGCTGGACAAAGTACTAGAGGCCACAGGGATTGTAGGCAAAATGAGGCTTTACATTAGGAATCTTTACGCTAACTCGGGAGCTAGGGTACACACTCCAGGTTTTTTATCAGACGTGTTCCCTTTGATGAAGGGAACAAGACAAGGCTGTCCGCTATCTCCCCTCCTATTCGACTTGGCCATTGAACCATTGTCAAGAATATTGCAGGGCCCGAATAGTTTTAAAGGGATTAAGGTAAGGGGAACTGAAATAAAGACAGCACTTTTTGCCGATGATGTCATACTATATATGGGGGACCCTAGCGTGGATTTGCCACAGACTCTAGCCCTAATTGAAAAATTTGGATTAGTCTCAGGATTCAAATTGAATAAAAAAAAGTGTTAGATCCTGTTCCTAAAAGGGGGGAATGTAAGGGATGGTTGTATATGTGGCATTCCTATAGCACAGACATCACTTAAATATCTGGGAATTCATATAGGAAGAAAGGTGGAATCAATTTACGAGATGAATTATGGCCCACTAATTAGGAAAATTATAGCACAACTAAAGGGTTGGAAGGGTCTGCCTCTACCACTACTGGCAAGGTGCCACCTGATAAAAATGATGAGCTTTCCTAGACTGTTGTACCCATTCCAGACGATCCCGATATTGCTAAAACTGAGGGACGTAAATAGGCTCAACTCAGCGTATGCGGATTTTATATGGCGGGGAAGGAAACCTAGAATAAAGTTACGAACATTGATGAAGTCAACGGAGGAAGGAGGTCTTAGTTTCCCGGATGTTCGGGGTTATAACCTGGTGTGTATAATGAGACATGTGTTTGATTGGTTGAGAGGAACGAGCAGGCACTCAGACTATGGCATGGAAGCCAAGTATGCATCACCGTGGGATTTGGCGTCCATTTTACACTCCTCATTGTCCAGGGCGGATGGGCATATAAGGAACTCAATCTTATTCCGAGACACTATGCTAACATGGAAACTGGTAAGAAAGAAATTGGGACTGTCATGGAAAGTATCTAAGTACTTAAATCCCTGGGCATCTCCGAACTTTCCCATGGGACGGGAAAATAAGCTATTTACTAGATGGAAAGAGAAGGGCGTCGAGAGAATGAAGGATGTCATGAATGTGGAGGAGAGAAGGTGGCTGACAGGACGGGAAGTGCTTGACAAGTATGAACTTAATAGCTCACATATCATCCAGTATGAACAACTGAAGCATGGAGTATTTGTAGATTTGGGGGAGCTTGGAAAGGAATTGAATAAGAGTTTGATTGATGAGCTTATGGAAAGTGATGTAGCAAGTGTAAATGTTTCCAAAATTTACCGAACATTTCGGGGAATGCTTATATCTGGGGAGGATAGCCGTACTCTAACAGCGTGGGGGAAACAATTGAAAGGGCAGGAAGTTGTAGGGGATATATTGAAGGGATGGGTACAGATGCGGAAACATGTTACCAATGAGAGATGGAGAGACACCCAATTTAGAATTTTACACAGGGCTATTATGGGCTTCAACATTCCGGGAAGAGATATGCGGTGTCCTAAATGTCAAAGAGAAAAAACAGATATGCTACATGGACTATGGGAGTGTAAGGAAATTCACAGGTTCTGGAATCAAGTTAGATTATTTGTCCAGGCAACATGGGGAATTTCTGGAAATCTAGAGCTAATGGTGTGGATTTTCCATTCCTTTGAGGGAGGAGTAAGAGGGGGATCGGACATGCCGGGAAAGAAGAAATATACAATAGTACATGACATAGCCATGATAGCCAAACGGTCCATATTAAAGCATTGGATACAAAGGGAGGGACCATCCATAAAAGAGGTCATCGGGGAATTACATAATTTATTGAGGCTGGAGAAAGTGGAAGCGGAAACGGACAAAGACAGGTTGACACCCAAGTTCTTTGGGAAATGGAGAAATTTCATTGAAAGTCAATTTACTCAGGGAGAAATAAATAATCTGATGACACCTTTTATACAATCGGAATGGTACCTTCTGAATGATATCCAGGACAAACTGGGTAAATTGAAAATCACGGAGGTGTGGGTTCCGGAGGAAAGGGAGACGAGACGCTAAGGTAGCCACAAGACGTGCCAGAAAATTTGGAAGCATTCGGGGTTGGCTTAGGGGCTTAATGACTCTAATTGACTTGTATCGCGTCTGTTATTTCTTAGTACTTTTGCCTTGGTTTAATAGAGACCATATCAATCAGATAATCAGTTTAAAATATCAAGTTGGGGCATTGCACCCTATTATGTCACATATTGTCAGACAAATGTTTTTCCTTGCGTAACCTTGAATATCTTGTTATGTTTATAAAAAATTGGAAAATTAATAAAAAGTTTTGGAAAAAAAACGCTGCAGAAATGCAAAAAAAAAAAAAAAATGCAACGTGCGCATGAGCCCTTACCTTTGTGTTTTTTTTTGGGATTATGAGCACAGAAATAAAGCCATATAATTTCAAAAAAAAAAAAAAAAAAAAACGCAGGAAAAATGCATGCTAATCAAAAGTGGTGCATTTTACCTGCCTTTTACCTGCGTTTTTGGTACCAAAAACACAGGTGATTTGTCAGGAAGTGAGGTCAGGCAAGTGGTCCCGTCCCGTCCTCTATGTGTTCCCCGAAGTACCGCTGTCCCCAGGGGAGATGATGTGGAGGACGGGACTATCAACAGCGGCGGCAACGAGAGGGAAAAATCAATGTTTTCAGCTGCCAATGTCCATCCCCCTCTCGCTGCTGCCGCCGCCGCCGCTGATAGTCCCGTCCTCCACGTGTTCCCCGAAGTACCGCTGTCCCCAGCATGCACGCACAGGGGAGATGATGTGGAGGACGGGACTATCAGCGGTGGCGGCGGCAGCGAGAGGGGGATGGACATTGGCAGCTGAAAACATTGATTTTTCCCTCTCGCTGCCGCCGCCGCTGATACTCCCGTCCTCCACGTGTTCCCCGAAGTACCGCTGTCCCCAGCGTGCACGCACAGGGGAGATGATGGACCTCTCTCACTGCCGCCGCCACCGCTGAAAGTCCCGTCCTCCACGCTCCTGTCAGCTCCACGCAGTAGCGCGATCAGCTGAGCTGTCACTGAGGTTACTCGCGGCCACCGCTGGATTCAGCGGTGGCCGCGGGTAACCTCAGTGACAGCTCAGCTGATCGCGCGGCTGTCTTCATTAGCTGCGTGGAGCTGACCGGAGCGGCGGTGTCTGCTGCTTCTGTCACGGCCGGGCGGTCGGGCAGACCCAGGAGGTGGATCCACTGGACCGAACTCTCTGAGATGGTGGTAGGGAGTCCGGCAGCTGAAGCACTGATGGGCAGTAGAACAGTCCGTGCAAGTGAAGGCAGCGGAGGAGTCCCAGGGACCACGGAGTCACAGAAGGTGGTCTTGGTGACGTAGCTCAGGTTCGGAGGCCGAGGTGATATCAGGCGGGGTCCGGAACCTCTGGAGCAAGATGACGGGTCACCGCAGGGATCCGGGATGGTACGGACTGTCAGATGGCAGACGGACAGCGTGCGGGGATCAGGACACGGCAGACTGGATGGCGAGGCAGGTACGGCTCTACAAAGACAGATAGGTGAGTACAGGCACATAAACACCAAGAGACCTGACTCCTAGCTCAGGGAACACGAAGATCAGGCCCCGCCCCCTTGGACAATGACCCCCTATATACCCTGTACCTGTGCAACCTCATTTCCTGTTAATGGACGCTGGCCCTTTAAGAAAGGGTCAGTGACCGCGCGCGCGCCCTAATGCGCATGCGCGCCGCCCGGGTGCCAGAAGCCAGGGAAGGAGGCTGCGAGGAGGACGCAGGGGAGCCGGCCAGGTCCAGGGAAGCTGTCGGGCGCCGGGATCGGGGGCCCGGAGCCCTGGGACGGACGGAATCCGGTGACTGGGGAGCGGAGAGCGTGGCAGGTGAGCCGGGGAACGGGGGTGAGGACCCGGGGAGCGTGACAGTACCCCCCCCCCCACGCCCCCCTCCCCGCAACCGGGACATGAAGGCACGGATAAGAGGAGTGCCCACGTTCTCCCTGGGCTCCCAAGACCTATCCTCAGGACCATACCCTTCCCAGTCCACCAGGAAGAACTGTCGACCTCGTACGGTCTTCATGGCCACGATATCCCTTACCGCATAGATGTCATCATCGGCAATAGGAGGAGGGGCCGGACTGGCAGCAGCAGAGAAGGGACCAAGGACAACCGGCTTGAGCAGAGAGACGTGGAAGGAGTTGGGTATCCTCATCGTGGCCGGGAGCTGTAGCTTGTAGGATACCTCATTGATCTTGCTGAGGACCTTAAACGGCCCGATGTAGCGAGGACCCAGCTTGTAGGAAGGTATCTTCAATCGGATGTACTGGGAAGCAAGCCAGACCAGGTCACCAGGAGAGAAACACGGAGGATCCAGACGTCTCTTGTCAGCGTGTTTCTTCATCCGCTGGGAAGCGCGCCCAAGGGACGCTTTGACAGAGTCCCAAATGGTAGCAAAGTCACGAACTGCAGTATCAGCAGCCGGGACATCCGATGAAGGGGATATAGGCAATGGGACGGCGGGCTGGAGTCCGTAAACAACATGGAAGGGAGATTCGGAGGATGACTCACTGACGTGGTGGTTATGGGAGAATTCAGCCCAAGGCAGAAGCGAGGACCAGTCGTCGTGATGGGCGTTGACATAGTGACGTAGGTATGAGGTCACGATTTGATTGACCCTCTCCACTTGGCCGTTAGACTGAGGATGGTAAGAAGAAGAAAAGTCCAGAGTCACTCCCAGATGTTTGCATAGAGCCCTCCAGAAGCGGGAGGTGAACTGAGTTCCTCTGTCGGACACTATGTGGGATGGAAAGCCATGCAAGCGGAAGATGTGATGTATATAGGCTTCCGCGAGTTCCTGAGCAGAGGGCAGTCCGGCCATAGGAACGAAGTGGGCCATTTTGGAGAATCGATCAACCACGACCCATATGACTGTGTGCCCGGAGGATAATGGCAAGTCCGTAATAAAGTCCATTGCTATGTGTTGCCACGGGACTGAGGGTATCGGTAAAGGCAGAAGACGGCCATGGGGCAAGTGTTTGGGCGTCTTGTTCCTGGCACAGGAGGAGCAGGCAGAGACAAAAGCAGCGACGTCCGTGCGAAGGGATGGCCACCAGTAATGGCGTACAATCGCACCCCATGTTCTCTTCTGACCAGCATGCCCGGCTGTTTTTGAGGCATGACCCCAGTGTAACACTTTTTGCCTGTCGGTATCGGAGACATAGGTCTTCCCGGGCGGTATCTGGGCTAGGGTAACAGGGGCCACCGGAATGATGTTGCTAGGACAGATGATGGGTTGGGTAGTCTCTTCCTCCTGCTCCATGGGCATGAAAGACCTGGACAAGGCATCAGCGCGTACATTCTTGTCCGCGGGTCGGAAGTGAAGCTGAAAGTCGAACCTGGCAAAGAATAAGGACCACCTGGCTTGCCGTGGGTTCAGTCGCTGAGCGGACCGCAGGTATTCTAGGTTCTTGTGGTCCGTGTAGATGATCACGGGATACACTGCACCTTCCAGGAGGTAGCGCCATTCCTCCAGTGCCAGTTTGACTGCCAAGAGCTCTCGGTCCCCGATGGTATAGTTGCGTTCAGGCGCTGAGAAGCCCTTGGAGAAGAATCCGCAAGTCACCATCTTCCCGGAGGAGGACTTCTGCATGAGCACTGCTCCGGCTCCTGAGGAGGAGGCATCCACCTCCAAGGTGAACTGGCGGTTCAACTCCGGACGGTGAAGTACAGGCGAGGAAGCAAAAGCCCGCTTCAAAGAGCCAAACGCGGCGTCGGCCGCAGGCGACCAGTCCTTTGGATTTGCCTCTTTCTTAGTCAAAGCGGAAAGTGGAGCAGTCAGAGCAGAGAAGTGAGGGACGAATTGGCGGTAGTAGTTGGCGAATCCCAGGAAGCGTTGGATTGCCTTCAGTCCAGAAGGGGGAGGCCAGTTGAGAATGGCGGAGACCTTCTTGGGATCCATCTGCAGTCCAGTCTCAGAGATGATGTACCCCAGAAAGGGGAGAGAAGACTGCTCAAAGACACACTTCTCATACTTTGCGTACAGACGGTTCTCTCTTAGTCGTCGTAGAACCAGCTGTACGTGCTCTCTGTGGGTTGGGAGGTCCGGAGAGAAGACAAGGATGTCATCTAGATATACTACCACACAGGTGTAGAGGAGGTCTCGGAACACGTCGTTCACCAGTTCTTGGAAGACGGCAGGGGCGTTACACAGGCCGAAGGGCATCACGCAGTACTCATAATGTCCATCGCGCGTATTAAACGCGGTCTTCCATTCGTCACCAGAGCGGATGCGCACCAGATTGTAAGCACCCCGAAGATCCAGCTTGGTGAACAGACGAGCTCCTCTAAGCCGGTCAAACAATTCGGGGATGAGCGGCAGAGGGTACTTGTTCTTAACAGTGATCTGATTCAGACCCCGGTAGTCGATGCAGGGACGTAAATCGCCCTCTTTTTTCTTGACAAAGAAGAAACCTGCTCCAGCAGGAGAGGAGGATCTCCGAATGAATCCCCTAGCCAGGCTCTCTGAGATGTAAGTCGACATAGCCCTTGTTTCGGCTGGAGATAAAGGATATATCCGTCCTCGTGGTGGCGTTGTTCCAGGGAGCAGGTCGATGGCACAATCGTAGGGGCGATGTGGCGGCAGTACCTCGGATTCTTTTTTATCAAAGACATCAGCAAAGGACCAATAAGCCGAGGGCAGCCCCGGTAGGTTCTCAGGAACCGGAGGTCGTCGGATGGGTTGTGTGGATTTTAGGCATCTCTCATGACACGAAGCACCCCAGCGGGTGATTTCGCCAGTGCCCCAGCTGACTGATGGTTCGTGAGTCCGTAACCATGGAAGGCCCAGCAGGATCTGATGGGACATGTGCGGAAGGACGTAGAAGGCGATGTTCTCGGTGTGAAGAGCACCGATGCGCAGTTCAACCGGCCTGGTGGTCCAGGAGATGGTGTCAGAAAGGGGTCTCCCATCCACAGAGGCAATCACCAGGGGCTTGTTGAGTGGGATAACAGGCACCTGGTATTTGTCCACGGTGGCTTGCTGGATGAAATTGCCTGCTGCCCCGGAATCAAGATAGGCCTCAGCCGTGAACCGCGTCTCTCCCGTTGTCACTTGCACGGTCCATGTGACCGGATCAGAGAGAGTCCCAGCACCTAGGGTGGCCTCTCCTACCAACCCTAGGCTTTGGAGTTTCCCGGCCTTTCCGGACAGGAACGGAGGAGGTGTGTGCCCTCACCGCAGTAAAAGCAGAGACCCTGGGCAAGCCGCTCTGCTCTACGTTGTGCAGACTGACGCACTCGGTCAATCTGCATGGGCTCGTGGACGGGACTCCCAGCTGTTGATGACTGAGGTACGGAGGGCTTCTGAGGAGGAGATGAATGCCGTAACGGGCGTCTCTCACGAGATAGCTCTTTGGAGCGCTCCTGAAAACGTATGTCCACACGAGTTGCTAGGGCAATCAGGGCATCTAGGGTGGAGGGCACGTCCCGACCCGCCAACTCATCCTTGATGCGACTCGAGAGTCCCTCCCAGAAGGCGGCTGTTAGGGCCTCATTATTCCACCCGAGTTCTGAAGCCAAAGTGCGAAAACGGATGGCGTATTGGCCCACCGTCAGTGTTCCTTGACGTAGGCGGAGGAGTGATGAAGCAGAGGCAGAAGCGCGTCCCGGCTCGTCAAAGGTGCTGCGGAATGCCTGCAGGAACTGTTGAAGATCCTTGGTCATGGGGTCCTCCTTCTCCCACAAGGGGTTCATCCACGCCAGCGCCTCGCCCTCTAGGTGGGACATTATAAAGGCGACCTTGGCTTGGTCGGAGGCGAACAGATGTGGCAGCTGCGTGAAATGAAGGGAACATTGATTTATGAAGCCCCTGCAGGTCTTGGGATCTCCAGCATAACGAGGAGGTGACGCCAAACGGAGTCGGGAAGCATCTGACGAGGTTGCCACTGGTGCGGGGGCCATGGCTTGCCTGGCGGGGGACCTGGGTGCCGCAGGCGTCATTGATGCTTGTAATGTGTACAGGCGGGTGTCCACGGAGGTCATGAATTGCAGCATGCGGGTCTGGACTTCACGCTGGCGTTGGAGTTCCTCTTGCAGAGCCATTAGTGCTGCAGCGGGATCCATGGCCTGATCTTCCTGTCACGGCCGGGCGGTCGGGCAGACCCAGGAGGTGGATCCACTGGACCGAACTCTCTGAGATGGTGGTAGGGAGTCCGGCAGCTGAAGCACTGATGGGCAGTAGAACAGTCCGTGCAAGTGAAGGCAGCGGAGGAGTCCCAGGGACCACGGAGTCACAGAAGGTGGTCTTGGTGACGTAGCTCAGGTTCGGAGGCCGAGGTGATATCAGGCGGGGTCCGGAACCTCTGGAGCAAGATGACGGGTCACCGCAGGGATCCGGGATGGTACGGACTGTCAGATGGCAGACGGACAGCGTGCGGGGATCAGGACACGGCAGACTGGATGGCGAGGCAGGTACGGCTCTACAAAGACAGATAGGTGAGTACAGGCACATAAACACCAAGAGACCTGACTCCTAGCTCAGGGAACACGAAGATCAGGCCCCGCCCCCTTGGACAATGACCCCCTATATACCCTGTACCTGTGCAACCTCATTTCCTGTTAATGGACGCTGGCCCTTTAAGAAAGGGTCAGTGACCGCGCGCGCGCCCTAATGCGCATGCGCGCCGCCCGGGTGCCAGAAGCCAGGGAAGGAGGCTGCGAGGAGGACGCAGGGGAGCCGGCCAGGTCCAGGGAAGCTGTCGGGCGCCGGGATCGGGGGCCCGGAGCCCTGGGACGGACGGAATCCGGTGACTGGGGAGCGGAGAGCGTGGCAGGTGAGCCGGGGAACGGGGGTGAGGACCCGGGGAGCGTGACAGCTTCTCCGGTCACCTCCATGCAGCAGAGCTGGAAGCGACGCTGGACCATCCTGGATTACACCGGACATGGAGGGCTTTGTCGGGGTTAATAAATTGGTAATGAGGGAATGTGTTTGTGTTTTTTATTTCTAATAAAGGATTTTTTCGGGTGTGTGTTTATTTACTGTAATTTACAGATTAATCATGGAAGGTATCTCGGGGAGACGCCTGACATGATTAATCTAGGACTTATTGGCAGCTATGGGCTGCCAATAACTCCTTATTACCCCGATTTGCCAACGCACCAGGGCAAATCGGGAAGAGCCGGGTACTGTCCCAGAACAGCCGCATCTAATGGATGCGGCCATTCTGGGCGGCTGCTGACTGATATTGTTAGGCTGGGGGGCTCCCCATAACGTGGAGCTCCCCATCCTGAGAATACCAACCTTCAGCCGTATGGCTTTATCTGGCTGGCATTAAAATTGGGGGGGACCGCACGCCAGTTTTTTTCAATTATTTATTTATTTCTAATTTTTTTTTTTTAAATTCAACAAGCTTTATGGGCTTGTTTGAACTGAAAAATACATGAAACAATTGTTGACAAAACTGCAGCCAAAAGCGCACCAAAAAAGCAGCAAAAACGCACCAAAAAAGCACCTACATTTTTTGTGACATTTCCAGGCTCTCTCTGACAAGGTGCAATTTTGGCTGCAGCTTTGGCTGCAGTTTGTGAACACGAAAAAGAAGCAGCGTGCGCATGTAGCCTTTCACCCCTTTATTAACCCTGAAAACAGTCTTGCAGATCCGATGTAATCCATACAAATTCTCACAAAAATGCCAGCTTTGCCACATACTGAAGTCGCAGTGATCGGGCACATTAGAAAACATGACCTCTCGCCGCGGCTTTAGGCAGACACTGACTTAGCTGCAACTGTGTGCGGTGACTTCAGAGTTTACCTGCAGTCATAGCTGAGGAGTCCCAAGATACTCCACCTGTGACCACAGGTAAACTTACTTCAAGTGAGCCCATTAAACTCAGTGACCTCACCTCAGGTGAACACATTGAGTTTAATGAGACCTGTATCTCCTGGCAGAAAACCACATTTTTTTCTCAAAAGATGCAGATTTGGTGCTGGAATTTATACAACTTCCTGCATCAAATTTGCATCTTTTGTAAAAAAAACCCAACACATCTAAAAGCAATGTTACTTTGAAAGAATTTTGATGCGTTTTTTTGCCAGGACCAAATCTGCATCTCCTGGCAGAAAATCGCACAAAAACTGCTTTTTTTGCCAAGAGATAATAAATAAAAAAATAATAAATCTTTATTTTTATATAGCGCTAACATATTCCACAGCACTTTACATACATCAGGAACACTGCCCTCATTGGGGGTCACAATCTAAATTCCCTATCTGTATGTCTTTGGGAGGAAACTGGAGTACCCGGAGGAAACCCACGCAAACACGGGGAGAACCTTGCAGAGGTTGTCCTTGGTGGGATTCGAAACCAGGACCCCAGCGCTGCAAGGCTGCAGTGCTAACCACTGAGCCACCGCAGATTTGGTGATGAAATTTGTACAGCAAATTCCTGCACCAAATCTGCATCTTCTGTCAAAAGAACACATCTAAATGCGATGTGGTTTTGTTGCAATTTTGATGCATTTTTTTAGGAGGAGATTCAAATTTGGTGCAAGAATGTCTGCAACCAAATACTCAATGTGCACACATTGCCTAATCCAATAATCCAGCATTGAGTTCAATGAGTTCATTTCAGGGGAGTTCACCTGAGGTCAAAGCTGCAGTACTGTGGGAACCTCCAGCTGTGACCTCAGGTAAATTCAGTGATGTCACCGCTTATAGCTGCGGCTCAGTCAGTGTGTTACTGAAAGTCGCAGTGAGCGGTCACGTTTTCTAATGTGACTGCACACTGCAGCCTCAAATGTAGCAGAGCCGGGATCGTCGTGGGACCTTGTGTGGATTATGTCGGACCTGTAAGGGTGTTTTGGGGGTTAATAAATTGGTGACAGAGGGTGTTTTTTTTTTATAAAGGATTTTTCTCTCCATGTTTGTGTTTATTTCATTTGACTTGCATGATTAGTAATAGGGGGGGTCCATAGATCCCTACCCCTTACTAATCCAGGGTTTGATGAAAGCTAAAATATCACAGCTGTCATTAACCCCTTATATTGCCCAAATTGCCACCGCACCAGGGCAATCGGCATGAGCCAGGTAACGTACCGGAATTGTCGCATCTAATGGACGCTACAATTCTGTGCGGCTGCGGGCTGATATTTTTTGGCTGGGAAGGGCCCATTAACCATGGGCCTTCCCAGGCTAGAATATCATCCCCCAGCTGTTGGCTTTATCTTGGCTGGGTATCAAAATTGTTGGGGGGACCATGCTATGGATTTTTTACATTTTTGAAATAATTAGCAAAAAAACAAAAAACAGCCACATTGGGTCCTTTTTATTTTGATACACAGTCAAGATATCGCACACAGCTGGGGGCTGCAGCCTGTAGCCCAGGGGTGGGGGACCTCCAGCCCGCGGGCCGCATATGGCCCACCATGACCTTTTATGTGGCCCCCGGGCAGATTCCCGGGGGAGGCAGTGCTCGTGCTGTCACCGCGGTCTTGCTGCCGCCGGCCCTTTAAATCCACACATTGCTGTTTGTGCTGCAATGTGTTCTCCCGTCGCCAGTGCTTACTTTGTAGGCGGGTCCACAGCAGCCTCACAGCTTCCAGCATTGTGTCCGCCCCCTGCCCTCCGGAGATCAGTGGCTGCCTTCTCCTTCTGATGCTGTGTGTCCGGCTCCTGCACTCCGGTGATGTGAATGCAATGCTGCTGTGAGTCCAGCGCTGACCCTCTGCTGCTATGTGCCCTGCCCAATGCTTTGTGCCTAAACCCCAGTTCTGTAAACCCTCTCCCCTAGAGTTGCATGAAACTCTCAGCACAGTGTGCCCCCCAATGTCCTGTGTGCACCCCTCTCCCAGTCCTGTGTGCAGCCCCCCAATGTCCTGTGTGCACCCCTCCCCCAGTCCTGTGCACCCCTCCCCCAGTCCTGTGTGCAGCCCCCCAATGTCCTGTGTGCACCCCCCACACAATCCTGTGTGCAGCCCCCCCAGTCCTGTGTGCACCCCCCACACAATCCTGTGTGCACCCCTTCCCCAGTCCTGTGTGCAGCCCCCCAATGTCCTGTGTGCACCCCTCCCCCAGTCCTGTGTGCATCCCTCCCCCAGTCCTGTGTGCAGCCCCCCAATGTCCTGTGTGCACCCCCCACACAATCCTGTGTGCAGCCCCCCCAGTCCTATGTGCACCCCCCACACAATCCTGTGTGCAGCCCCCCCCAGTCCTGTGTGCAGCCCCCCCAGTCCTGTGTGCAGCCCCCCAGTCCTATGTGCTGCCCATCACCCAGTCCTGTGTGCAGCCCCCCCAGTCCTATGTGCTGCCCATCACCCAGTCCTGTGTGCAGCCCCCCCAGTTCTATGTGCTGCCCATCACCCAGTCCTATGTGCTGCCCATCACCCAGTCCTATGTGCTGCCCATCACCCAGTCCTGTGTGCAGCCCAGCCCCCAGTCCTGTGCAGCCCAGCCCCCAGTCCTGTGCAGCCCAGCCCCCAGTCCTGTGTGCAGCCCAGTCCCCTGTCCTGTGTGCAGCCCAGCCCCCAGTCCTGTGTGCAGCCCAGCCCCCAGTCCTATGTGCAGCCCAGCCCCCAGTCCTGTGTGCAGCCCAGCCCCCAGTCCTGTGTGCAGCCCAGCCCCCAATCCTGTGTGCAGCCCAGCCCCCAGTCCTCTGTGCAGCGCAACCTCCGTGAGGTGCCTGTGCCCCCCAGCCCCGCGTGAGGTGCCTGTGCCCCCCAGCCCCGCATGAGGTGCCTGTGCCCCCCAGCCCCACGGGAGGTGCCTGTGCCCCCCAGCCCCGCGTGAGGTGCCTGTGCCCCCCGTTAATTAATTGTTTCACCCAATATAGCAGGGTCATTTAAACATTGATAATTTTGTGCGGCCCCCGAAGGTTGGTAGAGATTTCCAAATGGCCCCCAACAGAAAAAAGGTTCCCCACCCCTGCTGTAGCCCTATGCTTTATCTGCGCTGGTTATCTATATATGGGGCACCCAATGTCACTTTTTTATTTATTTATTTTTACAGTTTACTAAGGCAGACAGACTCTGTGAATGCAACCAGTCAGAGAAGTCGTCAGTATGACTGCAGCCAATCACAGACGCTGTCACAGACGGTGGGCGGGGGAACTAGTGAATATGCACAAGATGTGATGAGTGGACCCGGAAGCAGTGTTACAGCTGCACAGCAGAGACTGATAGGTATGTCCTATTTTAACCATTTTGCTTCCTTTATTTGTACAATTATTTCCTAGGCCAATCCCAATCCTTGGCATGACTATGATGGCTCCAGAAGTGGCCACAGTCTAAAAGCTAGCTGATTGGCTGCTCTGAAACCTTTCAACAAGTTTTATTTGGGTGACAAACCCGAACAGGAACCGGATGAACAGTCAAAAGTCTGTGTTCGGGGTTCAGCACTGAGCACAAGGTGTTCGGTACAGACCCCTAACTTTACAGTTTGGGTTTGCTCCTCCCTATTCTTTATATGTTGTTTTATTTGGTCACTGAGCCATGGCACTATGTGGTCTAGTCATGTAGTGGATATATTTTCCCTTATATGCAATATTATTGGTAATATTGGTTTTCTAGTGAATTTTGCCCAGTAACAGGATGTTATGTTCAGACACTATGTGGTATTAATATATGGTGATATTGTGGCGGAATTATTTGTTTCTTGTATGTTGTATCATTGGGCAACATTCTAGTGTGTTTGTGGTGTGGAAGTGGGTGTGCAGGTCCAAAATTTGCCATGAGGCTGAAATCTCTGCAGCTATGCCAGTGATGTACACTCTTTACCTGGTTCACCGGTCAGACTGGAACTCCAAGGTGGCTGGTAACCTAGGCAACAAGGTGTACACAATAAAATAAATATTTCGTCTTGACAATTCCACAGAAAGAAAACTTCCGCACCAACCCCCACACTTATGCAAGTGTGTATCACTAGTTCAGGATGAGGGCAGGGATCCTCCACTCAACTGGCTATGAGGTGCTCGTCCAACACAGTTCAGAGTTCGGTAATAGAGTGCATATCAGAAAGAGGACGGCACTCACCAAGATCCAGTGAATTCTTTATTTGAAAAAGGTGCGGTAAAAGCGTCAGGAGTAGAGCTGTCAGCGGGCCCCCTCACGGACGGTTTGTCCGTGAGGGGGCCTGCTGACAGCTCTACTCCTGACGCTTTTACCGCACCTTTTTCAAATAAAGAATTCACTGGATCTTGGTGAGTGCCGTCCTCTTTCTGATATGAACTCTGTAAAATAAATATCTTTATGTTCTTTATAATGGATGGTCTTTTTAAAGGATTTTGATACTTCATCTGAAAGAAGGATAATGTAGAGAAAGCGACCTTAATTCCAAAGATGTATCACTTAGTTTACTGGGTGTATCTGTGGCACCCCTGAGGCTTTGGTCGTTACAGAGTACTGCACCTCACTTAAGGTGCAGTACTCATCCCGGGTCCGGAGGAGGTCAGTACTGGTTCCACATCCATTCATTGCATACATACAGTAAGTTTCCCTCTCCACTCGGGATTGGGCGTTGGGTCTTAAGGTTGCCATCCAAACACTGGGGCTTCCACCCAGTAGCGACAGGGACTCATTGGAGGAGCATCACCAAGGGGGAGTTAGGGGACAGAGACACACTCACATGGAGGGAGTCGGCTTAGGGAGGCTGACAGTAGAGGAGCTGGTTTACCGTAGCTTCTGTGGGACATAGGATAAAATACGGTTGCTGAGGGAAGAGCTTAATTGCTCCCTCGGAACCGGCACAGTTTAGGGTGCAGAGCCCTAAGGTGGCATACATTTCAGTGTTGTGAACGTCATCTGTGTGGGTGCTGTTTTGTAGCTCCCTCTGGTGGCCAGGAATGGTAGTGAAGCTGAATCAGAGTCTGTGACAAAGACAGGTGCCGGCGTTAATTGGGAATTAAGGAAGTCCTATTGCAGACAAGCCTGGTGTATAAAGGAGAGCACTTTTTGCCTTGCTGGCGCCGGTAATAGTTGAATTTTCTTCACTCTCTGAACGTGGCTTGGAGTTCTGTACTTCCCTGTTTTTCTGTGCAAGACCTCTGCAGATAAGTTTGCAAGCTTTTGCCTTGTTTCCTGGTTTACACCTTAGGGTGTTTGTTTTTCTTTTGTTTTGTTAAGAATTTGCTTTTTTGCAGGTGAAAATTTGCATTTCTAGTTTTGTGCGCATGGGGTTCCCCCTTTGCTAGCTCTTCTGCAAGAAAAGGGAGATTCTCCCTGCCAAACTTGATTATTTGAACTTTTATATTTTTTGCGTTCGTCTTGGTATTTTGTTTCTCCCATTATTTACAAGAGTACCTGATATAGTGGGGGTAAGGTTGTTTGACCTCCAAGGCCATTTTTACTAGTAGAAGATTGGTATTTTTCTGCAGGTTTTTTTGTGACTAACCGCAATCAGTTTCCTTTTCTTTCCTTTGTATCTAGGTAGTCGGGTCTCGCCTTTGCTAAATCTATTTTTCCTATTTGTGTATTGTGTTTTCCTACATCACCGTAATCTCAATATGTCGGGGGCTGGCTATTCCTTTGGGGACTTCTCTGAGGCAAGGTAGATTTCCTCATTTCTATCTGTGAGGTGTAGCTAGTTTCTCCGGCTGTGACATGGCATCTAGGTGTTTAGGAATGCTCCACGGTTACTTCTAGTGTGGTCTGATAGGGGATTGCGGTCAGCTCAGGTTCCAACTACTCTTGTTTTTTCTTGGTGTTTTTCTAATGGGATTTTTTTTTGTATCTTCCACGGTTACTGGATCATAACACTTCAGGTTGCGCCACCAGAATCTGCCGGACAGGGGGATTCTACATCCCTCTGGCCTCCACAGGATCCCGGAGCACAGTAGCAAATATAGCCCGGAGTCACAATCCCAGTCAGGCCCCAATAAGGACTCGTGCTGCCTGCAAATGGGACGGGAACTAAAATTACAACTACAGGGGCCCCTGTGTAGCTTTACGCCATGGGGACCCACACACAGCCCAAGGAGAAAGGGCCCGCAGACTACCACACTGGTTCTGACCTCCGAAGGATCCAGGATTGGCTGGGGCCCATAACGGCTGAAACTCCATGGGCAGCCATCATTCAGTGAGTAAAGGACCATGAACCGCAACCACTGTGTCAGTCCATCCTTAGCCGGCACCATCGCCCCGCGCTTCGTCGTCAACGGCCACTACCACCACCATCATTCTCCCCTGGGCATGGCTCTACCTGTGGTTAGCCAAACCATCTGAGCTGTGACACCATCTTCCCCAGAGGACAGCACCCACAGCGGCGGCTAATCCCTGGCCACACACCACAGGTGGCATCACGAGAAAGCTACTCCCAACATCCTCAACCCTTTCATCCTCATCATCCCCACCATCATCCATCCATCCCTTTTATTGACAACAATGGGGTCACGAGACTGGGCAGGGCCACCCGTGACATCCCCTGACCCTCACTGGCCCAGTGACGAGTATTCCCAAGACCCTGTGGAGTCCGTCACATCAGTTGTGACATAATCAGAGTTTTCTCTGTTGTAGATGTAGCAGAGCTACATCTACCCAAACCACTGATTAGCAGCTTTCTATATACATTTTATATTGACTGTAAACTGCTAATCAATGCTGGGGTATAGTTGGACGAGAAGGTAGGTGTGGCACCCCTGAGGTTTCAGTCTCCACAGGATATTGCATCTGTCTTAAGGTGCAGTTCTGATCCAGGTAAGAAGAGGTTAACCACTGGCGTTCAGAGCTTACACACATCCTGAGTTCATAACTTACATAAACACCCAGTTAATGAGCCAGCCCAGCCAGTTACACAGGAAGCCAGACAGTCTGGGAAGTTCCCGGTTACTGGGGCAACCACCAGTTAGTCATCCCAAAGGTGGGGGCTGCCTGAAGAAGTGAGCAAACACAAACAGTTTCTAGTCATATCAGTCTGGGACAGAGAAGGAACAACAGGTCCCTGGGAGGTGAGCGACCCAGCTCCCCTAAGGGAGACCGCCCGGGATGCGTGCTTCAGAGCTATCCCGGGAAAAGGAGAAAGTGCCAGAACATCATGGGACTTGTAGTGCCACGGCTGCTATATAGAGTGCTTAAGAGCTTCTATAGCTATGACCGGCCAGACTGGAAGAGACCGGGAGGGCAGAGAGAAGCAGGAGACGACTGAGTGGAGTTGGTGAGACAGAGGAAAACATGGTAGCTGAGGTCGAGCCTGACCTTTCCCACAGTGCCAGCGCAGTCGGGGTGCAGAGCCCTCGGTCAGGGGAAACCTTCATGGACTCTAACAAATCTGCAGGGGATGGAGATTCCAAGTCCCATTGCCCACTACCCATTTTCCTGGAGCACAGTGACATATATAGAATCCGGGGTTAGGGCCACAGCTGGACCCCCACATCGGACCCGCGTCACCTACATACAGGACGGGACACTTAACACCGATGGTGGGGTCCCCAAATTGCCTCAGGCCACGGGGAACCGCTTGTCAGCACAGAGGAGGAAGGTCTCAAACGATCCACAACACCGGTGGGTGACCTCTGATTCATCCGGGATCGGCTGGGGCCCAGCACGGCGGTGACCGGTACCCTGAGGGCAGCATTCATAAGAACTGTGAGTAAAAGACCTGGATCTGCAACAGTTGCCTCAGTCCCTTATTACCGTCGCCCTGCACTTCAGCGCCAACGGCCCTTCTCCTCCGTCGCCACCGTTTTCCCATGGGGCTTGCTACGCCTGTGGGGAGCTGGACTAGCTGAGCTGTGTCAACATCAGCACCGGGGGAGAGCCTCATCTCGCAGCGGCGGCTGAATCCCTGGCCGCGCACCACGGGTGACGCTGCAAAGCAAACCCCCATCCCCCATTACCGGGACACGCTGCACCCTTCTTTAAGGATGCTGACAGGGGCCATGGAGCCAGGTCAAGGCCAGTCACATGAACCCAAAATACCACTGGCCCGGTGACGAGTGAGCCCTGAGGCCCCGGGGTGCTGCATAGGCAAAGGCAGCTAGTGAAGCTGTGATATTCTCCTGCTGATAAAATACTGATTGTATTAAAATAACAATAAACTGTGTAAAAGATGACACATCTCTGCGATCTCTCTCACTACCTCATACTGCCCTTAGATTGCATGTAAACCTCGGTGTAAAGGGTACTTTACACGCTGCGATCTCACATCCCGCTCACCTCCTTCTTTCCGCATTGCCGGTGGAGGCAGGTAAAGAGATGTTCATCGTTCCTGCGGTGTCACACAGAGCGATGCGTGGGTGCCGCAGGAACAGGGGAGCAACATTGCTAATAAGCAGAGAACGATTTTTGGTTTCAGGACGACCTCTCCGCGGCAAACGATTTTGACCGCTTTTGCGATCGTTTAAGGTCGCTCGTACTTGTCACACACTGCGATATTGTTAATGACGCCGGATGTGCGTCACAAACACCGTGACCCCGACGATATTTCACTAACGATATTGCAGCGTGTAAAGCCCCCTTAAGTGTTCAGTGTAGACAACACAGATAATTGTGAGCCGAGCCTTAGGGGTACTTTGCACGCTGCGACATCGCAAGACGATGCTGCGATGCCGAGCGCGATAGTCCCCGCCCCCGTCGCAGCTGCGATATCATTGTGATAGCTGCCGTAGCGAATATTATCGCTATGGCTGCTTCACATGCACTCACCTGCCGTGCGACGTTGCTCTGGCTGGCGAACAGCCTCCTTATTAAGGGAGCGGGTCGTGCAGCGTCACTGCGACGTCACATGGCAGGCGGCCAATAGGAGCGGAGGGGCGGAAATGAGCGGGACGTAAACATCCCGCCACCTCCTTCCTTCCGCATAGCCGACGGGAGCCGCGGTGACGCAGGTAGGAGATGTTCCTCGCTCCTGCGGCTTCATACACAGCGATGTGTGCTGCCGCAGGAACGAGGAACAACATCGGACCGTCACGTCAGCGTAATTATGGAATTCGCCGACGTTACACCGATGATACAATAAGACGCTTTTGCGCTCGTTAATCGTATCATCTAGGATTTACACACTACGATGTCAAGAGCGATGCAGGAAGTGCGTCACTTTCGACATGACCCCACCGACATCGCACCTGCGATGTCGTAGTGTGCAAAGCCCGCCTTACTGTGATCTTTGGGAGGTGTAATAAAACAAATCAACAACAGATGAATAATTGGTTTTATTTATTTTTTATGCCGTTCACCATGTAGTATAAGTGGCTAGATGGCTTTATTCTTTGGGTCAGGGTGATTATAGCGATATCAGATCTATATAGTTTTTTATACTTGGCTACTATTGCACACTAAAAAATGATTTTTTTTTTTGCAAAAAAAAAAAAGTCTTTCCATTGCCATATTTTGAAAGCTATAATTAATTTATCTTTATTTTTTTGCGGGATGAGTTGAAGTTTTTATTGGTACCATTTTTGGGCACATAGCATTTTTTGATTTTTCTATTCTAATTTTTAATAGGCAGACTGAACAAAACCAGCAATCAGGAATTGTTTTTCGTTTTTATGCTGTTCCATGTGTTGTAAAAGTGATAAGACAGCTTTATTCTTCAGGTCAGTATGATTACAGCGATACCGTATTTATATAGTTATTTTATGTTTTTCTGTTTTGTACAATAAAACAAATAAAACAATTTTTTAGTAAAAAAAATTGTGTTTGCTTCGCTATTTTCTGAGAGCTATACCTTTTTTATTTTTCTGCTGATAGATCTGTTTGGAGGCTTGTTTTTTGCTAGACAAGTTGACGTCTCCAGCATTACCATTATATTTACATTCGTCTTTTTGATCGCATTTTATTCTACTTTTTGTTCTGCGGTTTACGAAAAAGCAGTTTATGAAAAAAAAGCAGAGTTTTATGACACTTTTTTTTTTTTACAATGTTCACTAAAGAGGTTAAATAGTGTGACAGTTTCATAGATTGTGTTGTTCCAGATGCGGCAATAACAAATATACTTACTTTTCTTAATTTATTTTGTTTTTACATAAATATATGTATTTATTGGTATAATATTTTTTGTTTTTTTTTTTTATATTTTTTTAAACCTTTTTTTTTACTTTTTTACTTAGTCCCTGTATTGGACTTTAGCATCTACACGACATTCGTCCTTCTGGATACATCATGATTAGTCATTCCATAATGACAGATGACATACCCTGGACATACATCATGGCGATCGCAGGGGTTCAGGCGCTGTATCCCCGAGTTCACCACCAGGTCTGTGGCTTATCTTGTATCCGAGACCGACTCTCACTGCCAGGAGCAGTGGCCCGCGCCCCTCCCAGCAGTTTAACCCCGTAATGCTGCGATCAATAGTAATCGCAGAATTAAGGAGGCAGGAAGAGCATCACAATCCTCTCCCAAGCAGTCGAGTCCCTGAAATGCGAAACCAGGGACCTGATTGCTGCCATGGTAACCCTGGGTCATCACCATGATGACCCCTGGGTCACCCTGCTACGGAAAGCCCTCACACACCATGCCAGATTCATGATGTGTGAGGTGAACTGTCAATGCTGCGAGTGCAGCACTGACATATAATCCACTGCAGTGATCGAGCATTGCAGTGGATTGGAGGAGTGATCAGACTGATGAAAAGTAATATACCTTAAAAGGAACTAAGTAAAAAAAAAAGTATAACAAATTGGTAAAAATATAAAAAATGAAGATAAAGAACAACATTTTTTTAATAAATATGTAAATTTTTGTAAAAAAACACCCAAAACAAAAAACTACACATATTTGGTATCGTAGCATCCGTAACAACTCGATCTATAAAACTGTCACATTAGTTAACCCCTTCAGTGAACACAGTAAAAAAATAAATAAAAGCAATAATTGCAAAAGCTATAACTTTTTATCATACAGCTGACAAAAAAGTGGAATTAAATGCAATCCAAAAGTCTTATATAAATAAAAATGGTCTAGCTGAAAATGTCATCTTGTCTCACAAAAAACAAGCCACTTTACAGCTCTGCCAGTCAATAAAAATAAAAAAAAAAGTATAGCTCTCAGAATAAAGCAATGCAAAAACAATATTTTTCTAGAAAATTGTTATCCGGGAGGTTAAGGGCCCGCGGTCGCCCGGCAGATCAGTAGGCCAGCTCCTTTCTGTGAGAGAGCAGCTGCACTGTTTTTCCGCAAACCACGTGGAAGCTATATGACCCGGTCGCCGCCGCTGACACCGGGTCCCCCAGCCTGGTGTCAGCGGAGGCGGCAGCACCGGGCCCCCGTCGTCACATGCTGCTATGATATTGCATAGAGCGGCCGGCGCCTATCAATGTATCATCATTCTTCCCCCGTGACTGCGCGGTGACGTCACTCCTGTGTGACTGGTATGTTTGGTGAGAGCACAGAGTGCAGGATGGGAGGACGCCGACCGGAGCCACGGGGGAATGAGGACAGAGGTGAGGACGAGAAGTGGTGAAATAAGTAGATGTGAGGACAGAACAGCGGTGGAAGGAGAAGAGAGGTGAGTACTTTTTTTTATAAATCAGTAAGTACACGGGGAGGCTGGCTGCAGGACACATGGAGGCATTGGGGGCGCTGGCTGCATGACACATAAAGGTCTTGGGGGGGAGGCTGGCTACATGACACATGGAGGCCCAAAGGGGCTGGCTACATGACACATGGAGGCCTGGAGGGGCTGGCTACATGACACATAGAGGCCCGAAGGGGCTGGCTACATGACACATGGAGGCCTGGAGGAGCTGGCTACATGACACATGGAGTCCTGGGGGGGCTGGCTGCAGGACACATGGAGGACTTGGGGGGGGGCTGGCTGCAGGACACATGGAGGCCTTGAGGGGGGGCTGGCTGCATAACACATGGAGGCTTTGGGCGGGCTGGCTGCATGGCACATGGAGGCCTGGGGGGGGGTGGCTGCATGACACATGGAGGCCTTGGGGGGCTGGCTGCATGACACATGGAGGCCTTGGGGGGCTGGTTACATGACACATGGAGGCCTGGAAGGGCTGGCTGCATGACACATGGAGGCCCTGGTGGGGTTGGCTGCATGACACATGGAAGCCCTGGTGGGGCTGGCTGCATGACACACGGAGGCCTAGAGGGGCTGGCTGCATGACACATGGAGGCCCTGTGGGGGTGGGGGTGGCTGCATGACACATGGAGGCCTGGAGGGGCTGGCTGCATGACACATGGAGGCCTGGGGGGGCTGGCTGCAGAACACATGGAGGCCTTGGGGGGGGGTGGCTGCATGACACATGGAGGCCTTGGGGGGCTGGCTACATGACACATGGAGGTCTGGAAGGGCTGGCTGCATGACACATGGAGGCCCTGGTGGGGCTGGCTGCATGACACATGGAAGCCCTGGTGGGGCTGGCTGCATGACACACAGAGGCCTGAAGGGGCTGGCTGCATGACACATGGAGGCCCTGTGGGGGAAGGGGTGGCTGCACGACACATGGAGGCTCTGGAGAGGCTGGCTGCATGACACATGGAGGCCCTGGGTAGGCTGGCTGCATGATACATGGAGGTCTATGGGGCTGCATGATAAATGGAGGTCTATGGGGCTGCATAATAACCATGAAGGACACCTTATACATGGACTGTAGGGGTGCATTATACATGGAGCAGTATGGGGCTGCTTAACACTAGAAGTCCTAGAGAGGGGTCATTTAATATTTCTACCTTTGGAACCCAGAGACGGGTCGAATGACCTGAAGGATTTTAGCTAACATCCTATAATCACCGTCTTTTGTTCTGTAATTAAGGCCATTACTGTCGCACCACAGGAGGTTGTTGTTTTGCAGTGAGTTTAGCCATTTAGTTCCTAGTTAGTTTTATTCAGTTTGGACTAAGGGTCATTTGACCCTGTTTCGGGACTTCAGGGGGGGAGCTCAAAATTTCTGGGACTTCTAGTGTTAATACAATATGAAGGACATCTTATACATGGCATATAGGGGTGCATTATGCATGGAGGAGTATGGGGCTGCATAACACAATATGAAGATTTATGGGGCTGCATTATAATACATATAGGACTATGAGGGCTACATTATAATATATGGAAGACTATAGAGGCTACCTTATACATGGACTATGGGGGTGCGTTATAAAACATGGGGGACCATGTGGTGTTGTATAATATATGGAGAACTATGGGGTGGATTATAATACATGGAGAACTATGGGTAATTCATTATAATAATTGGAGGGCTATGAAGGCTACTTTATACATGGAGGACTATGAGGGTGCATTATAATATATGGAGGACTATGTGCTGCAGTATAATATATGGAGAACTATGGGGTGAATTATAATACATGGAGGACTATGGGAGTTGCATTATAATAATTGGAGGGATATAAGGGCTACCTTATATATGGAGGACTATGGGAAATGCATTATAATACATGGAGGACTATGGGGGGTGCATTCTAATATATGAATGGTTATGTGGGACCCTTTATACTATATGGAAGGCTATGTGGGGGCCATTATGGTATTTGGAGAACTATATACGATGGGGGACAAAGATACAAGCATGGGATGGGAATGTTTTGTACTGAGGGAAAAAGGCTCTTTCCCTCAGCACCCAGCTTTCCCATGCTCTGCTGTACATCTCTCAGGACCCAGCTTTCTCATGCTCTGATATGGGAAAGCTGGGTGCTGAGGGAAAGATGTATAGCAGAGCAAGGGGGAGGTTGGGGGCCGAGGACAAGATGAATTTCAGAACGTAGGAAAGCTGGGTGCTGATAGAAGGATTTCAGATCATGGGAAAGCTGGGTGCTGTGGGTAAAAGCCAAGTGTTAGCGTCATTATCCTGTACCCAGAGTGTCAGTGTCATTATCCCATACCCCAAGTGTCAGTGTACGTGGAGGGGAGGCCAAGGTCCAAATTTTGCACCAGGGCCCATGAAACTCTAGTTACGCCACTGTGCAAAACATAAAAATGATATAAATGTGGTACCACTGTAATCGTACTGACTGGAAGAATAAAGCTGTCTTTATCACTTTTACGACAAGGAGAACGGAATAAAAAAAACAAAAAACAATTCTTGAATTGCTGTTTCTTCATGCTTCTGCCTTACAAAAAGTGATAAAAAATATTATATGGCCCAAAACGGTACCAATAAAGACTCCAATCATCTCGCAAAAAACAAGCACTCACATGTCAGCGGGAAAATAAAAATATATAGCCTTCAAAATCTGATGATGCAAAAAAAGCTTTATTTTGTAAGAAAGGAACAGTCCGGATTGCTGCCCCAAAGGGGCTCAAGGGAGGGCAGCATGACTGAGGAGGGATGCTAGGCCTTAAGGGTGCTTTACACGCTGCAACATCGCTAATGATATATCGTCGGGGTCACGTCGTTAGTGATGCACATCCGGCGCCATTAGCGACATCGCAGCGTGTGACACCAAGGAGCGATGATCAACAATCGCAAAAGTGTCAAAAATCGTTTATCGTTGACACGTCGCTCCTTTTCATAATATCGTTGGTGGTGCATGCCGCTGGTTTTTCGTCGTTCCTGCAGCATCACACATCGCTATGTGTGACACCGCAGGAATGACGAACATCTCCTTACCTGCGACCACCGGCAATGAGGAAGGAAGAAGGTGGGCGGCATGTTCTGGCCGCTCATCTCCGCCCCTCCTCTGCTATTGGGCGGTCGCTTAGTGACACCGCAGTGACGTCGCTATGACGCTGAACGCACCTCCCCCTTGAAGGAGGGATTGTTCGTTGGTCACAGCGACGTCGGTGAAAAGATAATGTGCGTGTGACGCTGCCGTAGCGATAATGTTTGCTACGGCAGCGATTACCAAATGTCGCACGAACGACGGGGGCGGGTGCTATCGCGCACGACATCGCTAGCTATTGCTAGCGATGTCGCAGCGTGTAAAGCACCCTTTAGTCTCAGTTAAGGGGTTAATTTGTGGTGTTACTTTCGTGTGTGAAAATTGTAGGGTGGAGCTGTAGGGTCAGTTGGGATTTATGGCACTTTGATTGGTTAAGGGGTGGTGTTTGGGAGGGCAGTATATATAGGTCAGGTCTCTAGGGAAATTGATCTTTCTTACCTGGAGGACTACCAGAATCATTCCGGATCCCAAGCCTGTCCCAAGATGGAGGTTCTCATGGAACAGATGAAGAGGATGGTGGAGCAGCGAGTGCTGCAGTGGCTGCAGGAGCAGCTGCAGCGGTGGTCCTCTGATGGTGCCGGTGGGAGCGCAGAAGCAGCTGAGACTCCTCTGCTTCCGAAGCGGCAGTGACGGTCCCCTGCAGCGCCTGAGCCTAGAGGGGGTCTCAAAAGTCCAGCAACGAGCCCAGAGCCCTAGCGGGAGACCCCCAGCACCAACAGAAGACCCTGGAATGGCGTCGCTATCGTGGAGCTTGAACCGGAAGTCGCACCGCAGGACAAGTGGCAAGGGGGCAGTGAGTGACAGAACCAGCCTCCACTCCTCTTCTGAGTCGTGGCGCAGAGTGGTGATGCAGGCGTTGCAGCCATGAGACCCGATGGCGTGGTCATATGGTCTGGTGACGTAGTCACGTGCTCCGGCATCTCGGTCATCTGACCCAGTTGTGACATCGTCCCGTACGACCAAGAAGTGCGGCCAGTGCGGTCACACAGGGCCTTGGCGACCTCACACCTACAGCGGCAGCCTGGTTCTGTGGGGCCAGGCCAGTGGAGGGACGCAGCAGGGGTGTGGGATGGCGGCCGGAAGACGGAGACGGCAGGCAGAATCCATGGTGATTTTGGTGACACTCCCAGGCGGCCCCCTACGGCTATACTGAGAAACGACGGGTGGTGGAGATGTCGGGGATGGCAGTGATTCAACAGACTGAGTTATCTGGAGTGGGGGATGGATCGGGATACAAGGTGAACTCGCCGGCGGCTGCTGGCGGGATCCCCGGGCCCAGGTACAGTTCCAACAAGGACGACCCAAACACATCTGGCAGTGAAGAAGCAGTCGGAGCTCAACGCGGAGGACATGTGATGGCTGTTCTGGGTTCCCTCGAAGTCAGCCTGGTAAGACCACGGTTTCCCCTACTCGTTGCTTGTCAGGTATGGATGTTGTGGGTGGTGTGCCTGGTGGTCCGAGTGGCATCCAGGGTCTGAATGTAGGTGCTAGGGATGGAAGTCTGGCATCTGAATTTTTGGTTAGGAGTTTATTTACCCCTGTGGTGGGCTCTAGTGTGGTTTGGCAGGGCGCTGCAGCCGGAGGGTTGAGGGTTGCAGTCGATGGCAAGATAGGCAGTACTGCAACGTTGGTGGCACTGACGGGTGCTGGAGTATCTAGTGAAAATCTGGAATGATTAGTATGTGGAGATTTTTTCGTTACTCCCTCTTGGGAAGCTTAACCTTCAGCTGGTTAAGACGGATGCGAGTAAGAAGGATGAGGAGGAGTGGCGGCGGTATCGCCTCATTCCTCACACGTTTCAAAATTGATTGCAGGTGTTTTTGATATTGGCTAGTGTTTTAGGGGAGAAGGCTCCGGATAACTGTTTGGTGCTGTTTGTTATTTGGATTCCCTAGGAGTGGCATATAGAACTTATGGGGTGACTGCTTGGCTATGCTATGATGAGCAGTTTTGGCAGCGTAAAGTGTGTGGATCAGTTTGTGTGCATTTTTTGGAGGTGCCTGCAGTGTTGAGGTCTTAACGAGGCGGAATTCGCGTCCCATTCCTTTAGGACTCAGGCCGCTTCTTAGGGGTACTTTGCACGCTGCGACATTGCTAGCCAATTGTAGCGATGCCGAGCGCGATAGGCCCCGCCCCCGTCGCAGATGCAATATCTTGTGATAGCTGCTGTAGCGAACATTATCTCTACGGCAGCTTCTCACGCACTTACCTGCCCTGCGACGTCACTCTGGCCGGCGACTCGCCTCCTTCCTAAGGGGGCAGGTCATGTGGCGTCACAGCGACGTAACACGCCAGGCAGCCAATAGAAGCGGAGGGGCGGAGATGAGCGGGACGTAAACATCCTGCCCCCCTCCTTCCTTCCTCATTGCAGGCGGGATGCAGGTAAGGAGATGTTCCTCGCTCCTGCGGCTTCATACACAGCGATGTGTGCTGCCGCAGGAACGAGGAACAACATCGTAACTGTCGCTGCAGCAAAATTATGGAAATGACCGACACTACACAGATCACCGATTTTCGACGCTTTTGCGATCGTTTATTGATGCTTCTAGGCTTTACACGTTGCGACGTCGTTACCGGCGCTGGATGTGCGTCACTTTCGATTTGACCCCGACGAAATCGCAGTAGCAATGTCGCAACGTGCAAAGTACCCCTTAGGGACTGGGTGCACAGGCGGTGCATAAGATTGGCAGCTGGGAGTCGGCCAGATATCTATCCTATGTCTGGCCGTCCATGTTATGACATGGTTTGGAGTAGTGGATGGGCCTTGGGTTCTGGCTTCAGCTTGGTCCTGACTGTTCTATCCCCCAATTCCATCATTCCACCTTATATTTTGCAGGACCCCCCTTGTTGGTGGAGGTGCTGGGACACTCGTTCATCTACTGAAGCGCCCTTCGGAGAGGTGTACGACCAGACAGCCGGCAGTTGGGGGTCTACAGAGCGATGGCGACGGTACGATGGATCGGAGTTAGAGGCATGTTGTGGAGTGTGGTATTACCCACTTGGCACTATCACGCCGAGTTGGACAGACCGCCGGAAGTGTTGGAACTACACGCAGGGGGAACGTCAAAGGCACCAGGGCTTCCAGGGACTTGATCCGTGACATCAAGTGTGACTACCTTTGGCTTTTGCCTTCCCACCCGGGTTTAGGGCTTGTGTGGTATGATATTGTGCGCGCTTAGCCAGAGGCACGCCCGGTGTGTGGAGGGGATAAATAAGGCACAAGTCAAAGTTAACCGGGAGGTTTCTCGTTTCATTTCATGATTGTGAAGTGTTGCGGTTCAACACCGGGATCTAGAATCTCCGTCCCTAGAGTTTTTGCGGCGGGATGGGGTTCATTTAAACTCCATTGGAAGCGATATTGGGCTTTGGAGCTCATGGATGAAGTGGAAAAAGTATTGGTTTTGTGGCAGGACTTACACACACAAGGTGTCGTGTATGCTCGCTGTTGCGGAAAGGAGGGGGTATTTGAAGGTGGGGGTTAGCACAAAAGAGCGAGGGGGGAACCCATTGCACGAACGGGTTACCTCTGGTGGTGCAATTGCTTAGTGTAACATGGGCCCTTGCTGGGTTGAGTCTCAGTGGGGCATTGGTTGGGCAACATTTGGCTAGGTGCCCTCGAGCCGGTGTGGTGCGGCTGAGGGCCGGTGGTGGAGCTGATGTTGCAATCAAACTGTTTGAAACCTTCATTTACCCCTCCTCATTTTGGGTGCTTTCATTGGGTATTTAAAATGATATTTATTGCTTGATGTTTTGTTGTTGTTTAATAAATGGGGCTGCTGTGGCCTTTTATATCCAATGTCACGCAGTCTGTGTTTATTTTAGGTAAGAACTTGGGGAAGTGGGAGGGGATGATAGTCAGTTGAGCAAGGTAAAGCCATTTAGTCAGACTTTCTGAAGTCAAATGTGACGCCACTGATCTTATCAGGGTGTCACAGGGAACTGCACTCCTTTTTCTTATGGTGCAGAAGTCCCCCTCCATGGTTCTGGGATCCTAACTATTGGTATTGCTCCATCAGCATTCAAATCCTAGCCACACCTCACACCACATCCTGTCAGGCACACCAGTAGGTGGTCTAGATGGAAAAGGGCCACCTGCCTAGGGGTCAGGCTGACTGGTGGGAGGGCCATAGTCAGTTGAGTAGTAGCCTCAGAGAGTGAGGAGCGGGGGGGGAAGGTGGGACTTGTAGCTCCCCGAGAGACTTTGGTTAGGTCGCAGATGGTGGTCTGGGACCGGAGGAGTAGTCGGAGACCCGGTCACAGGGTATTGGAGAAAGGTGCCTAGACTAAGGGGTACTTTGCACACTACGACATTGCAGGTGCGATGTCGTTGGGGTCAAATCGAAAGTGACGCACATCCGGCGTCGCTGTCGATATCGCAGTGTGTAAATCGTTTTTGATACGATTAACGAGCGCAAAAGCGTCGAAATCGTATCATCGGTGTAGCGTCGGTCATTTCCATAATTTCGGAAGGACCGATGTTACGATGTAGTTCCTCATTCCTGCGGCAGTACACATCGTTGTGTGTGAAGCCGCAGGAGCGAGGAACATCTCCTACCTGCGTCCAGCGGCTCACACCGGCTATGCGGAAGGAAGGAGGTGGGCGGGATGTTTATGTCCCGCTCATCTCCGCCCC
Organism: Anomaloglossus baeobatrachus; assembly: GCF_048569485.1. NCBI lineage: Eukaryota > Metazoa > Chordata > Amphibia > Anura > Aromobatidae > Anomaloglossus > Anomaloglossus baeobatrachus. The sequence goes on from NC_134357.1 coordinate 317,645,635, forward strand.
TCCGCTTCTATTGGCCGCCTGCCGTGTGACGTCGCTGTGATGCCGCACGACTCGCCCCCTTAGGAAGGAGGCGGGTCGCCGGCCAGAGTGACGTCGCAGGACAGGTAGGTCCATGTGAAGCTGCCATAGCGATAATGTCCGCTATGGCAGCTATCACAAGAGATCGCAGCTGCGACAGGGGCGGGGACTATCGCGCTTGGCATCGCAAGCATCGGCATGCGATGTCGTAGTGTGCAAAGTACCCCATAGTTTTGGAGAACAATCGGCACCGGAAAATCTAGTAACCGGACCGGTACCGAGCACTGCGGAATACTGGACCCTAGATCAGGGAGTAGCTTCACGCAACCTGATAATTAATCTGTGGAGGATAGTCCCTTTATGAACTTTCCCCAAGAGCTCAGAGATCGAAGGCACCAACACAACGAGGGGGATAGGGCTTTCCAGCTTATGCAGCCCACTGAATTCCCAAGTGTCAGCCATCGAGACCACAGCTCATCTATTTAACCATAGGGAGCAGGACCCCGACAGCTTCAGGCTGAGGGGTCACTCAGAAACGTCTAAACACAGTGCATGGAGGCAGGTCCAGAACCATCAGCAATACCAATAGGGACGGATTCCCGGACAAGCTCCCCAGAGTGGCAGCGGCACCTAGAGACTTGGTTTACTCCTGTGTCAGAGTCTACTTAATGGTCGCACCATCATCCACATGGCCTGAGTGAGTACGCTGCTCCCTCCATGCGTTCTGCCTGCCGCATAGTCTGCACCACGCTTCCTACACCTCCACCATCCCGAGTCCCGGGGCCTCCCCTACTCGTGGAGGGAACGTCATCTGGCTGGTCCGCTCCATCTCCCCCGGGTACTCCCATCGGCAGCGACGGTACTCCCCTTACCGCAAATCACTGGTGGCGTCACGAACACTAATCCCCTGTAAATAGTCCCCTTTTATTTTCGAGTGGCCACAAGCCCATGGGTCCAGAGACCCTCGAGCCACAGCAACCCCGGATCCGAGCAGTCCGACTGCTGCAGGGGCGGTATACAAGCGTTTTTAGTGTGATAGTAACTAAACCTAAAAAAACCTATATAAATATGGTATCGCTGTAATCGTACTGAGCAAAGAAATAAAGGCGCCTAATCACTTATACCGCAAGGTGAAAAAGAAATAAATAAAGCCAATTATTCTGTAGATTTGTTTATCGCGTCACATATTTGGAAGCCCAGGTAACTGATATAAGTATGCAGCTTACAACACTGAGGAGCATTCCAAACCTGGAAAGTAGTTTAGAGCTTACCGAGCATGCTCTGGCTGGGGCCAGTGATATGGAGGAGGGTTGAGGTGGGGAAGGTCAGGACCCAGAGGTCGGTAGCTGGGTAACAGTAAAGGCTGCTTTGCACGCAGCGACATCGCTAACGATGTCGCTAGTGATCACACCCGCCCCCGTCGTGTATGTGTCACGGGCAAATTGCTGCCCGTGGCATATAATATCGCTAGTAGGAGTCACAAGCACTTACCTTCCTAATGAATGTCGCTGTGGCCGGCGAACAATCTCTTCTTTAAGGGGGAGGTTCGTGCGGCGTCACAGCGACGTCACACAGCCGGTGACCAATAGAAGCGGAGGGGTGGAGAGCAGCCGCATTAACGACACTCCCACCTTGTTGCCGGAGGACACAGGAACACTGTTGTTCGTCGTTCCCACACGACGAACAACCTGCGTCCACAGCGAGCAACGACATTTTGAAAATGAACGACGTGTCAACGATCAATGTGACGCCCTGGCACAGCCAGGTTGTCACAGAAAGAGTTAATCCTCCTTGGTAATCTGATCTCACACCGGTGCAGCCAGAAAAGCACAGCCCCCAGTGTAAGGGAAAAGCAGAGGAGAGGGGAGGGGCTGGAGCAGAGAGTGTGTGGAGGCAGACAGGACAGAGGTCTGGAGTTAGCTCCCAGGCTGGGAGTGAAGTGTTCTCCAAAAGGGCCGGGGCAGGCCGTAGTGAGGAAGGGGCCAGAACAGGTAGCCGGAGCGGGGCGGTGGCCCCTCGGTACCTGGGTACCCGGATCACTACAGGGGAGAGGATTCCCCGTTCCCGGCTGAGGAGAAAGAGGAAGAGAGAGAGGAGAAAAAGGCACTTTGCTGCAGGGAAGGAAACAACAAGGGCTGCTGCACCGGGTGTGGGACTCTAACACCCCCGTACCGGAGGCCGCGGACACCGGCAATTCTTAGTTCACCAGTGACTCCGTGTGACTTTCTTGTGAGTACACCCGTGCCCTCGGGCACCGCACTGCAGCACTGCGCCCTGCCCCCTGCTTACCCCATCACCGGGCCCCGGGACAACCAACCCCTACCCACGGAGGGGCAACACAACATCTAGCTGCTCCACTTCACCATCCCCGGGATCCCCGTATTGAGCAGCGGTGGTGAAATCACCACAACCGTGGGTGGCGTCACGAACTATAACAATTCCCCTTACCAAATCGCCTTTTTCTGTGGAGCCTGGGATCACAGACCGGGTCACGCCATCGTGATACCCACAGAAGTGACTCTGTGGCCCGGATCTGAGTACCCCTGGTCCCCGGGTGAAACATTTGGCGTCACGAACAGGATCGAACCCATCCAGTTACCTGGAAGAAGTGCGCCTTATTCTGGACTGTCAGCGGTGATCCGCTGCAAAAATCTTGAAGTCCGCCATTTTAGCCGCCATTTTAGGCGCCAAAAACAACAACTTGGCGCCTTCTTCTCCGAGCGGTGGGCGCGAAAAAGAGGCTCCGCCCCCTGAGAACGCGGGCGGAAGTGAAGCTCCGGAGGACCGGAAGCGAAAAGAGAAACTTTAAAAGCTGCTGGAAGGACTGCTCCCGAGTACCAAGGGGGAGCAGAAAGAAGGAACCGCAGCTTATGTGACAAGGACTGTAAAGGCAGGGACGCCAGGACTCTGCCAACATTTGGTTCCTGGAAAGGCCGCCGCAGCGATGCACCGACCCGTTACCCCTGTTACCGGTAGCGGAGCCCGCAGCGCCTGTTGGGGAGGACCCAGACCTGGGGTCCCCAGGCCTCACCTTTGTCACCACCATGCCACCGGCCCCGGCAGTCCGCCCGGCCGCGACGGAGATGACGATGGCTCCGGCAGTCCGCCCGGCCGCAACGGCAGCGAAGTACCGGTCCTGTTGACCAATTTGGGGCTGTTCCTGGACTGGGGTCAAGGAGTGCTGCCTGGGTTTTAGGGGCAGCACCAAGGCTAGGTTGTTTGGGTGGGTGACTAAAGGACTCGTTACGTTGCTATTATTGAAAATGCATGTGTGAAAATGTTTAAAATGTTTTATTCTTTTCCATTTTAATAAAATGTTGGTGCCTCGACGGCCCGAGGACGGGCCGTGTTTTACCAAGGGGGTGTGTGACGCCCTGGCACAGCCAGGTTGTCACAGAAAGAGTTAATCCTCCTTGGTAATCTGATCTCACACCGGTGCAGCCAGACAAGCACAGCCCCCAGTGTAAGGGAAAAGCAGAGGAGAGGGGAGGGGCTGGAGCAGAGAGTGTGTGGAGGCAGACAGGACAGAGGTCTGGAGTTAGCTCCCAGGCTGGGAGTGAAGTGTTCTCCAAAAGGGCCGGGGCAGGCCGTAGTGAGGAAGGGGCCAGAACAGGTAGCCGAAGCCGGGCGGTGGCCCCTCGGTACCTGGGTACCCGGATCACTACAGGGGAGAGGATTCCCCGTTCCCGGCTGAGGAGAAAGAGGAAGAGAGAGAGGAGAAAAAGGCACTTTGCTGCAGGGAAGGAAACAACAAGGGCTGCTGCACCGGGTGTGGGACTCTAACACCCCCGTACCGGAGGCCGCGGACACCGGCAATTCTTAGTTCACCAGTGACTCTGTGTGACTTTCTTGTGAGTACACCCGTGCCCTCGGGCACCGCACTGCAGCACTGCGCCCTGCCCCCTGCTTACCCCATCACCGGGCCCCGGGACAACCAACCCCTACCCACGGAGGGGCAACACAACATCTAGCTGCTCCACTTCACCATCCCCGGGATCCCCGTATTGAGCAGCGGTGGTGAAATCACCACAACCGTGGGTGGCGTCACGAACTATAACAATTCCCCTTACCAAATCGCCTTTTTCTGTGGAGCCTGGGATCACAGACCGGGTCACGCCATCGTGATACCAACAGAAGTGACTCTGTGGCCCGGATCTGAGTACCCCTGGTCCCCGGGCGAAACATCAACATTTAGGTTGAGTATTTTTGATCGTTAGTGGTGGCTCGTAGGTGTTACACGCTAACGACGCCGGATGTGCATCACGAATTCCGTGACCCCGACAACATATCGTTAGATATGTCGATGCGTGTAAAGCGGCCTTTAGGCCCCTTTCACACGTCCGTGCAAAACACACACATTTTGCACGGTCTGTGGTGTAGGTGTGTATGTGTGTGCGTGTGTCAGTGTGTGTGTTCAGCTTGTGCTGTTGTACCGCCCCCACGTCAGCAGTCGGGCTGCTCGGATCCGGATCTGCAGCGTGGCTTGAGGGGTCTCCGGACCCGGGGGTCTCGCGGACACTTCGAAATAAAAGGGGGGGATGTTGGTATGTGGGGATATTGTATACAGTCCGTGACGCCACCCAAAAATGGGGTACCACCGCTGCTATTGGGGAGCACCCAGGGCGTTGGGATGGCAGCTAGCTTATTGTTAACCCTCCGTGGGTAGGGATGGATGCCCCGGGGTCCAGTGTCTCTTTGCTGAGGATGGTGATTGCAGGGGGCCGGCGCACCAGGACGGACCGGGGAATGTTTGTGTACTCACTATTGAAGAAATCACACAAGTCCGTGGTAAACCAAGGTGCCAGTGGCCGGAGCTCCGCGGCCGGGTGTATTCTGGTTCCTCACCCGGGGTGATGGTCTGTGTCACTTTCCTCTGCATTACTTTTGTTTCTTGTGGACTTCCCGGTATGGAACACGGGAGCCCGCTCCCATTTCTTCTATTAGGAGCCTTGCCCGCTGATGCTGGCCCTTGGGATCTACCGGGCCCTGGCGGATGCCCTTTCCCCCGCTGTGGGCTGTTAATTAATTAGCGAGGCCGTTGGTTCCGGTCCTGGCTTCAGGGTCCAAGTACCCCCTCTATGCATGGTTTCTGGGTCGGTTCTCCGGTGTCGGTACCGGTGGGCTCCTACCCTGTCCCAGTCCACCTCGGATCTCCGGCAGCCATCTTCCCGTCTCCTGTCAGACACTGACCACTGTCTGCCACCTAGCCAGAATGCCGGGGCTCCAACCCAGACGCCTTTGCTTGCTGACTTTGCTTGCACTTGACCTTCTCCTCTCAACTTCAACTTCCAACTACCACTCAGAACCTCAACTCCTAACTGAAACTTAAACTGACTCTTTTCCCGCCCCCCGGGTTCTCTAGACCCCTAGGTGGGCGTTCTCCATCCGCCTGGTCCCGCCCATTGGTGTGCCTGTCCTACCCTGAGGGGGGTGACTAGTGTTTTTTTGGCTTGGTGTAACCCTGTGAGGAAAGGTGTTATGCGGGGGCCTATTCTATGTGTGATCACCTGGGGGAGCCAGGGCGTCACATTCCCCCTTGGTTTAAGACAGACCGTCCGCGGGCTGTCCGACCACCGACATTTATTTTTTTCTGCAACTGTGGAATGCAAAAAGGGATAACAGGAATAAGAACATTAACACATTGAAAACATTTAAACATTTCTTCCCTCACGGGAGGCACACTTCTTAAAACGTTAGAAACAACAAATTTTACTTTCCCATGGCACCCGCCACCCAAACAAACCTGCTCCCTGGTGCCATAATTAAAACTGGTGGCACCCCTTTCTCAAGTCCAGGAACAGTTCCGGGTGACGCCCATACGGGCCGGGTAAAAAGTTCCTTATCCGGCAGTCCTTGTCAAGGGCCCCAAGTCCGGTGGACCCCTGGCCTGGAGGTTAGTCACCGGTTGCAATAGTGACTGGGCCTCGGCCTACTCTACCACAGGCCCTTCCTTCAATCAGCCTCTCCAGAGGCCGTGCCAGTGCTCAACAAGAAAGTAGGAGGGGATATTTACAAGGCCCAAAAGTTTTTGGGTTGGCCTGCCAGTTCTCGGCCTTGGTCCATTTTTAAAACAACATCATTTTCAAACGGAGGTAAACAACTGTTGGGTAGCCGGTAAACCGCTACCTTACTCCTTCTTTGTAGTAATCAGGTGAGGTATTCGGCTGATTGGGATTAATTCGCACACATACAAGACTATTTACATAGCAAGCGGACACCACTCACTTAAACTATGGTTTCCCTGTATCTGAGTGGTGGCTGACCTAAGTTAGGGCGTGTAGACCTTCTTGGCCCACTATCTTCACTTAGGACTGGTGGGGGAGAGTGAATTACGGGTTCCTCTTCCCTAATGTCAGGTATAGTTGGTAGGGACCTACGGGGGCGTGGTGTAGGTGCATCCCTGGGTGCTTGTGATGGTGTGTCTCTGGTAGACCTCTCTGGCTCTGTATCTTCCATGGGTTGTGGAAAAAAGCTCATCATAGGACATTAGTATATATTCATAAAAAACTCACCAAAAATAAAGCCAATAGCCAAAGACTGGTCAGATAGTGGCAAAAGCACATGCAAGATGCATACGGCCCCCCATGATAAAGGTTGGAAGATCACAGGTGCAGAATGCCTATAAAACAACCACCCCCAGCCTATTACAACAGGAGGGGGAGGTTGCTGGCAAAAAACTGCACACAAATAAGATCTAAAATAGGGCGTCAGTCACACAGATACGTGCAATGCACAGTGTCCAGGCAAAGCCTATTGATCACGCCCTTCTATTAGGTCAGGCGGGCTGCCCAGCACCTAGGTGCATTGGCACAATGGACAGACATCCCAGGGGACCGGCTGCATCCTTCAAAATTGTGCGATAATAAATGATAAAATTGATAATAAATGTGAGGTATTGGTCATATTTTGGCCATAATATATAAGCTCGTAACCCATACGTCAAGGGTCCCCACGCTTACGAGTCCCTAACCACATCAAAAAAAGCTCATCATAGGACATTAGTATATATTCATAAAAAACTCACCAAAAATAAAGCCAACAGCCAAAGACTGGTCAGATAGTGGCAAAAGCACATGCAAGATGCATACGGCCCCCCATGATAAAGGTTGGAAGATCACAGGTGCAGAATGCCTATAAAACAACCACCCCCAGCCTATTACAACAGGAGGGGGAGGTTGCTGGCAAAAAAGGTAGGTGCATCCCTGGGTGCTTGTGATGGTGTGTCGCTGGTAGACCTCTCTGGCTCTGTATCTTCCATGGGTTGTGGGAACATTATAACAGGAACAATCACCGCTCCATTCTGCATTGGCCAATCAGCTGGAAAGTCACCCATAATAGTGTGGATCACCTCTTTCTTCTCCTCCCCGTCCGGAGTGGGAGCGGGAACCTTCTCCACTACCCTCAGGAGCTCCGGACACTTCTTCAGGTGGTCCCTGGAAACAGTGGCCGTAGTCTTCCCTTGGTCACGACTGACAAGGTACGTCTTCTGATTTTCCCAGTCAGTAGGTTGGATAACATAGGGGGTCCTCTCCCATTGGTCGTCCAACTTATGCAATCTTCTCTTCCTCTTCAGTACTACATCTCCAGGTTCAAAGGGGGCAGCCTGGGCTCGTCTATTGGAACGCTGCTCTTGCTTTTCTCTGCTCTGGCGCAGGTTCCTCTCTACATATTCCTGGATCTGTCGGTACTGCCTCTGACGCTTGGCATCCCAGTCGGTAGTTGGAGGGATGGTCTCAGGCACCTCTACATCTAACTCCATATCTACTTGCAGTCTTCCGGGCCTCGCCCTCATTAGATATGCAGGGGTGCATTTAGTGGAGCTGCTAGGGATATTGTTGTACATGTCCACCAAATCAGGTAGTTTATCAGGTCACAGGTTCCGCTCTTCAAGGGCCAAGGTCTTGAGAAGGTTGAGGACCAGGTGGTTCATCTTCTCACACATCCCGTTAGTCTGGGCATGATAGGGGGTGGTATGGATCTTCTTGCACCCGTACAAGTTGCAGAACTTCTGAAAGATTTCCGCCTCAATGCAGGGCTTTGCTGCATTGAGCACCCTCTCCAGGTAACCAAGTGGCCGGCAGAAGTATGCCTGGAAGACCTTCGCTGCAGTGCGAGCCGTTAGATCCTTGACGGGTACCACCACCATGAACCTAGAGTAGTGATCTACGATGGTGAGGGCGTTAGGTGTAGCCGCTCCGGCTTGGTGTGAGCTTGACATGGTCCAGAGCGACAAGTTTCAGCAGCTGGTGAGTGACAATTGGCTGCAGCGGGGCTTTCTGGCTGGTTCCATCATTTCTTCTTAGCACACAGGGACCACAATCCCTACACCATGCTTCGAGGAACTCTCTCATTCCAACCCAATAGAAGCGTTCTCTCAGCAGCATTTCTAACTTTTTCTAGCCAAAGTGTCCAGCTCCATCGTCATAGGCTTTCAAGACCATGGACGCATACACTTGCGGCACAACAATCTGACAGACCTTCTCATGTGTCTTAGGATTAATTAGTTCTCTGTACAATTTGCCCTGCTGTAAGTACAAGCGGTCCCTTTCTTTCCACAGCTGCTGTGCTTCTGCGGGGGCAGTGGGTGTGACACCCTGGCAAAACCAGGTAGTCACAGGGTTAATCCTCCTTGGTAACCTGATCCCACTGGTATAGGAAGGTAGCCGCACCCTTCCCCCAGTGTACTGATAAAGAACAGGAGGGGAGGAGTTTTGGTCAGTGAGAGGTAGGAAGGAGAGGAGAGCAGTCGGGAGTTGTAGCTCCCAGGCTGCTGCTAAAAGAGAGGTGAAGACCCAGATAGTGAAGCGTGCTCCAGGAGTGCCGGGACAGGCTGTGCGTGAGGAAGGGACCTGAGGTGATCGGGACAGGGTAGTGGCCCGACGATACCAAGAGAGGGCCCGGATCACCGCAGGGGAGTGGGCTCCCTGTTCCCGGCCGAGGAGGAGAACAGAGAAGGAGAGAGAGGGCCTTGCTGTACCGCAAGTGGGATCCGAATAACACCCGCCGAGGACCTATGGACACCGGCAGTTTCTGGATAAATACAGACTCTGTGTGTGTTATTCTCAAGGTGACAGTGAGTACCGCACACCATCCCCCGGTCCAACCTGCGCCATCACTCCCGGCACTACCTCACCAGGCCCCGGGGCACCCATCCCTACCCGCGGAGGGTTAACTCCATCTAGCTGCTGAAGTCCAACTCCCCGAGCGTCCCCCTGAAGCAGCGGTGGTACACACACATTACCACACACTGCGTGTGGCGTCACGGACAATCAGAACTTTATCCAAAATCCAATCCCCATTTTTACTCGTGGGCGAGGAGCGCTGCTCGAGCCCCGGGTCCAGCTCCACTCGAGCCACCAAGGAGAAGGTACCGGACCCGAGCATGATCCCCCGCCCAGCCCCCGGGACGGAGGACTGGCCCCCGCCCGCGACATGGGCACCATCCTTCATTGGACTTGGGAAATTAGCATCTTAACTAGCCGGACTGCAGGTTCCTTGTCTTGGGCTTCCTGCCAACCATGGTGAGGTAATGGGTCGAAGGCTGCCTTCTGCTGACCACTATATGGCCTTGCGTCTTTCACACTATAAGGTTGATGGAACGCAGGCAGTTCAATTTCTTCTAACTCATCTTCATCCAACCCTCCATCAGGTAGGTGCGGCATCTGAGACAATGCATCTGCATTAGTGTTTTTACGGTCGGCCCTGTACTTGATGGTAAAGTCATAATTCGTCAGCCAAGCCACCCAGCGTTGTTCCAAGGCCCCAAGCTTCGCCGTATCCAGGTGGGTCAGAGGATTATTATCCGTGTAGGCAGTAAATTTTGCAGAAGCTAGGTAATGCTTGAACCTCTCTGTTATCGCCCAGGCGAGTGCCAGGAAGTCCAACTTGAAAGAGCTATAATTCTCGGGATTTCTTTCCGTCGGTCGGAGCTTCCTGATTGCATAAGCAATCACCTTCTCCTTGCCATTTTGCATCTGAGATAGGACAGCACCCAGGCCCGCATTGCTAGCGTCTGTGTATAGAATGAACGGGAGTCCGTAGTCAGGGTAGGCTAGGATCTCTTCTCCGGTCAAAGCTGACTTCAGCTGCTGAAAGGATTCTTCCTGCTCGTCACCCCAGGTGAACGGGGGGCCAGGAGTCTTGCCATTCTTGGTTTGTCCCACCAGGAGATCCTGCATGCAGGCGGCCATTTTGGTGTAGCCCTTGATGAAGTGACGGTAATAGCCTACCAGGCCCAGGTACTGCCTCACCTCTTTAGTTGTGGTCGGTCTTGGCCAACTCTGGATGGCTGTAACTTTCTCTGGATCCGGCGCCACACCTTCAGCACGCACCATGTGCCCGAGGTACTGTACTTTAGGTTTCAGCAGATGGTACTTGGAGGGCTTCAGTTTCATCCCGTATTTGGAGAGAGCCTAAAACACTTCTGCAAGATGCCCCAGATGTTCCTCGTACGTCTTGGAGTAGACAATGACATCGTCCAAATATGGCAGGACGGTCTCAAAATTGCGATGTCCCAAGCAACACTCCATCATCCTCTGGAAGGTTCCTGGCGCGTTACACAACCCAAAAGGCATGCTGTTGAACTCGCAGAGATCCATCGGGGTAGCGAACGCAGTCTTCTACCGGTCCTCCTCTGCGACAGACACCTTCCAGTAGCCACTAATAAGGTCAAGAGTAGAGAAGTAATTTGCGGTTCTCAGTGCAGGTAACAACTCTTCAATACGGGGGAGAGGGTATGCATCCTTGTGCGTTATCTGATTAATCTTCCGGTAATCCACACCCATCCTTAAAAGTGTCGTCCTTCTTCTTTACCAGGACCAACGGAGCTGCCCAGGTACTACAACTATCACAGATGACCCCTGCCTCCTTCATGTTTCTCAACATGTCTTTGGCACACTGGTAATGTGCAGTAGGAATCGGCCTATATCTCTCTTTGATGGGTGGATGTGTACCAGTGAGAATGTGGTGTTGGACTCCCTTTATACTCCCGAAATCTAGCGGGTGTTTGCTGAATACCTGCTCGTACTCCTGTACTACCCTGTACACCTCTTCCTTGTGATGTGCAGATGTGGAGTCAGTGCCTACGTGTAGCTCTTGACACCAATCCTCTAGCTGCTTTGGTGAACTGTCATTGTCTGACGGTGATGCAGTGATGGTGGAGGCTGCTACCTGGATGGCATTAATGTCTACTGTGTATAGTTTAGCAATGGTAGCGTAACGGGGAGCCTAACCTATCTCTCTGCAATTCATCACTCTCACGGGCACTCTTCCCTTCCGGACATCAATTACCCCTCTAGCTGCCATTATTGTGGGCCAGTTTTCTGAAGGCAGAGGTTTCACCACTGCTGGGTAATCCTGGACCTATGCTGCCCTGCACCAGATCATCATTTCACTCCGCGGAGGCACCACTAGAGGTGCTACATCCATCACCCGCACACTACCAATCTCTCCACCTGACATGTTCACCTGTTGCCGCTGCAGGAGAGCCCGGATTTCACGTTGCAGAGCCCTCTGCCGGCCCGCTTCTGCCGTGGCAGACAGTTGTTGTAACAAATGCAGCACTTCACCCATACAGTTCTCAATCACATTTGTCCCTTTTTGGGTTACGATCACTAGGGTCATTCTGCACAACAATGAGTCCTTGATGCTTCAGCTCCACTCGCCCCACCTTTAGAGTTACTTCCTTAAACCCTACTTGGGTCATAGGCAGTCCATTAGCTGCAATGATGGTCAAACTGGCATCAGGTGGGGTGAGTTCACCATCAGACCGATAACGTTTGTACAGTAAATAAGGTATAGTTGTTACCTGTGAGCCAGTGTCCAGGAGGGCGAACGTCGGGATACTGTCCACAGCAAGAGAGATTATAGGGCGACCTCCAACATACCAGTCACACCAATCAGCTAGGCCTTGAGGATCTATTCCTGAGGATTGGCCCTTGGCCTCAGGGGTTGCTCATTTAAAGGACACCGGCGAGAATAATGACCAGTCTTGTTGCACATGTAGCAAACGGGCTGTCCATACCGGCTGTTGTTGTTGCTATCCCTTCTCCTTTGCATCCAGGTGACGTCTTCCGGGCTGTCGGCGAGCTGGATCTTCTCTGCTGGCTTGGCCTTCGGTGGAAGCTGTAGAGCTGCGAGGATCCTTGCGACGTCCTTGCTCAGACGCTGGACTTGCGATGATAAGTCCTCAGGAGTCCCAGGCATTGTTGCGGGTGCCGGCAAGGCTAATAAAGGGGGCGCTACCGAGACGTGAGCAGTGTCAGCCGGCCAGGGTGGTGGTTCGGGGGCAACAGCTTCAGAAGTTTGTAGGGCTTTAATGGCCCGGTCCTTTAGGACCGTAAAGTTCAAGTCCGGGTGTTCCAGGGCCCACAGACGCAGCTGCTTGCGGTCTTTAGCGGACCCCAGCCCCTGCATAGATTGCTCCACCAGCATTTTGTTGCTCTCCAGCTCATTGATGGAGTCCGTCTGCCTCAACGTACATAAGGCCGTCTGCAGCCTCAAGGCCGTCTGCAGCCTCTGAGGACGCTGCCGGCAGTTGTAAAATTGCATCCATAATTCCGCTTCTGTACGGGTCTCAAAAGCGACTTGTAATTTGTCAAAAATGGCGGTTACCGAGGCCCAGTCGGCATCGGCCCAGGTCTCTACCTCCTGCTCAGCGGCACCGGTCAACTGTCCTAACACCACCGATGCGCGCTGCTTGCCGGTCATTGCGTACATATCAAGAACAGTACATATTTTCTTCCTGAATACCTGCAGGGCATCGGGCCGGCCATCATACTGAGGTAACCAGGCAGCGCCAGGCACGTAAGGTAAGGTGATCGGCATAACTTGGGTGACTGCCGGAACCACAGGCCCCACCGCTCCTGCGACCGGAGCGGGATCTGCCGCATCTTCGCCCTCTGCCACATTCGTGGGCTCTGCCGCTCCAGCGGGAGGCACTTTTCCGCCATCAACATTCGGCGCAGACATCTTCCCGCTTGTTTTTTTGGGAGCCGTCCCTCAGCGCATCTTACTAGTTTCGTTTTTGGAGAGTCACTTCCGCCCGCCTCGTTCCCAGGGGGCGGGGCTTCCACTTTGCACTCTTTCTCGGGGAAGAAGACGCTGGGTTGTTGTTTTACGCGCCCAAAAATGGCCGCAAAATGGCGATTTTTCAAGATTTTTACAGCGGAGCACCGCTGACAGTCCAGAACAAGGCGCACTTCCACCAGGTAGGTGGATGGGTCACAATCCTGTTCGTGACGCCAAGTTTTCGTGGTGTACCGCCCCCACGTCAGCAGCCGGGCTGCTTGGATCCAGATCTGTAGTGTGGCTCAAGGGGTCTCTGGACCCGGGGGTCTCGCGGACACTTCGAAATAAAAGGGGTGATGTTGGTATGTGGGGATATTGTATACAGTCCGTGACGCCACCCACGGTGTGTGGTAAAATGGGGTACCACTGCTGCTATTGGGGAGCACCCGGGGCGTTGGGATGGCAGCTAGCTGTTGTTAACCCTCCGTGGGTAGGAATGGATGCCTCGGGGTCCAGTGTCTCTGTGATGAGGATGGTGATTGCAGGGGGCCGGTGCGCCCGGACGGACCGGGGAATGTTGGTATACTCACTATTGAAGAAATCACACAAGTCCGTGGTAAACCAAGGTGCCAGTGGCCGGAGCTCCACGGCCGGGTGTATTCTGGTCCCTCACCCGGGGTGATGGTCTGTGTCACTTTCCTCTGCACTACTTTTGTTTCTTGTGGACTTCCCAGTATGGAACACGGGAGCCCACTCCCGTTACTTCTATTGGGAGCCTTGCCCGCTGACGCTGGCCCTTGGGATCTACCGGGCCCAGGCGGATGCCCTATTTCCTGCTGTGGGCTGTTGTCTGCTTTTGGGACTTTGGTTGGGACAGGGCTTAAAATCCTGTCCTCAATTGGTTAATTAGCGAAGTTGTTGGTTCCGGTCCTGGTTTCGGGGTCCAAGTACCCCCTCTGTGCACGGTTTCTGGGTCGGTTCTCCGGTGTTGGTACCGGCGGGCTCCTACCCTATCCCAGTCCACCTCGGATCTCCGGCAGTCATCTTCCCGTCTCCTGTCAGACATTGACCACTGTCTGTCACCTAGCCAGAACGCCGGGGCTGCAACCCCGACGCCTTTGCTCGCTGACTTTGCTTGCACTTGACCTACTCCTCTCAACTCCAACTTCCAACTACCACTCAGAACCTCAACACCTAACTGAAGCTTAAACTGACTCTTTTCCCGCCCCCGGGTTCTCTAGACCCCTAGGTGGGCGTTCTCCATCCGCCTGGTCCCGCCCAATGGTGTGCCTGTCCTACCCTGAGGGGGGTGACTAGGGTTTTGTTGGCTTGGTGTAACCCTGTGAGGGAAGGTGTTATGCGGGGGCCTATTCTATGTGTGATCACCTGGGGGACCAGGGCGTCACATTGTCAGTGTGCTATACGTGTGACAGCCACATATCACACGGACAGCAAGAAATTCTATACTTACCTGTCCATAGTGCTGGTGTGTCCGGCGCTGCTGCTGCTCCCGGTCCGAGGTGCAGTGCATATGCAAAGAGTGGGGATCGCAAGCAAATGACAGCAGTGCTGGAGACATCAGCGATGGAGACAGGCGAGTATAGAAAAGCATTTTATTTCACAGACGTGTATTCTCCAGTATGAGTCACACTGATGTCACACGGATCGATCACATCAGTGTGCAGTGACACTCGTGCGCCAGAGAAAAACGGACATGTCTATGTGTGGGGCACAGGGACACACGTATGCTCCACACGGACACGGAGTCCGTGTGAAAACATGCAGCTGTGCGCAGACCCATTTTTTTTAATGGATCTACTTGTGTCCATGTCTCCGGTACTTGTGAAAACGGACCTCACATGTACCGAACACACGGATGTGTGAAAGGGGTTTTAGAAGAAGAGGTAGGGGGAAAAGTGTCAGGGAGCCTAGTCCTGACCTTGCACATCCTACAATATGTGACCAAATGTATAATTGGTGGAGGAGTTTTATGGGGTGCCAGGGCCAGCCCGAAATATGGACTTCTCCTGACAAAGCATCAAATTGCAGAATGTGATGGATTTGAGCCTAAAGAGAAGGGACTGCGATAACAAAGTATCCAGGAAACCAGTAAGATTTTTCCAAATTCTCTTCTTTATAGATGTGTGATATTCTTTATGGAAACTTAAACAGAATGCTCATTTTCCAAAGCTGAATTAGTGATTTTTTTTCACCATTGTGAAATTGCACAAAAGATAATGGCCCAATGTCCCTCTCTTGAATGTGACCCAATCGGTGAAGAATTAGGATAAAATATATGTTGTTTGTCAACATTTTTTAAATATTTTATATAAAAAGGTTAAGTTTTATTGAACTCATTTTTTGCTGCTTACCTACAAAAGCACGGTTAACAGCAGTCCTCACTTAGGTCTGTCTTCTGTTAATGGAAATTTAGGGAGCTTCCATGTTACTGGTAGCACGCTTTGGCTGGAAAAACGCTTTGGCTCCCCCCCTGAAAAAAATAAATCCAGCAAAATCTGCGCTCCCAAATCCAAATGCCCCCCTGTCTTCTGAGCCCCACAATGTGCCTAAACCAGAGTTAGCATCCACATGTTTGGCATTATTGTAGTGAGGAGAGCCCGCTTAACTGAACTGGAATTGGTCAACTATACCTTCATCCATGATCCAGGAACTCATTAAAAGCTACAGGAAACGACTAAAGGCTGTGATTTTTGAAAAAAGGAGGATCTACAAAATATTAATGTCACTTTTATGTTGAGGTGCCCATACTTTTGCACCGGTCAAATTTTGTTTAAATGCGGATTGCACATTTTCTGTTAGTACAATAAACCTCATTTCAATCCAGAAATATTACTCAGTCCATCAGTTATTAGATATATGAAACTGAAATAGCTGTTGCAAAAACCCAAATTGTTATAAAGAAAAACGATTAACATTAATAGGGGTGCCCAAACTTTTTCATATGACTGTACCTGACCCTAAGTATCCCTAGTGCTTAACCCTAAATAGGGAACGGGTTTTATGAGCTCTTCATCAACCCCACTAAACACTAAAGGAAGACACAAGGAGGATGCACAAAGGAAAGTGCATGAACTACGTATCCACAAATGACTTAGGCAGGCATTTAGCAAAGATTCAGCAACGATACTAGAGATGAAAGCAAGCCACCTGCTTGGAATCAAAGCTAGAATGAGCTGAATAATATCACCACCACCAGTCCAGGGAAGAAGGAAACATTTAAGCACCAAGAGAGTACTGATAATAAGCAGCTGGGTGGAAGGCGAGCTCTTGCTGGGTCTAAAAGGGGAGATATGATAATCTAGTCAGAAAGCTACCTATTACAAAGAATACTAAAGCCAGCTTTACACCTTACAATTAGGTGTGCGATCTCGTATGCGATGTGACACGCCCAGGTCGCATATGCGATTGAATGAGATTGCACGTAGGTGTCGTTCATTTGCTGTCACACGTGCGTTAGTAGTCTATGTTAAATTGATCAATTTTGTGTGCGATCCTTTAGATCATGTGTTCTGTGACGTATGCATTGGGCACCTTTTTTTTTTTTATTTATTGACTTGACAAGCGTGTGTAATGTGTAGGGATGCGTTTTTACTATGTCATCTGCCATTCAGCGCTGCTACATGGCCACTAACAGCAGACACAGACAGCCATGTAGCAGAGCTAAATGGCAGATGACAGCAGACACAGACAGAGCCACACTGTCAGAATGAACTCGGGTGAACCTCACTCGACTTCATTGTCATGCTGCGGCTCTGTCTGTGTCGCGTCCTGATTAGCGGTCACCTGTGAAGGACTCACCGGTGACCGCTAAACTCCTGAGTAAGTGAATTGAGCAGCCCTCTCTCATACTCACCGATCCCCGATCCCTGGCGCTGCACGGCATTCACACTGCTCCGGCGGCTTTTACTGTTTTGAAAAATCCGGCCGCCCATTAAACAATCTCGTATTCCCTGCTTTCCCCGCCCACCGGCGCCTATGATTGGTTACAGCGAGACACGCCCCCACGCTGAGTGACAGGTGTCACACTGCACTCAATCACAGCAGCCGGTGGGCGTGTCTATACTGTGCAGTGAAATAAATAAGTAAAACAAACGGCGTGCGGTCCCCCCCAATTTTAAAACCATCCAGATAAAGCCATACGGCTGAAGGCTGGTATTCTCAGGATGGGAAGCTCCACGTTATGGGGAGCCCCCCAGCCTAACAATATCAGTCAGCAGCCGCCCAGAATTGCCGCATACATTAGATGCGACAGTTCTGGGACTGTACCCGGCTCTTCCCGATTTGCCCTGGTGCGTTGGCAAATCGGGGTAATAAGTAGAGATGAGCGAACCGGTCGCGGTTCGGCTCGAGGTTGGTTCGCCGAACGGACCTCCCGTTCGAGTTCGGTTCGTCGAACGTTCGACGAACCGAACTCGAACTGCATAGGAAACAATGGCAGGCAATCACAAACACAGAAAAACACCTAGAAAACACCCTCAAAGGTGTCCTAAAGGTGACAAACAACTCAAACACATTGGAAAGTGACAAGGACATATACTCATGCGAAAACAAAACAGCTGGACAAGGAAAAAGAGGAGGACACACAGATATAGGCATGGCACGCCCTTCTAAAATCATGTAAAACACCGCAAGGTGACTCCAAGCGGAGTCTCCCTTTTTTCCAAAAATTGGGCCACACACACACCCACCCCTTCAGTGGTAGCACTTGTGCCCCAGTTGCACACTTCACAGCTAGATTTGCATCAAGCACATTCAAAAATACGCCATAATTAACCGTCCCCAGGATGACACCAGGGTAGGTAGCTAAGTCTTTCCTGATCCCAGCTCTGTGCAGCTTGGATCATTTATAAAAAACACAGCAATCAAGGGTTACTCCAAGCGGAGTCTCCCTTTTTTCCAAAAATTGGGCCCCACACACACCCACCCCTTCAGTGGCAGCAGTTGTGCCCTAGTTGTACACTTCACAGCTACATTTGCATCAAGCACATTCAAAAATACGCCATTCTTATCCGTCCCCAGGATGACACCGGGGTAGGTAGCAAAGTCTTTCCTGATCCCAGCTCTGTTCATCTTGGCTTCTTTTAAAAACAATGTAAGCAAGGGTTACTCCAAGCGGAGTCTCCCTTTTTTCCAAAAATTGGGCCCCACACACACCCACCCCTTCAGTGGCAGCAGTTGTGCCCTAGTTGTACACTTCACAGCTACATTTGCATCAAGCACATTCAAAAATACGCCATTCTTATCCGTCCCCAGGATGACACCGGGGTAGGTAGCAAAGTCTTTCCTGATCCCAGCTCTGTTCATCTTGGCTTCTTTTAAAAACACATCAAGCAAGGGTTACTCCAAGCGGAGTCTCCCTTTTTTCCAAAAATTGGGCCCCACACACACCCACCCCTTCAGTGGCAGCAGTTGTGCCCTAGTTGTACACTTCACAGCTACATTTGCATCAAGCACATTCAAAAATACGCCATTCTTATCCATCCCCAGGATGACACCGGGGTAGGTAGCAAAGTCTTTGCTGACCCATGACTTGTTCATCTTGGCTTCTTTTAAAAACAATGTAAGCAAGGGTTACTCCAAGCGGAGTCTCCCTTTTTTCCAAAAATTGGGCCCCACACACACCCACCCCTTCAGTGGCAGCAGTTGTGCCCTAGTTGTACACTTCACAGCTACATTTGCATCAAGCACATTCAAAAATACGCCATTCTTATCCGTCCCCAGGATGACACCGGGGTAGGTAGCAAAGTCTTTCCTGATCCCAGCTCTGTTCATCTTGGCTTCTTTTAAAAACAATGTAAGCAAGGGTTACTCCAAGCGGAGTCTCCCTTTTTTCCAAAAATTGGGCCCCACACACACCCACCCCTTCAGTGGCAGCAGTTGTGCCCCAGTTGTACACCTCACAGCTACATTTGCATCAAGCACATTCAAAAATACGCCATTCTTATCCGTCCCCAGGATGACACCGGGGTAGGTAGCAAAGTCTTTCCTGATCCCAGCTCTGTTCATCTTGGCTTCTTTTAAAAACACAGCAAGCAAGGGTTACTCCAAGCGGAGTCTCCCTTTTTTCCAAAAATTGGGCCCCACACACACCCACCCCTTCAGTGGCAGCAGTTGTGCCCTAGTTGTACACTTCACAGCTAGATTTGCATCAAGCACATTCAAAAATACGTCATTCTTATCCGTCCCCAGGATGACACCGGGGTAGGTAGCAAAGTCTTTCCTGATCCCAGCTCTGTTCATCTTGGCTTCTTTTAAAAACACAGCAAGCAAGGGTTACTCCAAGCGGAGTCTCCCTTTTTTCCAAAAATTGGGCCCCACACACACCCACCCCTTCAGTGGCAGCAGTTGTGCCCTAGTTGTACACTTCACAGCTACATTTGCATCAAGCACATTCAAAAATACGCCATTCTTATCCATCCCCAGGATGACACCGGGGTAGGTAGCAAAGTCTTTGCTGACCCATGACTTGTTCATCTTGGCTTCTTTTAAAAACAATGTAAGCAAGGGTTACTCCAAGCGGAGTCTCCCTTTTTTCCAAAAATTGGGCCCCACACACACCCACCCCTTCAGTGGCAGCAGTTGTGCCCTAGTTGTACACTTCACAGCTACATTTGCATCAAGCACATTCAAAAATACGCCATTCTTATCCGTCCCCAGGATGACACCGGGGTAGGTAGCAAAGTCTTTCCTGATCCCAGCTCTGTTCATCTTGGCTTCTTTTAAAAACAATGTAAGCAAGGGTTACTCCAAGCGGAGTCTCCCTTTTTTCCAAAAATTGGGCCCCACACACACCCACCCCTTCAGTGGCAGCAGTTGTGCCCCAGTTGTACACTTCACAGCTACATTTGCATCAAGCACATTCAAAAATACGCCATTCTTATCCGTCCCCAGGATGACACCGGGGTAGGTAGCAAAGTCTTTCCTGATCCCAGCTCTGTTCATCTTGGCTTCTTTTAAAAACAATGTAAGCAAGGGTTACTCCAAGCGGAGTCTCCCTTTTTTTCCAAAAATTGGGCCCCACACACACCCACCCCTTCAGTGGCAGCAGTTGTGCCCTAGTTGTACACTTCACAGCTAGATTTGCATCAAGCACATTCAAAAATACGTCATTCTTATCCGTCCCCAGGATGACACCGGGGTAGGTAGCAAAGTCTTTCCTGATCCCAGCTCTGTTCATCTTGGCTTCTTTTAAAAACAATGTAAGCAAGGGTTACTCCAAGCGGAGTCTCCCTTTTTTTCCAAAAATTGGGCCCCACACACCCACCCATTCAGTGGCAGCACTTGTGCCCTAGTTGCAAACAGGATGTTTTGATTTGCATCAAGCACATTCCAAATCAACAAGCATTTACTCTCCCCAGGATGACACAGGGGTAGTAAATTCCTTCTGGATCCATGACTTGTTCATTTTGATGAACGTCAGTCTGTCCACATTGTCACTGGACAGACGCGTGCGCTTATCTGTCAGCACACACCCAGCAGCACTGAATACACGTTCAGAGACAACGCTGGCAGCTGGACACGACAAAATCTCCAAGGCGTAAGTTGCGAGCTCTGGCCATTTTTCTAGGTTTGAAGCCCAAAAGGAGCAAGGCTCCAGTTGCACAGTCATGGCATCGATGTTCATTTGGAGATACTCCTGTATCATCCTCTCCAGCCGTTGAGTATGTGTCAGACTTGTTGTCTCTGGTGGCCTTGCAAAAGAGGGTCTAAAAAAATTATGAAAAGATTCCATAAAATTGCTGTTACCGGCACCAGATATGGTCCTACTGGTACGGGTAGACTGTTGAAGATGACGAGACCGTCCCATGTTTGTCAAGTTACAACTGGGAGATTCACTCCCTGCACCTGCACGGTTGTTTGGTGGAAAAGCCGAGCTAAGATCGAGTAACAGCTTCTGCTGATACTCCTGCATACGTGCGTCCCTTTCTATGGCTGGAATTATGTCACAAAATTTGGACTTGTACCGGGGATCTAATAGTGTGGCAATCCAGTAGTCATCATCACTTCTAATTTTGACAATACGACTGTCATGTTGGATGTAGTGCAACAAAAAGGCACTCATGTGTCTTGCGCAGCCATGCGGACCAAGTCCACGCTGTGTTTGTGGCATAGAGGTGCTACCCGTTCTTTCTTCCTCTGACATCTGACCCCAACCTCTTTCAACTGAAATTTGACCAAGGTCTCCCTCATCCGCTGAGTCTTCCATGTCCATGGACAGTTCGTCCTCCATTTCTTCATGTTCTCCTGCACCTTGCTCAACATTTCACCTGCTACTATGCGCCCTTGTCGATCCCTGTCCCCCTTGGTCCCATGCCTGCTGCGTTGGTGATGATGAACGTCTGGACCTTGGTGATGTTGTTGTCCCTTGCGCATATGAATCCTCCTGTAGTTCCTCCCCTTCATGTTGTCCCACCCCCTGACTCCGAATAGTGTTTAGCGTGTGCTCCAGCATGTAAATGACTGGAATCGTCATGCTGATAATGGCATTGTCAGCGCTAAACATATTCGTCGCCATGTCGAAACTGTGCAGAAGGGTGCATAGGTCCTTGATCTGAGACCACTCCATCAGGGTGATCTGCCCCACCTCTGCATCTCGTTGGCCCAGGCTATACGTCATGACGTATTGCACCAGGGCTCTGCGGTGCTGCCACAGTCGCTGTAACATGTGGAGAGTTGAATTCCAGCGTGTCGCCACATCGCATTTCAGGCGATGAACCGGCAGGCCGAAAGACTTCTGGAGCGATGCAAGTCGCTCAGCTGCGGCGCTTGAACGGCGGAAGTGAGCAGACAGTTTTCGTGCCCTGTTCAGAAGGCCATCTAGGCCGGGATAGTGTGTTAAAAATTGCTGCACGACAAGGTTCAACACGTGAGCCATACAAGGTACGTGTGTCACCTTGCCCAGGCGAAGGGCCGCACCCAGGTTTGCAGCATTGTCGCACACGGCCTTACCAGGCTGCAGGTTGAGTGGAGACAACCATTTATTAAACTCGGACCGCAGAGCTGACCACAACTCCTCAGCTGTGTGACTCTTATTACCAAGACATGTCAAGCTAAAGACCGCCTGATGCCGTTGCGCTCTGCTGCCAGCATAGTAATGAGGGGTGCGTGATTCCTTCTGCGCAGTGAGAACGCTGGTGGCCTGACCAGGCAGGCTTGGGGCGGAGGTGGAGGACCCAGATGAGGTGGAGGATGCAGAAGCAGTGGCGGAACTTGGACAGACAGAGGATTGACACACAAGTCGTGGGGACGGCAAGACTTGTGCAGCAGACCCTTCACCATCTATCACCATAGTTACCCAGTGCCCAGTCAGCGACATGTAACGTCCCTGTCCATGCTTACTGGTCCAAGTATCGGTGGTGAAATGCACCCGTTCACACACAGAGTTTCTCAAGGAAGCGGTGATGTTGTGTGCGACATGCTGGTGTAGCGCGGGCACACCTTTCTTAGAGAAGTAGTGGCGACTAGGCATCTGGTACTGGGGCACAGCGACAGACATAAGGTCTCTAAAATCCTGTGTGTCCATTAGGCGGAAAGGCAGCATTTCGGTAGCCAACAGCTTACAGAGGGATAGAGTCAACCTCTTAGCTTTGTCATGGGTCGGAGGAAGTGGCCTTTTATTTGACCACATCTGAGGGACAGAGATCTGGCTGCTGTGTGTAGACGGTGTTGAGTAGGGTGTCCCTGGAAAAATGCAGTTTTGTGAGGAAAGTGCAGGCGGAGACATGATGTTGCCTTCATCCAACGTTGGTGCTATCGATGTCTGAGAGAGCTGTACACACTCACTTGTTTCCCCTTCCAAACCAACTGACGACCTTACAAGCAAACTGCCTGTTGCGGTTACAGTGGTGGAAGTTTTGCGTGGAAAAACAGGTGTGACAGCTGTCCCCACAGTCCTAGAAGATGAAGAGCGCGCGGATGCACTGGAAGGGGCGGGCGGTGGATGGTTCGCTCCGCTAGGCCGCATTGCAGCACGGTGAGCTTCCCACCGGGACTTATGATATTTAGTCATGTGACGATTCATGGAAGAAGTTGTCAAACTGCTGAGGTTTTGACCTCTACTAACAGAATCATGACAAATGTTACATATCACATGAGTTGGGCGATCTTTTTCGATGTGAAAAAAGGACCAGGCTAGGCAAGGCTTAGAGGCCATGCGACCTGTTGATCCACCCCGAATAATGCTCATAGGCAGAGTGGTGGCTGAGGATGCAGTTGTAGACGTGCTACCAGTGCTCCAACTCTGTCCAGGAAGGCGCAAGGTAACTTCGTCGTCGGTTGCATCCTCCTCCACCGCCTCTGTTGACCTCCTCGAGTGCCTGACTGGGGGTTGACAGTAGGTGGTATCTAGAACGTCATCATCAATTGTTGTGTTTGCACTCCCCTCCCCCTCAGACCGAGCCTCTTCTTGCCCTGACCGAATATTTAAGTTGTCATCCCAATCGGGTATCTGCGTCTCATCTTCATCAGTATGTTCCTCATTGTCTATAACCACAGGTGTTACAGTTTGTGACAAAGGGTCAACATTATGCTCAGAAACTTGGTCCTCACGGCCTGAATCAGAGTCACAAAGGTTCTGGGCATCACTGCAGACCATTTCCTGTTCTGTACCCACTGTAGCTTGGGAGCAGACCTCTGATTCCCAGGCTATAGTGTGACTGAACAGCTCTCCAGACTCAGCCATCTCAGTTCCACCATACTGTGCAGGGCTGATGGAGACTTCAGAGCTGGGAGAAATCAAGTGTGATTGGGATGACAACTCAGAGGACTGGTGTTTTTTGGATGCGGTACTTGAAGTGGCTGAGAGGGCACTTGTTGGACCACTTGAGATCCATTCAAGCATTTTCCTTTTTTGCCCATCATCTACCTTTGTTCCTCTTGTTCGTGTCCGTAAAAAAGGGAGCACATCGGATTGTCCACAATAAGTAGTAGACATCTTACTTTTGCTAGTAGATGGTCTATCTGCAGCAGATGATAATGGAGCTTTGCCACCTTCCCCACTGACAAAACCTTTTTTGCCTTTTCCACCACGCCTCTTCCCCTTTCCACCAGCATCTGTCATTTTGCCACTCATGTTGATTGCGACAAGATTGTGGACTGAAAATGTGGTAGTAAAAATTGAGAGGTGGTGAAGATTGCAGTGGTGGTCTAGCTTTATTAACAGCAGAATAATAAAGAATAAATATCCCTGACAATGTAACTTAGTTATAATTAGTTGGAGTGTGCAACGCAGGCAGACGTGCTGCAAATGTCTTGGCACTAGTGGGACTAAAGCAAAGTCCAATAGCCACGTATAGGATGCCACTAGGTACACTAAGTGTTTGCTAGTATAATGGCTTAGTTATAATTAGTTGGAGTGTGCAACGCAGGCAGATGCGCTCTGCAAATGTCTTGGCACTAGTGGGACTATAGCAAAGTCCAATAGCCACGTATAGGATGCCACTAGGTACACTAAGTGTTTGCTAGTATAATGGCTTAGTTATAATTAGTTGGAGTGTGCAACGCAGGCAGATGCGCTCTGCAAATGTCTTGGCACTAGTGGGACTATAGCAAAGTCCAATAGCCACGTATAGGATGCCACTAGGTACACTGAGTGTGTGCTAGTATAATGGCTTAGTTATAATTAGTTGGAGTGTGCAACGCAGGCAGATGCGCTCTGCAAATGTCTTGGCACTAGTGGGACTATAGCAAAGTCCAATAGCCACGTATAGGATGCCACTAGGTACACTGAGTGTTTGCTAGTATAATGGCTTAGTTATAATTAGTTGGAGTGTGCAACGCAGGCAGATGCGCTCTGCAAATGTCTTGGCACTAGTGGGACTATAGCAAAGTCCAATAGCCACGTATAGGATGCCACTAGGTACACTGAGTGTGTGCTAGTATAATGGCTTAGTTATAATTAGTTGGAGTGTGCAACGCAGGCAGATGCGCTCTGCAAATGTCTTGGCACTAGTGGGACTATAGCAAAGTCCAATAGCCACGTATAGGATGCCACTAGGTACACTGAGTGTGTGCTAGTATAATGGCTTAGTTATAATTAGTTGGAGTGTGCAACGCAGGCAGATGCGCTCTGCAAATGTCTTGGCACTAGTGGGACTATAGCAAAGTCCAATAGCCACGTATAGGATGCCACTAGGTACACTGAGTGTGTGCTAGTATAATGGCTTAGTTATAATTAGTTGGAGTGTGCAACGCAGGCAGATGCGTTCTGCAAATGTCTTGGCACTAGTGGGACTAAAGCAAAGTCCAATAGCCACGTATAGGATGCCACTAGGTACACTAAGTGTTTGCTAGTATAATGGCTTAGTTATAATTAGTTGGAGTGTGCAACGCAGGCAGATGCGCTCTGCAAATGTCTTGGCACTAGTGGGACTAAAGCAAAGTCCAATAGCCACGTATAGGATGCCACTAGGTACACTGAGTGTTTGCTAGTATAATGGCTTAGTTATAATTAGTTGGAGTGTGCAACGCAGGCAGATGCGCTCTGCAAATGTCTTGGCACTAGTGGGACGATAGCAAAGTCCAATAGCCACGTATAGGATGCCACTAGGTACACTGAGTGTGTGCTAGTATAATGGCTTAGTTATAATTAGTTGGAGTGTGCAACGCAGGCAGATGCGTTCTGCAAATGTCTTGGCACTAGTGGGACTAAAGCAAAGTCCAATAGCCACGTATAGGATGCCACTAGGTACACTGAGTGTGTGCTAGTATAATGGCTTAGTTATAATTAGTTGGAGTGTGCAACGCAGGCAGATGCGCTCTGCAAATGTCTTGGCACTAGTGGGACTATAGCAAAGTCCAATAGCCACGTATAGGATGCCACTAGGTACACTGAGTGTGTGCTAGTATAATGGCTTAGTTATAATTAGTTGGAGTGTGCAACGCAGGCAGATGCGTTCTGCAAATGTCTTGGCACTAGTGGGACTAAAGCAAAGTCCAATAGCCACGTATAGGATGCCACTAGGTACACTAAGTGTTTGCTAGTATAATGGCTTAGTTATAATTAGTTGGAGTGTGCAACGCAGGCAGATGCGCTCTGCAAATGTCTTGGCACTAGTGGGACTATAGCAAAGTCCAATAGCCACGTATAGGATGCCACTAGGTACACTGAGTGTTTGCTAGTATAATGGCTTAGTTATAATTAGTTGGAGTGTGCAACGCAGGCAGATGCGCTCTGCAAATGTCTTGGCACTAGTGGGACTATAGCAAAGTCCAATAGCCACGTATAGGATGCCACTAGGTACACTGAGTGTGTGCTAGTATAATGGCTTAGTTATAATTAGTTGGAGTGTGCAACGCAGGCAGATGCGTTCTGCAAATGTCTTGGCACTAGTGGGACTAAAGCAAAGTCCAATAGCCACGTATAGGATGCCACTAGGTACACTAAGTGTTTGCTAGTATAATGGCTTAGTTATAATTAGTTGGAGTGTGCAACGCAGGCAGATGCGCTCTGCAAATGTCTTGGCACTAGTGGGACTATAGCAAAGTCCAATAGCCACGTATAGGATGCCACTAGGTACACTGAGTGTTTGCTAGTATAATGGCTTAGTTATAATTAGTTGGAGTGTGCAACGCAGGCAGATGCGCTCTGCAAATGTCTTGGCACTAGTGGGACTATAGCAAAGTCCAATAGCCACGTATAGGATGCCACTAGGTACACTAAGTGTTTGCTAGTATAATGGCTTAGTTATAATTAGTTGGAGTGTGCAACGCAGGCAGATGCGCTCTGCAAATGTCTTGGCACTAGTGGGACTATAGCAAAGTCCAATAGCCACGTATAGGATGCCACTAGGTACACTGAGTGTGTGCTAGTATAATGGCTTAGTTATAATTAGTTGGAGTGTGCAACGCAGGCAGATGCGCTCTGCAAATGTCTTGGCACTAGTGGGACTATAGCAAAGTCCAATAGCCACGTATAGGATGCCACTAGGTACACTGAGTGTGTGCTAGTATAATGGCTTAGTTATAATTAGTTGGAGTGTGCAACGCAGGCAGATGCGCTCTGCAAATGTCTTGGCACTAGTGGGACTATAGCAAAGTCCAATAGCCACGTATAGGATGCCACTAGGTACACTAAGTGTTTGCTAGTATAATGGCTTAGTTATAATTAGTTGGAGTGTGCAACGCAGGCAGATGCGCTCTGCAAATGTCTTGGCACTAGTGGGACTATAGCAAAGTCCAATAGCCACGTATAGGATGCCACTAGGTACACTGAGTGTGTGCTAGTATAATGGCTTAGTTATAATTAGTTGGAGTGTGCAACGCAGGCAGATGCGCTCTGCAAATGTCTTGGCACTAGTGGGACTATAGCAAAGTCCAATAGCCACGTATAGGATGCCACTAGGTACACTGAGTGTGTGCTAGTATAATGGCTTAGTTATAATTAGTTGGAGTGTGCAACGCAGGCAGATGCGCTCTGAAAATGTCTTGGCACTAGTGGGACTATAGCAAAGTCCAATAGCCACGTATAGGATGCCACTAGGTACACTAAGTGTTTGCTAGTATAATGGCTTAGTTATAATTAGTTGGAGTGTGCAACGCAGGCAGATGCGCTCTGCAAATGTCTTGGCACTAGTGGGACTATAGCAAAGTCCAATAGCCACGTATAGGATGCCACTAGGTACACTGAGTGTTTGCTAGTATAATGGCTTAGTTATAATTAGTTGTAGTGTGCAATGCAGGCAGACGTGCTCTGCAAATGTCTTTGCACTAGTGGGACTATAGCAAAGTCCAATAGCCACGTTTAGGATGCCACTAGGTACACTGAGTGTTTGCTAGTATAATGGCTTAGTTATAATGAGTAGGAGTGTGCAGAGGACAGGGGGGTACAGTGGCAGGATTGTGGTGCTCTGGGTAGAGGAATGGAAGCCTGCCTTTCTATTCCCTCCTAATGGTGAAATGCAGGGAGGAAATCCCTGACCTTGGCTGCACAGACGCTGTTGCTGTTTTCAGGACCTGTCACCTTAACTCTGACCCTGCCGGTTTGAGCCCTTAAAAGGACTGCTATAAAGTGCTCTCCCTATGCTGTCTAACGCTGTGTATGCAGCGCATACAGCTGTATCAGCGATAGGACTCAAGACGGAGCTGCGACAGTGATGTCTGACACCAAAGACATAGAAGGCAGATAATGGCGTCCGTGAAGAAAATGTCCGGTTTTATAATGCAGGGACATGTGACATGCAGATCCTATCACACATGCCGTTGCTTCTCTGGCTCAAAGTCCACTTAGCTGTGTGTGTGTCTGTGATTGGCTGACATGCTGGCCCGCCCCACAAGACGCGCGCGCTTAGGGAAGGAAGACAAGAAAAAAAAAAAAAAAATGGCGATCGCCATTATAGAAACAGCAGTGATCTGAAGGCGCTGTTCACGCACACTATACACTGAAATGTGATAATAGTTTGATTCACAGAGTGACTTACACTATTACAGCAGAAACCAAGCTATGATTTAGCTGTTTTTTGGCTGCTAGAACCGTTCTCGAACGTTTCTAGAACTATCGAGCTTTTGCAAAAAGCTCGAGTTCTAGTTCGATCTAGAACATGCCCCAAAATCACTCGAGCCTAGAACTGGAGAACCACGAACCACGAACCGCGCTCAACTCTAGTAATAAGGAGTTATTGGCAGCCCATAGCTGCCAATAAGTCCTAGATTAATCATGTCAGGCGTCTATGAGACACCTTCCATGATTAATCTGTAAATTACAGTAAATAAACACACACACGCCCGAAAAAATCCTTTATTATAAATAAAAAACACAAACATATACCCTGGTTCACCACTTTAATCAGCCCCAAAAAGCCCTCCTTGTCCGGCGTACTCCAGGATGGTCCAGCGTCGCTTCCAGCGCTGCTGCATGGAGGTGACCGGAGCTGCAGCAGACACAGCCGCTCCTGTCACCTCCACACAGCTAATGAAGACAGCCGCGCGATCAGCTGAGCTGTCACTGAGGTTACCCGCTGTCACTGGATCCAGCGGTGGATGCAGCGGTGGCCGCGGGTAACCTCAGTGACAGCTCAGCTGATCGCGCTACTCACCGCTGCTCCTCTCACCTCCACGCAGCAACTGAGGTGAGTAGCGCGATCAGCTGAGCTGTCACTGAGGTTACCCGCGGCCACCGCTGCATCCACCGCTGGATCCAGTGACAGCGGGTAACCTCAGTGACAACTCAGCTGATCGCGCGGCTGTCTTCATTTGCTGTGTGGAGGTGACCGGAGCGGCTGTGTCTGCTGCAGCTCCGGTCACCTCCATGCAGCGGCGCTGGATGCGACGCTGGACCATCCTGGAGTACGCCGGACATGGAGGGCTTTTTGGGGCTGATTAAAGTGGTTAACCAGGGTATATGTTTGTGTTTTTTATTTCTAATAAAGGATTTTTTCGGGCGTGTGTGTGTTTATTTACTGTAATTTACAGATTAATCATGGAAGGTGTCTCATAGATGCCTGACATGATTAATCTAGGACTTATTGGCAGCTATGGGCTGCCAATAACTCCTTATTACCCCGATTTGCCAACGCACCAGGGCAAATCGGGAAGAGCCGGATACAGTCCCAGAACTGTCGCATCTAATGTATGCGGCAATTCTGGGCGGCTGTTGGCTGATATTGTTAGGCTGGGGGGCTCCCCATAACGTGGAGCTCCCCATCCTGAGAATACCAGCCTTCAGCCGTATGGCTTTATCTGGCTGGTTTTAAAATTGGGGGGGACCGCACGCCGTTTTTTTTAATTATTTAATTATTTATTTCACTGCACAGTATAGACACGCCCACCGGCTGCTGTGATTGGGTGCAGTGTGACACCTGTCACTCAGCGTGGGGGCGTGTCTCACTGTAACCAATCATAGGCGCCGGTGGACGGGGAAAGCAGGGAATACGAGATTGTTTAATGGGCGGCCGGCTTTTTCAAAACAGTAAAAGCCGCCGGAGCAGTGTGAATGCCGTGCAGAGCCGGGCTGGGGATCGGAGATCGGTGAGTATGAGAGAGGGGGTAAGAGGGATAGACTGACATGGACAGAGAGAGAGGGACAGAGATAGTGACGGACTGACAGAGATTAGTGAATGACAGACATTGTGAGGCGCTTCAGAACGCAGCTTTTCAGCTGCGCTCTGAAGCGGACCTTTTTTAAGCTGCGGTGCAGAGCGCACACCTGCGCACATAGCCTCAGACATCAAAATCGTATGAGGGATGTCACACGTTTCAATTGACTAGGTTCATACAACAAAACGTCCAATGTATGAGGAATAAACGACGTGTATGCGATCACCGTATTTTCGTTCAATCTTGATTGCACGTAGGTGTCACACGCAAATACGTCACGAACGATGCCGGATGTGCGTCACTTACAACTTGACCCCGACGACGGATTGAAAGATTTATTGAAGCGTGTAAAGCAGGGATAACTGCAGGGACAATGGAAAGTCAGGGAGCATTTTGTGTAGCCAAACGCTTTGACTTTTTTTGCCAGATACCACATGACTGTCACCCATGTTACACCTGTGACAGTACCCCGCCTTCTATGAGTGGTCTCCGTACACTTAGGGCCAGGCCTATCTGGATGGGCAGCATGAAATCAATGAACAAATCTTGTGGCATTCATATGCTGGGACCCACTTCCTATCCTCTGGTCCGTAACCCCTCCAGTGCATCAAGCATTGAACAAGAGTCAACAATCTTAGCTATTT
Organism: Anomaloglossus baeobatrachus; assembly: GCF_048569485.1. Lineage (NCBI taxonomy): Eukaryota > Metazoa > Chordata > Amphibia > Anura > Aromobatidae > Anomaloglossus > Anomaloglossus baeobatrachus. The sequence goes on from NC_134357.1 coordinate 317,676,357, forward strand.
GATTCTCCAAATTACCATCAACCATAGTTGGGGCCGGTAGCAAGAGGGATGGCTCCAAAGGTTCCACATAATTTTTGAGCAGTGCCCTGTAGAACACATTGTGGATCCTAAGAGCCTGAGGTTACTCTAGACGAAATGCTACTGGTTTAATGACGGTGGTTATTTTATAGGGATCAATAAAGCTAGGCCCCAGCTTCCAGGAAGGAGTTTTCAACTTTATGTTCTTGGTAGACAACCACACATAGTCATTCACACTTAGGTCCGACCATGCAAGCGTTTTTTGTCAGCCATGCATTTGTATCTGTCTCCCATCATCTTTAAATTACTCTGAACCCCTTGCCATACAGAAGAGAGCAATGAGGCAGAACACTCCTCCTCAGGAACTCCGGAAGCAGCCGTACCACTAAAGGTACCAAATTGGAGATGAAAATTGTATGTTCCAAAGAATGGTGACTTACCAGTAGACTCCTGGTGATGATTATTTAAAGCTAATTCGGCCAATGGTAAATAAGATTCCCAATTGTTCTGGTTCTCGGAGAGAAAGCACCTAAGGTAAGTTTCCAAATTTTGATTTATGCCCTCTGTCTGCCGTGTCAACTGAGGATGGAAGGCAGAAAAGAAAGAAAACTGCACTCCCAGTCGATCACAAAATGCTTTCCAAAATTTGGAAACAAACTATATTCCCCAATCTGAGACCACATCGGAAGGAACCCCGTGAAGTTTTACAATCTCAATGCTGAACACCTGAGCTACGTTCTTGGCATTCGGAAGTGCCAGCAATGCGATGAAATGCATCATCTTACTGAACCTATCCACAACCACCAAAAGCACAGTCTTTCCCAAAGACAAAGGTAGGTCAGTAATGAAATCCATGGATAAATGCATCCATGGTCTATTCGGGATAGCCAAAGGCAGGAGAGATCCCAATGGACGTGTATGCGTTACCTTGGAATGTGCACAAATACTGCAAGCTAACACATATTTAAACACATCCGATTCCTGATGCAACTTCGGCCACCAAAAATCACAAGCCAGAAGGTCCAAGGTTTCTTTACTACCTGGATGACCCACAAGTACAGAATTGTGATGTTCCCCAATTCGTTTATGGCGCAAACTGGGTGGCACAAACAACTTCTCTGAAGGGCAAGAGGCATGTAATCTTTTATGACTTGTCTCTGTTGACCAGAAAGATTATACAGTCTGCATTTGGGTAGTTTTGTTCAAGTAAACAGATTAATGGGGCAGTCGTGCATACAATAGGGAAGAAAATCCTGACACCCACTCTCTGAAAGTACATCTGTGACGCCCTGGCCGGGCCAGGTAGTCACAGATAGGCCCCTGCACTGCACCTTTCCCTCACAGGTGACATCAGCCAACCTTAAAACCCTAGTCACCCCCCTCAGGGCTAGATGGACACACCAGGGGGCGGAACCAGGCCGTTTTAAGACGCCCGCCAAGGAGTCTAGACAGCCTGCGGCGGGAAAAACAGAGAGTTCAGTTTGGAAGTTCAAGGAGATTGGAGGTCGGGCCTGTGTGTCAGGCCTGAAGTAAACTGACAGGTACCAGGGTAGGAGCCCTGGTGCCTTTGGCTAGGAGGCAGATGACGGTCTCCATCTGCAGGAGCCGGGAAGATGGCTCAGTGGAACCAAGGTGCACCGGGACAGGGTAGTGGCCCGCTGGTACCGACCCGGGGAACCAACTCGGAAACCGGAGCACACAGGGGGGTACTCAGACCCTGAAGCTAGGTCCAGAAGCAACTGGAGCTGGTTAATTAACTGATTGAGGCCAGGACTAGAGGTCCTGTCCCACCCAAAGTCCCGATAGAAGGCAACAGCCCATCGAGGGGGATAACAGGCCACCGCCAGGGCTCAGAGATCCCACGGGCCAGCGTCTGCGGGCAAAGGGCTCCTTAGGCCACATCCAACCGGGAGCGGACTCCTGATGTTGCAAGCACAGGCAGTCTACCATTACACAAAAGTGCAGGAGAAAGACACAGACCACCAGCTAGGTGGGGGACCAGAACGCAGGCGGCTACGGGCACCGACCACCATAACCTTGGTTTACCAGAAACTCATGTGTTTCCTTCACTAGTGAGTACACCAGTACCCTGCGGTCGCCCATCTCCCTGCACCAACAAACCCCAACAGGTCCCGGGGCCACCATCCCTGCCCACGGAGGGGTTAACAACTTGCTGCACAACATCTCCCCCTGGGTGCCTCGTAACTGCAGTGGTGGTGTCCAAATTCACCACATACCGTGGGTGGCGTCACGAACCTAGTACGGCCCAGCCCGTACATATACATCCTACATCCACCATCCCCAAACCCTGTTCATTCGGAGTGTCCGCGGGATCCCCCGTGTCCGGAGACCCTCGAGCCACCCACCGGAAGGCCCGGACCTGAGCAGCGGCAGCTGCTGGCACGGGGGCGGCACACATCCTCAAAACCTGACAAAAATGCCAGTAAGGTCTCCGTAGAGACCACAGAAAAAGAAGTGTTCAGTTATCAGGACAATAATTTCCCTACTCCATTTCCCTCGATTGCAAATCCACCACAGGATTATGTTTCACCAACCATGGTAGACCCAGTAAATTAGTGTGCCGCCCCCATGTCAGAAGCCAGGCTGCTCGGATACGGATCCGCGGTGGCTCCAGGGGCGTCCGGACCCGGGGGTCGTGCAGCCACTCAAATGAAGGGGGTATTTACAGGGGATTGTATATTTAAAGTTCGTGACGCCACCCGTGGTGTGTGGTAAGGTGGAGTACCACGGCTGACGTTGGGGAGTACCCGGGGTGATGACTGGGGCAGCCAGGTGTTGTAACCCCTCCACGGGTAGGGGGATGCCCCGGAACTTGGTGATGGAGTTGACAAGTGCCGTTGGGGGTGAAAGGGTCAATTATGTACTCACTCCGTCCATAAAGCTGACACCGACAACTTGGTAAACCGAAGTTCTGGACACTGCTGCCGCCGAGGGGAGCTAGTTTGGGTCCCGTTCTCACTGGTGTTGCCTGATGATCTGTGACCTTTCCCTTAGCACTGAGTTCTCTTGCTAGTTGGCCCCCATAGTATAAAACTAGTCGGGTCCCGCTCCCCAGTGTGGCTAACTGTGGAAGCTTGCTCTCAGGGTTCACGCTTGGGATTTTCTGGAACGTTTTTGTGGAAAGTCCTATCCCCCTCGTTGCACTAGTACCCTGAGTCTGGAGCGGGTGGAGAGCGGATCATGAAGGCTCCGTCCTCGTAGGGTGAATTGTCAGGTTGCCTGAAACTACTCCCTGACCTAGGGTCCAAATACCCCGTCGTGCCCTGGTCCCAGCCCGGTGATGGTACAAGGCCGCCGGCTGTCCTCCTCGACACTTCCGTGCCCCTTGTCACGATCCCCTGTGGCCGGGGGTCCAGCTCCTGCTAGGCCCAGACCACCGTCTGCCACCTAGTTACTTCCAAGGAGCCCGGCTCCTGACCTCCTCTCTCCTTCACTTCCCACGCTTCACTGGCCTACTCCTGACACTCCTGACCTCCCCTTACCAACCCCCCAAGTGGGCGACCCTATTCCACTCAGGCCGTCCACTGGTGTGTCTGGTTGGTGTGGTGCAGAGTGTTCCTAGGATTTTGATTGGCTGGTATTGGCAACACCATAAGTTGGGGACCCATAAACAAGGAGGAGGTGGATATTGCACAGGAGGGCAGATTGCACAATACCCTGTGATGACCTGATAGGACAGGGCGTCACAATAGGAGTAGGAAGGCCCTCAAGGACATAACAGGAAATTACTTCAGAACGCAGGGGTCCTACCATCAGTCTTATATTATGTACAATCTGTGCCAGACATTCCTGAGCAACCGACGCTGAGTCGATGGTATATATGGGGATGGGGTTAGCCACATAATGCAGGCATGCCCATGAGTCTTTACAAACAGGACATCCACCATCCTGACTCCTGCTACACTGTCCACAAAGAGAAATTTTCTCAGTCCTGCTCTCTAGCGCCACCTCTGCTGTCAGGACAAACCTAGAATTACATGTAGAAGACAAACACACTCCGATTGTCCACCCCTACACCACTAAGGGGTACTTTACACAGTACGACATTGTAGGTGCGATGTCGGTGGGGTCAAACCGAAAGTGACGCACATCCGGCGTCGCTGTCAATATCGTAGTGTGTAAAACCTTTTTGATACGATTAACGAGCGCAAAAGCGTCGTTATCGTATCATCGGTGTAGGGTCCGACATTTCCATATTGCCGATGCACCGACGGTACGATGTTGTTCCTCGTTCCAGCAGGCAGCATACATACAGTACCTACAAGTAGTATTCAACCCCCTGCAGATTTAGCAGGTTTACACATTCGGAATTAACTTGGCATTGTGACATTTGGACTGTAGATCAGCCTGGAAGTGTGAAATGCACTGCAGCAAAAAAGAATGTTATTTCTTTTTTTTTTTTTTTTTTTTAAATTGTGAAAAGTTTATTCAGAGGGTTATTTATAATTCAACCCCTCAAACCACAAGAATTCTGTTTGGTTCCCCTAAAGTATTAAGAAGTATTTCAGGCACAAAGAACAATGAGCTTCACATGTTTGAATTATCTGTTTTTCCAGCCTTTTCTGACTAATTAAGACCCTCCCCAAACTTGTGAACAGCACTCATACATGGTCAACATGGGAAAGACAAAGGAGCATTCCAAGGCCATCAGAGACAAGATCGTGGAGGGTCACAAGGCTGGCAAGGGGTACAAAACCCTTTCCAAGGAGTTGAGCCTACCTGTCTCCACTGTTGAGAGCATCATCCGGAAGTGGAAGGCTTATGGAATTACTGTTAGCCTTCCACGGCCTGGACAGCCTTTGAAAGTTTCCACCCGTGCCGAGGCCAGGCTTGTCCGAAGAGTCAAGGCTAACCCAAGGACAACAAGGAAGGAGCTCCGGGAAGATCTCATGGCAGTGGGGACATTGGTTTCAGTCAATACCATAAGTAACGTACTCCACCGCAATGTTCTCCGTTCCAGACGAGCCTGTAAGGTACCTTTACAAAGCAGTATGTCAAGGCTCGTCTACAGTTTGCTCATGATCACTTGGAGGACTCTGAGACAGACTGGTTCAAGGTTCTCTGGTCTGATGAGACCAAGATCGAGATCTTTGGTGCCAACCACACACGTGACGTTTGGAGACTGGATGGGACTGCATATGACCCCAAGAATACCATCCCTACAGTCAAGCATGGTGGTGGCAGCATCATGCTGTGGGGCTGTTTCTCAGCCAAGGGGCCTGGCCATCTGGTCCGCATCCATGGGAAGATGGATAGCACGGCCTACCTGGAGATTTTGGCCAAGAACCTCCGCTCCTCCATCAAGGATCTTAAGATGGGTCGTCATTTCATCTTCCCACAAGACAACGACCCAAAGCACACAGCCAAGAAAACCAAGGCTTGGTTCAAGAGGGAAAAAATCAAGGTTTTGCAGTGGCCTAGTCAGTCTCCTGACCTTAACCCAATTGAAAACATGTGGAAGGAGCTCAAGATTAAAGTCCACATGAGACACCCAAAGAACCTAGATAACTTGGAGAAGATCTGCATGGAGGAGTGGGCCAAAATAACTCCAGAGACCTGGGCCGGCCTGATCAGGTCTTATAAAAGACGATTATTAGCTGTAATTGCAAACAAGGGTTATTCCACAAAATATTAAACCTAGGGGTTGAATAATAATTGACCCACACTTGTATGTTGAAAATTTATTAAAATTTAACTGAGCAACATAACTTGTTGGTTTGTACGATTTATGCATCTGTTAATAAATCCTGCTCTTGTTTGAAGTTTGCAGGCTCTAACTTATTTGCATCTTATCAAACCTGCTAAATCTGCAGGGGGTTGAATACTACTTGTAGGCACTGTAGCTGTGTGTAAAGCCGCTGGAGTGAGGAACATCTCCTACCTGCGTCGTGGCTGCAATGCGGAAGGAAGGAGGTGGGCATGATGTTTACGTCCCGCTCATCTCCGCCCCTCCGCTCCTATTGGCTGCCTGCCGTGTGATGTCGCAGTGACGCCGCACGACCCGCCCCCCTTAGGAAGGAGGCGGGTCGCCGGCCAGAGCGACGTCGCAGGGCAGGTGAGTGCATGTGAAGCTGGCATAGCGATAATGTTCGCTACGCCAGCAATCACAAGATATCGCTGCTGCGACGGGGGCAGGTACTATCGCGCTCGGCATCGCAAGCATCGGCTTGCAATGTCGCAGCGTGCAAAGTACCCCTAAGAGTTCGCCAAGCCCCAGATGTTACTTTTTGCTTAGGAATCGAGGGAAGGCTATAATAAAATTATTATTTTTTTACCAAAAATAAAACAAACCCCTTTTCTATGGTGGATCTCAGTGGAAACATGTGAACTAGTGGCTCCCCCTAACTGCATAGGCTCCTTCAAACCCAAGAGTGGTGGTTCTCCCACAGATTGCCCCCACCCACAATGGAGTGCTGCCCTCAGGTTTGATCTCCAGAGAAAGTGGTGTAACCATTCTATCTTGGAAGTGTCTATCCACACATACAGCCAAGGCCATGGCGGCCTCCAAGGTTTCAGGGTTGCATAAATCACCAAGGCATCCTTCAACCTTTCTGAAAGTCCTTGGGAAAACTGGCTTCTAAGGGCGGGGTCATTCCACTTTGTGTCGGTTGCCTATCTACAAAATTCAGAGCAATAAGTCTCCGCCGACAGATTCCCCTGCTAGAGGCGACGCAGCTTGTACTCCACCAAAGAGACTCGGTCAGGATCATCATAATTAAGACCCAAGGCCTCAAACAATCTATCCACTGACTGAAGGCAAACAGAGTCATTTGCCAAAGAGAAAACCAAGAATTGTGTATCCTCTTGTAACAGCGAGATCACAATCACACTCGCTGCTCCTCATCCCGAGAGGAGTAACGCCGAAGGCTAAGGTACAATCTACAGGCCTTCTTGAACACCAAGAATGTGTCTGCAAACCTGTCTGGGAGAGCAATCTTGGTCTATGGGTGGGCCTGTTTACCCGCAGAATCTCCAAAACTGGGAGCTGCAACCGTTGCGCCTGCTGAGCAGCTAATTTAAAGTTCTGTGACCTCAAGGGACAGACTCTAAAGCCACTTAGCCAGAATAGTGACAGGATCCATGGGAAACTCGAAAGCCCACAACAACCAAAGAAAAAATCAATACTTGGGTGTCAAGTACCAAGTGAATGACGAAAGGGAAGGGAAACCCTGTATTTAGGGAGGGGGGGATGGTGACCCCTGACCAAGCCTACCACTGGCCCAGACTTTCCTCACCAACCTAGATAGGTTCCACACCTATGCGCTGAGCCGGACACCTGACCCTGATGTAGGCTTTAGATAGCGAAAGGGTGGGATAAGCACTTAGTCAAACCCACTAAACTCTGAAGAAGACACAGGAATAACAAATGGGGGAAAGTGAACAAACAACTTATCTCCTGATGAATTAAGGTCCAGTCACACTAAGCAACTTACCAGCGATCCCAACAACGATAGGGATCGCTGGTAAGTTGCTAGGAGGTTGCTGGTGAGATGTCACACTGCGACGCTCCAGCGATCCCACCAGCAACCTGACCTGGCAGGGATCGCTGGAGCGTGGCTACACGAGTTGCTGGTGAGCTCACCAGCAACCAGTGTCCAGCCACACGTGCAGAGAGCAGGGAGCAGCGCACACTGAGCGCTGGCTCCTTGCTCTCCTAGTTACAGCACACATGGGGTTAATTACCTGATGTGTGCTGCAGCTAAATGTGCCAAGAGCAGGGAGCAGCGCACACTGAGCGCTGGCTCCTTGCTCTCCTAGTTACAGCACACATCGGGTTAATTAACCCGATGTGTCCTGCAGCTAGCTACATGTGCACAGAGCAGGAGCCGGCAGCACAGGCAGTGAGAGCGGCTGAGTCTGGTATCAAAGGTAAATATCGGGTAACCAAGGACAGGGCTTCTTGGTTACCCGATGTTTACATTGGTTACCAGCCTCCGCAGAAGCCGGCTCCTGCTGCCTGCACATTTAGTTGTTGCTGTCTCGCTGTCACACACAGCGATCTGTGCTTCACAGCGGGACAGCAACAACTAAAAAATGGCCCAGGACATTCAGCAACAACCAACGACCTCACAGCAGGGGCCAGGTTGTTGCTGGATGTCACACACAGCAACATCGCTAGCAACGTCACAAAAGTTGTTCGTTAGCAGCGATGTTACTAGCGATGTTGCTTAGTGTGACGGGGCCTTTAGGGACAGGAACTGAAACAACCACAAAGTTTATCCAGAACTATACAAGCCCACTGCTGGCACTGAAGACTTGTTAAGTACTGTAGAGATGAGCTAACTTGTTTGGTTCGTGTTCTCCAATTTCAAATTCAGTACCAGCATTTCCCTATCCACTTTGATGTTGTGTAACTGAGCATTTTTGGGAAAAACCCGGTAATGATCAGTTATGTTCATTTTAAAAAATGCTTTTCTAATAACATATAATGCTTTTGGATAGGATTGTGATGCTGTATGATGAACGGATGATGTTTTTAATGATGGAAGAGGGTGGGGAGAGGCTAGTAAAGCGATCATGGCGCAGAAAACATCCACAAGGTTCAGACACAAGGGCTTGTGTCATTGGCTGCCTAAGTCACATGTCCCTCTGCATATAAAATGCGGACATGCGGTGTCAGCGCCATTTTGTGATTGTTAAGGCTTTGGGAAGGTACTGCCGCTGCTGCTGCTGGACAGTTAACTTAGCTAGGGGTTTAGTCATAGGTAGTTGAGATACATAGAAGAGCGATAGTGTAGAATAGGGATGTGCAATTTAGGGAAAGGTGTGTGCCACAAATCGGCATTTCATGATATCAATAGGGATTGCTACTTGTGAGTGCCTCCTAAAAAGTTGCCATTGAATGATCTAAATAGGTTTTGATACTTTAGAGTGCCTGCTAAAAGTTTCTTAGTGAACCATCTCAATTGGTATTGGTACTTTTTAGTGCCTGCTAAAAATCTGCAAGTGAACCATCTCAAGAGGTATTGCTACTTTTTAGTGCCTGCTAAAAATTTACCAGTGAACCATCTAACTAGGTATTGGTATTTCTGTGGGCCATCCCAATATTGCCATCCCAGTGAAGAAATACAGAATTTTACTTTTGTGTCAGGTGTCTGGCAGGTGTGATTAGACCAGATGAGTCCATACAAACAAGGAAATGGGGTGGATCATGCACAATCACCACACCACTTCAGAGCTACTCTTAAAGCATATCACAAACCAGGAGAACAGAGTAAAATAGCTTCTACAATATCAAAAAGTTTATTCATGTACATATTAAACATATAGTGTCAGTATTTGAATAAAACAGGCACGAGAAAGGGGTGGTAAAAATGGCAAACACCTGGGAGCTGCACAAATAACAATAGAAAAAAGATCAAGTATCCATCCACCAGGCCTTGTGTATACAAAAGGAAAACATGAAAAAACCCCAAATGGGCTCATATATCAAATGCTCAGCAAAAATCCTGATGGTTAAACTGGCAAAAAAAAGTGGAGGATATACAACAGGAAAACAGTGATTATATTGGAGGGGTCAGATGCATCGGGCAGCCCCTAACATGTAAATCAACCCATAGGGGTTTAATATAGAGAAAGGGGAACGGGGCAAGCCAAATGCATGTAAAGCCAATCTGCAGAAACCGCAAACCTGTGTAAAAGGATGGAATTAACAGAGCGTGCAGTCAGCCAGGGGTGACAGAGGAGGTAAAACCCCCACAACAGACTCCAACGTACGTTTCACGATTGTGAAGTATTCGCTTCGTCAGGGAGTGGGTAAGTAGCACAGAAGGGCTGCTAGAAATAGCCCTAAACACAGCTGGGGCACCGCATTGGTGATTCAGCGCATGCGCACACCGCACCATACAGGCTCGGAACCCCCCCCGCCCTTTTTCCTCCTCTCACCTGGCCGTCATGATCCCGCGCGTGCGCGGGAGCAGGGACGCTTCCCCATAGCTCCCGCGCACGTGCACCATCCAGCCAAGGCAGGGCACCGCACTGGGAATACGGCGCATGCGCACATCGCGCCGCACAGGCTCAAGATCTCCCCCCAGCCGTCATGATCCAGCGCATGCGCGGGAGCGGGGACGCGTCTCCATGGCTCCCGCGCATGCGCATCGATCAGCCAAGACGGCCGGAGAAGGCAGAGTCGGCGGCACAAAGCACGCACGCGCACATCAGTGCGGGACAGAAATCGGAGAACCGGAGGCACGAGCTATGGTAATAATATAATCCAAAACAAATATAGAGGGAATCACGGTCAAGTAACAAGAAAAGTACGGACAAATACATAAACTGATTCCAGGTTCCATATGTTGAATAAAGGGTTGGATGCACACGCTGGTTCCAGGATTCTGTATGTAGATGGAGGGTTCAGATGTGTCACCGCAGATCATATTAAGGAACCCAGCTAAGGAGACTGTGCCACATGAATATAGGGGAAAAGAAGATATAAAGGAAAAATTAAAAAACAATAAATCTAGATATTAAACCACAATGGGCAATAGTGATAGGTAATAAAAACAATAAAAATAATAAGCACTAAAACCCCTACGGAAGAGGGGGCAAACCAACAACAGTGATGTTTAGAGAAAAGAGGCGAAGCTCAAGGCCTCATTGAGGCCAGATGGGGCGACTGTCCCAAGAGTCACCATCCATCTGGTCTCACGCTGGGCCAGCCTCCGCTTAATGTTGCCACCACGGATGCCACCATGAATGACTTCAATGCCACGAACCAATAGAGATTTAGGATCACACCCATGGTGTGATTTAAAGTGGCGCGGCAGCGTCTTCAAAGTGGCAAGATCATCAACCGTCCGAGCTGCTGCAATGTCTCGCACATGCTCCCTTACGCGGATGCGGAGCTCACGGGATGTCAACCCAATGTAAATTAGTGAGCACCCGCATACCGCGTAATAAATAACATTGGATGTACCGCAAGAAATGTAGTCTCTGATGTGGAACTCGCGTTTCCCATCAGCAGATGTAAACATAAAGCTGCGCGAGACGTTGCTGCATGCCAGGCAGTGGCCACAAGGGAAGCAACCGACCCGGGGCTGGATGGAGCCAAGGAAACCAGACGGAGGGGGAACATAATGGCTCCGGACAAGTTTATCCCTTAGATTAAAGGACCTTCTAGCGGTCAGCAGGGGATGGTCAGAGAGTGAATTCCTAAGAGCAGGATCAGTCCTCAGGATGGGCCAGTGTCGATTAAGGATGGCTCTCATATGTTGCCATTCACTGTTATAGGTGGTAATAAATCTCACACTGGGGCAAGCCTGAGGAGATTTTTGTCTGGAGAGAAGGAGCTGGGAACGGGAGGTGTTCTTAGCCCTAAGGTACCCACGCTTTATACTGCGATTACTATAGCCCCTCTCACGGAAGCGTGACATCAGATCAGCAGCCTGCTCCTCGAACTTGGCGTCCGAGGAGCAGATCCTCCTCATCCTCAGGAACTGTCCGGTAGGGACAGAACGAATAGTAGATGCGTGATGGGCAGACGAGGCATGAATCAGTGCATTGACAGATGTTGACTTATGAAATACATCTGTTTGGATCAAGTTTTTATCACCAACCTCAATAGATATATCTAAGAAGTCAATGCACTTGGTATTATATTTGTAAGTCAGTTTAATATTAAAAGAATTCACGCCCAGTCTGCCCATAAATAAGTCCAGCTGCTCCACCGTACCCCTCCAAAAGAACAACAAATCATCAATGTACCTAAGCCAGCACTGCACATGGGACACGGCCATGTCACCCTCGTCGCCAAAAATCGTTCTCTCCCAGAAGCCCAGGAAGAGATTAGCATACGAGGGCGCACAGGCCGCGCCCATCGCAGTGCCGTGCTTCTGCAGGTAAAAAGAATCCTTGAAAGTAAAAAAATTGTGGGTAAGGATAAAGTGGAGCAGCTGGAGTATCAAGTCACACATCTCACTGTCCCGACCGGAGGTCCCGAGGAAGAAGCGGACTGCTGCCAATCCGTCCTCATGGCGGATGCAGGTGTACAATGATTCATCATCCGCCGTGACGATCAACATGTCCGCTTCCATAAAGATGCCGTCAATCCTGTTAAGCGCGTCCGTTGTGTCCTTAAGGTAGGAGGGAAGTGTTTCGACCAATGGTTTCAGGTAATATTCAATAAATTTACAAACCGGGTCACACATTCCCTCCAGACCAGACACAATCGGACGGCCCGGCGGGTTGACAGCATCCTTATGAATTTTGGGGAGCAGATAAAACGTGGGTACCCTGGGAAATTTGACCAAAAGTCCTTCCAGAACCTTCTTAGTAATAAGACCACTGTCAAAAGCCTGCTCAAGGATCAGAAGGAGATCTCTGGAAAAGGAATTGGTGGGATTGTATTCGAGTTTTTGGTATGTATCCTTGTCCCTCAGCTGGCGAAAGGCCTCTTTTTCATATTTTGAAATGGGCCAAATTACAATGTTTCCCCCCTTGTCAGCAGGTTTAAAAAGTACATCCCTCCATTCTTCCAATTGTTTGAGGGCTGTCCTCTGTTGAAAGGTGAGGTTGTCATTATGCCGTCTGGATGACAGTTGCATAAAGTCATCCACAACCAATTTGGTAAAGATGTCAACAGAGGGACACAGTGACAGGGGGGGAAACTTAACTGATCTAGGCATGATGCAAGATGGAAACCTACCAGCGATGTCAGAGGGTTGTTGTTGTTCGGATTGGAGCTCCTCCAGGATTGCTAGAGCCTCTCTCTCTGCCCGACTATCAAAATCGCAAGTTGGTGCATCACGACTGTGCAGTTTCTTTAAAACCAACTTCCGTGAAAACAAAAACAAATCCTTCATGGCTGTAAAAAAATCAAAAGAGTTAGTCGGGGAGAACGAGAGGCCCATGGAGAGAACCTCAACCTGAGCCTCTGACAGTATACGTGTAGAAAGATTAATCACTTGCAAAGCCCTACTAACCTTTTTGGCTTCTTTTGTGTGGGGCATGCAAGGAGGACTTCAATCTTGTTACCACGCCAGATGGTGTTGGGTCAGGTATTGTAATTGAATTTGAACGCCCAGAAGGGCCACCTTCGTCAGCGGAGAGACTGGATGCTATAGAAGTTGAGCGAGAACGTGATCCAGACTTTGATCGATATTTTGATCGAGATCTAAAAGAGGGTTGCTGCCATCTGTAGACCTGATTAAGTTGTTGGTCACGTACATCCCTTTGAAACTTTTTTAATTTAAAAGATTGTAACTCCTTCTCCAATTTGCCAAGTTCTGCATCAATATCATTGTTTAATTTGGCTAATGCCTCAACAGTCAATTTTGACTTGATCAATTGGAGAAGTTGCTCCATTTCCTTTTCCATCTCACAAATAGATGCAGAATTTAATTCACTCAAAAGTTGTAAATGACCCCTAGAGCAGGCATTAGACAGCTCCTCCCACTTGACTCTGAAGGAATCACTCTCAACAGGAAAAGAGGGGAACACTTGTATCCGAAGTCCCCTTGGAATTAGATGTTTCGATATATATTGGTCCAGGAATGCCCTGTTCCACCACGTCTTGGTTCTACGTCTTAGTAATTCCCTGTAACGGGAAACCGCCTCTCTTGTATCAACATCACCGGAAGCCTCGTCACCCATATTGCCAGTCGCTTCAAGTGCCATATTCAATTGGGAGAGCCAAGCATCATCGCGGGCCCTAAAATCCATAATGATGAGAACAAAAACTGTGGAAACCACAGGAAGTATGATTAGACCAGATGAGTCCATACAAACAAGGAAATGGGGTGGATCATGCACAATCTCCACACCACTTCAGAGCTACTCTTAAAGCATATCACAAACCAGGAGAACAGAGTAAAATAGCTTCTACAATATCAAAAAGTTTATTCATGTACATATTAAACATATAGTGTCAGTATTTGAATAAAACAGGCACGAGAAAGGGGTGGTAAAAATGGCAAACACCTGGGAGCTGCACAAATAACAATAGAAAAATGATCAAGTATCCATCCACCAGGCCTTGTGTATCCAAAAGGAAAACATGAAAAAACCCCAAATGGGCTCATTTATCAAATGCTCAGCAAAAATCCTGATGGTTAAACTGGCAAAAAAAAGTGGAGGATATACAACAGGAAAACAGTGATTATATTGGAGGGGTCAGATGCATCGGGCAGCCCCTAACATGTAAATCAACCCATAGGGGTTTAATATAGAGAAAGGGGAACGGGGCAAGCCAAATGCATGTAAACCCAATCTGCAGAAACCGCAAACCTGTGTAAAAGGATGGAATTAACAGAGCATGCAGTCAGCCAGGGGTGACAGAGGAGGTAAAACCCCCACAACAGACTCCAACATACGTTTCACGATTGTGAAGTATTCGCTTCGTCAGGGAGTGGGTAAGTAGCACAGAAGGGCTGCTAGAAATAGCCCTAAACACAGCTGGGGCACCGCATTGGTGATTCAGCGCATGCGCACACCGCACCATACAGGCTCGGAACCCCCCCGCCCTTTTTCCTCCTCTCACCTGGCCGTCTTGCCACTTTGAAGACGCTGCCGCGCCACTTTAAATCACACCATGGGTATGATCCTAAATCTCTATTGGTTCGTGGCATTGAAGTCATTCATGGTGGCATTGTGGCGCCCCTGACCTGGTCAGGCACCACAGAGTATTGCACCCATGCGGGAGCAATGCTTCCAGGTAATCTCCAAAGGCCAGGATGAGGTGCACACACAAACATATAGTGACCAGGCCTCCCACATCACCAGAGGGGACCCTTGGGTAGCCAGAAGGGGTTAACTTTCAATTCCCAGCTGGGGGTGTGTTCAGGGGCTGGTTGCTAGGAAGCAGGGCAGAGAGAGAGAGGAAGTGAGAGGAGTGGAGAGGAAGAAGTTGAAGTGTGTGGAGGGGAGCAGAGAAGCTCTCGTGCAGACAGGTCCTGAGGAGTGCTGTAGCTGAAAACGGAGGAGAACGGAGTACCGTGGGTCGGCCTGAAAAGCATCCAGAGAGAGAGGGGTGGCTGAGTACGGAGATCCCGGTATCCGAGCACCCAAGGGGAACTAGATCCCCAGTACAGGCAGCAAACCAGTCAGAGCTGCTCAATCTACAGGTGGGGGTACTCCATGCCCTCACCACTACTACGCAGCGCTCGGGCCAAGAAGCAATCAGCAGGCCCATAAGGGGACAGGGCCAGAAGCCATCCCACCAAGGCCACGCTGCCGGCAGACGAGCCAGAGAGAGGGGAGCAGGGTGGTAGCAGCTTCCCTGGAGGGGTCCTACCACGCTTCAAGCAAAGGACCCTCCTAAAACAGAAAGAGTGCAAGGAAGGCGAGTGGACAGCTACCCTCGGAACGGCCTCCTGGAATTCCTGGTTCCACCTGGTTATCACAGTGTCGCCCGGGCATCTCACCGTGACCCCCCCCCAACAGTGAGTAAACACATTGAAAGACTTTTAGACTGTGTTTGAGTTCTTCTGCGACTTGTGGTACTACAAACCCACACCGGGCCCTGGGGCTTGCCTCACTCTCAGGAGGCTACTACATCCGACTGCACCCACCATCGGCCCCAGGCGTCCCCTAACCTGCAGTGGCGGTCCCCACTGACCGCAATACTGAGAGTGGCGTCACGATCAAAACCGAAGATTCCCTACCTGTGACCAGACTGTTCCATCCACGTGGAGTCCCTGAAGGTACTGCACCGACACATACTAGCGGGGCTTCACAACTTCTGGCGTCACGAACAGGATAAGGACTAGACCTGTTCAGACAGGTGACCGTGTGCCTCAGAGGTCCGACCGCAAAAATTGAACCGCCGCCATATTGCCATCTTCAAAAGCGCGCGCTGCAGCCCGCGCGAGGGAGAAGAGCACCGCCCACGAAGAGGTGTGGCCGCCCCAGAATCCCCACAATTCAGAGAGCGTACTGACCCCGGAAGTGGAGAGGGAGCGCGCAGATTTCTGAAGAAAAATGGACGCTGCAGGAGGTAATGCCCCTGGTCAGGGCGACGCAGCCCAAGCGATGCCAGCCCCTGTCGCGCTGGACGCCGCAGCGCCTGGTGCCGGTGCCGCGGTCGCAGCTGCGCCGGCCGAAGTCGCCCCCATAATGCCAGTGTCCTTGTTGTATGCCCCAGGGGCGCAATGGCTGCCTCAATACGCCGGTAAAATAGACACGCTGACCGGGTTTAAGAAAAAGATCAACACCCTGCTAGACATGCACGCGATGACTGGTAAACAGAGGGCCGCTGTGGTGCTGGGACAATTGACTGGAGCAGCAGAATTGGAAGCTGAGTCCTGGGCCAATGATGACCGGAGCTCTGTTGAGACCATCTTTGCCAAACTAGCAGCTGCTTTTGAACACCGCACGGAGGGAGAGCTGAGAACGGACTTCTATCACTGCCGTCAGAAGCCCCAAGATAGTATAAGAGACTATGCCCTCAGGCTGCAGGCTGCACTACGGGCTCTCAAGCTGGTGGACCCTGTCAGTGACCAGGAAGGAAACCGGATGATGAAGGAACAATTCCTGCGGGGCCTGCGCTCTCCTGAGGATGGGAAGCAGATGAAGCTGTGGTCCCTAGAACACCCCGACGTGGACTTTGCCATTCTGAAAGACCGGGCAGTGAAAGCACTCCAACCCCCTGTGGACACAGACCCTGCCAGTTCCACGGCAGCAGGAGCGGAATCCTCCACGCAGGCCCTGATGACTGCAAAAGGACTCAACGCGCCAGCAGAGACCATAAGTACGCTATCCTCCCAAGTGCAGCAGCTCACTAAGGACGTCGCACAAATCCTGAAAGCAATGCAGTTGCCCTCAGAGACCAAAGTCCCTCATCAGATCCTGCTAGCCGACAACCCAGAGGACGTCCCTTGGATGCGGAGGAGAAGGGGTCCCCCAACTCGAGGCAGGAGCAGTGATCGCTATGACTCAGCTGGACAACCCATCTGTCGTCGTTGCCAGAAGGCAGGTCACTATGCAAGGGCCTGTCCTTTAAACGAGTCAAACCTGGGGCCGAGGGCCAGTCCTCAGGATTAAGAAGATCAGGCCCAAGTCGCTGCTATGATCAGTACGTGGGTGGACGTCCTGTCCTGTCCATCGTCTTGGACGGGATCCCTACCCCGGCATTATTAGACACCGGCTCTCAGGTCACCACGATCCCGTATGTCCTTTATCGGAGGTTTTGGTCGGACGACGATCTCCGACCACCGGACCCCTCCCTCACCATCTATGCTGCCAACGGACAACCTATAGACCAGATCGGGGTCAAAGAGGTAACCATAAAGGTGGGAAGGCAAGAAATGAAGGGACAAGGACTGATTGTTGTGGACACTGATGTTAGAGAAAGGAACCCGCAAATGATTTTAGGCACTAATGTCATAGAAAATTGCCTAGGGGAAGTGTTGTTGTTGCTTCACCAGATTGTTGAAGGTGCCGACGGCAGGTCGCAAAGAGCCTTGCAAAAGGAGATCCGAATCATTCTGAGGAAGCAACAGGTAAAACAGACTGGCGGTGAGATTGGTAGTGTACGGGTGATGGATGCTAACCCCATTGTGATACCCCCACGGAGTGAAATGATGATGTGGTGTAGAGCAGCGGTAGGTCTCAGAGGACAAGATTACCAGGCTGTACTAGAGCCCACTCATTCAGACCACTGGCCCACGATTCTGGTAGCCAGGGGGGTAGTTGATGTACACAAGGGACGAGTGCCTGTACGAGTGTTGAACTGTGGGGAGGAGGAAGCCAGACTACCAAGGTACGCTACCATAGCCAAACTGTTTACATGCTCAGATGACGCCATAACACCTGTAGGTCCCCTGACACAAGCTGACTCAACAGAGGACGAGACCTCCCAAAAGCAGTTAGAGGATTGGTGTCAGAAACTACACGTGGGGACTGACTCTACACCCGACTACCAGAAACATGGGGTTTACAGGGTCGTGCAGGAATATGAGCAGGTCTTTAGTAAGAACCCACTAGACTTCGGTAGGATCAAAGGGGTGCAACATCACATACCCACAGGCAGTCACCCTCCCATTAAGGAAAGACATAGGCCTATTCCACCAGCCCATTACCAGCGCACAAAGGACATGCTGAAGGACATGAAGGAGGCAGGAGTCATAAGGGACAGTTGCAGCCCCTGGGCGGCTCCCCTGGTCCTGGTAAGAAAGAAGGATGGCACGATGAGGATGTGTGTGGATTACAGACGGATAAATCAGATAACACACAAGGATGCCTACCCTTTGCCAAGGATAGAGGAATCCCTCGCTGCCTTGAAAGCCTCTAACTACTTTTCTACCCTAGATCTTACTAGTGGCTACTGGCAAGTATCTGTAGCAGAAGAAGATCGGGAGAAGACGGCCTTCACCACCCCAATGGGCCTCTGTGAGTTCAACAGCATGCCATTTGGACTCTGCAATGCCCCCGGGACCTTCCAGAGGCTTATGGAATGCTGCCTAGGGCACCTCAACTTTGAAACCGTCCTGCTCTACCTGGATGATGTCATCGTGTACTCCAAGACCTACGAGGACCACCTGAAACACCTGGCTGAAGTCTTTGAAGCACTATCCCGATATGGAATGAAGCTGAAACCATCCAAGTGCCATTTACTGAAGCCAAAGGTCCAGTACCTAGGTCACGTGGTCAGTGCAGAAGGAGTAGCACCGGACCCAGAGAAGGTCACAGTCATCCAGGAATGGCCCACACCTACTACCGTCCGGGAGGTACGTCAGTTCCTTGGCTTGGTAGGCTACTACCGAAGGTTCATCAAGGGCTACACGAAAATGGCAGCGCCTTTGCAAGAGCTCCTGGTAGGCCACCCAAAGAAGAAAGGAAAGATCTCCGGCCCGCCATTTCACTGGGGAGAAGCAGAAGAACACTCCTTCAGACAAATGAAAGGGGCCTTGACGGGTGAAGAGATCCTAGCCTATCCTGACTACGGTCTGCCATTCGTACTGTACACAGATGCCAGTAATGTGGGACTGGGAGCAGTGCTTTCACAGGTGCAGGGAGGCAAAGAGCGTGTGATTGCTTACGCCAGCAGGAAGCTCAGGCCTACTGAAAGAAACCCGGAGAATTATAGCTCATTCAAGCTAGAGTTCCTGGCCATGGTATGGGCTATCACAGAGCGGTTCAAACACTACCTGGCAGCCACCAAATTCACTGTCTTCACGGACAACAACCCCCTGACCCACTTGGATACTGCTAAACTGGGTGCCATGGAGCAGCGTTGGGTAGCCCGACTGGCGAATTATGACTTTACTGTCAAGTATCGAGCTGGCCGCAAGAACGGCAACGCAGATGCTCTGTCCAGGATGCCTTACCTAGCAGACGAGGGTGAAGATGAAGATGATCTTGAAGAGATTGAGCTGCCAGCGTTCCATCGCCATGGAGCAAAACAGTGTCGGCAGTCGCGTGCCAACCGCCAAGAGGTGACCCTGAACCCACTACCTCACTACAACTGGAAGGAGACCCAGGAAAATGATCCAGCGGTAGGCTTGGTAAAGAAACTGATCAGCCAGCCTGGCGCCAGCCTTGACAAAGGAGCCCCACCTGAGGCACAGTACCTATGGAAGGAGAGGGGTCGATTATTCATCTATCAAGACAAACTTTACAGGAGCATCATTGACCCGAGGACGCATGAGAAGGTGTGGCAAGTGATTGTACCACAGAAGGATACGAGGATGGTGCTAGAAGCCTATCACAATGGTGCAGGCCACTTTGGTTGGAAGAAACTGGAGGCCCTACTTAAAGTAAGATTCTACTGGGTGGGCATGAGATCTGCCCTAGAGAAGTGGTGTCGAAACTGCGGGCCTTGCAATCTTAGAAGAAAAGACCAGCACCGCCAGAGAGCACCACTCCAGCCCATCCAAACTAAACGGCCCCTGGAGATCGTGGCCCTGGACCATGTAAAGTTGGCACCCAGCAGACAAGGCTACAACTACGCTCTCACTATGGTTGACCACTACTCCAGATTCCTGGTGGTAGTACCAGTCAAGGACTTGACAGGTCAAACTGCAGCCAAAGCTTTCCAGACACACTTCTGTCGACCACATGGCTATCCAGATCAAGTGCTCACTGACCAAGGACCAGCCTTTGAAGCTGAAGTGTTTAAGGAGTTTTGTAACCTGTACGGCTGCCAGAAGATCCGTACTACGCCTTACCATCCTCAGACCAATGGCATGTGTGAGAAGATGAACCACATCATTCTCGATCTTCTGAAGACGCTCCCATTGGAGGAACGAAGTCAGTGGCCAGAAAAACTACCCGATCTAGTGGACATGTATAACAACATCCCTGTGAGTTCCACGAACTGCACACCGGCATACCTGATGAGGGCCAGACCAGGGAGATTGCCAGTAGATCTGGAAATGGGAGTTGAGACCCCTGAAGACCATCAACAAGGTGCTGATTGGGATTCCAACCGCCAAGCCCAATACAAGAAAGTACAAGAGTGTGTGGAGCGAAGCCTGACTCAGCAGCGTGAGAAACAAGAAAAGGCCTACAATCGAAAAGCACCTGCTGTTCCTTTGATGCCAGGAGATATAGTTCTCAAGGGAAAGAGAAGGCGTCATAAACTTGACAATCACTGGGAAGAAGAACCCTATACTGTGTTACCATCAACGCTTAGCAATGAAAAGACATGCCTTATCAGCAAAGATGGAGGAAAAACAACAGCTGTCGTTTCTAGAGATCGCCTAAAGAAATGTCCTGAACAACTAAGAACCCCTGAAGAAAGTCCCAACCCTTTGCCAGTTCAAGAACCAAAAGAAAGGATGATCCATACTGCGCTTGGAGATTTTCCAGCAAGTTGGCCTCAATACAATGGAGCCGTTGTTATTCCAGTCATTACATTCACTCAATCTAGAGAAGTAAGAGACCCAGAAGAGCCTGTTCAGAACCTAGAAGTGCCAAATGTAGCTGAAGCAGAAAACCACGCATTGGTATCAATACCCAGTACACCCATTATTCACATTGAGACACATACATCGGGTGGGAGGACACAACCTCAGACAGATGACAGTATAGTACTGCGTAGATCAACCCGCAGCAACTTTGGTCAGCTCCCATTACGCTATAGACAAAGTACAGTTTAGTTGAAAGTGACGGTATGAAGTGTAATGTTTAACCTGTTATAGTTAAGCAACGTTTAAGCGAAATGTGCCCACAAGGACTATTGTGAGACTTCCTTAAAATGTTAGACCACTGGTTATGAACTGGCTTTAACCACAAACTTTGTATTGTAAAAAGTTGCCTTCTTGGTACCAACCACAGGGTCTGCCTGTTGAGGGGCATGGCTCTGCACCAACAAGGGGGCACGCCTGTTTATGGGGCCTGCCCTCCAACACTCGGAAGCGGGTACGCCTGTTTATGGGGCCTACCTTACACCACTCCCCTCAGGAGAGGAAGATTGGAGGAAAGGTCTGGGGAATGTGATGGCCCAGACCTGGTTACCAAAAGGACCGGTGACCTGCCTCTTGGAGGTTTTTGGGTGGGTTCGGACATGTGGGTGGTTGGTGGTGGAATGGTACCTGGCATGTTTAAATGTAAATAATTGCCCCTGTGTGGGAAAAATTTGTATTTACCTTTTTTCTTTCTCTTGTCTTTGCAGCCCGAGGACGTGCTGATGATAACTAAGGGGGAATGTGGCGCCCCTGACCTGGTCAGGCACCACAGAGTATTGCACCCATGCGGGAGCAATGCTTCCAGGTAATCTCCAAAGGCCAGGATGAGGTGCACACACAAACATATAGTGACCAGGCCTCCCACATCACCAGAGGGGACCCTTGGGTAGCCAGAAGGGGTTAACTTTCAATTCCCAGCTGGGGGTGTGTTCAGGGGCTGGTTGCTAGGAAGCAGGGCAGAGAGAGAGAGGAAGTGAGAGGAGTGGAGAGGAAGAAGTTGAAGTGTGTGGAGGGGAGCAGAGAAGCTCTCGTGCAGACAGGTCCTGAGGAGTGCTGTAGCTGAAAACGGAGGAGAACGGAGTACCGTGGGTCGGCCTGAAAAGCATCCAGAGAGAGAGGGGTGGCTGAGTACGGAGATCCCGGTATCCGAGCACCCAAGGGGAACTAGATCCCCAGTACAGGCAGCAAACCAGTCAGAGCTGCTCAATCTACAGGTGGGGGTACTCCATGCCCTCACCACTACTACGCAGCGCTCGGGCCAAGCAGCAATCAGCAGGCCCATAAGGGGACAGGGCCAGAAGCCATCCCACCAAGGCCACGCTGCCGGCAGACGAGCCAGAGAGAGGGGAGCAGGGTGGTAGCAGCTTCCCTGGAGGGGTCCTACCACGCTTCAAGCAAAGGACCCTCCTAAAACAGAAAGAGTGCAAGGAAGGCGAGTGGACAGCTACCCTCGGAACGGCCTCCTGGAATTCCTGGTTCCACCTGGTTATCACAGTGTCGCCCGGGCATCTCACCGTGACCCCCCCCAACAGTGAGTAAACACATTGAAAGACTTTTAGACTGTGTTTGAGTTCTTCTGCGACTTGTGGTACTACAAACCCACACCGGGCCCTGGGGCTTGCCTCACTCTCAGGAGGCTACTACATCCGACTGCACCCACCATCGGCCCCAGGCGTCCCCTAACCTGCAGTGGCGGTCCCCACTGACCGCAATACTGAGAGTGGCGTCACGATCAAAACCGAAGATTCCCTACCTGTGACCAGACTGTTCCATCCACGTGGAGTCCCTGAAGGTACTGCACCGACACATACTAGCGGGGCTTCACAGCATCCGTGGTGGCAACATTAAGCGGAGGCTGGCCCAGCGTGAGACCAGATGGATGGTGACTCTTGGGACAGTCGCCCCATCTGGCCTCAATGAGGCCTTGAGCTTCGCCTCTTTTCTCTAAACATCACTGTTGTTGGTTTGCCCCCTCTTCCGTAGGGGTTTTAGTGCTTATTATTTTTATTGTTTTTATTACCTATCACTATTGCCCATTGTGGTTTAATGTCTAGATTTATTGTTTTTTAATTTTTCCTTTATATCTTCTTTTCCCCTATATTCATGTGGCACAGTCTCCTTAGCTGGGTTCCTTAATATGATCTGCGGTGACACATCTGAACCCTCCATCTACATACAGAATCCTGGAACCAGCGTGTGCATCCAACCCTTTATTCAACATATGGAACCTGGAATCAGTTTATGTATTTGTCCGTACTTTTCTTGTTACTTGACCGTGATTCCCTCTATATTTGTTTTGGATTATATTATTACCATAGCTCGTGCCTCCGGTTCTCCGATTTCTGTCCCGCACTGATGTGCGCGTGCGTGCTTTGTGCCGCCGACTCTGCCTTCTCCGGCCGTCTTGGCTGATCGATGCGCATGTGCGGGAGCCATGGAGACGCGTCCCCGCTCCCGCGCATGCGCTGGATCATGACGGCCGGGGGGAGATCTTGAGCCTGTGCAGCGCGATGTGCGCATGCGCCGTATTCCCAGTGCGGTGCCCTGCCTTGGCTGGATGGTGCACGTGCGCGGGAGCTATGGGGAAGCGTCCCTGCTCCCGCGCACGCGCGGGATCATGACGGCCAGGTGAGAGGAGGAAAAAGGGCGGGGGGGGGTTCCGAGCCTGTATGGTGCGGTGTGCGCATGCGCTGAATAACCAATGCGGTGCCCCAGCTGTGTTTAGGGCTATTTCTAGCAGCCCTTCTGTGCTACTTACCCACTCCCTGACGAAGCGAATACTTCACAATCGTGAAACGTACGTTGGAGTCTGTTGTGGGGGTTTTACCTCCTCTGTCACCCCTGGCTGACTGCACGCTCTGTTAATTCCATCCTTTTACACAGGTTTGCGGTTTCTGCAGATTGGGTTTATATGCATTTGGCTTGCCCCGTTCCCCTTTCTCTATATTAAACCCCTATGGGTTGATTTACATGTTAGGGGCTGCCCGATGCATCTGACCCCTCCAATATAATCACTGTTTTCCTGTTGTATATCCTCCACTTTTTTTTGCCAGTTTAACCATCAGGATTTTTGCTGAGCATTTGATATATGAGCCCATTTGGGGTTTTTTCATGTTTTCCTTTTGGATACACAAGGCCTGGTGGATGGATACTTGATCTTTTTTCTATTGTTATTTGTGCAGCTCCCAGGTGTTTGCCATTTTTACCACCCCTTTCTCGTGCCTGTTTTATTCAAATACTGACACTATATGTCTGGCAGGTGTGAGCCTAGGGTTGCAAAACACCTGTTTTTAAAGAGGAAAGGTACATCAAACATGAGTGGTAAATCACAAGGTCGTGGTGGAAGGGGGAATAGGCAGGATGTTTGAGGTGTATGAGGGAGACGTTCTAATGTTAATTAAAGCTCTACTGAGTAAATGTGCCACCCCCGCAACAGCCGACAGGCTGCTCGGATCCGGATCCGCAGTGGCTCGAGGGGTCTCCGGACCCGAGGCGGGGCCACGCGGCCTCTCAAAATAAAAAGGGGGGGTTTTATTGGATATGGTGGATTGGATAGTGTTCGTGACGCCACCCACGGTGTGTGGTAAGGCAGGATACCACCGCTGCTGCGTTTGGAGAGGGAGCGCCCGGGAGCGATGGGCTGGCAGCTTAAGGTGTTAACCCCTCCGTGGGCAGGGGGAAGGTGTCCCGGGGCTCGGTGATAGAAATGGCTGGGGACCCGTTGGGGCAAAGGGGGCACAACGTACTCATACAGTCCAGATACGCTGACACAGACACCGGGTAAACCAAAGTCCTGGAATGTCCTGATGCTGTTGTTAGAGCACGCTGGGTCCGTTCCCTTTTGGCGTTGCTGGTTGGTCTGAAGCCTTGTCCCTTGGCACAGTGTTTAACTCTTTGTGGATCCCTTTTGCCTATGACTACTCGGGTCCCGCTCACCTCTGTGGCTAGCAGGGTGAGCTTGCTCTCAGGGTTCACGTTTGGGATTTTCTGGACGGTTTTGGGAGGTCCTATCCCCCTCGTTGCGCTAGTACCCCGATTCTGGAGCGGGTGGAGAACGGCTCATGAAGACTCCATCCTCGTCGGGTGAATTACTGGGCTGCGTGAAGCTACTTCCCAGCCTAGGTTCCGCGAACCCCGTCGTGCCCTGGCCCCTGCCCAGTTTTAGCACAAGGCCGCCAAACTGCCCTACTTGGCAGTACCGTGCCCCTTGTCACTACCCCGTGCGACCGGGGTTTCAGCTCCTTCTGGCCAGGCCAACGTCTGGCACCTGGGACGGGTGCAGGAGCCCAGCTCCGCAGCGTGACCTCTCACTGTCACTGCTGAACTTCAACTCTCTACTCACTAACTGACACTTCTGGCCCTCCTTCTACCATCCCTCCATCTGGGTGGCGCTATTCTCCTCAGGCTGCCCAATGGATGTTTGGTGGGTGTGGTGCAGAGTGTTCCCCAGGATTTGTATATACCTGTTGTTAGCAACACCAAATGGACAGGACCCGTAACCAAGGAGGAGCGGGTACCATGCAGAAGGGCAGATTGCACGGCACCCTGTGACGGCCTGATAGGCCAGGGCGTCACATAAACACCGGCTCATCCTATGTCAAAAGAACTGAGAACAACTTGCATTCCTGGATGGGCTACTCCACTCCATTTCTTTGGCAGCTGAACATCACTTCAACTTGTAAATTAGGGCCAGAAACATGTGCTAGAGTGGATGACAAGAGCTGCATCAAGTGGCTTCTCCGCCTCTCCTGCACCTCAACATCACACAGTTCATTCCTCAGAGGTGCCACCCCAATTACACTTGTTTTCCCCCACGCCAAAATTTTCCAACTGCCCAACTGACTGTGGGAAACCACACATGGGCGAGTCTGCAGAGCTGCTCACACATTGTCTCCAATGAGCATCAGAGATCTGCTCTAAATATTCACAGACTGGAGAGGAGGAAAGTATCTGCACAGATGCCCAAAATCCAATCCAGTTGGATCTTGGCCCAGAGGAAGTAAGGGTCCAAGCAGGATCCAGACTCTCGTCAACAGATAACCCCCGAGGGTGGAGGTGGTGATGAGGAGACTCAGATATTTGAGGCACAAATGTACTGGACTGTCATGTCAGGTCAGGAAGAGGAGGATGGTGACTGTCAGGTCAAGGAGTGGGAGTAGAGGATGACGATGAAGTTGTAGATCCCACTTGGTATTAACCCAGAGGCACACAGCTGAGTACCTCAGCAGAGGAGGTGGAGGAGGAGGAAGACTAGGTGTTCCTGCACAAACACAGAATGATGCAACCTGGACAACCACTGCATCCTCAGCCACAATTTTTGCCAGCAGCGGTGGCAGGTCTACATTTCACATGGGCAGCAAAGGTTGCCTAGCCTGGGCCTTTTTTGCAACCAGAATGGATGACCCAACTCATGTTCTCTGCAAACTTTGTAAAAAAATGAGTCAGTAGAGGCAGAAATTCATATAATTTGAAATAAATTTACATGCATGAACTGTTACATATTCAACCAACATGCACTAGTGTGGGAATTTTACTGCGCTAAAATGCGGCCTCCCAAATCACCTGACGCCTCATGAACCGCATCTTATGTTTCTTCCTCTTATGTCACCCTTAAAACTGTTCTCACCCAGGTCTCCGCCCACAGAACCTCCACTTGTTTACCAACTACAGATGGGGTGAGTGAGAGCCAGTCAATTGTTATGGAAGTGGACATATGCGACACCCCTGACTATATCAGGGTGTCACAGCGGACTATGTGATGCCCTGGCAGAGCCAGGTGGTCACACAAAAGGCCCCTGCATAACACCTTTCCTCACAGGGTTACACACAGCCGACCTGAAACCCTAGCCACCCCCCTCAGGGCAAGACAGACACACCAGTGGGCGGGATCAGACGGATGAAGAACGCCCACCTAGGGGTCTAGACAGCCCGGAGCTGGAAAATCGACAGATTAAGTCTAGAGTTCAAGTTGAGAGGAGTGGAAGCTGGGGCTAGGTGTAGCTCCAGCGGAGGTGAAACTCAAGTTGACTGGCGCCAGGGTTGGAGTCCTGGTGCATTGGCTAGGTGGCAGACAGTGGTCTCCGTCAGCAGGAGATGGGAAGACGGCAGCCGGAGATCCGAGGTGGATCGGGAGAGGGTTGCAGCCCGCCGGTACTGACACCGGAGAACCGACCCGGAAACTGTGCACAGAGGGGGTACTTGGACCCTGAAGCCAGGACCGGAACCAACGGCATAGCTAATTAACCAATTGAGGGCAGGATTTTAGGTCTTGTCCCAACCAAAGTCCCAAAAGCAGACAACCACCGACAGAGAGGGATAGGGCATCCACCAGGGTCCGGTAGATCCCACGGGTCAGCGTCAGCGGACACGGCTCCTCAGGTACACAATACACCGGGAGCGGACTCTCGCGTTTCACACCGGGAAGTCTACACAAACAAAACAGTGCAGAGGGAAAAGGCGGTGACCACCAGCCCGGGTGGGGGACCAGAGTACAACCGGTCGCGGCGGCCAGCCACCAGCACCTTGGTTTACCAAAAGACTCATGTGATTTATTCAACTGTGAGTAACCAAACATCCCCTGGTACGTCTGGGCGCGCAGGCCCCTGCCATCGCCATCCCTTGCACCAACCCACCGGGTCCCGGGGCAACCATCCCTACCCATGGAGGGGTTAAAATCCAGCTGCCATCACACCTTCCTTGGGTATCCCGCAACAGCAGCGGTGGTGTCACACTTCACCACACACCGTGGGTGGCGTCACGAACTGATTACGGCAAAGCCCGTACAACTACGTCCCCCTTTTCATTTGGCGTGTCCGTGTGACCCCCAGGTCCGAAGGATCCCTCGAGCCACACAGTGGGTCCGGATCCGAGCAGCTCGGCTGCTACAGGCGTGGGGGCGGCACACCCCAAAAACTGGCGTCACGAACAGGATTGTAGCCCATCCACCTACCTGGTGGAAGTGCGCCTTGTTTTGGGCAGTCAGTGGTGATCCGTTGCAAAATTTTGAGAAGTCGCCATTTTGCCGCCACTTTTAGGCGCGAAAAACAACAGCCCAGCGTCTTCTTCCCCAAGAAAGGGAGCGAAGACGAACCCCGCCCTCTGGGAACAAGGCCAGAAGGAAGTAACACCCTGAGGCCAAAAATGAAACTAGCCAGCCGCACGAGGGAGTGCTTGCAAAAGACCAAGGGGGAGAAGCGGGAAGATGTCTGTGCCCAATCCGGATGGCAGAGCAGCGCCTGCCGCTGAAGCGACGGCGCCCCGAGGCAGAGCGGTGATTCCCGCGGAAGAACAAGAATCAGATTGCTTACCAGTGGGAACCGCCGCCTGGCTGGAGCGGGAACTGGTGAGATTCTGTGTCCAGGTGCGATCGCAGTCGCTGCAGCAGGTGCTGGAATGGAAAGCAGATGTTCGGAGAATGGTGGTCGTGGTGTGGGCCTGTGAGAGCCGTGCCACCCATACAGCGCTGCGTCGGGAGAAAGGTACACTGACCCTCCTGATCTCGTTGACCTGCCCGGAGCCAGAGCCTGTTCCCTACGTGGTCGGAGAATGCCGGCCAGCACAGCTCCCCGGAGCGACCGTATCACCTGCTATACCACCTCCGTTCCCGATAGAAGTTCAGAGTTCCAGGATGTATTGCAGCTGGTCCAGGGATGCTGAGCCCAGGGTGCCGAGTGAGCTATACGGCCCCATGCAGGAGTGGTAGCGGAACCCCGGCTACCCCAGTTGTGTGAGTCCCCATTGTGACCGTTAACCGTTAAAAGATCCTGATGGTTTGAAAAATTTTAAAAATGGACCAAAGCCGTGAACTGGCAGGCCAACCCAAAAACCTTTGAGCTTGTAAATAATCCCTGACCACCCTTCGCATCCCGCAGCAGTCTCTGGAGAGGCTGATTGGAGGAAGGGCCTGCGGTAGAGTCGGCCGAGGCCCAGTCACTACCAAAACCGGTGACTAACCTCCAGGTCAGGGGTCCCCGGACTTGGGGCCCGTGACAAAAGACTGCCGGGTAAGGAACTTTTTACCCGGCCCGTGAAGGCGCCACCCGGACCTGTTCCTGGACTTGGGCAAAGGGGTGCGCACCAGTGTTTAGCGGTGGCACCAGGGGGCAGGTTGTTTTGGGTGGGGGTGCGGTGAGAAGTGGCCCAGTCTGGTCCGTCTCGTCCCAGTTTAAATGTGTAACGTTTAAGAAATGTGCCTCCCGTAAGGGAAGAGAAACTTGTACAAATGCTAGTATGCTTGTATTTATGTCTTTTTCTATTTTTCAGTTCCGGTTAAAATAAATGCTGGTGGTTGGAAAGCCCACGGACGGTCTGCATTAAACCAAGGGGGAATGTGACACCCTGGCAAAGCCAGGTGGTCACACAAAAGGCCCCTGCATAACACCTTCCCTCACACGGTTACACACAGCCGACCTGAAACCCTAGCCACCCCCTTCAGGGCAAGACAGGCACACCAGTGAGCGGGATCAGGCGGATGAAGAACGCCCACCTAGGGGTCTAGACAGCCCGGGGCTGGAAAAACGACAGATTAAGTCTAGAGTTCAAGTTGAGAGGAGTGGAAGCTGGGGCTAGGTGTAGCTGCAGCGGAGGTGAAGTTCAAGTTGACTGACGCCAGGGTTGGAGCCCTGGTGCATTGGCTAGGTGGCAGACGGTGGTCTCCATCAGCAGGCGACGGGAAGACAGCAGCCGGAGATCCGAGGTGGATCGGGACAGGGTTGCAGCTCGCCTGTACCGACACCGGAGAACCGACCCGGAAACCGTGCACAGAGGGGATACTTGGAACCTGAAGCCAGGACCGGAACCAACGGCCTAGCTAATTAACCAATTGAGGGCAGGATTTTAGGTCTTGTCCCAACCAAAGTCCCAAAAGCAGACAACCACCGACAGAGAGGGATAGGGCATCCGCCAGGGCCCGATAGATCCCACAGGTCAATGTCAGCGGGCATGGCTCCTCAGGTACACAATACACCGGGAGCGGACTCTCGCTTTTCACACCGGGAAGTCTACACAAACAAAACAGTGCAGAGGGAAAAGACGGCGACCACCAGCCTGGGTGGGGGACCAGAGTACAACCGGTCGCGGCGGCCGGCCACCAGTACCTTTGTTTACCAGAAGACTCGTGATTTATTCAACTGTGAGTAACCAAACATCCCCTGGTACGTCTGGGCGCGCAGAC
Organism: Anomaloglossus baeobatrachus; assembly: GCF_048569485.1. Taxonomy (NCBI): domain Eukaryota; kingdom Metazoa; phylum Chordata; class Amphibia; order Anura; family Aromobatidae; genus Anomaloglossus; species Anomaloglossus baeobatrachus. The sequence continues at coordinate 317,706,411 of NC_134357.1, forward strand.
CGCTGCCATCGCCATCCCTTGCACCAACCCACCGGGTCCCGGGGCAACCATCCCTACCCACGGAGGGGTTAACATCCAGCTGCCATCACACCTCCCCCGGCTTTCCCGCAACAGCAGCGGTGGTGTCTCCCGTGACTCCTGAAACGCGTTGATCTGTGCATGAAAGAATAAAGAACATAAATTTACAATATATTCGTATTGTGGAGACAGCACGGCTGAACTCTTCTTTCTCCTATCATGACTTATCCATTCCACTCGGGGCTGCTGCTTTTCACCTGTACATCCTGTGGCTGTAGGGGTTGTGGCTTTCACAACCTGCTTAGGTGAGTGTAATTTTAATACTCTCCATATTTTTATTGTGGTAAGACCCTATTGCGCTTCTACTTCCACAGTCTCTGGCTTCAATTGTTCATTATCTGTCCATTGCCCATTTTCCATACATTGTCATTGCCTGTGTATCTGTACATTGTCTTTTCATAGTCCGTTATCTGTTCCTTACCCATTGCTTGTCTTTTATCTGTCTATTGTTCATTATCCAATGTGTGTCAATTGCACAAGATCTGTCCATTGTCTATCCATTGTCCATTTTATGTCCATTGACCATTATCCATCAATTATCCATTGTATGTCTATTGTCAAACCATTGTCTTTTGTCTGTCCATTGTAATTTTTCATCCATTGTCCTTTGTCTGTACATTTTCCTTTGTTGACCATTTTCTATTGCTTGTCCATTGTCTGTCCACGGTCCTTTGTACAATCTCTGTCTACTGTTTGTTGTCTGCATATTTTTCATTGTACATTGTCTGTCCATTGTCTTCCTATTGTTCTTTGTCCATTGTTTGCCCATTGTAGGTCCATTGTCTATTGTATGAACATTGTTGAGTGCTGGTCCATTGTCCAAAGTTTCTCCCTGTCCATTGTATGTCCATTGTCCATACATTTTCCATTATCTATGTGTTTCCATGGTCTTTCCATTGTGCATTGTCTGCCATTGTTTATTCTGTTTATTGTCTATTGTATTTACTTTGTCTGTCCGTTGTCCTTGTCCATTGTCTGGCCATTGTCTGTCTTATGTCCATTGTCCATTTTCCAGTGTCTGCTCATCCTCCTTTGCATGTTTATTGACAATTATCTGTCCATTGTCTGTCCTTTTTTCTTCTTCTGTTCATTGTTCGTTAAATGTCAATTGTCCATACATACTGCATTGTCTGTGTATTGTCTGTACATTGTTCACTGTCCAATATCTGTCCTTTGCCCTTTGTCTGTACATATAATTGTCCATCCATTGACCTTTTTCCTCTATTGTCTATTGTCTTCCTATTGTCTGTCCATTGTCCATTGGTTGACTATTGTCCATTGTCTACTGTCCATCGTCCTTTGCCCATTGTCTTTCAATTGTCTAAATACCTACACGAAAAGATGTGCACTAGACCAGAATAAATATAAAATAGATTTTATTGAATTAAAATTATTATTATAACTACAGAAAAAGAAAAAAGAAGAAATATTGCAAATGGCCACAAGGTGGCAATGCTCCCAAAATACAGGAACAATTCAAAATTACCATCACTGCAAAACAAATTCTATATTGCTGCTGAATAATGTAAAAAAATGCTGATTTTACAATGGAATAACAATAATACACATCAAATGTGCAGAACAATAATGAATAACAACAACAATAATAATAATAATAATAATAATAATAATGTGGCTAATACTGCAATAAATGTGTCATGAAGTGCCTAGTGCATAGGATGGAGATAACAGTAAAGGCAGCAAAACCCCAATACCCATATTTTAGTTCAATTGTCAGGTTCTGACCAATAGAAAAGTGTACATTATAGCAGCAAAACTATTTTAAAGTGCATAGGGAAATCACAGATAGAATTAAATTACCAGTGTCAGGGAGCAGAGCACAACTCCAACGTGCCTTCTTTTGGGAGCGTGGCGAATTGCTCAAGATAACATTATATAGTGAGGATAGCCAATTAGGAGGAATGAGAAAAGTGAAACTAATGTCTTCATTGGTGCATGTCAACACCGATTAACTCCACTAAATAAGGGTCAGCCCACACAGCGTCATAGACAGATGATACGAGCAGCAGATGCTGAGCTCTGCCCACAAGTGAGAGGAGCTGCGCATGATGGTCCCACCATCCGTCCATCGTGACGTGATGCTGGATGGCATAGGGAGATATCTTTGTGCATGCGCTCTACTTTGCTTCACCGGACATAAACACTAGGGATTATATAGAAATGAAAGTATTAGTTATATGTGCAGCCGATGGCGAGAACACCATATACAAAACGCCACCCAAAAGGGGGAGGAGTCATGTCCATTTGTCCATTGTCTGTCTATTGACAATTCTCTCTCTATTGTCCATTGTCTTTCTATTGTCCATTGTGTTTCCATTGTCCATTGTTTGACCACTGTCCTTTGTCTTGGACATACAATGGACAAACAATGCACAAAGGACAGACAGTGGACTATGGACAATGTACATACAATGGGCATTTGACAGACAATGGATAGCCAATTGTTAATAAACATACAATAAACATTGGACATATAATGGACAAGGAACATATAATGGACAAAGAACAACTGTCAGAAAATGGACAGACAATGAAAAATGGACATACATTGGATAATGGGCAGACAGTGAACAATGTGCAGACAAAGGACAATATACATAGAATGGACAATTGACAGAGAATGGACAGACAATGGACAAAGAGCAATGCAGAGACAACTGTTAAGACAATAGACAATGGACACATTATGGACAAATGACAATGGACAGACAATAGTGAATAGAGTCAAAAAGCTTCAAAAACAGCAAAAATGCATTTTACAGTGCAGCACCACTGTTTTGGCATAGCCATTAGCTTCCTAGACCATTGACATATGAAATATTGAAATATTGAGGTGGATGAGAGACAGGTTTAGGGCTGGTGCTCCCATACCACTGCCAGTACAGACATGACACAACTTGGAGACCCATCTTGGAGTCTTGGATTTAAAAACCTTTCAGGCAGACAGCAGGACAGTGGAATCAATTACACCCCCATTTCCTCATAGTGTGTTTGCACAGCAGGGAAGTATGGTCCATGCAATAGACAGGATGTGGCCTGGAATTTTTATTTTACAAATCAAGAGATCCATGAGTAACAGGTGTAGGCCTCTTGCTCTCAGAACCCTGGCACTACAGACAAAAGACAATTTGGAGGCCCTACTTGAAGTCTCCATATTTCCACAAAATAAGGTCAGGCAACAGGAAAAGGAGGCAACAATTGGCACAGACTACAAATAGTCCAACAAAGGCAAACACAAATCCATACGGCACATGATAGAATTGAATGGCCTAGAGGGCAACAAGTGTTACCCAAAGTAAAGCCACCACATAATTACACTCAGAAAAAATGCCAGAAAAACAAGGAGAAAAATGAGTGTTTTTGAGAATAAAAATCAATGTTTTTTAAATAGTAATAATAATGCTTTACATCCAAGAATAGTAATACATTTACAAAAGTGTGCATAAAAATACTTAAGAAAAATAGTCAGGAGAGATGGTGTAAAATGTTCTCTGAAGGCATACAAGGCTAAAGTCATCAGAATTCAATTCATATACAACGGGCATTGTCCCCATGATTAAGCCATAGCAAAACGATTGTAGGGGGGGTCATTTCCTTGGACTCCTTCCTTTTAGGCCGCTTTACACACTGCGATATCGGTACCGATATCGCCATCGTGCGTACCCGCCCCCATCGGTTGTGCGACACGGGCAAATCTCTGCCCGTGTCGCACAACATCTCCCGGACCCGTCACACTACTTACCTTCCCTGCGACGTCGCTGTGACCGGCGAACCGCCTCCTTTCTAAGGGGGCGGTTCGTTCAGCGTCACAGCGATGTCACAGCAGCGTCACTGAACCGCCGCCCAATAGAAGCAGAGGGGTGGAGATGAGCGGAATGAACATCCTGCCCACCTCCTTCCTTCCGCATTGTGGCCGGGAGACAGGTAAGGAGATGTTCCTCACTCCTGCGGTGTCACACGGACCGATGTGTGCTGCCGCAGGAACGAGGAACAACTTCGTTACTGCTGCAGTAACGATATTTGACAATGGACCCCCATGTCGCCGATGAGCGATTTTGCGCATTTTTGCGACGATGCAAAATCACTCATAGGTGTCACACGCAACGGCATCGCTACAGCGGCCGGATGTGCGTCACAAAATCCGTGACCCCAACAAGATCGCTATAGCGATCTCGTAGCATGTAAAGCCCGCTTTTGTGTGTTTGCACTTGGCACTTTAAACAGGTACAGTATGTGTTGATTCCCGGCCTTGGATCTTTATCTGTGGAGTCTCTGAACCACTTAGGCTTTACTCCTCACCTGGTATAGCCTTCCGGCACCCGGAACAGGATTCCCTACATGGCCAGTATGCACACATGCCCGTTGTATATGAATTGAATTCTGATGACTTTAGCCTTGTGTGCCTTCACACAACATTTTCCACTATCTCTCCTGACTATTTTTCTTAAGTATTTTTATGGACACTTTTGTAAATTTATTGCTATTCTTGGATGTAAAGCATTCTTCTTCTTCTTCTTCTTCTTCTTCTTCTTCTTCTTCTTCTTCTTATTATTATTATTATTATTATTATTATTATTACTACTATTTAATAAAAATTGATTTTTATTCTCAAAAAACACTCATTTTTCTCCTTGTTTTTCGAAATAGTTCAACAAAGCAACATACATGCTTAGGACTGGCCCTGGAACAAGGTCTAAACCAACATTTCTACCTTCACCAGAGACAGCAAGACCACAGACAGGTGTAAGCCTCTTGCTCCCTGAACTCTGGCACTACAGACAAAAGACCAATTAGAAACCCCAGTTGGAGTCGTCACATGTTCAAAAATTATGGTCAGGCAATAGGAAAAGTGGCAACAATTAGTACAGACTACAAATAGTCTAACAAAGCAACACGCATGCTTGGAACCGGCCCTGGAACAAGGCCTGAGCCAACATTTCTACTTTTACCAGAGATAGGAAGATCACAGACAGGCGTAGGCCTCTTGCTCTGAGAACCCTATCACTGCACCATCGCCTAGTCTGCACAGTCTGGAAAAGTTATTGAACATCCACGACTTGTTCATCTTTATGAAAGTTAGGTGGTCTATCCTTTCAGGGGACAGCTGCATGGCTTTATCTGTCAATACATTGTCAGCAGCGCTTTAGACACTTTCTGACAGAATGATGGCTGCTGGTCAGGTCAAAACTTCCAAGGAGTGACTGGCGAGCTCAGACCACTCTTCCAGTTTTGAAGACCAAAATATTGAGCTCTATATGCTCCTGCACCATCCTCTCCAATCGTTCACTATGTGTCAGACTTCTACTATGTTTTGCTGGTGCATGCGATGGTCTAAATAATGTGTGTCAAACGTCACAGAAATTGCTACTGCGACTTGAACTGCTGCTAATCTTTCTGCATTAATGACGTGAAATTCCTGTGGTTGGAATTCTAGAACTGCCATGCACACTGTGTGCCTCACTGCTCTCTTGTGGAAAACTACTGTTAAGATGGTCTACAAGCTTGTTTTGATACTCCAGCATCTGTGCGTCCCCTTCCTGGATTGACACATCTTGCTAAATGTACTCTTGTACCATGGATCTAACAGAGTGGCAGACTATTAGTCAGCACTATTTCTTATCCTAACAATATGGACATCACAGACAATAGAGAATGAATGGACAGACAATGGACAATGTATAGACAATGAACAATGGATAAACAATGGACAATGGAAAGTCAATGGACAATAGAGAGACAATTGTAGACAGACAATGGACAAAGTACAATTGACAATGGACAGCGGACAATGGACAGACAATGCACAGACAATGGACAATAGACTCAATAGACAATGGGCAAAAATGGACAATGGACAGACAATGGAAAGACAATAAAAACACAATAGATAGACAATGGACAATGTATGGACAATTGACAGACAATGGACAAACAATGGACCATTAACATACAACAGACAATGGACAAACAATGACAAAAGAACAAGAGGCAGAAAATGGACAATGGGAAGACAATGAACAGTAAGCAGGCAATGGACAGACAAAGGAAAATGGACAATGGTCGGACAATCACAATGGTCAGACAATGGTCAATGGACTTACAATTGGCAATGGTCAGACACTGGACAATGAACAATGGACAGATGACAATCGAAAAAGGACACTGTACAGACAATTGACATTAGATAGACAATGGTCAATGAACAGATAAAGGGCAATTGACAGAAAATTGACGATGAACAATAGACACACAATGGACAATGATCAAACAAATGACAATGGACAGATAATGAAAGAAAATGGTAATGCATGGACAATTACAATGGACAAATAATGGACAATGGATAGACAATGTTCAATTGACAATGGACAGACAATGGAGAATAGAGAGACAATACACAATGGACAATGGAAAAATAATGGACAGACAATACTCAGAGAATGGACAATGTACATACAATGGAAAATTGAGAGACAATGGACAGAGAATTGTCAAAAGACATACAATAAATATTGGACATAAAATGGACACAGGAGAAAGAATAGACATAGACAATAGACAAAGATACACTGACAGAGAATGAACAGGCAATGGACAATGGACAGACAATACACAATGGACAGAAAATGGACAGAATATAGACAATAAACATACAATGGACAGACAATGGACAATGAATAGACAATGGACAATGTCAGACAGTGTACAATGGACAGGCAATGGACACAAAATGGACACAGGTTGGACAAAGGACAGAAAATGGGCAATTGATATACAACGGAAAATGGAAAATGGGCAGATAATGGACAACAGACAGACAATACATAAATGACAATAAAGAGATATTGGACAATACACAAAGGACAGACAATGGACAATAGAAAGACAATAAAGGACAATGGACAGATAATGGAGACTGGAGAGACAATGGACAATGGACAGACAATGGATAATGGACAGACAATGGACAGTGGAATGACAATATACAAAGGACAGGCGACAGACAATGAACAATGGACAGACAATGGACAGACAATATATTTGGAAGCCCACTAGCAATGTATTAATGGGGCTGATGTGGACAACACAAGCCAGGCTGCGACCCCCTAAATATTGGATAAACAGGACCGGTGCGTTTAGTGTATCAGACAGCACAAAATGCTAGTACTACTGCTTTGTATTTTGCAAACCCACTAGCAATGTATTAATGTGGCTGATGTGGACGGCACATGACAGACTGTGACCAGTGCTTTTAAACAAGAGGCATCACAAAATGACACTACTCTGTGTGCTGGAAAAAAGAGCTTCTGACAAGAACTGTTCTTAAATGGACACTGGAAGAACAGTTTAACCTATCCCTACCTAATCCACAATCGCTCACTCCCTGTACAGTAAGCTTGTTATATTCTGGTACTATGGAGGTAGTGACAGGCTCCTTTAACCTTTGTCAGGCTGCATAATTTTACAACGTTAACAGCGACCCCTTATCTCGGAACGGGATGGAGATATTTTATTGAAATTTGGCCAATATATTCTGGACCAAAACTGCAGAGATGTCACGAAATTTGAGCCCTCTACGGCTTTTGGAAAAAAAAATGTATTGCAATTTTAAAACGGAATAGTTACAATAGTACCTATTCAGCTGGACAAAGGTTAAACTCTGTCCCTGCTTCAAAAACTCTCCCTCCCTACACTACACTGACCTACAATACACTACAGTCAGGGCTTTTGTGTTATTAAGAGGCCTAACACTCTCCCTAGCAGCTGCTTGCTCTGTCCCTATGCTTACACAATGCTGGCTCCAGATGCAATGTGCGCAAAATGTTGGCGGAAGAGCTTTTATAGACCCTATGACGTTGCACGACCAGCCAATAACAGTAATGCCACAACCAAGATGGCTGCGGCATTACTGTGATTGGTTAAGAAGCCCAGCATGTTTAGTCTTTAGTGGCTGCAAATCAGGTGCCTAACCTGCTGGGTGGGACATACGTATATCGCGAGGTGAATACACAAAAACTTAGAATGTAACGAGTAACCCGAATACCGTACTATTCGTGCGAGTAGAACCGGGCAAGGCCACCATGGCGTCCCAGCAAAAGCACTGCGGCCCGGCAACGAGTAGCACCTGACCCCGTGAGCGCGTCACTATATGGTAAAACTTATGGTTTCATTTAAAAGTATAGCTCGTCCCGCAAAAAAAAAAGCCCTTATATGGCAAGATTGACAGAAAAATAAAAAAGTTATGGCTCTTGAAAGAAGGTGAGCCAAAAAATAAATAAATGGAAAAATGGAAAATCGCCCAGGGGTGAAGGGGTTAATTGGAGCTGCAGTTTTGATTATTTTTATTTTTTATTTATGTTTTTATTTTTATTTGCTGCATATCTACCAGTTCTCTAAATGCTGAGCTTTGTATAACTCCACCTACACCACTACTTTCTGTATATGTGGCGCTCCTGAGGCTTCAGTCGCCACAGAGTATTGCAGCTCATTTAAGTTGCAGTATTCAACTCAAGGTAGTAAGGAGGGGGTTAATCACCGGTGTTCCACATTCACACCTGACATAAAGCTTAGGAGCCTTCTCTCTGGGGAGCTGTGCTGGGTTAGGTAGGGGGTTGGCCATCATGAGGCATGGGAATTCCCAGATCACTAGGACAACCACCTGGGGGGGTGGGTTCCACTTGGGGTAGAAAAGGAGCAACTCACACAATCACTAGTCAGTCTACCCCGGACATCAGTTCTGACGCGGGCGCCATTTCTACTTCTCTCATCATCCTCCCCGGCACCCGCTCCACCTGTGGGGAGCTCTACCATCTCTGGCTGTTACTACCATCCGCCCCGGAGGACAGCGACAGCAGCGGCGGCTAAATCCCTGGCTGCATACCACAGATGGCATCATGACATTGAGCTTGCTACTACCCCCATCATCTTCTCTCACTACTGGAGTACATCTCGAGGCACTAAGCCGGGCAGGCCACCATGACATCCTAGATCATCACACCAGACCGGTGACGAGTAACTCAGGTACGAGATTCCCCATGCTTGATGCTATATTTTGGCGCACAAACAGAATACCGTGCCTAGGCCAAAAACCTAGGTACTGTGCGCCTTACTGGACTCTGTTTGACATTTTGCTTAAAAAGTATAGTCGCCATTGTTTGTGCAGAGTGGGAAAAGAAGGAGCACGCATTCATGGGTGGGACCCAAAAAGAGCGCGAAAGCGTGGGTCGAGCCCAGAAGGGGCGCCAAATAGAGTCCCCCTGCCAGCAACTAGCAGGAAACCCTGACTGACTTTAAAGATAGACTGTACCAGTTGTTTTTTTTTGTGTACGTCTTTGCTGAAAACCAGCATCTTAACCAGCCAGTGAACAGACTCTGGATGAAGACTGCATCGATGAACTGTGGCTCCAGGTCCTAGAACTGACCAGAGGTATGGCTGCTCTGATCAAAGCAGTGAAACCTAAACAAGGGACTCAGCCACCTGTAACCATTGGGAGGAAGAACTCCGGCGCACTTAAGTGTGCCGGAGTTCTTCCTCCCTATTGACTATTTTTTTTCTCCAGAGCACCTATGAGGTGAAGCAGGGTCCGATCTCTCTTTTTAGGACCTGTAACCATTGAACTGGCTTCCAGTGCTGATGACCTCTCCTGGTGGTGAGGAGGGAACCCGCTGCCTCCGGTTCCTGGCCGTTACGATGTCAACGGGCAGTCGATATGCCGGCACTACGACAAAGTTGGACACTTTACCCATGAGATGTCCCTTGAGTGCCCAGAGTCAGGGGGCTGGGACCAGCCCTCTGGCACCACCAGCAGCCAAGAAAGAATGACTGTTTTTCTTTTCCATATGCAAATGTGACCGGTAACTGTTGAAAATGTTTAAAACTGTTTATTGATAGTGCCTCCCATAAAGAGAAGAATGTTATGTTATTTAATGCATACAAAAATATTGCAGTGTACTAATTTTGTTTAGTTGCAGCCTGGGAGTGCTGCTATTTGCTGTGGGGGAATGTGGCACCCCTGAAACTTCAGTCGCCAAAGAGTATTGCAGCTCATTTAAGTTGTAGTAGTCGCCTCGAGGTAAGGAGGTTAATCACTGGTGTTCCACATTCACAGCTTACATAAAGCTTAGGAGCCTTCTCTCTGGGGAGCTGTGCTAGAGTAGGCAGGGGGTTGGCCATCAAAAAGCATGGGAATTCACCGATCACTAGGACAACCACCTGGGGGGTGGGTTTTACTTGGGGTAGAAAAGGAGCAACTCACACAATCACTAGTCAGTCTACCCGGGACATCAGTTCTCGGACACGACACCACCACTTTCTTCTCTTCACAGGGCCTGGGGCTGGGGGTGTACCGATCAGCCTCACAGCTACAAGGACAACTCTGACAAGGGACTTTCCTCTTCTTTCCAACACCAGTAACTTCTCCTAACTTATCCAGGGTCGACGGAGCCCATTACAGCAAGTGACTGGTATTACACAGGCGAGCGGCACGAACTGTGAGTAAAGACACCTGGAACCGCAGCAGCAGACTCTGACTTTTTAATAACGGCACTGGCGCCCCGTGCCTCGGCGCCAAACGCTATTTCTACTCCTCTCATCATCCTCCCTGGGGCCCGCTCCACCTGTAGGGAATGATTCCATTTCTGGCTGCTACTACCATCTTCCCCGGAGGACAGCGACAGCAGCGGCGGCTAAATCCCTGGCTGCATACCACAGGTGGCGTCATGAGGCCGGGCAGGCAACCGCGACATCCCAAATCATCACAGCAACCCGGTAACTCAGGTACGAGATTCCCCATGCCTGATGACCCCTGCCCCCCTGGGTGCTACATATATACTGTGCAATCTGTGGTGGACATGTGGTTGGTGTACCTGGTAGCACACCAAGTAGTCATCTAGTGACGCACTGACAGCCAGCTTTGAAGGGCATCTGTACAGAGCCGGCTACCAGTCAGTGTCGGAGTGTGCTTACAACGGCAACTCCAAAAAATGGAGGGGGTGATAGCTTGCATAGAGCGCTATTCACACATGCAGATGCACAGTCACAAACCCGCAGCCTATTAGGTGACGCCCATACTATTAGATAAGGCAGGCTGCCAAGCCATACTCCATCTGTGCACCATGCAGGGACAGGAACTCTAATATGCAAGGCCTAACAGAAAGGGGCCTGGCTGTATCCTGTAAAATTAGCCTGGTCTAATAGTATGGGCATCACCTAATAGGCTGCCGGCTTGTGACTGTGTATCTGCATGTGTGAACAGTGCTCTATGCAAGCCATCAGTGTGCAGTTTTATCATCCAGCAATCGCCCCCCTCCATTTTTGGAAGTGTGTGTGTGTGTGATTTGCTCCTCCTGCACCTGTGATGCCTCCACTTAGTGGGGGCTTAGCTGTATCCTGCTAGAGTACTCTGTTATTGGCCTGGACGATGCTCAACTTCAGCATAAAAAGGAGGGGAGCATTTGTCATAGGTCTCCTCACAACATGTGATTAAAGGAGCAAGCAGACTAGCAGAGATTAACTCTTGCTATCCTGCCTATGAATCAACACACAGCAGGTCGACACCTGAGTCGGCCTGTGTTGATCACAGACACCAGAGAAACCATCGGGCGGAGTGTAAGAATCTACAACCTGAATAGAGTCCAATGCCACTATGACAGTTAGCAAACTTTGTGCAAAATTCTGTGTGACATAAAGGTAACTATGCAGGGGTAGATGGAAACCTCTAAATGAGCATACAAAAAGCATATGCACAAGGGGAAAAAGGAGTGTAATAAATGAATGCAGCGGTAACCTGCTACCAACCTAACAGAAAACAGAAGATAGGTGTAGAAAAGGCAAAAAAGAAAACACAGAGCAAAAACATCACTGGTCTCTACCTAAATTTGTAGGCTGCAGGGCTGGAACTCCATAGCAGTAATCCGCATAGAAATATAGCCAGCAGAAAAGGTAGGTGCAAGGTGAGTATAAAATCCCAACTGACGAAGTGATACTACAGAAACAAAATGGAAAAATGAGAATATCTGACTAACAGCAAAGTAATGAGAAAAGCAGAGTAAACAAACCATCAGCAGTTGGACACAGACCGAAGGAAACAACCATGGTGCAAGGGGCCACAGGAATGCATCCCGAGACCAAGGCATGACAATTTCATAGGCAGAGCCATAGCTAATTTGCAAATGTTTTGCTACATAATTGAATATCACTCATGTATCGCAAATAATAAGTTTGTGTGCACACTCAATGTTGTCTTCAGTCAAGCACGTGCTTGGCAGCCCGGCTCCTTCTTCTTTCCTGACACTTGTGCGACCTTCCTTAAACTTCTTTATTCATTCATAAATTCTTCACAACAAAATATTTTGCTCATACTGTGCAGAATATCATATATATATATATATATATATATATATATTTATAAAAATACAGTATATATATATTTATATATGTATATATATATATATATATATATATATATATATAATATCAGCACCGGAAACTTCCAAAGATCGCAAAAAATGAATCACAGCACACTATTCTTATTTCATGTGAATCACAAAAGGAGCAGGCATTGTTTCTCGCACTGTAGTCACAGATGAACAGATGTAACACATTCAGGCTCGCACAGCAGTGACGTAGGGACACAGTGACTTCGTGTCAGATCAGCATAAAGTCCTCCTTCACACAAACAAGTCCACAACTGTTGCATATACCAACACTATGGTCATCATGATACTATGGATTCATACAAAATAAATTGTACTCCAACTGTGTTCATGACTCTTTAGTGCATCGGTGCGTTTTATTATGTGCTTTTCTTACTGATTAAATTCATTGGGAGAAAACACTAAAATATTATCTAAGATGGAGCATGCTGAGGTTTACAAAATGCAGCATTATCTAAAATCTATGTAAAGCCCACATATTAAGCTTACATGAGGCTCATGTATCAAACTGTAAAAAAAGTGGCTTACACAAAGTTACCTTAGCAAGTTACATATTTTGTTCTTCAATTACTAGGAACTGCATGTATCTACATAATACCTTCAAGAAATTGTTTCATGCAACCATATGCGGCCTGCTGTGACTGGATCGTGACATACAGTAAAGCAAAAAATGCTAACTTCGCTTTGATTTATCTTAACGTTATTTGAAAAGAAAATTAAACTAAAATGTTTCTTTTTTTTCCACTGATATTTTCAAATTGGATTTACATCAGAGAAATGTGCATTAAACACATACCCATTGTTGTAATAATTCAACTGCTTAGGCTGTAAGCTATTATTAATAGATGCGCTGTTGTGTTATTATTCAGAAATCATTCTCATGTTCCATAATCCATTATGCTTTTATAGCTTTTTGTTATCTTCATGTTTTCCCTTTCAAAAATCCGCACTATCTATTAATTTAGGCAATACAAAAATGTACCAGCGTAATTATCAATTTACAAACTAATGAGTTAGCTTTAGTGAATATCATCTTCAAAATAAAAATTTGTGAAAAAAAACAATTATATTTTCTTAGTTGTACATACAGGACTATAAAAAGTTTGTCCACTTTCCAGAGTGGCCACCCAGGTAATCAACTAATCGGTAGGGCTATGGAAGGACTCCAGGTGTTATTGGTACAGGAAGTACGAGCTTACACATTTCAGTGTAGCAATACATCAGGGCTTTGGAACCTCTGGCCCGGGGGAAGTTTTCTGTGGCCCCCTGGCAGACTGCTTGGGCCGCAGTGACCGGGCCGTCGGCGCTTTAAATCTCCATATGCGCTGCGAGGACGAGCATTCCGGAGTCACACTTGCGAGACTCACATCGCATCACCCTGCACGGCCGGGTCGGCTGCATGTATTTCTATGTAGCTGAGACGCTCCTGTCAGGAGAGTGTGCAGCCTTGCCAAGTGATGCGATTTTTGACTCCAGCTGAAGCGTTCACTACTGAACGCTACGTGAGCATACCATTGGGTCCTCACGCTGGCCAGTGCGAGGGTGCTCAGGACTTACTTTGTGAGTGGGGTCAGCGCTCTGTACTGCCATCCCACAAAAGACGAACAGCTGCAGCTTCATAGCTTCCAGCGCTGTGTGCCCTCTGGTGCTGTCTGCCCCAGTGCTGTTTACAACCCCCAGTGCTGTGTGTATATCACCCATAGCACTGTGGGCCCCTTCCCCATTGCTGTGTGCCCCTCTGTGCTGTGTGTGCCACCTCCAGTGCTGTGTACCTGTGCCACCCCCACGTCAGCAGCCGGGCTGCTCGGATCCAAGTCCGCAGTGGCTCGAGGGGTCTCCGGACCCAGGGGTCATGCGGACACTCAAATAAAAAGGGGTTGTAACATGTATAGGGGATTGTTGTAGACAGTTCGTGATTCAACCCACGGTGTGTGGTAAAGTGGAGTACCACCACTGCTGTTGGGGAGCACCCGGGGTGATGGAATGACAGCTGGATGTTAACCCCTCTGTGGGTAGGGGTGGATGCCCCAGGGCTCAGTGGCCAGAACACGGGAGGTGATGACTGCTGGTGGTAGTGCACTGGGTCGGACTGAAGGGTGTTGGTGTACTCATGATTAAATGATTGCACACAAGAATGCTGGTAAACCAAGGTGTCAGTGGCCTGCTGCTGCTTCAGGATGTATACAGTCCCCACACCCGGCTGGTGTACCAATGTCCCTTCCTCCAGCACTTTGTACTTTCTTGCTGTTTTGGACAACCTCGTATGGAACGGGGAAGTCCACTCCTGGTTCGGATTTGGTTGGGAGATGTGCCCACGAAAACTGACCCTTGGGATCTCAGTGGGTTGTTGCGGATACCCTATCCCTCGCGGTGGGCTGCCGTTTCGCTCTATCTGGGCTAACACACTGGAACAACGTCTGGAACCTTGCTCCTGGCCTGGTTAATTAGAGAAGGGGCTTGCAACCGTCTTCTAACTAGGGTCCAGGTACCCCGCCTGTGCACGGTTTCCGGACCGGATCTCCGCTGTCAGTACCAGCGGGCTCCAACCATGTCCCGGTCTACTTTGGGATTTCCCACGAGCGAACTCCTGTCGCCTTTGGACATGGTCCACTGCTTGCCACCTAGCCAGTAGACCAGGGCTACTACCCTGGCTACCCTTCACTAGGCTCCGAATTCAACTTGCACTCCCACTTGAACGCGACTTTGACTTGAACTGACTGGTTCCCTCCCCCGGATCCTCAAGATCCCTAGGTGGGCGCTCCCAATCTGCCTGGTCCCACCCACTGGTGTGTCCTCCCTACCCTGAAGGGGGTGGCTAGGGTTTTGTGGCAGATGGTACCTGATGTGGGATGGTGTTGTTTGGGGTATACTGTTTCTTTGTGACCACCTGGCGGTGCCAGGGCATCACATACCCCCTCCCCAAGTGCTGTGTCACCCATTGCGCTGTGGGCCCCCTCCCCCAGTGCTGTATGCCCCCTGTGTTGTGTGCTACTCCCAGTTCTGTATGACCCCCCAACCCCCAGTTGCTGTGTGCCACCTCAACCTCCAGTGCTGTGTGCCCCCTCAACCTCCAGTGCTGTGTGTCCTCTCCAGTGTCTGTGCTACCCCCCAGTAATGTGAACCAACCCCAGTGCTGGGTCCCTCAGTGATGTCCATGTTCCCCTGTGCTGTTTGTGCCTCCCTAGTGATGTCTGTGATCTGGAATTGTTGACCGTGCCCCCCCATTGATGTCTGTGCTCCCCTAGTGATGTCTGTGCTCTGCAAGTGTCTTCCTGTGATGTTTATGCCCCAAGCCCCTCCTGTGATGTTTATGCCCCCAGCATTTCCTATGATGTGTATGCCCCCAGCATCTCCTGTGATGTGTATGCCCCAACCCCACCTATACATCATAGGAGATGCTGAGGCATATACATCCCAGGAGGGGAAGGGGGCATATACATCACAGGAGAGGCTGGGGCATATACATCATAGGAGGAGCTGGGGCATGTACATAATAGGAGGGGCTGGGGAATATACATCACAGGAGGGGATGTGGCAAATGCATCACATTGGAAACACTGGGGGCATACACAGCAAAGGAGAGGCTGGGGCTTATACACCATCATAGGAGATGTTGGGGCATATACATCAAAGGAGGGGATGAGTAATATACATCACGTGAGGGGCTGGGGGCATATACATCACTTTGGAGAGGCTGAGGCATATACATCACAGTAGAGAAGCAAGGGCATACACATCACAGGAAAGGCTGGGGGCATATATATATATATCACACGAAGGGCCGGGGGCATATATATATATCACAGGAGGAGATGGGGCATATACATCACAGGAGGGACTGGATCATATACATCACAAGAGGGGCTGGGGCATATACATGTTTCCAGCCCTTCGTGTGATGCATATGCCCACAATATCTCCTGTGTGTACAGCAGTCCCAACGTCTCCTATGTGATGTATATAACGCAGTGCTAGTGTCGCGGGCGGGGAGGAGGGTGTCAGCACACTACGCTCACCCCTTCTGCTCGGGTCCGGCGGCTGCTGCTCAGTGGTGGCTCGAGCTGTGGGCCGGATCCCGGGGGTTCTCGAGCGGCACTCCTCGCCCGTGAGTGAAAGGGGGGTGTTGGGTGTGGGGATAGTTTATTGTCCGTGACGCCACCCACGGTTGTGGTGATTTCACCACCGCTGCTCAATATGGGGATCCCGGGGATGGTGATGCGGAGCAGCCAGGTGTTGCGTTGCCCCTCCGTGGGTAGGGGTTGGTGATCCCGCGGCCCGGTGATGAGATGGGAGATGCAGGGCCTGGTGGGTGCAGGGACGCGGGGGCAGCGCTGTGCCTTGCGGCACTGTGGTACTCACTCAGCCTGAGACGTTGACACAGTTTTACGGTAAACCACACGGCTGGAAAGACGGTTCCCACGGACGGCTGCACTTGCTCTCCCAGTAGGTGACGGTGATGTCCCTTTTCCTTGCACCTTTGTTTCTGTGTTGGTAGCGATGGGTTCCCACCGGTAACCCGCTCCCCGGTTTCAAGCTGGACCGGAGGAGCTCTACTCTTTGCCCGCAGGCGCTGGCCCTGAGAAACTGGTGCCCTGGCGGTGGCGGTGTTTCTGCTACAATGGCTGGGCTGTTGCCTTCTATCGGGACTTGGTTGTTGGGGGATCTGCGTCCCCTTCACTGACGGATTTGGCAAATTCTGGCGACTCCAAGCCTTGCCGGGGTCCGAGAGGCCCCTGCCCTGGTGCTGACTGTCCTTTGGTACACTGCTCCAGACCGCCGGGCCACTACCCGTCCGCGGTCCTTCCAGGAACTTCCAAACGGTCCCCCTCCAGACAGTCACCGCCGTTGCTGACCTTGCTGACCCTGTCCTGCACTCAGCTGGACTACTTCAGGCTTTTCTCACTCTTTCTTTTCTGTCACCACTCTTACTGTCCTCCTTTACCACTTTACTTCCTTAGCTTAACTTCTTGTTTTCCCTTCCACTTCCTCCTCCTAAACTGAACTGCCTGGTTCTTCCCGCCTCCAGAGCTGTGAACTCCTCGGTGGGCGGAGCCAACCGCCTGGCCCACCCCCTGGTGTGAACATCAGCCCCTGGAGGAAGGCAACAAAGATTTTAGTCTAGCTTTGGTGTTCCTAACTGGGATGTAGGGTGTGTTGGTGCATGACCTGTGACCCCTGGCTTGCCCAGGGCGTCACATTCCCCCTTAGCAAAATGCAGACCGTCCGCGGGCTGCCCGTCCAACACCGGTTTTATTTTTCTGCAAAATATAACATTGTAAACAGTAACATATATACATTTTTAATGAATCTTCCCATAACGGGAGGCACTTTTCTTAAACGTTGCAAACGGTTTACGGTTATGGTTTCCGCTCTCTCCCACCCAAGCAACCTGGCCCTGATGCTGCCCCTAAAGCCCAGGCAGCACCCCTTGACCCACAGTCCAGCACACGGTACCCGAGCGGGATCTGTCCTTCCCCCCCAGAGGGTAGCCACCGGTTCCTGTGGTGGCTGGGCCCCAGCCTGCTCTGCTGAGAGCCCTCCCTCCAACCTGCCTCTCCGGAGGCGGCATTGCGGAAAACGGTAACGGCAAACAACTTATTTACAAGCCACTTAACGTTTGTGGTTGCCCTGCAAGTTCACGGGCTTGTCCATGGATAGTTCCCATGCAAACTTTTTAAACGGTCCCCACTGGGACAACGGTGCCGGCTCCGGCCGGTTGTAAATCACTTTTTGACAATCAGGTGAAGTACACGGTAATCATTTTTCTTATCATTTTCTGTAAACTTTTCCAACTTTCAAACAAACAACTCAGATGGTCCCAACGGGGACTGCTGCAGCGGGCATCCGCTGCCCTTTTGCGGCTCAGCAGTCCATTCTCACTCGTGGGACCCTAGTGTCACCTTCACATAGTGCACCGCTCTGGACCCCAATGGTAGCTCGCTGCAGGCGATCTTCTTCCATATTCATGCGGGCATGCACATCCGCTCTACACCCCTCTCGGGCATCGATCTCCCTGCGCAGCTGCTGTTGCCGTTGCTCCCAGCCGGGAGCACTTTCTGTTTGCTCCGGTTCAGCGTGTGCGGGGAACGGGCCCAGCCAGAGTCCCTCCATGTCGGCTACGACCGGCACCTTCAGCAATAAGGGACCCCGCTGTGACATGGCCTGCTCTGCCTCCTGGCAGCTGCATCCCCGCCGTGCCTCCGGTGCATCTTTGCTGACGGCTTCAGCCTTCGCCTCCTTCCATGGAAGCGGATCAGGGCAGTCACGAGCTTCTGCTTCAGGTCGGTCCGCCAGGGCGGATTGGCAGGGTACCGCTACCGGTAGTGGTGGTAGCGGGCCTAGTGGCGGGGCAGCAGCAGCCAACACGGGTAGCGGGGGAGGTAGGAGGGCGAGCGGGTATGGACCGGGTCCCTCAGCCGCGATGACCGACCCACTAGGGGCACAGGGGCGTGGGTCACTTACCCTCCCTTCCAAGACTCCCTCCACCTTGCGTCTCCGTATGGCCGCCACCACTTCCGCCATGTCGGCCTCCCACTCCTCCAGGAGGAGCTGCATGCGGACCTGCAGACGGCTGCTTAGCTGGACGGTCCGGACTTCCACCCACGCTGCGGGGCCAGGCGCGGGGACCACGGTGTTGTTGGTCGGACTCAGCATCTTTAGCAGCGGCCCCTTCCAGGAACCAGTCAATGGCCGCAGGGTCCTGGCGTCCCTGCTTCTATAGCTGCTCTCACATGCAGCCAGCCGCCATCGCGTCCCCCTTAGCTCTTTCCGGCCCCTCCTCTCTTGGGGTGGGGTTTTGGCCTTCGCGCCTCTGCTACTCGAGAAGACGCTCGAGCGGGAACTTTTCGCGCCAAAGATGGCGACTTCTGAAATTTTTCAGCCGGATACCTCCGGCGGTAACAAGGCGCACCTCTACCAAACGGCAGAGCGGTAAGATCCTGTTCGTGACGCCAAGTTGTCGCGGGCGGGGAGGAGGGTGTCAGCACACTACGCTCACCCCTTCTGCTCGGGTCCGGCGGCTGCTGCTCAGTGGTGGCTCGAGCTGTGGGCCGGATCCCGGGGGTTCTCGAGCGGCACTCCTCGCCCGTGAGTGAAAGGGGGGTGTTGGGTGTGGGGATAGTTTATTGTCCGTGACGCCACCCACGGTTGTGGTGATTTCACCACCGCTGCTCAATATGGGGATCCCGGGGATGGTGATGCGGAGCAGCCAGGTGTTGCGTTGCCCCTCCGTGGGTAGGGGTTGGTGATCCCGGGGCCCGGTGATGAGATGGGAGATGCAGGGCCTGGTGGGCGCAGGGACGCGGGGGCAGCGCTGTGCCTTGCGGCACTGTGGTACTCACTCAGCCTGAGACGTTGACACAGTTTTACGGTAAACCACACGGCTGGAAAGACGGTTCCCACGGACGGCTGCACTTGCTCTCCCAGTAGGTGACGGTGATGTCCCTTTTCCTTGCACCTTTGTTTCTGTGTTGGTAGCGATGGGTAACCCGCTCCCCGGTTTCAAGCTGGACCGGAGGAGCTCTACTCTTTGCCCGCAGGCGCTGGCCCTGAGAAACTGGTGCCCTGCCGGTGGCGGTGTTTCTGCTACAATGGTTGGGCTGTTGCCTTCTATCGGGACTTGGTTGTTGGGGGATCTGCGTCCCCTTCACTGACGGATTTGGCAAATTCTGGCGACTCCAAGCCTTGCCGGGGTCCGAGAGGCCCCTGCCCTGGTGCTGACTGTCCTTTGGTACACTGCTCCAGACCGCCGGGCTACTACCCGTCCGCGGTCCTTCCAGGAACTTCCAAACGGTCCCCCTCCAGACAGTCACCGCCGTTGCTGACCTTGCTGACCCTGTCCTGCACTCAGCTGGACTACTTCAGGCTTTTCTCACTCTTTCTTTTCTGTCACCACTCTTACTGTCCTCCTTTACCACTTTACTTCCTTAGCTTAATTTCTTGTTTTCCCTTCCACTTCCTCCTCCTAAACTGAACTGCCTGGTTCTTCCCGCCTCCAGAGCTGTGAACTCCTCGGTGGGCGGAGCCAACCGCCTGGCCCACCCCCTGGTGTGAACATCAGCCCCTGGAGGAAGGCAACAAGGATTTTAGTCTAGCTTTGGTGTTCCTAACTGGGATGTAGGGTGTGTTGGTGCATGACCTGTGACCCCTGGCTTGCCCAGGGCGTCACACCAGCATCTGCTATGTGATATAGATATGACTTACCAATCTTTAATATCATAAAGAGTTGACTGCGCTCCAGATAGAGACAAACCTGGAAAAGTAGTTGTGAAAAGCAATATAACGTGATCAATATCACCGAAAATTAACCACCGCACCAAAGATAAGCAGCTCCTGCAATCACAGTGGGGGTGAGTTAATTAATTGCTCGATCATTTTGTGCGGCCCCAGAAGGTTGGTAGAAATTTGCAAATGGCCCTTGGCAGAAGAAAGGTTCTCCACCCCTGCAATACATGATGACCATAGCACTAGCACATTTTAGCGCAGTACTACATGGTACCCATTTAGGGGGACACAATTGGTTAAATGGGGTGCACAGCCTAGAAAATGAAATGAAGGGTGCTACATCATTTATTTGACCAATTTTACAGAAACAGAAAAAAGGGATAGCGAGGAACCAATGCTCCTAAGCTGTCCCTCAAGCTAGATGGCCCTATGCTATTCCTAACCTCTGGGATACTCCTGATTGTGGAGAGGTATGAGTCTTCTTCCTTGCCCTGCTCCTGACTTGTCCTGATCTGATTCCCCCTACCCCTCCCCCAGGGAGCAACTGGACAGTTGTGAGATGAAACCCAAAGTTAAAGATAGACAAGGAAAAAACAAAACTCTGTCATGCAGCATGCACACACAAAAGTTTAAGACAATAAGGAATTCAGGATGAAACACAAGAGCTAGAAGGGAACTACAAAACAACAGGGGTAATCTCCACAACTGCACCAAGCAATAAGCATAACTTTAACCATGAAGTCTGGAATACCACACCTCACAGACCAATATAGACAAACTATAGCTGGCATGAGGGCAATGATTCAACCAGCGTAAATAGGAGGGGAGCAGATGTGGTAGGCCTCCCCACAACAAGTGATCAAAGGAGCAAGGAGACCAGCAGAGATTAACTCTTGCTAGCCTGCCCATAAATCAGCACCCACCAAGTCGATGCCCGAGTCTGTCTGTATTGATCCCAGACAGCAGAGAAACCATCAGAATCTGCAATCTGAACAGAACTCAATGCCACTGTGGCGCCCTGGCCTAGCCAGGTCGTCATAGACAGCATACAAACACCCCCCCACCCCCACTAGACAGGGACATCAGCCAAACAAAAACCCTTGTTGCCTCCCTCCAGTGTCTGATGTCCACACCAGGTGGGGCGGAGCTAAGCGGTTGGCCCCACCCACCTAGGAGTTCACAGGCCTGGAGGCGGGAAAAGTGACTTTTTTTAGTGTTGGAGTTTGAAGAGAGAGGAGCAAGCACTTGGGTGTCTGGGTTTGTGGCCCAGGCACCAACAGTAAGGTTGGCAGACGGTGGTGGCCGTCTGCAGGAGTGGTGGAGCAACGTGGAAACGTAGGACCGGGGACGGGCGACGGCCCGCCGGTACCGACCGGGGAGCGAAGTGAAGCCAGCACACACAGGTAGGGCCATTGGACCCCGACCAGGCTTGGAGCCGCCGACAATAGTCAGATCCGAATGTGACTGGAACCCCAGGGGGTTTCACAACAGCAAAAGTAACGATTGAAGACAACAGCCCACACCGTGAGGATATACCGCCTAAGGCTAGAGACCCAAGGGCCAGCGTCTGCGGGCAAACGGGCTCCTCTGGTACCCATACACCGGGGAGCGGACTACCGTTGGGAATCCATAGTAGTCAGAAAGAGAACATCAAGGTGCAGGGAAAGACAGCTGCCATCACCTGTCCGGGGAGAGACACTGCAGCTGGCTGCGGGACCCGTCCATCTAGCCGTTTGGTTTACCGAGGACTTTGTACCTTTCTTGCTGAGTGAGTACACCCGTGCCATCCGGCACCGCGCCGCGCTGTCCCTGCAACCCTGCACCTCATTGACCCTGCCTCCCCGTCACAACATCACCGGGCCCTGGGACCACCGACCCCTACCCACGGAGGGGGAAAACAACATCTCAGCTGCTCCCTACCATCGCTCCCGGGATCCCCGTCACCAGCAGCGGTGGTGCCTATCTTCACCACGACCCGTGGGTGGCGTCACGGACTAAATCCCCCAAACCAACCACCCCTTTCACTCACGGGCGAGGAGCGCCGCTTGAGTCCCCGGATCCAGCCCACCGCTCGAGCCACCGAGCAGCAGCGCCAGACCCGAGCGTTAGCGAGAGCGCAGCAGCGACGGCGTCCTCCCTGCCCGCGGCACCACCATGACAGTCAGCAAAGTTTGTGCAAAATCCTGTGTGACAATACGCTAATGATGAGCACAACTTAGTAAACAAATTATTAGTATCCAAAAAGCACACATTTAAAAACACGTAAAAACATGCAACACAATAATTTCTACCTCTTATGAGTACAAGAAACAAGGCTGCCGCTAAATATATAAGGTCAAAAGACCCAGTAGAGGCTGGTAGTACTTACCATCAAAGGAGAAAAAGGTTTGGTCAAACAGAATTCCAGTGCCCTCAAGATGAAATGATTATGCATGTCATATTGGCGGCCTAGTGTGGAAAGAAAATATCTCACTGACTGTAAACCTTTCTCATGCGGTATTGAGGAATAGAGTGCCTTTACTTTTCTTGTCAATTACCTTCCTGCTTTGACCATCATCAAGTGAAGTCTTCAACTAAGCTAGAAACCTTTTTGTAGGATTCTCTCTCAAAATAGTATACCTTTCTCCCTCCTGCCACAAATCAAGACACATTTTACAATACTTATCAGAGTCCAGGACCACCACATTGCCACCTTTATAGATGGTTTGATCACAATGTTGTGGTCTGGTTCCAAATCCTGAATCACCCTGATTTCATCCTTGCTGCAGTTGAAGGTAGAGTATGCATTAGCCTGACACACGTCTCTTAAATCATTAGAAACCAGAGTAACAAAACCATCAATAGCAGATACATCATTTGAAGGCAGAGGCATCCTAGTACTTTTTTTCTTAAACTGAATGAATGCACCCATACCTTACAAATTTGGTTCACTACTAGCAAGCTCAGCCAGTGTTCTCACATCAGTCAGCATATCCACTGGTATAACCAATTCCTCACTTGTTTTATTAGTTTGATTACAAAAGGGCTTCTGTCACGCCCCTGGACTATCAGGTCATCACTGGGTACTGCACAAACTGCCCTCCCGTGCAGTATTCCCTCATGGTTCTGGGTCCCTATCTAAATAGTGTTGCCTCCAACAGCAAATCAAATCCTAGATACACCCGGCACCGCACCCACCAGGCACACCAGTGGACGGTTTGAGTGGAATAGAGTCGCCCACCTGGGGGGTCAGGGAGGGGAGGTGAGGAGTGTAGTCAGTGTGTAGAGAGTGTGTAGAGAGGAGAGAGTGAGAGGAAGTCGGGAGCAGTGGCTCCTAGAGAAGCTGTCTAGGTTGCAGACGGTGGTGTGGGCCTAGAGGAGTCGGACCCCCGGTTGCAGGGGATTGTGGCAAGGTGCCTGGACCTGTCGAGGAGGACAGTTGGCAGCCTAGCACAAGTTCTGGTCTGGGACCGAAAGCACGACGGGGTACATGGACCCTAGGTCGGGGAGTAGCCTCAGGTAACCCGACAATTCACCTGAGGACAACGGAGCCTTTATGATCTGTTCCCACCCGCTTCAGAATCGGGGCATTAGCGCAACAAGGGGGATAGGATTTTCCAATCCAAAACGGTCCAGAAAATCCCAAGCGTGAGCCCTGAGAGCAAGCTCCCACACTTAGCCACATGGGGAGCGGGACTCGGCTAGTTCCAGACTACTGGGCCACCACGTTGAAGTTAAACTTAGTGCCCTGAGGCAGGTCACGGATCACCAGGCAACACTATAGGGAACGGGACCCAGACGAGCTCCCCTCAGCGGCAGCGGCACCCAGAGAGTTGGTTTACCCAGTTGTCAGAGTCTGCTTATTGACTGAGTGAGTACAAGAGTGATCCCTGCATCCCATGTCACCTCACACCGAGTCCCGGGTAATCCCTCTACCCGTGGAGGGCTACGACACCTTGCTGCCCCACTTCATCAACCCGGGTACTCCTAGCGGCAGCAGCTGTGCTCCCCAAATTATCGTACACCACGGGTGGTGTCACAAACTATATAATCATTCCCCTGTAAATAGTCCCCTTTCATTTGAGTTGTCGCACGACCCTGGGTCCAGAGACCCTCGAGCCACAGCGAACCCGAATCCGAGCAGCTTGGCTGCTTCCATGGAGTCGGCACACTTCCTCCACTTCAATTTGCATGCATAAATGTTAAAATCTTTGATGTATGTAAAAAGGTCAAAAATCGGTGGTGGGAACAAAAGAAAATCCCTTACCCAACACCAATTTTTAAACCCCACTGAGGGTCTGGGATGACAGGTTATAAATCTGTCACTCTATTTCCTCGCATCCAGTCGTTTCCTCAATGGGTAATTCCAGTCTAAGAAATGATGACCCTGGGGAGAATGATTATTCCCTCTACCTCTGTTGTGACCAAAACCTCTCCCTCTCCTTCCACAGAAGTTCTTATTACTTCTAGCTTCACTCTCTGAAGCCTCTGTGTCTGTTGATGAGGGATCAATCAAAGGTTCTGCCTGTAAAGTTTTATTACTGAAGAAGAGA
Organism: Anomaloglossus baeobatrachus; assembly: GCF_048569485.1. Taxonomy (NCBI): domain Eukaryota; kingdom Metazoa; phylum Chordata; class Amphibia; order Anura; family Aromobatidae; genus Anomaloglossus; species Anomaloglossus baeobatrachus. The sequence continues at coordinate 317,731,700 of NC_134357.1, forward strand.
TAAGTTTTATTCTCCCTGAAATCTTGTACATCTCTAACAAACTGTTTATTATTATTATTATTATTATTATTTATTATTATAGCGCCATTTATTCCATGGCGCTTTACAAGTGAAAGAGGGTATATGCAGGGGCGTAACGATCGCGGTCGCAGAGGTCGCCACTGCGACCGGGCCCGCAGGGTTATAGGGGCCCGGCAGCCGCTCTGCAGAGCCGGCTGCCGGGCCCCTATGTGTAGTGCCGCTATGTAGTGGCCGACTGCGCGACCGTTAGGGGGCCGGCCTGTGAGTCAGGGGGGCCCAGTGTCTGCAGGGGGGCAGAGGGGCCCCTGACCTGGAGAGGCCACCAGGCGTTCCTGACCTGCTGCTGAGGAGATGTGATCCTGCATAGCAGACGGAATCCATCCCTACCAGGACCTGCGATGATGTCACGCCCATGTGACTGTGTGGGAGGAGACACAGGATGCCGGGGAGAAAGCAGGAGAAGATACTTCGAACACATGAGTGGTAATGAGAAAAGAGGGGACATGAGGGGAGGGGCTGCAGGGTGAGTGGGATATGAGGGCTGCAGACTGACAGAAGCATGTGAAGGGTGCAGAGTGTTTGAGAGGGGTAAGTTGGGGTACGGGCAGGGTGAGATATGTGGGTCAGGGTGTGTGTGTGATATGGGGGTGCAGGCTGTATAGGGAGCAGGGTGTGTGACATATGGGGGCAGGGGCATAACTACCGCAGTCGCAGGGGTCAGAAGTAGCTGAGAGGTACTTGTTTTTTTTATTTTGCTGGCTGCATGACACATATAGGCCCGGGGAAGCTGCCTGCATGATACATGGAGGCCCTGGTGGGGCTGGCTGGCAGGCTGCATTACACATAGAAGCCCTGGGGGCTGGCTGCATGACACATGGAGGCCCTGGGGGGGGCTGGCTGCATGACACATGGAGGCCCTGGGGGCTGGCTGCGTGACACATGGAGGCCCTGGGGGGGCTGGCTGCATTACACATAGAAGCCCTGGGGGCTGGCTGCATGACACATGGAGGCCCTGGGGGGGCTGGCTGCATGACACATGGAGGCCCTGGGGGCTGGCTGCATGACACATGGAGGCCCTGGGGGGGGCTGGCTGCATTACGCATAGAAGCCCTGGGGGCTGGCTGCATGACACATGGAGGCCCTGGGGGGGCTGGCTGCATTACACATAGAAGACCTGGGGGCTGGCTGCATGACACATGGAGGCCCTGGGGGGCTGGCTGCATGACACATGGAGGCCCTGGGGGGGCTGGCTGCATGACACATAGAGGCCCCGGGGGGGGGGGGGCTGGCTGCATGACGCATAGAGGCCCTGGGGGGGCTGGCTGCATGACACATATAGGCCCGGGGGAAGCTGGCTGCATTACACATGGAGGCCCTGGTGGGGCTGGCTGGCAGGCTGCATTACACATAGAAGCCCTGGGGGCTGGCTGCATGACACATGGAGGCCCTGGGGGGGCTGGCTGCATGACACATGGAGGCCCTGGGGGGGCTGGCTGCATGACACATGGAGGCCCTGGGGGCTGGCTGCATGACACATGGAGGCCCTGGGGGGGCTGGCTGCATTACACATAGAAGCCCTGGGGGCTGGCTGCATGACACATGGAGGCCCTGGGGGGGCTGGCTGCATGACACATGGAGGCCCTGGGGGCTGGCTGCATGACACATGGAGGCCCTGGGGGGGCTGGCTGCATTACACATAGAAGCCCTGGGGGCTGGCTGCATGACACATGGAGGCCCTGGGGGGGCTGGCTGCATTACACATAGAAGCCCTGGGGGCTGGCTGCATGACACATGGAGGCCCTGGGGGGGCTGGCTGCATGACACATGGAGGCCCTGGGGGGGCTGGCTGCATGACACATAGAGGCCCTGGGGGGGGCTGGCTGCATGACGCATAGAGGCCCTGGGGGGGCTGGCTGCATGACACATATAGGCCCGGGGAAGCTGGCTGCATTACACATGGAGGCCCTGGTGGGGCTGGCTGCATGACACCTGGTGGGGCTGGCTGCATGACACATGGAGGCCCTGGTGGGACTGGCTGCATAATACATGGAGGCCTGGGGGTGCTGGCTGCATGATACATGGAGGTCTATGGGACTGCATAATAAACATGAAGGACACCTTATATATAGACTATAGCAGCGCATTATACATGGAGGTCTATGGGGCTGCATTATAATACATATAGGACTATGGGGGCTACATTATAATATATTGAGGACTATGGAGGCTACCTTACACATGGTCTGTGGGGGTGCATTATAAAGCATGGGGGACTGGTGCAGTATAAAATATGGAGAACTATGGGAAATGCATTATAATACATGGAGGACTATGGGGGTGCATTCTAATATATAAAGGGTTATGTGGGACCCTTTATACTATATGGAAGGTTATGTGGGGGCCATTATAGTATTTGGAGAATTATATATGAGGGAGGAAAAAGATACAAGTATGGGATGGGAATGTTTTGTGCTGAGGGAAAAGGGCTCTTTCCCATGCTCTGCTATACATCTCTCAGCACCCAGCTTTCCCATGCTCTGCTATACATCTCTCAGCACCCAGCTTTCCCATGCTCTGCTATACATCTCTCAGCACCCAGCTTTCCCATGCTCTGATATGGGAAAGCTGGGTGCTGAGGGAAAGATGTATGACAGAGCATGGGAAAGCAGGGTGCTGATAGAGGGATTTTAGATCATGGGAAACCTGGGTGCTGAGGGTAAAAGCCAAGTGTCAGCATCATTATCCCGTACCCTAAGTGTTGTGTACATGGAGGGGGGCCCCGGTCCAAAGTTTGCACCAGGGCCCATCAAACTCTAGTTACGCCACTGGGTATATGTACAACAATCATTAACAGTACAAAACAGACAGGTACAGGAGGAGAAAGGACCCTGCCCGCGAGGGCTCACAGTCTACAGGGAATGGGTGATGGTACAATAGGTGAGGACAGAGCTGGTTGCACAGTGGTCTACTGGACTGAGTGCTATTGCAGGTTGTAGGCTTGTTGGAGGAGGTGGGTCTTGGGGTTCCTCTTGAAGCTTTCCCGGTAGGGGAGAGTCTGATGTGCTGAGGTAGAGCGTTCCAGAGTATGGGGGATGCACGGGAGAAATCTTGTACGCGATTGTGGGATTATGTTTCCTCTCTTTCACGCTATTTTGGAAATGTTGGAAACGTTCAATGGTTTTTTGTCATTTGGTTTTCTTTTTACCAAAATCAAATTCACCAGATAATTTTTTTGTGGAGTCTATAAGTTCTTTTAAATTATCACTAAGAGAGGATAAGGTTGATTTTCCTCCTCCAAAAGAAGACCCATAAATCTAAGTGCACTTTTTGTGGCCTCATTCTCCCATTTGTTAATAAACTCAGGACTTCTAGGCCTAGTGCCAGGATTTAAAGTTATCCGTAACCCTCGGGTGCAATCCTTGCCTTCCGATAATTTTCCAGGCTTTGCACCTCCCACGACGATGTAGTCTGGTCCTTGTAAACCTTATAAAGGTCTCTAAAAATATGGCCATAGGTGGGGGTGTACTTGTGACGCCCTGGCCTATCCGGTCGTCACAGGGTATTGTGCAATCTGCCCTTCTGCACAGTATCCACCCTCCTTGGTTACGGATCCTGGTCCTTTGGTGTTGCTAACAGCTTAGCCAATCGAAATCCTAGCAACACTTCCCACTTTTACCTACCAGACACACCATTGGGGGGCCTGAAGGGAATAGGGCCGCCCACATGTGGGGTTGGTGACGAGAAAGTGAGTTGAGGAGAGTTGAGTGGAGAGAGTGGAGAGAGGAGGTGAGGTGGCTCTCGTGAAAAGAGGCCACGGAGGAGAGCTCCTGTTTACTAGGTGGCAGACGTTGGTCTGGGCCCAGTAGGAGCTGGAACCCGGTCACAGGGGACAGTGTCAAGGTACACGGACTGCCGAGGAGGGCAGCCGGCGGCCTATTAGCTATCATCGGGCAGGGGCCAGGGCACGACGGGGTACGTGGACCACAGGCCGGAAAGTTGCTTCACGCGTTCCGGTAATTTACCCTACGGGGGTGAAGACTTCAAGTGTCAGCCCCAACCCGCTCCAAAATCGGGGTACTAGCGCACCGATGGGATAGGAGTTTCACACTACAGTCCAAAGAAATCCTACGCGTGAACCCTGAGGGCAAGCTCACTCCGTTAGCCATACGGGTGAGCGGGACCCGAAGAGTTTTATACCCACGGGTCCAACAGAGAAGAAGGTGCCAGGGATAGGGCTACAGACTGACAGCAAAACCAAGGGCACGGATCCAGGCGTGTTCCTCGCAGGCTGCAGTGGTGCTCAGAATTTTGGTTTACAAGCTGTCGGTGTAAATATTCTGGGACTGAGTGAGTACATTGGAAGATCCCTGTTCCTATTCCCCATGGCACCCAACTACCATCCCAACCATCAACGGGTCCCCGGGACACCAACCCCCTACCCACGGAGGGGTTAAACATCCGGCTGCCATACCATCGTCACTGGGATCCCTAATGGCAGCTGTGGTCCCTCACATTACCACGCACCGTGGGTGGCATCACAAACTTTTAAAAAAAACCCCTGTACATATCCCCCCCTCCTTTTAATCGAGTGGCCGAGCAACCCCCGGGTCCGGAGACCCCTCGAGCCAGCACGGATCCGGATCCGAGTGGCAGCAGCTCGGCTGCTTGCCCGGGAGTGGTACATACTTCTTAGATATTGTACCCTGAGCTGAAAAGACCTCCTTTGCCTCCTTGAGCCAGTGATCAGTATTTAATCCAACTGACAAAAACCTGCCATATCACAAATAAATCAATAAATAGTCAGCATGGGAGACAGATACCATATCCCCTGCATATTAAATAAACCTTAGACAATTATTCAGATATAGCACCAAGTGAGGATAAATATTAAAACATAACTTTTAATGTTCCTAAATAAAATTCAGTGTAGCACATACAGTACATCCTACAGTGGAATAAAAAGCTTCAAACACTTGCCCACACGAGGGAATGCATAAGTAGAACCCATGGATGTAGTGATAGTAGTCACCTATGTCTCAACCACTTCTGTAAATACAGAAAACAACCTCAGGGTACAAAAATAGGGCGTATTAGTCATGAACATACATGGACAGTGGTCCTGTCAGACATTAGTTATGCTCCCATCAGCATACAAACATTATATAACGGACAGAGATAGAACCTTCTCACCCATTCAGCTCATGGGTCTTGTCCGTAGTAGACTCAGCATCCTTGGATGGGGCTTTCAGTGGGCATGTTGATTTCACATGGGGAGGATCAAATCACCCTAATCCCAAACAGCTCCCACTCTTATAAGGTCAGTCCACACCTGACCTTCACTGTGGCTGCCACTCTTCTGTCCAGTCAGGTGTGGACTGCCCTTGTAAGGGAGGGAGCAAGGATATGCAGAGTCATGTAACATGCATCTAACTGACATCACAATGGCGGATATACAGGCAATCTGTAACTGTAATAGGTGGAGAGTATCTAAAAGTAAAATTGAAAATGACGAAACCCATCTTGGAGTTTTGATATTTAAAAACATTGCAGGCAGACAGCAGGACAATGGCATCAATCGCCCCCCTATTTTCCCATAGTGTCTCTACACAGCAGGCAAGTATGGTCCATGCAACACACAGGATGCGGTCTTGGTGTCTCACATGGGTCAAATACACCAGGTATGGTCACTTCCATTACAGCTGATGAGCACTCACTCATCCTGACTTTAGCAGATAAACAAGTGAAGGTTCTGCGGTTGGAGACCTGTGTGAAAATAGTTTTGACGGTGATGCCGGAGGAGGATAAAACAGCATAAGCAGTTAATTTGTCGGCTGGTGGTTGGGTAGTCTACATTTTAGCGCAGAAAGATTCCCACAGTAATGCATGCTGCTTGCGCATGTGCCGGTTTATGCATGTAAAAGTGAAATTATATGCATTTTTTGCCTCTACTGAGTCGATGTTTACAAAGTTGGCAGATAATGAAAGTTGGGTCATCCTTTGCTGTCTCAAAAAAGGACCAGGATAGGCAACCCTTCCTGTGAACTGCATACCCACGACCGCTGCTGGCCACAGCCAGAGTTGTGGATGAGGATGCAGGGCTTCTCATGTTTGCATCACTGGATGTTTGTATGGGAATCACCAACATAACCTACTCATCTTCCTCCTCCTCATCATCTGCTGAGCTACTCAGCATGCCTCTGGGTTCACAACAAGTGGGATCTACAACTTCATTGTTATGCTCTACGTTGTCCCACTCCTCCTCCTCCTGACCTGACATCACAGGACAGTACGCGTGCGCCTCAGGTATCTGACTCTGACTGATCATCTCCACCTCCGGGGGTTAACATCTTTTGACGAGGGTCAGGATCCTGCTTGGACCCTACTTTGTCTGGACCAAGATCCAGCTGACAAAGATTTTGGGTGTCAGTGCAGATGCTTTCCTGCTGTTGAGTCTGGGAATCTTTTGCAGCAGACCTCTGAAGCCCATGGGATAGAATGTGTGAAAAGTTCTGCAGACTCACCCATGTGTGGTTCCCCATAATCAGTTTGCTGGTTGGAGATTCGTGACACAGGGGAAAACAAGTGTAATTGGGGTGGCACCTCTGTGTAATGAATTGTTTTTTATGTTAAGGTGCTGGAAGAGGAGGAGCTGCCACTTTAGGCAACGTTTGCCATCCACTCTAGCACTTGCCATTTACCACCCTCATTTCGAAATGAAGAGATGTCAGCTGCCATAGAAATCTAGTGTAGTAGGCCGTCCAGTAATGGAATTTGTTCTCATTTCTCTTGGGATAGAATTATCTGATTTAAATTTTTCACTCTGTTTCATTGCAGCCATTTGGTAAACTCAAAAAAGTTCATTTTTTTCTCATTAATGTGCACTCTGTACCTCATCTTGACAGAAAACCCCCAGAAATAAGTAGACATTTTTGCAATTTTTTTTAAATAGGAAAAACTGAAATATCTCATGGTCATAAGTATTCAGACCCTTTGCTCAGGCACTCATATTTAAGTCACATGCTGTCCATTTCCTTGTGATCCTCCTTGAGATGGTTCTACTTCCTCATTGGAGTCCAGCTGTGTTTAATTAAACCGATGGGACTTGATTTGGAAAGGAATGCAGTGAGCTGGAGAAAAAGGTTTTATCCAAGAAAGATCATTAAAAAAAATGTTGGAAATGCTCATCTTGGCAGGTCGTGTCAGTCACAACAAACTGGAAATGACCAAAAGGACGGCTGCAGCAACCCCACGAATATAACACCAAACACCAGGAGAAGAAGAATGGGTATGATTGCTGGGCTGCCGTAGTCAGAGAAACATCCAGGAGTAGGTCAATAGTGATTTATTTCCACGCTTTTCAGAGAGAACCTTCTCCTTCCTCAGGAAAATCACATACACAAGGAGGTGTACACAGCTGGGTGTATATATAGGGAGCAGGTCAGCTCAAAGCACCTCCCCTTCAATTTTGAAAAAAAAGGTGTACTGTGAGACCAAACAGTATCAGAGAACACAAAACATAACCATTTTATACATGGATAGCTGGTATGATACAAACATAAATATGTAAAACACGCAAATGAAAAATTGCATCTGTACAAATGTATTCAAATGGAAACTACTAGAAACAAATAAAATAAAGAAAAAACATTTTCAATGTATTTCTATGGTCTAGAACCCCACAGTGATATTTAAGGTTTTGTCTGTATGAGTATTTTAGCCAACTGAGCTACTTGGATTATGGGTGTCATGGTGAAAAAACAAAAAGATCTGCAACTTGCAGTGTGGAAGTGAAATTCTAAAAGGTGAAGAACAAGAATGTTGTATCATACCAATTATCCATGTATAAAATGGTGATGTTTTGTGTTCTCGGATGCTGTTTCTTCTCACAGTATACCCTTTGTTTTCAAAATTGAAGGGCAGGTGCTTTGAGATACCTGCTTCCTTTATATACCCAGCTATGTACACCTCCTTGTATATGTGATTTTCCTAAGGAAGGAGAGTGTTCTCTCTGAAACGCATAGAAATAAATCACCATTGACTAATGCCGGCGTTACACAGTACGATCTATCGTGCGATTGCACGAGCAATCGTACCCGCCCCCGTCGTTTGTGCGTCATGGGCAATTAGTTGCCCGTGGCGCACAAAGTCGTTAACCCCCGTCACACGCACTTACCTCCCGGATGACGTCGATGTGGGTGGCAAACATCCACTTCCTGAAGTGGGAGGGACGTTCGGCGTCACAGCGACGTCACACAGCGGCCGGCCAATAGCAGCGGAGGGGCGAAGATGAGCAGGACATAAACATCCCGCCCACCTTCTTCCTTCCGCATTGCCGGCGGGACGCAGGTAAGCTGTGTTAATCGCTCCCGGGGTGTCACATGGAGCAACGTGCTCTGCCCCGGGAACGATGAACAACCGGCGCACAGAAGAAGAAACGACTTTTTGAAACTGAGTGACGTGTCAACGAGCAACGATAAGGTGAGTATTTTTGCTCGTTCACTGTCGCTCGTAGCTGTCACACGCTACGATATATCAAACGATGCCGGATATGCATCACTTACGACGTGACCCCACTTACATATCGCCCGATATATCGTACCGTGTGACGCCGGCATAACTCCTGGATGTTTCTCTGACTACGACATCGCGGCAATCATACCCATTCTTCTTTTCCTGATGTTTGTTGATTTGGAAAGGCACACACGTATCTATATAAGACCTCACAGCTCACAGTGCATGTCAGACCAAATGAGAATCATGAAGTCAAAGGAACTGCCCAAGGAGCTCAGAGACAAAATTGTGGCAAGGCACAGATGTGGCCAAAGTTACAAAAATTTTTTCGCAGTACTCAAGGTTCCTAAAAGCACAGTGGCCTCCATAATCCTTAAAAGGAAGAAGTTTGGGACAACCAGAACTCTTCCTAGACCTGGCCATCCAGCCAAACTGAGCACCTGGCAACAGAGTTAGTCCTTCACACTCCATATCACCCGCAGAGTAGTGGGAAAGTTGAGAGGTTAAATGGGACATTGAAAGCAAAAATGCTCAAGGCAGCACAAGATGCAGGGAAGCCATGACATTATTCAGTGTCAGGCATACCCCAACTGGAACTACCAAGCTGGGTCCCTATGAAATCCTGTTTGGACGTTCCCCCAGATTTGGTTGTATTTCCCACAGCAACTGTCCAATACCCTGACTAAGTTTGTTGTTGAATTGATTAAACATTTGACTAAAATACTTTCTCAAGTTTTCTCTTCCAATACAGATCCTCAGGACCTAGATCCAATCAGGAGACTGGGTCCTCATCATGAGATTCACCAGACGCATGCTTGAACCCAGATGCGACAGACCCTTCTAAGTCCTTCTCACAACAACTACTGCCATTGAAGTTGAAGGAAAGCACACATGGATCCATGCATCCCATTGCATGAAAGCAACAGACCCAGGAGAAGGGGTGGCTGCCAGCCCTTTTTCAACTAATACATATCTTGCCTGATACAGGGGGACAGTGGACACTGGGGACCATAACACGGGAAATAGGTCTGGTAAATCTTTGGTTCAATACTTCAGCTCCCTTAGTCTCACTGAAGGTTGATTATTGCCACATAGTAGATTGTCCATCCCGACGTTTGCAGAAGACCTTATGGAGATCCACAAAGTTAATTTTTATCACCACTGCTGAAACAGGGTATGGTTCCAATTGTCAGGAACAGGAATGGGGCTGCATGGATGAAAGAAAACAAAAATAAGAAGGTGAAATAGGAACACAAACTCACGCAGGCTCTGGAAAAAATGGATAAAACAGGAGAGAGCTTACTAACAAGGATGGTTTTTAGAAAAGGGTATTTCTATAAGCCATGTCAAGGAGAAGGATGGTGTCACACTCATGGTCAAGACATAGGATGTATGCCATTATATCTCACTATAAGGAATCCATCCGAAAACGATGACGGGTTATACGTCTTAGATACATATGAAAAAGGGTGAGTTGTGTGCAGAAGAGGGAAATTTTAGCTGCCGGATGTAAATAACAAACCTGTTTACCCTCCTCGATCTGTGTTAGTTGAAGGACTTGTGAAAGAGCAAGATTCCTTTTAAGCCTAGCATATAATGACAAATTGGCTCTACAAACACGGTTTTCAGATTCCAACCTGTTGTGAATGTCATCCAAGTGGGTGCTGGTGTGGAGCTCCCTTTGGTAGCCATGAATGGTAAGGAAGCGGAGTTTGAATCTGTGATTCAGATAGGTGATAGAATTAATTGGGAATCCAGGATATCCTATTGTAGATCTCCTTTATTTAGGAGAGCATTTTGTGCCTAGCGGTGGCCGGTGATAATGTTCCTGCCTGCTTCTGAAGATGGCTGGGAGTTTTTCCTTCTGTTTTTCCCATTTATTTGGTGCCTGAATCTACTCCAGATAAGTTTACCATTTCTGTGCTTAATTGCTGGATTTGTACTTAAGATTGTTTCTGCATATTCCATTTGGTTCTGTGTTTGGTTTCTTGTATGTGAGGATCTGTCTTTCTGCTTTTGTGCGCAGGACAGTTCTTCCAGCAAGAAAGGGAGCTCGCTCTCTGTTCATGTTTGGATTATTTGCACTTTAGAATATTATTTTTTCTGTGATTTTGTTTCATCCCATTATATCTGCAGTTCTGTTTAACCCCTTCACTACTTTGGACGGATCTATCCGTCATGGATCGTGTCCCGTTAAGACCGCCCCCCCGCGGTGGCGGTCGGCACACATATCAGCTGTTTTCAACAGCTGACATGTGTGCCTGCATGTTGCGAGTGGAATCGCTTCCACTCGCAACATTTGACCCCTTAAATCTCGCTGCCAAAGTCTGGCAGCGAGATCTATATGCGCGCGGCCATGTTTTTTACTTACCGCCGCCCCCACCGGAAGTCACGTGAGTGATCACGTGACTTTCGGTGGTTGCCATCGTAGCACAGGGTCATGTGATGACGCCTGCAGCTACTAAGTTTCACTTTCGTTTTCCTCGGCACGGAGCAGAGGGAAACAGGAAGTGACTGTATCTGCTGTTTACAGCTGTATAGCTGTGATCAGCAGATAGATAAGAGTGATCGGATTGCTGATCGCTATAGCCCCCTGGGGGACTAGTAAAATAAAAAAAAAAAGTAAAAAAAAAGTTTTAAAAAGTAAAAAAACAAAAAATCTAAAAGTTCAAATCACCCCATTGAAAATTAAAGGGTTAAAAAATATACACATATTTGGTATCGCCGCATTCAGAAATGCCCGATCTATCAAAATATAAAATCAATTAATCTGATTGGTAAACGGCATAGTGGCAAAAAAAATTCCAAACGCCAAAATTATGTTTTTTGGTCGCCGCATGTTTTACGTAAAATGCAATAACAGGTGATCAAAACGTAGCATCTGCGCAAAAATAGTACCATTAAAAATGTTAGCTCGAGACGCAAAAGATAAGCCATCACTGAGCCATAGATCCCGAAAAATGAGAACGCTACGTGTTTCGGAACATGGCGCAAAACGTGCGCCACTTTTATTGGACAAACTTGTGAATTTTTTTAACCCCTTAGATACAAGTAAACCTATACATGTTTGATGTCTACAAACTCGCACCTACCTGAGGCATCACATAGATACATCAGTTTTACCATATAGTGAGCACGGTGAATAAAACATCCCAAAAACTATTGTGCAATCACACTTTTTTGCAGTTTTTCCACACTTGGAATTTTTTTGCTGTTTTCCAGTACACTATATGGTAAAACCTATGGTTTCATTTAAAAGTACAACTCGTCCCGCAAAAAAACAAGCCCTCATATGGCAAGATTGACAGAATAATAAAAAAGTTACGGTTCTTGGAAGAAAAGGAGCAAAAAACAAAAACGCAAAAACGGAAAGTGCCCGGGGGCTGAAGGGGTTAAAGTGTCTAGCACAAGAATACCTGATATAGTGGGGGAGAGTCTGTGTGTTCTCAGTATTTTTTATTATCAGGAGATTGGTATTTTTTGCAGGATTTTTAGCTGGCCGCAATCAGTTATCTGTCCTGTCCTGTTCTATCTAGTAAGTCGGGCCTCACCCTTGCTGATCTATATTTTCTATCTGTGTATTGTTTTCTTACATCACCGTTGTTGCATGTTGGGGGCTTGCTATTTCTTTGGAGACTGCTCCGAGGCAAGTTAGGATTCCTTGTTTCTATCTTTGAGGTGTAGCAAGTTTCTCAGGCAGTGACGAAGTGTCTAGGTATGTTAGGAACATCCCACTGCTACTTCTAGTGTTGTCTGATAGATATGGGATTGTGGTCAGCTCAGTTTCCAACTACTCTTGTGGTTTTGTTTTTTCCTGATTAATGGGATTTTTTGTGATTGTCCATGGTTACCAGATCACAACACCAACCTCTGGCTTGAATGGCTTTTATACACAGCAACTTGTGCAACAGCCAGACGACACCTAGGTACTGTACCATTTCCCATAGATCCCAAAAGTGATAAGGAGCATTTCAAATGTGTATTATCCTTTTATACTAACCAAACAATCCCTTCAAAAACATGCCAAACCTTAAAAGGCATACCCACCCTACATCAAAAGGAAACAAATTGGTTATGGGATCAACCATTATCCATCGGACTATGCCTGTTTCGAGTGCAATGACCTGGGGTTACCCGTGGGTAACCTGCCACCCCAATATTTTAGCCAAACCATTGATGTACAACCAAACAGCCCATATAGTTAATAAATCAATCACGCCAATTGCATGTATACTGGCTATGACATAAAAATAAGAGCTAGTTTACAAATACCCTGGAAAGGACAATGCGCCCCAGTAAAAGTACTAATATCATTTCACACATTTAATTTGCCCACTTCCGAAAACCAAGCCAAAAATAGAGAAGAACAATAACTAAAAGGGTCCTTTGATTCCCATGTCTACATAGACTTTATAGGGGTCCCAATTTCCAGATGACTTGAAAGCTAGAGACTAGGTAACAGGAGGGTTTAAGTCAATATTGCCAATGATCACAGTGAACAAAAATGTAGACTGGATAAACTACCTATATCATAACCAACAGCGCCTTGTAAACTATGCTAGGGAGGCCCTAAAAGGAATAGTGGAACAAGTAGGCCCCACCTCTGTTATAGCATTCCAAAACAGAATGGTGTTGGATGTGATCCTAGCGGAAAAAGGGGGGGACTGTAAAATGATAGGGACTAAATGCTGCACCTTCATACCCAATAATAAAGCCCCGGATTGGAGCATAACAAAAGCCTTAAAATGACTCACTGACCTATCAGATGAACTGGCCCAAAATTCAGGTGTTAAAAATCCATGAGACATCTGATTCGGTTGATGGAATTGGTGGCAGGATGGTCTCATCAAATTAGGAATGGTTGTTCTCTGCATTTTTGTTGTATTGGCCTTAATTCTGTGCTGTGTAGTTCCATGTACTGTCCCAAGCTATGGATAAGATGGTAATGGCCATGCATGCGACCTTTAGAATTCCTCTGGAAAACTATGAGGTTCCAGGTGGAAACAATCCAGATGAGTATGCGGCTATGAGGAAGCTGCCACATCTCTCCCAGGAAGAATATATTAACATAGAACCCGATCAAGAGGGACAAAAAGAGGATTTGACTTACTTCTGCGCAAGTCCGTTAAGAGCGAGTCCATCCAGGAGGGATGGGTTATCTCATAAGCGGTGAAACAACCATCAATGCAGTACGACAGATCGACAGGTTCAAGAGACTTAGGGAAAAATGTTGGCCATCTCCAAAGGGGGGACTGTTAAGGATATGTAGATTGAGAGAAATATCCAAAATGGCGCTAGACTCCTCAACCACAGCCATAATTGTACTCTGAGACCATGAGACTTTTTTCCGGACTTTTTTATGATTAAGCTTATTGCACAGCTTGGAAATGTTATAATTGTAGCAATATTGATCCAAATAAAGCTTTTATTGCAGTTTGACCTACAATAAGTAAATACATACACTTGTGGGAAGCTCCCCAAGAGACTGATATATAAATTTAATATTTCCTCAATAAAATAGAACAAGTTCTGCTTTGATCAAATATTAACGAGGTCAGCGTGGTTCTTTCCGTGCACAGACTCTCTAATATCAGATTTGGCCGCAGACAAAAACATAACATACTATTGGAGTGTGCACCCAAATCATCACATCTGCAGCAGGTTCAGATGTACATAGGCCAAGTTGAATAGGAAGGCTCCTGGGGTTAGGGTGGCCCATTTGTATTACAGATGTCTTAGATACTGTGATCATTCCACTTTCTCTCTAATAGATTCCCCTCAAATATCGAGAGGACTCCCTTTCTTGGGTCCGATGTGTGGAGGGTGGACTTGCCCCTGTACTGTTTATGCAATGTATTTTATGTGTTATACCAACTGTATATGTTAATGTGTTATGCTACTAGCTGCTGCAGGTTCCAGGTACAGTAGGGCGGGACTATCACCAAAGGCACCATTTGGTGGTTGGCAGGATGGAAGAAGCAGGGTTAAAGGAGAAGTGACAGATGTGGGAAATAGTACAGTTGGGAGGTCTAGAGAGGAGCCAGTGTAGAATAGGGATCAAGTGTGAGAAGATGTTATTAGAGATTAGCGAACCTTTGGAAGTTCAGCTTGCCAGGTACATTCGAACCTTAGATAAGGTTTGGTTTGTAACCCTGACTGGAACCGAAAATAAATGGGCAGTTTGTGTCTCTACATGCAGCCAGCCATAAGTAAATAATTTCAGGGCAGGGTGGGCAGAGTTTTTCAATTTTTTTGTATGCACACTGCATCTGATTTTACCCCAAATGTGAGCCGTTCAAACACTGCACGCAGTTTGCACAGGGCTGAGCATCATTCATACCCAAGCACAGAGCTGCATGCTTGAGTGGTTTGCACTCATAACTCACTTGAACTTGGAACACAAACCTTGTATATTTAGAAGTCGGTTTTTGAACCCAAACCTCAGGTTCGTTCATCTGTAGACGTGATATCCGTGCTAGGTCCGGTCAGAGAACACTTAGGTTACTTCGAGAGGTCTGAAGCCTATGCGGACCAGAATTAGATGAAGGGGAACAGAGTCAGGGTGATGGAGACACAGACCTTGAGTCTTGAGGAAGAAATTCAAGATAGCGGAGGGGACCAGGTCGAGGACTAATACCCCAAATTGAGAGGAAGGAAAGGAAAGCCATATCTGTCATAACAGTGTAAAGAACAATGGTGAACATTTCTGTTTGGCCAAGTGAACTCTAGTGTTGCGTGTGTTACTAACTGTCTATGATGACGATTGCCAGTGGGGTGATGGACACCAGCCTGAAGAAACCAGTAAGTGTCATGTACCCCACCTGAAGTCACATCTGCCAACTAGGTCTCCATGGAAAAGGAGTGCGATGCCCATGCAGTGTCCGTGTCCGTGTCCCAAAAATAAGCCCTAACAGGAATTTTCAGCCTTTTCGGAGTAAGTCTTCAGTATAAGCTCTACCCTGAAAAAAAGCCCTAGCTGCAGTTCAATTATGAAGTGTGCATGCAGCTACAAAAGTTAAAGAATACTGCAGGACACTTCATTAAAGAAAGCAGACACCCCCAAAAGCAAAAAGACATACCTGAAAATCATACTCACCAGAGTGGGACGCTGTGGAACATGAGAATCTGCAATGCAATGCATTAAGGACCTGTGGTAGAACGCAAACACATGCACACACATACACACATATCTGGTGATACCGTAATGCTCTGGTGACCTGGGACGCTGTGGAATGAAAGGACTTGCAGTGGAACGCATTGAAGACCTAATGTGGAATGCATTTTTGCACTCCACCGCAGGTCCACAATGCATTCCACCAGAGGTCCTCACATTCACAACATCCCAGGTCCCCTTGTCTGCCAGAAGCAGTGCGGTATAACCAGATATGTGGGTGTGTCTGTTTTGTCTCTGATGTGTGTCTGATGTGTGTGTTAGTGCTGGTCAGCTGGAAGCAGGGGAGGACCGCTGTGGAGAAGACAAGAACCTATAGGGAGTGCGCGCTGAAACCGTGGGGCAACGCAGATGTCCGGGGTCTGGTACTTATGATTTTACTGGGGGGGGGCTGTCATTTTTGGGGTTAAACTTACCTCCAACTCATGTTCCCCCCTAAAGATGGCTTACCTCGAAAGTAAGCCAAGCGCATTTTTTGGGGCAAAAAAAAAAATAAGACAGTGAGGAAACATATATTTAATTACTTTGTTTAGTGGTGTCTGTGTTGTCACTAGAGATGAGCGAACCGGTCCCGGTTCGGCTCGAGGTCGGCTCGCCGAACGGGGGTCCCGTTCGAGTTCGGTTCGTCGAACGTTCGACGAACCGAACTCGAACGTATAGGCTATAATGGGAGGCAATCACAAACACATAAAAATGCATTATAAATGTACACAAACAGTTAATAAACATTGCCATAACACTTACCAGTCCTCGCGATCCCTTCTGCACTCTGTCTCCTGCCGCTATTCCATCCGATGATCGCTGAATCCTCCTGGTGACCTGCACTGCCAGCAGAGATGCAGGACCTATCGTGACGTCAAAATAGCCATGTGACCAGTCACGTGGCTATTATCTCATTGGCTACAGACTGGTCACATGACTATGACACGTCATGTAGGACCTGCGAGTGCATCTCTCCGGTACACGGTGCACATATGTGTATCGCCGTGTACCGGCGACATGCTCTAGCACACGGTCGACTCCCCATTCCGTTAGGGACCGGCTGACACAGCCGGTCATTAACGGAGATCACCGTTGCCATAGCAACGCAGTTAGCGGTGACGTCACCGCTAACCGCGGCTCCGAGAGCACCGTTGCTATGGTAACGCGTCTGTCAGCGTTACCGCTGTTACCGCTGACAGCCAGCAGTGATCAGTCACGGAGTGAAGGCTGCACGCTGCTTCACGATTGTAGTGAGGATTGTACTGAGGATGAGGTTCCCCAGCCCATGATGGGCTGGTGCACATCATCCTCCTCACTACAATCGTCACTACTGCTACACTAGTGAGGATTGTACTAAGGATGAGGTTCCCCAGCCCATGATGGGCTGGTGCACCTCACCGTCACTACAATCGTCACTACTACTACACTAGAAAGAAAGAAGACAGAAGAGCAGGATCGTGGAGGGCTGACAGGGGGTAATAAAGATGGAGTCTCTAATGTGTCTGTGTATTTATTTCTATTAAAGTATTTTTTCTCTGTGTGGTGTTTTTTTTAACCCTTTATTGGAGATTCTTAATGGCCGGGTCAAACGTGCCTGACATTAAGAATCTCTGGCTTAATACTGGCTAGTAAAACAAAGCCAGTATTAACTCATGATTACCCAACAAGCCACCCGGCTCCAGGGCTGTTGGAAGAGTTGGATACAGCGCCAGATGATGGCGCCTCTATGAGAGCGCCATTTTCTGGGGCGGCTGCGGACTGAAATTCGCAGCAGAGGCGCCCAGAAACCTCTGGCTAACCTGTGCCGCGGATTCCAATCCCCATCTGCCTAGTTGTACCTGGCTGGACACAAAAATGGGGCGAAGCCCACGTCATTTGTTTTTTAATTATTTCATGAAATAAGTGAAATAATTAAAAAAAACGGGCTTCCCTATATTTTTCGTTCCCAGCCGGGTACAAATAGGCAACTGAGGGTTGGAGGCAGCCCGTGGCTGCCTGCTGTACCTGGCTAGCATACAAAAATATGGCGAAGCCCATGTCATTTTTTTGGTGGGCAAAAAACTTCTGCATACAGTCCTGGATGGAGTATGCTGAGCCTTGTAGTTCTGAAGCTGCTGTCTGCTCTTCTCCATACAGACAGACAGCAGCTGCAGAACTATAAGGCTCAGCATACTCCATCCAGGACTGTGCGCAGAAGTTTTTTGCCCCCTGAAAAAATTATGTGGGCTTCGCCATATTTTTGTATGCTAGCCAGGTACAGCAGGCAGGTACGGCTGCCCCCAACCCCAAGTTGCCTATTTGTACACGGCTGGGAACCAAAAATAAAGGGAAGCCCTTTTTTTATTATTTCATGAATTTCATGAAATAATTAGAAAACAAATGACGTAGGCTTCGCCCCATTTTTGTGTCCAGCCAGGTACAACTAGGCAGCTGGGGATTGGAATCCGCAGCACAGGTTGGCCTGAGCTTTCTGGGCCCCACTGCTGCGAATTGCAGTCTGCAGCCGCCTCAGAAAATGGCATTTTCATAGAAGCGCCATCTTCTGGCGCTGTATCCAACTCTTCCAGCACCTGCCTGCTATACCTGGCTAGCATACAAAAATATGGCGAAGCTCACGTCCTTTTTTTGTAGTTTTTTGGCAAAAAAAAATAAAAAAATTTTTCCCTGGATTTTCCATTGCCAGTGAAGGTAACACCAAGCAGTGGGGGTTAGCAGCCAGTAGCTGATTGGATTACCCTTAGCTAGCAATACAAAAAATGCAGCGGGAGCCCATATATATTTTTTTAATTATTTATTTAAATAACTAAAAATAAAATGGGCTTCCCTGTATTTTGATTGCTGGACATCACAGTGCTGTAAAAATAAATCTTTAAAAAAATGACGTAGCGCTCTGCGGTATTTTTGATTCTCAGCGCAGATAAAGCAGACAGCTATGGGTTGCCACCCCCATCTGCATGCCGTTACCTTGGTTGGCAATCAAAATACAGGAAAGCCCATTAATTTTTTCTATTTAAAAAATAGTTAAAAAAAAAAATGACGTTGGGTCCCCCCATTTTTGATAGCCAGCTAGGGTAAAGCAGACGGCTGTAGCCTGAAAACCACAGCTGGCAGCTTTACCGTGGTTGGGGATCCAATGTGGAGGTCCCCTCAGGCTCTTTTTTATAATTATTTTATAAATATTAATAATTACACAATAAAAGTAGGGTCCCCCCCAAATTGGATCACCAGCCAAGGTAAAGCGGACAGCTGTGGTCTGGTATTCTCAGGGTGGGAAGGTCCATAGTTATTGGGCCTTCACAGCCTAAAAATAGCAGGCCGCAGGCACCCCAGACGTGGCGCATACACTAGATGCGCCAATCCTGGCGCTTCACCCCAGCTCATCCCGTGCCCTGGTGCAGTGGCAAACGGGGTAATAAATCGGGTTGATACTAGCTGTAAAGTAACCTGAGATCAAGCCCAGCAGTTTGTGATGTCATGGCGTCTATTAGATACTCAACATCATAAACTGTCAGTACTAACAAAAAAAAAAAAAATCGACAAAAGAAATTTATTTGAAAAAACAGTCCCCAAAACATTTCCTCTTTCACCAATTTATTGTAAGAAAAAAAATAAAGGGGTCCCACGACGACTCTGGACCGTCTAGAATATGGGGGAAAGACACTCAGGGAACGTATCCCCCATTTTCTAGGAGTGCGGACCCTTCATGTGAGGAGTGTGGGTGCAATGAATCTGCACTCACTCTTCTCGGGTCCACAGCAGCAAAGTCCATGTCGTAATGGTTGCTACCAAAGCTGCAATGCCCTGCTCATGAGGTAAGGGCATGCCTAATCAGGAGAACTACTGTAGAGGAAGCTCTGCTCACTGGTATATAGGTGCTCAGAGGTAATAATAGATAAAATTAGTAACCTCGGCACTCTAAATCTCCCAGACTAAGTCAGTAAGTCACAACGGATAGTAATGCAAAATCACTCTTTATTGGTCCGTATTAAGAAAAAAAAATTTTTCATAAGCATATATGTTTTTGTCCAAAACATGTTACAAATGACGTTTCGGCCTGAGCCTTCGTCAGATTGTACTTATCTGCATGTAATTATGAAAAATGACAATAATCAGTATCACATAAGAGTGAGAGAACAATAACATAAACTCGAACAATGTAGAGGTACAATTGGGATGCAGCAAAAAAATTGCAACACAGCAAGAAATGAAACACATGATACAAATGTCATAATACAGTACAAGGACAATATAGTAATGACAAATATGGGTACAGCTCTGGTACGAAAGAGATGTCAATCATAAAGTAACATGTGCAGTAGGTGTAGAGCTACAGTATGCATGGCAGAGCTAATGGGTAGACCGACCATAGAAAAAGAATGGAGAAAAACTGGAGAAAAAGTGGAGAAAAAAATGGAGAAAAAGTGGAGAAAAAGTGGAGAAAAAGTGGAGAAAAAAATGGAGAAAAAAATGGAGAAAAAGTGGAGAAAAAGTGGAGAAAAAGTGGAGAAAAAAGTGGAGAAAAAATGGAGAAAAAGTGGAGAAAAAGTGGAGAAAAAGTGGAGAAAAAGTGGAGAATAAGTGGAGAAAAAGTGGAGAAAAAGTGGAGAAAAAGTGGAGAAAAAAGTGGAGAAAAAAATGGAGAAAAAGTGGAGAAAAAGTGGAGAAAAAGTGGAGAAAAAGTTGAGAAAAGTAAAGAATAAGAGGAGAAAAAGTGGAGAAAAAGTGGAGAAAAAGTGGAGAAAAAAATGGAGAAAAAGTGGAGAATAAGTGGAGAAAAAGTGGAGAAAAAGTGGAGAAAAAGTGGAGAAAAAGTGGAGAAAAAAATGGAAAAAAAGTGGAGAAAAAGTTGAGAAAAGTGGAGAAAAAGTGGAGAAAAAGTGGAGAAAAAAGTGGAGAAAAAATGGAGAAAAAGTGGAGAAAAAGTGGAGAAAAAGTGGAGAAAAAGTGGAGAAAAAGTGAAGAATAAGTGGAGAATAAGTGGAGAAAAAGTGGAGAAAAAAATGGAGAAAAAGTGGAGAAAAAGTGGAGAAGAAGTGGAGAAAAAGTGGAGAATAAGTGGAGAATAAGTGGAGAAAAAGTGGAGAAAAAGTGGAGAATAAGTGGAGAATAAGTGGAGAAAAAGTGGAGAAAAAGTGGAGAAAAAGTGGAGAAAAAGTGGAGAAAAAGTGGAGAAAAAAATGGAGAAAAAGTGGAGAAAAAGTGGAGAAAAAAATGGAGAAAAAGTGGAGAAAAAGTGGAGAAAAAGTGGAGAAAAAATGGAGAAAAAAATGGAGAAAAAGTGGAGAAAAAGTGGAGAAAAAGTGGAGAAAAAGTGGAGAAAAAAATGGAGAAAAAGTGGAGAAAAAGTGGAGAAAAAAATGGAGAAAAAGTGGAGAAAAAGTGGAGAAAAAGTGGAGAAAAAATGGAGAAAAAAATGGAGAAAAAGTGGAGAAAAAGTGGAGAAAAAGTGGAGAAAAGTGGAGAAAAAGTGGAGAAAAAAATGGAGAAAAAGTGGAGAAAAAGTGGAGAAAAAAATGGAGAAAAAGTGGAGAAAAAGTGGAGAAAAAGTGGAGAAAAAGTGGAGAAAAAAATGGAGAAAAAGTGGAGAAAAAGTGGAGAAAGAGTGGAGAAAAAGTGGAGAAAAAGTGGAGAAAAAAATGGAGAAAAAGTGGAGAAAAAGTGGAGAAAAAGAAGTGGAGAATAAGTGGAGAAAAAGTGTAGAAAAGTGGAGAATAAGTGGAGAATAAGTGGAGAATAAGTGGAGAAAAAGTGGAGAAAAAGTGGAGAAAAA
Organism: Anomaloglossus baeobatrachus; assembly: GCF_048569485.1. Classification (NCBI taxonomy): domain Eukaryota; kingdom Metazoa; phylum Chordata; class Amphibia; order Anura; family Aromobatidae; genus Anomaloglossus; species Anomaloglossus baeobatrachus. The sequence continues at coordinate 317,753,155 of NC_134357.1, forward strand.
GTGGAGAAAAAGTGGAGAAAAAATGGAGAAAAAAAATGTAGAAAAAGTGGAGAAAAAATGTAGAAAAAGTGGAGAAAAAATGGAGAAAAAGTGGAGCACCCTTTGGTGCCTTTCATGTGGCACTAAGGGGTGCTTAGCTTTATATTTAGCCAAAAAAATGAAAAAAAAAATGACGTTGGGTTCCCCCTAGTTTTGTAGCCAGCTAGGGTAAAGCAGACGGCTGCAGCCTGCAGACCACAGCTGGCAACCTCACCTTGGCTGGTAATCCAAAACTGAGGGCACCCCACGCTGTTATTTTAAATTAAATAAATAATTTAAAAAAAAAACACGTAGGGGTCCCCCAAAATTGGATCACCAGCCAAGGTAAAGCAGACAGCTGGGGCCTGATATTCTCAGACTAGGGAGGTCCATGGTTATTGGACTCTCCCCAGCCTAAAAATAGCAGGCCGCAGCCGCCCCAGAAGTGGCGCATCCATTAGATGCGCCAATCCTGGTGCTTCGCCCCAGCTCATCCCGCACCCTGGTGCGGTGGCAAACGGGGTAATATATGGGGTTAATACCAGATGTGTAATGTCACCTGGCATCAAGCCCTGGGGTTGGTGAGGTCAGGCGTCTATCAGATACCCGACATCACCAACCCAGTCAGTAATAAAAAAAAATAGACGACAAACACATTTTTATTTGAAAAAACACTCCCCAAAACATTCCCTCTTTAACCAATTTATTAGAATGAAAAACAAATCCAGGTCTGGTGTAATCCAAGGGGTTGCCATGATGATCCACACTGTCCCAGTCAATGAAGAGAAGAATGTTCCCCATTGGCTGGGAGAGCAATGCAGTGACCTGAGCTAACATCAATGGGTCAGCCCAGGTCACTGCAGGGCATGATAAGTGCTGCTGTCAGCGAGGTACATTACCTGCGCTGATCTCCAGCACACTGACAGTCCCTGTCACTGAGTTCAATGACCGGCGCCTTCACACCAAGTATCGCGAGAGGTCCGTGACGTCACCGCTAGTCAGTCTCGGGTCGGAAGCGAGAGGTGATGTGACAAGCGGCGGCCATGGAGGACAGTGACAGCGCTGAGGTCGGGATGGCGGGACTTCATCACCGCAGGTAAGCCGAGCGGGGGGGGGTGTGTGTGTGTGTGTGTGTGTACATGCCGCGGGCAGGAGGGGGCGGAGCGAGCTGAGCGGGGACGTGTGGGCTTCCTGCACGTAACTAAGATAAACATCGGGTTACTAACCAAAGCGCTTTGCTTGGATACCCGATGTTTATCTTGGTTACCAGCTTCTGGCAGGCTGCCAGCGATGGCTCCTGCACACTGTAGCTGTAAAAAGCCCTGCTTTTTGCTGCTAGAACCGTTCTTGAACGTATCTAGAACTATCGAGCTTTTGCAAAAAGCTCGAGTTCTAGTTCGATCTCGAACAGCCCCAAAAATCACTTGAGCTTAGAACTGGAGAACCTCGAACCGCGCTCAACTCTAGTTGTCACTAAAACTCATAGCTTTAGCTACAATCCACAGACAGCTTGATGATGGGGAGAGCCAAGACACAATTCCTGCACAGGATCCCTTCACAGTCAGTGTCCACCTCTGCAAGGCCTTGAGTAAGCAAGGCCGAAAAGATAGCTCAAGGGAAAGATAAAGGAATTTTGAGAATGTATAAAATTCTACCAGTTATCAGTAATGACAATGAGTTGTGGAACCAGCCATAGTTTCTTCATATTAAAGTCTCCTCACATGTAATGAAAATTCAATCTAAATTCTATGCTCACAATAAAAATAATAATGCTAGACCAGATAGCCATCCCTCCAGAATTAGATTACCATTTTTTTTGCATTCATATATGTGATTCTGAATTATAAACACGGTCTACTAATTTTTGATTCATTATTGATTGCTTTTGGAACTAATTAAACAATACACAAACACAATTAATTAATTATTCACCAGTGCACCTTCTTTCTTCACAAAGGAACAATCACCCCAGGGAAAGCAGAATAATTAAAAATGCAATTTTGCTTGTTTAAGCATACAGAGATAGAAGCGTCTCCGAGGACAAGGTCTGTGTGTACAACAAATTCTATGATTCATCTTAAAATTACTAAGCCAGAAAAAGCCTCGGGGCTGAGAGAACCATTTGGTGCAAGTATGGTCCCTTCTGCTTTTGCTCTGATGTTGGGAAACAGCTGCTCATACAAGAGTAAAACAAGACGCGCTCAACCCCTTACATTCTCTCTCCCTTGAATTACCATAAGCAAGCTTATCTTAAAGGTGCTGCAGTCTCAATATTTTTTTAATTTATCTGTGTCTGGAGTAGGAAAATTTAGCAAATATGTAATTTTAAAATATCGTTTTTTATTCATCTAAGGCCCGTTTCACACGTCAGTGAAAAACAGACTTTCTTCACTGACGTGTAAAACACGCACATGTCCCTGCGTGTGCCATGATTCACGGCACACGTTGGTTGTCTAAGTGCAATCCGGGCTCCGTTCTCCGTGGCCCGTGATTGCACTTAGAAATCAACTCACCTGTGCCTGCTCCCGCTGTCCTTGGTGCTGATCGCTCCCGCGGTGCAGCATCCGGCCGGCGCTGACCCCCGCAGCAGCTGCTTCCGGGTCGGCTGTGTCGTGCACCATGAATATGCGCAACAATAATGAGCTGGCTCAGAAGCAGCAGGCAGAACAGGCTACAGAGAGCGCCGCTGGAGCCGGGTGAGTTAAAATGCTTTTTATTTTAGAAGCACGTTTTTTTCTGGCACGTGTTTCACGGACCACACCACTGCGTGGTCCGTGGGACATCAGTGATGCCGGAAAAAAATGGACATGTCTCCGTGCGGCAATCACGGACACGCGGGTATGCCGCACGGAGACACGTGCAGTGAAAAATCACTGACGTGTGAGCAGACCCATTCATTATAATGGGTCTGCGTATGTCAGTGATTCTGGTACGTTTAAAAAAAAGCACAAACGTACCAGAATCACTGACGTGTGAAAGGGGCCTTACGAATAAGTATGAACTTCTATTCTCCTTGCAGCCGTTCACTTCCAGTCATGAAAAAAACACAATTTTGACATGTTTTCTTGGAAATTATTTTAACGATGTAGATTTTGTGGTAAAAATGACCCACAATATGATTCTCCTCATTGGTATGATTATAGCAATACCAAATATGACCAGTTTTTATTATTTTATGGTGAAAAAAAATCAGAAGTTTATAAAAAAAATATTTGGGGAATTGTGGTTCCATTTTCCAAGACCTGTAACGTTTTCATTTTTTTGGTTGATGTAAATGTGTGATGGCTTATTTTTTGCGGGGTGAGACATTTTTATTAATAACATTTTATGATGTTTTGATCGCTTGTTACAGCATCTTTTGTGGTAATTGCAGTGACAAAGACAACTTAATTTTAATCTTCTTGATTTCTTTTGTTTGCAGTGTTTACCGATTGAGTTAATTACGTTTACTATATATCTTGATAGATTGGACTTTTCTCAACATGGTGATAACACTTGTTTTTTTTATTAATTTTATTTTTAATGTGGAAAAAGTAGAGTGATTTGAACTTTTGTTTTTTTAAAAACAATTTTAATTTTACTTCTTATTGTTCTTATTAGTCATCTTAGGAAATAGAATAGTCATTCTTAATAGTCATCAACTTGCACCTGAAGAACATCTCTAGAATCCGCCCCTTTCTCACTATAGAAACAACAAAAGCCCTCACGGTGGCCGTGATCGATTCCCGCCTTGACTACTGTAATTCTTTATTAATTGGCCTCTCCCTCACTAGACTTTCCCTTCTCCAGTCCGTCCTTAATGCTGCAGCCAGGGTCACCTATCTGACTAATCATTATTCGGACACTTCCGCTCTGTGCCAGTCTTTGTACTGTCTGCCCTTACATTATTTGTATATTGTAATGCTTACGGATGGTGTAGAGGCAGTGAGTGGGAGTAGTTGACCCACTGGAAACACAGGGGGACCTGGACTTAGTGGGAGGGGCTTAACTAAGCACCTACCATGAGGTGGACACCAGGTACAACTCCCAGGGCAGTGACCGGGACTGTGGCAGCTGACCACCAGGACAAGATACAGACTTAGGTATAGGCACAGGTGCAGGCAAGTACAATCGAGATGGCTGAGGCAGGCAGGTGGGTACGGACAGGTATGGTGGGCATGACAGGGACATGTAAGTATGGGAAAGTAGGTGCAGGTGAAGGACACAGAAATAACGGGAGAGGAGCATGGGAACCTAACAAATAGCAAGCTAACAGACTGAAGACTGACTGACTAATTAAAGGTGTTGCACAGGAAATTCCCCTAATGGGAAGGTGCCTTAACTACATAGTGCCTTTCAGCCATAGGCTAAGAGGCATTTCCTGGAAATAACAAGCCGGCCCTTTAAGAGGAGGGCCAGTGTACACGCATAGTAGGCGTATTCCCAGGGAGCCTGTGCTATGTGCACAGGCCCTGGGGGAGAGGGAGGCAGATGAGCATATGGGTGGCTGCAGAGCTGCAGAGAGGACTGGATCTCAGCTCCTGGAGGGACTCCTTCCTGGACCTTGAAAGGAAGATGGCACTGACTTCCAGGGTAGGCCTCACTGGAGCTTAGGGAACCAGACATCTTTCCGGCCTCACAGCACATGCATGATTGAAGAGTTTTGCACCTCCGCAGTAGAAGCACAGTCCCAGGGCTCGACTGGTATCTTGACGTTGATCCAACATCCTGACATGGTCCTTCTGCATAGGTTCAAGAGCAGGAGTGCCCACCGTAAACTGGGACATTGGTGGCTTCTGGAGGGATGGAGCCAGATGTAGAGATTCTCTATCGTGTCTGACCTCCATGGATCGCTCCTGGAACATAAGAAAAAATTCCTATAAAAAATAACCTTTAATTCAACATTTAAAAGGTATACAATTTACCAATAAATAACACTCTCTCTAATAGTGAAAGGGCAAAAAATAGGTATAATACCAAAGTTTTAAAGGGAGGGGGAAAAACTGACCCTAATGCACCCCTACTGTGTCCCTACCTATCAATGGAGGGTATGATGCCCAAGGGTTGTGGCGCCCCCTTCACCGATAGGAGACCCTAAGAACTCCTTGATATGCCCTACACTACACAAATATGTGCACCAAAAGTGAAAACAGAAATATTTAAAACAAAACTACTGATGACAGAAATTGCCATCCATAATATAGCAGTCACTTATCTGGCATAAAGGTCGCGCAGTCACGGTCTTAATGATCAGATGTGTTTCCCCCTGTTTATTCCATAGGGTTCATCAGGGGACAGCTTAAAGCAATATCCAGGACAGAAGATGTTAAGTCCCAGTAGAAACCAGAGTCTAGGTGCTGTGAGGAGATTCAAGCGAGAGCCTCCCCGCCGAGGTGCGACATCAGGAATGTCTCTTTGGCCCGCTCCAAAGGGAACCGATGTAGCAAAAGTTCAAAGTGAACACTGATTGATGAACCTTCGGCATTGCTTGGAATCACCGTCAAAACTTGGATGAGGAGACAAACAGGGCCAGGGTTCCGTCGGTGCCAGAGCTACAGACTGGACGGGTGCCGAAAAACCAGCTGGACTCATATCATTCAGACAGCTGTTGACAGTCCACAGAAAGAACAGAATCTGTTCCTGCTATTCTTGCATCTGCGACATCTCTTGGTACAGTGCTGGCAGAGAAAGAGTGTCGAAGATAGTCGAGTCCATGGCCTGGGCAAACTATAATGCTCACAGCCAGTGGAGAGGAAGTGAGTGGGAGTAGTGGACCCACTGAACCACAGGTAGGACTCTGTCTTACCCTTTAGTGGGAGGGGCTTAAGTAAGCGCCTACCGCGAGGCAGACACCAGGTACCACTCCCAGGGCAGTGACCAGGACTGTGGCAGCTGATCCCCAGGACAGGAGAAAGACTCAGTTATAGGCACAGGTGTAGGTAAGTGCAGACGTGATGGTTGAGGCAGACAGGCAGGTGGGTATGGACAGGTATTGTGGGCATAACAGGGGCAGATAGGTATGGGTAGGCAGATGCAGGTGACGGGCACAGGGATAACGGTACAGGAGCATGGGAACCTGACAACTAGCAAGCTAGCAGACTGGATATTGACTAACTAAATGTGTTCCGCTGCAGGGGCTGGCTGGCACATTTTAGTCTGGGGGGCAATCATAAGGCAGTGGCCCTCAAGTTGCGTCGGCCCACCTTTGCTCTGTTTATCTTTGGCCGCTGCATTAAAGCAGCAGTAGTAAGAGACTTTATGAACAGACTGGTACATATATATGGGAACAGAACTGCACTTACTGCTTACATAGATACTGCAACAGAACCAAGATGACTACATAGATATGGGAACTGCAAACAGCTTATTACAGCGATATGGGAACAGAACCGAGCTTACTATAGAGATATGGGAGCAGAACCAAGCTTACTACAGAGATATGAGAGCAGAACCGAGCTTACTACAGAGATATGGGAGCAGAACCCAGCTTACTACAGAGATATGGGAGCAGAACCAAGCTTACTATAGAGATATGGGAGCAGAACCGAGCTTACTACAGACATATGAGAGCAGAACAGAGCTTGCTGTACCCGTACAGGAACAAAATCGTACTTAGTCTACTACGTAGAAACAGCAACTGGACACCAAGCCTCCTACATAGCTATGGGAACAGAACAAGCTTACTGCATATACATAGTACCAAACTAAGCTTACTGCTTAAATATGGTACCATAACTAAGCTTACTGTATTGCTATATGAACAAAACCACACTTGCTACATAGATACAATACCATAACCCAGCTAACTAGATGTACAGCAATTACAAAGCTTAACCTATATTTTCAATGTTAAACTCGTACGGAACATGGCTGGCACACGGACTATACACTGATGACATCTGTGTGCTGTATGTGTTTTTCACGGCCCCATAGACTTCTATTGGCCTTTGTCATCTACGCTGCCAGAAAAAAACCCAGATGTCTATGTAAACACATGGACATGCAAGCAGCACCATAGATTATAATGGGTATGTGTGGTAACCATGAAAAAAACGGATACAACATGTACCAGATTCACAGACAGGTCAAGGAGGCCATAAGGTGGTGACATACCTACGTCACAGTGCAGGTGTTAATTTCACTTTACTTTTCATAAACATTGAAAATCAAATGACATTCCCTAACACATACAGTATGTGAGTGAGCCCTTAGGGCTGTGTACCCACGATCAGTGTCAGCAGCGTCTTGGAACCAAAGTGTTTTCACTGAGTCCAAATTGTACATTACAGGCACAATGGATGGATTTATAGAAATCTCTGGCCCCCTGGGCTCTTTTAGACGCTCCATGAGCTGACCTGTGGTGCTGCTTTCCTATCCTCAGCATGTCAATTTATTCTAACAGCGATGCTAGTGCTCTGAGCGGGAGAATACAGTGAAAATTAACTGACAGTCACTCTGATGGTGTACACGGACAGCGAGTTCTCCCGCCCAGGAGACAAGCGTCTCCACCAGAGAAAATACGCTGCGTCCAGACCGTGAAGACGCCTAATTGTGTGGACTCACTCTTATAGACTAAGGCAGGCTTAACACGTTGCGACATCGCTAGGATCGGCTGGCGATGCCGAGCGAGATAGTACCCGCCCCCGTCACACATTCGATATGTGGTGATTGCTGCCGTAGCGAACATTATCGCTACGGAAGCTTCAAACGCACATACCTGCTCGGCGACGTCGCTGTGACTGCCGAACAATCCCTCCTTCAAGGGGGAGGTGCGTTCGGCGTCACAGCGACGTCACCGTGACGTCACTAATTGGTCTGCCAATAGAAGCGGAGGGGCGGAGATGAGCGGGACATAACATCCCGCCCACCTTCTCCCTTCTGCATTGCCGTCGGGACGCAGGTAAGGAGATGTTTGTCGCTCCTGCGGGTTTACACACAGCGATGTGTGGAGCTGCAGGAACGACAAACAACACGGTTGACCCAACATTATGGAAATGAACGACGCTACACATGTCACTGATTTTCGACGCTTTTACGATCGTTTATCGTCGCACCTAGGATTTACACGCTGCGATGTCGCTACCGGCGCCGGCTGTGCGTCACTAACGACGTGACCCCGACGATATTTCAGAAGCGATGGCGCAACGTGTAAAGCCCCCCTAAGTGTTATGTGCTAAAGATACAAATGTTTTACGCATACAGAATACACAATAAGGATACGTGCCCACGGTCTGGAAATGCTGTGTCTTGGATGCAGCATGTCCTCTCCTGCGGGGCCGCGAGTGCTCTCCCCAGGGACCACAGCGGCCTGTTCCCACAGTCAGGGTTCGGGCCGCTGTGGTCTCCCTCTTCTGTTCTCTCTGTGGAAATACTTGTGGTGACACAGCAATAAATTGACATGCCAGGGCTCGGGAAGCCACACCACAGGTCAGTTTTTGCTGTGGGCTGTACACCCACAGTGTGCATAGGATTTCTAGAAATCCCATCCACTGTGCTTGTGTCGCGGGCTGAGGGGACGCGCTTGCCACGCCCGGGTCCGGGGCTTCTGCTGCTGCTGCTTGGTGGCTCGAGCGGTGGGCCGGACCCGGGGACTCGAGCAGCGCTCCTCACCCGTGAGTGAAAAGGGATGGTTTGGTTGGGGAGATTGTTTGTGATGCCACCCACGGGACGTAGTGATGATGGCACCACCGCTGCTGGTGACGGGGATCCAGGGAGAGATGGTAGGGAGCAGCTAGGATGTTGTCCCCTCCGTGGGTAGGGGGTTGGTGATCCCGGGGCCCGGTGGTGTAACGGGGAGGCTGAATGGCTGGGGTGCAGGGACAGTGCGGCGCGGTGCCGGACGGCACTGGTGTACTCACTCAGGCAATCACTGACAGAGTCTCTGGTAAACCAAAACGGCTGGATGGACAGGTCCCGCATCCGGCTGCAGTGTTTTTGTTGTGCTCTCCCCGGACGGATGATGGTGGCTGTCTTTCCCTGCACCTGTTAGAATGTTCTGACTCCTGTGGTTGCCCACCGGTAGTCCACTCCCCCACGTATAGGTGCCGTAGGAGCCTGTTTTGCCCGCAGGCGCTGGCCCTTGTATCTCTAGCCTGTGGCGGTGGCTGTATATCCTCACGGTGTGGACTGTTGCCTTCTGTCGGGACTTTGTTGTTGGGAAACCCCTGGGGTTCCTGTCACACTCGGATTTGACTATTGTCGGCGGCTCCAAGCCTGGTCGGGGTCCGATGGCCCTGCCTGTGTGCTTAGCTTCACTCCGCTCCCTGATCCGGTACTGGTGGGCCATCGCCCAACCCCGGTCCTACGGCTCTGCAGAGTTCCGCTAACTCCTGCAGACGGCCACCATCGTCTGCCAACCTTGCTGTCAGTACCTGGGCTTCTACCCAGGCACACGCAGACGTTTCACTCCTCTCACTTTCACCTCCTAAACTCATCTGTCACTTTTCCCGCCTCCAGGCCTGTGAACTCCTCGGTGGGTGGGGCCAACCGCCTGGCTCCACCCCACCTGGTGTGGACATCAGACCCTGATTCGGTTTGATTAGTGTTCATTTAAAGTGCTGAGGGTCCCAACGGGGACAACTTGATTGCAACGGAGGACCGCTGCCACTACTGCTCACTTCCGTACTCCTCACCCGGCTCCAGGTGAAGAAACACAGGCTCCATCCCTTCCAGCGCACGACATGCGCGACGGGGGAGGGCCGTCCGGCATTTATTATTTCCGTTCCGAGGGATGTAAGTGGCCTCCATGTCATACAAGCCGAAGATTCCCTCCTCCTCTGAGACAGGCTCTGTGTCAACCCCCGAGCCGCTGTCATCTGACTCTAGGGGGCTAATGACAGGACCTGGCAGGACTGAGATGGTTTCCAACTGAGCCCAGACTTGTGGTTCCTCTGAGTCAACCGCTCCAGCTTTTGGTTGGCTGGCGTCCTCTCGGGCCTCCGGGCCCTGGCAGGGCATCAGCACGGACTCTGTCACCTCTATCGGGGATGGTGGCCTCCTCTCACTTTCACTTCCTAAACTCATCTGTCACTTTTCCCGCCTCCAGGCCTGTGAACTCCTCGGTGGGTGGGGCCAACCGCCTGGCTCTGCCCCACTTGGTGTGGACATCAGACCCTGGAGGGAAGCAACAAGGGTTTTTGTTTGACTGTTGTAACTGTCTAGGGTGGGGGGTGTGTATGTTGTTATGTATGTGACTACCTGGCTAGTCCAGGGCATCACACTTGTACTGTAATATGCAGCGAAAACACTCTGAATCCAAAACGCTGTGAACCCTGATAGTGGGCACACAGCCTTACATACAGGTATCTTACCAACATACAGAACCCCAGAAACACGGACTGTAAACATACAGTACAGAGATGTGTACATATATACAGACATATACACCGACACAGCATAGACGTGCACACACCTGCGTACAGCTGTATACACCTACACACACCTGCGTACAGCCGTATACACCTACACACACCTGCGTACAGCTGTATACACCTACACACACATGCGTACAGCTGTATGCACATACACACACCTGCGTACAGCCGTATACACATGCACACACCGGCGTACAGTCGCATACACATACACACCGGCGTACAGCCGTATACACATACACACACCTGCGTACAGCCGTAAACACCAACACACACCAACACACACCTGCATACAGCCGTATACACATACAAATACCTGCGTACAGCCGTATACACATACACACACCTGCGTACAGCCATATACACATGCACACACTGGCGTACAGCTGTCTACACATACACACACCTGTGTACAGCCGTATATACTTACACACACCTGCGTTCAGCTGTATACACATACACACACCTGCGTACAGCCGTATACACATACACCCCTGCGTACAGCCGTATACACATACACACACCTCCGTACAGCTGTATACACTAACACACACCCCTGCGTACAGCCGTATACACACATACACAAACCTGCGTACAGCCGTATACACATACACACACCTGCGTACAGCCGTATACACATACAGACACCTGCGTACAGCCGTATACACATACACACACCTGCGTACAGCCATATACATATACACACACCTGCGTACAGCTGTATACAGACATATATATACAGACACATACACAGATATAGTCACATAGAAGCGTATACATATTTGAAAATATTCACATACAAATAATCATACACATAGACACAGACAATCCTATACACACAGACACACAGACACATACTGGGGGGCTTTTTACTTTTGATGATTGGGGGACACTTCTCTCCTCTTCTTCTCTCCCGTGTGGCCACAGACTTGTTTGATGGTAAATCCCTGTAGGCTAAAGTACCTGTGATGACAGCATGCCCATGTGATCAGAAGGGGAGGGGCCTCAGCAACACAGCTGATAACAGAAAGAAACTCCAAGTGTCCTGGAGTTCTTTATAATAGAAGTGGGGGTCTGAGGTAAGACCTCCAGATAGGGGGGTGGGGGGGTGCAGCGGGAGATGGGGGGGTGCGGGGGGAGAGGGGGGAAGCCTGCATGATTATAGTGGACGGGAGGAAACATGGCCGCACCCACTAACAAAGACAGTCACGCCCACTACCCAGGCAGCTCCTAGCCACTGGGATGTAGCCGCAACCCTTGTCTGATGCTCCTCGGCTGGATGGACGTCATTATAACACACATGGCCGCGCACTGTGAACTGCGCGTGGCCGTGTCTCCTGTACTATGCGGCCGGTCAGCACTGTCTGCACCTGTAGAAGTGTCAGTGTGCCCGGCCATAGGACAGAAGACACGGCCGCGTGCAATTCACTGTGCATGGCCATGTGTGTTATAATGACATTATGCAGCAGGCGGCCGGCCCAAAAAATAAAAATTAAAAAAAAAATGGTAAATGAGGGCTGTAGTCAAGGAGTATTTGTTCTAGAACCTCATTATCATCCTCTCTCTTGTCTATCTGAGTGTCATCATGATCACCTCCACCCCTGGTGTTAATGTCTGGTTACAAGGGTCTGGATTGTGCTTGGACCCTACTTTTGTCAGGCCTTGGATCCAACTGACAAAGGTTTTGGACATCTGTGAAGATGATTTCCTTCTCTTGAGTCTGTGAATCTTTGGAGCTGACCTCTTATGCCCACGGAATAGAATGTGTGAACAGCTCTACAGACTCGCACCACCACATTATGGGTGTCAGGTCGGAGCATTCCTACATGAACAGTGTCCTGGAAAGTGAATTGGTCATCGTGAGCCAGCTGAATGGCCACCAAGGTCTCCCAATCTGACCCCTTTAGACTTTTATCTGTGGGGTCATCTGAAGGCAATTGTCTACGCTGTGAAGATACAAGATGTGCAGCATTTGAAACAATGGATACTGGAAGCATGTGCTAGCATTTCTTCTGCAGTGTTGCTATCAGTTTGTCAAGAGTGGGAGAAGAGGGTTGCATTGACAATCCAACCCAATGGGAAGCACTTTGAACACATTTTATAAGTGGTCATAAAATTGTAAATAACTAATGAACAAATAAAGTTACAATAAAACCAAGCACGCCATTGTTTTTCTTGTGAAATTTTCAATATGTTTGATATGTTACATGACGCTTCTTCCATTGGAAAAAATAAAGTTGGATCCAAAATGGCCACCATGGTCACCACCCTTCTTGAAAAGTTTCCCCCTCCCATATACTAATTAGCCACAAACATGAAGTTGATATCACCATCCATTCCCATTTTATTTAGGTCTATCCAAATAAATGACCCACTGTCATGATTTACTCCTGGCTTAGCTGCAGCTGAGCCTTTTTTTTAGTTTCACTTCTGATACAGGTCACGTTAGGGGTTAATCCTTCCTGCCTCGTTCTGGAGGTCAGGCTACTTTATTAGGGCACTGTTTCTCTGGGACTACGCCAGTGATATTTCTGGCTCTGCTCTGATCTGCTCATGAGTCACCTGTTGTCTGCCCTGCCCCTTCCTGACCTCCGTGTTCACTTGACCTGTTGTTAACCTCCTCTGTTCTCTGTTTCTGTCTTGTCAGTGTCTATCCCACGGTCTCCCTTCAGCTCCATGCTCGTCTGTCTCCCTGAACGCTCCTCATCTATTTACCTTGATTCCGTTCTTATCTTCCCATTCTCCCTCGCTTCTGAGTTCTGATTTCCTGACTACTGACTGTTTGCTTCCCTCTGACTACATTTAGACTTTGCCCCTGTGTATTTACAAGACCTCATGTTGTGATACGGCTTTCTGACGATTCTACTGCCATCTGGTGGGCTTGACTAGTATTACCTCTGCTAGGGAATTCTCTGCTCATACGTTTTCTCCACTCTAATGCCCCCTAGTGGTTTACCAGCTAACCACCTTCTCAGGTAGTTTCAGGAATCCTCTCTGTCCCACATTACTGTGCTGAACTGCTATTGTACATCTTAGCATACAGTGTGACACCCACCCTTTACAACCGGTTGTTAAAATAGCACATAAAACATGTGGACCATTAAATAAAAAATAATGTAATTGTTGCTGATGCTCTCTCAGCTACTTGATGTAGGCATAATATGGGCATGCTGTGGGGAGGCCCATCATTTCTTCAATACTCCTATTTATGCTGGTTGAATCCTTACACCTATGCCAGCTATAGTTTGTTTTTTGTTTGTCTGGCAGGTGTGGTGTCCCAGACTTTCTGGAGATAGTTTTGCTTATTGATTGGTGCAGTTTTTTTTATTTACCCCTGTTGTTTTGTAGCTTTCCTTCTGCTTTTGTGTTTCCTCCTGAATCTCTTATTGTCTTAATGTTTGTGTGTGCGTGTGTAGTGACCGAGTCTTGATTTTCCCTGTCTTTATTTGTGGGTTTCATCACACTCCTGTCCTGTTGCTTCTTGTGGGAGGGAAAAGGGGAATCATGTCAGGACTGAAAGGGGACTCAGGCATCTCCACTTTCAGGAGTATTGGGGACAGCATATGGCTTCCTAGCTTGAGGGACAGCTTAGGGGCCCTGCTTCCACGCTATCCCATATTCATCATGACAATTTTGCAGCTAATTCAAAATTCTGAATTAAAGGCTTTTCTCTGTACAAAAAAAGGTTTCTTCCAGCTCCAAATAAAAAAATTAAGTAAAAAAGTTAATGATTAAAATCCAGAGAGAAAAAAGGCGACATGTTTTGAACTCAAGCTGCATTCTTTTTCAAAGCCAGATGGGAAAGGTAAATTTCCCAGCAGTCTAAAATGATTCAATCAAGGAATCAAGAAAGTGACATACATTTGAAAATAATTAGACAATTAAACATCTGTAGAAAGTACAATGAAAAAAAGATTGAAAAAAGAAGTAAAATAATAAAAGAGAAACTGTACATACAAAAAATGTTACAATTTATAATGATACATGATTTCCTTGGGCAGGTTCATTACTATTTGGGAATCTACTACTTAAATTAAAAATCCAGAAAGCTTCCCTCATCAATAAACAACTTCTAATATCTCCTTCCATGAGAAAATCTACCAACTGTTCCACATACCTGAAAAAAAGAAGTAATCTGTCAGTTGTGGTGCATAATACAATGTTTGTCTATGCTATGGTTTATGTTGCTATTTGTAATATCATTAATGTGTTCATTGATGCGAACCTTCAGTTTGTGCACAGTACATCCCACACATGTTTTATTACAAGTAGATCATTTAATAATTTATACTACATTTTCTGAGTTACAGTTAATGGAATGTTTGATGTTAAAAGAATGTGAATCAGATCTGTCTGAATACCGGTTGCATATTAACGCATAATTACAGGTTTGACAGTGCGCTGTTCTGCATCTAAAAACATTTACTTGTAAATAAATAAAATATTATTCCAGAGATGCGCCTTTTTTTTGTTTAAAGATAAATCCTCTTAACCCCTTCACAACCTGTCCAGTTTACGCTTTCCATTTTCTGTTGACATAAATACATCAGGTCTTGTTATTGGCAGGATGATATTTTAGTTGCATGGCACCATTGATTTTATCACATAGTGTACTAGCAAATGGAAATAAAGTTCCAAGTGCGGTGATATTGTGAAACAAACATAAATTTTGATATTATTTTTTTGGGAATTGCTTTTGCATTGTACAATATGTGGTAAAAATGACCTGGCAATATGATTGTCCTTATAAATATGATTATGGCAATTCCAAATATATTCAGTTTTTTTTATTATTTTAATGATGAAAAAATCAAGTTAGTAAAAAAAAATAAAATAAACATTTTAAGTTGTGTATAGTGAGAAATACTGCATATGAAGAAAAGAAAGCGACACTTCTCCACCACCAGTACATGAAAATCCAGCTTATTCAAACCGTGTGCATAAAACCAAACAGAGACGAGGCCGGGTGCAGGTTCTCTGAGGTCTATGGCCGCTCTATGACTCGTAGCGCAAAACGTCCATAGTCCTCAGAGAGCCTGCACCCGGCCGTGAGTCTTCTTAGTTTTATGCACATGATTTTAATACACTGGATTTTCACGTACTGGCGTTGGAGAAGTGTTGCATCGTGTGCATTAGATTTATGAGATCTCATGGCTTTTGCTGGTGCTATGAAAATCAGCTTTAAAATTGTATATAACTCATTAAAAAAACTGCAAAAAATTCAGCAAAAATGCAACTTGTGAACAAAGCCCTAATAGTCGGGCTACCAGATGACAGCAGCGGAACATAAAGCCAAATCAAAAATTCCTTTTTTTTTTCTGGTATATTTCGATGCACCCCTCTCACCCAAAAAATGATATACGGTTCATGGTTTCTTCCTTTTCTTGTCCACCTCCACCATATCAACAGGCTCATCATGCGGCCTTCGCTCCAAATTTTAAGGGGCCATCGGGAGGCCCTCACTCATAATTTGAATTGTCCACGGAGTTAAGCCAAATCTGAGGCTCACAGACCACATCCACTGCTCCCTCAATGCTTAAGTTTGTAGTGCTCCCGGGCACATAATAACTGATAGGCACATCCGATTGTCAACTGAAAGTACTGACGAGCTGATTGTTCCCAAAATGAACAATGCATGGATTGGACAGACTTTTCAACCCCACCGGATGAGAGCAGCAGATCATAAAGCCAAATCAAATGTTATTTTGAGGTATTGAGGTATTGACCTACTGTATCCTCATCTATCCCTTGTAGACTGTGAGCCCTCGCGGGCAGGGACCTCTCTCCTCCTGTACCTGTCTGTGTCTTGTACTGTTTATGATTATTCTACTTGTCCCTATTATGTATACCCCTTTCACATGTAAAGCGCCATGGAATTGATGGCGCTATAATAATAAATAATAATAATAATAGTATTCCTATGCACACTTTGATAAGAAGCCTTTGTAATTGCGTAATCAGTTTTGTGATTTAGTAATTTAGTAATTAACTAATTTGCACAAATTCATTTAACCCAAAATTGAATTTTTTTGGGGACACTCATCAAATTCAAAATTCAAATTATCTGCTCATCTCTAGTTTGTAGCCTCTCAGAAAGCTGCTCTCCTTAATTCTCACTAGACTGTGACCTTGATGTATCAAAACTAGCAGTTGTATGCCAACCGTCATTAAAAATGCGCTGGATACACCAGATTCATTAAGAAGTATGTGGCCCCTAATGAGCTTAATGCATATTTTTGTGTTGTGCACCACTGTGGTGCCCCTGAGGCTTCAGTCGCCATAGAGGTACTGCATCTCAGGCAGAGGTGTGGTGCCCCATCCTGGGTAAGGAAGAGGTCATCCACTGGTAGGCACAAAACACACAACACTCTCACTCAGCAACACCTCATCAGACCATGGTAAGGGCCTAGTGACAGTCCGAGGCCCGGCTGGGGGGTGGAGTCTAGTTAGTGGGAGCAGACAGTAGGAACGAGCAGTAGAGGAATGAAGACCTGTGGTCTGGAGCTGGTGCAGCTCGACCCAGGCACAAGTGAGAAGGGGTCCTAGAGCCCATGGCAAGTGCGCCATACTTCCGTGTCCTCATTCCACTTACGACATATTGGAGTGGAGGGACTTGGCCGCAGACGGGGATCCGATCCCTAGACTAGAGGAAAAGAACCAATGTGCTCATCTAGTAAAAACGGAGGCTGAGAATACATCTAGTACCAAAGCCAACTCCGCACACGAATCCACTGGAAGATGACCACATAGGGCCAAGGGATAGAGCTTCAAGCCACCCGACAGGGTCCGCTGACACTGGCTCAGGGCACGGTGTGTGTAGGCGGGCGAGAAGTCAGTGCAGGAAGATGACCAGGGAAGGAACATTAGAAGGGTGCACCGGTCTTGACTTCCGAACTTCTCAGGATCGACTAGAGCCCATCACAGTCAAACACAGCACTCCAAAGGCGGTCACCGACTAGTCATGTTATCTTGGAACCTGCTACAGTGAGTAAAAACCTTGAGACTGCATCCCTGTGTTGCTCCGTTATTTGCCTGCGCCTCTGGCCCTGCATCCCCGCCATCACCTACTACTACTCCAAACCTCCCTGGGGCCAAGCTCTTCCTGTGGAGAGCTATACCAACTCAACTGCGTCACAATCCACCATCTACCCCAGAGGTCCCATTCTGCAGCATTGGCCATCTCTGGCCGAGTACCACAGGTGGCATCACAAACTATCATCCCCTGTAAATATCCCCTTTCGAGTAATCGACACCGCTAGGGTCACGAAACTGGGCCTTGCCACTGCAGCATCTCAGAAACAGATCTGCGGCCCGGTAACGAGTAACCCCAGGCCCCGGTGCGGGCGTGTGAATTTGGCATCACAAACAGGATTTCGTGCCCATTACAATGGGTACTGTGTGCCTTAAAGATTGTGTAAAGCGGACTGTGCACTGGCATCCATTGAAAAATAACATGTGCCATGTGTAATCAGACAGCCTGGGTGTATACGCCCTTCGTGGGCTGGGTGGTGGTATGGCGCAAAAAGCTGTATCCGCCCCCTTCAACAACAGAGAAGAATCAAAACTTACCAAAGTACCCTGAAATCCCGCCTTCCCAGGAAGTAAAAGGAAATGCGATAACTGCGCAGTAGGACTCAGGACGCGCCATGGCGAACAGCAAATGGAGCAACTTGGAGAGCGTGGTGGAAGCGACAGGCTCCCCCGGATTTCCAAGAGATGCACTGGTACCGTGACCAGCCCTAGACCCGGATTTTCTAGAGAATGAGGTGAAGCAGTTGGAGCTCGAGGCGAGTACCGTCCAGAAATGGCAGTAGTCTCTGATGGAGGTGGTGACGGAAGGGCGTGCCCTAATAGAATGGACGACGCTGACCCTAGCGGAGGAGGAAACCGGCACTGGAGAGGTAATGGCAGTGAACACCCCTGTTGCTCCGGTAGCCGAGGACACCCTGGTGGAGCACTTTGCAGCTCCCCCGGCCATTGTAGCCGGTCAGGTTCCTCAACGCTTGGCCTGGGATGTCATGCCTGGTGACACAAAGGACTGGCAGCCCCTCTAAAGCCCACCCTATCTAAAAGTGCCATCGAGGTGGCGTGCCAGCAGCAGCTGACCAGACAGCGTGTGAAGCAGGAGCAGCGCCAGGCCAAGTGGGATGCAATGGAGGCCTGCAACATGGCTGCTAAGCGGCTCCGCAAAACCCGACCTTGTGAATGGGGACCGCTGAAGCAGAGAATGGTGATCAAGTTTGACCTGGAACGGGGATGGGGCATCATTAGCGAGCCAGGTCTCGCGAAGGACATCTTTTTCTCCCGGTGAGACATGGAATCCCACATGCCGAAGGGTCATCGTGGTCGCGACCTGTACTCGGGGGATGCTGTGGTGTACTCCCGACATAAGGGTGAAAGAGATTGGTACACCCTGAATGTAAGAACACAGCCCTTGGAGGAATCTTCACCGGAGTGCGCACCAGACCAGGAACCTGCCTCAGTCAGTACAACAAGTATTGCGTCCTGTGACCAAGGGACACAGACACTGGGTCTGAGTACAGCTTCCTAGGGTATATGGACTGCCCTGAGCTTGGAAGTCGCAGGCCTGGTGCCAGAGAGTAAAATGTACCTAATGTGAAAATGTGCCGCCCAGGGCTCTGGGGTACTCGGTCACTGCCCTGTACTACTGGGATGTCTCACTAGGTGGCCGTTGCCCGGTTCTGTGACCATGGGGGTCACTTTAAAAGGGGTTATATACAGGGGAATGTTCAATAAAGTTTATGTCGTGACGCCACTTGCTGAATGCAGTCATGGAAATTGAACCGCCACTGCACAGTCTCTCCGCTGGGGCTGGTGTTGATAGCCTGGATGTTGGGCCCTCCGCAAGTAGGGCCGGGGCCCCAGGGGGTAGGTGATGGAGTTAGGGGAGGAAAGAAGGTAGGCCACACAAAGTGTTGCTGTGTAACTCGTTTTCTTTACTCACAGTGGATGGTAATTGGTACCCGGAGGAAGGCTGGTGTTCACCTCTGGTTGCCTTAGTCACAGTGCCAGGTTGATGACCTGGTGGCTTCTTTCCCCTGCACCTCTCTCAAGTTGGTGGGTCCTCGTGGTTTGGACCTTTTGGGGGTCCCCTCTTGTTTGTCTCTCAGTCTCTGGTCCGTACGGCGGGCAGTGTGAACCCTGTAGGGTCGGTGTTCCGTTCCGGTCACTGGTACTCCTGTTACTGCTTGTGCCCCCAGACATCTAAGGTCAGTGAAGTCCTGGATGGTTCCCTCACTGTGCAGACTTTATCACATCTGCCTGGAGCGTTTGCCTGACCTAGGGCTCTGTACCCCGTCGGTACTATGGTTCCGGGAGTACTTTGCCGTACTCCACCGGCAACTGCACACCTGCGCCCTCAGGTCACCGTCACACTCCCGTGTCAGTGCAGGTATGTCCGTCTACTCTCACCTCCACTTACTATCTGTCTCACTGTCTGTCCCCTCCCACCTGGTCATTGTCTAATGGACTGGATCGTCTCCACCCCTGGGTGGCCATCCATTGGGTCCAATTTTTGTCTATCACCAGTCTGTGGGGATGGGGGAAAACTGGGATTATAATGTGTTTTTGTAGCACCCCAGGGTTGTCACAGTAACAACTCAAAGGGTTAACTCCCCACACAACACTAGCACCTCCTGGCCAGAAGGGGGAGACCAAGCTGCTTCTCTATATATTCTAGTGTGGAGAGGAAGTGGTCAGTTTTTTCAGTTCAGTCAGTTCAGTTCCTGAGAGGACTGAGGAAGGAGGATCTGTAGGTTGGGGCTGGCTCAAGCTCACCACAGGGTCCACTGACCAATTCCAGGCCTAAGCCGAGGGTCTGAGGAAAGGAGACAGATAAAACAGAGGAACATAACTGGGAGAAAGAGTATTGCTGAACTCACCCCAGTGGAGCACACAGAACGGATGCCGGATCCGAGGCTGTGCAGATTACACACCGCACAGTTAACACCGGAGAAGTGAAGATTCCACATCCTTCACCTGTACCAAAGACACAGCAACACAGGAGAGTTCAGGAACATACAAGTAAGGACTTGAGTTGCCTGTCAGGTTGGTACCCAGGTGGAGAACAGGGCCGTCTGCCTAGTTTACACAGCAGCAGGGCCACACAAGCACAGTGCAGAAAAGGGAGCCAAAACGGCCCGGCTGGGTGGGAGAAACACTGAACCCTTCACAGACTCCGTGGACAGTACTCTGCTGAATACTATCATCAGTAAAGACCAAAGAAACTGCAAAACCGTGAGTCTGCTTGTTTATTGTGCTCGTGTCTTGCACTCCCCAATAGACTATCACACTGCCCCGGGAAGAAGGCTCTACCCGTGGGGAGCCGTCCCATTTCAAGCTGCCATCCATCACACCCCCCGGAGGTTCTGCAGCAGCGGTGGTCATCTCTGATCACATTCCATGGGTGGCGTCACGTACATATCCCCCCTTTTTATTGTGGAACCAGGGATCACAGACCAGGTCACGACACCGTGATCCCCTTTCCAGAAGCGACCCCTTGGCCCGGTTCTGAGTATCCGCTTAACCCCTGGCGACACATTTTGCTGTTACCGGCACTTGTCTTCCAAGTCCCTGGGAGTAGGCCCTGCATCTTTGGCGGGATGCAATACCTGGTAGTGCCCTAATTGGTTCAGTTCAGGGGCGCTACAAAAATAGTTAATATGTTGCAGAAATGTTTTTCGGTTTTTTTGTGTGTGTGTTACAAATGGACAACTGGATCACTGGACTAGGTTTGATCAGGACTGATCTTGCATATACTTTGCACTGGTTACAGTGTCCTCAAGCAGAATTCATGGACTACAGGAGTTAAAACCTGTCTTAAACGACACTGCTTGTGGTCACAGAACCGGGTCTCTCTACCGCAGCATCCCAGAAACAGATCAGTAAAAAGTAAACCCAGGCCTCGGTGAGGGCGTTTCACCACCTCAAGAAATATCAGTTGTTGGCAAGTAGTCTTAATCTCATTTGATGCTATAGAGGTAAAGTAAGGCCCCCTTCACACATCAGTGAAAAACATGCATAAAGATGCATATGTCCCTCCGTGTGCCGTGATTTTGGTACACATGTGATCTTCCTATGCTGTCCGTGATAACACACAAAGATCAGGCACTTATACTCACCTGTCCATGCTCCTGCTGTCCGTGGTGCTGAAGTCTCCCACAATGCTGTGTCCGCTGCCACTGTCGCACCGCTGCTGCTGCTTCGGTGAAACAGCAGCGGACGAACATAGAAAAAAGGACACGTGTGTGCACCGTACAGAAACATGTTAGCGAGAAATCACTGATGTGTGTGCAGATTGATTGATTTTAATGTTTCTGTGTATGTGCATGTATAAAAACTGCAACATACGTACAGGGCCGCCATCAGGGCATTACTACTGTGCCTGGAGTACCGGGCCCTGTGAAGAAACCTCATATTTTTTTGTACAGGATACAGCCAGGCCCCTTTCTGTTGGGCTTTGCATTGTAGAGTGTCTGTCCGTGCATGATACACAGGTGGGGTACGGTTTGGCAGCCCGCCTGATCTAATATTATGAGCGTCATCTAATAGGCTGTGGGTTTGTGACTGTGTTATCTGCATGTGTGAACAGCGCTCTATGCAAGCCACTAGTGAGCAGTTTTATCATCTAGTAGTCGCCCCCTCCATTCCATGGAGGTGTGTGTGTGATTTGCTCCTCCTGCACCTGTGATGCTTCCACTTTAGTGGGGTTTAGCTGTATCCTGGTAGAGTACTAGTTTTTCGCCTAGGCGATGTACACACTGCAACCCATCTTGCTGTAAGTAATACTTAATTTTTGGAGGATATTTTCCTCTTTTTTGTTGCTATTTTTATATTTAGTGTAGGGACCTACAAGCATGAGGTCCCGTGACGAGGGTTGCAGGCTTATGTTTTATGGCCATAAATACCAACAAAAACCTCATATTTTTTTTGTACAGGATACAGCCAGGCCCCTTTCTGTTGGGCGTTGCGTTGTAGAGTGTCTGTCCGTGCATGATACAAAGGTGGGGTATGGCTTGGCAGCCCGACTGATCTAATAGTATGGGCGTCATCTAATAGGCTGCGGGTTTGTGACTGTGTTATCTGCATGTGTGAACAGTGCTCTATGCAAGCCACTAGTGTGTGGTTTTATCATCTAGTAATTGCCCCCCTCCATTCCATGGAGGTGTGTGTGTGTGATTTGCTCCTCCTGCACCTATGATGCTTCCACTTTAGTGGGGGTTTAGCTGTATCCTGGTAAAGTATTAGTTTTTGGCCTGGGCGATGTACACAGCCTATCTTGCTGTAAGTAATACTTAATTTTTGGAGAATATGTTCCTCTTTTTGTTGCTATTTTATATGAAGAGAGGGGGGCCCGGCCGGGCCCAGGTTAATTATTTAGCTTTATGTAGCCCCTGGCCAGCCGGGCCCACCATCTTTACCGAGCCCCAGTCACAGCCGCAGCAGTCGGTACGGTGGTGTCCCTTCAGCCATTCCTGCACCACGTGACTAAGATGCGTGCGAAGCCCTTCTCTGGCATCGCATTCAAATTAGCCATGTGATGGGGGAGGCACTCTTACTGGAGCAGGGAGGTGGCGCGTCATCTCGCGGCCCAACATGATGAGGTCATCACTCTGCACGTCATCACAGTGCTGCGGGCAACGCGGAACTAGCGAGGACGCGGCATCTGGCAGGAAGAGGTAGGCGCTCTATGAGCTGAAGATCGCCGGGGGTGGTGGGGGTCCCGCTGAGTGCAGCCCCGGGTGGTGGGGGTCCCGCTGAGTGCAGCCCCAGGTAGTGGGGGTCCCGCTGAGTGCAGCCCCGGGTGGTGGGGGCCCGCTGAGTGCAGCCCGGGGTTGTGGGGGTCCCGCTGAGTGCAGCCCCGGGTTGTGGGGGTCCCGCTGAGTGCAGCCCCGGGTTGTGGGGGTCCTGCTGAGTGCAGCTCCGGGTGGTGGGGGTCCTGCTGAGTGCAGCCCCGGGTGGTAGGAACACCCGCTGAGTGCAGCCCCGGGTGGTGGGGGTCCCGCTGAGTGCAGCCCCGGGTGGTGGGGACACCCACTGAGTGCAGCCCCGGGTGGTGTAGACACCCACTGAGTGCAGCCCCGGGTGGTGGGGAGACCCGCTTAGTGCAGCCCCAGGTGGTATAGACACTTGCTGGGTGCAGCCCCGGGTGGTGGAGACACCTGCTGAGTACAGCCCTGGGTGGTGGAGGCACCCGCTGGGTGCCGCCCCGGGTGGTGGGGGTCCCGCTGAGTGCAGCCCCGGGTGGTGGGGGTCCCGCTGAGTGCAGCCCCGGGTGGTGGGGGTCCCGCTGAGTGCAGCCCCGGGTGGTGGGGACACCCGCTGAGTGCAGCCCCGGGTGGTGGGGACACCTGCTGAGTGCAGCCCCGGGTGGTGGAGACACCCACTGATTGCAGCCCCTGGTGGTGGGGAGACCCGCTTAGTGCAACCCCAGGTGGTATAGACACTTGCTGGGTGCAGCCCCGGGTGGTGGAGACACACGCTGAGTGCAGCCCCGGGTGCTGGACACACCCGCTGAGTACAGCCCCGGATGGTGAAGGCACCCGCTGGGTGCAGCCCCGGGTGGTGGAGGCACCCGCTGGGTGCAGCCCCGGGTGGTGGGTGCGCCTGCTGACAAATATACAAGGAGAGGCCCAAAAAGGGGAAATATATACAAGAAGGAGGAGATATATACCAGGAAGGAGACAAAAACCACGATGGGGACATATATCCCAGGAGTGGGATATATATACACCAGGAGTGGCCCAGGATGGGATATATATGCTAGGAAGTGGACAAATAAACCAGGCTGAGAACATATATATCAGGAGGAGGACATATATACCAGGAAGGGGACCTATATGCCAGAATGTGCCCGGGAGTGGGATATACGTACCAGGAGGTGCCCAGGTATACTATCCCCCCACACACATTGCCTCTCTGTATAATATTCTCTTGGTATATATGTCCAAATCCTGGTATATATGTCTGCATACTGGGTCCTTCCTGGTATGTATGTCCCCATCCTGGCTTATTGTCTCCTTCCTAGCATAAATGTCCTCCTCCAGGTATATATGTCTCCATTCTGGTTTATTTGTCCTTATCCTGGTACAGTGTCTTGTGAAAGTATTCGGCTCCCTTGAATTTTTCAACCTTTCCCACATTTCAGGCTTCAAACACAAAGATAAAAATGTTAATGTTATGTTGAATAATCAACAACAATTGGGACACAATTGTGAAGTTGAACCATATTTATTGCTTATTTTAAACTTTTATAAAAAATAATAAACTGAAAAGTGGGGCTGCGATTACAGCTGCAAGTTACTTGGGGTATGTCTCTATTAGTTTGGCACTGTTACGCCGGGTGGTGGATCCTCTGGGCCGTGCACCGGACTCACCCAGTGAAGCAACACAGAGCTAACCCCTATACAGGGACTGTCCGGTCACCCCACCAGAGGGCCTAGGTGCACGGTTGCCGGAGCACTAAGCGGGATAAGGTCAGAGTCCTTTCCGGAAGCTGGAATGAGGAAGTCCCTGGGGACAAAGAGTTCCTGGTGCCAGGTGTGATGACGGTGCCCGGGTACCGGTGGCAGGTAGGGACGTCAGACGTGAGCAGAGTCCAACCAGTAGAGGAGGCTGAGGTCACCAGGTGAAGCCGAGGGTAGAAGGCAGGTTTAGACTGCAGAAGATGGTGGCGTCTCAGCTGACAGTCCCCGTAGGACCACTCGGACAGGTTATGGTCAGGACCAGGTTTGCTTGGTAGAACTGGTTCTGTGGAAGACATAAAGTGAGAACGAGGCACAGCAAAGGGGACCTGAACTCCTAGCTACAGAACTCGTAGAACAGGCGACGCCCTAGAGGCAGGAAGCTCCTAATATACCTGACCCTGGCTGATGCAATATCCTGTTTAGGAGTGCTGGGTCTTTAAGAGGAGGTCAGTGACCGCGCGCGCCCTAATGCGCATGCGCGAAGCCCGGGTGCCGGAGGCCAGAGCAGGGAGCGGTGCCGAGGATGCAGGGCAGACAGAGAGGGTGTCCTGGGTCGCAGAGGAGCGCCGGGAACGGGAGCCCGGGAGCCTGGAGGGTGCCGAGGAGGACGTGTGGCTGGAGGCAGGGGACCCGGGGGCCGGAGCGGTGAGTGGGGAACGGTGTCGGGGCCCGGGGAGCGTGACAGTACCCCCCCCCACGCCCCTCTCCCCGCAACCGGGACAAGAAGGCACGAATCAGAGGAGTACCCACGTTCTCCCGAGGTTCCCAGGACCTGTCTTCGGGACCGTAACCCGCCCAGTCGACCAGGAAGTACTGCCTACCCCTGACGGTCTTCATGGCCACGATATCTCTTACCGCATAGATGTCATCCTCAGCAATGGGTGCAGGATGAATACTGGTGTCAGCGGAGAAAGGACCAAGGACCACAGGTTTCAGCAAGGAAACGTGGAAGGAGTTGGGTATCCGCATAGTGGTTGGAAGCTGCAGCTTATAGGACACCTCATTAATCTCCCTGATGACCTTGAAGGGACCGATGTACCGCGGACCCAGCTTGTACGACGGTATCTTGAGTCAGACGTACTTGGAGGCAAGCCAGACCAGGTCCCCGGGAGAGAAGCGAGGAGGGTCAAGGCGTCTTTTGTCAGCGTGCATTTTCATCCGTGCAGCAGCGTGTCCCAGGGAGGTCTTGACAGAGGACCATATAGTGGAGAAGTCTCTGGATCTGGCTAGTCTGCAGCAGGTACATCGGAAGCAGGAGATACAGGCAACGGCACGGAAGGCTGGACACCATAGACAACATGGAAAGGGGAGCTGGAGGTGGACTCGCTGACCCGGTGGTTATGTGAGAACTCAGCCCAAGGAAGAAGCGTAGACCAGTTGTCCTGATGTACATTGACATAGTGGCGTAGGAAGGAGGTCATGATCTGGTTGACGCGTTCTACTTGGCCGTTTGACTGAGGGTGGTAGGCAGAGGAAAAGTCCAGAGACACCCCCAGATGTTCGCAGAGGGCTCTCCAGAAGCGTGATGTGAACTGGGTTACTCTGTCGGACACGATATGTGCAGGAAAGCCGTGCAAGCGGAAGATGTGCTGTATGTAGGCGTCAGCGAGCTCTTGAGCAGAGGGCAATCCGGCCATAGGAACGAAATGAGCCATTTTTGAAAATCGATCCACCACGACCCAGATGACCGTATGGCCGGAGGACAAGGGCAAGTCCGTGACGAAGTCCATGGCAATGTGTTGCCACGGAACTGAAGGGATCGGTAGAGGCAGAAGACGACCATAGGGCAGGTGCTTAGGCATCTTGTTCCGGGCACAGGAGGAAAAGGCAGAAACAAAGGCGGTGACATCCTTATGAAGGGATGGCCACCAATAGTGGCGGACGATAGCGTCCCAGGTTTTCTTCTGACCGGCGTGTCCGGCCACTTTCGAGGAATGTCCCCATTGGAGGACCTTGAGTCTGTCTGTCTCCATGACGTAGGTCTTCCCGGGGGGGATAGAGGCCAGAGAGACGGGAGCCACCGGGAGGAACTTACTCGGGCAGACAATGGGCTGGGTAGGTTCTTCCTCTTGCTCCACCGGGACGAAGGACCGGGATAGGACATCCGCCCGCACATTCTTGTCCGTGGACCGGATGTGGAGCTGAAAGTCAAACCGGGCAAAGAACAGAGACCACCGGGCTTGTCGTGGGTTTAGTCTTTGAGCAGACTGCAGGTATTCCAAGTTCTTGTGATCAGTGTAAATGATCACCGGGTAAACTGCTCCCTCTAAGAGATAGCGCCATTCCTCCAACGCCATTTTGACGGCCAGGAGCTCTCGATCACCTATGGTGTAATTACGTTCAGGCGCCGAGAAGGTCTTGGAGAAGAATCCGCAGGTGACCAACTTCCCGGTGGAGGACTTCTGCAGAAGCACGGCCCCGGCCCCAGCGGAGGAGGCATCCACCTCCAGGGTGAATTGACGGTTCAACTCTGGTCGATGAAGAACGGGAGAGGAGGCAAAGGACCGCTTCAGGGAGCAGAAGGCGGCATCGGTCTCCGGTGACCACACCTTTGGGTTGGCCCCCTTCTTGGTCAAGGCAGAGAGAGGCGCTGTTAGAGCCGAGAAGTGAGGGATGAACTGCCGGTAGTAGTTAGCAAAGCTGAGGAAGCGTTGAATGGCTTTCAGTCCAGAAGGAGGAGGCCAGTCGAGGATAGCAGAGACCTTCTTAGGGTCCATCTGTAGACCAGTGTCGGATATCACGTAGCCCAGAAAGGGAAGAGATGATTGGTCAAACACACACTTCTCGTATTTAGCGTATAGGCGGTTCTCCCTCAGCCTCTGTAACACAAGTTGCACATTTTCTCTGTGGGTCTGGAGATCCGGTGAATAGACTAGGATGTCGTCCAGGTATACGACTACACAGATGTAGAGAAGGTCCCTGAACACGTCGTTCACCAGCTCCTGGAAGACAGCCGGAGCGTTGCAAAGTCCAAAGGGCATCACACAATACTCATAGTGCCCATCCCGGGTGTTGAAGGCGGTCTTCCACTCGTCCCCGGAGCGAATGCGGACCAGGTTGTAGGCTCCACGGAGATCTAATTTGGTGAAGATACGGGCCCCTCTGAGTCGATCGAAGAGTTCAGGTATCAGAGGCAGGGGATATTTGTTCTTCACGGTGATCTGGTTCAGGCCCCGGTAGTCGATGCAGGGCCGTAACTCGCCTTCCTTTTTCTTGACGAAGAAGAAGCCCACTCCAGCCGGGGAGGAGGATCTCCGAATAAATCCCCGTGCCAGGTTCTCGGTGATATAGTCAGACATGGCCCGTGTCTCCGCAGGGGACAAAGGGTATATCCGTCCCCGAGGGGGAGTGGTTTCTGGCAGGAGGTCGATGGCACAGTCGTAGGGTCGATGTGGAGGTAAGACCTCCGACTCCTTTTTGTCAAACACATCCGCGAAGGACCAGTAGGCGGGCGGTAGGCCAGGTAGGGATTCCGGGGCCGGAGGACGACGGACGGGCTGAACTGACTGGAGGCAGTTCTCATGACAAGATGGACCCCAGCGGATGATTTCTCCAGTACGCCAGCTGACCGTGGGTTCATGTATCCGTAACCAGGGTAATCCCAGCAAAAGCGGATGAGACATGCGCGGAAGAACATAGAAGGCAATGTCTTCGGTGTGTAGCGCACCGATACGCAGTTTCACAGGTTTGGTGACAAATAGGACGGTGTCAGAAAGGGGTTCCCCATCCACAGAGGCTATCACAAGGGGTGTCTTCAGCGGGGTGACAGGTACCTGGTACTGGTCTACCGTGGCCTGGTGGATGAAGTTGCCAGCTGCCCCGGAATTGAGATATGCCTCTGCCGTGAAGCGAGTCTCCTCTGTTGTCACCTGAACAGTCCATGTAACGGGGTCTGAGAGCTTCCCGGTACCTAGGGTGGCCTCTCCTACCAACCCTAGGCTTTGGGGTTTCCCGGTTTCTCTGGACAGACACGCACCAAATGTGCGCCGTCTCCGCAGTAGAAGCAGAGGCCCTTGGTGAGTCGTTCCGCTCGGCGTTGCTCGGATGACTGCAGCCGGTCAACTTGCATGGGCTCATGAGTGGAGGAGCCAGAGAGCGCAGGCGAAGAAGCGGTAGACTTCAGAGAAGAAGCAGGATGCCTTACTGGGCGTTTCTCACGGGACATCTCTTTGGAGCGTTCCTGAAAGCGGAGGTATATCCGGGTTGCGAGGGTGATCAGAGCATCCAAGGCGGGGGGAACATCACGACCAGCCAGCTCGTCCTTAATATGACCGGTAAGCCCCTCCCAGAAGGCTGCAGTCAGGGCTTCGTTGTTCCACCCTAGTTCAGAGGCTAGGGTGCGAAACCGGATGGCATACTGTCCCACTGTCGAAGTCCCTTGGCGTAGCCTGAGTAGCGAGGCAGCTGACGCGGAGGCGCGTCCTGGTTCGTCAAAGGTGGCCCGGAAGGCATGCAGGAAGTCACGGATGTTGTTGGTTACGAGATCTTCCTTCTCCCACAAGGGATTCATCCACGCCAGTGCCTCGCCCTCCAGGTGGGACATTATGAAGGCTACCTTGGCCTGGTCAGAAGCGAAGAGGCATGGCAGCAGTTTGAAGTGGAGAGAGCACTGGTTCAAGAACCCCCTGCAGGTCTTGGGATCCCCGGCGTACCGGGGTGGAGAAGCCAGTCGGAGTCTTGAGGTCTCGGTGGCGGAGGTCGTGGACGTGGCTGGGGTTGATAGGGACGTGGCGGTTGCTTGCAGCGTGTTCAGGCGGGTGTCTACTGACGTCATGAAGGCCAGCATACGGGATTGGGTTTCGCGTTGACGGACCAGCTCCTGCTGCAATCCGGCCAACTGAGCCGCTAAAGCTTCGGCGGGATCCATGGCCTGTTCTATCTGTTACGCCCGGGTGGTGGATCCTCTGGGCCGTGCACCGGACTCCCCCAGTGAAGCAACACAGAGCTAACCCCTATACAGGGACTGTCCGGTCACCCCACCAGAGGGCCTAGGTGCACGGTTGCCGGAGCACTAAGCGGGATAAGGTCAGAGTCCTTTCCGGAAGCTGGAATGAGGAAGTCCCTGGGGACAAAGAGTTCCTGGTGCCAGGTGTGATGACGGTGCCCGGGTACCGGTGGCAGGTAGGGACGTCAGACGTGAGCAGAGTCCAACCGGTAGAGGAGGCTGAGGTCACCAGGTGAAGCCGAGGGTAGAAGGCAGGTTCAGACTGCAGAAGATGGTGGCGTCTCAGCTGACAGTCCCCGTAGGACCACTCGGACAGGTTATGGTCAGGACCAGGTTTGCTTGGTAGAACTGGTTCTGTGGAAGACATAAAGTGAGAACGAGGCACAGCAAAGGGGACCTGAACTCCTAGCTACAGAACTCGTAGAACAGGCGACGCCCTAGAGGCAGGAAGCTCCTAATATACCTGACCCTGGCTGATGCAATATCCTGTTTAGGAGTGCTGGGTCTTTAAGAGGAGGTCAGTGACCGCGCGCGCGCCCTAATGCGCATGCGCGATGCCCGGGTGCCGGAGGCCAGAGCAGGGAGCGGTGCCGAGGATGCAGGGGAGACAGAGAGGGTGTCCTGGGTCGCAGAGGAGCGCCGGGAACGGGAGCCCGGGAGCCTGGAGGGTGCCGAGGAGGACGTGTGGCTGGAGGCAGGGGACCCGGGGGCCGGAGCGGTGAGTGGGGAACGGCGTCGGGGCCCGGGGAGCGTGACAGGCACATCGAGAAACTGGAATTCTTGCCCATTCTTCCTTTGTAAACAGCTGTAGCTGAGTGAGGTTGGATGGAGAGCGTTTGTGAACAGCAGTTTTCAGCTCTTTCCACAGATTCTCGATTGGATTCAGGTCTGGACTATGACTTGGCCATTCTAACACCTGGATACGTTTATTTGTGAACCATTCCATTGTAGATTTTGCTTTATGTTTGGGATCATTGTTTTGTTGGAAGACAAATCTCCATCCCAGTCTCAGGTCTTTTGCAGACTCCAACAGGTTTTCTTCAAGAATGGTCCTGTATTTGGCTCCATCCATCTTCCCATCAATTTTAACCATCTTCACTGTCCCTGCTGAAGAAAAGCAGGCCCAAACCATGATGCTGCCACCACCATGTTTGACAGTGGGGATGGTGTGTTCAGGGTGATGAGCTGTGTTGCTTTTATGCCAAACATATCGTTTGGCATTGGGCCCAAAAAGTTTGATTTTGGTTTCATCTGACCAGAGCACCTTCTTCCACATGTTTGGTGTGTCTCCTAGGTGGCTTGTGGCAAACTTTAAACGACACTTTTTATGGATATCTTTGAGAAATGGCTTTCTCCTTGCCACTCTTCCATAGAGTCCAGATTTCTGCAGTGTACGACTGATTGTTGTCCTATGGACAGACTCTCCCACCTCAGCAGATCTCTGCAGTTCATCCAGAGTGATCATGGGCCTCTTGGCTGCATCTTTGATCAGTCTTCTTCTTGTTTGAAATTAAAGTTTGGATGGACTGCCGGGTCTTGGTAGATTTGCAGTGGTATGATACTCCTTCCATTTCAATATGATCACTTGCACAGTGCTCCTTGGAATGTTTAAAGCTTTGGAAATCTTTTTGTAACCAAATCCGGCTTTAGGCCCTGTGCACACTAGAAAACAGAATTTTCTTAAGAAAATTCCGCAGGCACTGAAAGATTTCTGCACCCGCGGAAAAAAAAGCGCAAAAAAACCCAAATCCGCATGCGTTTTGGTGCAGTTTTGGTGCGGTTTTTCCGCGGGTTGCTACCTCTGTTTTAATGCATTCAATGCAATAAAGCACATTGAAAGAAAAAAAAAAAGTAATTTCCTTCTGAGATAGATAATGGATAGATAGATAATGGATAGATAGATAAATAGATAGATAGATAATGGATAGATAGATAATGGATAGAAGAATAGAGGGATAGATAGAGGACAGATCAAACAATAGATAGAGTCAGTTCTCCCGAGTGGTAATGTGTTTACATTACCGACCGTGAGTAAATGACCTATGGTTACCTCCCTGCAGGCTCATTACGAGGCTGCATTCATTAAAGTGTGTCAGTCTCGGCTGGATGCAAGCATCATGGGACCTGTGTGGATTACCCCGGAGCTGTGTTTTGGGAGGGGTTAATAATGAGGTGAAAGAGGGGGATTTTTTTGTGTTTTATTTAAAATAAAGGATTTTTCGGTGTGTGTGTTTATTCACTTTACTTACGGGTTAATCATGTAAGCTGTCTCATAGACACTGCCATGATTAAGCTATGACTTAGTGGCAGCGATCTGCTGACCATTAACTACTTATTACCTGGATTGCCACTGCATCACGGCAATCTGGAAGAGCCAGGGACACTCCGGGACTGTCGCATAATGGATGCGACAGTCCCGGGGCAGCTGCGGGCTGATATTCTTGGCTGCGGGAGGGGGGGGGCATTAACCGTGGCCCTCGCCCTCCCCAGCCTGAGAATACCAGGCCATCGCTTTGTGTTTACCTTGGCTGGACGGTAAAAATACGGTGGAGTCCATGTTTTTTTTTTTTACTTTTTTATTTTTATATGTACGTTTGATTTCTATTTGTATTCTATTTGTCTATGTCTGTGTGTGAGTGTGATATGTGTGTGTTTACTCTGCTCCGCTTCCTCTTCCTGTTATAATGACATCACTTCCCTGCAAAACGCAGGGCAGTGATGAACATTATGTCCCGAAAACGCGAAATACCACAGTGAATAACGCAGGAAAAAGCAATGAACCGCACAGAATTTGCTACCTGCATTATTCCCTGCGGGATTTCACGATTACATTACAGTCAATAGAGTGAAATCTCGCAACAACATGCGGAAAAGAAGGGACATGCAATTGTTTTTTCTGCATGTCCCTTCATGCAGCTGTCAAAATCCGCCTAGTGCGCACAGCATTTTTTTTTCCCATAGGATTTGCTGGTGAATCACTGCAGAGATGTTATGAACATTTTCTGCAGCGAAACATGCAGCAAATCCACAAGAAATCCGTGGTACAATCCGGCAAGTGCGCACAGGGCCTTAAACGTCTCCACAACTGTATCATGGACCTGTCTGTTGTGTTCCTTGGTCTTCATGATGCTCTCTGTGCTTTAAACAGAACACTGAGACTATCACAGAGCAGGTGCATTTATATGGAGACTTGATTACACACAGGTGGATTATATTTATCATCATCAGTCATTTAGGACAACATTGGATCATTCAGAGATCCTCCATGAACTTCTGGAGTGAGTCTGTTGCACTTAAAGTAAAGGGGACGAATAATATTGCACGCCACACTTTTCAGTTATTTTTTTTTTAAAAACAATGTAAAATAATAAGCAATTTGTTTCGTTCAACTTCATAATTGTGTCCCACTTGTTGTTGATTCTTCACCATAACATTAAAATTTTCATTAAAATGTTTGAAACCTGAAATGTGAGAAAAGGTTGAAAAATTCAAGGGAGCCGAATACTTTTGCAAGGCACTGTACCAGGATAAGGACAAATAAACCGGGATAAAGACATATATACCTGGAGGAGGACATTTATGCTAGGAAGGGGACAATAAACCAGGATGGTGACATACATACCAGAAAGGGCCCAGTATGCAGACATATATATCAGGATTTGGACATATATACCAGGAGAATATTATACAGAGAGGCAATGTGTGTGGGGGGATAGTATACAGAGGGGTAGTGTGTATGTGTGGGGCGATATACAGAGGAGCAGTGTGTGTGGGGATATATATATATATATATATATATATATATATATATATATATTATAAAAAGAGGGTGTGGGGATAGTGTAGAAAGGGGCAGTGTACGTGAGGGATAAACAGAGGGTCATTGTGTGTGTGTTTAGATATTATACAGAATTTCAGTGTGTAGGGCATATTATACAGTGAGGCAGATTGGGTGTGGGTATTTACAGAGGAGCAGTGTATGTGTGGTATATTATACAAAGGAGCAGTGTGTGTGTGGGGGATATTATACAGAGGAGTAGTGTGTTTGGGGAGGATATTATACAGAGAAGCAGTGTGTGAGGAGGATGTCATACAAAAGGAGCAGTGTGTATGGGGGCATATTATACAGAGGAGCAGTGTGTGTGAGGTATATTATACAGGGGAGCAGTATGTGTGAGGGGGATATTATACAGAGGAGCAGTATGTGGGTGGGATATACTGAGAAGCAATGTGTGTGGGGAGATATTATTCAGAGGAGCAGTGTGTGAGGAGATATACAGAGGAACAGTGTGTGTGGGAGGATAGTATAAAGAGGAGCAGTGTGTGTGGGGGATATTATACTGAAGAGCAGTGTCTGTGTGGGGACAATATTCTGAGGTGCAGTGTGTGTGTGGGATATTATACAAAGCAGCAGTGTGGGGAGATATTATACAGAGAAGTGTGTAGGGGGGATATTATTCAGGGGAACAGTGTGTGTGAATATTATACACAGGGGCATTGTGGGGGTATATTCTACTAAAGGGCAGTGTGTGGGGGGACATTATACATGGTAAAGTGTGTGTGTGAGGGATATTATACAGAGGGGCAGTGTGTTTGGGGGAATATTATACATAGGGGCAGTGTGGGAGAGATATTACGGAGAGGGGAGGTGTATGGGTGTATTATTAATTTTCTAAGGGAAATGCTTCTTTTTCTGGAACAACTTGAAGGGTGTTAACACTTTTGGCCATGACTGTGTATATTTTTATACACACACACACATGCGTTCTTCCAAGAATGGGGATGAGAGTGTGGAAGGTTTGAGGGGTGGAGGCGGAGATGGGGTGGAACCTGGGCGGAGTCTCAAGGGGGCCCACAAATGTTGACAGTACGGGGCCCTGAAATTCCTAGTGGCGTCCCTGCATACGTACCAGAATCACTGACGTGTGAATGGGCCTTAGTGCTAGATTTAAACATTGCGCTCTTTTTGAGAAAGGAGAGGATTTTGAATGAGGGAAATTTCAATGTTGCATGTTTTTATAAACCCTTTTCAGTTTTATAAATTTATTGAGATGAGACGAACCCTTTAAGAAGTGTTAAACAAAAGTAACAGTTTAGATGCAAGTAGTTTGTCATCTATTTTCTCAACCAATTTTTTTAAATGTCTTTTAATATAATTAATTGGCTGTTCCATAATTAATACTTGTCACCTATCCACAGGATGGCTTTTAAATGTCTGTCTACTGACCGCAAGAACTGCAATCCATTGTTTATTCAATTTAAAAATCTGAGCCCTGCACCCCACTATCTCTGTGAGTCACATAGACATTGAATGGAACCACGTGTGTGCTGAATGGGACCACAAGTGTGTGCACGTGTTCATTGGTCACTAACATAAAGTGTGCAAGGCACTGCTAATTTGGAGGAAGCACTAACTCATAATATTATGTTTCCTAAATGATTCTTAATTTTTAAGAAGTATTTTAGCATCATCAATTTTTTGTCTTTAATGTTACAAAGCATTAATCAAAGAAAGTTTATATACCAAGGATAAATGATTTAAATGAATTAAACCTAGGGCTATATGGCAACATTTATCATACAACAGTAATTCTCAGAAAAGTCACGCTACAAAAATATCTGAGCAACTTGCCTGCAACTTGTTATTTTATCTGTAAAATAAAATATTAACCAAAATAAATGTATGCTAGGACACAGAGTAAAAAGCAAATCTAACAAAAATAGTTTAACAAATTTTATTGAAACATAAATATAAAAACAGTTATATATAGATTATTCCAGCAATACAGACAAAGGCAAAAATTATTGGGTGAGCCACAGTGGGAAGACCCAAGAGTAGTCAATATAGAGCACAGGATATAATGTAAAATGTAAGACAGTTTATATATCTTTAAATAATCAATAATACATAAATATATGTCTGTGTCAGAATTGAAATAGACAGTAAACCCGGATAAAACCAGTAATAAAGGTGCTTAATCTAGAGTAAAGAAGAAGCTCACCCATCAAAACACCCAATACGTTTAACTAATGCTTCATCAGGGGTGGTTGGTGAGAGAATATACTGCGTCAGAAAATAGAGATGGGCTGGTCAGATCAAAATAATGGACGTGTGAAGTAGTAATAGGCAGGCACTTGAGATGATGTGGCGGTCTCATGCCCGGGCCAGATGACAAAGCGGTCACATGGCCTAGTGTTCAGGGGATCACCATGTTGGAAAAGAGAGTGACTGGCCGCATCAAAATGATGGACATAGTGGTGGGCAGGCTAACATAGTAGCACGGTGGTAACTTGACTGGGCCACATAACGGAAGAGTCAGATTATTTGGTATACAGGTGACTGCTGTGTCAAAGAGCACATTTTTTTTGCATTCATTTAGTTATTTTTCTTTAATATCTAGTATCTGTAATGCTTGTAAGTATGAGCCAGTAGTGGACCCACAGTACACTGAAAACATACAGGGTCTTGACTATGGTTTCTCACCAGGTTTTCACCTATAAAGGTGAGGGTGCCGCGTGGCAGGTAGTAAACAGGTGACACTCAAGGAAAACTGGTGCTGTGACAGCTGGCCCCGGGAATATGGACACAGACAGTCACTGATATAGTCAAATTTTATTGAAATATAAATATAAAAACAGTTATATATAGATTATTCCAGCAATACAGACAAAGGCAAAAATTATTGGGTGAGCCACAGTGGGAAGACCCAAGAGTAGTCAATATAGAGCACAGGATATAATGTAAAATGTAAGACAGTTTATATATCTTTAAATAATCAATAATACATAAATATATGTCTGTGTCAGAATTGAAATAGACAGTAAACCCGGATAAAACCAGTAATAAAGGTGCTTAATCTAGAGTAAAGAAGAAGCTCACCCATCAAAACACCCAATACGTTTAACTAATGCTTCATCAGGGGTGGTTGGTCAGAGAATATACTGCGTCAGAAAATAGAGATGGGCTGGTCAGATCAAAATAATGGACGTGTGAAGTAGTAATAGGCAGGCACTTGAGATGATGTGGTGGTCTCATGCCCGGGACCGGATGACAAAGCGGTCACATGGCCTAGTGTTCAGGGGATCACCATGTTGGAAAAGAGAGTGACTGGCCGCATCAAAATGATGGACATAGTGGTGGGCAGGCTAACATAGTAGCACGGTGGTAACTTGACTGGGCCACATAACGGAAGAGTCAGATTATTTGGTATACAGGTGACTGCTGTGTCAAAGAGCACATTTTTTTTGCATTCATTTAGTTATTTTTCTTTAATATCTAGTATCTGTAATGCTTGTAAGTATGAGCCAGTAGTGGACCCACAGTACACTGAAAACATACAGGGGCTTGACTATGGTTTCTCACCAGGTTTTCACCTATAAAGGTGAGGGTGCCGCGTGGCAGGTAGTAAACAGGTGACACTCAAGGAAAACTGGTGCTGCGACAGCTGGCCCCGGGAATATGGACACAGACAGTCACTGATATAGTAGGTGCAGCCGAGACACCTAATTGGGCAGGCTTGGGCGAGGTGGAACCATGCAGCAACATCCAGTACAGCAGGCTTGACTAATAGGGTAATATGCAGAAGCTGCCAGTATAGCCAACTTGATGACAGGGTACAATGCAGCAGTGGCCATTATAGCAGACTTGGCCAACAGGATATGATGCTTTAGAGGCCAGTAGAGCAGACTTGGCCAACAAGGTATTATGCAGCAGCAAGCAGTATAGTAGACTTAGCTGACAGGGTATGATGCAGCAGCAGCGGATACGGCAGGTACTGGATCACAGAATGGTTTTCACAATGTGAAACACAGCACTGAACAGCAGCAACATCACTTAGAGACCTGAGAACAAGCAACATATAAACCATGTTGCCCAGGCAACTAAGTAAGGGGAAGTTGCCTTAAATACCAGATGCCTCTCAGCCATAGGCCTGGACAAAATGTAATGCTTACGGATGTGAGCAAGGAGTGGATCCACTGGGCCAAAGCACACAGAAAACCTAGAGGGCCTTCACTATGGTTTCTCACCAGGTTTTCACCAAGGCCTTAGGTGAAGGTGTTGTTCAGCAGGTACAAACCAGATGCCACTCAGGAAGACTTCTGCTGTGGACCCAGAGGTGTGGAGAAAGAAAGCCACTGATATGCTAGATGCAGCCTGGACGGCTGGTGCGGCAGGCTCTGCTGATATGGAACAATGCCGCAGCATCCGGAAAAGCTTGACCTATTGAGTATGATGCAGCAGCCGATATAGCCGACTTGGCCAATAGGGTACGATACAGCAGCGGCCGGTATAGCAGACTTGACTGACAGGGTACGTTGCAGCAGCAGTGGATATATCAGGTACTGGAACACAAAATGGTATTAATAATGTGGATCACAGCACTAAACAGCAGCAGCACTTAGGGATTTGAGAACTAGCAATGTATAGACCATGTAGCACAGGCCCCTCCCTTAACGGGAAGATGCCTTAAATATATTATGCCTCTAAATATGAACTTTAACCTTTTCAGGTGAATTCAATGTGACCTTCTTTGAACTTTTGCATACACGTATTCATCTGTTCAATGTTTCATACTTTTTGCACTTGCTGTTCTGTAGGGAACTTAATAGCAAAATTCACAACAGGGTTTTGAACCTTCAATCCCCCAATCAATTAAGGGGTTCAATTAAAATTGGTATTTAAACAGTCCTCATCATTGTGTTCACATTTTGACATCATGAGATCATACATCTTATTTAGATTGTTTTGTAATATTGCACTTAAGATAGGTTTCTAATATCCTACATAGTTTGGTGTCGTCAGTAAAGACTGACACTTTACTCTCAATCTTATCCAAAAGGTTTTTAATAAAGAGATTATAAAGAATTCTTTCTAGCACAGATCCCTGCGGCACCCCACTGCTGACTATAGCTCATTTAAAAAATGTACCATTTAGGACTACTTTTTGTTTCATATCTTTTAGCCAATTCCTTAGCCATCTGCTTATAGTTTTCCCTAGTACTTGCTTTTGGAGCTTAATTATAAGGCTTTTCTGTTGTACAATAGCAAATGCCTTTGCAAAGTCTAAATAAATCACATCAGCTGCATTACCAATATTCAGATTAGCACTTACCTCCTCATAGAAACCCAACTTGTTGGTTAGACATGAATTATATGTCATGAAGTCATGCGGTTTGTCAGTTATTATACTATTCTCTGTAAAATATTTATGCATGTCATCTCTTTAAATGCCCTCATAAATATTCCACGCTACTGATGTTAAACTTACCGGATGGTAGTTGCCTGGATCCACCTTCTTACCTTTCTTAAATATCGATACCACATCAGCCGTCCTCCAATCCTGAGGCACCAACCCTGTTACAAGCGAGTCTAAGAAGATGAGAAACAGCGGTCTGTCAAGTACTGAGCTCAGTTTCCTCAATATCCATGGATGAATGCCATTTGGCCCACGGTATTTGTCATTGTTTAATTTATTTTAGTGCAGGTGTACTTCTTCTTGTGTTAAATATCAGGTGGTGAACTTTGATTTTTACCTTATTGAATTATCCCTGGAACAGTCAGTTGCTTGGTGAACACCAATGAAAAGTGCCTGTTTAATATCTCAGCCTTTGCTTTGTCCTCTATTATTATCCTGTTTGTTACTATCTGTTAAGAGGCTGATAATATTCTTTGTTTTCATTTTGGCATGGATGTATGTATAAACATTTTTGAGATTTATTTTAATGTTGTAGGCAATTTGTGTTTCAGTATTTAATTTTGCTAGCTTGATTTCTTTTTTAGATTTCCTATTGAGAATTTTATATTTCTGAAATGCTATTTTTGTATTCTCAGCCATCAAGATTTTGAATGCCTTTTTATTTTTTATACTTTGTACTGTATTATTCATCTATAGTGGTTTCTTTTTATTCTTGGACATTTTATTAATAATAATAAAGTTTATTTATATAGCGCCAACATATTCCGCAGCACTTTACAATCAGGTGGGGGCTTGTATAGACAAAAACAAAACAAAATAGTACATATTTCAACAGCTACAGTAGGAATGAGGGCCCTTCTCAAAAGCTTACAATCTACCAGAGGGTATACATTTTCCACAAGATTCTAGTAATATATCCTTAAACTGGCCCCAATAATGTTCAGTACCCCCAGTTACCATGACATGGTTCCAATCTACACGATTAAGTTCTTCCTTTAATTTGTTAAAATCAGCTTTCCTAAAATTCCAGGTTTCAGCATTTCCCCTTTGAAATGTTCTATTGAATATTACTCTGAAAATTACCATATTAGGATCATTGCTGCCCAAGTGCCCCTGGACCTGAATATCTGAAATTATATTTGGTCTATTTGACAAGACTAAATCCAGAAAAGTATCTCCCCTGGTTGGTTCATCTTCCATCTGAGAGATATAATTGTGTTGAATTGT
Source organism: Anomaloglossus baeobatrachus (assembly GCF_048569485.1). Lineage (NCBI taxonomy): Eukaryota > Metazoa > Chordata > Amphibia > Anura > Aromobatidae > Anomaloglossus > Anomaloglossus baeobatrachus. The sequence continues at coordinate 317,793,380 of NC_134357.1, forward strand.
AGATAAGAACTTGCAGCTTTTAGCACAACTTGAAGATTCTATGTCCCACTGAATGTAGGACCTGATTATTACTATCTGCTGTTTTTTTAATTTGTTGCAGCATTTCATCTTCTACCTGTTCAGCTATTCAAGGAGGCTTATAGCAAACTCCAATTAGTAGCTTTCCATTATTGCACTCCCCATGTAGTCTATTATACTATTTGGTGTGCTATGGGGCCACTATACAGTTTGAATGGTTATAAACGGGCCATTATACCACTTAATGGGCTATTTTTGTGCCATTATACTATTTGAAAGGCTATGTAGAGGGCATTATACTGTTTGAAGGGCTATGGAAAACCATTTTACAGTTTTCTGAGTTATGTAGGGGCCATTATACAGTTTTCATGGCTATGCGGGGACCATTATACAGTTTGGAGGGATATGTGGGGCCCATTATACTATTTTTAAGGCTTTGTGGGGCCATAATACTGTTCGGAAGAATAGTGGGTGCCGTTATACTGCGTTCAACCCATTAATCCATATGGAGTTGCCATCATACTGTGTAGAGGATTATGTGAAGCCCATCAACACTATGAGGCTTTAATAGGCAGAAAACTACTTTGTAAGGGCTGCAAAGTTGTGTGTTACGCTCTTCTGTGAACCCTACGAATATTATTATTCTTTTTTTGGGGATGGGGTTGGCAATTAAGACTTCCGTTATGGGGCTTCATGATTTCTATGTACACCCTTGACATCACCTATTTTTTAGTGGATGTCCTACTCCTTAACTAGCAAAAATATAGTTTACAGGTCAGAAATTCCTGACAAACTTCTTATACTATTTTCAATAGATATACAGAACATTTTAAGTACAAACACAATCTAAGCAAAAAAAGGAACCTGCAACAGCTCTTAGTTTTATTTTTATTCCTGAAGATGGTGCCAGAGCCTTCCAAACCAGCAACCTCTATGCTTTTAGCAGCACTAAAAATATCTCTGAATGGACAATGCAATGTAATCAATTATGGTATACTGCGTAGAAGTAGACACAAAGGTAGGAAACCATGCTCCCCTATTTAAAAATACAAAGCAAAGTGATTATGTACAAAAAAAGAAAAAACAACAGCAGTGAGATCTATTATACATCTGTATGAGATGAGCCGAAAAAAGGACATTCATTATATGAGAAGTGTTTGTTACAAGATATAACACTGAGTTTTGCTTCTATACTGTGTGAGTTAGGCTTAGTTTCGATAATATTTATTAGGTTTGAAAACAATGACTTAACGTTCAGACATTCAGCAAATTCAAAATCCAGTTATAATAGAAGTGTAATTGGTTTTATTATGCAGTATAGTTTAACCTCTTAAAGGGAATCTGTCACATTCAAAAATGCTATTTACCTGCTGACATAGTGGTAAGCTGCAGGTAATTCAAAAAAGTATTTTAACCCCAAATTTTAAAAAAATGACCTTTATTTTAACAAAGCTAAAATTGACTCACAGACATAAATACATTCAATATCTCAACTGGGTTCAATCAATTGAGGGATAGATATAAATATAGCAATGCACAAAATTTGCTTTTCCCTTTGACACTCCAACAAATACATCAAGAATTATTTCTTCCTCCAAGTATTAATGAAATAACTGTCTCAAGAGGATAAAAAGGAAAAAATGCAGATATTATAACCATCAAGGGGTTTGTGTATATAACTCTTACTGATACTCATAGTATTAACTCTCCAAAGCCCCTTACTACATTCACTGCCACTACTTGGTAGAGGAGCCGACCATGGAGACAAAAAAAGTTATTATTTCGTCTTCATGTCCAGCTCCAAATCCCCACCCAGGTATTGACCAATAGTTGTGACCCCTAACAATCAAATATCACCCCCAATATCATGGAGTGCACGGAAGGGGTCATTCACTACAGAACAGTGACTTAAGATCAGCAAAAACACATCATCTGAACTGTTATTTTAGAGAATTTCCATAGCAAAACAATCCAACACACATATGGCATAGATAATATAAATTAAGATAAGGAATCCAATATCTATAACCCATTCCTTAATAGGAATTCTTGATAGATGAATTAGTTATCACATATCCACTGAAGATTATCCTGAAGAGAAGTACTTTACAAATGTCCTTCTTCCCAGAAGCAGTTGCTTTCACAGGTGTGATATGTCCAAGGTTCCTTTTGGTAATGGTTAGACACACTGTGCTTGATTGATAGCTTCACAATCCCAAGATACAATTTACACTTCACACCTCGACGCATTTCCCCTCTTGTATGATAAAACCTAGAGGTTCATCAGGAGGTTTCATTAATCCATGAGTTTAATATCAACATTCAATATGGATCTAGAGAAAGGGAAGGAGAAATATATACAATCTCTCAGTATAGATACAACACACTTCTAAATATATACATCAGAAGATTAATCCAATAGGGTTTTTATAGAGCTACCAAATGCTCCCACATGAAAAATATCCAGGGGGAAAGGATATAGCCTCCTTACAAAGTAGGTCAATCCTCAGACCCCCCCAGCAATCCTGTCTACCACACTCCACAAATGTGGTCACTTCACCAATATAAATTTTCCCCTCAAAGAATAATGCATAGTAAATAAATGGGAGGCACAAAAAGATAGACAAATATATATCACCCCCACCAGGTTAGCGTGCTGTTATCCTGGGTCCGGGATTCTCCGTGACGGGGGCTATGTTGACATTGTGCCAGCCCACGTGATCTTAGGACATTTGGGCCCGCAAATCATTGCTGTAGTGGCCCCGCTCTGTCAGTTCGTTTGTGCTCTATCTGGGGTATATGGGGTAAGTAATATTGGCCATATTTATTGCCTATTTGGAACTATCTGACTGAATGCAGTATATATGAACTTAGGGTGGTGGTGATATATATTTGTCTATCTTTTTGTGCCTCCCATCTATTTACTATGCATTATTCTTTGAGGGGAAAATTAAGCCGGCAATCCAAGGTGTCTTCCAGACAGCAACATTTTGTTGCACCCGCCCTAGAAATGGGATTCGCAGTTCTCCAAGCCGGCTGTTAAACTGATAGCCAGCTCACAGAATCTGTTAGGCCTCATTCACACATCAGTGTTTTTGATCAGTAGTTAATCAGTATGTGCATCAAAACCAGGAGTGTCTCTAAACCACAGAACAGGTATGAATTTTTGAATTAGATTTTTTTCTGTAGTATCTACTCCTGGCTTTAATATAAAAATACTGATGCAAAAATACTGACAGGTGAATTAGGTCTAAGGCTCCGGGTCCAGCTTTTAATTGTCCTCACATCCTTCAGGTATGAGTGCAAAAAAAGCTCATTCTATCCACCACTGGTAGACACAGACAGAAAAGGGACCCTGTACAAAAACAGTATATTGGGAATTTTCAGTCCAAAAACTCATCAAAATTCACAATTCCACCTGTTTTGGAAGTAGAAATGTGTCCCCCAACCTCGGGTTAGCTTATCATGATGTTAATGTCACTCCTCCACCACATAGGTCAGCAAGATAATTGCTTCAATGTAGACAAAGAAACAGGAGTGTTATTTTCATGGGCAGAGGATCTTCTGAGGATACAGTAAGAGGATGACAAATGTGTGAGGGAACAGTTGGGATGAGAAATGTATAAGGAGACAAAATGGAGGGGGATGTGAGCTGACAGGGAGAAAAGTGTGAAGGAGCAGTATTAGGGTTCAGTCACATCTGCATATAAAATATGCGACTGCAATGTGAGAAAAAAAAATCGCATTGCACTCACACCAATATTAACCAATAGAGCAGAGCAAATCTACTAGCTTTATCTCTGAAAACTGCTACGTGCCAGGCAAATCGCAGCATGCTGCGAGTGGCTCCGTATCTCCGCAATACAAGTAAATTAGTCAGTGAGAAAAATGCACTGCACACAAACAGCACATGGATTTGTGTTTTTAACATAAAGTTTTACATGCAGTCAAAAGCTAGAAATATAGATAGCTGGATAGATAGAAAGATAGGTAGATAGATAGATAGATAGATAGATAGAGATGTGAAACATCTATATATATAATTGCCTTATTCTGTCTGTCTGTCTGTCTGTCTGTTTGTCTGTCTTGCTCCAAAATTGTGTCCTTACGGTGACAAACAGTGGATTGGCCGCTGGGCTCGCCATGGCCCCGCCCCCCCGCACGGATTGGCCGCTCACCTCGCTTCGGCTCCGCCCCCTCGCACGGATTGGCCTCTCGCCCCGGCCCCCTGCACGCATTGCCAACTCAGCCACGCCCCGCCCCCTCACACATTGTACGCTTGCTCTGGCCCTGCCCCCCGCACGTATTCCCCGAACCGACTCCCTGTAGCGGCGGAACACACACACACGCATACACATAAGAACAGACACACACACACATCAGATCACACTCACTCTCACACACACCTCACACACACATCAGATCGCATCCACACACTCACAAGATCCCGTGATATCGCTTGCCTCTTGGCGGCGATACTGTGCGTGCAGTGACCTTCCAGGACCTGCCGGAGGATCACATGGCTGGAAGCATGTGGTATCTCCGAATGTTGTGATTGTGTGAGCGCGTATGTGCGATATCGTCAGTGTGTGTGTGCGTGTATGTGTGTCTTCTGATGTGTGAGTGTGTGTGTGTGAGTGTATGCGATCGGATCTGTGAGTGTCGGCAGAGGAGCACGGCGTGCAGCACAGCTGCTGGGACCGCCCACCAGTGGGCACAGGGAGAAGTGGGGTGTGTGTGTGAGTGTATGCGATCAGATGTGTGCATGTATACTGTCTGATGTGTGACTGTGGAGCACGATGGGGAGTGCGCAGCATGGGGGATGGAGCACGATGGGGGGTGCACAGCATGGGGGATGGAGCATGATGTGGAGTGCGCAGCATGGGGGATGGAGCACGATGGGGGGTGCGCAGCATTGGGGATGGAGCATGATGGGGAGTGCGAAGCATGGGGGATGGAGCACGATGGGGAGTGCACAGCATGGGGAATAGAGCACGATGGGGAGTGCGCAGAATGGGGGATGGAGCACGATCGGGAATGCGCAGCATGGGGGATGGAGCACAATGGGGAGTGCGCAGCATGGGGGATGGAGCACAAAGGGGAGTGCGCAGCATGAGGGATGGAGCACGATGGGGGGTGCGCAGCATGGGGGATGGAGCACATTTGGGAGTGCGCAGCATGGGGGATGGAGCACGATGGGGAGTGCGCAGCATGGGGGATGGAGCACGATAGGGAGTGCGCAGCATGGGGGATGGAGCACGTTTGGGAGTGCACAGCATGGGGGTTGGAGCACGATGGGGGATGGAGCACGATGGGGAGTGCGCAGCATGGGGGATGGAGCACGATGGGGAGTGCGCAGCATGGGGGATGGAGCACAATGGGGAGTGCGCAGCATGGGGGATGGAGCACGATGGGGGATGCACAGCATGGGGGATGGAGCACGATGGGGGGTGCGCAGCATGGGGGATGGAGCACGATGGGGGGTGCGCAGCATGGGGGATGGAGCACGATGGGGGGTGCGCAGCATGGGGGATGGAGCACGATGGGGGTGCGCAGAATCGGGGATGGAGCACGATGGGGGGTGCACACTTCCCCCCAAAACACACACACACCGCCACACACGCACTGCACAACACACCACACACACACTGGGAACTACAAACACTGCCCTACACAGACACCCACAGACAACGCCGCACACACACAACACCCAACACACAAACACCGCGGCACACACAAATATACGCACATACCGCACAACGCACACATTGCACAAAACATACCTCCCCCCAAAACACACACACACCCCACACCCACACAAACCGTGCAACACACACACACAACGCTACAGACACACAGCGCTCCACAAACACGCAACACACAAACAACACCGCTCTCACCCCCCGCCACACCCAGACAACACCCAGAACATGTACAGCCCCTACACAAACACTTGGTAACTACACACAACAACATCTATATATATAACAAAAATCATACATTAACTACACAATACGTAAATTCTAGAATACCCGATTGTTAGGGCCAGGTGGACGGGCAGACCCAGGAGGTGGATCCACTGGGCCGAACACCTCACTGAAGGCAAGGGGTCCGGTAGCCGGAGCACTACAGGTAGCAGGACAGTCCGTTCAAAGGAGGGGAGTGTAGAAGTCCCTGGGACCACGGAGTCACTGAAGGTAGTCCGGATGACGGAGCTCAGGTTCGGAGGCCGAGATGTTGTCAGGCAGAGTCCGGAACCGACGGAGCGAGAAGACGGGTCACCACAGGGATCAGAGATGGTATGGACTGACGGGATGGCGGACAGTCACCGTTCGAGGTTCGGGAATCATCAGGACCGGATGGCGAGGCAGGAGCGGCTCTAGGAGAGAGATAGGTAAGTATACCGCAAGACACAAGGAGACGTGACTCCTAGCTTAGCAAAACACGAAGAACAGGCCCCGCCCACTTGGAAAGGATTCCTCTATATACCCTGTACCTGATTCTTCAATATCCTGTTGGAGGACACTGGCCCTTTAAGAGAGGGTCAATGACCGCGCGCGCGCCCTAATGCGCATGCGCGAGGCCCGGGTGCCAGAAGCCAGAGCAGGGAGCAGTGAACAGGAGGCAGGAGAGCCGGGCTGGGGCCGAGTTGCCGACGGGCGCCGGGAGCGGGGACCGGGCTGCCTGGGGACCGCAGGCGATGGAGCAGGAAGGCTGTGGAGCGGGGGACCGGGAAGCCTGGCACGGGAGCGGCGGAGCGCGACCTGAGAGCGGGGAAGCGTGGCAGGGGAGCCGGTAAGCAAGGCAGGGGAGCCGGGGAGCATGGCAGGGGAGCCGGGGAGCCTAGCAAGGGAGCCGGGGAGCGTGACACCGATGCGTAGAATCGGGCCACCTTCTAGTATATATATAATGTCCTACTCCCATGTGGCACTAAAGGGTGTTTAGCCTTGTTTTGGGCCCTAAATTCAATATTTAAAAAAAAAAAAAAAAAAAAAAAAAATTACGTGGGGTCCCCCTTTTTTTTTAGCCAGCTAAGGTAGAGCAGACAGCTGCAGCCTGCAGACCGAAGCAGGCAGATTTACCTTATCTACGAATCCAAAACTGAAGGCACCCCAAGCTGTTATTTTAAAGTATTTATTTAAAATTAGATAAATAATTTAAAACAAAAAACGTGCCCCCCAAAATTGGATCACCAGCCAAGGTAAAGCAGACAGCTGTGGTCTGGTATTCTCAGGCTGGGGTGGCCCATGGTTATTGATCCTTCCCCATCCTAACAATAGTAGGCCACAATCGCCCCAGTAGTGGTGATTCTATTAGATGCGCCAATCCTGGCGCTTCTCCTCAGGTCTTCCTATCGCTCTGGTGCGGTGGCAAATCGGGTAATAAATGGAGTTGATGTCAGCTGTGACTTGCCAGCTGGCATCAAGCCCTGGTATTATAATGGGTGGGCGTCTATCAGATACCCCCCATTACTAATCCAGTAGTTGAAAAAAGGAAAATAAATATTATTTGGACAAACACCCCCAGACTGTAGCCCTTGTTCACCAATTTATACACTAAGAATACTATGCCTTTAAACAATATGAGACAGCCCATATGATGATGTCATGTCTTTGGAAGCTTCTGATAGATTTATTGGTAGCATCTGAGTTAATTAGAAACACACCTGTGGATGTATTTTAATGCACACCTGAAACACACTGTTTCTTTGTATAGTATCATGGAAAAGTCAAAAGAAATCAGCAAAAATCTCAGGAAGAGAATTGTGGACTTGCACACATCTGGTTCATCCTTGTGTGCAATTTCCAGATACCTGAAGGTGCATTGTTCATCTGTACAAACCATTATACACAAGTACAAGTAAGATGGGAATGTCCAGCCATCATACCGCTCAGAAAGTAGATGGGTTCTGTGTACCAGAGTTGAACGTGCTTTGTTCAGACATATGTATATCAACCAAAGAAGAGAAGCAAAGACCTTGTGAAGATGCTGGCTGAAGCTGGTAAGATTGTGTCATTATCTACAGTGAAACGAGTACTGTATCATCATGGGCTGAAAGACCACTTTGCCGGGAAGAACCATTACTTCAAAAGATACACAAAAAAGACAGATTAATGTTTGCAAATGCACACAGGAACAAAGACCTTAAGTTTTGGAGACATGTCCTGTGGTCTGACGAAACTAAAATTGAACTGTTTGGCTATTATGACATAGTTTCATTTCAAGGAAAAAGGGAGATGTTTTAAAGCCTAAGAACACCATCCCAACTGTGAAACACGAGGGTGCCAGCATAATGTTGTGGGGTATTTTGTTGCAGGAGGGACTGGTGCACTTCACAAAATAGATGGCATCATAAGGAAAGAAGATTATGTGGCAATTCTGAAGCAATATCTCAAGACATCAGCGAGGAACTTAAAGCGGAGTCTGAAGTGGGTCTTCCTAATGGACTATGACCAGAAGCATACTGCTAAACTGGTTACAAAGTGGCTTAAGGATAACAAAGTCAATGTTTTGGAGGGGCCATCACAAAATCCTCATCTCAATCCTATTGAACACTTATGGGCAAAGTTGAAAAGGCAGGTGCGAACAAGGCAGCCTACAAATATGGCTCAGTTACACCAATTCTGCCAAGAGTAATGCACCCAATTTCCTACCAAGTACACTATGTGAAGAAGAATTATTAGGCAAATGAGTATTTTGATCACATGGTAATTTTTATACATGTTGTCCTACTCCAAGCTGTATAGACTTGAGAGCCAACTACCAATTAAGTAAATCAGGTGATGTGCATCTCTGTAATGAGGAGGGGGGTGGTGTAATGATATCAATACCCTATGTAAGCTGTGCTTAATTATTAGGCAACTTCCTTTACTTTGGCAAAATGGGTCAGAAGAGAGATTTGACGGGCTCTGAAAAGTCCAAAATTGTGAGAAGTCTTGCAGAGGGATGCAGCAGTCTTGAAATTGCCAAACGTTTGAAGCGTGATCACCGAATAATCAAGAGTTTCATGGCAAATAGCCAACAGGGTCGCAAGAAGCGTGTTGGGCAAAAAAGGCGCAAAATAACTGCCCATGAGTTGAGAAAAAAATCAAGCATGAAGCTGGTAAGATGCCATTTGCCACCTGTTTGGCCATATTTCAGAGCTGCAATGTTACTGGAGTATCAAAAAGCACAAGATGTGCCATACTCAGGGACATGGCCAAGGTAAGGAAGGCTGAAAAACGACCTCCTTTCAGCAAGAAACATAAGATAAAACCTCAAGACTGGGCCAAGAAATATCTTAAGACTGATTTTTCAAAGGTTTTATGGACTGAGGAAATGAGAGTGACTCTTGATGGGCCAGATGGATGGGCCAGAGGCTGGATCAGTAAAGGGCAGAGAGCTCCACTCCGACTCAGATGTCAGAAAGGTGGAAGTGAGGTACTGGTATGGGCTGGTATTATCAAAGATGATCTTGTTGGAGCTTTTTGGGTTGAGGATAGAGTGAAGCTCAACTCCCAGACCTACTTCCAGTTTCTGGAATATAACTTCTTCAAGCAGTGGTACAGGAAGACGTCCGTATCGTTCAAGAAAAACATGATTTTCATACAGGACAATGCTCCATCACATGCATCTAACTACTCCACAGCATGGCTGGCCAGTAAAGGTCAAAAAGATGAAAATATAATGACATGGCCACTTTGTTCACCTGATCTGAACCCCATAAAATGATCTGATCTACAGGGAGGGAAAACAGTACACCTCTTGGAATAGTGTCTAGGATGCTGTGGTGGCTGCTGCATGCAATGTTGATCGTAAACAGATCAAGCAACTGACAGAATCTATAGATGGTAGGCTGTTGAGTGTCTGTGTCGCCAGGGGTTAAGGGGATACCCAGAACCGGGCCAAGGGGTTGCTTCTGGAAAGGGGATCACGGTGTCGTGACCCGGTCCGTGCTCCCTGGTTCCACAATAAAAAGGGGGGTTATGTTCGTGACGCCACCCGTGGAATGTGATCAGAGATGACCACCGCTGCTGCAGAACCTCCGGGGTGATGGAAGGCAGCTTGAGATGGGACGGCTCCCCACGGGTAGAGCCTTTTCCCCGGGGCAGTATGTTAGTCTATGGGGGGAGTGCAGGACACGAGCACAAAAAACAGGCAGACTCACGGTTTTGCAGTTTCTTTGTCCTTTACTGATGATGGTAATCAGCAGAGTACTGTCCACGGAGTCTGTGAGGGGTTCAGGGCTTCTCCCACCCAGCCGGGCCGTTTTGGCTTTCTTGCCTGCACTGTGTGTCTGTGGCCCTGCTGCTGTGTGAACTATGCAGCCGACTCTGCTCTGCTCTGCTCCTAGGTACCGACCTGACAGGCAACTCGAGTCCTTACTTGTATGTTCCTGAACTCTGCGTTTGTTGCTTGTGTCTGTGGTACAGATAGAGAATGTGGAATCCTCACTTCTCTGGTGTTCACTGTGCAGTATGTAACCTGCAGTCTCGGATCCAGCATCCGTTCTGTGTGCTCCACTGGGATGAGCTCAGCAATGCTCTGCCTCCCAGGAATGTTCCTCTGTGTACTCTTTCTCCTTTCCTCAGACCCTCAGCTAGGCCTGGAATTGGTCAGTGGATCCTGAGGTGAGCTAAAGCCAGCTTCCAACCTGCAGAGATCCTTTCTCCTCAGAGCTCTGCACTGAACTTCCAAACTGAAACTACTGACCATTTCCCCTTCCCACCAGAATATACAGGGAAGCAGCTTGGTCTCCCCCTTCTGGCCAGGAGGTCTTGATGTTGTGTGTGGGGAGTTAACCCTTTGTGTTGTTACTGTGGCAACCCTGGGGTGCCACATGTCATCATAAAGAAAGGTGGCTATATTGGTCACTAATTTTTGAGGTTTTGTGTTTGCATGTTAGAAATGTTTATTTCTATATTTTGAGCAGTTAAATTGGTTTACCTGGTGAAAATAAACAAGTGAGATAGGAATATATTTGGTTTTTATTAAGTTGACTAATAGTTTTGCACAGTAATAGTTACTTGCACAAACAGATATCCTCCTAAGATAGCCACATCTAAAAAAAACCCACTCAAAATTCCAAAAATATTAAGCTTTGATATTTATGAGTCTTTTGGGTTGATTGAGAACATAGTTGTTAATCAATAATAAAAAAAGAATCCTCTAAAATACAACTTGCCTAATAATTCTGCACACAGTGTATTGTGAGAAGCTTGTGGAAGAATATCCAAAACATTTGACCCAAGTCATATAGTTAAAGAGCAATGGTATAAAATACTAATGAAATGTATATCAACTTTTGATTTTGCAGAAAGTAATAAAAAATACCTTAAAACATTCTCTCTCATTATTCTGGCATTTGGCAAATATAAATAATTTTGGTTCCTAATTGACCTTAAACGGTAAAGGTTTATTTTGATTTCATGTCATATAGTGAGAAAACATGCATATGTGTCTTTTTAGATAGTGGATGGAACTTTTACCATTAGTAATTTTCACATGAGCAAAAGAAAAACAAACAAAAATTGTATAGTGTCACTTATCCTTATTAATGTTAAAAACAGACAGCACACAGACTGCACTAAGGTTATATTCACACAACATTCAGTGTTTTTGGCATGTAGTTCCATTTATAATGTTCTTTGGAAAAATACACAAGCTGTATGCCAGGAAAAGCTTTTCTGCATTCCCTCTTTCCTCCTTTCTAGAGAGGCTTTTACTTTTCTTGTCGATGAGGACGTCATATAACATTACAATTCTCAGGTGGATAGGCATACCGAGTAAAACTAATTATTTGTTCTATTCTCTCTCAGTGTTTCACTTTGAAAAATCACCCTTAAAACGTGAATAATCGACAGTCTCGGTTAGAAATCAGATGACTACAATTAAGTTCCCTAAGTATTACAAACATGATGATTCCAAATATCAATAAGCAACGAAAACAAATAGCAAAAATGACGCCGCAGAATTTTCTTGATCATTTTAAAATACAGTTTGTAATTGTAATAGGAAGGAGAATAACACACAGAGCATCAATAATCCTGCTTAGGGAAAATGCAAGTGGCTCCATACTTAAGCATTATATTTTCTCCTTGTCATTAGTATGAAACATTTCATAAGGGAAAGTGTATTTTGTTAACCAAAGAACATGTAGAATTAAGCATACTGAAATCAGTTACTAGCACATTATACTTCCTTACTTAAATTATCCTGCTAAGGTAAAATATGCACAGCAAACAGAGTAAAGGATTCTCTTTTTCACTGTTGAAGGTGTGACGCCCTGGCCTAGCCAGGTAGTCACAGACACAACACCATGCACCCCCTTCCCTGGACAGGTCACACCAGTCACACATTAAATCCTTGTTGCCACCCTCCAGGGTTTATGTCCACACCAGATGGGGCGGAGCCAGGCGCTTGGCCCCACCCACCAAGGAGTTCACAGGCCTGGAGGCGGGAAAACACAGTCAGTCCAGTTGTGGGTAGTAGGGTGAGAGGAGTGAAACTGTTGGTGTCTGGGTTGGAGCCCAGGCACTTCCAGCAAGGTAAGCAGACGGTGGTGGCCGTCTGCAGGAGTTGGTGACGGTCAGCGGAACCGTAGGACCGCGGTCAGGCGGTGGCCCGCCGGTACCGAACCGGGGAGCTGATTGGAGCCAAGCACCAGGCAGGGTACTAAGACCCCGACTAGGCTCGAAGCCAAACTTTAGTCAAATTTACTGATTGCGGTCTGGACCTCAGGGGTTCATTCCCTCCCAAGTCCCGATTGAAGGCAACAGCCCAACCGTTCCGGATAAGCGCCACCACCAAGGGCCAGAGATCCACATGGCCAGCGTCTGCGGGCAAACGGGCTCCTCCGGCACGTATGCGTCGGGGAGGGGACTACCGGTGCCCAGGCATTGGAGTAAAGATACAAAACACAGGTGCAGGGAAACGACAGCCACCATCAACCCATCCAGGGAGAACACTGCAGCCAGCTGCGGGCCCCGTCCATCCAGCCGTTTGGTTTACCAGAGACTCTGTCCATCTGTGTCTGAGTGAGTACACCTGTGCCATCCGGCACCGCGCTGCGCTGCACCGCAACCCTGCACCCTGCCAAAACCCATCCTCCTACCAGGCCCCGGGACCAACAGCCCCTACCCACGGAGGGGTCAACACCTAGCTGCTCCCCGCTATCGCTCCCGGGAACCCCGTCACCAGCAGCAGTGATGCCCACCATTAGAACCCGTGGGTGGTGTCACAAACTCTATATGTCGCGGGCGGGGAGGGACGCCGCTGCGCTCGCTACCGCTCGGATACGGCGCTGCTGCAATGGCTGCTTGGTGGCTCGAGCGGTGGGCGGGATCCGGGGACTCGAGCGGCGCTCCTCGCCCATGAGTGAAAGGGGGTAGTTTGGTTTGGGGATTTGGTCCGTGACGCCACCCACGGGTTGTGGTGAGGTTGGGCACCACCGCTGCTGGTGACGGGGATCCCGGGAGCGATGGCAGGGAGCAGCTGTGATGTTGTTTTCCCCCTACGTGGGTATGGGTTGGTAGTCCCGGGGCCCGGTGAGATGACGGGGAGGCAGGGTTGGATGGGTGCAGGGTCGCTTGGACTGCGCAGCGCGGTGCCAGATGTCACGGTAGTACTCACTCAGCTACAAATGTACGCAAAGTCTCTGGTAAACCAAACGGCTGGATGGACGGGTCCCGCAGCTGGCTGCTGTGGCTTCTCCTGGCCGGTTAGTGGTGGCTGCCTTTCCCTGCACCTGTGTGTATGTTCGGTCCCGATGGATTCCCACCAGTAACCCGCTTGCCAGCATGTATATGTGCCAGAGGAGCCCTTTTGCCCGCAGGCTCTGGCCCTTGGAACTCTAGCTGTGGTGGTAGCTGTATTTCCTTCTGTTGGTTGGACGGTTGCCTTCAATTGGGTCTTGGCTGTTAGGAAACCCCTGGGGTTCCGGTCACTGATGGATTTGACCTCTAATGGCGGCTCCAAGCCTGGTCGGGGTCCGCAGGCCCTGCCTGTGTGTGCTGGCTTCACTTCGCTCCCCGGTTCGGTACCGGCAGGCCACCGCCCGTCCCCGGTCCTACGGTTCTGCGTTGATCTGCTTCTCCTGCAGATGGCCACCACCGTCTGCCAACCTTGCTCTTGGTGCCCGGGCCACACACCCGGACACGGTCAGTTTACTCCTCCACTACCTCTTCACTCCTTACTCTTTCACTTCCCTAACTGATCTCTCTTCCTTTCCCGCCTCCAGGACTGTGAACTCCTCAGTGGGTGGGGCCAACCACCTGGCCCCACCCCACCTGGTGTGGACATCAGCCCCTGGAGGGAGGCAACAAGGATTTTGTGTCTGGCTGATGTGCCTGTCTCAGGGTGGGGGTGTGTGTTGTAGTACCTGTGATGACCTGGCTAGTCCAGGGCGCCACATATATATCCCGAAAAGTCCAATTCCACCCCCCTTTTCACTCGTGGGCGAGGAGCGCTGCTTGAGCCCCGGGTCCGGCTTACTAGAGCCACCGAGGAGAAGGCACCGGATCCGAGCGCGATCTCCTCGAGCAGCCCCTGCGACGCGGAAGCTGGCCCCCGCTCCCGACAACTGCATCAGCACCAAATGATGAGGGTCACTATGGTAGAAATGTTTGTGCGCTCACATAATGTCACACTACCAGATTTTTTTTTGCCCAATTCTGTGCGTCCTATAGTCCTGAGGTAGCTTTCTGTGATGGAAGAGAATGCCAACAATTTGTCCGCCCCACTCACAGAGAACTGCCCTCTCTCCTCCTGCCCCACACGGATCTATGTGACTGGTGCAGTGCAGGAGAGGAAGCTTACAGGACCAGAATGGAAGCTACTGGAGCCGTGCAGCTGAAGGACCTTCTGCTCTAGGAATTTCAGGACCTTTCACATCATTTGACTGATCACATGACTGGAAAGGTGCTTCAGTTGAAACATTGAAAGGTCCTGCAGCTGCTCAACTGCTGCAGCCTCTGTGAAAGTCTCAAGGCTCTCTGCCGATCAGGAACTGCAAGATGTGGTATAGTATAGTGTGTATGTAAGTAAATGTGTATGTAGCAGAGCTGTGCATGCCTATGGGTGCATGTAGGAGAGCTGTGCATGTCTATGGGCATATGTAGCAGAGCTATGAATGTCTATGGGCATATGTAGCAGAGCCTTGCATGTACAGTGGGTATGGAAAGTATTCAGACCCCTTCAAATTTTTTACTCTTTGTTTAATTGCAGCCATTTGGTAAATTCAAAAAGTTTTTTTTTCTCAATAATGTACACTCTGCACCCCATGTCAGAAAAAAAACAGAAATGTAGAGATTTTTGCAAATATATTAAACAAGAAAAACTGAAATATCATATGGTCATAAGTATTCAGACACTTTGCTCAGAGACTCATATTTAAGTCACATGCTGTCCATTTCCTTGTGATCCTCCTTGAGATGGTTCTACTGCTTCATTGGAGTTCAGCTGTGTCACGGGGACGTTCTTCCATAGCACACAATCAACAGAGCGAGAGATTGATGAACAATCTAAAGCATATTTATTCCAAGCAATCCAGAAGGTTCATAAAAATAATCCAGCACACAGAAGGTAAAATTAGTCTAGAAACAATAATATAGTCCAGTAAGCGATAAATATCCAGGTCTCTCTGAGAAGCCATAGCTTCTCCCAGAGGATCAATCCTTCTCTCCTGAAGTTTTCAAACAGACTGCCCAATTCTTCAGGTAAGCAGAGAGTTTAGGTGGATCCCAGGCCCCTCTCCCCCAGACCTAGGGACAGAGACACTTCACGGGGTGATTACCTACAGACAATACAATGTACACACAAGCAATACAGAGAATGGACTTTGAACGACACCTAAAATACGTACCTACACAATGTGATATACAACCCCCCATATTCCACCCTCACAACCTCTCCCTCCTTCTTAATAAGGGAGTACGCCATGAGGTCTACACTGACCTCTGGCCACCTCACTTAACTTCATGTTGCTCAGCTGTGGATAGTCTCTTGTACAGCGGTAGGGTTGGAAGGACAAGCTTCCCGTTGTGTCCTCCTTCACTCAAACTGTATTTCCTGCAGCCACAAATCGGCATTGTAGATCTCCCACATCATTTCCTAGGATAATATCT
Source organism: Anomaloglossus baeobatrachus (assembly GCF_048569485.1). Lineage (NCBI taxonomy): Eukaryota > Metazoa > Chordata > Amphibia > Anura > Aromobatidae > Anomaloglossus > Anomaloglossus baeobatrachus. Next base: position 317,809,501 of record NC_134357.1, read on the forward strand.
GCAGGCAGGCTGCTCATCACCCCAACCACATATTGCTTGACCCCAAAGCCAAAGTCCAGATCTACAGTTGCCTTTAGGATATTCCTCCTTTGTCCTCCAGTCAATTCAATAACAATCACTGGTCCATGATGTATCGCCTCTGGCTGAATTACCCAGGGATCAGCTATTGTGAGAAATGCCCCAGAGTCACAAAATTCAATGACTCTTTGTCCATTCAGCACAACCTCCTGTAAGTGCTTACTTTGATGGTGAGAGGAACTTGGGGCTGTGGCTTGCACCCAATAAACCCCTAATGGTCGACCATGAGTGTCTGAGTCATTAGGCAAGTTAACTTGAAGGGGTGAGAACTCTTCCCCCCCTTATATTTGGCTGTAGAGAATGAACAGGTCGATTTGGTGTAAGGTCATTCCTCAATCGACAAGCAGCGCAAGTGTTTTGCAAATGCCCAGGCTGCCCACATCGATAACATCTGCACTTTGTCATACTCCTTCCAATGTGCATTCTGGAGAAGGCAGTAGGAGAACCTGGTGATAAAGGCAGGAGCCCATACACTCCAACAGGGGCATCTATGGTGCAGGGGTGAGCGGTACACTCCACTGGAGGTGGTTGTACCTCTTCCTCGGGCAGAATGGAATGCACAAAATACACCCGACAAGGTGGAGGTGTGTGGGGGTCCCTCCAAGTCCTTGCAGGACAACTGGATTGCAGGTGTCCAGGTTGTCCACACACATAACATCTCCTTTCTGTGATTCCCACAGGGCGTGGTCGGAACTGTTGTGGCCCAGCATTGTGAGCCGTGGTTGTCATTTGCCTGCAGCTGGGTGGAGGGCAGATATAACTGGAGAGGGCTGGGGCACAGGAGCAGGCTGTGGCTTATTGTCCAAAAGCCTCCTCCATTGTGGTTGGATAGTAAGAGCCTCATCAGTCAGGGCTGCAGCTCTATCCAAGGTGCACGGCGTGCGCTCTCTGACCCATTCCTGTATTTCTGAGGGGCACTTGTAAAGAAATTGTTCTATAAGAAATATCTGTATAATGTCTACCACAGTGAAGGCGTCTTCCGCTTCCAGCCATCTCTGACATGCCTGGGACTTCTTATGGGCATACATCCTAAAAGATCCCCCTGTGGTGCATAGGAGGTCTGAGAACTGTGCCCTATATGAGTCTGGCGTGATGGTATGGTAATCCAGGATAGCCTGTTTTACAATGTTGTAATCCCGGTTCTGCTGTGACTCAATGGTGCGATAAGCTGTACAGGCTCGCGGATCGCTGGGTTTACATTCCAAGTCACATCACTCCCTCTACTGGACTCCATTGCTTCTTGTCTCCTCTGTGCTCGGCGAGCAGACTCCTCCTTATACTCCTGAGATACACCTGGGCCCAGAACCGCCATCTCTTCTTCGAACCACACCAACTACTGGCTTTTTGGGGCAGGGATCCCCGTCTCCATCACTTGTCCGTCAGACATCTGGGAGGAGATGGACTAGCTCGCACCCACCAGTAGATCAATTAAGACCTCTTTACTCAGTCCATGGGGGTTCAGGCCCAGATCTCTGGCTCTCTCATGTAGATGGGATGCAGTCCAGTTTCTGTACTCACTCTGTGGGTGGATCTCCATTAGGCTGTGCTCTGTTGATCCCACTGCTGCCACCAATTGTCACAGGGTCCTTCTCACACAATCAACAGAGCGAGAGATGGATGAACAATCCAAAGCATATTTATTCCAAGCAATCCAGAAGGTTCATAAAAATAATCCACCACACAGAGGGTAAAATTATTCCAGAAACACGCGATAAATGTCCATGTCTCTCAGAGAAGCCGAAGCTTCCCCCAGAGGATCAATCCTTCTCTCCTCCAGTTCTCAAACAGACTGCCCAATTCTTCAAGTAAGCAGAGAGTTTAGGTGGATCCCAGGTCCCCCTCTCCCAGACCTAGGGACAGGAATACTACAGGGGATGATTACCTTCAGACAATACAATGTATGCACAAGCAATACAGAGAATGGACAGTGAACCATGCCAAAAATACGAAACTACACAATATGATATACAACCCCCCATATTCCACCATCACAAGCTGCATTAAATTAAACTGATAGGACTTGATTTGGAAAGGCACACACCTGTCTATATAAGACCTCACAGCTCACACTGCATGTCAGACCAAATGAGAATCATGAGGTCAAAGGAACTGCCCATGGAGCGCATAGACAGGATTGTGGCAAGGCACAGATCTGGCCAAGGTTACAAAAGAATTTCTGCAGTACTCAAGGTTCCTAAGAGCACAGTGACCTCCATAATCCTTAAATGGAAGAAGTGTGGGACTACCAGAACGCTTCCTAGAGCTGGCTATCCAGCCAAACAGAGCAATCGTGGGAGAAGAGCCTTGGTGAGAGAGGTAAAGAAGAACCCCAAGATCACTCTTGTCGAGCTCCAGAGATGCAGTAGAGAGATGGGAGAAAGTTCCACAAAGTCAACTATCACTGCAGTCCTTCACCAGTTGGGCCTTTATGGCCGAGTGGCCCGATGGAAGCCTCCCCTCAGTGCAAGACATATGAAAGCCAGCATAGAGTTTTTGGTGATAATTCTAAGCAGTATGTGTGGAGAAAACCAGGCACTGCTCATCACCTGCCCAATACTATCCTAACAGTGAAACATGGTGCTGGCAGCATGTATGGAAATGAGCAATGGGGGACGGCGTAAAGCGGCAGAAGGCGAATAACAGACTCAAGACAGCCCGCCCCCGTGACCATAAAAAAACATTTGCATACAAAAAGGTAAGAATTTATAAAGTATTTATTTAGGTCTCAAAGGGGGCACAATAGCAACAGGAACCTTTCTAGAATGCAGCCCAGGAGCTGCAGAGGGGGAATCTTTTAGGTTTATTACGACATTTCTGCTGTCAGGTTCCCTTTAATGAAAAAAAAATGAACTTTTTCTAATTTACAAATGGCTGCAATAAAACAAAGAGTGAAAAATTTAAATTGGTCTGAATACTTTCCATACCCACTATATATGGGTTTAAGAAGCAGAGCCGTGTGTATAATATATACATTACAGAAAGACTTTAACAATAGATTTATTATCTCCCTACTCTACGCTAGTTCATTAAAATTAGGAATAGTGACCCCTCTCCTTCACGGCAAAGTCGCGTTTGTCCCTTTAATCCGGATTCATGCAGCGAGCCTCCATTTTTTCCCACATATGTCGGCTGATCTAATTAGCCAACATGCACAACTAGTGGTTCGGGTGGATCAGAGATCCATCTGTGGCTGTTTACTAGTTAAATCCTGCTGTCAATCTCTGACAGAAGGATTTAACAATGCTTTCCGTTGGGGAGAGCGCCATTCTCTGCTACCATTGTGGTGCTGATGGGCTGTCATGGCATCCGGGCGCCAGCTGATGACCCCTGTTGCTGTCATGACGAACTTCCTGTGAACGTCGGCTAAGCGCTGGAATTCAAAGGAGATTAGCATTTATTCTGTTCAGAGGGAGGCTGAACAGTGTCAGTTTCAAGTTCCCCAAAGGGAATAGTAAAATCAATAAGTGTAAAAAAAAGTTTTAAAAAAAATATGAAAAAATAAAAAAAACACCATGAAAGTTTAAATCACCTTCCTTTTTCCCCATGGAAAATAAAAAATTTAAAGAAAAAAACCCCGACACATATTGGTATTGCCGCTATCAGAAATGACTGATCTATCAATATATAACTATATATTATATATTTATATATTGATATATATTTTTTTATTTATATATTATATATACAGTCATATGAAAAATTTTGGGCACCCCTATTAATGTTAACCTTTTTTCTTTACAACAATTTGGGTTTTTGCAACAGCTATTTCAGTTTCATATATCTAATAACTGATGGACTGAGTAATATTTCTGGATTGAAATGAGGTTTATTGTACTAACAGAAAATGTGCAATCCGCATTTAAACAAAATTTGACTGGTGCAAAAGTATGGGCACCCTTATCAATTTCTTGATTTGAACACTCCTAACTACTTTTTACTGACTTACTAAAGCACTAAATTGGTTTTGTAACCTCATTGAGCTTTGAACTTCATAGGCAGGTGTATCCAATCATGAGAAAAGGTATTTAAAGTGTCCACTTGCAAGTTGTTCTCCTATTTGAATCTCCTATGGAAAGTGGCATCATGGGCTCCTCAAAACAACTCTCAAGTGATCTGAAAACAAAGATTATTTAACATAGTTGTTCAGGAGAAGGATACAAAAAGTTGTCTCAGAGATTTAAACTGTCAGTTTCCACTGTGAGGAACATAGTAAGGAAATGGAAGAACACAGGTACAGTTATTGTTAAGCCCAGAAGTGGCAGGCCAAGAAAAATATCAGAAAGGCAGAGAAGAAGAATGGTGAGAACAGTCAAAGACAATCCACAGACCACCTCCAAAGACCTGCAGCATCATCTTGCTGCAGATGGTGTCAATGTGCATCGGTCAAAAATACAGCGCACTTTGCACAAGGAGAAGCTGTATGGGAGAGTGATGCGAAAGAAGCCGTTTCTGCAAGCACGCCACAAACAGAGTCGCCTGAGGTATGCAAAAGTACATTTGGACAAGCCAGTTACATTTTAGAAGAAGGTCCTGTGGACTGATGAAACAAAGATTGAGTTGTTTGGTCATACAAAAAGGCGTTATGCATGAAGGCAAAAAAAACGGCATTCCAAGAAAAGCACTTTCTACCCACAGTAAAATTTGGTGGAGGTTCCATCATGCTTTGGGGCTGTGTGGCCAATGCCGGCACCGAGAATCTTGTTAAAGTTGAGGGTCGCATGGATTCAACTCAGTATCAGCAAATTCTTGACAATAATGTGCAAGAATCAGTGACGAAGTTGAAGTTACACAGGGGATAGATATTTCAGCAAGACAATGATCCAAAACACCGCTCCAAATCTACTCAGGCATTCATGCAGAGGAACATCCCAGTCCCCAGACCTGAGTATCATTGAAAATCTGTGGGATGATTTGAAGCGGGCTGTCCATGCTCGGCGACCATCAAACTTAACTGAATTGGAATTGTTTTGTAAACAGGAATGGTCAAATATACCTTCATCCAGGATCCAGGAACTCATTAAAAGCTACAGGAAGCGACTAGAGGCTGTTATTTTTGCAAAAGGAGGATCTACAAAATATTAATGTCACTTTTATGTTGAGGTGCCCATACTTTTGCACCGGTCAAATTTTGTTTAAATGCGGATTGCACATTTTCTGTTAGTACAATAAACCTCATTTCAATCCAGAAATATTACTCAGTCCATCAGTTATTAGATATATGAAACTGAAATAGCTGTTGCAAAAACCCAAATTGTTGTAAAGAAAAAAGGTTAACATTAATAGGGGTGCCCAAACTTTTTCATATAACTGTAATATATATAAATAAATTAATCTGATTGCTAAAGAGCATAGCGAGAAAAATGAAAACACCAGAATTATGTTTTTTTTTGGTTGCTGCAATATTGCAATTAAAGGTCATCAAAACATTTCCTCTACCTAAAAATGGTATAATTAAAAACGTCAGCTCAAATCACTAAAAATAAGCCCCACACAGCCTAAGACCCCAAAAAAATCTAACGCTGCAGCGCTCGGAAAACAGTGGCAAAAGCGCATTTTTTTTTGACAAATTTCTGAATTGTTTTTCACCACTTAATTAAAAATAAACTATATGAGTTTAGTATCTACGAACTCGTACTGACCTGGAAAATCATAATGCTGAGTCAGTTTTGCCATATAGTGATCATGGTAAATAAAAAACCCTAAAAACAATAATGGAATTGCACTTTTTGCCTATGTGACCGCACTTGGAATTTGTTTACAGTTTTCCAGTATGATAAGGGGCAGAATGAATGGTGTTGTTTAAAATTACAACTCATCCTGTAAAACAAGCAAGCCTTCACATGGCTATATTGATGGAAAAATAAAAAAGTTATGGCTCTTAGAAGATGGGGAGGAAAAAACAAAAATCAGAAAATTTCCAGGGGGTGAGGAGGTTAATTAATAGGAAAAATGTATTTCCCATTTCCTTCTGTCTAATCCTGGGGTGCGTCTTATGGTAAGAAGCGTCTTATAGTCTGAAATATATGGTATATGGGTACAGGTAAACGGATGGTAACTGCTCTTTACTTTGTTGTCACACACTATCTATAGAATTTGTTTAGTATCTTATGGCATTATCTCCCTATCTCTACTGCCAAGCTATGAGCTGCATTGTTCTCTCATTTTTCTTTTATATAGGCTATGATAATAGCTACTGATTGGTTGTGCTATAGCATGTGATCTAAGGAGCAACAATTATCTGATCTTTACTGAATAGATCAACGGACAATGGACAGGTGGACGATTTTTAGGAAAAATGGTGGCTGTACCCACTGTCTAGTGCACCGAGACAGTTGTAGACACAATGGCTATTCAGTTCCCTCACTGCTAGATAGTGATATGGTGTAACCCAGGATGTAAAAGTAAATACAAAGAAGCAGGATGATAATTGTTGAAGATAGAACTCATGTGTACTGGTTGGTTGCAGGCACAAATCTTTATGGTTATTTATTTGGTAGTACGGAGGTACAAGCATAAATGTTACAAACAGCAGAAGATTTCACTAAATAATGCTGTACAATGTAGTTTTCCTCCAAAGGCAGGCCTTAAGGCCCCGTTACACGCAACGACGTATCTAATGATATATTCCAGGGTCACAGATTCCGTGACGCACATCCGGCATCGTTAGTGACGTCGTTGTGTGTGACACCAACGAAAGGCCGTTAACAATGGAAAATACTCACCAAATCGCCCATCGTTGACACATCGTTCATTTTCAAAAAATCGTTGGTTGTTGAGGACGCAGGTTGTTCGTCGTTCCTGCGGCAGCACACATCGCTATATGTGACACCACAGGAACGAGAAACAACACCATACCTGCTGCCGCCCACAATGAGGAAGGAAGTAGGTGGGCAGGATGTTACACCCGCTCATTTCTGCCCCTCCGCTTCTATTGGGCGGCCGCTTAGTGACGCCGCTGTGACGCCGAACAAACCTCCCCCTTAGAAAGGAGGCGGTTCGCCGGTCACAGCGACGTCGCTAGGCAAGTAAGTCAGTGTGACGGGTCCTAACGATGTTGTGCGCCACGGGCAGCGATTTGCCCGTGATGCCCATCCGACGGGAGCGGGTGCTTTCACCAGCGACATCGCTAGCGATGTCGCTGCGTGTAAAGCCCCCTTTAGGCTTTAGCTTTTAGGAGATATCCTTGTCATTCTGCTTTACATGCTCACCCCATTTCTCTACTCTCCCAATGGACCTCAATAGTGATGAGACAGAACTAAAATGCTTGCGTGCTTGGCATTCAAATCAAGCAAATCGGACTGCTTGGGTGCTCGTCTCGGGAAGTCAATGGGAAACGCAAGCCTTTTTCCAGCAGACCCTCCCAGGGGTCTGGGAGGCAGAAAAGTTGCTGAAATGGATGGAAAAGTGCTCAAATAGAATAGGAACAGCATGGAAAAATGCCTGGACGCATCTCTGACTACCAGGTCACTGCTGGGAACCATGTTATCAGACAATTATACCCCTTTTAGGCCTCCTTCACACATCAGTGATTCTGGTACATATGTTACAGTTTTTATACATATCAGAATCTCGGACATACGAAGACCCATTAAAGTCCATGGGTTGGCGCACACATCAGTGATTTCTCATTAACATGTTTCCGTGCGGCACACATGTTTGCCGCTCCCGTGCCAGCAGCCGACGCTGCTCGGATCCGGACCTTCAGGGGTGGTGGCTCGAGGGTCTCCGGATCTGGGGGTCTCGCGGACAAGCCAAATAAAATGGGGGACATAGATGTATGGGCTTGGCCGTAATAGGTTCGTGACGCCACCCACGGTGTGTGGTGAGGTGGGACACCACCGCTGCTGTTACGGGGCACCCGGGGGAGATGTTGTGCAGCAAGATGTTAACCCCTCCATGGGCAGGGATGGTGGCCCCGGAACCCGATGGCTCTGGTGCAGGGGGAATGACGACCGCAGGGGGTGTTGGTGTACTCACTTTCAGTAAAACACGCGAGTCTCTGGTAAACCAAGGTGGTGGTGGCTGGTGCCGCGGCCGGCTGCGTTCTGGATCCCCCACCCGGCTGGTGGTCTCTATCATTTTCCTGCACCTTTTTTAGTAGAAAATGACTTCCCAGTGTGAAACGTAGGAGTCCGCTCCCGGCTGGATGTGGCCTAAGGAGCCATGCCCGCAGACGCTGGCCCGTGGGATCTATGGGCCCTGGCGGTGACCTCTTATCCCTAATCGGTGGGCTGTTGTCTTCTATGAGGAACTTTGGGTGGACCAGAACCTCTAGTCCTGGCCTCAATTGGTTAATTAACCAGCTCCAGTCGATTCTGGTTTCTGGCTTCAGGGTCCGAGTACCCCCCTTTGTGCTACGGTTTCCGGGTCGGTTTCCCGTGTCGGTACCCGCGGGCTACAACCCTGGCCCAGTCCACCTCGGCTCCACCGACTCGTCTTCCCATCTCCTGCTGACGGAGACCACCGTCTGCCTCCTAGCTAAGGCACCAGGGCTCCTACCCTGATACCTGTCAGTTTGCTTCAGGCCTGACACACAGGCCTGACCTCCACTCACACTCATCTCTAAAGCTAATCTAGAGCTCAACTGTTTGTTTTCCCACCCTGGGCTGTCTAAACCCCTGGGTGGGCGTGCACCAACCGCCTGGCCATGCCCACTGGTGTGTCTATCTGTCCCTAAGGGGGTGACTAGGGTTTAATGGTTGGCTGTGTGTTTCTAGTGAGGGAAGGTGTTCTGCAGGGGCCTATTTGTAACTACCTGGTTTTGCCAGGGCGTCACACATGCGTGTCTGTGTGTTCCGCATGGAGACAAGCCCATTTTTTTCTGGCATCACTGATGTTCCATGGACCACACTGTGGTGTGATCTGTAAAACACGTACCAGAAAAAACACATACATTTAAAATAAACAGCTTTTTAAACTCCAGCGGCGCTGTTTTCAGCCACTACTGTCTTTGCTTCCAGGCCGGCTAATTATGCTCATACATATGCACTGCACAGCCGACTCAGAAATAGCTGCAGAGGGGAAACAGCATCAGCTGGACACAGCAGAGCTGGACACATCAGCACCACGGGCAGCAACGCTGGGGACAGGTGAGTATAAGTGCCTGATCTCCATGTATTATCATGGATAGCACACGGAGATCACACGTGTGCCAAAATCATGGCACACGGAGGGCCATACGCACCTTTATCACGTCAGTGAAAATGTGTGTGTTTTAAATGTTAGGAAATATTCTTTCCTGTATAATGACTTGTATATAAGGCAAATTTAAAAAAAGATAGAAAATTGAATCCTCCTCCCCTTAGACTATGTTTACACATAGCGTTTTTGCACTCTCATTGGTTTCCATGGGGAAAAAATACTGCAAAAATGCTGAAAGAATTGACATGCTACTTCTTTAAAAAAATGCAGCAGTTTTCCAATTCAGTCAAGAAAAAAAATGAATTTTGTGCATGAGATTTCTGAATTTTTTTTCCCATTTGTAAGGAGTAGAAGTACAAGACTAGTGAAGTCTATGCACTAAGTACAATGCCTATCAAAAATTGAAAGCAGGGATTGCAATACACTCTGTAATACATGTAGAGCATGGCCTCAGAAAACATTTTTTCCCCATTTTTAAGGACTGGGATTCCTAAATTGGTAAAGCATATGCACTGTATGCAAGGGCCACAAAAAAATTAAAAGTAGGCACTCCAATATACCCTGGAACACACGTAGAGTACGGGCTCAGATAACATTCACATTTGGAAGGAGGGGAACTTCTGTAGCCAACAACAAGGAGCCTCGGATTCAAGTAGTTTGCTGAGCATGGTGTCACCAAGTCTTATATAGACTCGATGACATGATCCGGCTGGTCATAGCAACATGGCTACAGCATTACCCTAATTGGCAGGCAATGCCAGCATGTTTAGTGGCTGAAAAGCAGCCACAAAAAATTAGGGGCAGGGTCTCGTGCATGGTGCCTGAGTACTAGGATATTCGATAGACCATCTCCGATGCTCATTTGAGTACCAGCTCGCTCATCATCACCAAACCTCCAATAATCCAGCTTCCTCTTGCAAAGTCTTTACCTAATGCAACAGAGTATCACAACAATCCTCTAACTTTATCTTCAGCCAAGGTCTATAAGACTTCACTCTCGTAGGTATTTTGTCCTTTTGCACCCACACAGATGGGTACATATATGAATCAGGTTATATTCAGTATCTTTTTTCTAGAGCAGTATGCAGGTATTTTAGACAACATGGCTCCTCAGAGTTAACTAACATTCCTACAGTTTTCATCAGCATCAAACTCTTCCTACAGTTGTGGCTAAAAGATTTGAAACTAACAGAAATTTTGGTTTTCCCAGTTTGCTTCTTCAGTGATTTTTATATTGTTTTTTTAATCAGATGTTTCCATTATTATTAATGATGTACAATTATAAGCATTTCATATGTTTTTATTGACAAATGCATCACGTTTATGCAAACACTCAATATTTACAGAAGTGATGAGAAGAGTTGAGCGCGGTTCGTGGTTCGTGGTTCTCCAGTTCGCGGTTCGAGTGATTTTGGGGGGTGTTCTGGATCGAACTAGAACTCGAGCTTTTTGCTAAAAGCTCGATAGCTCGAGTTACGCTCGAGAACGGTTCTAGCAGCAAAAAGCCAAGCTAATTAGTAGCTGGCTTTTCGCTGTAATAGTGTAAGTCACTCTGTGACTCACACTGTTATGAAATTTCAGCGTATAATGTGCGGGGACTGCGCGTTCAGATCACTGCTGCTGGGATAATGGCAATCGCCATTTTTTTTTTTTTACTTGTCTTCCTTACCTAAGCGCGCGTGTAGTGGGGCGGGCTAGCATGTCAGCCAATCCCAGACACACACACAGCTAAGTGGACTTTTTGCCAGACAAGCAAGGGCATGTGTCATAGGCTGTCCATGTCACATGTCCCTGCATTATAAAAATGGTTATCTGCCCGTCTGGACGCCATTATCTGCCTTCTGCGTCTGGGTGTCAGTCACCGCTGGCGTAGCTCCTGTCGCCGATCCTGTTGTGTACGCTCTAGACACAGCGCTATACAGAATAGGGATAGAAGTTTCTTTCAGCCCTTGAAAGGGCTAATTACAGCAGGCTCAGAGCCATAGGTGACAGTCAGGTCCGTGGAAACAGTTTTTAACAGCTACACAAGATAACAGCGTCTGTGTAGCTAAGGTCAGGGATTTCCTTGCTGCATTTCATCATTAGGAGGGATAGAAAGTGAGGCTTCCTTTCCTCTACACTGAGCCACAACCCGGCCACTGTACCCCCTGCCCTTTTTAGCATAGCCATTTTAATTGCAGAGTGCTGCCAGTTAGTGGCATCCTAAAAGTGTCTGTTGGACTTCATTAGTGCCCCATTGGTACAAAGATATTTGCAGCACCTCTGCATTGCACACTCAAGCTCATTGTTACTAAGCCATTATAATAGCAAACACTGAGGAAACTTAAGGCCCCGTCACACTAAGCAACATCGCTAGCAACATCGCTGCTAACGAACAACTTTTGTGACGTAGCAGCGATGTTGCTAGCGATGTTGCTGTGAGTGACATCCAGCAACAACCTGGCCCCTGCTGTGAGGTCGTTGGTTGTTGCTGAATGTCCTGGGCCATTTTTTAGTTGTTGCTGTCCTGCTGTGAAACACAGATCGCTGTGTGTGACAGCGAGACAGCAACAACTAAATGTGCAGGCAGCAGGAGCCGGCTTCTGCGGAGGCTGGTAACCACAGTAAACATCGGGTAACCAAGAAGCCCTGTCCTTGGTTACCCGATATTTACCTTTGTTACCAGCCTCCGCCGCTCTCACTGTCAGTGCTGCCTCCTGCTCTGTGCACATGTAGCTGCAGGACACATCGGGTTAATTAACCCGATGTGTGCTGTAGCTAGGAGAGCAGGGAGCCAGCGCTAAGCAGTGTGCGCTGCTCCCTGCTCTGTGCACATTTAGCTGCAGCACACATCGGGTAATTAACCCGATGTGTGCTGTAACTAGGAGAGCAAGGAGCCAGCGCTAAGCATTGTGCGCTGCTCCCTGCTCTGTGCACATTTAGCTGCAGCACACATCGGGTAATTAACCCGATGTGTGCTGTAACTAGGAGAGCAGGGAGCCAGCGCTCAGTGTGCGCTGCTCCCTGCTCTCTGCACGTGTAGCTGCGTGCGCTGGTAACCAAGGTAAATATCGGGTTGGTTACCCGATATTTACCTTAGTTACCAAGCGCAGCATCTTCCACGCTGCGCTGGGGGCTGGTCACTGGTTGCTGGTGAGCTCACCAGCAACTCGTGTAGCGACGCTCCAGCGATCCCTGCCAGGTCAGGTTGCTGGTGGGATCGCTGGAGCGTCGCAGTGTGACATCTCACCAGCAACCTCCTAGCAACTTACCAGCGATCCCTATCGTTTTTGGGATCGCTGGTAAGTTGTTTAGTGTGACTGGACCTTTAGTGGCATCCTAAAAGTGGCTGTTGGACCTCATTAGTGTCCCACTGGTGCAAATCTATGTGCATCACCTCTGCATTGCACACTCAAGCTCATTGTTACTAAGTCATTATAATAACAAACACTGAGGAAAATTAGTGGCATCCTAAAAGTGGCTGTTGGACTTCATTAGTGTCCCACTGGTGCAAAGATATTTGCAGCACCTCTGCATTGCACACTCAAGCTCATTGTTGCTAAGCCATTATAATAGCAAACAATGAGGAAACTTAGTGGCATCCTAAAAGTAGCTGTTGGACTTCATTAGTGTCCCACTGGTGCAAAGATATTTGCAGCACCTCTGCATTGCACACTCAAACTCATTTTTACTAAGCTATTAGAATAGCAAACTGTGCTGCCAGTTTAAGGGCCATAGTTGCATTGTCCGGGATAGTTATTGTTGTTTATTCTGCTATCAATAAAGGTACACCACCGCTGCAATCTACACCACCTCTCGATTTTTACTACCACATTTTAAGTGCACAATCTTGTCGCAATATAAATGAGTGGCAAAATGACAGATGCTGGTGGAAAGGGCAACAGGCGTGTTGGAAAAGGAAAAAAAGGGTTTGTCCGTGGGGAAGGTGGCAAAGCGCCATTAACACCCTTATTCACAAACTGAAACACCTGTTGTAATAGACAATGAGGAACATACTGATGACGATGAGACGCAGATACCAGATTGGGATGACAACTTAAATATTCGTTTAGGGCAGGAAGAGGCTCGGTCTGAGGGGGAGGGGAGTGCAAACACAACGCTTGATGAGAAAGTTCTAGATCCCACCTACTGTCAACCCACAGTCAGGCACTCGAGGAGGCCAACAGAGGCGGTGGAGGAGGATGCTACTGACGACGAAGTTACCTTGCGCCTTCCTGGACAGAGGATGAGTACTGGTAGCACGTCTACAACTGCATCCTCAGCCACCACTCTGCCTCTGAGCAGTAGTCGGGGTGGCTCAACAGGTTGCATGCCCTCTAAGCCTTGCCTAGCCTGGTCCTTTTTTGACCTTGCAAAGGATCGCCCAAATCATGTGATCTGTAAAATTTGTTGGGAATCTGTTAGTAGAGGCAAAAACCTCAGCAGTTTGACAACTTCTTCCATGAATCGTCACATGAATAAATATCATATGTCCCAGTGGGAAGCTCACCATGCTGCAATGCGGCCTAGCGGAGCGGATCATCTACCGCCTGCCCCTTCCAGTGCATCTGCGCGCTCTTCATCTTCTAGGACTGTGGGGACAGCTGTCACACCTGGTTTTCCACGCACAACTTCAACCACTGTAACCGCAACAGGCAGTTTGCCTGGTAGGTCGTCAGTTGGTTTGGAAGGGGAAACAATTGCGTGTGAACAGCTCTCTCAGACATCGATAGCATCAATGTTGGATGAAGGCAACATCATGTCTACGCCTGCACTTTCCTCACAAACCTGCATTTTTTCAGGGACACCCTACTCACCACCGTCTACACACAGCAGCCAGATCTCTGTCCCTCAGATGTGGACAAAGAAAAAAAAGGCCATTTCCTGCGACCCATGACAAAGCTAAGAGGTTGACTTTATCCCTCTGTAAGCTCTTGGCTACCGAAATGCTGCCTTTCCGCTTGGTGGACACACAGGATTTTAGAGACCTTATGTCTGTCGCTGTGCCCCAGTACCAGATGCCCAGTCGCCACTACTTCTCTAAGAAAGGTGTGCCTGCGCTACACCAGCATGTCGCACACAACATCACCGCTTCCTTGAGAAACTCTGTGTGTGAACGTGTGCATTTCACCACAGATACTTGGACCAGTAAGCATGGACAGGGACGTTACATGTCGCTGACTGGGCACTGGGTAACTATGGTGATAGATGATGAAGGGTCTGCTGCTCAAGTCTTACCGTCCCCACGACTTGGGCGTCAATCCTCTGTCTGTCCAAGTTCCTCCACCGCTTCTGCCTCCTCAACCTCGTCTGGGTCCTCCACCTCCACCCCAAACCTGCCTGGTCAGGCCACCAGCGTTGTAACTGCGCAGAAGGAATCATGCACCCCTCGTTACTATGCTGGCAGCAGAGCGCAATGGCATCAGGCGGTCTTTGTCTTGAAATGTCTTGGAACTAAGAGTCACACAGCGGCTGGGTTGTGGGCAGCTCTGGAGACTGAGTTTGGTAAATGGTTGTCTGTCTCCACTCAACCTGCAGCCTGGTAAGCCCGTGTGCGACAATGCTGCAAACCTGGGTGCGGCCCTTCACCTGGACAAGGTGACAAACTTGCCTTGTATGGCTCACGTGTTGAACCTTGTTGTCCAGCAATTTTTAACACACTATCCCGGCCTAGATGGCCTTCTGAACAGGGCACGAAAACTGTCTGCTCACTTCCGCCGTTCAACCGCCGCAGCTGAGCGACTTGCATCGCTCTAGAAGTCTTTCGGCCTGCCGGTTCATCGCCTAAAATTTGATGTGCCGACACGCTGGAATTCGACTCTCCACATGTTACAGCGACTGTGGCAGCACCGCCGAGCCCTGGTGCAATACGTCATGACGTATAGCCTGGGCCAATGAGATGCAGAGATGGGGCAGATCACCCTGATGGAGTGGTCTCAGATCAAGGACCTATGCACCCATCTGCACAGTTTCGACATGGTGACGAATATGTTTAGCGCTGACAATGCCATTATCAGCATGACAATTCCAGTCATTTACATGCTGGAGCACACGCTAAACACTATTCAGAGTCAGGGGGTGGGACAACATGAAGGGGAAGAACTACAGGAGGATTCATATGCGCAAGGGACAACAACATCACCAAGGTCCAGATGTTTCTCATCACCAAGGCGGCAGGCATGGGACCATGGGGGACAGGAATCAACAAGGGCGCTTGGTAGCAGGCAAAATGTTGAGGAATGTGCAGGAGAACATGAAAAAATGGAGGACGAACTGTCCATGGACAAGAAAGACTCAGCGGATGAGGGAGACCTTGGTCAAATTTCAGTTGAAAGAGGTTGGGGGGAGATGTCAGAGGAAGAAAGAACGGTTAGCACCTCTATGCCACAAACACAGCGTGGACTTGGTACGCATGGTTGCGCAAGACACATGAGCGCCTTCTTGCTAGACTACCTCCAACATGACCTTCGTATTGTCAAAATTAGAAGTGATGATGACTACTGGCTTGCCACACTATTAGATTCCCGGTACAAGTCCAAATTTTGTGACATAATTCCAGCTATAGAAAGGGACGCACGTATGCAGGAGTATCAGCAAAAGCTGTTACTAGATCTTAACTCGGCTTTTCCACGAAACAACCGTGGTGCACGGAGTGAATCTCCCAGTTGTAACTTGAAAAACATGGGACGGTCTCGTCATCTTCAACAGTCTACCCGTACCAGCAGCACCGTATGTGGTGCTGGTAACAGCAATTTTATTGAATCTTTTCATAATTTTTTTAGACCATCCTTTGCAAGGCCACCAGAGACAACAAGTCTGACACATAGTCAACGGCTGGAGAGGATGAAACCGGAGTATCTCCAAATGAACATCAATGCCATGACTTTGCAAATGGAGCCTTGCTCATTTTGGGCTTCAAATCTTGAAAAATGGCCAGAGCTCTCCACTTACGCCTTGGAGATTTTGTCGTGTCCAGCTGCCAGCGTTGTCTCTGAACGTGTCTTCAGTGCTGCTGGGTGTGTGCTGACAGATAAGCGCACCCGTCTGTCCAGTGACAATGTGGACAGACTAATGTTCATCAAAATGAACAAGTCATGGATCCACAAGGAATTTACTACCCCTGTGTCATCCTGGGGAGAGTAAATGCTTGTGGATTTGGAATGTGCTTGATGCAAATCAAAATATCCTGTTTGCAACTAGGGCACAAGTGCTGCCACTGATGGGGTGTCTGTGTGGCCCAATTTTTGGAAAAAAGGGAGACTCTGCTTGGAGTAACCTTTGCTGTGTTTTTAAAAAGGAGCCTAGATGAACAAGTCATGGTTCAGCAAGGACTTTGCTACCTACCCCGGTGTCATCCTGGGGACGGTTAAGGATGGCGTATTTTTGAATGTGCTTGATGCAAATCTACCTGTGAAGTGTACAACTAGGGCACAAGTGCTGCCACTGATGGGGTGTCTGTGTGGCCCAATTTTTGGAAAAAAGGGAGACTCTGCTTGGAGTAACCCTTGATTGCTGTGTTTTTAAAAAGGAGCCAAGATGAACAAGTCATGGTTCAGCAAAGACTTTGCTACCTACCCCGATGCCATCTTGGGGACGGTTAAGGATGGCGTATTTTTTAATGTGCTTGATGCAAATCTACCTGTGAAGTGTACAACTGGGGAACAAGTGCTGCCACTGAAGGGGTGTCTGTGTGGCCCAATTTTTGGAAAAAAGGGAGACTCTGCTTGGAGTAACCCTAGCTGTGTTTTTAAAAAGGAGCCAAGATGAACAAGTCATGTTTTAGCAAAGACTTTGCTACCTACCCCAGTGTCATCCTGGGGACGGTTAAGGATGGCGTATTTTTGAATGTGCTTGATGCAAATCTACCTGTGAAGTGTACAACTGGGGCACAAGTGCTGCCACTGAAGGGGTGTCTGTGTGGCCCAATTTTTGGAAAAAAGGGAGACTCTGCTTGGAGTAACCCTTGCTGTGTTTTTAAAAAGGAGCCAAGATAAGCAAGTCATGGTTCAGCAAAGACTTTGCTACCTACCCCGGTGCCATCTTTGGGACGGTTAAGGATGGTGTATTTTTGAATGTGCTTGATGCAAATCTACCTGTGAAGTGTACAACTGGGGCACAAGTGCTGCCACTGAAGGGGTGTCTGTGTGGCCCAATTTTTGGAAAAAAGGGAGACTCCACTTTGAGTCACCTTGCGGTGTTTTACATCATTTTAGAAGGGCATGCCATGCCTATATCTGTGTCTCCTCCTCTTTTTCCTCGTCCAGCTCTTTTGTTTTCGTATGAGTATATGTCCTTGTCACTTTCCCATGTGTTTGTGTTGTGTTGTGAGTTGTTTGTCACCTTTTGGACACCTTTGAGGGTGTTTTCTAGGTTTTTTTTGTGTTTGTGATTGCCTCCCATTGTTTCCTATGGGTTCGAGTGGTTCGCCGAACAGAACGCGAACCAGACCTTGGTTCGGTGAACCAAGCTCGAGCCAAACCGCGACCGGTTCGCTCATCTCTAGTGATGAGTGAGTGTGCTACCTACTACTCGTTACTTGATTCAGCATTGCGGGAGCTTGAGCAGCATGCTCGAGTCCCCACCCCATATTTTGCAGCTTTTAGAGAGTCAATCAACATGTGGGGGATTGCCTGCCATACATGGTAATGTCTTAGCAATGTTCGCTATTGGTATTACTGTGATTGGTTGGCTGCATCGCATCATCGAATCTTATATAATATAAGACATGGTGATATGATCCTCTGTCCCTTATTCTCCGGAATATTTCAATGACAGTTGATGTAGGAGGGAAACAATCAAGAAATAACATCTGGAACACCATTCTGAGTCTGAACTGGGTGCAAAAACCTAACAAATCTACACTATATGGAGAGAAGGTATGCACACCAGTGACTATGTAAGGGGAATATATGAAAAGCAGAAACTGCTGTGTGAATACTGACATGAAAAATCCAATAGCTATATGTAAGAATGTAAATATGAAAAATGGAATCTGCATTACTGCCATGAACATATGAATAAAGAAAAATTTAGCTATTGAATTGATCAATGCAACAGAGCCCCAACACTACCCCAAAATATTTCTCGTTGGGGTCCCTAGCTTGTGTGTGTCCTCTCATGCAGTTAAAAAACTTACCATGTATGGGAAGCTGAGACCCAGGCTATATATGCGTATAATGTGGACTAGCAATAGGTGTGGGTGGGGCCGGGTTCACAAACGAAAGACTACAAATCAATCAAGAAATAACGTCTGGAACACCATTCTGAGTCTGAACTGGGTGCAAAAACCCTAAAAAATCTACACTATATGGAGGGAAGGTATGCACACCAGTGACTATGCAAGGGGAATATAGATTTTTCATGTCAGTATTCACACAGCAGTTTCTGCTTTTCATATATTCCCCTTACATAGTCACTGGTGTGCATACCTTCTCTCCCTATGATGTAGGAGGGAAAGCTGACTTTAGAACAGACACATAAGCAGTGTTGAACTGGCATTGCATTAATTGTACACACCTTTTACAAGCACCATCAGCCACCATGTCCATTTCCTTGTCCCAGCGCAGCCTCCATCTGTCTCCACCCCAGGTTGTGGAACATAAATAGAAATACCCAGACACCCTTCCACGTGCGCAAACACTAAATGGGCACATTTCAAGACAGCATGCACTGGAAATTATGCTATTTAGGCTTGAGGGCACTGAGGCTTTTTGCAACCTCATGGCAGTGGCTGTCTTTTTGTATTCATTCCCCAGCCGCCACTATTTTTTCTGGTGTGCCATCCCCACATTACACCAGCACATGTCCCATATCATCATCCATGATAGATGTCTGACATCTGTGAGGTTCTACAAAACTTTGATTAATCAACCAATATGGTGAGCAACGATGACACCTTCTATATATACAATTGCCTTATTCTGTCTGTCTGTCTTGCTCCAAAATGACGTCATTACTAGAGATGAGCGAACCGGTCCCGGTTCGGCTCGAGGTCGGTTCGCCGAACGGAGGTCCCGTTCGAGTTCGGCTCGTCGAACGTTCGACGAACCGAACTCGAGCCAATAGGAAACAATGGCAGGCAATCACAAACACAGAAAAACACCTAGAAAACACCCTCAAAGGTGTCCAAAAGGTGACAAACAACTCACAACACATGGGAAAGTGACAAGGACATATACTCATGCGAAAACAAAAGAGCTGGACAAGGAAAAAGAGGAGGACACACAGATATATGAGTATATGCAAGGAAACATCGATTCCATTATTGTGCAACTTGAGCCCTGCTCATTTTAGGCTTCCAATCTGGATAAATTGCCTGAGCTCGCCACGTACGCCTTGGGAATCTTGTCGTGTCCTGCAGCCAGCGTTCTCTCGGAACCTGTCTTCAGTGCTGCTGGGGGTCTGCTGGCAGATAAGCACATGTGTCTGTCCACTGACAATGTGGACATGGCTCTCAGAGGACTTTTCTTCCCCTGGGTCAGCCAGGGGAGGCGAAAGGCACGCGTATTTTTGAGAGTGCTTCATGCAAAGCATCTTTTTCATTTTGAAAAGGGGCATCAACTGATGTCAGTCAAGAGGGGTGTGTGTGGCCCAATTAGTGTCAACGAGGGAGACTGTGGTTGGAGTCCCCTCGCTGTGTTTCTAAAAGAACCAAGATGAACAAGTCATGGCTCTCAGAGGACTTTTCTTCCCCTGGGTCAGCCAGGGGATGGGAAAGGCACACGTATTTTTGAGAGTGCTTCATGCAAAGCATCTTTTTCTTTTTCAAAAGGGGGGTCAACCGATGCCAGTCAAGTGGGGTGTGTGTGGCACAGTTAGTGTCAACGAGGGAGACTGTGGTTGGAGTCCCCTCGCTGTGTTTCTAAAAGAACCAAGATGAACAAGTCATGGCTCTCAGAGGACTTTTCTTCCCCTGGGTCAGCCAGGGGACGGGAAAGGCACGCGTATTTTTGAGAGTGCTTCATGCAAAGCATCTTTTTCTTTTTCAAAAGGGGGGTCAACCGATGCCAGTCAAGTGGGGTGTGTGTGGCCCAATTAGTGTCAATGAGGGAGACTGTGGTTGGAGTCCTCTCGCTGTGTTTTACATGCTTTTAGAAGGGCATGACATGGCTTGGAGGTTGACTTTCAGCATCTGCAAACTGTTGCCTACCAAAATGCTGCCTTTCCAACACCTGTGGTTATAGACAATGAGGAACATACTGATGAAGATGAGACGCAGATACCCGATTGGGATGACAACTTAAATATTCGGTCAGAGCAAGAAGAGGCTCGGTCTGAGGGGGAGGGGAGTGCAAACACAACAATTGATGATGAAGTTCTAGATCCCACCTACTGTCAACCCACAGTCAGACACTCGAGGTGGTCAACAGAGGCGGTGGAGGAGGATGCAACCGACGACGAAGTTACCTTGCGCCTTCCTGGACAGAGTCGGAGCACTGGTAGCACGTCTACAACTGCATCCTCAGCCACCACTCTGCCTCTGAGCATTATTCGGGGTGGATAAACAGGTCGCATGGCCTCTAAGCCTTGCCTAGCCTGGTCCTTTTTTGACATAGAAAAAGATCGGCCAAATTATGTGATCTGTAAAATTTGTCATGGTTCTCTTAGTAGAGGTCAAAACCTCAGCAGTTTGACAACTTCTTCCATGAATCGTCACATGAATAAATATCATATGGCCCGGTGGGAAGCTCACCGTGCTGCAATGCGGCCTAGCGGAGCGAACCATCCACCGCCTGCCCCTTCCAGTGCATCCGCGCGCTCGTCATCTTCTAGGACTGTGGGGACAGCTGTCACACCTGTTTTTCCACCCACAACTTCCACCACTGTAACCACAACAGTCAGTTTGCTTGGTAGGTCGTCAGTTGGTTTGGAAGGGGAAACAAGTGAGTGTGTACAGCTCTCTCAGACATCGATAGCACCAACGTTGGATGAAGGCAACATCATGTCTCCGCCTGCACTTTCCTCACAAACCTGCATTTTTCCAGGGACACCCTACTCAACACCGTCTACACACAGCAGCCAGATCTCTGTCCCTCAGATGTGGTCAAATAAAAGGCCACTTCCTGCGACCCATGACAAAGCGAAGAGGTTGACTCTATCCGTCTGTAAGCTGTTGGCTACCGAAATGCTGCCTTTCCGCCTAGTGGACACACAGGATTTTAGAGACCTTATGTCTGTCGCTGTGATCCAGTACAAGATGCCCAATCACCACTGCTTCTCCAAGAACAGCATGCCCGCGCTACACCAGCATGTCGCACACAACATCACCACTTCCTTGAGAAATTCTGTGTGCGACACGGTGCATTTCAACACAGATACTTGGACCAGTAAGCATAGACAGGGTCAATACATGTCACTGACTGGGCACTGGCAAACTATGGTGAGAGATGGAGAAGGGTCTGCTGTCCAAGTCTTGCCGTCCCCACGAGTTGTTTCAATCCTTCTTCTGTATGTAGAAGTTAATACACTGCTTCTGCATCTTCAACCTCGTGTGGGTCCTCCACCTTGGCGCAAACCCTGTGTGGTCAGGCCACCCTTCCTTGTAACTGCGCACAAGCACTACCACACACCTCCTTACTATGCTGGCAGCAGAGCTCAATGCCATCAGGCGGTCAAAGTTTTACTTTGAAATGTATGGGAAATGTGAGTCACACCGCTGAGAAGTTGTGGACGGTTAGCTCTGGATACCGAGTTTCATCAATGGTTGTCTCCACTCAACCAGCAGCCAGGGAAGGCCGGGTGCGACAATGATGCAAACATGGGTGCGGCCCTTCGCTGTGACAATGTGACACACATGGCTTGTGTGGTTCACGTGTTGAACCTGGTTGTCCAGCAATTTTTAAAGCACTATCCTGGCCCACATGGCCTTCTGCAGAGAGCACGGTGTAACGCCTTCCTTGATCCACACACTCAGATGGGCTGTTAATGATAGGCTACAGGGAAGCCACTCACCAAGCAGGACCCCTAGAACCCTGAAACCCTTTAACCCCTATACAGGGATTAGGAATTACACAGGGCCCAAGGTGATTAATACCTGTGGAAGGCTGCAGTTCCAGAGAATAGTAGTCAGGCAGGGTCAAAACATTAATTGAGGAACAGGAACAGAATGGGACAGCCAGGACTTAATCAGAAAACAAGCAGAGGTGAAATGCGGATCTGCCAACAAGGTACATAAACAGCAAGCAGGAAAAGTAGTCAGGTAACAAGCACACAAAATCATAAAACTGAACTGGGGGTAAAAGTAACCAGAGGTCATAGCTATGTCTGGCAGTGGTCTGCAGACAGGATGGGCATAAAAAAGGGTGTGGTGTCTTCCCATTGGTTGTAGCTGAATGATGGTATTTCATCTGTGAGATACCCACCAGCTACATTCAGCCAGAGATTCTGCATCTGTCAAGGTAATGCAGCCCAGTGGGTGAGCATAACCTGCGTCCACCTGCGCCGCTGGCATCGACTCCTCTCCCATCATCAGCACTATTCATGAAAGGAACACGTTGTCACCTGGCGACCGGAGTACAAATTGACGGAGCGGACTCCGTTGGTGACTTAACAGCCGTGTGCGGCAATGATGCAAACCTGGCTGCGGGCCATCCTCAGGGCAATGTGACACACGTGCCTTGTATGGCTCACGTGTTGAACCGAATTCTCCAGCAATTTTTAAAACACCATCCCGGCCTACATGGCCTTGTGCAGCGGGCACGCTCGCTATGTGCTCACTTCCATCGTGCGCACACAGCAGCTCAACAACTTTCATCACTCCGGAAGTCTTAGGGTCTGGCAGTTAAACGCCGGAAATGCGATGTTCCGACACGCAGGAATTGGAATCTGCACATGTTGCAGCGTGTGTGGCAGCACCGCAGAGCCCTGCTGAAATACGGTATGACATATAGCCTGGGATAACTTGATCCAGAGGTGGTGCAGATCACGCTGCTGGAGTGGTGTCAGATCAAGGACCTATGCACCCTGCTACACAGTTTACAAATGTCGACGAAGATGTTTAGCACTGGCAATGTCATTCTCAGCGTGACAATTCTGGTCATCTACATGATGGAGCACACTGTAATTATTATTCGGAGTCAGGTGTTGGGACAAGAGGAAGGGGAGGAAGTACAGGAGGAGTCATATGCGGAAGGGATAACAAGATCTACGAGGTCCAGATGGTCAGCGGCACCTATGCGGCATTCATGGTGAGGGAGAGGGATTAACAAGGGCGCATAGTATCAGCAAAAAGTGTTGATGAAAGTGCAGGAGCCCATGAAGAAATGGAGGACGAACTGGCGATGGGCATGGAAGACTCAGCAGATGAGTGAGAGCTTGCTCACATTTTGGTTGTGCGAGGTTGTGGGGAGAGGGCAGAGGAAGGATGCACGATTTTCACCTCTCTGCCACCAACACACCAAGGACTTGGTCCTCCTGGATGCACAAGACACATGAGCGCCTTCTTGCTGCACTACCTACATGACCCTCGGATTGTATGAATTCGAAGTAATCCTGAATACTGGGTTGCCACACTGTTAGATCCCCGTTACAAGACAAAATTTGGCGCACTAATTCCTGCCATAGAAATGGACGCACGTATACAGGAGTACCTGCAGAATGTGGTACGCAATCTTAGATCTACTTTTCCACTAAACACCAGTGCTGCACAGAGTGAATCTCAACGCTTTGTCATGGATAGGAGGAAATGGGCTTTTACTTGTCCACATCTGAGGGACCGAGGGCTGGCTGCTGTGCTGAGATGGCGTTGAGTACGGTGTCCCTGCAGAGTTGCACTTTTGGTCATATACCAAAATGAGTTGAAAAAGGACAGATGCTGGTGGAAAGGGGAACAGGTGTGTTGGAAAGGGGAAAAAAGTTTTGGTCCGTGGATTTGGTGGTTAAGCAACTGTAACATTTGCTGAAGAAACACCATCTGTTACAGTGGGACTGGCAGATTTGGATAAAGTGGTATATACTATGTTACCGCTATATAACGAAAATTAATAAGAAAAGAAAGAGAAAGGTATATATCCCCATCAGCAGTCAGTGTCCACCGTGCTCCCAGATGGAAAAGGAGAGGTTGGCAACTGGAAGGTTTGGTGGAGGATACAGAGCTGTGTGGCTATGAAAGTAATAGTAGCTTGAACGAAGTTAGACACCACTCGGATCTTGAAACTGGGAGCCCTGTTAGCGTCACAGGGTCCACACGCCCACCCAGCCCAGGAACTCCCTGTTAACATCACAGGGGCCATTCAGTACGCTGACCGTGTGCGTAGGGGCACACCTGTGGACAGCAGGCGCATCAGCAGCAGCAGGCCTGTTAATGCCACTGGGCTGCACAAGCAGGACTGGTAGGACAGAAGCTGGTCTTAACCGTTCTGCGTTACCAACTGTGGTGGTGGCCTGCATCGACACCCTATCCCTGCCTACCTCTGGCCTAAAGCCGCAATGGGTTCAACACATGGAGGTGTGCTCTTTCGTAGCATAATAGAAGACTGCGCACCCCCTTGTTGGCTCCAGCCCCTTTTATAACCTGGGTCCGCCCCAAACCAGGGTGAACCACAATGCACCTCCTGGAGACAAAAGTAGAGTGACACGTCATGAGTGGCATAACTAGCGCCCTATTTGGAACCGCAACTTCAATGATGACCTCATGGCTGCCATGACCCAAACACCTCACCAGTCATCGTCTGACCATCAATAATGCGGTGACAAGTCATAGGGGTGGGCCTCTGCAAGCCATTTGGGAGGACACCTGATGCCCTGTGGTCTATATGGGACCCCCACATCAGGGGCAGGGCCAAAGAGTTCATTACCGGACCTAGTCTCTGATGCAGGAAGTGCCTGAGCATGCTCAGTAGCATGAAATACAGTCTCTGAAAAAAGACTATCAGCTTTAGCATGGTGTCTAGGCACAAAACAGGACTTAGACCCGGCACGGAATGCAAGCACCTGTGCAAAGAGGCTTTTCACACTTAGTGTGGGAGCATGCGCTGTATCCCGAAATGAAGACTTAGCGTCAGGAATAACACAGTCAGGCTGAGCATACTCACTAGGCGAAACACTGTAATTATGCTGCAGCTGGGGTAAATCGGCACACGCATGCGCACTAGCTGCCTCTCCACACTTAGACGTGGAGGGGAAATTGCTCTTGGAGATGCTGTCTATGAACAGAAGGAAAAGCTAAAGGAAGCCTGACTTTCTATCCCTCCGAATTATGAAATGCAGCAATGAATTCCATGAGTTTGCTATAACATTAGCATAGCAAAATGTGCATGAGGGTGTCATGTAGAGGTGCTATAAATAGCTTGTCACCAGTGGGGCACTAATGGAATACAACAGCCAGTTCTATGATACCACTAAATGGCAGTATTTTTTGCTATCATTATAGCTTTTTAAAAACAGAGCAGGAGGGTGTCATGCAGAGGTGCTAGAAATAGCTTGTCACCAGTGGGGCACTAATGGAATACAACAGCCAGTTCTATGATGCCACTAAATGGCAGTATTTTTTGCTATCATTATAGCTTATTAAAAACAGAGCAGGAGGGTGTCATGCAGAGGTGCTAGAAATAGCTTGTCACCAGTGGGGCACTAATGGAATACAACAGCCAGTTCTATGATGCCACTAAATGGCAGTATTTTTTGCTATCATTATAGCTTATTAAAAACAGAGCAGGAGGGTGTCATGCAGAGGTGCTAGAAATAGCTTGTCACCAGTGGAGCACTAATGGAATACAACAGCCAGTTCTATGATGCCACTAAATGGCAGTATTTTTTGCTATCATTATAGCTTATTAAAAACAGAGCAGGAGGGTGTCATGCAGAGGTGCTAGAAATAGCTTGTCACCAGTGGGGCACTAATGGAATACAACAGCCAGTTCTATGATGCCACTAAATGGCAGTATTTTGTGCTATCATTATAGCTTATTAAAAACAGAGCAGGAGGGTGTCATGCAGAGGTGCTGCACATAGATTTGCAGTAGTGTGAATAGACAAAAGTCCAATAGCCACGTTTAGGATGCCACTAGGTACACTGAGTGTTTGCTAGTATAATGGCTTAGTTTAAAAAAGTTGGAGTGTGCAATGCAGACAGACGTGCTGCAAATATCTTTACAATAGTGTGAATAGACAAAAGTACAATAGCCACGTTTAGGATGCCACTAGGTACACTGAGTGTTTGCTAGTATAATGGCTTAGTTATAATGAGTTGGAGTGTGCAATGCAGGCAGACGTGCTGCAAATATCTTTACAATAGTGTGAATAGACAAAAGTCCAATAGCCACGTTTAGGATGCCACTAGGTACACTGAGTGTTTGCTAGTATAATGGCTTAGTTTAAAAAAGTTGGAGTGTGCAATGCAGGCAGACGTGCTGCAAATATCTTTACAATAGTGTGAATAGACAAAAGTACAATAGCCACGTTTAGGATGCCACTAGGTACACTGAGTGTTTGCTAGTATAATGGCTTAGTTATAATGAGTTGGAGTGTGCAATGCAGGCAGACATGCTGCAAATATCTTTACAATAGTGTGAATAAACAAAAGTCCAATAGCCACGTTTAGGATGCCACTAGGTACACTGAGTGTTTGCTAGTATAATGGCTTAGTTATAATGAGTTGGAGTGTGCAATGCAGGCAGACGCGCTCTGCAAATGTCTTTGCACTAGTGGGACTATAGCAAAGTCCAATAGCCACGTATAGGATGCCACTAGGTACACTGAGTGTTTGCTAGTATAATGGCTTAGTTATAATGAGTTGGAGTGTGCAATGCAGGCAGACGCGCTCTGCAAATGTCTTTGCACTAGTGGGACTATAGCAAAGTCCAATAGCCACGTTTAGGATGCCACTAGGTACACTGAGTGTTTGCTAGTATAATGGCTTAGTTATAATGAGTTGGAGTGTGCAGAGGACAGGAGGGTACAGTGGCAGGATTGTGGGTATGGGTAGAGGAATGGAAGCCTGCCTTTCTATTCCCTCCTAATGGTGAAATGCAGCGACGAAATCCCTGACCTTGGCTACACAGACGCTGTCGCTGTTTTCAGGACCTGTCACCTATGGCTCTCTGACCCTGCCGGTTTGAGCCCTTAAAAGGACTGCTAGAAAGTGCTCTCCCTAAGCTGTCTAACGCTGTGTATGGAGCGCATAGAGCTGTATCGGCGATAGGACTCAGGAGGACGGAGCTGCGACAGTGATGTCTGATACCAAAGACGCAGAAGAGATAATGGCGTCCTGGAGGAAAATGTCCGGTTTTATAATGCAGGGACATGTGACATGGACATCCTATCACACATGCCGTTGCTTCTCTGGCTAAAAGTCCACTTAGCTGTGTGTGTGTCTGGGATTGGCTGACATGCTGGCCCGCCCCACTACACGCGCGCGCTTAGGGAAGGAAGACAAGGAAAAAAAAAAAAAAAAATGGCGATCGCCATTATAGAAACAGCAGTGATCTGAAGGCGCTGTTCATGCACACTATACACTGAAATGTCATAATAGTGTGATTCACAGAGTGACTTACACTATTACAGCAGAAACCAAGCTAGGATTTAGCTGTTTTTTTGCTGCTAGAACCGTTCTCGAACGTTTCTAGAACTATCGAGCTTTTGCAAAAAGCTCGAGTTCTAGTTCGATCTAGAACAGGCCCCAAAATCACTCGAGCCTAGAACTGGAGAACC
Source organism: Anomaloglossus baeobatrachus (assembly GCF_048569485.1). Classification (NCBI taxonomy): domain Eukaryota; kingdom Metazoa; phylum Chordata; class Amphibia; order Anura; family Aromobatidae; genus Anomaloglossus; species Anomaloglossus baeobatrachus. Next base: position 317,837,347 of record NC_134357.1, read on the forward strand.
TCGAACCACGAACCGCGCTCAACTCTAGTCATTACAGTGACAACCGTCGAATTGGCCGCTCGGCCCGGTCCGGCCCCGCCCCCGCATTCATTGGACGGTCGGCTTGGCCGCACCCCCGCACACATTGGCCTCTTGGCCCCGTCCCCCCGCACATTTCCCGTCCTGCCCCCACACACATTCGCCATTTGGCCCCGCACACATTGGCCACTTGGCCCCGCCCCCACACACATTGGCCGCTTGGCCCCGCCCCTCGCACATTGGGCACCTATACACCTCCCCCCAGGACTACTCCACCTTTTAGACACCTCCCCCAGGACTACTCCACCTATTAGACACCTCCCCCCAGGACTACTCCATCTATTAGACACCTCCCCCCAGGACTACTCCTCCTATTATCCTCCTCTCCCCCCAGGACTACTCCCCCTATTATCCTCCTCTCCCCCAGGACTACTCCTCCTATTATACTCCTCTCTCCCCAGGACTACTCCTCCCATTATACTCCTCTCCCCCAGGACTACTCCTCCTATTATACTCCTCTCCCCCCAGGACTAGTCCTCCTATTATACTTCTCTCCCCCCAGGACTACTCCTATTATACTCCTCACCTCCAGGACTACTCCTCCTATTATACTCCTCTCTCCCCAGGACTGCTCCTCCTATTATACTCCTCACCTCCAGGCCTACTCCTCCTATTATACTCCTCACCCCCCAGGACTACTCCTCCTATTATACTCCTCTCTCCCCAGGACTACTCCTCCTATTATACTCCTCTCTCCCTAGAACTACTCCTCCTGTTATACTCCTCCTATTATAATCCTCCTATTAGACTCCTCTCTGAGGGGTGCACAGCATGGGGGATGGAGCACGCCGGGGGGGTGCGCAGCATGGGGGAATAAAGCACGATGGGGGGTGTGCAGCATGGGGGGATGAAGCACGATGGGGGGTGTGCAGCATGGGGGATTGAGCATGATGGGGGTGCGCAGCATGGAGGATGGAGCACGATGGGGGTGTGAAGCATGGGGGATGGAGCACGATGTGGGGTGCGCAGCATGGGGAATGGATCACGATGGGGGTGCACCCCCCCCAAAACACACACACACACTGCCACACACACACCACACAACACACCACACCCACACTGGAAACCACAAACACCGCCATACACAGACACCCACACACACACAGACAATGCTGCACACACTCAACACCCAACACAAACACCGCGGCACACACAAATATACGCACACACAGCACAACACACACACTGCACAAAACATACCTCTCCCAAAACACACACGCACGCACCCCACACAGACAAACCGCACAACACACACAGCACCACTCACACAACGCTGCAGACACACAGCGCTCTACAAACAATGCAACACACACAACACAACACCCAAACAACACCACTCTCACACACCCCCACACCCAGATAACACCCAGAACATTTAAAGCACCCTACACAAACACTTGGCAACTACACACAACATCTATATATATAACATATATAACAAAATCATACATTAACTACACAATAAATTCTAGAATACCCGATGCGTTAGAATTGGGCCACCATCTAGTAATCAGCATAACCACCTTGCTTCTGTATATACTCAAACACTTGCTGCTCACAATTAAAGAGGAAGCTTTGAATGTGAACCAGGAGGAGGTTGAGGAAGAAAGTACACAGGGCATTAGTATCCAACCCAGCCTCATCTAATCTTCTTAGCACAGATTGGATAATATTGAGGAAGTGAAAGAGGAACAGGAGATGACTGCCTGTGCTACAGAGGGTACTACCCACACAGATTAATGACGTCTTTTCAGCAAGGATGGGCTGAAGAGGAGGTGCAGGAGAAGAGGGAGGTCGATGAGCTGCTGAGTCGTCTTCCTGATTGGACAGGGAAGTCTTGCCTGTTGTGATTCTGGTACACATGGCTGACTTTATGTCCCACTGCCTTTCCCATTACCATCAAGTTATATTAGTACAAAAATTCCCATCTGACAATGCTGGCGTCACAGGCCATAGTTCTTTGAGTAACCAAGGAGAAGAGCCGATATACACTGAGTCCAACAGAGCCAGGGGAACACAACCAAAGGCCATGGACAGTTTCATTATACCCTCCCAGCACCCAAGCCCAGTTTCGTAGGTTAGTCTGAGAAGAAGGGGAAATGTTTTGAAGATGGTGAAGCAGTAACTTGTCAACCGTACCACCATCATCTGTGATTCCTCTGTGCCAAACAACTATTGGGTATTGAAGCTGGGCACGTGGCATAAACTCTCCCTCTACGCTTGGAGGTGTCTTGGTCTGTCATGTCACTAGTGTTTTGTCAAAGCAGGTTTTTAGTGCCACCAGGGGCATAATAACTTATAGGTGCATTCTCCTGTCAACTGAAAATGCTGACAGATTGACTCTTTTCAAAATTAACAAGGTCTGGATTGGCCCAAACGTCTGAACCCTGCCAGTTGACATCAGAAGAACATATAGCGAATTGAAAAAGGCTCACTTGCTTATAATTTTTAGAGGGTCATCAGGTGGCCTTTCTTCCAATTTTTAAGAGGGTCATCAAGGACCCTTTTTTCAAATTTTGAGAGGGTAAACAGGCGGACTCCACTCCAAATTTTGAGAGGGTCATCAGGTGGCATTTGCTGCAAATTTTAAGTAGGTATCAGGTGGCAATTGCTTTAAGTTTTTAGCGGGTCATTAGGCGGCCCTGTAATTAAATTTTTAAAGGGTAAACAAGCGGACCTCACTCACAATTTTTAAAGAGTTATCAGATGGCCCTTGCTTCAAATTTTAAGTGAGTAAACTTTCGGCCTTAATTCATAATTTTTTAGAGGGTCATCAGGAGGTCCTTGTGACGGGGTATGTGACAGAGCAGTGAGGGACGCCAGGCCAAGGAACAATCCAATGGGCTTTATTGGAACCACAAAGATAAAGCACCAAACATAAATATAAATCCTTAAAGTCTGCAAGGAGTCCACAACAAAACAAAAGATCCAGGGGTGCCTCCCAGTATTCCAACGCCAGGGAAAATATGGCAATGGTCCTTATATGAGTTCCTTGAGTCCAACAGGGTGAACAACAAAACACAATCCCACGTGGCCGCTGATCTCCAGTCTGTAACAGTCCATACACAGGCTCTAGGATCCAGCCTCAGCTATAGATCCTAGTCCTTCTCCAGCCGAGATCCAACTAACATGGGTCTCATTTTTCTTCTCTCCTGGGGTCAGCCCCTAAGGTGGGCCCAACTCCGCCTGGACATTTGATGACATTTGATACATGAATGGACTTTAGACTCCTGGCTCTGTTCTGTTTACCAAGTTGTGGATTGGAGAAGTCCCATGCTGAGAAGAACAAACAATCCCCCACCAGTAGTACATACAGGACAGTCAAGGAGAGACAGACTATTACACCAGGAGCACAGGCGGGGGAGGGACACACTGTTACCACCCCTTCCCCCCTCAATTTGTGTACGGACTAGTGACCTCAACAGGTCGCTTGTCAAGTACACGTAAACATGGTGGACCTGACTCAGGGCTCCTCCTGCCTGGACAATCCGTCTACATTTTGGTGTTGGCTGCCCCTTCTATATTGTATTGTAAAGTTATAGGTTTGAAGAGCCAGGCTTCATCGTAGTAAGCGTCCATTGTCCCCAGAGACTCTGTTCAGCCAGGTGAGGGGATTGTGATCAGTAACCACAGTGAATTTTCGTCCATACAGATACGGCCTTAGTTTCCTAAGGGCCCATATTACAGCCAGGCATTCCTTCTCAACAGTTGCATAGGCCACTTCTCGGTCCAGCAGTTTCCTGCTGAGGTACGAAATGGGGTGCTCCTACCCGGCTGCATTCACCTGACTGAGTACAGCTCCCAATCCAAAAGAAGAGGCATCCGTTAGCACAATGAATCTCCTTTTGTAGTTTGGAGCAGCCAGAACAGGGTTGCAGACCAAGGCATCATTCAGCTGGTTAAAAGCCTCATCACAGGCTGGAGTCCAGATCACCAGCCGGGGTATCATTTTCTTCGTGAGGTCTGTAAGGGGCTTGGCCACAGAGCTGAAATGAGAAACACATTTTCGGTAATAACTGGCAGTGCCCAAAAAAACCATAACTTGTATCTTGGTTTGGGGTACAGGCCAGTCTCTAATAGCCTGGATTTTGGCAGGTTCAGGACGTAACTTCCCTCCTCCTACTCGATGCCCTAGGTATTGGACTTCACCCATCCCCAATTGGTATTTATCAGATCGAATAGTTAGGCCCGCTGCGAGAATCCAATCAAGAACAACAGCTACTTGATTCAGATGTTCCTCCCATGTTTGGCTGAAGACGGCGATATCATCCAGGTAGGCACAAGTGAAGTCGCCATATCCCCGGAGGATCTGGTCCACCTTTCTCTGAAAGTTTGCAGGGGCGTTTTTCATTCCGAAAGGCATGTTTAGAAATTCATGCAGACCAAAGGGAGTTATAAAAGCCGACCTTTCTCTACCTTCCTCTATCAGGGGAATTTGCCAGTATCCCTTACTGAGATCCAAGGTGGTGACGTATCGTGCCCCAGCTAGCCGGTCTAGAAGTTCACCAATGCGGGGCTTTGGGTAAGCATCACTGATGGTATGGTCATTTAGTTGTCTGTAGTCCACACAGAATCGAGTACTCCCATCTTTCTTGGGTACTAACACAACAGGAGAGGCCCAAGGACTATGGGAGGCCTGAATCACCCCAAGCTGTAACATCTCCTCCAGCTCATGCTGCATGGTATTTCTAACTGATTTTGGTACCCGGTAGGGAGCATGTTGTATGAGACGGATTCCCTGAGTGTCCACATGAGGTTGGGTTACTGTGGTTCGACCAGGTCGGGATGAGTAAGCAGCCTGTCTCTGATGGAGCACTCCCAGCATTTGTTTTTTCTGTAAGGAATCTAAGTGATCTCTCAGAGGAACCTGTTCCACAGTGGATGGGGCTCTGGCTGCTTCAACAAGATCAGGTAATGGGTCCTTCTCCTCCTGACCATCTTCTGAAGCCAGCCGACAGCTTGCTATCATAGGTAATGTCCGGTCATGGTACTCCTTAATCATATTCACATTGACAGTTCTTTGTCTTAGACCCTGATCATCTAGAGCAAGAAGGTAATTGGTGTCGTTTAGTTTTCTGAGAACCCGGAAGGGACCCTCCCATGTTGTCTGGAGTTTATTTTGCCAATGGGGAACAAGTTCTCGATAGCGTGCTTTGCGGTGATACCATGTCTTCTGTCTGGTTTGAGCCATCCGCACATGATCCTGAGCCAAACTAGCAAGTTGAGCCAGGGTTTCCCGAAGCTTGAGGACATATGGAACAACAAGGGTTCCTGTATCTTCAACTTGCCCCTCCCAATATTCCTTTAGCAGAGTTAAGGGTCCTCTGACCTTTCTTCCATAGAGTAGTTCAAAGGGGGAAAAGCCAGTGGAGTCCTGGGGAACTTCCCGATAGGCGAACAGGAGATGGGGTAGGTACTTCTCCCAGTCGGAATCCCTGTCAGTGAAGGCCCTTAGCATATTTTTCAGTGTTTGATTAAACCATTCACAAAGTCCATTGGTTTGAGGATGGTATGCTGTAGTTCGAATTGCTCGTACTCCACAGGTGCGCCACAGACACTGCACCAACTCTGACATAAACTGGGAGCCTTGGTCCAATAAGATCTCACTTGGGAATCCTACTCGGATGAAAATGGTAACAAGGGCCTCGGCCACCTTGGCTGTAGAAATACTTGACAAGGCCACGGCTTCTGGATATCAGGTGGCATAGTCCACAACAGTGAGAATGTACTGCTTTCCAGATTTACTTGGTTTAGCCAGAGGTCCAATGATATCGACAGCTACTCTTTGGAAGGGTTCTTCTATTAAAGGGAGTGGTTGCAAGGGTGCCTTTGGGTGATCTCTGGGTCACCCTCTACGCTGACATATGTCACAAGTTCGGCAGAAATGCACCACTGCTTGAGAAATTCCAGGCCAATAGAAAATTTGAGTCACTCGTCTCTTGGTGCGGGTTTTCCCTTGATGGCTGGAAGTAGGAATGTCATGAGCAAGGTGTAATAGGGAAATTCTGTATTTCTGAGGAACAATCAGCTGTTTGCTATAAGTCCAGGGTTTATCTAGGGAGTCAGCATTGGTAACCCGATATACAAGTCCATTTTCTCTGATAATTTTTTCCCCATTTTCTCCTAACTGCCCTACTTCAGCCCGAGCTCTAAAGCTAGCCAGGGAGGGGTCAGTCTCTACCTCTTGTCTAAACTGAACTTTATCCCAAGTGACATTCATATGAGACCCAGAAGAAGAATCACTCACCGGCTGTGACGGCAGTTCGGGTGGCCTCAATTCCAATGATGGGTTGAACACGTCCACATCTGCTGCTCTCTTGGCTTGACTTCTGGTTATCGCACCGACAAAGTGGCATTGAAGATTCCCCACATCATTCCCTAGAAGAATGTCTGCAGGAAGGCCGCTCATCACACCAATCATGCATTGTTTTGCCCCACAGCCATAATCCAGGGTCAAACTCGCTCTTGGAATGTATCCTTGAGTACCTCCAGCCAATTCAATGGCAATTCCTGGTCCCTTTTGCATTGCTTCTGGTTGAATTACTCAGGGATCTGCGATGGTGAGAAAAGCCCCAGTGTCATGAAAGCCAACAACTTTTTGGCCATCCAGCACGACCTCCTGTAGATGTTTATGCTGAAGATCAGAAGAACGGGCGTCTGTGGCTCGCACCCCATAGACTCTGGGTAGGGAAGTCAACATATCAGAGTCTTTTGTCGAATCATCAGGGAGTGAATCCAGCTCTTCTCCTGTTGAGGGTGTCTGTAGATAATGGACAGGCAAAGGGGGTCTGTAACTGTTTTGCCTCCGAACACCTGGACAGTGAGCTTGCAGATGACCCGGCTGCCCACATCCATAACATCTACGTTCTATGAGTCTTTCTCCACGTCGTACTCCCAAAGAGGAGGAAGGAGTAACAGGTGGTAAATTTACACGTGGTCCACCATGTGTTGGTAGTCTAGTGGGACAGTGAACATTGGAGGCCAAAGGACAAGGGACCACTGGTGTTGGGGAGCTGGTAGTTTTTTTCTCACTGACTAGTAACCTTTTCCATTGAGGCTTCATGGTGAGAAGCTCATCAGCTAGAGCGGCAGTTTGTTCCACAGTTGACAGCTTTCTCTCACGCACCCATTCCCTGATTTCAGCAGGGCACCTGGCATAGAACTTCTCTTTCAGGATGACCTGGAGGAAGGTCTCCCAAGTTAAGGCCCCCTCTCCCTCCAGCCAACGATGGCATACTTGTTTAAGTCTGTGGGCATACATCTTGAAAGACACTTCCCCATCACAGGTTAACGTACGGAACTGAGTCCTATAAGTATCTGGGGTCACGGCATAATGTTCTAGAATGGTCTGTTTTATCTCCCCATACTCACAATTCCACTCAGGGTCCATAGCTCTATAGGCGTCGGCAGCTCCACCCTCCAAGAGGCCCACCGAGTGTCTGACTCGCTGTCTTTCTGGGACTTCCATTAATTGGCACTGATGCTCAAAGTCCTGGAAGAAGCCCTCAATGTCGCCTGCAGCTTCATTAAATGGTTTAACACTAGAACTACTCAGGTAGTCATTTTGACTACTTTGCACTATGTATTTCTATATAGGTGTCACGAGTCCAGTAGTTCTAGTGTTAAAGTCCTTACGGGACACTCTGGAGGTTTCCCTCATAGTGGGTGCTGTGGGTACAGTCTGTCTGGAGCCTCTAGCTGCTTCCACAGCAAACCTCCTCTCCAGCAATGCCCTCTCTTGAGCTCTGCGATTGGCATCCATCTTATATTCAATGGTAACCTCATCTCCAAGCAGTACCATCTCCTCCTCATACCACACAACCCATTGACTTTTTTGAGTATTTACCTCCAGCTCCCGTCTTTCCTCCCCTTGCTGTTGAAATGGTTCCTAGATGCCATCTTGCAGGCATGCGTTTTCCAATGCCTCAATTAGTTGCTCCTTAGAGAGTCCTTTGTAGCCGACTCCTAATTCACGGACCTTTGTTTGTAGGCTCACCACAGTCCAGTTCTTGTACTTTGAGGTTCTGATTCCAGATGTTAATGGGCCGTTGTCCTCCATTCTTTCTGCTCTGATCCACAGGACAGTCAAGGAGAGACAGACTATTACACCATGAGCACAGGCGGGGGAAGGACACACTGTTACAGTCCTTGCTCCAAATTTTTAAGAGGGTAATGAGGCAGTCTCCACTCCTAATTTTTAGAGGGTCATCATGCTGCAACTGTTTAACATTTTAATAGGGAAAATGGGCATTGGCTCAATTTTTAGAGGGTTATCATGCAACCCTCACTTTTAATTTTTCCAGGGTGGGTTTGATGCCCTCCTTAATTTTTCAGGATTTGTATGGGACTTACTGATATAATTTTCTCATATATAGGATAAATGTTTTTTTAGCCCCTGCACTTAGTGCATGGGCTTTACCAGTCTAGGAGTCCCACTCCTTAAGAATGGGAAAAAAATATTTTCTGAGGCCCTCCTCTTCATGTCTTCTAGGGTATATTGCAGTCCCATCTACTAATTTTTGACAACCCTTGCACTTACTTCATAGGCTTTATGAGTCTAGGAGTTCCACTACCTAAACATTTTAACAGAATGAGTATGAGGTCCTCCTTTATATCTTTTACAGGGTGTATTGGTGTCTCCATATAGGCTTTGTTATTTTTTTTATTTTGAGTCTCTCCTTCATAAATTAAACAGGATGTGTCTGACAATGTCACACACTTCATACCCAGGTAAGGTAGTAAAATTTTAAAATTACATTTACCGGTGACCACTGGTGGGTGTATTTTTTTCCACCTCTACTACATAATCTACTGTAGTCATAGGCGACTGGGAAATATGGTGAGAGATAATCCAGTTATTAAGTACTGGAAAAGGTGTTTTTTTTTTCTCTTCTTAATTCTGACTTAGCTACAAATCATTGTAGTGGAAAGAATGTTTCTTAACATTTTAACCTGTAAAATCTATTTTATTTTTTATTTTGTATGTTTTATTGTTAATCTGTGAAAGTAGAGTAATACTATTACAACATTGTTCCTAGCAGTATCCTGGGAGTCAGAGATGCGCCCAGTCATCTTCCCATGCTGTTCCCATTCCATTTGAGCATTGTTTCCATTAATTTCAGTGACTTTAAGGCCTCCCCCCAACTCCTGGGAAAAATCCAGAAAAATGCACGAGTTTACCTCTGACTTCCATTATACTCACTACTGGAATAGAACCCATTTGACTGTCTGACTTGCTCGATTTGAGTATCGATTTCAGCACTTCGCCCTGGTATGCTGAATATCAGATTCTGGGCCAAATTATAACTGATGGCAACCAATTTTTGCCTAATACATGCTTCGAATTTACAACAATTTCTGTTTTTTTTTATTTGTCCATCAGCTTTTTGAGGAGTAACGATAGGTTTTCAACAGGATTGGGATCTGGGGAGTTTCCCGGCTGTGGACCCAAAATTACAATGTTTTGTTCACCGAACCAATAAGTTATCACTTTTCACATGGTGATCCATCATGTTAGAGAATTGTTCGTTACTAATTTGCTCCTGGATCACTGGGAGAGCCTCTATTTCTTAGCAAGCACTTGGTAATGAATCGATCCAGTAACTGAATCTTCTTTAGAAGACAGTTTTGGCACTTACTGGCCTTTCTTAGGCACTCTGAAATCTTCTTAACAGCAAATGCACCTATCTATTTAATGTTCTTGATGATCCGATAAATAGTTGATTTAGTAGAAATCTTTCAAGCAATTTCCTTGTTTTGTGAACATAGAAAGTATACTGACTGAAAAACTTGGGAGTATAACATGTGTTGTGCACACATGGACAGCGCACTTACCCAAATGTGGCCATAAGGCCACTTTACACTCTACAACATCACTAGCAATTGCTAGAGATGTCGAGCGTGATAGCACCCGCCCCCGTCGTTTTAATGATATGTGGTGATCACTGCCGTAGCGAACATTATCGCTATGGCAGCGTCACACGCACATACCTGCTCTGCGACGTCGCTGTGACTGTCGAACAATCCCTCCCTCAAGGGGGGGTGCATAAAGCGTCACCACGACGTCACTAAGCGGCCGCCCAATCAAAGCGAAGGGGCGGAGATGAACAGGACGAACATCCCGCCCACCTCCTTCCTTCCTCATTGCTGCCGGGAATCAGGTAATGAGAGGTTCCTCGTTCCTGTGGTGTCACACGTAGCGATGTGTGCTGCCGCAGAAACGAGGAACAACATCGTTACTGCTGCAGCAATGATAATTGAGATTAGGGGGGGATGTCACCGATTAGCGATTTTGAACGTTTTTGCGACGATTCAAAATCGCTTAAAGGTGTCACACGCAATGACATAGCTAACGCGGCCGGATGTGCGTCACAAATTCCGTGACCCCAACGAGATCGCTTTAGCGGCCTTTAGACTACTAAAGCAAGATGCATCAGGATAGAACAGTAAGTTTATACAGTTGGATCCTGATGCATTGATATCTATATTTGAGAAATACAGTATACATTTGAAAGTAGTTGTATTAGTGCAACTTCCTACTGTTAGAAGTAAATAGCAACAGGATCCTTTAGAGGCATCCAGTTGTATCCTTTTTGCTTTTTAGCAGTAAAAACAATTGTGCCTCAACCGTATGGTGAAAAACATGATTTGAATAAAATCTAAGAAAATGAGTACATTTCCAAAAAACAGAGCTAAGACTGTTCTGAGAATGCGCCAAGCCATGGAATGTGCTGCTTTGGCAAGAAGATAAGCAGATTCGGCTGTGTCAGGAACAGCAAGAGGATGAAAATTTGATTGATGGGAAACGAGACACGGGATACAGGTATTCAGATTTCTCAATGAGATTTATTTAAAAAGTAGATGAGAAAATTGTTAGATTTTCACAATATGTTAAGGGCATTTATTTTCAAACTGAAATTTCCTAAAACACAGCAACTATAGTGTGACGCCCTGGCAAAACCAGGTAGTCACACATTAGGCCCCCGCATAACACCTTCCCTCACCTAGGTCACATACAGCCGACCTGAAACCCTAGTCACCCCCCTCAGGGTAAGACAGGTGTAAGGGGGTAGTCGGACCCCTGAGTAGTAAAAGAGAATTCCCCCCTGAAGATGCCACACGGTGCGGTGGTGAATGTTTGTTAAATGTATAACAGTAGTGATAAAATGTTATCTGCTTTGTTAGGTAGTAAACAGATTCCCCGCTAGGTGTCAGTAGAGAGTAGGTGGTTCCCCTGGTAACAGTGGCAGGAAGGGAGGAGTAGTGTAGCCTAGTGTCACGCTCCCCGGGTCCCGACGTCGTTTCTCACTCACCGCTCCTGTCCCCGGGTCCCCTGCCCCCAGCCACACGTCCTCCTCGGCACCGCTCCCTGCTCTGGCCTCCGGCACCCGGGTGTCACGCATGTGCATTAGGGCGCGCGCGCGGTCACTGACTTCCTCTTAAAGGCCCTGCACTCCCTAACAGGATATTGCATCAGTCAGGGTCAGGTATATTAGGAGCTCCCTGCCTGGAGGGCGTCGCCTGTTCGTCGAGTTCTGCAAGCTAGAAGTCCAGGTCCCCTTGTGTCTTTCTCATACTAAAGACCTTGTCTCTTCCGTAGAGCCTGCTCTGCCTCCGTAACCGGTCCCTGAATCCAGTCTTGCCAAGAGGTCCTCCGGTGTCCGTCGGCGGGGAATCCAACCACCGTTTCGGCAGCCTGTGCCTGTCTGGTATCTCCGACTTCACCCAGCTGCCTTCCATCACACCCAGCTAACCCGGATCCCGCCTGAGATTCCTAACCGTCACCCATACTGGACTTCCGTAATTATCTCTGAGGACTCTGTGGCTCCAAAGACTCCATTTTACCCGTTCCCTGTGGGACGCTAACCCGGTTCCGCTAGTACTCCGGCTACCGTGTACCTAGGCCCTCTGGTGGGGTGACGGGACAGTCCCTGTATAGGGGTTAGTTCCAGGTTGCCTCACTGGGGGAGTCCGGTACACGGCCCAGAGGATCCACCATCACCCGGACCTAACACCTAGTTGGGGGATGGGCTCTGAGTGCAGGGCCAGAGTTCAGTCAGACGTGACGGGGCAGAGTGTCAGTGTGGGAGCTGATTAGAGAAGTGAAGGTGATACAGGAACGCCTGTAAGCAGAGAAGAGACCTTCGGGAAACAGGAACGTCTGTAACCAGCAAACAGAGTAGACCTTTGAGAAAACTTAGAAAACTTGGAACTTGTCCTGAACCGGTAGTATGTACTGCATCCACTACATAGTCTGAGAAACCCCTGGGATAGGGCTTGACTAAATGCGGGTCGGAGTGCACCTATCAGGGGGGTAACACGTGGCCTCTGCAGATGAAGGAAAGTGTCTGGAGGAAAGTGTTTAAGGCCTAAAACACACTTCCGCAAAAAAAAGTCCATGTGACACGGTCTATTTTTCGGGTCCGTGTTCCGTTTTTTTGGGGCGTTTCTCCGGTACGTATGGCATTCGTGTAGTGGCATATTTACGTGTAAAATGTCCATGTTTGTGTGTAAATGCCCGTGTATGTGTACGTGGAATGTCCGTTTGTGTGTTGTACAATGTTGTTGATACATGTCGGCTGACAGCAGACAGAGTTGCGCAATGAGAATGAACTCGGGTGAACTTCACCTGACTTCATTGTCATGCCACAGCTCTGTCTGTGTGCCGCGTACTGATTAGCGGTCACCTGTGAAGGATTCACCAGTGACCACTAATCCCCCGAGTGACAGAAGTAAGCGGCCCTCTCTCATACTTACCGCTCCCCGATCATACTTAGCGTCTCCCCGAGATACCTTCCATGATTAATCTGTAAATTACAGTAAATAAACACACACACCCGAACAATCCTTTATTAGAAAAAAAAACACTAACAAATTGCCTTGTTCACCAATTTAATAAGCCCGAAAAAGCCCTCCATGTCTGGCGTACTCCAGGATAGTCCAGCGTCGCTTCCAGCTCTGCTGCATGAAGGTGACCGGAGCTACAGAAGACACCGCCGCTCCTGTCAGCTCCACGCAGCTAATGAAGACAGCCGCGCGATCAGCTGAGCTGTCACTGAGGTTACTCGCGGCCAACGCTGAATACAGCTGATCGCGCTATTCCCTTCATTAGCTGCGTGGAGCTGACAGGAGTGGCGGTGGCGACGCTGGACCATCCTGGAGTACGGCGGACATGGAGGGCTTTTTCGGGTTTATTAAATTGGTGAACAAGGCAATTTGTTAGTGTTTTTTTTTCTAAGAAAGGATTGTGCGGGTGTGTGTGTTTATTTACTGTAATTTACAGATTAATCATGGAAGGTATCTCGGGGAGACGCCTGACATGATTAATCTAGGACTTATTGGCAGCTATGGGCTTCCAATAACTCCTTATTACCCCGATTTGCCAACGCACCAGGGCAAATCGGGAAGAGCAGGGTACAGTCCCAGAACTGTCGCATATAATGTATGCGGCAATTCTGGGCGGCTGCTGACTGATATTGTTAGGCTGGGGGGCTCCCCATAACGTGGGGCTCCCCATCCTGAGAATACCAGCCTTCAGCCGTATGGCTTGTATTAAAATTGGGGGGGACCGCACGCCGTTTTTTTAAATTATTTATTTATTTATTTTCCTGCACAGTATAGACACGTCCACCGGCTGCTGTGATTGGGTGCAGTGAGACAGCTGTCACTCATCGTGGGGGGCGTGTCTGACTGCAACCAATCACAGGCATCTGTGGGTGGGGAAAGCAGGGAATACGAGATTGATTAATGAGCGGCCGGCATATTCAAAGTAATTGTTGCCGCGTATTCTCTGCACAGCTGTTCCTCGCCGCGCTGGTGATCGGGGAGCGGTATGAGCCGGGGGAAGAAAAAAACCGAGCGCCAATGTAAGTATGACTGAGAACAGCAGAAAAAAAGGTAAGTATACTGACTTTAATTTAAAAAAAACAAAAAATAAGATCGCTAGTGTAAAAACGCACACGCACGAAACGTGCTGAACACGGACATACTCCGCGTGCGGTACGTGCAGGCACGGACCCTTAGAATAAAGCGGGTCCGTGCCTGCGTGCTGCCGGCCAAAAACGGACATGTCGTCCGTGTAGAAAAGCGCACACACGTACTTACCACACAGTCACACGTTCCGTGTGATTTTACGTGTGTGTGCCATCTACCATTGAATAACATGGGTCTCCGTGTGTACGTGTCTCCGGTACGTGCAAATACGTAACGCACACGTACAAATTAAACGGATGTGTGTTGCGGGTCTAAGGCAGTGAGAAAAGGAAACCATCAGTAAGAAGTGTGCTGTAAAGAGAACCTGTAACGTTAGAATTGTGGTACTGAAGTAAACCTGCTGCTGAGAATTGGATGCAAGCAAAGCATGGAAACCTTGTACAATAAACTGTTGTTTAGTTTATCAGCTGCCTGTCAATGACTCTTCTGTGAATGATAAAGGAGCCGGCGAGCTGAAGGAGAAAGGCGCTGCTGAGAGCCAAGGTGCTGATATGGATGTGTCCCTGCCACTCACACTCTGCCCACCAAATACTCCTGCTTTAATAGTGACGGTCGGGCAGGGGGTCAGCCTGTCGCCCTCAGGGCAGTAGACCACTACTACAGCCCTCGCTACACCTAGCTCCAGCCTCCACTCCTCTCTCAACTTGAACTCCAACTTCAATCTGAAGCTTAACTGCTTGTTTTCCTGCCCCGGGCTGTCTAGACCCCTAGGTGGGCGTTTCCTAACCGCCTGCCCCCGTTACAAACGCACACCAGTGGACGGGACCAGGCGGTTAGGAAACACCCACCTAGGGGTCTAGACAGCCCGGGGCAGGAAAACAAGCAGTTAAGCTTCAGATTGAAGTTGGAGTTCAAGTTGAGAGGAGTGGAGGCTGGAGCTAGGTGTAGCTCCAGCGGAGGAGAAGTTCAAGTTGAACGGTGCCAGGGTCGGAGCCCTGGTACCTTGGCTAGGTGGCAGACGGTGGTCTCCGTCAGCAGGAGACGGGAAGATGGCTCGGCAGATCCAAGGAGGACCGGGACAGGGTTGGAGCCCGCCGGTACCAACACCGGAGACCCGACCGGAAACCGTGCACAGAGGGGGTACTCGGACCCTGAAGCCAGGACCGGAACCAAGGGCCTAGCTAATCATCCGATTGAGGGCATGATTATAGGTCCTGTCCCAACCAAAGTCCTAAAAACAGACAACCACCCACAGAGAGGGATAGGGCAACCGCCAGGGCCCATAGATTCCCCGGATCAGCGTCAGCTGGCATAGCTCCTCAGACACACAGAAAGCCAGGAGCGGACTCCCATGTTCCATACCGGGAAGTCTAAACACACAACCATAACTAGCGCAGAGGAAAAGACGACCACCACCAGCCCGGGTGGGGGACCAGAGTACAACCGGCCACAGCGGCCGGCCACCAGCACCTTGGTTTACCAAAAGACTCCTGTGATTCATTTGATTGTGAGTAACCAAACATACCCTGGTGCGTCCGGGCGCGCAAGCCCCTGCCATTGCCATACCCTGCACAGAGACACTGGGCCCCAGGGCAACCATCTCTACCCACGGAGGGGTTAACATCCAGCTGCAACTACATCTCCCCTGGGTATCCCACAACAGCAGCAGTGGTGTCCCACTTCACCACACACCATGGGTGGCATCACGAACCAAATAAGGCCAAGGCCGTACAACTACGTCCCCTTTTTCATTCGGCGTGTCTATTGTTTATAGAGTACTTTAAGGATACGTGCACTCGTTGAGTATTTGATGAATTTTGTAAACCAGCAGTGGAACAATCAAAGGAAAAGTATAATAGAAACACAAGCACCACTTCTGTATTATATACAGTACCCACTCCTGGTTTTGGCTACAAATACTGAGGTAAATAGGTCACCAAATACTCAGCGTGTGCACCCACTGCTTTTGCCCTCTTAAAGGGTTATTCCTATGTTCATACATGGAAATTGTTGGACAGTGCTCGCAAAAAGTAGGACTTTCGAAATTTATTGTGGGGGCAGAGCTGGTCTCTGCTCACTCATTGTCGTCTTACGATGTGCAATGACACTGCCATCTATTGTAAGCTTGTCATTTCTGTTTAAAGCCTTTGAGAGAGTGCATTGTCACTGTGTACTGAGAAGAATAGTCGGAATAGAAAACCAACACATGCTCAGTACATCAGGGACTAGCCCAGCCTCTGAAACGAAGGTCGCTGATGATGCTTCATTTCAGAGTGGATAGCTAGTAGGAGTGGAAAGGGTTGATTGCTGTGCTAATGTACAATAAAGACGAGTGCTGGATCTTCAATGTGATGATCCTGATGAAGGTTACTCCGAAACGGGTAGAAAATAGTCACATATTGAAAATCCAGCATTCATCTTTATTGTACAGCAGTGCGGCAATCAACCCTTTCCACTCCTACTGACTATCACAAAGTATCCTTAATACTGGAGGTGCAGCAGCTGGGCTTTATAACATTTTTACTAGTGGTTGTGTCTGACACAGCCCTCCTAGGTGAGCAAAAGCTAAATTTTAGGTTTACCATATCTCACAGGTAAGATCCTATTTTGTGCTTTATGTTTTCTCCTATCCATCATTTCAGAGTGGATGCAGAGGCAGTAACAGTACCTACAACCTCTGCCTCTTGAGAATGACTCATTTAAGGACCCCAGTGAATGCTGGAATACTCAAACAAATCATCAATAGAGTACCTGTATGTTATGCTCGCGATGTGAGCACTGTATTAGTGGGTCCACTGGACCGAAGGTATCCATCATTTGCCTGGGGGAGCGAACTGTACTGGCCACCGAGTCTTCCCTACTGCCACTGAAAGTAACCGCAGGTACACACACGGGTGAGCAGCTGACAGTCAGCCCCAGGGGATCTGCAGTAACCCAGCAGCTGGCTCCATGGAAACAGTACAGTCTGGTAGAAGTAGCAGCAGGCAGAGTAATGGGTCCATCCGGGATGGATGGGTAAGGAAGAAGCGACTGGCCTGGATACTTGCAGAAACTTGTATCATTCATAGCAGACAGCCGGCAAAAGTGGCCGTAGCAGCAGCAGATAAAGAGTGCACTGAAACAGAGGTACAAATCATCAGCAGAAGATACAGTAGCACAATATGAGCAGCAGCAATGAGGACCTGAGAACTAGCAACGTAACTAACTAGTTGCCCAGGCACCTCCCTTAAGAGGAAGCATCCTTAAATACCTGCAACCTCTCAGCTGACCTGAGAGGCACTTCCTGGTAAGGGTACGCTGGCCCTTTAAGAATAGGATGCGGCCTTGCGTACACCCTTCGGGCAGAACCAGGAAGCATGTGAGGTGTACACAGGCTCTGAGAGATGGCAGCATGGACCGGGGATGGGGCAGTCACCGCAGGATGGCAAAGCAGGTGTGAAAGCAGATGTCCCCGCAGGGGGAGGGGGAAAGGACAGCGCGGGGATGTCGGTATAGACGTTACACTCTGTACTGTGTACCTTTTAGTACCTCCATGTCCATAAAACTCAGATGTATCAAAATCTAAAGTAAATAAATAACCCAATCAGCTAAAGCCAAAATGAAAAAAAAAAATCTAACTGGCACTATTACGTTTTTTTGGTCACTTCACGTCCCTAAAAAAAAAATAAAAAACAAATCAAAATGTTATATCTGTCACATATTGGTATCAATGAAACTCTCTGCGCACCACATAAAAACCAAACCCTCACACAGTTCAATCCATTTTAAAAATGAAATTTTATGGGTCTTGGAAATTGGCAACACAAACCAAACATTTTTACAAAAATTATAAATTTATTTTCTCTACTTACATGACAAACAAAAATTGTCACCTGGAGAATCACAGTATGAATGCCGTAATAATCAAACCTAAAGGCCACTTTACACGCTGCAACATCGCTCAAGCAATCTCGTTGGGGTCACGGAATTTGTGACGCACATCCGGCCGCTTTAGCGATGTCGTTGTGTGTGACACCCATGAGCGATTTTGAATCATCGCAAAAAAGTTAAAAATCGCTCATCGGTGACATGCCCCCCTATTCTCGATTATCGCTGCTGCAGCAAGCGATATAGTTCCTCGTTGCTGCGGCAGCACACATCGCTATGTGTGACACCGCAGGAACGAGGAACCTCATCTTAGCTGCGCCCGCCGGCAATGAGGAAGGAAGCAGGTGGGCGGGATGTTACGTCCCGCTTATCTCCGCCCCTCCGCTTCTATTGGGTGGCGGTTCAGTGACGCTGCTGTGATGTCGCTGTGACGCTGAACGAACCACCCCTTAGAAACGAGGCGGTTCGCCGGTCACAGCGACGTTGCTAGGCAGGTAAGTATGTGTGACGGGTCCGCACGATGTTGTGCGCCACAGGCAGTCATTTGCCCGTGCCGCACAACCAATGGGGGCGGGTATGCATGCTAGTGATATCGGTCACGATATCGCAGCGTGTGAAGCGGCCTTTAGAGTCATTTTTGTACAGGTAGTAGCCATCTGACATCTAATTTCTTTGCCCCCACCTTTATCATAGGGGGCCGGCTGCATCCTGCTAGTGCTTTTGCTGTTTGATCTGTACACTAATGGCTGTTTTTGGTGAGTTTTTTTTACTTCTTTTTGAATTTATGTCCTATTTTGTGAATCATATTGAATGTAGTGTAGGAATTCGTAAGCATGGAGACCCTTGACGCTGGGTTACGAGCTTACGTATTTTGGCCAAAATATGGACCAATACTTCACTTTATTATCTAATATCATTTTATATTATTTCTGTGGACCATACAGCCTGAAATATTTCTGTCACCTGGTCACCCGAAATGTTCCATCTACCTCTTTCAGATCTCACATTAAACTAAAGTGGATGAAAATTGATTATTTCAACCATGTTAAATATTCCACAGGTGAAATTTTACAACTTTTAGCCTACTGATCAAAAACTGTTATAATCTAAAATGAAGATTGATATTTTAAATCTTTTGTCCCCAAATGATCATGCTGTGAAAGAATCTTCATCAGAAAGATCATTCTTTGATCCATTTGTTTGCTATTATTGATCAATTCATATATTACCACTTTGAATAACTGTAGTAGCCATTATGGACTAACATTTGTATGACTACATTTGTGTACTCAGGGAAAAACTATTCTCCTTGTGGAGACTGACAAACAAATCTGGCAGTCATTGGTGAGGAGTCTTAAGGGGGCTTTACACGCTGCTATATCGCTAATGATTTATCGTCGGGGTCACGTCATTAGGCGTCCTTAGCAACATCGCAGCGTGTGACACGTACGAGTGATCTTAAACGATCGCAAAACAGGCAAAAATCATTGGTTTTGGAGAGTTCGTCCTAAAACCAAATATCGTTGCCTGTTTATTAGCGATGTTGTTCGTCGTTCATGCGGCACCACACATTGCTGTGTGTGACACCGCAGGAGCGCCGAACATCTCCTTACCTCCGTCCACCGGCAATGAGGAAGGAAGGAGGCAGGCGGCATGTTACGGCCGCTCATCTCCGCCCTTCCACTGCTATTGGACGGCTGCCGTGTGATGTCTCTGTGACGCCGCATGACCCGCCCTCTTAGAAAGGAGGCGGATCGGCAGCCTGAGCGACATCGCTGACCAGGTATGTGCGTGTGACGCTGCCGTAGCGATAATGTTTGCTACGGCAGCGATCACACAACATCGCACGTATGACAAGGGCGGGTGCTATCACGCTCGACATCGCTAGCCGATGCTAGCGATGTCGCAGCGTGTAAAGCCCGCTTTATAGCTGCAATGCTCCTCTGGGAAATAATCAAATTGTCTCTTCAGGGAGGAAGGAGACATAAGGGTGCTTTACACGCTGCAACATCGCTACCGATATATCGTCGGGGTCATGTCGTTAGTGACGCACATCCAGCGCCGGTAGCGACATCGCAGCGTGTGACACCAAGGAGCAATGATCAACGATCGCAAAATGCTGCAGGTACGATGTTGTTGTCCTTCCTGCGGCAGCACACATTGCTATGTGTGACACCGCAGGAATGACAAACCTCTCCTTACCTGCGTCCACCGGCAATGCGGAAGGAAGGAGGTGGGCGGGATGTTACGTCCCGCTCATCTCCGCCCTCCGCTTCTATTAGACGGCCGCTTAGTGACGTTGCGGTGACGTCGCAGTGACGCTGAAAGCACCTCCCCCTTGAAGGAGCGACGTCGCTGAAAAGGTATGTGCGTGTGACGCTGCCGTAGCGATAATGTTCGCTATGGCAGAGATCACCAAATGTCGCACCAATGACGGGGGCGGGTGCTATCGCGCACGACATCGCTAGCTATCGCTAGTGATGTCACAGTGTGTAAAGTACCCTTTACTCTAGCACCACCTATTGGAAGTAGTAATCCTAAAAGTCAAAAGTGATTTCTCCAACGAGCCGTTTCATATGACCTAGGATTTATGCAAGATCAGAATCTCAATTTGCAGACACGGTGTTTCAGGATAATTGTTCCTCATCAGTGCAAAGTATGAGAAGCTCTACTGGTGTCTCAGGGGAAAATTATTCTCCTTGTGGAGATGGACAAACCAGTCTGGCTGTCAGTGGTGAGGAGTCTTATAGCTGCAATGCTCCTTTGGGAAATATTCAAATTGTCTCTTCAGGGAGGAAAGAGACGAACTCTAGTGCCATCTATTGGAAGTAGCAATCCTAAAAGTTAAAAGTGACACTCCAATGAGTGTAAGGATTGCTTGCCAGGCAACATTCATTCATTCATTCAGCCTACTTTAATCTGTATTGTGTTTCCCTCACTATAATGCCAAAGTGCAAAAAGAGAATCCGCAAACACTTTACAAGTATTTGTGGACACAAAGAAGAATGTCTTCTTCATAATTTGTAGGCGTTAACATTTTTAAGACTTTATTTGGAAATGCTTTCCATAAAGCAAATTAAATGTTGAAAGACAAGGAATGCCAGGAAGTGAAGTTTAATCACGAAATCAGAGAGGGAGGCAGTAACTAGCTTCTCTTATTGGCTTTAATGGAAATCAGCAAAGCTTGTAGCTCAGAATATTACAGCTTAAAAACAAAAGTAAGGGGTACTTCACACACAGCGAGATCGCTACTGAAATCGCTGCTGAGTCACGTTTTTTGTGACCTCATTAGCGATCTCGCTGTGTGTGACACTGAGCAGCGATCTGGCCCCTGCTGTGAGATCGCTGCTCGTTACAGACAGTGATGGTTCGTTTTTTTATTGTTGCTCTCCCGCTGATAAGCACACATTGCTGTGTGTGACAGCGAGAGAGCAACAATCCTGAATGTGCAGGGAGCAGGAGCCGGCGTCTGACAGCCTGCGGTAAGCTGTAACCAAGGTAAACCTCGGGTAACCAAGGTGGTTACCCGATATTTACCTTCGTTACCAGCCTCCGCCGCTCTCACGCTGCCAGTGCCGGCTCCTGCTCCCTGCACACGCTAAGTTAAGCGGTGTGAGCTGGTAACTAAGGTAAACATCGGGTAACCATACCCGATGTTTACCTTAGTTACCAGTGTCCGCAGCTTCCAGACGCCGGCTCTGTGCAAGCGCAGCGTCGCTTGCACGTCGCTGCTGGCTGGGGGCTGGTCACTGGTCGCTGGTGAGATCTGTCTGTTTGACAGCTCACCAGCGACCATGTAGCGATGCAGCAGCGATCCTGACCAGGTCAGATCGCTGGTCGGATCGCTGCTGCATCGCTAAAGTGTGAAGGTACCCTAAGACATGAAACTACAAAAATGGAGCAATTTTATGACATAGTCTGATACATAAACCTAGAACTTTTTTTTAATAGGCTCTTGGAGTCCACTTGAAGTAAATTTTTCTGATATCTGAATTTAAAGCGCACATAATTGGCACTTGACGCTCCTTCATATACCAGACTGACATCCACAGGTCATGTCGATCCCATTGCTGCTTCTTTGTTTTAGTTAAGAATGCTCACAAGTCTCATTGTAGATGCAGATGGGAAATGACAAGTCTAGGAAACAGTGGCAGGGGTCGGGAAAATCAATGGTGACCCTTTCACTTAGCACTAACAGCAGTAGATTATTTGCCACTTTAGTCAATTGGTTCAAAGCAGAACTCTGTATTATTTACAGTAAAAGAAAACACTTTTGCATCTCAAATTCATTGACAAAAGGCTAGAATTAAGGTTAATTGATTTTTGGTGTATGCTTTCTAAAGAGTGGAGACAATGTTATATATGAGTAGCTTTGAATAACTAAGTGAATTTTAATAGTTATAATTATGTAACAATGACTGCCAAGGCTGTACAATTGACACATGCTGTATATGAATGCCAGTGGGTAACATTAACAGTATGCATAAGATTGCTGGCTGAATATTTCATTTGTCATTCATTAAGGGGCATATTCAAAAAAGTGTCAAAATGGTTAGGCGTTATGCTATGAACGAGTAGAACGGCCTTTGGAGAATTTTGTCTGTGTGGCACGTAGAAAAAGAGGCCGATGTATATGCCAAATGCTCATGGAAAACGATGATATTCATGGCGGATCTGTCTCGTTCCTCTATCTAATCATTTATTAGATTTTCTTATGTAATCTGAACTGTCACCAAACATTACATTTATTCATAAACCATAATCGCGTGTACGCACATTAGAAAGACTATCCAATTTACCTGAATGTTTACTACACGAGAATATGGCACTCACAAGACTGCCATGCTTTGATAGCAAGCACTTTCCTATTCATTGAACATCCTTTTGTGCTTGCTGCTGCATACACTGCTTATATCATAAATATGCAATGCAAACATATGTTAATCTATGGAGCTTGTGTTGGGTATATTTACTTTGAGACAAGCTCTCATTCACTTTGTTTGTTTAATAGATTTCTCTCTTGTAATGGTAATTTGAAAGTAGGATATTTAGAACATAAACATTTTGAGGGTCATTTGTGACGGAAGGAGCAAAACAATAATATATATTGTATTATTCTTGTCCTACGTTTTGTATAAGGGCAATTATTAGTGTTGCCAATAGTCATATTGGTAATGAATTTTATGGTGCAAATTAAAGATGAACAAATTTGGCAAAATTTAAATTTGGCAGATTTACTGGAATTGAACAAAAAAGTTTATGTATCACATTTATTCAATGAGAATAGAATGTGCCCTAATTACGATTATAAAAAGCAGCTTATTCATCTCTGAGGTCTCCTGACTCAAATGCTTATAAATGGATATAACGGGAAAGGGTTAAAAAAACCCAATACTTTATCATTCTCACCTTGCCCATCACCTATGATTGCTACTTCATCCCAATGTGTCCAACAAAAAATGTTGGCTGTCCTTAATTTTTTCAAAGCTGACCAGGAAAAAAAAATAAAAACCAAGTTGGTCAACCCTGACTCACACTTGTCTGTTTCGTCTATCACCTGAGAGTGCACTGTACTCCTATTTTCTGCCCTCTCTGTACCTAAAGCTTGTGATAGGTTTCTTCCTGTCATCTCTTAAACGTAGACAGAAAAATATTGTGAGACTGAGTCACATCAAAATATTCTGGAATCTCAGCACATAACACATAACAAAGACAGTTGATTTGAGTCTGGAAAGTTCGATGGGACTGTCCAGTGTTGTAAAAAAAAAAGAATAATGTGCAGAGAGTAAAGATGGGTGAATTTATTTGAAAGGAGTTGGATTCTATTCAAATTTATAAAAAAAAAAAAATCTGTGTTTGGAGAATATAGATGTTTTCTACTTCATTCAGGGCGGATTCAGGAAAATAACCTCTAGCTTCTTCCTCCTCCCTCTTCATAGAATTCCATCAGTAGCAACTTTCGTATCATATCTCATTAATGGGAAATTCTGTCTGTACCCGAATACAGATTTTACCTGTGAATTGAGAATTTTGAGAATGAATGAACAGTCCTGGAGGAGAAAGAAACATATTTCTCTTATAAGATATATACTGGAGATCAAAATTCGAGAACACACAAATTCTTAAATCTTAAGGTCATTGTGTATTCCTATGTGATTATATCCTAACATGAGTAAACTAGCAGTAGTTTAAGCTTGTTTCATAAATTGAATTTATTCCAAAGGACATAATAAACATGTAAATGAGATAAATGAAAAAGAACGCTGTTCAAAATTAGAGAACACTTTCAGATATTTGCAAGTTATTGGTGTTAATCTGACACCTGTTGCTA
Source organism: Anomaloglossus baeobatrachus (assembly GCF_048569485.1). NCBI lineage: Eukaryota > Metazoa > Chordata > Amphibia > Anura > Aromobatidae > Anomaloglossus > Anomaloglossus baeobatrachus. Next base: position 317,861,555 of record NC_134357.1, read on the forward strand.
ATTTCCTTAATTATCTAACAAACCTTAATTAACTGACAGCCTAACTTTCCAGTTTGCACTGACTTTTTAAAAATGGTGAGTCATTCCAAAGTGACTGAAACCCTCTTGCAGCTGATTGTCTAGAAGAAGGCGAAAGGGGTGACCCTATCTGCCACAGCAAGAGAAGTTGGTCATTTCAAGTATATGATTTCCAGAATATTGCATCTTTACAACATCACAAACTCTTTCAAGTCACCCAAGAATGCTGGTCACCCTAGAAAGACAAATGCAAGAGAGGACTGTATCATGCTTAGAATCTCCAAGAGTAATCATTTCAACACTGCAGCTGGAATTGCTTGGCAGTGCAGTACTGAACATGGTAAGGCTCTGTCTCATCATACATTGTCACAATATTTAAGAGTATTTGGACTGAAAACCTCTCATTAGCAGGAATCAAAAGGTTAGACTCACCTTTGGTAAGGACTCAGAGCATGTTATATGGACAGAGGAGAAGTGGTCTATAGTTCATTTTAGTGTAGTGCCTTACCTTCTGCTAAGTCCTTTACTGACAGCCTCCTGGAGCATCTGCAGGAACCAAGCCAGTCGTTGCCCTCCAGGGTGGCTTGATGGGCAGCTCCTGGAATTCCTAGGAAGCGTCGCGGGGGCGCAGATGCCCGACTCACTTCCTCCCCTGGAGCAGCCTTCTCGCAGGACCTGGCCACCAACATGGCTGTCCCCATAGATGCTTGTTTGGCCTCAGCAGCAGTATGGAAGCCTCTCCAGGGACCTTCTAGGTGTGAGGTGATAGAGTGGTCGTGCAAGTCGGCCCCGGTCTGGGAGGAACTCACGGGCGCTCCTGAGATCTGCAGCAGTTGGTATGCCTCAGCTGGGGCTGGGGCCTATCACTGCCTTTCAATCCTTGCTCACCAATGTCACACCAGGCCATCTCAGCAATGTGCCTATCAGGCGGCCTTGATTTCATGCAATGGAGGTCTCCCAGAGGTTCCCAGGGTTCCATCGCTGTGGACAGTGGGCTGGCCTCGGTGGGCCCATCTTCACACACACAGCCGCAGGTCCTGTCTTCAGGTCATCCAGGCGAGCTTCTCCTGCATCAGGTCTGCCCACGACCGATACGAAGTTTTCGATGCTGCTTCCAAAATTGTTCACCTCCCAGCAACGAAATCTCGGAGTTCTGGATGCTACAGACAATCATCAGGATGCTGGAGTTCTGGCTTGTAGGATTATAGCTCCTGTGCAACCCGGTGACTATGGTGCTATGTTTTGTTTATCTCCCTCTGCTGTCGGTTTTCAGAGCAGATCATTTAGTCAGGGGGTGTTTGGGTTTGGTAGTGGTTTGGTGTTGATTGGGAAGGCGGATCCTCTCAGGGGTGGTGTTGGAGAGGTTTTATCGAATCTTAGGGAGTTGTTGACCTACTTGGAGGTGAGTAAACTGGCATTTGTCTGCCTGGCTCTCTCCAAATATTTCCAGTTAGGGGGGTTGTTGTTGGCAGGCCTGTGGTCCCGGGCAGGGTGGCGTAACCAGTTTTGCTGTCCGTTCAGATAGAGAAGGAGAAGGATAGGATTCATCTTGATGATAAAGGCCAGGGTGAGGTGTACGTCTGTTTTCAGGGCCCACTGTTTTCTCATCTTAAAGAGGAGGTCAGGGAACAAATTTGGAAAGACGAGTACGTCAGCATTTTTTCCCTGTTGCCTTTGGAGAAATTTAATCTAGATAAGCATAAGAAGAACAAGAGTAAAAAGGAGGGTGAGGAAAAGAGACGGTGGCATTTGATCCCGCAAATGTTTACAAATTGGTTGGAGGCGTTTGCGATTTTGGCAAGCATTATTGGCGAGAAGGCACTGAAGAATTGCTCGCACCTGTTTTGCTATATGGATTCTATCGGGGAAGTCTATAGGGTTTAAGGGGGGCAGTTTTGTCTGTGGAAGGCCATTTGCCCCTCTATCCATTGGGATGAAAAGGACATTGGTCTCTCTCTGAGTGTTATGGCTCCTATGCGATACAAGCAGTTGAACCACAGGTGGATAGGGGCCAAAATGCCAGCCAGTCAGGTAGTACCTTAGGGCAGCAGAAATACCGAGGTATCTTTGGGCAGCCTGTGTTGCAGATGCCCGGTTTGTGTTGGCAATTTAACGAGAGCAAGTATAAGTTAGGTGCATACTTCAGGTATAAACATCTCTGCTTGCATTGCAGCAGTCCCATCCACAGCGTCTTTAAGTGTTTCAGTAGAAATAAGGTCAAGATTGGGACCACTAATACCCAAAGAGGTGACTCCGGTGAGGCTGCATGCAATGCTTCCCTATCTAAATAGGTTTCCGGATCGGCAAAGAGCTGATTTATTGATTAATGTTTTGATGCAGGTTTTCGGATTCCCCCTCCCATATTTGGGGCTTTTGTCGGTTGGTGTTGGGTTGTTTGTTGATTAACTCTTATTTTACTGTTACCCATGAACCAGGTGTTCAGTATTCCAATGTTGATGCCCTATCTCATTTTCAGTGGGAGCGTTTTCAGACCCTGGCACTGGAGGCAGAGGTCGAGGGTTTGGACTGCCTTCCTGAACTTTGGAGTGTGGTGTCAGGGCTGTCAGACACTTAATTAAGTCATCTTTGGCCGATGCTACATGGACTGTTTATCATCAGGCGTGGCAGTAATGAAAGTTATAGGTGGATTCTTTTGGTTTCGGATAATCTGAGGAAGATCAGGTAGGACTATTGTTGCTATGGGTTAGTCAGTGGTTTGCGGATGGCTGGTCTGCGGCAACAATTAGTTTGTTGGTCGCAGGCCAGGCATGATTTAACAAATAATTTTTTGGTGCAGCAGGCTCTGAAGGCTTTTTGTAGAGACAAGGTAGAGAAGGACAGCAGCAGGCCAGTGTCATTTGTCCTGTTTGAACAGTTGGGTTCGCAGTTGGAGTCAGTTTGTGGGTCACAGATTGAGATGGCATTGTTTAGGTTTGTTGGCCTTTACGTTCACCTTTTTTTGGTGCCTTGAGTACAGGGAAACTTGTTGCTCCCAATAGGTGGAGCCCTGAGGATTTGTTGGCTCGGTACGTGGTGGCTACTGTGCAAGAGGTTGAGTTTTGGATCAGGAGGTTGAAAACAGACCACGCTGGCAAGGGTAGGAGGGTGGTCCTGGGGAGTGTTGCTGCTTCTTCTATGTGTTGTGTGTCCGGTTTTCTGTTTTTTGTGCTACGAGTGGATGGGCCATTGCTGTGTTATAAGGATGGTTCCTTTTCGTCAAAGGACCAATTTAGGGTGATTTTACGAAGATGTGTGGAAGCTCTTGGACTGGATCCGGCCTGTTACGCACCTCATTCATTTCAGATCGAGATGACAACAGAGGCTGCCGTCTGCGGATTGAGCCTGTATATTGTTCAGAGGATTGGTCACTGGGAGTCTCAGCTGTATAAGGGTTATATTCGACCCTTGGGCCTTGTTAGTGATTTTTCTGTTTAGGGGGGAGCCGTGTTTTGGCTGGTTGGGAGGAGTCTCCTGACTTATGTGTTTTGCTTTTATTTTATTTCAGGGCACGTCCTTTGCTTGGTTTGGATTTTTGGCAACTTATTTGTGCATTGGGCTGCAGTCCGGGCCGACATTCTTGTGGAAGGTAGACAGCTCAGTTTTTTAAGGAGTGAGGTGATAATCAGGTGGCTGGGTTTTCGTGGTACGAGCTGGAGCCAGGTGTTTTAGGAGGTACATAGGGCTGTTTGTTTAGACTTGGCCATGCATGTAGGTGGCAATGGTCTAGGAATTTCCCCGTTTGGGGAACTAATCAGGGACATTAAGCACAATTTGTTGAGGCTTTGGGTATCCTTTCCAGGAGTTCACAGACCTGCATCTCCTGGCAGAAAACCACATTTTTTTGCCAAGAGATGCAGATTTTCTGCTGAAATGTATACACTATATTCCTGCACACAATTTGCATCTTCTGGTAAAAAACACATCAAAACCGTATCATAGCGAAAGTGGTTTTGATGTGATACACAAATAAACTGAGTGACGTCACCATTCATCGCTGTAGCTCTGTCTGAAGCCACAGCGTGCGGTCATGTTCCGTACATGCACACTGTGACTTCAGTATGTATGTAGCACAGCTGGAATCTTCCTGGCACCTCCTGTGGATTACGTTGGAAATGGGTGTTTGAGGTTAATAAATTGGAGAAAGATGGTGGGGTTTTTTTTTTTTGTATTTTATTTCAAATAAAGGATCTTTTTATGTGATTGGGTTTATTTTTTTTCACTTACAGATCAGTATTGAGGGGGGTCTCATAGACGCCTCCCATTATTAATCTAAGGCATAGTGGCAGCCCTGAGTGGTTATTAACCCCTGATATTACCCCAATTGCCACCACACCAGGGCAATCGGCATGAGCTGCGTAAAGTGCCTGGATTGTCGCATCTAATGGATGCAACAATTCTGGGTGGCAGCAGGCTGCTATTTTAACTCTGGGGGGGGCAATATCCATGGGCCTCCCTAGCAAGGGAATACCAGCTCCCAGCTGTCGGCTTTATTATGGCTGAGTATCAAAATGGGGGGGACCGCACTCCAATTGTTTTCTAATATTATTTCTTTATATAAATCATTTTTTAAAAAACTGCATAGGGTACCTCTTATTTTGATACACAGCCAAGCTAAGCACATGGATGGGGGTTGCAGCCTGTAGCTGTATGCTTTATCTGTGCAGGGTATCATAATATGGGGGGACCCTGCACTATTGATTTTATTTGTTTATTTACTTTTACACCTCTATAGACACGCACACAGCATCTGTGATTACAAGGAGTCCAACATGCTGGCACACAGGGTGGGAGTGTGGTCTGACTGCAACCAGTCACAGACGCCAGGCCTGCCAGTGGGTGAGGGAAGCAGTGTGTATGTATGAGGTTATTGAGCAGCACAAGAAGTAGTGATACAGCTGTGCAGAGACTGGTAAGTATAATGCGCCTGCTCTAATCCCCCTAGCCCTTTCTACCACCATTTTCAAGAGCATGATTTGGGGCCCGATAGACTTTTATGGAGATTGGCGTTCAGACAAATATCCGGGATTAAATCCAGTTTGACTCTCCTCTCCTGGATACCTGCGGGTTTGCCGATCACTACCTAGGATTCATTCTTGTGACCTATGTAACCTATACATATGCCTATACTGTAAATTTATATTTGTATGTATTTAAATTACATCATTGTGGTAAAAAGGTGTAAGGGGGACAAATTCCTCACATAGGAGCCCTCTGCAATCTGTGTCCGCGACTGTTTTGTCCAAATAGAATATATTGCTCAAAGCACATTTCCTCTCAATTGAGATGTCCTGTGTTATTTTCCTTTGTTGTTGAAAAGTAAAATGATTCCTGAGATGAACCTTCAGAGTCTGTCTGATCATTTGTACACATCTCTATGCTAACTGATTCTGAATGCTTAGTGGCTGTTCCTGCGCTACTCGCTATCATGGTCAACCTGACATAATCAGTGACAGTGATATAACACTGTACCTGAACAGACTCCAGTCTTAATGAACCCATCTGCTCTGCTGGAAGTCTTTTTGGCAGTCTCTGTGTGCAAAGTTCTTCCCTGTATAAAACCCCTACATTTCAGCAGCAAGAAGAATCCTTACGGTACGCTCCCGCAATTAGGAATAGTACCGTTTTGGACATAGCATGTTTTCCCTAAATCCAAAACGTGCATTGTACAGTACAAGCACAGAGGATGGGATCTATACAAATCTTATGTCTTCTGTGCTTCTCTCCGCAGCGTAAACTGACCTGCGGCTCAGCTTTCACAAGCTGCAGCATGTCAGTTTATGCTTGCAGAGATGCCAGTGTTCTCGGTGGGAGAAAACAGCAAAAACACACTACGCCCAGAGCACTGATCAAGGGCACGGACGTTGCATTTGCCTGCAGAGAACATTCGTCTCTTCTCATAAGAAGAACCGCTCCATGTCCAGATTATGGGCTTATACCCTTATAAAGAGTCTAGTTTATTAAATGTACATTAAAATTGCCCAGTGTAGGCAGGCAATATGAGCTGTGGAATTTTTATGTACATCAAATAAACTGGAAGTTTTTTAAGTATTTTTGTTTTTTGCTGTAATTTAATTTTTTTCTCATGCAAGCGTGATCCATCAGAGGATCTTTCACCAAATGTATCATGTTCAACGGGACAATTCATGTAAAAGTGGCTGTAGAGCTGAATTAAACATTGTTTTTTTATTTTGCTTTCCATTATGGCAATATTACTAATCAAAGTATGTGGCACCTAATGAGTTAATGTTTAAGTCCAAGTGGATGTTATCAGTGTTTTAACTGGGGGTTTGTATTTTTTCTTCCTGTTTCATGCTGGCCAATCATAAGTGGGAAACAACACAGCAGAAAAACATGCCCCCGCCATAGCTTAGAATAGGATTCTCAGTGTATGAAATGTATGACAGGTAGCCCTAATCTCCTAATCTAACCTCCTACATGATTATAAAGTGCTGGATCTAGCCAGAGAAGGATAAAACCTTTCTGATAAGGTCTATGTGGGGTAGGGACAGCAGTGCTGAATTTAGCTGCATAAGGGTACTTTCACACTTGCGTTCAGCGCATTCCGTGACTATGGAGAATAGCGCAGTTCGTTAACGCACTGCGCTATTCTCCATAGACTTATATGGATGACGCACTGTAACGCAAGTGTCAGCGTTGCATCCGCCGGACGACGCAGCGTCATTATTTTGACGCTGCGTCGGGCAGAAGGAACGCAGCATGTAACGGTTTTTTGAGCAGCGGAATCCTTTGGATTTCACTGCGCATGCTCTCTCTGGCTCCCTCCACCCGTAACCAGGGTACACATTGGGTAACCAAGGAACCCTGGTTACGTGTGCCGGGAGCCCGACACTTCCCTTCTCGGCTCCGCCCCCTCCCGCACTCCGTATGTATACACACACAAGCACGCACACACACACACTCACTCACCTGTCCCCCAGCGATGCAGTCCCCGCGGCACTGACGTCCTCAGCCATTGCCCCACTCGGCTCTACCCACTTCGCACTCTGCCCTCCGCTCCCGCCCCCCGCACACATTGTCGGCGACCGAACGATCAGCTGATCACCCGGCGGACGGCTACTGTGAGTGATCGGCTGATAACCCGGTGGCCGGCTACTGTGAGTGATCGGCTGATCACCCGGCGGCCGGTTACTGTGAGTGATCGGCTGATCATCCGGCGGCCGGCTACTGTGAGTGATTGGCTGATCACCCGGTGGCCGGCTACTGTGAGTGATCGGCTGATCACCCGGCGGCCGGCTACTGTGAGTGATCAGCTGATCGTTCACAACAGTCTGCCGACGGTAAAACTGTAAAAAAAAACAAAAAAACCCCCAAAACGGATTGCGTTGTTTTGCAGCATCCGTTGCATCCGTTGTGCCACTATATGCAACACATCCGTTGCATCTGTCACACAACGCAATGCAACGGATGCCGTTCAACGCAAGTGTGAAAGTAGCCTAAGATTACAAATCTTTCCATTAGCTCTTTTACTCTCCTATCACTGTTACCTCTGCTACTTTGCCCCTCTCCCACACTGACTATCTGGAGATGTGTCAATAATCAGACTTTTGACAGTTGTGCTTGAAATCACTCTGCAATAAGATCAGGGCTTTCATTACGTCTCATACAGGAGTAACCTGCCTGTTCTAGACTACTCGCTCTGGCCGGCGACCCGCCTCCTACCTAAGGGGGTGGGTCGTGCGGCGTCACAGCGACGTCACACGGCAGGCGGCCAATAGAAGCGGAGGGGCGGAGATGAGCGGGACGTAAACATCCCGCCCACCTCCTTCCTTCCTCATTGCAGGCGGGACGCAGGTAAGGAGTTGTTCCTCACTCCTGCGGCTTCATACACAGCGATGTGTGCTGCCGCAGGAACGAGGAACAACATCGTACCTGTCGCTGCAACGAAATTATGGAAATGACTGACACTACACAGATCACCGATTTACGATGCTTTTGCGATCGTTTATCGGTGCATCTAGACTTTACATGTTGCGACGTCGTTACTGGCGCTGGATGTGCGTCACTTTCGATTTGACCCCGACGATATCGCAGTAGCGATGTCGCAACGTGCAAAGCCCATCTAAGAAACCTGCTTTAAGATATGGTGTGGACATGTTCTTCATTCCTTTGAGTTTTGCTTTCTGCTTATGATTGGTCAGCATTATACAGAAGGGGGAAAAGTGCACACCCCCAGTGAAAGCTATCAATTCGCATCCACTTGGATTTAACAAAAGTTAACTCATAGGTGCCAAATACTTTGATAGCTAATATCTCTGTAATGGAAGACAAAATTAAAAAAAAAAATGACAACATGTCTTCTTCCACTTTGCAGCCACTATTATATTGACTGTCAAGTTCTACATGAAAAAAATGGTGAAAAGTCCTGAATAAGGATGAGTGAGCCAGAATGGTAAAGTTTGTGGTTTGTATCAGACACCGTGTGTCTGGGGCTTGGACCTAAACATGGACTTTTAAAATAAAGTCTGTATCTGACTTTGGTGTTCGTGTACTCTTTTTACAGTAATAAAGTTAGTTTTAACTAAGCCAATCAACAAGCATTATTGTATGCAGAAGGTGCCTGTCCTCAGGTGTGAGCAATAAAGATAAAAAAAATGACTTTGGCTCCTGCTTATTTTTGATATTTAGACAATTGCAGGCTGCAACCCTCAGCTCTCAGCCTTGCTTTGGCTGATTATCAAAAATAGAGGGATCCCACTCTGTTTTTTTAAATTATTTAAATTAATAATTTTATATAACGGCATTGGGTTTCCCCTATTTGTCATAACTTGCCAAGATAAAGCAGACAGCTGATAACTGGTATTATCAGGGTGGGAAGAGCCATGGTTATTAGGGGTATTATCAGGGTGGGAAGAGCCATGGTTATTTGGTCCTCCCAGGTTGAAAATAGCAGCCCACACCAACCCTAGATATGGTGCATCAATTAAATGCGCTCTTTCTGGCGCTGTACCCTGATCTTCCCTATTGTCCTAGTGCAGTGGCAATCAGGATAGTACGTTGTGACTTGACAGCTGACATCAAGCCCATGGGTTAGTAATGGATAGGCGTTTATCAGACACTCCCATTGCTAACCCGGCAAGTATAGAGTTTAAAAAAAAATAGACACAGAGAAATTGTTTTTATTTGAATAAACACTTCCCCTCAAACCCTCGTTCACTACTTTATTAATTAAAAACAATATTTGAAGTTTCGATGTAATCCAATTGGGGAATAACCACTTCCCTACACTTCCTTGTTCGCCAATTTGTTAATGAAAAATAAATCCTGGGAATTCCGACCTAATCTAAAGAGTAATATCCAACGACATCCTTGGAAACTTACGGAGCTGCATTCTGAGAACTTTCTCAGAACATAGCTCTATAGGTCACAGTCAGTCAATGGAAGCCCATAATTTTTCACTCTTGTGAGAAATTCTGTACCTACCACTGACGGTAGACAGTAACGCCTATGTAGCCTTGTTCTGAGAATGTTCTTAGAATGAAGTTGCATAGGGGTTACTGTTGGTCAGCAGCAGCCTAGAATTTTTCACACTTGTGAGAAATTCCAGGCTGCCGGTGACCGATAGTAAAAGTGACCTATGGAGCTGCATTATGAGAAAGTTGTCAGAGCACAGCTACATAGGATTCGATGGATGTTGTTGGACATTACTCTTTAGATTATTTTGGAATTTCAAGTATTTATTTTTCATTAATATATTGGGGAACTGTAGGGTAGTGTTTATTCCTTTACTGAATTACGTTGTAACGTCGAAGATTTTTTTTTTACTAATAAATTGGTGAATGAGGGCATGTGACGTAATGTTAATTCAGATAATGTTTTTTTTTAACTCTATAGTTGCCGGGTTAGTAATGGGGGTGTCTGATAGACATCACTCGATTACTAACCACTGGGCTTGATGACAGCTGTTAATCACAGTTGACATCAACCCCAAAAGGTTTAACCCAATTGTCACTGCAACAGTGCATGCGGGAGGAGTAAGGCACCACAATTGATGCGCCATATTTCGTGCAGCTTCAGGCTGCTATTTTATGGCTGGGAGGGGCCAAATTACTATGGACCTTTGCCACGCTGGTAATGCCAGCCCCCAGCTATCTGTTTTAGCTTAGCTAGTTATTTACATTTTTTAAATTATTTATTTAAGTGCTAGAAAAAAAATTGTGGTATTCCCTCTATTTTAGAGAACCAGCTAAGATAAAGCTGACAGCAGCGGGTTGCAGCCCGTAGCTGCTTCTTTACCAGCACTGGTTAACAAAAATAGGCAGGTCAGCATGTCTTTTTTTCTTTTTATTAATTCCTATCCGCATTTGTTTGAAGGGCAATCACTTCCATTTTGCTTCCTTTTGCAGTCCCCTAGCCATTACTAAGACCATATTACAGTCATTTTACAGTAAACAAGTTTAGGTCTCCGTTAACTTATATGGGGTTCGGTGGCCGGGGTCAGGTTTAGGTCAAGTTTGGGTTCTGCATGGAACGTTTATTTAAAGTTTGGCTGAACCACCTTCGGACCACCTATCACTAGAGATGAGCAAACCTGAAGCGTAAAGTTTGGTGTTAATACCGAACACAGACTTTACCAAAAAATCAGGGTTCAAGTTGAGAGTTCTGGTGCTTTATGGAAGAACACCACTTGCGTAAGCATCGCTGTGCTCGGGTATGCTCAGTGCTCAGCCCAGTGAGAGCTACTTGCAGTGTTTGAATAGCTCATATTGGGGGTAATAACAACATTATCGGATATAGTGTGCACCAAGAAAAAGAAATATGAAAAAACCCTGACCACCCTCTTCCGGTTGTGTTCTGTTTATGGCTGACTGCATGTGTATGGAGACCTGAATCGCCCAATTAGTGACTTCCATTGGGGTTCAGGTCATGTTTGGGTCCCAGACCAAACTTTATCTACAGTCCGGCTGAACACACAGCACCAAATTTCAACGGGTCCGCTCATCTCTGCTCATCACTAGTCCTGAAGATGACTGCTTGTTTTATTTGAAGTATTTGTTTATGCTTTTCTTATCCATCTATCTTTAATGTAAGGGGGCTTTACACGCTGCGACATCGCTAATGCGGAGTCGTTGGGGTCACGGAATTTGTGACGCACATCCGGCCGCATTAGCGATGTTGCTGCGTGTGACACCGATGAGCGATTTTGCATTGTTGCAAAAACGTGCAAAATCGCTCATCGGTGACATGGGGGTCCATTCTCGATTATCGTTACTGCAGCAGTAACGATGTAGTACGTCGCTCCTGCGGAAGCACACATCGGTATGTGTGACGCCGCAGGAACGAGGAAGCTCTCCTTACCTGCCTCCCGGCCACAATGCGGAAGGAAGGAGGTGGGCGGGATGTTACGTCTCGCTCATCTCCGCCCCTCTGCTGCTATTGGGCGGCCGCTCCGTGACGTCGCTGTGACGCCGCACGGACCGCCCCCTTAGAAAGGAGGCGGTTCGCCGGTCACAGCGACGTCGCCGGGCAGGTAAGTATGTGTGACAGGTCTGGGCGATTTGCCCGTGTCGCGCAACAGATGGGGGCGGGTACCCACACTAGCGATATCGGGACCGATATCTCAGTGTGTAAAGTAGCCTGTAGTCATCAATATTCCAGAAAAGTTTTAGTGGGAAAAACACTATACAATATTGACATACATCTGTTTTCTAGCAAGTCAGTTGCCTCATCTACTATATTTCACTTTCTTTTATAGATCTGGACATGCCTTTACAGTAAGAACATCCTCCTCAGTTCCATCCTATTTTCTAGGCAGAAGTAAACAACCTCTAAGACAAAAAAAACTTCAGGATTAGCAGTGTAAAATAGCAAAGCCATGCTGCATTGTTTCCATGCTGAGAATTATTGTAGCTACCCAGCACATGTACATTTATGATATATCAGACATCTGCTACTCATAAAGGTCAATGACTTACTCATTAGGAACAATTTGCCTCAAGGGCATTCTTCCCCTGCCAGGATTATAGTGCACAGCAGAGGCAGTAATCCTTGCTTTATGGTATCCACAAGTGTGAATATGGCTTTGCAGTTGTCCACAATGTTAACCATTTTTGTTTCATGTGTTTGTGGCAATGCTTAATTTTCCCTACACTGTATATATGTGTATATATATATATGTATATATATATATATATGTATATATATATATAGACACACACTATCTATATATATAATTGCCTTATTCTGTCTGTCTGTCTGTCTTGCTCCAAAATTGTGTCCTTACGGTGACACAAAGCGGATTGGCCGCTGGGCTCGCCATGGCCCCGCCCCCCCTCACCGATTGGCCGCTCGCCCAGGCTCCGCCCCCACACGGATTGGCCGGCCGCTCGCCCAGGCTCCGCCCCACACTCGGATTGGCCTCTCGCCCCGGCACCCTGCACGTATTGGCAACTCGGCCACGCCCCGCCCCCCGCACGCATTCCCCGAAGCGACACGGAGCCACGACTCCCAGGTGAGTACTGTACCCCCGGGAGCCCACATCAGCGTACGCCGTCAACTCAGCCGACACATACCCTCGCATTGCTGGGGTTGCCGCCGCCCGTATGCTGGTGTGGGCTCTTGTGCGACCGGGGGACGGGATACGCTGGTAACCATGGTAGCATAGTTACCAGCGCATCAAGGTCCTGCAGCGGCGGAACATACACACACACACATAACAACACACACACACACACATCAGATCACACTCACTCTCACACACACCTCACACACACCTCACACACACATCACATCGCATCCACACACTCACAACATCCTGGGATATCGCTTGCTTCTCGGCGGCGAAACTGTGCAGTGAGCTTCCAGGACCTGCCGGAGGATCACATGGCCAGAAGCATGTGGTATCTCCGGATGTTGTGAGTGTGAGCGCATATGTGCAATATCGTCAGTGTGTGTGTGTGTGAGTGTATGCGATCGGGTGTGTGTGAGTGTATGCGATCGAGTGTGTGTGAGTGTATGCGATCGGGTGTGTGTGAGTGTATGCGATCGGGTGTGTGTGTGTGTGTATGCGATCGGATCTGTGAGTGTCGGCAGAGGAGCACGGCGTGCTGGAGGAGGCTGGGAGGAGAGAGGCTGATCCTGGGGAAGGCTGATGCTGGGGGAGGCTGGGAAGAGAGAGGCTGATGCTGGGGGAGGCTGATGCTGGGGGAGGCTGATGCTGGGGGAGGCTGGAAGGGTGTAGACTGATACTGGGGGAGGCTGATGCTGGGAGAGGCTGATGTTGGGGGAGGCTGATGCTGGGGGAGGCAGGGAGGAGAGAGGCTGATGCTGGGGGAGGCTGATGCTGGGGGAGGCTAGGAGGAGAGAGGCTGATGCTGGGGGAGGCTGAGGCTGGGGGAGGCTGGGAGGGGGAGGCTGATGCTGGGGGAGGCTGTTAGGAGAGAGGCTGATCCTGGGGAAGGCTGGGAGGGGGAGGCTGATGCTGAGGGAGGCTGGGAGGAGAGAGGCTGATGCTGGAGGAGGCTGGGAAGAGAGAGGCTTATGCTGGGGGAGGCTGGGAGGAGAGAGGCTGATGCTGGGGGAGGCTGGGAGGCGGAGGCTGATGCTGGGGGAGGCTGGGAGGCAGAGGCTGATGCTGGGGGAGGCTGGGAGGAGGGAGGCTGAGAGAAGAGAGGCTGATGCTGGGGACAGAGAGGAGAGGCTGATGCTGGGAGGAGAGAGGCTGATGCTTGGAGGAGAGAGGCTGATGCTGGGAGGAGAGAGGCTGATGCTGGGAGGAGAGGGGCTGATGCTGGGGGCAGAGAGGCTGATGCTGGGGGCAGAGAGGCTGATGCTGGGGGCAGAGAAGCTGATGCTGGGGGCAGAGAGGCTGATGCTGGCGCAGCATGGGGGATGGAGCACGATGGGGAGTGCGCAGCATGGGCGATGGAGCACGTTTGGGAGTACGCAGCATGGGGGATGGAGCACGATGGGGAATGCACAGCATGGGGGATGGAGCACAATGGGGAGTGTGCAGCATGGGGGATGGAGCACGATGGGGGGTGCGCAGCATGGGGGATGGAGCACGATGGGGGGTGCGCAGCATGGTGGATGGAGCACGATGGGGGGTGCGCAGCATGGGGGATGGAGCACGTTTGGGAGTGCGCAGCTTGGGGGATGGAGCACGTTTGGGCGAGCGCAGCTTAGGGGATACAGCACGATGGGGAGTGCGCAGCATGGGGGATGGAGCACGATGGGGAGTGCGCAGCATGGGGGATGGAGCACGATGGGGAGTGCGCAGCATGGGGGATGGAGCACGATGGGGAGTGCGCAGCTTGGGGGATGGAGTACGTTTGGGATTGCGCAGCATGGGGGATGGAGCACGATGGGAAGTGCGCAGCATGGGGGATGGAGCACGTTTGGGAGTGCGCAGCATGGGGGATGGAGCACGATGGGGAGTGCGCAGCATGGCGGATGGAGCACGATGGGGAATGCGCAGCATAGGGGATGGAGCACGATGGGGAGTGCGCAGCATGGGGGATGGAGCACGATGGGGGGTGTGCAGCATGGGGGATGGAGCACGATGGGAGGTGTGCAGCATGGGGGATGGAGCACGATGGGAGGTGCACACCTCCCCCCAACACACACACACACACGCGCACTGCACAACACACCACAAACACACACACACTGGGAACCACAAACACTGCCCTACACAGACACCCACACACACAGACAACGCTGCACACACACAACACCCAACACACAAACACCGCGGCATACACAAATATACGCACATACCGCACAACACACACATTGCACAAAACATACCTCCCCCCAAAACACACACACGCACCCCACACCCACACAAACCGCGCAACACACACACAACGCTACAGACACATAGCGCTCCACAAACAACGCAACACACGCAACACACATACAACACCGCTCTCACCCCCCGCCACACCCAGACAACACCCAGAACATGTACAGCGCCCTACACAAACACTTAGTAACTACAGACAACAACATCTATATATATATATATATATATATATATATATATATATATATATATAAAACAAAAATCATACATGAACTACACAATACGTAAATTCTAGAATACCCAATGCGTAGAATCGGGCCACCTTCTAGTATATATATATATATACAGCTCTGGCAAAACTTGAGAGCACTGCACAATTTTATAAATATCAGCTCCTCTGCAGGTCTGATAGCCATTCCATTCCAGTGTCGATTGGATTCCAACCAGAGTACACCTAGTTCTACTTAATGTGCTTCTGATTAGGTGATCATCTGTACCAAATTTTATTACCGAGGGAAAGTATAAAAAATACTGCTGTGGTCTTCACAATCCTCATGCAATAGGACAAGCTGGATGGCAAAACAAGTGCTAGTAATATCCCAAAAGTAATAGGAATGAAAAAAATAACCTTTAACCATGCCAAAGGAGTTGAAAAGAAAAGTCTTGAGTGAGGAAAAGAAGGGCTCAATTCTGGCTTTACTAGCTGAGAGATACAGTGAGCATCATGTTGCCTCCATCCTTAAAATTTCTAAAATTGCAGTCCATTACAACAAGGTCAAGCAGCAGACATTGGGGACAACAAAGCTATAGACCGGCAGAGGGTGAATGCAACTCTCCACTGACTGGGATGACAGTTATCTTATTTGAATGTCAGTCAGCAACTGCAGGATGACATCAAGTGACCTACAAAAGGAATGGCAAATGGTAGCTGGGGTGAAGTGCACGGCAAGAACAGTTCATAACAGGTTCTAGAGGCAGGGCTCAAGTCATGTAAAGCTAGAAAAAAAGGCTTTTATGAATGAGAAGCAAAGCAGAGCCAGACTGAAGTTTGCCAAAGACCATAAGGATTGGACCATAGAGGACTGAAGTAAGATAACCTTCTCTGATGAGTCTAATTTTCAGCTTTGCCCAACACATTGTTGTCTAATGGCTACATGGAGACCTGGAGAGGCGTACCAGTGTCTTGCACCCATTGAGAAATTTGGTGGAGGATTGGTGATGATCTGGGGATGCTTCAGAAAGGCTGAAATTGGGCAGATTAAACTTTGTGCAGGACGTATGAATCAAGCCGCATACAAGGTTATCCTGGAAAAACAGTTGCTTCCTTCTGCTCAAGCAATGTTCCCCAACTCTGAGGACTATTTTTTCCAGCAGGACAATGCACCATACCACACAGCTAGGTCAATCAATGTGTGGATGAAGGACCACCACCAGGGGTGTAATGACTGCGGTCGCAGAGGTTGCCACTGTGTCTGGGCCTGGCAGGTTTTGGGGGCCCGGAGCCCGCTCTGTAGAGAAATAACTGGCTCCTCTCAGTGAGGGAGGAGCTGCACTATTCCCTTTAGTTTCAATCAGTAGCATAGCTACTGGGGGCTGGGGCAGGATATTCGGTCTCCCCGGGCACAATGCTTAGAGGGGGCCCACCTGGAGCTGCGCTACTGTTAACTTGGTGAATCCGATATAGTTAAGCTCTGCGGTTATACCAGGATTTATCTATAGGATATATAATGTCCCCCAGCCTGTCTCTCATGCTGGTATATATAATATCCCCCAGCCTGGCTCCCATGCTGTTATATACAGTAGAATGTCTCCCAGCCTGGCTCCCATGATGGTATATATAATGTCCTACAGCCTGGCTCCCATGCTGGTATATATAATGTCCCCCAGCCTGGGTCCCCTGCTGGTATATATAATGTCCTCCAGCCTGGCTCCCATGCTACTATATATACAGTGTGTGTCCACCCATATCCTGTCCACCGCCATTAACTTGAGAACGGCGGCAGCTATAGGCATAGAAGTGGTGTCTAGGTATAGTAAAGTAGCCATGCGCTATGCAATGAAACCAGTTATAGCGCCACCTGGTGGAAAACAACGGAGTTAGCATTTTTATCTCAAAAATGGAATGAGATAGAGAAAAAAAGTGAATTACAAAATTTTAGGGCATCATCAATTCAATACGAATCGACACTTTGCATACAGAAATGCTATGATTAGAATGTGTAAAACTCACAAGGCTGCGGACGTGAAGCGATACCTCATGGAGACCTTCCTA
This sequence comes from Anomaloglossus baeobatrachus, assembly GCF_048569485.1. NCBI lineage: Eukaryota > Metazoa > Chordata > Amphibia > Anura > Aromobatidae > Anomaloglossus > Anomaloglossus baeobatrachus. The sequence goes on from NC_134357.1 coordinate 317,878,609, forward strand.
CAAGTCATTGGGAATGGTGGCTGCGTGGAGTGGCCTTCGCGCTCACCTGACCTGACCCCATTGGACTGATTTCTGTGAGGTCACATCAAACAGCAGGTGTATGCGACACCTCCACCAACATTGCAGGACCTACGACGACGTATCACAGATGCTTGTGCAATCGTGTCACCTACCATATTGCACAACGTGCAGCAAGATACAGTATGCTGTCTAGAGTCCAGATGTGCATTGCAGCTGACGGCCACTTTGAGCATCAAAGTTAAAGGCGGTGGACAGGAAATGGGTGGACACACTCTATATTGTCCCACAGCCTGCATTATTTGAGGTCTGAAAGCAATGCATTGTTTTGTTATTTTGACCATTTCTCATTTTCAGAAAATAAATTCAAAATTTATTGCTGGGAAATTCGGAGACGTGTTGTCAGTAGTTTATAGAATAAAAGAATAATTTACATTTTACTCAAATATACCTATAAAGAGTAAAATCAGAAAAAATGAAAATTTTGCAGTGATTTCTTAATTTTTGCCAGTGTAGTATATATGTGCTGTATATAAAATCATATTTTTTTTGCACTTATATTTTTATACAGAATGCAGCCAGGCCCATTAACCTAGGCCTTGTAAACGAAGGTCTCCATTCCTGTGTGGTGCACTTATATACAGTGCCTACAAGTAGTATTCAACCCCCTGCAGATTTAGCAGGTTTACACATTCGGAATTAACTTGGCATTGTGACATTTGGACTGTAGATCAGCCTGGAAGTGTGAAATGCACTGCAGCAAAAAAGAATGTTATTTCTTTTTTTATTTTTTTTTTAAATTGTGAAAAGTTTATTCAGAGGGTCATTTATTATTCAACCCCTCAAACCACAAGAATTCTGTTTGGTTCCCCTAAAGTATTAAGAAGTATTTCAGGCACAAAGAACAATGAGCTTCACATGTTTGGATTAATTATCTCTTTTTCCAGCCTTTTCTGACTAATTAAGACCCTCCCCAAACTTGTGAACAGCACTCATACTTGGTCAACATGGGAAAGACAAAGGAGCATTCCAAGGCCATCAGAGACAAGATCGTGGAGGGTCACAAGGCTGGCAAGGGGTACAAAACCCTTTCCAAGGAGTTGGGCCTACTTGTCTCCACTGTTGGGAGCATCATCCGGAAGTGGAAGGCTTATGGAACTACTGTTAGCCTTCCACGGCCTGGACAGCCTTTGAAAGTTTCCTCCCGTGCCAAGGCCAGGCTTGACCGAAGAGTCAAGGATAACCCAAGGACAACAAGGAAGGAGCTCCGGGAAGATCTCATGGCAGTGGGGACATTGGTTTCAGTCAATACCATAAGTAACGTACTCCACCGCAATGGTCTCCGTTCCAGATGAGCCCGTAAGGTACCTTTACTTTCAAAGCGTCATGTCAAGGCTCGTCTACAGTTTGCTCATGATCACTTGGAGGACTCTGAGACAGACGGGTTCAAGGTTCTCTGGTCTGATGAGACCAAGATCAAGATCTTTGGTGCCAACCCCACATGTGACGTTTGGAGACTGGATGGCACTGCATACGACCCCAAGAATACCATCCCTACAGTCAAGCATGGTGGTGGCAGCATCATGCTGTGGGGCTGTTTCTCAGCCAAGGGGCCTGGCCATCTGGTCCGCATCCATGGGAAGATGGATAGCACGGCCTACCTGGAGATTTTGGCCAAGAACCTCCGCTCCTCCATCAAGGATCTTAAGATGGGTCGTCATTTCATCTTCCAACAAGACAACGACCCAAAGCACACAGCCAAGAAAACCAAGGCCTGGTGCAAGAGGGAAAAAATCAAGGTGTTCCAGTGGCCTAGTCAGTCTCCTGACCTTAACCCAATTGAAAACTTGTGGAAGGAGCTCAAGTTTATAGTCCACATGAGACACCCAAAGAACCTAGATAACTTGGAGAAGATCTGCATGGAGGAGTAGGCCAAGATAACTCCAGAGACCTGTGCCGACCTGATCAGGTCTTATAAAAGACGATTATTAGCTGTAATTGCAAACAAGGGTTATTCCACAAAATATTAAACCTATTGGTTGAATAATAATTGACCCACACTTTTATGTTGAAAATTTATTAAAATGTAACTGAGCAACATAACTTGTTGGTTTGTAAGATTTATGCATCTGTTAATAAATCCTGCTCTAGTTTGAAGTTTGCAGTCTCTAACTTATTCGCATCTTATCAAACCTGCTAAATCTGCAGGGGGTTGAATACTACTTGTAGGCACTGTAGTGCTGGTCAGCCTGCCTAGTCTAAAGGGGTCTTTACACGCAACGACAATCGCTAACGAGATGTCGTTGGGGTCATGGAATTCGTGACGCACATCTGGCCTCGTTAGTGATGTCGTTGCGTGTTAAACGTACAAACGACCGCTAATGATCAAAATTACTCACCTCATCGTTGATTGTTGACACGTCGTTCTAATCCCAAATATCGTTGCTGTTGCTGGACGCAGGTTGTTCGTCATTCCTAAGGCAGCACACATTGCTATGCGTGACACCCCAGGAACGAGGAACAATACCATACCTGCATCCTCCAGCAATGAGGTGGGCGTGTCTTTCTTTCGGCTGCTCTCCGCCCCTCCGCTTCTATTGGATGGCTGACGTGTGACATCGCTGTGACGCCGCACGAACCACCCCCTTAGAAAGGAGTTAGTTCGCCGGCCACAGCGACGTCGCTAGGCAGGTAAGTATGTGTGATGGGGACTAACGATATTGTGCTCCACGGGCAGCGATTTGCCCGTGACGCACAACCGACGGGGGTGGGAGCTTTCACCAGCGACATCACTAGCGATGTCGCTGCGTGTAAAGTGGCCTTAATAGTATGGTCATTATCAATGGGCTGTAAGCTAGAAACTGTGCACCTACATGTGTGAATGGCGCCCTATACAAGCCATTTGTGTGTATTATTAATACTAAGCATTCACCCCCTTCATGGAGTGGCAGTGTGTGAGGAGTTGCTCCATCAGTGTTTTGAACCTGTTGCCTCCATCTATATTAAGGGATTTTACTGCATCCTGTGAGTGCATTTGTTTCTGTGGCCTGGGCAGGTAAACATTGTTGCCCTTTCTTGTTGTTAATTTTTCAGAATTTTTTGGGAAAAATTTAATTCTTCTTTTTGTGGTTTAGCTTGTATTTGTATGGTATCTATGAACTCGTACTGACTTGGGGAATCATATTGCCGGGTCAGTATATTTACCATTTAATCATAATCACAGATGCAGATTCTTAGATTCTTTCTAATAGCAGCGAGACTATGGAACTCTCTGCCACATAATGTTGTGATGGTTCATTCACTACTAAAATTTAAGAGAGGCCTGGATGCCTTTCTTGAAAAGTATGATATTACTGGTTATGGGTACTAGATTCTGTGATGGAGCGTTGATCCAGGGAACTAGTCCGATTGCCGCTTACTGTCTGTCACATGTTGCTTTTGCCTTCCTCTTGATCAACAGTTAGGTTAGGTCATAGGTTGAACTCAATGGACTTAAGTCTACCTTCAACCTTAAATACTATATTGTGAACATGGTAAATAAAAAATCTAAAAAACTATTGTGGAATTGCACTTTTGTTTATGCAATTTCACCGAACTTGGAATTTTTTTTCCCATTTTTGCAGTACCCTCATACGGCTATGTTGGCAGAAAAATAATATCATGGTTCTTGGAAAAAGGGAAGGAAAAACAAAAATCAAAAACGGAAAATCGCTGGATGGTTACAGGGGGTGAAAGGCTTAGTAGTACTGGTAATTCATAGCAAATTGATTAGCTGAGAATAATTTTTTTTTAAATATTCAATGAACCTGGAAAATTTAAATTTAAAAAAAATTAAATCATTTCTACTGGTCACAACTGTCACATGTTGAGACATCATATGAAGACTAATTTGAGAGTACTGGGAAATTTACCAGATGAGTGCAGGTTTCTTTTATACCATTTTGCTGCTGCTAATTTTATTTTTGTGGGAGGGTGTCTAAAAAAAACACAAAATATCTGTTGAAACTAAGCCCAGTCCTTTGCAAGCCACTCAGGCCTAAAAATAATCTTACCTTTAGTGTCCAAATCCATTGCTTATTCTTTATTCAAATCTGCTCATGAGGTGCTTTGTGGTCTTTTAGCTGTTAGAGCCATTCAGTGTACCTTTTCACTTGCTTGTTTTTCTCTGCCAACCCTCCTCCGTAAGCTGGAGTCACATTAGCGTATGGCATCTGATGTGAGAGCATCGGATGCGACATGCTAATGACCCTCGGCTCAGGCTCTGCTGCGAGCTGGAGCTAAGTGTCATGCAACTGTGATCCGATCCTGCGATCGGATCCCAGCTGGGAGAAGAGGGAGGGATTAATCTTTCGATCTCCTCCATTGTCAGCCTGTGCATATGTGGCGCCCCTGAGGCTCTGGTCGCCACAGTGTACTGCACCTCAATTAATGTGCGGTATCTATCTCAAGTAAGGGGGGTTAATCACCGGTGTTCCACATTCACGCAATAAATACAGCTTAGGAGTCTTCCCACAGGGTGGGATGGCTCAGGGTAGGCAGAGAAGTGGCCATCACGATCATGGGACTATCCCGGTCACTGAAACTAGCCACCTGGGGGGCGGGTTCCACCTGGTGTAGAAATAAGCACAACATGCTCACATGAAAAGCAGATCTGTCGGGACCATAGTTCTGACAAGACACCTTTGTAAAACGTGGACTTTACTAGGACCGGGGCTAGTAGCGGAAGCTCAGCCAGGGTACCTAACTACTAAGGGGGATTTCCTAGAAATAGAACTCTCTCTTTCCCTCTCTCTTAAAACACTGGCCCCTTACTTGCCTAGGATTGACCGGAGCCCATCACGGCAGTGACCAGTACTACTGGGCTAGCGACTGAAGCTGTGAGTAATCTACACCTTGAACCCACAGAGACTGTGTTGGCTTGTCCTTATTGGCTTCGCCGCCCAGCGCTTAGTTGCCAACCGCCATTACCCTCTTCTCTTCATCCACCCAGGGCCCGCTCTGCCTGTGGGGAGTAACACCATCCCCACTGCCGTAACACCTTCCCCGTCGAGGAATCCTGCAGCGGCAGCTACTCCTGGCCGCATAGCACAGGTGGCGTCATGACAAACTCTCCCAAATACCCCACTTCCCCCACCATTTACTGTATTCCTCAGGGCAATGGAACCGGGCAAGGCCACCCGTGACATCGCCTGACCCGACCCAAAATGGCCTGGCGACGAGTAGGTTAACCACCTGCCCCGTGAGGCACTACAAATATATGACACTGCACTTGGATGTCATCCGAGTGCAGTCCGATGTTTCACTTGCACCCATAGATTTGTATGGGTGCGAGTGATGAGAGACTCGCTGACAATCGCAACATGCTGAGATTTTTTCTTCAGTACGATTAGGGATGAGGAAAAACACGCAGATCTGAGCTGCAGCATTGTCTTACATAGGGCCGAGTGCAATGCAATGCAAGTGTGACTCTGCCCTTAATTGACAGCTATGATTTTTAGTAAGCACAGCAATGAGTTTGGACACTAATGCTGGCGTCACATGGTACGATATATCGGGCGATATGTCGTCGTGGTCACGTCGTTAGTGACGCACATCCGGCATCGTTAGACATATCATACCGTGACACACCACTGAATGACTGTGAACGTGCAAAAATACTCACCTTATCGTTGCTCGTTGACACATCGTTCATTTTCAAAATGTCGGTCCTCCTTCTGTGCTCCGGTTGTCCATCGTTCCCGAGGCAGCACAAGTCGCTCCTTGTGACAGCTCGGGAACGACAAACACAGCTTGCCTGCGACCCGCCGGCAATGCAGAAGGAAGGAGGTGGGCGGGATGTTACGTCCCGCTCATCTCCGCCCCTCCGCTTCTATTGGCCAGCCACTGTGTGACGTCGCTGTGACTCCAAACGTCCCTCCCCCTTCAGGAAGAGGATGTTCGCTTCCCACAGCGACGTTGCTCAGCAGGTAAGTGTGTGTGCCGGGGGTAAATGACTTTGTGCGCCATGGGGAACTAATTGCCCGTGATGCACAAACGATGGGGGCGGATACGATCGCTCGTGCGATCGCATGATAGATCGTCCCATGTGACGCCGGCATTCGGGTTTGCTCACATTAGCTTATATAAAAATCAGCCACATTTTCAGACAGAAAAGTTCAGGATCCTACATTTTTTTTTCCTCACCTAGCATCCGTACGTTATGCGAGTGCTATGCGACTATGCATTTTTTTATCGCCTAGAAAAAAACGACCACTCGCAGCATTTGTATGACATACTGTACAGTGTTAGGTGAGAAAAAAAATGCATAACAGTCGCCTGACACTCGCCAACTTTTCTGTTTGAGAATCCGGGCGATTTTGTATACTTTAATGTGAATGTGTTATGCCCCTGATGCTCTAGTCCAGTAATGGCGAACCTGTGGCACTCCAGCTATTGCAAAACTACAATTCCCAACATGTTTTCACAGCCAAAGGTTTTGCTTTGAATGGCCAGGCATGATGGGAATAGTAGTTTTGCAACAGCTGGAGTGCCACAGGTTCGCCATCACTGCTCTAGTCGCTACAGGGTACTGCAACAGAGTTAAGGAACAGTATCTATCTGGGGTAAGCGACAGGTGGTTTTCTCACACCAGCCACATTACTCATGCAGTTAGGTGCCTTCCCCACAGAGGGGAGTGAACTGGGGTGGGCAGGGAGAGTTAGCCATCAAGTAGTATGGGACTTCCCGGTCACAAGGACAACCACTGGGGGGGCGGGTGCCACATGGGGTATAAGAGGAGGTAACCAAGACACATAGTGAGCCTTCTGGAGGGATGTCTCATAAAACCAGACTGGGTGAAGCAGAGCACCAGTGCTTGATGGACGACACACAGCTCATCTTTCCGTTGTGGAGCCTGGGGCTTGTGAGCTGGAGCTCAGCCCAGGTTCCTTCTGCCAGTCGCTGGACAGCGAGAACAAACAGGACATTTACACTGACACCGGTTACCGCATGGAACTTGCACCGGGTAACCAGAAACTTACCAGCAGTGAACAAGTACGCTCTCCGGCAATCTCCTAACCATTGAGTAAAACACCTGAACTGGAGCTCTTGCCTCGTTTCCATTATTTACCGGCGACGCCGTCCCGCACTCCGGCGCCCACGGCCAACTACCAGCCAGCCGGCCACCCTCCTGGGGCAACCACTCTGCCTGTGGGGAGCGACTCCATCTTGGCTACAATCAACATTGACCCCCAGTGAGAAAAACCCTGCAGCGGCGGCACCCTACCTTGGCCGCACACCACAGGTGGTGTCACGACAAAAACTTTATAATTATTCCCCTGTAAATAACCCCTTTTTAAAGCGACCCTCAGGGTCACGGAGCCGTGCAACGGCCACCCCGTGAACTGTTCCAACGTAACCAGGCTCGGGGGCAAGTCAAATGTGTGACGCCCTGGCAAAACCAGGTAGTCACACAGAATAAGCCCCCGCATAACACCATCCCACACAGGGTTACACACAGCCAACCAGAAACCCAAGTCACCCCCCCAGGGTAGGAAAGGCACACCAGTGGGCGGGACCAGGCAGAAGGAGAACCCCCACCTAGGGGTCTGGAGAACCAGGGGGCGGGAAAAGCAGTAGTTGAAGTTCTACTTCTGAAGTGTGAGGAGTTGAAAGTTGTAGTTCAAGTGGAGTGGAGTAGTTGAGGAGGAGAAAGTGAAGGCTGGGACAGAAAAAAAAGGCGTCGGGGTTGGAGCCCCGGCGTGCTGGCTAGGTGGCAGATGGTGGTCTGTGTCTGTCAGGAGACGGGAAGACGGCTGCCGGAGATCCGAGGTGGACCGGGACAGGGTTGGAGCCCGCCGGTGCCGACACCGGAGAACCGACCCGGAAACCGTGCACAGAGGGGGTACTTGGACCCTGAAGCCAGGACCGGAACCAACGGCCTAGCTAATTAACCAATTGAGGGCAGGATTTTAGGTCCTGTTCCAACCAAAGTCCCAAAAGAAGACAACCACCCACCGCGGGGGATAGGGCATCCACCAGGGCCCGGTAGATCCCAAGGGTCAGCGTCAGCGGGCACAGCTCCCAACAAAAGGACCGGGGGCGGACTCCCGTGTTTCACACCGGGAAGTTCACCACACCAAACACAGAGTACAGAGGAAAGTGACACAGACCACCAGCCCGGGTGTGGGACAAGATGCACCCGACCGCAGCGGCTAGCCACCAGCACCTTGGTTTACCATTGGACTTGTGTGATTCATTTAATCGTGAGTAAACTAACATCCCCCGGTCTGACCGGGCGCTGGTGTGGCACCCCTAAGGCTTCCGTCGCCACAGAGATATTGCACCTCAGCCAGAGGTGTGATATCCCATCCTGGGTAAGAATGGGGTCTCCTACCGGTCCACAGACTAAACTTGCACACACCAATTGGTAGGCATACACTGGGTCAGTGATAGTGGCAGCAACCCCCATAGATGTATGGGGCCGTAAGTCCCATTTCTGGTCCCAATAGTGTGGGTGGGGCCTAGTCAGTGAGTGTGTGGGAGGAGTCAGCAAGTGTGAATAGACAAGGGAATCAGGAAGGTCAAGTTCAGTCAAGTTCAGTCAAGTCTGTCAGGCAGAGAGAAGGAGTGAGGAGGTGGGCTGTCAGGAGAGGACAGCAGAGAGAAAGTGACAGAAGGAAGTTCCTGGTGGAGATCCTGGGGATTAGTTAGGCCCAGGTGACACCGAGCAAGAAAGGATCCCAGGGCCACGGAAGGGCATATTGGCTCGTGGCCTGTTCCACTGAAAGATCAGGTGGAGGAATCTGGCTGCATTCAGGGACGGTCCCTAGACTAAGGGAAGAAAGACAATTCCTCAAAAGTAACACCGAAAGGCCTGGGGTGGTTGCAAGTGCCCAAGGCCACAACCGGCCACAGATTCCCTGTGAAGGGGGCAAGATACAACTGCGGTTAGCTCCCTTTGTTCAGGCCCTGTGGTGGAGGCCGAGACCAGCACAACTACAACGGTCAAGGCTAGGAAGTCAGTCAGGAAAGAGACACAGGAGGGGTGCACCGGTATTGACCTCTGAACTACCCGAGATCGGCGGAGGCACCTGACAGTGGATCCCAGCATACTGTGGGCAACCGGTTTGCTTCAGCACCAAGACCAAAACAGTGAGTAAAGATCTTAACTGCAAGCCCTGTGTCGTCTGCTTTATCCTGCACTGCATCTACAACACCATAGACTTTACCAAACACCCAAAGGTTGCCCCGGGGTATCCGCTCTACCTGTGGAGAGCAAGAGACACCTCAGCTGCCACAACATCAGCCCTGGAGGTCCCTTCCAGCAGCTGCGGCCCTAAAGAGCCGCAAATTACCACAGATGGCGTCACGAATCATATATAAACATTATCACCATCACCCCCAATTTTGCCACATTTAACTGACTCCACCAGGGTCACGGAGTCGGGCCCCGCCACCGCTGACTACCCCGGACGAGTCCGGCCCAACACCGAATCACCTAAGGCCCTGGGGTGGGCGAATCACTGGCCCTGCAGTCACCATCCTCAGCATAAGAGACACTGGGCCCCGGGGCATCCATCCCTATCCACGGAGGGGTTAACATCCAGCTGCCATCCTATCGTCCGCCGGATGCCCCACAACAGCAGCGGTGGTGCCACATTTCACCACACACATCCCATAGAAATATGTCCCCTTTTATTTGAAGTGTCCGCGCGAACCCCGGGTCCGGAAGAATCCCTCGAGCCACACTGCAGATCCGGATCTGAGCAGCCCGGCTGCTGGCACGGGGGCGGCACAAAATGCACCCTAAATATCTGAATTTTATTAGCACTATGTCTCCTACAATGTCTTTTTGTGCTGATAGATTCCCTTCAACTCTTGGAGATTGACTGTTAATGCTTTAAAATTGTTGCATATGCTACTGCAGTAATGTTGGGCCATGCTGCAATAATGGGTATCTGCTGGGGTACTAAAATAAGTTTTAGTGAGCCATCTTGCCTTGACTAGGATCACTGATAGACAGACAGAAGAGCGACCCTGTGCAAGAACAACATAGGGGCCCTTGGCAGTCCAAAAGCTCATCAGAATGCACAATTCCACCTGTTTAGGAGGTAGAATTTGGCCCCCTAACCTCTTGGGCCCCATGTGCAGTCGTACAGGTTGCACCAAGGATATGTCGCCCCTGACTAGATATTTAGATGCTGGGCTTGGACATAGAACATATTCTTTTACTTCAGGTGAAGGAAGGATTTGCTTCAGTTCTGTGATACTGTATTGCTATATTTAGACTTTCTGTGAATTATGCTTTAATAGAGCAAGAAAAAGATGAGTAATGCATTTCAGAAAATGATTACCTTGTGCACATTAAAAAAAGACTCATCTCCCTACAGGTCTACCCCTCGGAGGGTATCATTGTATGGACATTAAGCATGATACCAGGCAGAACTAGAACATATGTCTCCAGCCTAACATATTCATTAATTAGCAGTATTCTGTATAGAATCCTATTCCAATTATTCTTCATGGCTGATCATACATCAGGGCAATTGATTGCCTAACCTTACCTCTAATCAATCATTTTGTCTTGACTGTCTCAGAGTCCAACAGTTTGGAAAGAATAATATCTTTCAATCTGTTACATCCTCTCCTAATAAAAAAAATGCTGGCTATCAATAACTGAGACTTTCGCATGCAGCTTGTGCCGTTGTATATCTGTTTTTTGTTCTATTTTATGCTGGTGTGCATCCTTTACATCTATTTTCCCCGTTTCATTCCTCTCCCTCTCCATCCCTTGCTATCTCTCATCTTACTGATTTGTGTTTGGGGTGTTTTATGCTCTCTTTGTCAGAGAATTTTTCCAGCCAGACTACAGGTTGCTGCCTTCCATCTGTTTTATTGAGATACTTCTCCACTGGGTGAAGTGAAGTCAGTCTCTTTACTACTAGAAAATTAAATTAGTGGAAAATAATGTGCACTTTTGGCAGACATAGAATCAGGATAAGAATGTGTTTTTTATTGAACATATTTACACAGTTAGTTCTGTATGGGGAAGAATGAGCCAAGGCTGTGTGCTGTGCTGGAGAATATGAAGGAAACCATTTATATGGTAAATATCAATACATAAGCAACATTTCAACCAAGTTCAATACATTGTCAGTGTGCATGTGTATATATAATGGCTGTGTGGTACCTTCTATTGACCCCCAAACATGGTATATTGTAATAAAAGAAGGGCTGACAGGAGCTGAAAATCAGCCCTGGCATTTAAAAGCACACAATGCCATATAGCCACCCACCACTTATCCAGACGTGATTCTCCATTACGAACATGACCCTGCATGACATTGGAGGAAATTAAGATTTACTGCAAGACTAATAGTATGAACAATGCTGCAATATTGTCAGGGATCGGGTGCAATGGATGACCAGATAATATAGGGTAAAATATGGAGACCCTAATGCTGGGGTTCATGAGCTCACCCTCCCATCTGGAGGTGCCTTTAAAGGTAGGCAGGTCTGGGCCCTCGACCTGGCCCTCACTCCTGTCCTGACCCTGAAGACAAGTCCCCACCACACCCACCACCCAGGGGACTGACCAGGACAGACATCCTCAAAACCTCTACAACGAACTACAGAAGAGTAAAAAAAAAACCTCATACACACCTAAAACCTACACCAGGGAACAACCAAAGGTAAAACGGTAAGGGATAACAAGGAAAAGGATGTAGTACAAAAACAAAACAACTTGCAACAAACCACAGCAGACGGCAACAGCAGCAACAACCATGTCCTCTCTACTCCCAGGCTAGCTCCTAACTGAATAGAATAACCAGCACCAAGCCCAGGAAGCAGAGAGCTTTAATCCTGGCCGAAAGTTGATTAACTGCTGCCAGCTGCACCAGAGAAGACCTTAATGTGCCCAAAGGAAAAACTACATTTAAACTTCATGGTCCCAGATGGAAAGGTACGAGCTAGCCCTGAGCCTGTCCCTATACACGTGACAAATATGCAGTGAAATAATACCACTGCATAGTCTCTGAATGCCACTGATCATTACCAATGATAACTGTACCAAGATCAATATTACCATTAACATTGCAATTTAATAGACAAGTAATAGGCTGTGTCCGCACTTTCCGTTTCCACCTGCTTCTCAGCTGCTTTTTAGGTCCATTTTGAACTGTAGCGTTTTCATGCCAAAAGGCATGCGTTTTGATTTTCCAGCAAAGTCTATTGAAAATGTGATTTTCTTGTCCTCACTTTGTGTTTCCAAACACTGCGTTTAATTTGTATATTTTTGGGCAAAAACCATGCGTTCAAAGAAGCAGCATGTCAATTGTTTTTGCCATTTTGTCTGCGTTCTACACCCATTGAAATCAATGATTTGTAGTAAATCGCTGCCAAAATGTTAAGCAGTGCGCTTGCATTGCATTATTATTGTGATCCACATGTTTTTATTTAACATAACATAGGCAGGTCTTTCATCTTTCTCTCTCTGTCGGTCGGTCTGTCGGTCGGTCTGTTTGTCGGTCTCTCTCTCTGTCTCTATCTCTCTCTCTGTCCATGTCGGTCTCTCTCTCCCACACCCTCTCTCATACATCCACGATCACCGGCGCTGCGCAGCACGGCGTTCACACTGTGGCGGCTCATTAATCCATTACGTATTCCCTGCTTCCCCCGCCCACTGGCACCTATGATTGGTTGCAGTCAGACACGCCCCCATGCTGAGTGACAGCTGTCTCACTACAACCAATCATAGCCACTGGTGGGCGTGTCTATATCAAGCAGTAAAAAAAATAAATAAATAAATGGAAAAAAACACCGTGCGGTCCCCCCCCATTTGGATACCAGCCAGGGTAAAGCTATATGGCTGGAGGCTGGTATTTTCAGGATGGGGAGCCCCCCAGACTACAATATCAGCCAGCAGCCACCCGGAATTGCCCCATCCATTAGATGACCCGGGACTTTACCGGCTCATCCCGAATTGCCCTGGTGCGGTGTCAATCGGGGTAGGAGTTAATGGCAGCAGCCCATAGCTTCCACTAAGTCCTAGGTTAATCATGGCAGATGTCTCCCCGAGATACCTTCAATGATGAATCTGAAAGTTAAAGTAAATAAACACACACATCCAAAAAATCCTTTATTTGTAATGAGACACAAAAAAACACCCTCTTTCACCCTTTATTAATCCTTCAAAAACACCTCCAGGTCCGACGTAATCCATGCAAGGTCCCACAATGCTTCCAGCTTTGCTACATTGGAAGCTGACAGGAGTGGCAGTAGAACACCGCCGCTCCTGTGAGCTCCATGCAGCAACTGAAGTGAGTCGCGCGATCAGCTGTGCTGACACTGAGGTTACTCGCGGCCACTCCTCTCAGGTGGAGGACTGCAGCTGTGGCCGTGAGTAACCTGAGTGAAAGCACAGCTGATCGCGTGGCTCACTGCAGTCACTCAGGGGATTTGCGATCACAGGTGAGACCTTCCCCGGTGATCGCAAATCAAGCCGCAGCACACGCACAGAGCCGCGCCGTCACAATGAAGTCAGGTGAAGTTCATCCGAGTTCATTCTGATCGCACGGCACTGTCCCGCAGCCAGCCATGACAGTGACAGTGCGGTCCCACTCGGCTCTGCTGCAAGTCTATGGGGATGCTGCAGAGCCGAGTGGGTGCGTACTGTGAAAAATGTGCGTTCTGGACGCTTTTCCCACTCTGACTATGAGAAAGAGGAGAGGAAAAAGCGACCATAAAAGCCCAGACACCAAATTAATTTATTTAATTTAAAATTAAATTAAATAAATTCATTTGGTGTCTGGGCTTTTATGGTCGCTTTTTCCTCTCCTCTTTCTTAATGTTTATGCGATTTTGCCCTTACACTTAGTCCTTATTTGGATATATGTATTGATGGTTTTTGATGGTTCTTTAACCTATATTATGCATATCAATTCACTGTTTTTCATATCTTATGCCACTCTGTCTATGGCAGAGCAAGCATCCAGAGCGCAGGAATTCTCCAGGAATGTGCGCACTTTGCGTTCTGCCGAATGCGTCTCAGAATGCAGCTCTTTTGGCTGCGTTCTGAGACGCAGACGCAGTGACTTACACGCTGCAGAATTGAACTGCAAAGTGCGGACACAGCCATACTGTCAGATCATGGGAGCATATTGCCAACATGTACAGTAATAATAATGCCACCATATTGATCATTAACAAGTGATGCACCAATCCCGGGTCTGGAGTTCTCAGTGAACTCCAAGTAACTATCCAGATCCGGCCACCCGACCAACTAAAAAAAAAAAAGTAAAAAGAAAGAAAAGAATAAAGCAATCACGTTACACTTACCAGTCTCTGCGTGACTCTAAAGCGGGCTTTACACGCTACGATATATCTAACGATATGTCGTCGGGGTCACGTCGGAAGTGATGCACATCTGGCATCATTAGTGATATCGTACCGTGTGACAGCTATGTGCGACGGTGAACGAGCAGAAATACTCACCTTCTCGTTCATCGTTGACACGTCGCTCGTTTTCTAAAAATCGAACGTCCGGTTGTTTGTGATTCCCGAGGCAGCACACATCGCTCCGTGTGACACCCCGGGAACGATAAACTGCAGCTTACTTGCGGCCACCGCCAATGCAGAAGGAAGGAGGTGGGCGGGATGTTTACGTTCCGCTCATCTCCGCCCCTACACTTCTATTGGCCGGCCGCTGTGTGACGTCGCTGTGACGCCGAACGTCCCTCCCCCTTCAGGAAGTGGATTTCGCCGCCCATAGTGAGGTCGTTTGGTAGATAAGTACGTGTGAAGGGGGGGTTACAACATTGTGCGACACGGGCAAGAAATTGCCCGTGCCGCACAAACGATGGGGGCGGGTGCGATCGCAAATGCGATCGCACGATTAATTGTAACGTGTAAAGCAGCCTTAACGCTACTTTTTTTCATTACTCTCATGAGGTTATGCATGAATGTAATGAGCAGCCCCGGATGTAGTGTTACAACTGTGCGGAAGACTCGGTAAGTATAATGCGCCTGCCCTAATCCCCTAGCCCTTTTTACCACCATTTTAAATAGCATGATGCTGGTCCCCATAGACTTATATGGGGATCAACGACCGTCCAGATATCCGGAATTAATTCCGTGCCCAAACCTGTTTATTTATTTTTTTAAATCACGCCTAATCAGCATCTTGATTTGCCACACCTGTGAGGTGGATGAATTATCTTGGCAAAAGAAAAGTGCTCACTGTCACAGACTTAGGCTAAGTTCACACTTCCGTTGTTTTGCATCAGTCACATGCGTTGCTTGACGCATGTGACTGATGCGTTGTACAACGGATGACAACGGTGACAAAGAAAAGAATTTCTTTGTCGGACTCCGTTGTGTGCGGGGGGCGGAGTTCGGGGGGCGGAGCAGAGGATGTCAGTGCCACGGTCTGCATGGCTGGGGACAGGTGAGTGTGTGTGTGTGTGTCTACATGCGTGTGTACATGTGAAGTGCGGGAGGGGGCGGAGCGTGAGGGGGCGGAGCTGAGCAGGGCCGTGTTGCTGAGGACGTCAGTGCCGTGGGGACTGCAGGGCTGGGGACAAGTGCGTGTGTGTGTGTGTACACATGCGGAGTGCGGGAGGGGGCGGAGCCGAGTGGTGAAGTGTCGGCCTCCTTGCACACTGTATCCAGGGTAAATATCTGGTAACTAAAAGCAAAGCACTTTTTGCTTGGTTACACGATATTTATCTTGGATACCAGCTTAGCGCGGGCTCCCTGCACCCGTAACCACTGTAAATATCACATTGCTTGGTTACCCGATGTTTATCCTGGTTACGGGGGCGGGGAGCAAGAGAGCGCATGCGCAGCGAAATCCTACGGATCGCGCTGCTCAAAAAACGTTACAGGCTGCGTTGCTCCCGCCCGGCGGTCAGTTAAAAAACGACTGACCGCGACGCAGCGGATGCAACGCAGCATCATCAGTCACAATCCGTCACTAATAGAAGCCTATGGGGAAAAACAGGATTCCTGCAAAATATTATGCAGAATACCGTAATTACTCAAGGCTACGGATTGTGACTGATGCAAAACAACGGAAGTGTGAACTTAGCCTTAGACATATTTGCAAGCAATGCTTGAGAGAAAAATGTCTTAAAAATTGTTAAATCTTGAAGTTCAGCTCATAAAAAAGGGGAGCAAGTTTTCCTTTTATATTTGTGGTCAGTGTATATATATATATATATATATATCTATATATATATATATTGGCAAAGCTTGAAACTACTAATAACGAGCTAGAAAAAACTTTTTGGAGCTGTTTAGAATATTACGTAGAATGATTTATCTTAATACCTGCCCAGTAGCCACATCATGGCAACGTCATTGTACTGGGTCCTATTCTATTCCATTATAGTATGTGATTGTTCCTTTTTGTAGACATTATGTATCATGAACAGATACGGACCTGTTCACACTATTGGGAGTGCTGCCAGTCTTTTTTTGTTGTATCTATATTAGCCACAGGTATTTTTAACTTTTAATAGTAGGTCACTCGTCCCCATACATGTAGGTTTTTTAAAAGCCCAGACAGAGGCAGTAGAATAGGACCCAGTACAATAAGGCTGCCGTGACGTGGCTACTCGGCAGGTGTTTAGATGGCCATTTTAATATGCTAGACACAAAAAAAAAATCTAGATTCTTATTAGCAGTTTAAAGCTTTGCAATAATAGTGTGAGACTGTTCCTCTATAATTGTAGACATTATGTATCATGAACAGATATGCACCTGTTCACACAATTGGAAGTGCTGTCAGTCTTTTTTTGTTGTGTATCTATATATATAATTGCCTTATTCTGTCTGTCTGTCTGTCTGTCTGTCTTGCTCCAAAACTGTGTCCTTACGGTGACACAAAGCTGATTGGCCGCTGGGCTCGCCATGGCCCCGCCCCCCGCACGGATTGGCCGCTCGCCTCGGCTCCGCCCCCCACGGATTGGTCGCTCGCCTCGGCCTGGCCCCGCCCTCCGCATGGATTGGCCACTCGCCCCGGCCCTCCGCACGCATCGCCAGACATAACCTTGCGCTGCTGGGATCGTGACGGAGCCGGTGAACGCTGGTAACCATTATACACATCGGGTAACTAAGGTCCCTTAATTACCCGATGTGTATCATAGTTACCAGTGTACACCGGCTCCGTCACGATCCCAGCAGCGCCACACATAACCTTGCGATGCTGGGATCTTGACGGAGCCGGTGAACGCTGGTAACCATTATACACATCGGGTAACTAAGGTCCCTTAGTTACCCGATGTGTATCATAGTTACCAGTGTACACCGGCTCCGTCACGATCCCAGCATCGCAAGGTTATGTGTGGCGCTGCTGGGATCGTGACGGAGCCGGTGTACACTGGTGCCGGAGTTCCTATATTGTCTGACTTATTTTTCTCCTGAGCACCCACAAGAGGTGATGCGAGGTTTTCTCTGCATCTTCTTATCTCAGCACCCCTTGCATCATCAGTATTAGACCAGACATATGGTGGACAGCAGTGTGTGCAGCCTCTTCTTATCCTAAGCACAGCTGGTATCTCCAGTATCACTGTACATTAGAAAAAGATAGTGGACAGCAGTGTATGAGCTATTTTTATCTTAGCACACCTGATATTTACAATATTAGATCCAAAACACATGGGGGTGTAAAAATATACCCTTAAATATATTTTTCTTCAAATACGTGATAAGTGCATGAAAGACAAACTTCAAAAAATGTAGAAAAATGAATAGATGTATTTTTATATCTAATAAATTGGTTGCCAAAGTTCAGTTACAGAAAGGAAAAATAATATTCTTCGTTAGCTTACGTAAAGAGTTCAATAATAGTCCATTCCAATCAATAGAAATATTCATCCATCTTTCCTTGGTTCCTGAATGGAGTCATGCTGGAGACCTGACAGCCATGTCTTGCTTCGTGGAGGGATGGATCTGCTTCAGCAGACTGACGATACGTGTATGAGAGAGCCCATCTCGCTCCGTGTCATATATATACAGCTGTCCAAATCCATATAGGGAGATTTTGCTGAACACATGTTACACATGACGTAATCCTAGAGTATATATATGTACCATGTATATATATGTACTATGTCAGCATTTATCTATATTCTATACAGATACCTTAATATTTATTCCTTATAAGAACTGTTATCAATAAGCTATGCCCTCCAACATAAACAGAACTGTGAACATATATAATATGTCCTATTATAAAGTGTTTAATAACTAGATGCATTAATTTTAATGTTTTTACAGGGGGTCAGCAGTGTGAGCAGCCTTTTCTTACTCTAGCACCAGTGGTATCTTCAAATGTTATATCCAAATATTTGCTTTAGTTATTTATTATTTTTCTATTCCCATTGAACCCATTTCGATGTACAGTATGTGCTCTTTAAAAAACAAACAAACAAACAAAAAAAAATTATATATATGTCGCGGGCGGAGGAGGGGACGCTGCGCTCACCCACTGCTCAGGTCCGGCTGCTGCTGCTCGGTGGTGGTTCGAGTGGTGGGCCGGATCCCGGGGACTCGAGCGGCGTTCCTCGCCCGTGAGTGAAAGGGGGTGGTTTGGGTTTGGGGATATTATCCGTGATGCCACCCACGGTTGTGGTGAGATTGGTGACACCACCGCTGCTCTGGACGGGGATCCCGGGAGCGATGACATGGAGCAGCTTGGATGTTGGTTCTTCCCTCCGTGGGTAGGGGGTTGGTTGTCCCGGGGCCCGGTGAGGGACAAGGATGTAGGGCAGGCGGGTTACGGGGCCTGGTGAGGTGCAGGGTCGCGGGGGCAGTGCTGTGCCGCACGGCACGGTGGTACTCACTCAGCCAATGACGAATGCAAAGTCTCCGGTAAAACAAACGGCTGGATGGACGGGTCCCACAGACGGCTGTGGTGTTTCTCCTCCCGGCAGGTTGATGGTGACTGCCTTTCCCTGCACCTGTGTTGTGTTACGGTTCCAATGGCTTCCCACCAGTAACCTGCTCCCCAGCTTGGATGGGTGCTGAAGGAGCCCCTTTTTCCCGTAGGCTCTGGCCCTGGGAACTATAGCCTTGGCGGTGACTGTGTTTCCCTCTACGGTGTGAGCTGTTGCCTTCAATCGGGTCTTGACTGCTGGGAAACCCCGGAGGTTCCCTTCGCTAACGGATTTGACCAGTTTAACGGCGACTCCTAGCCTGGTCGGGGTCCGTAAGCCCTGCCGGATGGTGCTGGCTTCTCTTTACTCTCCGATGCGGTACCGCCGGGCCACCGCCCGTCCACGGTCCATACGGTTTGCTCCAATTAGCCTCTCCTGCAGACTGTCACCACCGTCTGCCAACCTTGCTGTACCGTCCGGGCCACACACCCGGACGCCTTCAGACTGCTCCTCTACCACTTTACTTCCTCACTCCTCGAACTTCAAAACTCATCTCCGTCCTTTTCCCGCCTCCAGGACTGTGAACTCCTCGGTGGGCGGGACCAACCGCCTGGCCCACCCCCTGGTGTGGACATCAGCGCCTGGAGGAAGGCAACAAGGATTTTGTGTTTGGCTTTGGTGTGCCTAGCCGGGGTGTGGGGTGTGTTGGTGTAGCTCTGTGACGACCTGGCTTGTCCAGGGCGCCACATATATATATATATATATATATATATATATATATATATATATATATATAATATATATAATATAAAAATGTCCAAATCCTGCTCTGAAACAGAAACACAATTGGCCTAATTTACACAACTGCCGTCATGTGCCTGTCATGTACAGTTGTAGCGCTATTAAACATAGTGGTCTAGGATTTTACTTTCCATTATAAAGGCCTGATAGAAAATGGTAATGCTCAAATTCTTGTTGTTTTATGTATATAATCACGGCTGTAGCTGACACAGATGACCTGCTATGTGCAATGGCATTCTTTATATTAGTTCAGTGGATATACAGCATGATGGAGAAGACGCTGCACGGTCAATGGAAGTGACAGTGATAACGTATGAATGTATGTGTATGAGTGCATGACACAGGTTATATCGCAGTTGGATGAATTATGCTGTTCTTCACCCATTTCACTTATCTGTCTGGGTGGCAGATGCAAATAGTTTAGGAAATGAGATTGCTGGGTGTTCATTTCCCCAGATCAGCAAAGTAAGAGCATCTCTGGCTGGTCTCTGCCAGGAGACTCTGCACCATCCATCACTTCACATCCAATAAATTAAAGTGCTATTAAAATTCAATGGTAATTGTTTTTCATGTTTCAGAGACAGGAGCCCTTAAATTTCAATTTGTTTAGCAGATGATGAATCCGTGTTGAGCAGTGTTTCTTAGAGGGGGTGCAAAATGACTGAACGGGTGAGCGCAGCCTATCTCCAGAATTGTCATTGGCACTTTCAGGTCCATTTATCAAGGTTGCCCATGTGCATATACACGTTAATGTGCTACAGTTAAACTTAAACGTACAAGCCATGTACGGAAGCAAATGGAAGAATAGAAAATATTTACTCAAAGGCATGGTTTCTTGTCTCACAACCAGTCTTGAAACTGAAATAAACACTTTTTTTTGTTGCTGATGGTAAATGTCATAAAGTAGATCTGACATACTTTAAAATAGTTACTGATCTTCGATTTAGCAAGTCCCAAATAGATATAGAAGGCGGGTAGCACTATTGAACTATGTTTACATTACACCCTTTATTCAACAATGTGGATAAATGGCGCCAAATAATACAGATTTAACAAGTGTTGATAGAGCTGGAAGATAAGGGGTCCCACAACTATATCTTAAGCGGGCTTTACACGCAGCGACATTGCTAGCGATGTCACTGGTGAAAGCACCCGCCCCCGTCGGTTGTGTGTCACGGGCAAATCGCTGATCGTGGCGCACAACATCGCTAGGACCCGTCACACATACTTACCTGCCTAGCGACGTCGCTGTGGCCGGCGAAAAACCTCCTTTCTAAGGGGGTGGTTCGTTCAGCGTCACAGTGGCGTCACTAAGCGGCCGCCCAATAGAAGCGGAGGGGCGGAGATGAGCAGGCCGAACATTCCGCCCACCTCCTTCCTTCCTCATTGCGGGCGGCCGCAGGTAAGGTAAGGTTCCTCGTTCCTGCTGTGTCACACGTAGCGATGTGTGCTGCCGCAGGAACAACGAACAACCTGCGTCCTGCAACAGCAACGATAACTGGGATTAGAACGACGTATCAACAATCAACGATTAGGTAAGTAATTTTGATCGTTAACGGTCGTTCGTGCGTTTCACACGCAACGACGTCGCTAATGAGGCCGGATATGCGTTACGAATTCCGTGACCCCAACCATATCTCGTTAGTGATGTCGTTGCGTGTAAAGCTCGCTTTAGGCTCAATACACACTGAGTCAAAATCTTGCACTTAGAATATATGTGAAGGAAATCTTCTAGTGTATAAGGGTGAACCTACGGCTGTATATCCCCCTGAAGACATCAGGGGTTTTATTGCAAATATGTGGACATGTGTTTTTATGCTATGTAGGATAAACAATGATAATTTAGGTATAATGTATGGCACTGTATGTAGGTATAATAAGATGAAATGTAATGCATAGATATAGTTGTGTTGGTAATGTATAGGGTATTATGGTGCATAGTAATGTAATGTTTATGTAGGAAAGTAATGCACCATGTGCAGAATTATTAGGCAAGTTGTATTTTAGAGGATTTTTTTATTATTGATCAACAACTATGTTCTCAATCCACCTAAAAGACTCATCAATATCAAAGCTTAATATTTTTGGAAGTTGGAGTGGTTTTTTTTTTAGATGTGGCTATCATAGGAGTATATCTGTTTGTGCAGGTAACTATTACTGTGCAGAATTATTAGGCAACTTAATAAAAACCAAATATATTCCCATCTCACTTGTTTATTTTCACCAGGTAAACCAATATACAAACAAAATTTAGAAATAAACATTTCTGACATGCAAAAACAAACCCCCCAAAAATTAGTCACCAATTTTCTTTATGATGACACTCAACAGCCTACCATCCATAGATTCTGTTAGTTGCTTGATCTGTTTACAATCAATATTGTGTGCAGCAGCCACCACAGCCCCTCAGACACTGTACTGAGAGGTGTATTGCTTTCCTTCCCTGTAGATCTCACATGTTTTCTATGGGGTTCAGATCAGGTGAACAAGGGGGCCATGTCATTAATTTTTCATCTTTTAGACCTTTGCTGGCCAGCCACGCTGTGGAGTAGTTGGATGCATGTGATGGAGCATTGTCCTGCATGAACATCATGTTTTTCTTGAACGATACCGACTTCTTCCTGTACCACTGCTTGAAGAAGTTCTCTTTCAGAAACTGGAAGTAGGTCTGGGAGTTGAGCCTCACTCCATCGTCAACCCGAAAAGGTCCCACAAGTTCATCTTTGATGATACCAGCCCATACCAGTACCCCCCCTCCACCTTGCTGGCGTCTGAGTCAGAGTGGAGCTCTCTGCCCTTTACTGATCCAGCCTCTGCCCATCCATCTGGCCCATCAAGAGTCGCTCTCATTTCATCAGTCCACAAAGCCTTTGAAAAATCAGTCTTAAGATATTTCTTGGCCCAGTCTTGACGTGTTATCTTATGTTTCTTGTTGAAAGGTGGTCGTTTTTCAGCATTCCTTACCTGGGTCATGTCCCTGAGTATGGCACAACTTGTGCTTTTTGATACTCCAGTAACATTGCAGCTCTGAAATATGGCCAAACTGGTGGCAAATGGCATCTTGGCAGCTTCATGCTTGATTTTCCTCAATTCATGGGCAGTTATATTGCACCTTTTTTGCCCAACACGCTTCTTGCAACCCTGTTGGCTATTTGCCATGAAACGCTTGATTGTTCGGTGATCATGCTTCAAAAGTTTGGCAATTTCAAGACTGCTGCATCCCTCTGCAAGACAACTCACAATTTTGGACTTTTCAGAGCTCGTCAAATCTCTCTTCTGACCCATTTTGCCAAAGGCAAGGAAGTTGCCTAATAGTTAAGCACACCTTATATAGGGTGTTGATGTCATTACACCACACCCCTCCTCATTACAGATATGCACATCACCTGATTTACTTAATTGGTAGTTGGCTCTCAAGCCTATACAGCTTGGAGTAGGACAAAATGTATGAAAAGTATCATGTGATCAAAATACTCATTTGCCTAATAATTCTGCACACAGTGTATAAGCTGTGTAGAAATCAATGTAGGTCAAAGGTTAGGTTTGCCCAGCAACAGGCTGCAGGATCCTGTGTTCAGGGATGTGAGGGTTGACTCCTAGCCAGCCAGGGAGCAGTGTTGGAGTCAGGAAGAAGAAGTTCCTGGTACAGGGGTCAGTGAGTTGAAAGTACTGGTGAAGGAAGGAGTTGTTCTAGTGAAGCTGGTGTGGTGTAAAGTAAATAGTGCAGAAACAGCAAGAAACTGCTAAAGGGAACCTGTTAGAGTCACAGTGGCCACATTGGCAGGTAAGTTGGAGGAGACTTGTGGGAAAAAAAGCCAAGAATTATGTGAGTCCACTGTATGACAGTAGTGGGGAACCCAGTGAAGTGAGGGTGCTGCCTCCCTGAGAACACAAGGAAGAGTGATGCGCCTCTAAGAGCAGTCCTCGTAAGGGATCACTGTCTGTAGTTGTGGTTCCACGATACTCAGCAAAACATATTGACCTCTCTCTACCAGTGCCATAAAGGAGAGCTAATTTAACTTGCCTAGCTAAAGGATTGTTCACAAATAAAATGTCAACACTATTTATACAGAATATAAATTTATACAGAAAATACCATGAATATTGCTGCCTGCTGTATTCTATGCTCAAGTGTCGTCAAGTAAAGAGTACTTTGTAGTTATGAATGTGGATGTCGTCTTTATCTAAAAATCCCATGGACCTGGTGAGGAGCTTAATGGGACAAGACTGAAAGTACTCAAAGTATCAACACTGGAAACAATACACCTATAAACCATAGTGGATGAAAGTGAGTGGCAGTGCATCAGCAGATGTGCCCTGGAAGAGGCGTGGCTACATGCTCAGGAACTGTGCGTCACGTGACTGGCTGGTGCCATATTCTCTAAAGACATGGCGCCAGGGATCACGAATGGCTGCCGCTCTTCTCTGTGCTCTTGGGAAGGCCCATGTGGTATCTTTTTCCATTTAAAAGTTGCTGTTACAGTGCCTTGTGAAAGTATTCGGCTCCTTGAATTTTTCAACCTTTCCCCACATTTCAGGCTTCAAACATAAAGATAAAAATGTTAATGTTATGAAGAAAAATCAACAACAAGTGGGACACAATTGTGAAGTTGAATGAAATGTATTGCTTATTTTAAACTTTTTAAAAAATAAATAACTGAAAAGTGGGGCGTGCAATATTATTCGTCTCCTTTAAATTAATACTTTGTAGCGCCACCTTTTGCTGCGATTACAGCTGCAAGTCGCTTGGGGTATGTGTCTATTACTTTTGCACATCGAGAGACTGAAATTCTTGCCCATTCTTCCTTTGCAAATAGCTGGAGCTGAGTGAGGTTGGATGGAGAGCGTTTGTGAACAGCAGTTTTCAGCTCTTTCCACAGATTCTCGACTGGATTCCGGTCTGGACTTTGACTTGGCCATTCTAACACTTGGATACGTTTATTTGTGAACCATTCCATTGTAGATTTTGCTTTATGTTTGGGATCATTATCTTGTTGGAAGACAAATCTCCGTCCCAATCTCAGGTCTTTTGCAAACTCCAACAGGTTTTATTCAAGAATGGTCCTGTGTTTGGCTCCATCCATCTTCCCATAAAGTTTAAACATCCTCCCTGTGCTTGCTGAAGAAAAGCAGGCCCAAACCATGATGCTGCCATCACCATGTTTGACAGTGGGGATGGTGTGTTCAGGATGATGACTGTGTTGCTTTTACGCAAAACATATTGTTTGGCATTGTGCCCAAATAGTTCGATTTTGGTTTCATCTCACCAGAGCACCTTCTTCCACATGTTTGGTGTGTTTCCTAGGTGGCTTGTGTCAAACGTTAAATAACACTTTTTATGGATAGCTTTGAGAAATGGCTTTTTCCTTGCCACTTTACCATAATGGCCAGATTTGTGCAGTGTACGACTGATTGTTGTCCTATAGACAGACTCTCTCACCTCAGCTGTAGATCTCTGAAGTTCATCCACAGTGATCATGGGCCTCTTGGCTGCATCTCTGATCAGTCTTCTCCTTGTTTGAGACGAAAGTTTGGATGGATGGCCGGGTTTTGGTAGATTTGCAGTGGTAGCATACAATTTTCATTTCAACATGATCGCTTGCACAGTGCTCCTTGGGATGTCTAAAGTTTTGGAAATCTTTTTGTAACCAAATCCAGCTTTAAACTTCTCCACAACAGTATCACGGACCTGCCTGTTGTGTTCCTTGGTCTTCATGATGCTATCTGAGGCTATCACAGAGCAGGTGCATTTATACGGAGACTTGATTACACACAGGTGGCTTATATTTATTATCATCGGTCATTTAAGACAACATTGGTTAATTCAGAGAACTTCAATGAACTTCTGGAGTGAGTTTGCTGCACTGAAAGTAAAGGGGAAAAGGGGACGAATAATATTGCACGTCCCACTTTTCAGTTATTTAGTTTTTAAAAAAGTTGAAAGTAAGCAATAAATTTCGTTCAACTGCACAATTGTGTCCAATTTGTTGTTGGTTCTTCACCATAAAATTAAAATTTTTATCTTTATGTTTGAAGCCTGAAATGTGGGAAAAGGTTGAAAAATTCAAGGGAGCCGAATACTTTCGCAAGGCACTGTATATTCCCTAGACTATTGGCTGAAAGGTAAACCATTTCAGAGTGTGGTCTGAGAAGGCGAACAAGTTGAAAGGATTTAAACTAGTGGGTAAAGAGCACACCCTACATTGTCTCCTATGTCGGAGAGGATAGAAGTGTAGTTTTTAAGGCTCTTAGTGGAAAAATAACTTCACAGTCTTTGTCCTGTTAGCTGTCAATATAATATGGCAGTGCTAGGACTTTTTCAAAAGGTACGTCACCTAAGGAGCTGTTGCAGCAAGGCAGATGGCAGATCACAGTTCACATCAAAGATTGCATCCTGAGTTCAGTCAATGAGTATCTCTTAACACTGGCAATTCAGCATGACTGTTGAGAAGATAGAGTATATATTGCAATACACAAGAGGACACAGGAAGAAAAAGGCCCTTTCAGGACCCAACAAGAAGGGGGGCACTGCTAGACCTAATATTAACCAATAGGCAGGGCCACTTATCAAATATATGGGTCGAGGGGGGTTCACTTGGTAATACCGATCACAAAATAACTTTTCATGTATCCTTTTATAAGATGTATGGTACAGATGATACAAAAACACTCAATTTGAGGAGCGTGAATTTTGAATGTATAAGAGAACTGAACTGAACTGAATGCCATAAATTCAGTCAATATAATAGAATAAACTCCGACACTCAAAATGTATTATTTTCTATTTCTTTATTGTGACATTCCAAGTAACAATGACATGATGTAATGTCTCTGTTAGGACCAGGTGGACGGGTAGGCCCAGGAGGTGGATCCACTGGGCTGAACACCTCACCGAGGGCAAGGTGCCCGGTAGCCGGAGCACTACGGGTAGCAGGACAGTCCGTTCAGAGAAGTGGAGTGAAGAAGTCCCTGGGACCACGGAGTCTCTGAAGGTAGTCCGGGTGACGGAGCTCAGGTTCGGAGGCCGAGATGATGTTAGGCAGAGTCCAGAACCAGCGGAGCGAGGAGGTGGGTCACCACACGGATCCGGGGATCGGAGATGGTAGGGACTGACGGGATGGCAGACAGTCACCGTTCGGGGTTCGGGAATCGTCAGGACCGGTTGGCGTGACAGGAGCGACTCTACAAGAGAGATAGGTAAGTATGGCACAAGACACAGTGAGACCTGACTCCTAGCTTAGCAAACATGAAGAACAGGCCCTGCCCACTTGGAAAGGATCCCCCTATAAACCCTGTACCTGATTCTTCAAAATCCTGTTGGAGGACACTGGCCCTTTAAGAGAGGGTCAATGACCGCGCGCACGCCCTAATGCGCATGCGCGAGGCCCGGGTGCCAGAATCCAGAGCAGGGAGCAGTGCACAGGAGGCAGGAGTGCCGGGCTGGCTCAGCGTTGCCGATGGGTGCCGGGAGCGGGGACCGGGCTGCCTGGGGACCGCAGGTGATGGGGCATGAAGGCTGTGGAGCGGGGGACCGTAAAGCCTGGCACGGGAGCGGCGGAGCGTGACCTGAGAGCGGGGAAGCGTGGCAGGGGAGCCGGTGAGCAAGGCAGGGGAGCCGGGGAGCATGGCAGGGGAGCCGGGGAGCATGGCAGAGGAGCCGGGGAGCATGGCAGGGGAGCCGGGGAGCGTGACAGTCTCTATGAAGGTATCACATGTATATTCTCATAATGTGGTACTAATTGTTTGTTATATTGTTTTATTATGTACAGTAACAGTGATCGAAGAAGGCCTTTGCCGAAACGTTTTTTGCATGTTACTTGGAATGTCACAATAAAGAAATAGAAAATAATACATTTTGAGTGCCGGCGTTTATTCTATTATATTTACTCATTTTTCTCCTGAGCACTAAATACGGCTAGCTGAGCCATACTCTAGTCTATAAATTCTGACAATGTCTTGAGTACAGATGTGCGAACCCAAAGTTCGGTTTGTCGAACATACCGAACCCATTGAATTCAATGGGAGACCAAACTTATGTGTTGTAAAATGGTGTAAGGGTGCTGTAAAAGAAAGAAATAAAGCAGGGCATACTTACTGAGTCTCTGAGCTGAAACTGCTCCCACAGCTGTACTTCCGGCACCGCTGATTATCCTCATACATATTCACTGCTTTTTCCAGCAACTGGCGTCTCTGATTGGCTGCTGTGAGACCCAGTCCTCAGACAGCGTCTGTCATTGGTTAATATCACCGATGCTGTGTGCTGGTCTCTATCATGGTATAAAATAAATAAATAAAACAATTAGCGTAAGGTCTCCCCATCTATTGATACCAGAACAGATAAAGCATACGGTTTTTAGCTGCAGCCCTTAGCCGTGCGCTTATCTTGGCTGTGTATCACAATAAGAGGAGCCACATGCTGCTTTCTTTTTAATTATTTATATATTTTACAAAAAAACCCACATGCGGTTTTCCCCAAATTTAATACCCAGCCATGATAAAGTCTGACAGCTGAGTGCTGGTATTCTCAGACTGGGGAGACCCATGGTTATGGATCCCCCCAGCCTAAAAATAGCAGCCTGCAGCAGCTCAAAATTGCCGCATCCTTTAGATGCAAAAAGCTCACAGCTGCCTGTAAGCCCTAAATTAGTAGTGGGAGGCGTATAGGAGACCCCCCATTATTAATCTGTAGTGATGAGCGAGTACTAAAAAGCTCGGGTGCTCGAAGCTCGGGCCGAGCCTCCCAAGATACTCGTGTACTCGGGCCGAGCAACGAGCCCAATGTTATCCTATGGGAGACCCGAGTATTTTTGTGAAATGACCCCCCGGCAGCATGGAGAAACCCTAAAAATGGCACAAAAGTCTCAGAAGAGTGCTCAAATGACATGGCAACAGCATGGGGAAGACCCCTTGAAGCATTTATCACTCAAAAGTCACAGCTGTGAACAATTTTGTCCGCGTTTTACGCCATTTTTACGGACTCACCAGAAAACCTTCCAAAATGACCCCAAAATGTTTTTTCATGGCGGAAATGTTAAGGGCACATACCCAATAGTGAGATAGAGCTGGTGTATGTTACTTTTTGAGATTAATACATGAAAGATTTTACGTGAAAACATTGTGTGGCACTCCGATGTCCCTGAGAAGAGACGTACATGAAGGCCTCTTGAGTCTAATGTGCCCATTTTGAGGAAGTGAGTCTTTGTAGTATTTTCCTTTGCCAGGGCAGTCCAAAATTGTGAGGTTCACCAATGCCCCTGCATACAGACGTGCATGAGGGCCTGTAAACCTGAAGTGCCCATTGTAAGGAAGTGGGTCTATTGTAGTATAGCCCTTAGGCAGGGCAGCCAAAAATTGGGAGGCTCCACGTTGTCCCTGGATAGAGACGTGCATGAGGGCCTGTAAACCTGAAGTGCCCATTGTAAGGAAGTGGGTCTATTGTAGTATAGCCCTTAGGCAGGGCAGCCAAAAATTGGGAGGCTCCACGTTGTCCCTGGATAGAGACGTGCATGAGGGCCTGTAAACCTGAAGTGCCCATTGGAAGGAAGTGGGTGTATTATAGTATAGCCCTTAGGCAGGGCAGCCAAAAATTGGGAGGCTCCACGTTGTCCCTGGATAGAGACGTGCATGAGGGCCTGTAAACCTGAAGTGCCCATTGGAAGGAAGTGGGTGTATTATAGTATAGCCCTTAGGCAGGGCAGCCAAAAATTGGGAGGCTCCACGTTGTCCCTGGATAGAGACGTGCATGAAGGCCTGTAAACCTGAAGTGCCCATTGTAAGGAAGTGGGTGTATTATAGTATAGCCCTTAGGCAGGGCAGCCAAAAATTGGGAGGCTCCACGTTGTCCCTGGATAGAGACGTGCATGAGGGCCTGTAAACCTGAAGTGCCCATTGTAAGGAAGTGGGTCTATTGTAGTATAGCCCTTAGGCAGGGCAGCCAAAAATTGGGAGGCTCCACGTTGTCCCTGGATAGAGACGTGCATGAGGGCCTGTAAACCTGAAGTGCCCATTGGAAGGAAGTGGGTGTATTATAGTATAGCCCTTAGGCAGGGCAGCCAAAAATTGGGAGGCTCCACGTTGTCCCTGGATAGAGACCTGTTAGGTTCTTAGTGCCTCCGTGCTTGCATTTAAAAACCGCACGTGTGTGCCTGTTGGTGGCAGCTTTCCGCTGCATTTGTGTGAGTTTTGCAAAAACTTGGATATAACGCACAAGTCTAGTGAATACACATCAGCACAGCATTGCAAAATGCGCAAGGGCGTTGTCAACGAACAAGGAAGTGGACGTGATGGTGGTGCAGGCAGAGACCGAGGTTGTGTGCAAGCTCTAATTTCGCCACAACAAAGGGCCACATCTAGTCGCTCGCACGTCCTGTCCCAAATTCTTGGGGACCGCAGCAGTACACCGCTCTTGAACCAAGACCAGTGTCAACAGGTTGTTAGTTGGATAGCGGATAATGCTTCCAGTCAGATTGGCACCACCACAAACACTCTGTCTTCCACACGGTCAAGTGTCAGTAGCCGTGATACTGCACCGCACATTTCAGAACCTGATCCTCCTTCCTACCACCAGGCCGAGTACACGTCCACGGACATTACTGATCCCACACTTGGACACTCGGAAGAGCTGTTCGTTCACGTTTCCATTCACAAATTCTGGCCTCTCGCCAGCTCCTGTTGAAGTGGGCCATGACGAGATTGTATGTACAGATGCCCAAATATTTGAGCAGCCACGTTCTCACGAAGTTGGCAACGTGTCTCAACAAGGGGTGGACGATGATGAGACACAATTGTCAGGAAGTCAGGAGGAGGAGCAGGGTGCGGAAGAGGAAGACGACGTGGTGGATGATCCAGTAACTGACCCAAGCTGGCAGGAGGATATGCAGAGCGAGGACAGCAGTGCACAGGGGGAGGGAGGCGTAGCATCACAACAGGCAGTAAGAAGCAGAGTGGTGGCCCCAGGCAGACGTCAGGCAACTGTTCCCCGGAACAACACGACACAAGGTGCCTGTACAAATGTTAGGTCTTCCCGAGTCTGGCT
Source organism: Anomaloglossus baeobatrachus (assembly GCF_048569485.1). Lineage (NCBI taxonomy): Eukaryota > Metazoa > Chordata > Amphibia > Anura > Aromobatidae > Anomaloglossus > Anomaloglossus baeobatrachus. The sequence continues at coordinate 317,909,323 of NC_134357.1, forward strand.
GTAATACTATTGTATATATTGAGGATTTCGATTGCGTTAGGGCAATGACAACCAGAGACGAGTTCTTGGTGCAAGACGTTTATAATATGCAACCAGCAAATATGTACATAAACGGAACAAAAACACAGTAGAACATAAATACAGGAAATACCTTCCAGGGACTGAGCGAAAGGGAATTCCCGGGACCGCGCACCGGACTCCCCCAGGGAGACCACCAAGAGCGAACCCCTATACAGGGACTGTCTGGCAATCACCCCAGAAGCCCTAAATGCGCAGCAGCCGGGACACAAAAGGGCAATAGGTAAGTCCAAAAATGTCCGTACGTGATGTGAGTCCAGAGTGGTATTAAACGGAAGGAACCGGGCAGAAGTGCCGACCAAAGACGGCAAACGGAGTCCGGGCACAGCTAGATGATACCAGATGAAGTCCAGAGTCGGTGTCGGTTGTTTTCCAAGAGGATCCGAATAACAATCAGGAACCAAAAGCAGCAGGGCAGGAGCACACAGGAAGCAGTATACTCAGGCACTGGACTAAGCTTTAGGGGCGGCTTTTAAACAGATGGACAGGAAGTAGGGCAACAGAACAGAAAACTCCATGTTAACAAAGGGCAAGCTCTTTCAAAAGAAAACTGGAAAACCCGGAACTCTGACACTGGCAGTTTTTTAAGTTGGCTCCAGATGATTCTAAAAAGGCCATTTGCAACACCTGCCGTGCCAGCATCAGCAGGGGTACCAAAACTAGCAGCCTGACCACCACCAGCATGATCAGGCACATGTCAGCCAAGCACCCGACTTTGTGGGAAGTACAACAGAGTCGAGGAGCAGTGCTTGCTGATGTCACTGCTACGTCTTCGCTGGTTGTGCATGCGAGCCAATCCCCTGTCCATGCTGCCTGCGAACAAGCCTCCTCCACTCCTGCACCTGCAGTTGCCTACGCAGAAAGAATACCATCATCAATCACGTCCTTGTCCCAGCGCAACGTTCAGTTATCCATTCAGCAAACCTTTGAACGCAGGCGCAAATACACTGCCAACACCCCACATGCCACAGTTCTAAATGCTAACATTTCGCGACTGCTTGCGCTGGAAATGTTGCCTTTTAGGCTGGTTGAGACAGAAGCATTCCGCGACCTGATGGTGGCAGCTGTCCCACGTTACTCGGTCCACAGCCGCCACTATTTCTCCCGGTGTGCCGTCCCCGCATTGCATAACTAACCACGTGTCACAAAACATCACACGTGCCCTGAACAACGCTGTTTCAGCCAAAGTCCACCTAACCACAGACACGTGGACAAGTGCATGTGGGCAAGGCCGCTACATCTCGTTGACGTCACACTGGGTTAATATTGTGCAAGCTGGGACCCAGTCTGAGCGAGGGACGGAACACGTCCTTCACACACCAAGTTTTGCAGGCCCTACCTCAGTCAGGGTTTCACACACACTCTACAGCTCCGGAATGTCATGCTCCTCAGCCTCCTCCTCCTCCTGCGCATCCTGATCCACTTTACCCTCCACACCAGTCCCAAGCTGGAAGTGTCGCGGGCGGAGGAGGGGACGGTGCGCTCTCCCACTGCTCGGGTCCGGCTGACGCAGCTCTACGGCTGCTGCTGCTCGTTGGCTCGAGCGATGGCCGGATCCCGGGGACTCGAGCGGCGCTACTCGCCCGTGAGTGAAAAGGGGTGGTTTGGGTTTTGGGGATATTGTCCGTGACGCCACCCACGGTTGTGGTGATTGTGTGGACACCACCGCTGCTCTGGACGGGGATCCCGGGAGCCTGTGACAGGGAGCAGCTTTGTTGTTATTTCTCCCCTCCGTGGGTAGGGGGGTTGGTTGTCCCGGGGCCTGGTGATGGGGTAGAGATCGATGACAGGCGGGTTGCGGGGCCTGATGAAGTGCAGGGTCGCAGGGGCAGCGCTGTGCCGCACGGCACGGAGGTACTCACTCAGCCCAATGATGATGACACAGTTCACGGTAAAACAAGTGGCTGGATGGACGGGTCACTCGGACGGCTGCAGTTGTTCCTCCCTGCAGGTTAGTGATGACTGTCTCTCCCTGCACCTAAGTTAAGTGTTGGTAGTGATGGTTTCCCAACGGTAACCCGCTCCCTGACCTGGATATGGGCCGGAGGAGCCCCTTTTGCCCACAGGCGATGGCACTGGGAGACGGTTGCCCTTGGCGGTGGCTGTGTCTCCCCTTCACGGTTGTACGGTTGCCTTCTATCTGGACTTGGCTGTTTGGAAACCCTGAGGTCCCCTTCACTAACGGATTTGGCAAATTCACGGCGACACCAAGCCTTGCCGGGATCCGAAAGTCCTCTGCCAATGGTGCTGGCTTCTCTTTGTATACCGGTCCGGTACGGCCGGGTCACCACCCGTCCACGGTCCTTACGGCAGACTCCAATCGGCCTCCACTGCAGACGGTCACCACATCCTGCCAACCTTGCTGTCCTGTCCAGGCCACACACCCGGACCAACTTCAGGCTCTTTGCTGTCACTTTTCTCCTCTCTACTACTTTCCTCCTTCCACTTCCTTAGCTTAACTCTCACTGCCTGTGTTTTCCCTCCTCCTCGGTGGGTGGAGACCAACCGCCTGGCTCCACACCCTGGTGTGGACAACAGCCCCTGGGGAAGGCAACAAGGATTTTGTGTTTTGACTATGATATGCCTGCAGGGAGTGTGGGGTGTTTAAGTGTTGTGCTCTGTGGCCCCTGGCTTGTCCAGGGCGACACAGAAGCACTGCAGCACTGCCTCGGCGAAGCGGCAACAGGCAGTGCTGAAGCTAATCTGCATAGGTGACAAACCCCACAATGCAGAAGAGGTGTGGACAGCTCTGAAACAGCAGGCAGATCACTGGCTCACAACTCTGAACCTAAAGCCAGGAAAGGTCGTGTGTGACAATGGCCGGAACCTGGTGGCGGCTTTGAGGCGAGGCCAGCTGACACATGTTCCATGCGTGGCCCATGTGCTCAACCTCGTGGTTCAGCGGTTTCTAAAGTCATACTCAGAGCTGTCTGATCTGCTGGTAAAAGTTCGCCGCCTGTCTGCACATTTTCGAAAGTCACCTACTGCTTCAGCCGGCCTTGCCGGCTTAAGACGCCGTTTGCATCTTCCGGCACACAGACTGGTGTGTGATGTCCCCACGCGTTGGAATTCAACTCTGCACAAGTTGGTCAGGATATGTGAGCAGAAGAGGGCAGTTGTTGAGTACCTGCATCACCTAAGCCGTCGGGAAATGGGTCAAACTCCACACATAACACCTGAGGAGTGGAGATGGATGTCCGACCTATGCACCATCCGCCAAAACTTTGAGGACTCCACCAAGATGGTGAGCGGCGATGACGACATTATTAGCGTCACCATACCGCTTCTCTGCCTTCTAAAATGGTCTCTGCTCAAAAAACAACCATGATGCATTGCAGGCGGAGCGCGATGAGTTTGAGCAAGAAACAGTAGTGGGTGTGGGTGATGATAACACACAGCCCAGCCTCGTCTCATCACAACGTGCAGTGGAGGACTATGACGAGGAGGAGGATGAAGACATGGAGCAACTCTCTGGCCAAATTGAGGATATGACATGCAGTCATATCCTCGGTTCAGCGTGGCTGGCCAGAGGACAGGGTAGATGAGGAGGAGGAGGAGGAGGAGAAGGAGGAGGAGGACAGCATGTTCAGTCATCGTGTTGGTCAGGATACTGAAGTGATGGCTGTTAAGAGTCTGGCACACATGGCTGACTTTATGGTAAGCTGCCTGTCTCGTGACCCTCGCGTTAAGAACATCTTGGCCGACAATCATTACTGGTTGGTAACACTGTTAGACCCACGCTAAAAGGAGAACTTTATGTCTCTTATTCCCGAGGCGGAGAGGTCAGGCAAAATGCAGCAGTTCCAGAAGGCCATAGTCACGGAAGTAGGCAAAGCATTCCCCTCACAAAACGCTAGCGGCATAGGTCATGAATCAGTGGACAACCGAGGCGTACAGCCGAGAGAGGCACAAGTCCAATCCGCCAGAGGTAGGGGAACAGTCTTTAAGATGTGGGACAGTTTTCTCAGCCCCTCACGTACCACAGCCCCTGAGGTGCGGGGTAGTGCCACAAGAAATCCTAAGTTTGCCCAGATGCTGAAGGAGTACCTTGCAGATCGAACAACTGTACTCCGACATTCCTCTGTGCCTTACAATTATTGGGTATCCAAGCTGGACACGTGGCATGAATTGGCTCTCTACGCCTTGGAAGGCCTGGCCTGCCCTGCTGCTAGCGTTTTGTCAGAGCGTGTTTTTAGTGCCGCAGGTGGAATCATTACAGATAAACGCACCCGCCTGTCAACTGAAAATGCTGACAGGCTGACTCTGATCAAGATGAACAAGGGTTGGATTGGGCCAGACTTCCCCACACCACCAGCAAATGAGAGCGGAATTTAAAGTTTGCCATGTACCTCCACTCACCCATGGGTACACACTTCTGGACTTTGGATAATCGCTGGACTGCTCCTCCTTCTCCTCATGCGCCAATATGATGATGACCGTTACAAATTGCAATACTTAGGCCTTTGTTTCAGGTATACCCCCAGTGGTAAATTTTTTCGCCCATTCTTTGCAGAATGGACATTACAACGACAGGAGACCCGCTCCTTTGCAATGGGAACAATGTTTTGAGGCCCTCATGCACGTCTCTACCCAGGGACAACGTGGAGCCTCCCAATTTTTGGCTGCCCTGCCTAAGGGCTATACTACAATAGACCCACTTCCTTCCAATGGGCACTTCAGGTTTACAGGCCCTCATGCACGTCTCTATCCAGGGACAACGTGGAGCCTCCCAATTTTTGGCTGCCCTGCCTAAGGGCTATACTACAATAGACCCACTTACTTACAATGGGCACTTCATGTTTACAGGCCATCATGCACGTCTCTATCCAGGGACAATATGGAGCCTGACGCTGCCACCGACTGCCACACACGTGCTGTTTTTAAATGCAAGCACGGACGCAATAAGAACCTAACTGGTTTTTAGGAGCGACAATTAGTGAGAAGTCTGACACTATCAGACACTGCTGACTGACGTGTATTATACACTAACTTGTGCGTTATATAATAGTTTGTGCAAAACGCGCACCTGTACCCTGCCACCGACTGCCACACACGTGCTGTTTTTAAATGCAAGCACGGACGCAATAAGAACCTAACTGGTTTTTAGGAGCGACAATTACTGAGAAGTCTGACACTATCAGACACTGCTGACTGACGTGTATTATACACTAGACTTGTGCGTTATATAATAGTTTGTGCAAAACGAGCACCTGTACCCTGCCACCGACTGCCACACACGTGCTGTTTTTAAATGCAAGCACGGACGCAATAAGAACCTAACTGGTTTTTAGGAGCGACAATTACTGAGAAGTCTGACACTATCAGACACTGCTGACTGACGTGTATTATACACTAGACTTGTGCGTTATATAATAGTTTGTGCAAAACGCGCACCTGTACGCTGCCACCGACTGCCACACACGTGCTGTTTTTAAATGCAAGCACGGACGCAATAAGAACCTAACTGGTTTTTAGGAGCGACAATTACTGAGAAGTCTGACACTATCAGACACTGCTGACTGACGTGTATTATACACTAGACTTGTGCGTTATATAATAGTTTGTGCAAAACGCGCACCTGTACGCTGCCACCGACTGCCACACACGTGCTGTTTTTAAATGCAAGCACGGACGCAATAAGAACCTAACTGGTTTTTAGGAGCGACAATTACTGAGAAGTCTGACACTATCAGACACTGCTGACTGACGTGTATTATACACTAGACTTGTGCGTTATATAATAGTTTGTGCAAAACGCGCACCTGTACCCTGCCACCGACTGCCACACACGTGCTGTTTTTAAATGCAAGCACGGACGCAATAAGAACCTAACTGGTTTTTAGGAGCGACAATTACTGAGAAGTCTGACACTATCAGACACTGCTGACTGACGTGTATTATACACTAGACTTGTGCGTTATATAATAGTTTGTGCAAAACGCGCACCTGTACCCTGCCACCGACTGCCACACACGTGCTGTTTTTAAATGCAAGCACGGACGCAATAAGAACCTAACTGGTTTTTAGGAGCGACAATTACTGAGAAGTCTGACACTATCAGACACTGCTGACTGACGTGTATTATACACTAGACTTGTGCGTTATATAATAGTTTGTGCAAAACGCGCACCTGTACGCTGCCACCGACTGCCACACACGTGCTGTTTTTAAATGCAAGCACGGACGCAATAAGAACCTAACTGGTTTTTAGGAGCGACAATTACTGAGAAGTCTGACACTATCAGACACTGCTGACTGACGTGTATTATACACTAGACTTGTGCGTTATATAATAGTTTGTGCAAAACGCGCACCTGTACCCTGCCACCGACTGCCACACACGTGCTGTTTTTAAATGCAAGCACGGACGCAATAAGAACCTAACTGTTTTTTAGGAGCGACAATTACTGAGAAGTCTGACACTATCAGACACTGCTGACTGACGTGTATTATACACTAGACTTGTGCGTTATATAATAGTTTGTGCAAAACGCGCACCTGTACGCTGCCACTGACTGCCACACACGTGCTGTTTTTAAATGCAAGCACGGACGCAATAAGAACCTAACTGGTTTTTAGGAGCGACAATTACTGAGAAGTCTGACACTATCTGGACTGTTTTACACTGTGTACACCAGCCCCAGATATGATGAAGGCTGGTATACGGTCACCACTACCCTGCCTGCCTGCCTGTATACTGCTACAATAGTCCTGACAAGGACTCTTCTGGTCACTAGCCTGTATTCCGACCTGGCTATACCCTGCCTGTATATAGCAACAATAGTCCTGAGAAGGACTCTGCTACTGTACTCCGACCTGGCTATACCCTGCCTGCCTGTATACAACTAGAATAGTCCTGAGAAGGACTTCTGGTCACACTGTTTGCAGCCCTGCTCCGGAACTAACTATAAAGGGCCGCAAAGCTTTCCCTGAATCAGCAACACTCTCCCTGCACTGACTGTCTGGATAGTTGTGAGCAGAGCACAGCGCGCCGGCCGATATAAAGGCTCGGTCACGCTGTGCAGGCCGGCCAATCACTGCAATTCCACAACTAACAGGGCTGTGGCATTGCAGTGGTCTGCCAGCCAATCCCTGCATGAGGGCTGGCTCTCAAAAGAGCGCCAACATGCAGAAATGAAGACCACGAGTACAGCACGAGTATCGCGAGATTACTCGGTCCCCGCCGAGCAGCCCGAGTACAGCGATACTCGTGCGAGTACCGAGTAGTGACAAGCATGCTCGCTCATCACTATTAATCTGTAAGTGAAAGTAAATAAACAGACACCAAAAAACTCCTTTATTTGAAATAAAACACAAAAACCCCTCTTTCACCACTTTATGAACCCCCAAAACACCCAGTTCCGACATAATGCACATGAGGTTCCACGACGATTCCAGCTCTGCTACATCTAACGTTACACCGAGCGGTCATAAAACATGACCACCCGCTGACAATGACTGAGCTTCATCGATCAACAGTGATGTTACCCAGGTTAGACATGACCACAGCTGGAGGCTCCCACAGCCCTCCACCTGTGACTGCAGATAGCCTGACCTCAGGGGACCTCAATAAACTCACAGATCTGCATCTTCTGCCAAAAACGGCAGTTTTTTGCTAAGAGGTGACTGAGATCATGGTTTCCTTCAATTTCTTTTTCCTATTTTCTGCCTCTAGAACCTAGGTGTGTATTCCGTCTCTTCCTGGTAGCTATGAATCCCAAGCGCTCTATTATCAGTCCTTTAGATAACTGTATGATTGTACTCACACTACCGGCATCAACAGATAGTTCAACTCAGCCAGAAACGATGACTTGTAGAAAGACCAGGAGGAATATTAAGTACAAAGTAAAGGCAGGTGAAAAGAATAATCTGTACAGAGTGTACAAATGTGTATTCAGCATTGGTTCCTCTAGACTATAACTGAGGAGGAAGGGAGGAGCATTCTATACAGAAGCCAACTAAGGGAGGAACATAGGGACAAACTTCATGCAGTCTAAATCTACCTAGTAACAATAAAGGAATTTCCTGATAGGAGGAAAAATATGCAATGCAAGAAATATATACAACAAGTTGCTCCCATTCATGGGACACAACAGTGTGTCTTTTAATCTAGTAGCTCTTATAATCTGAACAATAGGGTACCTAGAAAGTTGGTGAAGTGCTCAATACTTATTTTACCGGCTGTGTGTGCGTGTGCATAATATATATATATATATACACACTATCTATATAATTTATTTTTTTAAGTTTTTGAATGAGAAGAAACATATTTCCATAATATATATATATATATATATATATATATATATATATATATATATATATATATATATATATCCTAGCAGATGTACAGAGGCTTACAAACATCAAGCAAAAATCCAATAGTTGTGGTAGTGCTCAGGTCTAAATCTTGCCCTGTGACTCATAGGAATCTAATTTCACTTATCATTAGGGTAGGTAACAAATTATTTTCACCAAACGACCTCCTTATTCCTTATCCTTTATAATATTTCTGGGAAGAAGCTATCCTTACGTAATTCTGTTGCTAACCATTGCCTTCCACTAATCTTAAGTATGCTGTTGCCAGAATACCATGTATATTTTCTATTATTATTATTATTATTATTATTATTAATAAATTACAGTTTTTATTATCTTTTGTTGCAGATGCTACTGAAACCCTTTCACTACCAGCACCTGAAATACATTTTTTCTACCTGCTCCTATACCCTCTCCCCCAGATCTATGCCTCTGAGTATTGACAATTGCAATATTAGCAATTTTTCAGGTTTTTTTCTGTCCTTTTACTGATAAATTTGGAATAATGTTTATTTAATTTTACTCATTGTTTTAAATGGATCATTCAGATTCCAAGTAATGATTATAGGATGCAAGGGAAAATGTCACCAAGTTTTTGCTACCTCATCTGAGTGCATCATGATGTAGGGAATGAGACACTGATTCAAACGATACATCACTTAGTTCACTGAGTTGAAAATCACAGTTTTTAGATGCAGCATGTAAAAGAGCTCAGAAAGCTAACTCCGCCCACAACACAACATTCTGTGTAAATTTTCTATTGACATTGAGTTGCTAATCAGTGCTGGGGATTTGGTTTACCTATTAAGGCCCAGTCACACTAAACAACTTACCAGCGATCCCAACAACGATCTAACCTGATAGGGATCGCTGGTAAGTTGCTAGGAGGTTGCTGGTGAGATGTCACACTGCGACGCTCCAGCGATCCCACCAGCAACCTGACCTGGCAGGGATCGCTGGAGCGTGGCTACACGAGTTGCTGGTGAGCTCACCAGCAACCATTGACCAGCCCCCAGCCAGCAGCGCCGTGTGGAAGCAATGCTGCGCTTGGTAACTAAGGTAAATATCGGGTAACCAACCCGATATTTACCTTGGTTACCAGCGCACACCGCTTAGCGCTGGCTCCCTGCTCTCCTAGCTACAGTACACATGGGGTTAATTACCCGATGTGTACTGCAGCTACATGTGCAGAGAGCAGGGAGCCACGCACACTGCTTAGCGCTGGCTCCCTGCTCTCCTAGCTACAGTACACATGGGGTTAATTACCCGATGTGTACTGCAGCTACATGTGCACAGAGCAGGAGCTGGCAGCACAGGCAGCGTGAGAGCGGCGGACGCAGGTAACGAAGGTAAATATCGGGTAACCAAGGTAAGGGCTTCTTGGTTACCCGATGTTTACTGTGGTTACCAGAGTCGGCAGAAGCCGGCTCCTGCTGCCTGCACATTTAGTTGTTGCTCTGTCGCTGTCACACACAGCGATGTGTGCTTCACAGCGGGACAGCAACAACTAAAAAATGGCCCAGGACATTCAGCAACAACCAACGACCTCACAGCAGGGGCCAGGTTGTTGCTGGATGTCACACTAAGCAACATCGCTGTTACATCACAAAAGTTGTTCGTTAGCAGCGATGTTGCTAGCGATGTTGTTTAGTGTGACTGGGCCTTAACTGTCAGTGATAATCTCCTGCTGATTACATATGCACTGTATAGCAACAATATGCTAATTGATTTCCTTTAGGTGCATGGTAAATGACTTTGACTAATTGACAGTGATAAATAGATGACATTTTTGCTAGTTGCTTTGGCCTTGTAATTTATGAGATCATTAATAATCTTTTGTATCATCTTTATTTGCTCTCTATTAGTAATATTTGAAAGGAAATATTACCTTTGTGCTTTTAAAGATATTAGGGTTCAAAAGCATGTTAGAAGGGCAGACATGGCAGTGGTGTTTCCTCCACACCCCTGCTCTATGGTAAGATGGTACAATACTAGAATAAACAAATGCTGTTCTTTCATCTGTTTAACAGACTATGATCACTTTCACACTTGCACGTTTCGGTCACTATTTTTGTATAATTTCCTTTAAGTCCATACCTGAAGGAGCAAAGTATATTATGAAAAGTGTTTCTCCTGTTCCATGTTTCAGACCAATTACTGGATCTGGCTGATGCGGAATACAAGTTCATTGCCACCATTTATTAACTTGAGCGACTGCTACAAGTGTCTTTTACTGTAGAGAATTTAATGACATACCCTAGAGTAATGGCATAACAGATAATAACTCCTAACAGCTAATGCCCCTTTAACAGTAGACAGCTTTGAACTACTCTCGATTTCCTATATAAAAAAGCACATATCATTCATTTTTCTTTTCCTTTAGCCACAAAACATAAGCAAAAAAATAATATCTTCAAGTCTGTCTCAAGTTTCAAGGGAGTCAGAGAAATGCATGCAGTATTTGATCTAGTTATCTCCAAGACAATTGTCAGTTACAAGTACTCGTCAATAAGGGAATCAATAAAATTTAAGAAATGTAAAGGACCTTCGTTTATCCATGCCAGTAGAATGGCTGTAGAGCTGCAAAAAAACCCTCAGAAAACATTGTATTGTACCAATGCATGAACCAAACCACACTAGGCAAGAATACCATTGTGTTTTGTTTTAGGCTAGTTTCACTCTTGCGTTGTGCGGCATCCGTCGCATTGCATTGTGTGATGGATGTAATGGACACGTTGCATATAGTGGCACAACTGATGCCACGGATCCTGCTAAACAACGGAATCCATTGTAGTTTTTTTTATCAGCAATTTACTCAACTGAGCATGCGCAGTTGTGTAAAGACGGATCAGTCACAGGAATCTGTCAAATGACGGATTCCGACGGATTCCACCACCATAGGCTTCCATTATAAAAATGACGGATGCCGACCGAATCCAGCACATTGCGTTTTTTTGACGCTCTGGGAAGCGCAGAAAAACGCTACATGCTGCGTTCTTTCAGCCCGGTGGATGCAACGCTGCGTCGGCCGACGGATGAAACGCAAGGCCATTGCAATGAGTCGTCCATACAAGTCTATGGGAAGCAGCAGAATCCGTTAACGGATTGTGCTGTGTTCCAAAACGGCGGATTGCGACTGAAGGAAAAAAACGCAAGTGTGAAAGTACCCTAAGTAAAACCAAAAATATTGAATATTTAACAATTGTTACAACCATGCTAACTGTATCATTCATTGAGCTCTGGCTGCCATGTATATCTAGAGACATGACTGGATGTGGAGCCTGCTTTGCTGAAGGCCAAAGTGAATCAATGCTCTGTAAATTAGTAATTGTATACTTTCTTTAATCATGCTGTACTGCACAGAAGCACTCACCAGATAAATGAACAGTTGGCATGAGCCTAACAAATGGTGACAAAAACAGTGTACAACAATTTCCCTGTTGCTAACGTTTATTGAGGTTTAGTCATAGAACAACAGTGTTGAAAGTAACAAAGAAACGGCTTACGTCTTATTTTAGTCTCATCATTTTTTCTGTTTCTAGCTTTTCTGTTTTACAAGAATTTATTTGAAAAGCTTGATGAGAAATTTCTAGCTAAAACATGCTAAAAAATACAATGTTTCCAATGACCTTGGTAAATGAAATCATAACATTTTAATTATATGTTGGGATGAGTAGACCATTTTATGTTCGGGTTTGCCAGGTTCAGTTGAATTGTAGTTAAAAGTTTGATTTAGTACCTCTAAACTTGACCCCGGACTCTGAATCCCATAGAAGTCAATGGAGACCCGAACTTTGGTTCTATAAAATGGCCATTGTAAGGATTAGGGGGCTGCAAAAGGAAATAAAAAGGGGGTAAAAACAGGACAATTGCTCTGAAATCCCAGAGGGATATCTGGCTATTTTCTGTGTCGACACGCCTAACAGAAGCTCCACGGACCTTTTTTGATTTGCATCATTCCGCCCTCTTAGCATGGTAAGATAAAAGATCTTTAGAAATACTTTTTTCTAAATATCTCTTATGTATGCTGCTACATAAAGGGACAGTTAGGCAAGGATTGGCCATTCTGGCCGAAACGTCATCTCCCTTGCACGGTTTTTGGCTCTTTTTCACATTGCAGATTATGACACTCTGCTCACTGGTTTCTCTTAGGTTTCTGATCTACACAGGCAGACTTGGGCATTAGCCAGCTGTCTGCTCATTCTTAGACAGGCTAGCAAGGGTTATCTTCAGCTAGCGTGCCTGTTAGGCTTTCTTTCAACTTGTGATCCCAGAAGACTATCACATATGCTCCTCTCATACTTAGGTTGGAGAAGTTCTTCCACCCACGCCGACTATAGTGTCTGCTGTGTTGGTCTGTGTGCTGTAGTGTTCCAGATTTGCTGGAGAGAGAAGCCTATGCTTAGTGTTGTTGTGGAGTTTACCTGTTGTCTTGTTGTTTGCACCGTGCTCATGTTTTCCTCCTAATCTCTTGTTGAGTTATACCTCTGGGTGTGTGTGTTGTGTGACATGGTTTTGGTTTGGCCTGTTTGTCTATTTCTGTGGGTTAAATCATGCTCCTCTCATGGCCTCCCTTGGGGAGGGGGGTATAATATCAGCGCTGGTCAGGAGCAGGGCCAGGAAGGAGACTGAGACATTCCCTACCATTCTGAGTATCTCTGAGAATAGGGACAGCTTAGGGGCCTCAGTTTCTCACTATCCCCATAGTCCCTCATAACTCCCATTTCCCTGCTATCCTAAAGTCACCGTGACAACCATTAGAGAAACTTTTCGAAAATGGCAGGGGTGCAGATGTTCTCAGAGGGGTCCCAAGACCTCTTCTCGAGACCAAAACTATTCCAATCAAACAAATAGAAGGTATTCCCCTGCACCTTCTTAGATTCCAAGATGTCCTTGAACACATCTGGGGAACCTCAGAAATTGATGCACCATCAGGACGTTCTCATTTCAAACCAGGGCCGCCACCAAAGTATGGAAGCATAGGGCATACTAGGTCATGGATTCCATGCCCTGCCTTAGAGGCAAAAGGGATGAATCAGCTGACGAGGTGTGGAATCTTGAATACCATCCAGCACATCTCAAGAAACCTCCTTAAGTCGCTGGTCTCTGGACTACCACTTTCCCACATGGGATTTGCCCAAGACAGGGCCTATGCGGACAACAGGAGACCATAAAGAGTATCTGGGTCTGATCTAAAGGAAAGATGAGTGTGAAGTGGATCTCACACTGAATAATAAAGCTGTGGCTCTCCTTGCGGTCTCTATTGTAGTGGATCCAAATATAGAGAATTCTGCTTAGTGTGAATCTGTTGCAGTGAGACAAAACTAAAAACTGGAGCTTAGCACATCCACCAAAAACTGGAGCATTAAGTGGTTCTCTTGGAAAGCAGGATTGCTCAGACATAGAAGAAACAAGAAACAAGGAAGACATTGTGGTGGGCAGTTTCTGCAGCTGGGTTGCCACCACATTGTTGGCTTGCATCAGCTGATCTTGATGAGAGTGGACAATACTTAGACTTATGATCACTGGCTTCTGATTTGTTAGGAGAGTCAATGTCCTGATCCTACTGTAATGCTGGAGGTGGTCGACCAACTGCATCCCAGACTGGGATTACCCTGGAGGTGCATGGCTACTGAGTATTCACTACAACCACTGATGGTGAGCATAGGCTGGGATACCGGTAGCCACCAGGACCACTCCTGGGCAGTCCTCGAGTACATATGCAGCAACTTACCAGTGGGTCAGAGACATGTGTGCAAGGTACAGGTAGAAGAAGGTAAAAGACAGAGACAGACTATCTGAGGTCAGGGCAGGCAGCACATAATCAATATAGGTAGCCGAGGTATGAAGTTGATTGGTCAAGATAAATGAGTAGGCAAGCTTGGTCAGAAAACAGGAGAGACAATACAGAAAGTACCATACAGTAATCTAGACAGGAACTGAACTAGAGCCAAGATCTGGCTATGAGTGGTGGGAGGAGCTGCCTAATAGACCCCCTGCTGCTTGTGGATAGACCAGGAAACCTAAACTCTCCCACAGTGGGGTTAAATTCCTGCAGAATTTGTCCAAGTTTCCCTATAGGCATGTGGAAACACATCAGCAGCAGGAGGATGCAGCAAGGTTTGAAAGGCTACAAAAGGCAGCTTGAAAAAACATTCCAAGGCTGGGGAGAGTAGAGCGGTGACCACAGTGAGTAGGGGGCGCTGACCACCTGTGCATGGCGTCACACTTGCAAATACCCATAAGGCTATTGTACCACCTCGCGGGCTCGGCTGCGACCGCCGAGCCGCTCGGATCCGTGCTCGTACTGCGAGTGGTGGCACGAGCCTCTCACGGACCCGGGGGTCACGTCGCTCTGCAAGGGAGTTGGCGTTACATGTGGGAACTTGGGTGAGGAGGTCCACGGCCGGGGCCGCGGTGGTTTGGTTTGGGATGTAAGTTTGTGACGCCAACCACGGGTTGTGATTGTAGACACCACCGCTGTGGTGAAGGTATGGGGGGGCTCCCGGGAGTGGTGTAATGGCGCAGCTAGGTGTTGACCCCATCCGTGGGTAGGGGGGTGTTGGTCCCTGGGCCCGGTTGGCGAGGGCCGGGGTGCAGGGTGAGGTGTTGCGGTGCGGTGCCTGATGGCACTGTTGTACTCACTCTGACACAACACACTGGAGTCTCTGGTAAACCAAACAGAGTAATGAACGGGGCCCGCTACAGCTTCTCCCGGTATAGGTTGGTGGTTTCCTCCTTTCTCCTGCACCTCTGTGTGTAAATGTTTGACTCCTATGCCTAGACACCGGTAGTCCGCTCCCCGACTTGTATATGCCGTAGGAGCCCGTTTGCCCGCAGACGCTGGCCCTTTGGGTCTCTATGCCTTGGCGGTGGCTTTACCCCGTATGGTTGGGCTGTTGTCTTCTAACGGGGCTTGTGTGGGATAGGTCCTTAAGTCCAGTCCGCAATCAGTTGATTTAACTCAGCCCTGTCAGTTCAGGGTTTTGTACTGGGCCTGAGTACCCCTCCTGGTGCTCCGGTTTCCAATCGGTTCCCTGGTTCGGTACCGGCGGGCCACCGCCCGACCCCGGTCCCTACGGTTCCACCGGCTGTACTCCCAGCTCCTGCAGGCGGCCACCACCATCTGCCTCTTTGCCAATGGTGACTGGGCTCTGACCCAGCCACCCAGTAGTCTCTTGGCAGGCCTGGACACAGGACAGCCCGTGAACTTGACTGCTTTCTCCCTCCTCCAGACTACTCTCCACTCGTCCTTGAACTGTTCTGTGTGCTTTCCCGCCTCCAGGCCTGTGAACTCCTTGATGGGCAGAGCCAACCACCTGGCTCCACCCCCCTGGTGTGGACATCAAACCTGGAGGGTGGTGACAAGGTTTTTAGTTTGACTGATATTACCTAATCGGGAGGGGGGTGTGGTGTTGTGTGTGACTACCTGGGATAACCTGACTAGTCAAGGGCGTCACACTATTAAGTTCAATTCAGTAGACCAGTGGTCATTCTGGGTATTGCAGCCCATATTGAGATTGTGAAATATACTGTAGCTGTCTGAACGTATTCACTTGTTCAGCTAACAGTGACCTCCCCCGAGTTTCTATTTGTTCTCAATTGAAAGGAGTGAGAAAGTTGCTGATAATTAAATTTTTCTATCTAAGCACATTTGGCAGCAACATATATATCCATACTATGCCATGTGAACCCCAGGAGACCCAGGGCCGATAATGCTCGAAAGTGATCGGCACCAGAGGCGAGTATAGATGTTGTTAATTTGTTGGGGGCAAACATAGGGCTGAAGAAAGAGGTTGTCCCAGTAGTGGACAACCCTTTTAATGTTAGGATACTGTCCCCTTCCCACTGCTGGAAGAAGTTACTGCCTCAGCCCTGCTTCTCAATCCAGTGAAACAGTGCTGGAACATTGCCTTCTTCAATCAGTGAGTACAGTATGGTAGCCTGGCATGAGAAGTGTGAGGCTGCGGAGGTTCCTTCTTGAACCAAACTTTAAAGATTTCGAATACGTGCGGCTAGAACAGTGTTTCTCAACTCCAGTCCTCAAGACCCACCAACAGATCATGTTTTCAGGTTTTCCTCAATCAGGTTTTCAGGCTTTCATTAATGTTGCACAAGTGATGGAATTATTCCTTATCTAATATTGAGGAAAACCTGAAAAAATGATCTGTTGATGGGTCCTGAGGACTGGAGTTGAGAAACACTGGGCTAGAAGCTTAATACGAATGTAGCAGAAGACAGGTGCCAGTCCTCAAAGAATATACTGTAGTTTCCCACTTCTCACAGTTGACTTTCGCCTGAAAAGCTTGTCTGAACTTTTTTGCATGTCTGGACTAGTGTGTTATTGATATATAGAAAGTAAGCACTTCACTTGGTAGTTGTCTGCCTTGGTCTTATGCCCCACTGATGGAGGTCTATCAGCACTACATACATCTGGGATGGAAGATTTAGCGGCAGGTAGCAGCTCTTCCATCATTATGTTTAGTGTGACCTGGCAGGAACTTATTGGAATCTTTGGGCTCAGTGGTCTAGTGTTAGTAGCGGTATTTGTGGAAGTCTGTGAGGACCCCCTCACTGTATGTACTATAAATAGGCATTAGATATTAGTGTGGAATGGGTCCAGGTTGTAATTAAATTAATAATTGCTGATCCACTGGCTATCATGGTAAATTGTAATTATGAAATAATGTTTGCATATTCCGGTCACTACTAAGGCATCAAGGTAATCTGTCCTACCAGTGTACAGTAGTTGCCATAATGGCTACAGTAAAGTTGTTATAGGTTGTGCCTTTTTGGTAAATTTTAGTTTTCCTCACTATAATGTTATTAAATAAATACAATGGGATTGCCAGATCTGAATGATTCAAATTTCACTGTATACGTAGAAAAATGGTTCAATCTTACTGTAATTTTCTGAAAGACATTTAACCCTTTTAGGACCTGGAAATTTTCGCTTTTTGCACTTTTGTATTTTCTACTCCTTGTTCCAAGACCTATACCATTTTTATTTTTTTTGTTCACATGACCATGTGAGAGCATGTTTTTTCAAGACAAGTTGTAGTTATGAATGTGACTATTCATCTAGCACGCAATGTACTAAAAACATTTTTTGGCCACTAAGCTGACAATGTTTTCCTATATTTTTTTGGTACACAAGACATATTGATTTCTTTTTCTTGCATTGTTTAGGGTACTGTCATGGCTGAAAAACAGTAATTTTGGTGTATCTTTTTATTTTTGCCATTTAACGTATGATTTAAATAGGTATATACCATATTTTCCGTTTTATAAGACGCACCAGATTATAACATTCAAAGGAGGAAAATAGGAAAAATAATTTTCAATGTTAAAATGAGGGTCCGTCTTATAATCCTAGTGTGTCTTATATTTGCTCACCAAGGGGGAGTGGCGGTTGTAGAGCGGCTCAGGAAGGTCACAGGAGGCAGGGTGACGCCTCGGGCTCAGGGGAGGGAGTCTCGCGGCTCAGGAGGGTCAGTGGATGGAGAGTTGGCAATACTGCAAGCTCGTTGGTGTAGCAGTGGCAGGCGGACTGCAGGCTCCATTGAATCGATCGCGGATGACAAAATTGATTTCAAGAAAATGGCCACAGAGATGGTGCGTGCGCAGATAGGACTCTGCTGCCATTTTCTTGAAATCCATTGTGTCAATCTGCACTAGTGCCACCTCCGTGGTTATTTTATTGAAGTCCATCACATTAAACTACTGACGATTCCATGAAACCTGCTGTCAGATCACTTGCGCCCGCCGCATCGTCGTCCTTCTGTCCTGTGACTCTCCTGAGCCGCTCCACTGCAGTGACACCTCCTCCTCTGAGCCCTCAGTTTTGCAGATTCTGCCTCAAGTGACCCCACTTTACCACCACCGCTCTGGTAAGCCATATCCAGATTATAAGACGCACCCCCATTTTACTCCCAGTTTTGAGTGTCTTATAACCCGGCTTTCCCCAAACTGACATGCACTTATGTTCATTAATTGGGGGCTGAAGGAGGAGCAGTGACCAGAGCAGTCCATCAGCCTCTTTGTGACGCCCCTGGACTATCAGGTCGTCACAGGGTACTGCACAAGCTGCCCTTCCGTGCGGTATTCCACCTCCCTCATTGTTCTGGGTCCCTATCTAAATGGTGTTGCCTCCAACAGCAAATCAAATCCTAGATATACCCTGCACCACACCCACAGACACACCAGTGGATGGCTTGAGTGGAATAGAGTCACCCACTTTGAGGGGTCAGGAGGGGGAAGTAAGGAGTGTAGTCAGTCAGTGAGAAGAAGAGAGTTGGGAAGTAGCCCTCGAGCTGTGAGGAGCTCAGAGGAAGTCGGGAGTGGTGGCTCCTGAAGGAACTGTCTAGGTTGCAGACGGTGGACTGGGCCTAGAGGAGTCGGACCCCCGGTCGCAGGGGATTGTGGCGAGGAGCCTGGACCTGTGAAGGACAGCCGACGGCCTAGCACTCTCACCAGTCCGGGACCAAAGGGACGACGGGGTACACAGACCCTAGGTCGGGGAGTAGCTTCAGGTAACCCGATAATTCACCTGAGGAGAACAGAGCTTTCATGATCTGATCCCACCCGCTCCAGAATCGGGGCATTAGCGCAACGAGCGGGATAGTACTTTCCAATCCAAAACGGTCCAGAAAATCCCAAGCGTGAGCCCTGAGAGCAAGCTCCCATACTTAGCCATAGTATGGAGCGGGGGCCCGGCTAGTTCCATGCTACCCGGCCACCAAGTTGAAGTCAAACTAAGTGCCAGGAGGCAGGCCACAGATCACCAGGCAGCACCATTGGGGACAAGACATGGACGAGCTCCCCTCAGCGGCACCGGTATTCAGAGACTTGGTTTGCCCGGTTTTCAGTGTCTGATTATGAACTGAGTGAGTACGAGAGTGACCCCGGCACCCCATGGCACCCCCTCACCGAGTCCTGGGGCATCCCCCCTACCCGTGGAGGGCTACAACACCTTGCTGTCCCACTTCATCACCCTGGGTACTCCCAACAGCAGCGGCGGTACTCCCCAAATTACCGTACACCACGGGTGGCGTCACAAACTACATATCAACTCCCCTGTAGATATCCCCTTTCATTTAAGTGGTCGCACGACCGCTGGGTCCGGAGACCCTCGAGCCACAGCGAACCCGGATCCGAGCAGCTCGGCTGCTTCCACGAGGGTGGCACATCTTCATATAGAAAAACACCTCACATGGGAAAACCTCCTTTCTATTGGAGGAGGCTAATGGACAGTTTTGGCCACTGCTCCTCCTTCAGCAGCCATTTTATGGACAGAAGTGCTAGTCAGTTCGTGTGGGAAGCTGCACTAACAAGAAAAAGTTCACTTTTGTACTATGTACTTTTTTCTTGAAGTCTATATAGCAGCAGAGTCCCTATTATTTCAGGTGAAGTCATAGGGATTCTTCATGTTCATTCTTTTCTGTTTTCCCTTGAATATTAACCGGTAAAGCTTTGTTTGTGTCTTGGACTAGACCAGAAAGCCAAACAGCATTATGATTGACAATAATGAAAATGAAACCCAGTTCAAAAAGTGTTTTCATTTCTTTCATAAGAAAGCTCTACGTGGTACATAATTTCTTGGGGATCTACAAAAATGTCAACAGAAGAAAAAGAATAGCTTGAAAGATAGCAATAAAAGAATTCACAATATGTGAAAGCAGATGCATCAGGGCACACATCTGCTGTCTGATGGAGACCACGTGAATAATAAAAGAAATGCAAATGATGTGAAATCAGCCCTCAGACCCTTAGGAACCAAACTTTGAAGTTCAAAAATCAGTTTAATTCCTTCTTTAACATTTGTCAAATATTCACACTTGTAGGCGCTATTGCCACAAAAAAAATATAGAAAAGACTTTTTTTGGGCAATGTTTGGATTTTAACCCTTTAGTGACACAACAAATTTTAACCTTTAATTTTAACCTTCAGTAAGATTAACATATATTACATATATAAAAGTGTAGGTCTGAAATTAAAGTCATTCAACACTATTATATCCTCCGTCTGTTGCTGCATCTCCGAGTAATTAGCATTTTCCTTCATAGCGCACTTGGGGCATGTGTGCACGCTGCAGAACATGTCTTCACAAAAAACTGCACCTTGTGGCAGAAAAACGTACCTTGTGGCAGAAAATACAACAATAAAGCAAATTTTTTGTGCGTTTTTTTTGTGATTTTTTTTTTTTGCGCATTTTTGTCCCACAAGGTTTTTTTTAGTAAACTGAATTGCTGGAAATACTAAAAAACACTGGACAAAAATGCACAAAGAATTGACATGTTGCAGTTTTTTTGCTCACCAAAAACTTCAAGCAGAAAAAAAAAAATAGTAATGTGTGCACAGCATTTCTGAATTCTCATAGACTTTGCTGGGAGAAGGAAAGACATGCAGTTTTGAGCACCATCTGTACCAAAACACGCCGCAAAAACGCAACATGCGCACACAGCCTTAACAAACCTTTGCCTTTCATGGGTAATTTCCTGGCTAGCATGGAATTAAATTAATTATCTATGGGAAAAGGTTTAAGGTATATAGCATAACTCCCATTAAAATTATAATTATTACAGCAAGTTTAAATCCCACTGCAGCACCAATGATATAATACATGTGAGAAAATATTGATAATCCAAGATTTTTCAAATAGATAAAAATCTTTGCCTCAACACGTCTCTCCATATATTGGTTCATCAAGAGGCTTCCAAATAGTAATGTCCTTATTCTAATGAAGAAGCGCAAAAATGATGATGTGCCGGTATGGAGGATGATGTCAGCAGATACCTGTGCACAACCAGCACAAGGATTATACATTGATGCCATCCATGTGTAATTTTCAAGAACCTCAAAAATGGACAAGTCTCCATTATTATTTTGCAGGCACATAATCATCAAAAAGACATGAACATGTGAACAGCTCTATAGAAACCATGGATTGGACATACTGTATATTTAAAAAACGGACACTTGAATGAAGCCCAATGATTTTTGGGAGACAGAAAGAACAAATGAACAGCAATTCAAGAATTTATTCAAGAAAAACTTTATTCTTCAGGTCACTATGACACCAGACTTGTGCCTTATTCATACAGCGCCTTGCGAAAGTATTTGGCTCCCTTCAAATTTTCAACCTTTTCCCACATTTCAGGCTTCAAACATAAAGATAAAAATTGAAATGTTATGGTGAAGAATCAACAACAAGTGGGACACAATTGTGAAGTTGAACGAAATTTCTTGCTTATTTTAAACTTTTTTTAAAAAAAATAAATAACTGAAAAGTGGGGCGTGCAATATTATTCAGCCTCTTTACTCACTGCAGCAAACTCACTCCAGAAGTTCATTGAGGATCTCTAAATGATCCAATGTTGTCTGAAATGACTGATGATGATAAATATAAGCCACCTGTGTGTAATCTAGTCTCCGTATAAATGCACCTGCTCTGTGATAGTCTCAGTGTTCTGTTTAAAGCACAGAGAGCATCATGAAGACCAAGGAACACAACAGGCAGGTCTGTGATACAGTTGTGGAGAAGTTAAAAGCCGGATTTGGTTACACAAATATTTACAAAACTTTAAACATCTGAAGAAGCACTGTGCAAGTGATCATATTGAAATGGATGGTGTATCATACCACTGCAAATCTACAAAGACCCGGCCGTCCATCTAAACTTTCATCTCAAACAAGGAGAAGACTGAGATTCAGCCAAAAGGCCCATGATCCCTCTGGTTGAACTGCAGAGATCCACAGCTGAGGTGTGAGAGTGGCAAGAATAAAGCCATTACTCAGAGATATCCATAAAAAGTGTTGTTTAAAGTTTGCTATAAGCCACCTACGAGACACACCAAACATGTGGAAGAAGGTGCTCTGGTCAGATGAAATCAAAATTGAACTATTTGGGCACAATGCCAAACGATATGTTTGGCGTAAAAGCAACACAGCTCATCACCCTGAACACACCATCCCCACTATCAAACATGGTGGTGGCAGCATCATGGTTTGGGCCTGCTTTTCTGCAGCGGGGACAGGGAAGATGGTTAAAATTGATGGGAAGATGGATTTAGCCAAATACAGGACCATTCTTGAAGAAAACCTGTTGTAGTCTGCAAGAGACCTGAGACTGGGATGGAGATTTGTCTTCCAACAAGACAATGAACCCAAATATAAAGCAAAATCTACAATGGAATGGTTCATAAATAAACGTATCTAGGTGTTAGAATGGCCAAGTCAAAGTCCAGACCTGAATCCAATCGAGAATCTGAGGAAAGAGCTGAAAACTGCTGTTCACAAACGCTCTGCATCCAACCTCACTCAGCTCGAGCTATTTGCAAAGGAAGAATGGGGAAGAATTTCAGTCTTTCAATGTGCAAAACTGAAAAATAAGGAGCGCTGATAGTGTAATACCAACAGATCAGTGAGGTAGATCAGGAAAAATACACTCACCTGAAAAGGTTGTGATAGTCACAACCACTGAAAGAGCATAGGATGATGGCGTCTGCTGCAGCCTCACGTGGATGTGCATACAAATCAGAGTGAAGAGGGGGTTAATGCCGTGCATCAGCCAAAATGAAGATGTAGCACGTTGTTGATACACTATGTTGATGCACTGGTCCTGAAGAAGAGGTATATCCTCGAAACGCGTGGACCGATGGAATAAAAGAATATGTTTATAACATCAACGTGCTACATCTTCATTTTGGCTGATGCGCGGCATTAACCCCCTCTTCACTCTGATTTGAATGTGCAAAACTGATAGAGACATACCCCAAACGACTTGCAGTGCAGCAAATGGTGGCGCTACAAAGTGTTAACTTAAAGGAGACAAGTAATATTGCACACCCCACTTTTCAGTTATTTATTTTTTTTATAAAAGTTTACAATAAGCAATACATTTCGTTCAACTTCACAATTGTGTCCCACTTGTTGTTGATTCTTCACCATAACATTAACATTTTTATCTTTATGTTTGAAGCCTGAAATGGGGGAAAAGGTTTAAAAATTGAAGGGAGCCGAATACTTTCGCAAGGCACTGTATATCTGTGTTTCATGTACATATTAAATCTATATTTTTTTACAGCTAGATCACATACCCATTCTAGTCTATGGGGTTGTTCACATGTCTGTGTGTTTTCATGAACAGTGTGTGCAAAAATCCTGAAGACTCTGCATCTCCTGGCAGAAAAACACCCAAGAATGCGTCAAAACCACATCACATTTTTGGTGTGTTTTTCTGCGAGAAGATGCAGATGTGGTGCAAATTTGTGCAACATATTTCTGAACCAAATCTGCATCTCCTTTCAGAAAAACGCATCAATTGCGCATTGCATTTTTGGTGCGTTTTTCTGTTAGGAGATGCAGATATTCTACAACCAAATACTCAATGTGAGCACATAGCTCAAGTCGGTAATCCGGCATTGAGTTCACCTTAGTTGACTTGAAAGAGTTAACCTGATGTGAGTTCACTGAGTTCATTGACTTTACCTGAGGTCACAGCTGGCATTCTGTGGGACCTGCCAGCTGTGATCTCAGGTGAGCTCACTGACGTCACTGCTTATAGCTGCGACTCTGTCATTGTGTCCCTGATGCCGCAGTGCTTGGTTGCATTTTCTAATATGACTGCACACAGTGACCTCAGATGTATCAGAGCCGGGAATGTCATGGGACGTTGTGTTTTTGGATAAGTCAGACCTGCAGGGTGTTTTGGGGGTTAATAAATTGAAGAAAGGCAGGTGTTTGGGTTTTTGCTTAATTAAAGGATTTTTTTCTGTTTTGTTTTTATATTTGTTTTCTTACCAATTAGTAATGGTGGTTTTATAGACCCCTACCCATTACTAACCTCGGGCTTGATGACGTCTGACCACAGATCCAACTGACAAAGATCTGAGACATTAGTGCAGATGGTTTCCTCCTTTTGAGTCTGTGAAACTTTGGAAGAAGAAATGTGTTCCAGCTCACCGCTCTGGTGTGTAAGTCTGAGGAGTAGACCAGCTGATCCTGCACGGAAATCCCAGGCACAAGGGGATAATAGCAGATACAAAGTAACAAAATCCAGCAGATCACAGGCAGATGAACTAAAAACTTCCCTTTATTTTCATCGCTTTAAAAATGGATAGACAGCATCCACAAGGTACAGTTCAGCCAACGCGTTTCGACATAACGCAGTGTCGTTAGATATCCATGAATAAGAACTAACGATACTGCGTTATGTCGAAACGCGTTGGATGAACTGTGCCTTGTGGATGCTGTCTATCCATTTTTAAAGCGATGAAAATAAAGGAAAGTTTTTAATTCATTTGCCTGTGATCCGCTGGATTTTCGTTACTTTGTATGTGAAACTTTGGAGCAGACCTCTGATGCCCATGGAATAGAATGTGTGCAATGCTCTGCAGACTAACCCAACTGCAGTGCCCCACAATCAGTTGGGCGGCTGAAAAGTTGTGACGCTGGGGGAAACAAGGGTAATTGCGGTGCAACCTTTGAGAACTGTAGTGTATGTGATTTTGAGGTGGAAGAACACGAAGAGAAAGAACTTGATGCAGTGCTTGCTATCCAGTATAGCACATAATCTTTATGGCTCTCATCTACAAGTTGTACTGCTGTGTGGTGGCCAAAGAAATTGAGTCGAGTAGCCCATCCAGTAACAGAAGTTGTCAGTTGTCTTTGGATTGGATGAGCCGGTGTTTCTTCAGTAGCGCTTTCAGTAGCATTAGCACCTACTCTACGTAGACCTCCAACATTACACCCATTCCCTTTTCCACCATGACCGTGGGATTTCCAGCTCATGTTTGATGTACCATTCCCTTCTTTTAAACAGCTGTTACACAACCGTAGGTCCAGGGCTGTATTTTGCCTTCGTGCTGCCCTAGGCACTTTAAGTGGTCGCGCCCCTTAGTGACAACGTAACACTATGAGTTTTCGCACACGACATCTGTTTTAGGCAGATCTACTCTGTAAAACACTTGGAAAAGTATCAATGAGAAACGAAGGGCATTAACCCCCCCCCCAATGGGGATCACCACAGGCACATCAAAACATAGCATGAGTATAAAATATTCCCACCACACCGTCCCCACTTATATACTGTGACTGTCACACTGCCCCTAATAAACTACACACTACCCTCCCTTATAAATTATACCCACCACACCTTCCTCAATTCTGAAATATGATCTGTACATTGACCTCACATCATGTTGCCCCCTCCTCACAATGTCCCATGCATGCTGCCCCCTCCTCACAATGTCCCATGCATGCTGCCCCCTCCTCACAATGTCCCATGCATGCTTCCCCCTCCTCACAATGTCCCATGCATGCTGCCCCCTCCTCACAATGTCCCATGCATGCTGCCCCCTCCTCACAATGTCCCATGCATGCTGCCCCTCTCCATGAGCTCCTAATGCTGCCTTCCTTTTTTCCATAATGACACCTCCATGCTGCCCCATTCATCATACTAAGACCACCACACTAACGCTTATGCTGAGACACCCCCACACACACACACTACTTCACTCTTGATATTGACTCCCCTACATTGCTCCACTCCATACTGAGCCAACACATGCTGCCCCTTCTCTATAATGAGCTCCCAATGCTGCCCCCCTCTCATTCTGAGTCCTTACACTCCCCCCATCGATTTTGTCATTGCACTATCCCTCAACCCTTGTCCTCTGTCTCTAGCATTGGCCCCTCTCTCCCATTCCCCCAGCAGCAGCCTCTCTCCCCAGCCTTCAGCAGCAGCCTCTCCCCCAGCATCAGCCTCTCTTCCCCAGCCCCCCCAGCATCAACCTCTCTCCCCCCAGCGTCCCCCAGCATCAGCTTCTCTCCCCCCAGCCTCCCCCAGTTTCAGCCTCTCTCCCCCAGCTTTCCCCAGCATCAGCCTCTCTCCCCCAGCTTCCCCCAGCATCAGCCTCTCTCCCCCAGCTTCCCCCAGCATCAGCCTCTCTCCCCCAGCTTCCTCCAGTATCAGCCTCTCTGCCCCCAGCATCAGCCTCTCTGCCCCCAGCATCAGCCTCTCTTCTCCCAGCCTCCCCCAGCATCAGCCTCTCTCCTCCCAGCCTCCCCCAGCCTCAGCCTCCCCCCTCCCAGCCTCTCCCAGCATCAGCCTCCCCCAGCATCAGCCTCTCTCCTCCCAGCCTCCCCCAGCATCAGCCTCCCCCAGCATCAGCCTCTCTTCTCCCAGCCTCCCCCAGCATCAGCCTCTCTCCTCCCAGCCTCCCTCAGCATCAGCTTCCCCCTCCCAGCCTCCCCCAGCATCAGCCTCCCCCAGCATCAGCCTCTCTCCTCCCAGCCTCCCCCAGCATCAGCCTCCCTCAGCATCAGCCTCCCTCTTCCCAGCCTCCCCCAGCATCAGCCTCCCCCAGCATCAGCCTCCCCCCTCCTAGCCTCCCCCAGCATCAGCCTCTCTCCTCCTAGCCTCCCCCAGCATCAGCCTCTCTCCTCTGAGCCTCCCTTAGCATCAGCCTCCCTCCTCCCAGCCTCCCCCAGCATCAGCCTCCCCCAGCATCAGCCTCCCCCCTCCCAGCCTCCCCCAGCATCAGCCTCCCTCCTCCCAGCCTCCCCCAGCATCAGCCTCCCCCTCCCAGCCTCCCCCAGCATCAGCCTCCCTCCTCCCAGCCTCCCCCAGCATCAGCCTCCCCCAGCATCAGCCTCCCTCAGCATCAGCCTCCCTCCTCCCAGCCTCCCCCAGCATCAGCCTCCCTCCTCCCAGCCTCCCCCAGCATCAGCCTCCCCCAGCATTAGCCTCTTTCCTCCCAGCCTCCCCCAGCATCAGCCTCCCTCAGCATCAACCTCCCTCCTCCCAGCCTCCCCCAGCATCAGCCTCCCCCCTCCCAGCGTCCCCCAGCATCAGCCTCCCTCCTCCCAGCCTCCCCCAGCATCAGCCTCCCCAAGCATCAGCCTCCCTCCTCCCAGCCTCCCCCAGCATCAGCCTCCCCCAGCATCAGCCTCCCTCCTCCCAGCCTCCCCCAGCATCTGCCTCCCTTCTCCCAGCCTCCCCCAGCATCAGCCTCCCTCTTCCCAGCCTCCCTCAGCATCAGCCTCCCTCCTCCCAGCCTCTCCCAGCATCAGCCTCCCCCAGCATCAGCCTCTTTCCTCCCAGCCTCCCCCAGCATCAGCCTCTCTCCTCCCAGCCTCCCCCAGCATCAGCCTCCCCCAGCATCAGCCTCCCCCCTCCCAGCCTCCCCCAGCATCAGCCTCCCCCAGCATCAGCCTCCCTCCTCCCAGCCTCCCCCAGCATCAGCCTCCCCTAGCATCAGCCTCTCTCCTCCCGGCCTCCAACAGCATTAGCCTCAGCCTCCCTCCTCCCAGCCTCCCCCAGCGTCAGCCTCCCCCAGCATCAGCCTCCCCCCTCCTAGCCTCCCCCAGCATCAGCCTCCCCCTCCCAGCCTCCCCCAGCATCAGCCTCCCCCCCTCCTAGCCTCCCCCAGCATCAGCCTCCCCCAGCATCAGACTCTCTGCTCCAGGGCCCGCTGTCATATTCCTGGCTCACGTGAGTATCCTCTTCTGACACCGGCTTCCATCGCGGCGTCCTGCTGTGAGCTCTGCATGTGAAATCCACACAACATTGGATGCAGCACAGAGGAAGGAGCTGATTGGCGCGCCTGCGACCCCGGAAGTGCAGGCGCCGGCAGTTCCAGGGTCAATCAGCTCTCTGTGCCCAGCCGCCGCAGTTTGTCTGCATTCGCGTCTTAATTGATGCGGATACAAATAAATGGAGGTGCGCCTCTCCCCCCTCCCCCCTCCGAAAATACAGCGGATTTAATGGATATGTAAAAAAAAAAAAAAAATTTAATTTTTTTTTTTTTACTGCTAGAAGGTGCCGCCCCCCCGCATCCTGCCGCCCCAGGCACGGGACCACGGGTGCCTAATGGTAAATATGGCCCTGCGTAGGTCCACAACAGTCAGTCACCTGTCACTAAATTAACAATGACAATTTAGATGATGAAATGGCAATGTATGCCTACACCACAGATTTTAAAATCTCTATTTAAATGATGAAATTGCATTTTTTTTGCCTAGACCACAGATTTTGCAATCTCTATTTAGATGATGGAATGGCAATTTGGAGCTGGCACACATACTTTGCAATCACAAATGCAAAGCCAAATTGTGGCACACAGCTTATCGTACACTGCACGCCCCTGCACTTCCTTATTCTACACTATCACACACTTATCAATTTGAACTAGCTAAAATTATACCCCCTAGCTAAGCTAACTCTCTGTCTAGCAGCAGCACCACCCTCCCTAAGCTGTAGCAATCACAAAGTGGCACCGACGCCGCATGTCATCTTTTTATAAGCAGAGAGACATGTGACTTAGGCAGCCAATGACACAAACCCTTTGTGTCTGAACATTGTGGATGTTTTCTGTGCTCTGACTGGTTACCGGAACATCCACACATAAAGTTAAGAAAAAAAAACAGTCTGCCGCTCCCCTGACCTCTCCCCATCCCCTCCACTCATCAAAAACATCCCCCCAATCATCATACAGCACCACAATCCTAGCCAAAGTGATAATAAGGTAGAAGAAAGGCATTTGTTCAACTGCAAACAGTTACCGAACAAAGCCAATCTTTGCCGATTTTTGAGAAAAGCGCTCTTCCATCTGAACATGAATCCGAATGGGCAAGGCTCATACCGAATTTGAAATTGGCAAAACTTTTTCTTACAAAATCACTCATCTCTGATCAGGAGCAGGACCAGGAACAGGAGTCAGGCGTATCCACCATTAGAAGTATCCCTGAGATTAGGGATAGCATAGGGTCACCTAGCATGAGAAACAGCATAGGGGCCCCTCTTCCTCGTTATCTAACATGTCACATCATGACACTCCTCGATTCAAAAAACTTATTGTCTGCAATGACCCTGCTGTAACCTCACCATCACCGGCGCAACCGAAACCCCAAAACCTGCTGTCTACCTCCACATTATCCTTTAGACCGAAAGCCATCAAGGACAGGTCCTGTCACCTCTGTTCCAGTTTGACATGGTTAGTTTTTTTCATTGTAATTTGTATTTTATACTGTATGTTATTCCATTTTAATATGTACAGCACCATGGAAACAATGGAGTTCTAAATAATAATAGTAGTAATAATAATAATAATAATAATAATAATAATAATAATAATAATTAATAATGACATGAGTAATTAACATTAAAGACACCATCACTGGAGGACTAAATGACTGATGATGATAAATATAATCCACCTGTGTGTAATCTAGTCTCCGTATAAATGCACCTGCTCTGTGATAGTCTCAGTGTTCTGTTTAAAGCGCAGATAGCATCATGAAGACCAAGGAACACAACAGGCAGGTCCGTAATACTGTTGTGTTGAAGTTTAAAGTCGGATTTGGTTACAAAAACATTTCCAAAACTTTAAACATCCCATGAAGCATTATGCAAGCGATCATATTGAAATGGAAAGAGTATCATACCACTGCAAATCTACCAAGACCCGGCCGTCCATCCAAACTTTCATCTCAATCAAGGAGAAGACTGATCAGAGATGCAGCCAAGAGGCCCATGATCACTCTGGATGAACTGCAGAGATCTACAGCTGAGGTGGAAGAGTGGCAAGAAGAAAGCCATTTCTCAAAGATATCCATAAAAAGTGTCGTTTAAAGTTTGCCACAAGCCACCAAGAAGACACACCAAACATGTGGAAGAAGGTGCTCTGGTCAGATAAAATCAAAATCAAACTATTTGGGCATAATGCCAAACGATATGTTTGGCGTAAAAGCAACACAGCTCAGCACCCTAAATACACCATCCCCACTGTCAAACATGGTGGTGGCAGCATCATGGTTTGGGCCTGCTTTTCTTCAGCAGGGACAGGGAAGATGGTTAAAATTGATGGGAAGATGGATTTGGCCAAATACAGGACCATTCTTGGGGAAAACCTGTTGTAGTCTGCAAAAGACCTGAGACTGGGATGGAGATCACTTGAGGACTAGGGACCATTGGTGTAGTGATGCTCGATCAGTATGGGGTTGAATAGGACTGTATTGCTTATTTCATTATTTTATCACCTTTCCATCTGTGATTTAATTTATTTTTTAAATTCTAGACACTTCATTAAGAAAACCAATTCCTATTTAGATTTCCCATCTCCGACTACTAGAATTTAAAT
Source organism: Anomaloglossus baeobatrachus (assembly GCF_048569485.1). NCBI lineage: Eukaryota > Metazoa > Chordata > Amphibia > Anura > Aromobatidae > Anomaloglossus > Anomaloglossus baeobatrachus. Next base: position 317,939,862 of record NC_134357.1, read on the forward strand.
GTAAGATTAAATACCAGGTTTGTAACAAAGTTTTCTAAGCGTGTATATGTTTATATCAAATTTATATTGCATAAGAGCAATTTTAATAATAGCTAGTGCATCACTTTAATGGGTTCTTAGTCATCCAGCCAATATTTGCTTTCATTGAGTGTTTATAACAACACTGGTTTATGGATATATGAAAGCTAGTTTGGCTTCTATTGGTCAGTTCACCTTTTGGAAAACAGTACTTTGTTTATCACTTAGCTGAATTATATACTTCAGAACAGGTTATAAATTATCTTCTACAGACCTTGAACCCAAAATAAAGAAGAAATATCTATGCCTTTGGACTGAACAATTTCTTAGTCAGACTTACTATATACACATAAAATTATTATCTGCTAAAAGAAGAGGAATACTCTTGTCTATAGCGCCAACCTATTTTGCAGTGCATTATAATTCACAGGGGGCCTGTACAGACAATACCATTATAGAGTACGAAAAAGCAACATGTGATTTATTCAAAACATAACCTTTTAATTGGGGTTCTACTAAGGCCTCTTTCACACGTCCCTGAAAAACACGCACGTTTTTCACGGACGCATCAGAGGTGCGTTTTGCCCTCTGTTAGCCGTGTGTATGGGCGTCGTATGTTCTCCGTGTGTTATCATGATAACACACGGAGAGCGGGAACTTTCTGACCACCTGTCCCTGGCGTCGCTGTCCATGGTGCTGATCTTCGGTCTCCGGTCCTGCCAACTCCCCGCTGCTGCTGCTTCCGGCTGCAGTGAAGTGAATATGCAATGAGCATAATGAGCGGCGGTCGGCAGCAACTGACAGCAGCAGCAGAGACAGGAGGGCAGGAGAAGGTGAGTAATGTTTTTTTTTTTCACACAGACCCATGTCTTTTCTCAGGTGCATGTCACACAAAACACATCCGTGTGGTCCGTTTGCATTACGTGTGACACGTTTGCGTTCCGTGTGACACCCGTGATGCCGGAGAGAAAACGGACATGTCGGCGTGTGGAGCACACGGACACACGTAAATACGGAACGGACACACGTTCTGTGCTAAAATACTTACGTGTATCCAAAACAATAGGAATACAAAAGTCTACAAGTGTACGTGTCTCCGGTACGTGAGAAAACTGCCAAACACGTACCAGAAGCACGTACGTGTGAAAGAGGCCTAAAATAGATACACACAGTGATCCAACAACCATTTAAAAACCTGAAATTGGTTCGGCCATACACATGATTCAAATACCACGGCACTACTAATTTCAAAGAGAGAGGGGATTGGCTGTCCGCTCAAAACAACAAAAGAGCAAGAGAATGATGAGATCTAAATAAGATGTGTACAGATAGGCACTATGCTTGCTGAATTTATCATTCCAAGGTTATACTGATGTATATGGTGTGTTTTTACTAGTCATTTCTAAATATCTATAGCTCCTTAGACATCAATGGATGTGTCAGTACCCATCTATAAAATAACCACACAGCATATAACAGTGTATAGGCACACCAGGTGCCAACCACAACCACCCTAGAACGTAATTAGTGCCCTGTAATTTTACTTTCTAAATGGTAACAGTACCTATTAATGCCAGACATATCATGTGAAAGATATTAAAGGGAACCTGTCATCAGAAATTTACCTGTAAACCTAAACGTTTCCCCCTCTGCAGCTCCTGGGCTGCATTCTAGGAAGCTTCCTATAGTTTTTGTGACCCCTTTTATACCAAAATAAATGCTTTATAAACTTGTACCCTTTCGTATGCAAATTTTGAAAATTATCCATGGGGGCAGGCTGCTTGGTGTCCGTTGCTGTCCTCCTGCCGATTTACGCTGCCCCCGAACGCTGAATTTCAAACCTCAGGACGCCGCCCCTGGGCGCCCGTGGTCCCGCGCATGCGCTGTGCGACTGTAGCGGTGCCGTGCACTGTGTGCACGTGTGACCGCTGGTGACGCTTTGCGCGGGCCCGATGTTATGGGCAACGCTGTGAGTGTCATCAGCAAGTGCCGCCCATAACCTCGTGACCGCACTTTCCCCTATTCCTCCAGCGTTCTGCGCAAGCGCTCGCTGGCCAGATGATCGGACGTCACCTCCTTCCCATCCTGCTCAGCAGCAGGAAATAGATGGGAGGAGCGGATGGAGCAGGAGAGCATAGGTTACGGGGAGACACGGCGAGCATCTGAGCGACGTACACAATAAAAAAAAAACATGTAAAATCAGTCACACATTGTCTTCTGCAACGTCAAAAGCACTAAACGTTATTTTTTTTTTTGTCTCCAACTCGCTGACTCTCCCCCTGTGTCTATATCTCTACCTTCACACTCTTTTTTTTCTGTTTTTCTCACTCCGTTTCACTCTTTGTATTTGTCTATTTCTCTTTATATATCCCTCTCTTTCTCTCTATCCCTCTATATTTCTATTTCTTTCTCTGTCTTCTTCTCTCTCTGTTTCACTGTTTGCATTTCTCTGTTTATTTCTCTCTCTTTCTCTATTATTTTTCTCTATCTCTTTCTCTATCCCTCTCTCTTTTTCTTTCCCCCTCTTTTTCCCCCTCTCCCCCCCCCTCTTTCCCCCTCCCTCTCTTCCCCCCCCTCTTTTCACCCCCCTCTCCCCCCCCTCTTTCACCCCCTCTCCCACCCCCTCTTTTTCCCCCCTCTTTTTCCCCCCTCTTTCTCTATCCCCCTCTTTTCCCCCCTCTTTTTTCCCCTCTCTTTTCTTCCATCTTTTTCCCTCTCACTCTGTTGCACTCTTTGCATTGCTCTGTTTATTTCTCTCTCCTCTTTCACTCTATTTCTCTCTCTTTCTATTTCTCTCTATCCCTCTCTTTCTCTTTTTTTCTCTCTTTCTCTATCCCTCTCTAACACCTCTCTTTTTACCTCTCTTTATCACTCTGTTTCACTATTTGCATTTATTTCTATGTCTATTTCTCTCTTTTTCTCTCTATCCCTCTCTCTATCCCTCTATTTCGCTATCTTACTCTATCCCTCTCTTTCTATTTCTCTTTCTTTTTCTCTCACTCCATTTCACTCTTTGTATTTCACTGTCTATTTCTCTTTCTCTGTCTTTCAATCTATCCCTTTCTTTCTATATTTTTTTTCTTTCTCTATCCCTCTCTATATATATCCCTTTATCTCTCTCTCATTCTGGTTTTCTCTCTCTTTTTCTCTCTTTCTCACTCTGTTTCACTCTTTGTATTTATGTCTGTTTATTTCGTTCTCAATCTATTCGTCTGTTTCGTGCAATTTCTCTTTCTCTCTTTTTTTCTGTCTCTTTTTTTCTTTCTATCTCTTTTTCTCTCTCCCTCTGTTTCACTCTGTTTGTATTTCTTTGTTTTTTTCTCTCTCTGTGTCTATCCCTCGCTTTCTGTATATCTTGCCCTTTATTTGTCTGTCTCTCTCTTTGTCTCTATTGCTCTCTGTATCTCACTATTTCTCTTTATTTCTCTTTCTATGTTGCTATCTCTGTCTCTCTCTTTTCCCCTCTCTATTTCTATCTCTCTTTCTCTCTCTGTGTATCTCTCTATCTCAATGTTTCTGTGTGTGTCTCTCTGTGTGTCTCTTTCTCTCTATCATTTTATCTGTCTATTGACGGCAAAGTAGCGGAAGGCAAGTTTGTTACATTGCAAGCAGAAGAGAAGAACAGAAGAGAAGAAAAGAGAAAAGTAAAATAAAAATAAATACACAACTATAAGCACATATACGCCAAGAAATAATAAAATATTAATGTTATTGCACATCTCTCCTTTTTGTTAGATCTATCCTTCATATTTATCCCTCTCTATTAACCTATATCTCTACACCGATATGTCTCTCTACCTCTGTCTATATCTCTCGCTCCCTATATATGTCCCTGTTACCTTCTATATTTCTTTCTATCTTTCTCTGTCGCACTCTCTGTCTCTTTCTCCCTCTCTATCCAGTTTTAAATTCATGTCTCTTTTTCTCTTTCTCTCTATCTTTATTACGCTCACTCTTTCTCTCTGTCACTCTCTTTGTCTATTTCTCCATCTCTCTGTCTATATCTCTCTCTGTCTCTATTTCTCTTTCTCTGTCACTCTCTATTTCTTTCTCTCTGTCGCTCTGTCTCTTTTTCCCTCTCTTTTTATATTCATGTCTCTCTATTTCTCTCTTTTTCTATATCCCTCCTCTCTATTTCTCTTTCTCTCTCTCTTTCTCCCTCTCTATCTCTGTCTACATCTTTCTCTCTTTCTCTATTTTTCTCTCTCACTATTTCTCTCTATTTCTCTCTCTTTGTTGCGCTCTCTCTGTCTTTCTCTTTCTCTGTCGCTTTCTTTTTCTCTCGCTCTCTTTCTATATTTCTCTGTCTATCACTATTTCTCTCTTTCTATTTCACTTTCTGTTTTTCTCTCTCTGTCTCTCTGTGTCTGTCTCTCTGTGTCTGTCTTTCTGTCTGTCTCTGTGTCTGTCTCTGTGTGTGTCTCTCTTTCTCTCTATCATTTTATCTGTATATTGACGGCAAAGTAGCGGAAGCCAAGTTTGTTACATTGCAAGCAGAAGAGAAGAACAGAAGAGAAGAAAAGAGAAAAGTAAAATAAAAATAAATACACAACTATAAGCACATATACGAAAAGAATTAATAAAATATTAATGTTTTTGTTAGATCTATCCTTCATATTTTTCCCTCTCTATTAACCTGTATCTACACCCATATGTCTCTCTACATCTGTCTATATTTCTCGCTCTCTATATATGTCTCTGTTACCTTCTATATTTCTTTCTATCTTTCTTTCTCTGTTGCGCTCTCTTTCTCCCTCTCTATCTATCTTTATATTCATGTCTCTTTTTCTCTCTCTCTTTCTCTATTTCTCTTTCTCTATTTCTCTGTTGCTCTTTCTCTATCGCTCTCTCTCTTTCTCTCGCTTCTTGTCTCTCTGTCTATCTGTCTCTCTTTCTCCCTCTCTCTCTCCGTCTCAATTTATCTCTTTCTCTCTCTTTTTCTCTGTCTCTCACTATTTCCTTCTCTCTCTCTCTCTATTTCTATTTCTCTTTCTCCATCTTTCTTTATCTTTGTTGCTCTCTCTCTATTTCTTTCTCTCTCGCTCTCTCTGTCGCTTTCTCCCTCTCTTTGAATATTCATTTCTCTTTCTCTCTCTATCTCTCTCTTTCTCTCTATCGCTCTCTCTCTTTCTCTCGCTCCTCTCTCTGTCTATCTTTCTCTCTTTTTCTCTGTCGCTCACTATTTCTCTTTCTTTCTCTTTGTCAATCTTTTTTTATCTTTGTCGCTCTTTCTCTGTTTCCCTCTCTCTATTTATCTCGCTCTCTCTCTCTCTTTCTACCTCGATCTCTTTTTATATTGATTTCTCTTTCTCTATCTTTCTCTCTCTCTTTTCGCGCATTTTGATACAAACCAAAGTAAAGGCATAAGGCTGGTATTCTCACACTGGGGAGCCCCACGTTATGGGGAGCCACCCACCCTGATAATTTCAGCCATCAGGTGCACGGAATTGCCGCATCCATTAGATGCGACAGTCCTGGGACTCTACCAGGCTCATCCCCAATTGCCCTGTTGCGGTGGCAAGAACGGTAATAAGGAGTTAATGGAAGTAGACCATAGCTGCCATCAAGTCCTAGGTTAATCATGGCAGGCGTCTTCCCGAGATACCTTTCATGATTAACCTTTAAATTACATAAAATACAAACACACATCCCAAAAAAACCTTCATTTTGAGTAAAAAACAAAAAAAAATCCAACCCTCTTTAACCACTTTATTAACAACCAAACACCTTGCCAGGTCCGGCGTAATCCTCACGACGTTACACGACGCTCTCAGCTATGTTACATGAAACTGACAGGAGCGGTCACACACCATACCACTCTCTGTCAGCTTCACGCAGCAACTTAAGTGAGCCAGGTATATATATATAATGGTTTTAACTTTAGTTGGTTAGGGACCGGTCCAGATGGGTACACCATGACGAGGTGGGACGGCTTCTTACCTTTTTGCAAAAATGTATATACTAAGTACCCTGTTATTAAGCACTTGCATTTTATTCATTATTATTCAGGGTATTTTTCATACAAATTTTCTCTTTGCTTTTTTCTTGTCTAAAGGCTGCCATTTACATGCTTGGAACGTGCATGTTGTCACGCTCCCCGGGCCCCGACGCCGTTCCCCACTCACCGCTCCGGCCCCCGGGTTCCCTGCCTCCTGCCACACGTCCTCCTCGGCACCCTCCAGGCTCCCGGGCTCCCGTTCCCGGCGCTCCTCGCGACCCAGGACACCCTGTCTGTCTCCCCTGCATCCTCGGCACCGCTCCCTCCTCTGGCCTCCGGCACCCGGGCATCGCGCATGCGCATTAGGGCGCGCGCGCGGTCATTGACCTCCTCTTAAAGACCCAGCACTCCTAAACAGGATATTGCATCAGTCAGGGTCAGGTATATTAGGAGCTTCCTGCCTCTAGGGCGTCGCCTGTTCTACGAGTTCTGTAGCTAGGAGTTCAGGTCCCCTTTGCTGTGCCTTGTTTTCACTTTATGTCTTCCACAGAACCAGTTTTACCAAGCAAACCTGGTCCTGACCATAACCTGTCCGAGTGGTCCTATGGGGACTGTCAGCTGAGACGCCACCATCTTCTGCAGTCTGAATCTGCCTTCTACCCTCGGCTTCACCTGGTGACCTCAGCCTCCTCTACCGGTTGGACTCTGCTCACGTCTGACATCTCTACCTGCCACCGGTACCCGGGCACCGTCATCCCACCTGGCACCAGGAACTCTTTGTCCCCAGGGACTTCCTCATTCCAGCTTCCGGAAAGGACTCTGACCTTATCCCGCTTAGTGCTCCGGCAACCGTGCACTTAGGCCCTCTGGTGGGGTGACCGGACAGTCCCTGTATAGGGGTTAGCTCTGTGTTGCTTCACTGGGGGAGTCCGGTGCACGGCCCAGAGGATCCACCACCCGGGCGTAACAGATAGAACAGGCCATGGATCCCGCCGAAGCTTTAGTGGCTCAGTTGGCCGGATTGCAGCAGGAGCTGGTCTGTCAACGCGAAACCGAATCCCGTATGCTGGCCTTCATGACGTCAGTAGACACCCGCCTGAACACGCTGCAAGCAACCGCCACGTCCCTATCAACCCCAGCCACGTCCACGACCTCCGCAGGAGCCGCCACCGAGACCTCAAGACTCCGACTGGCTTCTCTGCCCCGGTACGCCGGGGATCCCAAGACCTGCAGGGGGTTCTTGAACCAGTGCTCTCTCCACTTCAAACTGCTGCCGCGCCTCTTCGCTTCTGACCAGGCCAAGGTAGCCTTCATAATGTCCCACCTGGACGGCGAGGCACTGGCGTGGATGAATCCCTTGTGGGAGAAGGAAGATCTCGTAACCAACAACATCCGTGACTTCCTGCATGCCTTCCGGGCCACCTTTGACAAACCAGGACGCGCCTCCATGTCGGCTGCCTCGCTACTCAGGCTACGCCAAGGGACTTTGACAGTGGGACAGTATGCCATCCGGTTTCGCACCCTAGCCTCTGAACTAGGGTGGAACAACGAAGCCCTGACTGCAGCCTTCTGGGAGGGGTTTACCGGTCATATTAAGGACGAGCTGGCTGGTCGCGATGTTCCCCCCACCTTGGACGCTCTGATCACCCTCGCAACCAGGATAGACCTCCGCTTTCAGGAACGCTCCAAAGAGATGTCCTGTGAGAAATGCCCAGTAAGGCATCCTGATTCTTCTCTGAAGTGTACCGCTTCTTCGCCTGCGCTCTATGGCTCCTCCACTCATGAGCCCATGCAAGCTGACCGGCTGCGGTCATACAAACAACGCCGAGCGGAATGACTCACCAAGGGCCTCTGCTTCTACTGCGGAGACGGCGCACACTTGGTGCGTGTCTGTCCAGAGAAACCGGGAAACCCCAAAGCCTAGGGTTGGTAGGAGAGGCCACCCTAGGTACCGGGAAGCTCTCAGACCCCGTTACATGGACTGTTCAAGTGACAACAGAGGAGACTCGCTTCACGGCAGAGGCATATCTCGATTCCGGGGCAGCAGGCAACTTCATCCACCAGGCCACGGTAGACCAGTACCAGGTACCTGTCACCCCGCTGAAGACACCCCCTGTGACACCGTCCTATTTGTCACCAAACCTGTGAAACTGCGTATCGGTGCGCTACACACCGAAGACATTGCCTTCTATGTTCTTCCGCGCATGTCTCATCCGCTTTTGCTGGGATTACCCTGGTTACGGATACATGAACCCACGGTCAGCTGGCGTACTGGAGAAATCATCCGCTGGGGCCCATCTTGTCATGAGAACTGCCTCCAGTCAGTCCAGCCCGTCCGTCGTCCTCCGGCCCCGGAATCCCTACCTGGCCTACCGCCCGCCTACTGGTCCTTCGCGGATGTGTTTGACAAAAAGGAGTCGGAGGTCTTACCTCCACATCGACCCTACGACTGTGCCATCGACCTCCTGCCAGGAACCACTCCCCCTCGGGGACGGATATACCCTTTGTCCCCTGCGGAGACACGGGCCATGTCTGACTAAATCACCGAGAACCTGACACGGGGATTTATTCGGAGATCCTCTTAGAGGGAGCAGTTTACCCGGTGATCATTTACACTGATCACAAGAACTTGGAATACCTGCGGTCTGCTCAAAGACTGAACCCACGACAAGCCCGGTGGTCTCTGTTCTTTGCCCGGTTTGACTTTCAGCTCCACTTCCGGTCCGCGGACAAGAATGTGCGGGCGGATGCCCTATCCTGGTCCTTCGTCCCGGTGGAGCAAGAGGAAGAACCTACCCAGCCCATTGTCTGCCCGAGTAAGTTCCTCCCGGTGGCTCCCGTCTCTCTGGCCTCTCTCCCCCCCGGGAAGACCTACATCATGGAGACAGACAGACTCAAGGTCCTCCAATGGGGACATTCCCCGAAAGTGGCTGGACACGCCGGTCAGAAGAAAACCTGGGACGCTATCGTCCGCCACTATTGGTGGCCATCCCTTCGTAAGGATGTCACTGCCTTTGTTTCTGCCTGTTCCTCCTGTGCCCGGAACAAGACGCCTAAGCACCTGCCCTATGGTCGTCTTCTGCCTCTACCGATCCCTTCAGTTCCGTGGCAACACATTGCCATGGACTTCGTCACGGACTTGCCCTTGTCCTCCGGCCATACGGTCATCTAGGTCGTGGTGGATCGATTTTCAAAAATGGCTCATTTCGTTCCTATGGCCGGATTGCCCTCTGCTCAAGAGCTCGCTGACGCCTACATACAGCACATCTTCCGCTTGCACGGCTTTCCTGCACATATCGTGTCCGACAGAGGAACCCAGTTCACATCTCGCTTCTGGAGAGCCCTCTGCGAACATCTGGGGGTGTCTCTGGACTTCTCCTCTGCCTACCACCCTCAGTCAAACGGCCAAGTGGAACGCGTCAACCAGATCATGACCTCCTTCCTACGCCACTATGTCAATGTACATCAGGACAACTGGTCTACGCTTCTTCCTTGGGCTGAGTTCTCACATAACCACCGGGTCAGCGAGTCCACCTCCAGCTCCCCCTTCCATGTTGTCTATGGTCTCCAGCCTTCCGTGCCGTTGCCTGTATCTCCTGCTTCCGATGTACCTGCTGCAGACATCCTAGCCAGAGACTTCTCCACTATATGGTCCTCTGTCAAGACCTCCCTGGGACACGCTGCTGCACGGATGAATATGTACGCTGACAAAAGGTGCCTTGACCCTCCTCGCTTCTCTCCCGGGGACCTGGTTTGGCTTGCCTCCAAGTACGTCCGACTCAAGATACCGTCGTACAAGCTGGGTCCGCGGTACATCGGTCCCTTCAAGGTCATCAGGAAGATTAATGAGGTGTCCTATAAGCTGCAGCTTCCAACCACTATGCGGATACCCAACTCCTTCCACGTTTCCTTGCTGAAACCTGTGGTCCTTGGTCCTTACTAGGAGTTCTGTAGCTAGGAGTTCAGGTCCCCTTTGCTGTGCCTCGTTCTCACTTTATGTCTTCCACAGAACCAGTTCTACCAAGCAAACCTGGTCCTGACCATAACCTGTCCGAGTGGTCCTACGGGGACTGTCAGCTGAGACGCCACCATCTTCTGCAGTCTGAATCTGCCTTCTACCCTCGGCTTCACCTGGTGACCTCAGCCTCCTCTACCAGTTGGACTCTGCTCACGTCTGACGTCTCTACCTGCCACCGGTACCCGGGCACCGTCATCACACCTGGCACCAGGAACTCTTTGTCCCCCGGGACTTCCTCATTCCAGCTTCTGGAAAGGACTCTGACCTTATCCCGCTTAGTGCTCCGGCAACCGTGCACCTAGGCCCTCTGGTGGGGTGACCGGACAGTCCCTGTATAGGGGTTAGCTCTGTGTTGCTTCACTGGGGGAGTCCGGTGCACGGCCCAGAGGATCCACCACCCGGGCGTAACACATGTTTGCTGTATTTTTTGTTACAGCTCAGTTTTTTGGTGTTTTTTGTCTGCTATCTTGCTTTACTGCAAGTTGGGAGTGCAGCCCTCCTTATACTGAGGCTGAAAAACCAATTGCTTCCCCCTTTGTTGTGTATTTAATCTGGGACCCAGCTGACCACTTGATACCATCCACATTGGAGTTTTGATAGATATGTGGCGCCCCTGAGGTTTCCGTCGCCACAGGACATTGCACCCCATCCAGAGGTGTGATGCCTCATTCTGGGTGAGGAAAGGAGTGAACGCCGGTCCCCTGGCAAATCTACACTACACCCATTGTTAGGAACACACTGGGACCAGGGATAGTGGCAGCTACCCTCCCATGTTGCATGCTGGGAGGGGCCGTAAGACCCATCTCTGCTCCTATAGGGTAGATCAGAGCAACTGGGGAGGTGGGAGGAGCCACCAGAAAGCAGACACTGAAAGGAAGGTCAAGTTTGAGTAGTCTGAGAGAGAGTGGGGAAGGAGGAGGAGGTCTGCAGGAGGCAGACGAGAAGGAGAGAAGGAAAGACAGCTCTAGTCAGTCAGGAGCTAAGAAGGAGAAAGAGACGCTTCCTGGTGAAGATCCTGGGACTCAGAGGGTCCAGGTGACATCGAGCAGAGAGAAGAAGGGATCCTAGGGCCACAGATAGCTGTTGAGCTGTGGTGGCCTGTTCCACAGGAACATCGGTGGAGGGATCAAGCTGCAACAGGGGACGGTCCCTAGAAACCGGAGGAGTGCAAAATCATCTCCAAACAGTAAAAACCGAGGCCCAGGGAAAGTTGTAAACTCCCCGGGCCACAGCCCACAGCAGAACCTCTAGAAAGGGGAGCATCATCCGACAGGTGACCCCCCAGCCTGGAGGCTGTATTGGAGGCCGAGCAGGTTCATCCTAGAAGAGCTAGGCTTAAGGAGACAGCTGAAGACAGAGACACTTTAGAGAGAAGGATACCGGCTTTTACTCCAGAAATCACCCAGGATCGGCGGAGGTCCCTGACAGTGGGTCTCAGCAGTCCGGAGGCCCCAGTGTACACCTACCAGGAACTGTGAGTAAACAACTTGAACTGCACCCTTGGAGTTGCTTCTGTTATTTCATCTGCATAGACACTCACAAGCACCAACTGTGCCCCGGGGCACCGCTCCACCTGCGGGGAGCAGTACCACCATTGCTGCCATATCATCACCCCGGAGGCCTCACACAGCAGTGGCGGCTTAATAGCCGCAAACCACAGGTGGCGTCACGAAATACAAACTTTATTCAACCCCAAGTCACTGAAGCTGTGGAGGTCACCTGAGCTGTAGTATGTTTGTTTAAACGTAATAAGAATATCTGTGTATATAACTAAATCAAAATGCAGATGCAAAATTATCTGTCTGTCTATGTAGCAATTGCACAGACCTATAGTATAATTCAAAGTTGTATAATCATGAAGGAGTTAACTAAAGATGATGAAACCAGAATGTGAAGCTACAAACTCTTATCAGTAATGTTCACATAGAAAGAATGTTTTAATGAACATCTGCTGGGAGAAATAGGGGAGTGACACTCCCATACACTCTGTGTATCATTTTCAAGGCCGAAGGTGCCTTCTGTAATAATTAAGTTTCTTTCAATATAATAATGAGCTCAGTGGGTATTGCTGACTCAAGGAGAGAGCATGTTGTCTGTGTGTTCTTTGTCTTATATACATTGATATATATCGGCATTAATATACAGTTAATGTGGCATCGTCTCTGGATATCCCAAATGAGGACTCCATTAGCAGTCTTCAACGCAAATTCCTCCCTTGACAGTTTGGCGCACCCAACGTGGAGCTCCTTCAAGGATGCAATACCGACCTGCAAATACCGATCGTTTGGATGTCACGGTCTGAGACCTCCCTCCGCTCCAACCAGGCTGATCACCTCCGACCCCACGGGTAAGTGTTACATACTGTGTATTCACTACCATTGTGGTTGGTTTTGGAGAGGAGGGAGTGACGGGCTGTGTGTCCATATCGGTGTTAAAAGGTACCTGATTGTGACTCAGGGGTGTTGCCCGCTGGAGCTCAGAGCACGATCCCAGCCCTGAGGTGTGGATCGAGTGTCACAAGGGATCCAGAGGACGGTTGTTAGGGCAGGAAAGACGGTGGTGGCTGGATATAGCTAGTTAGACTGACCCGGTCTGTAATTAAAGACGCGGGGGGGGTTCCCGAGACCGAAGATAGTGAGTTAGGACGTTTAAATATTGGTACAGCTGACCAAGTCCGGAGGCCGGGACTTGTTTGTATGTGCATATGCATTCTTGTATGACCTCCTCCGTGACACGGAAGATTTTGACGTGACCGAAGATAGTGAGTTAGGACAATAAAAAATATTGGTGCAGCTGATCAAGTCCGGAGGGAATACATTTTGTACCCCTCCTCCGTGACGCGGGATACCCTTATTACTATATAGCTGAGGAGTTGCCAGCTAGTATGGAGGTGTAGCCGTAGGTGCCGGCCGGACTCTAACGTTCACCCCATAGTTATATTAGTGTAATCCAGACACCACCAAGATAGCAAAAATGTTTAGAACGGAGAAGACAAGGTTAAGAAAGCTGAGGATTCACAGTGGATTTAGTAAGCATTCCTTAGGGAGGGGCACGTGCTGGAGAGTTCAGCTGTGTAACGTGCACCGGAGATTTCCAGAGTAGTATTTGTTGATTGATGCTGAATTGTTTAACAGAGTATTGCAGATATTGCTATCAGAAAGATATATTGAGGTCAAAGAAGAGGATGAGCGAGGAGATGTTGTGTTTTTCTATATGTTACCCGAGTCTGAGGACAGATCTGAGGGTTCTCCGACAGGTTGTTTTGCTGCTGCCCCACAACCTCATCCCCATTCTATTCCCCGTCCCGGAGATATTCACAGATGCTGCAGTCACTATACAGCATCCCTTAACCCTTTCCACACCATACCCCTTTTCCCTCCCATACCTGCAATGCCGTCTCTCCCCTTACCGGCCAGTCTGCCGTTACACTCCCCAATTACCAATCCCCTCCCCTTGGATCCCCCTTTTTCCCTTAGGACACATAGTGAGCCTTACCCCGAACCTGACGAGGAACAGCCCTCATTTAAATATGTCCCTTTCAACCCCACCCAGTCAGCGGCATTAATCCCCTGCCTGCCAGATCCCAGCATTAACCCTATGCGATTTTATAGGAAGTTGCTACAGGTCCATCAGTTATACTCAGCTGCCCGGAAGGACCTTGTTAATCTCACCAAAGTAAAAGCAGGAGACAGTTTTTGGCCCTTAATGGAGCCCCATCTCACAATGCCCCCAGGCAATGATGACACCATTTTCCAAAGTGGACAACAGTATTGTGCCGCTTTAAAAAGATGGGCTCAAGATCAATTGGTATATACAAATGTGCCGGTGCAGCCCCCGCCACAGCCCATGCCCCAACAAAGTCCAAACCCCGTATATGTAGCTCCCAATCAACAAAGCCAGCAACAGAATTGTTGGCGTTGTGGTCAGCCCGGTCGCTATCAAAGAAAGTGTCACGCCCCCAAATCTCAGTGTTTGGCCAGGTACCCTCAAAACCGTAACCAAAACTTGCAACACATAAATTTACAATAAAGGTGTTCCCTGTAGATTCAGTAATGATCTACCTGAAGCCTGGTGTGCCTTTTCCCAGAGTATCACAGTATCCCTTTAAATCCGTCTCAGGAGATTTCCCAAGATACTGCCCACAGTCCGGCTGCACCCACGAGTCTGCCCCAACCTTCCCTAATGACGCAGGGGGGAGCCCCGGACTGCTTGTTTTTGTTGCAGTGATTTCCAGTCCCAAGCTACCCGCTCTAATGATGCTCTCAATTCCATTTCATCAATCTTAAGCTTTCTATAATATATGTTTCTGTAGTACTTTTGTTTCTGCTGGCTGACACGGTACAGAAATATATTTTATATATTTCTATAGTGAAAGTTCTGCCCATGTTTTTTTTTCTTGTATCTGTTTTTCCCACCAGCTGTTCTAACATCGCACATCCTGAAGGAGACAGGGGGGGCATAAGTCAGCGCAGGGATGTGTAGGAGTGTTTTCAGTAAGCTGCTGCTAGTCATAAGTTGTAGAGAGCAGAGGAAAAAAAAAATAAATAAAATAAAATAAGGAAGTAGAGAAAAGTAAAAAAAATTAAAAAAAAATAAAAAAAAATAAAAAGGTAGCTTCAGCAGATTTACAAAGCTGTTTCTGTCTTATGTACTAACAAGTGCTTTTTCCGGCTGGTGGAGTGGATTTTGTTTAATCCTTAGAGTTCAAAATTTCATAGGAGATTATCAATAGTATTCTGCTGCTATTTAAATAATTAAATTAATTTTGCAGGGAAAAGTATATTTTTTAAAATATACAAATTAGGTTTTTTTTTGTTTTTATGGTTATGTTTTTGTTTTCTATTATTTTTGCATACAAACTGCCAATATTGATTATTTTCCTTTTTCTTTTGTAGATACAGAATATCTATGAACCCTGTTGTAAGGTTTCAAAATTTCACAGTAGAGTATAAGTTATATTTATTTATTGGTTAATCATATTGTTTACTGTTATGGATCTATATATTTTGCCACAGTAGTATATAAAAAGGGAGGAAGTAGATATCTATTGCATTTTTCTAGCAGCAGACATATTGGATAGGCTTTACAGCAGGCTTTAAAGCTGGCCTTTCTTTTGCAACAGTTATGTCATGTTTATTGGATTATTATGAATGTAGGAATATATGTCTGTTATAGGAGTGATCTAATCTATATTTCTTTTAGTCTTTGTTTTTATAGATGAAACCAGATGATGGTCGATTCTGCACTGGATATGCTACAATTTGCACAACATGAGGTAGTCTAAATTTAGGCCACTCCCTCCACTCCTATCGGTACGAAAGGAAGTGACGTAAGTGCCTCTCTAGATGGGTGGAGCAGAGGTAGGTAAGATAGTCAAAATGTATGTAGGATGTAGATCTTTCCTGTTGTCAAATAAGCTAGGTACGCCGAAAAGAAAGTCTAGATCTGAGCTGATGGAATCGGATGGAGATCCCTGCACAGGTGCAGCTGACCAAGAAGCAGTGAACGGGCCTAGAGTTGAGGAGTCCTTTACCATGCATAGAGACCATGCCTTTGTGACATTTGTCACGTCAGTGACTTCTCTCACTCCTTGTGTTCTTAAATCCCTACAGGAACAAGCGAATCAACAAGGAGTGGAGTGCGAGACGCAGGGAGCCAGCTGACTGAGGAAGGTCTGTGGATGAAGGGCGGTAAGCTTTCTCTGCCATGAGATCTCTTGTTAATGATGGCCCAAGTAACATGGACTAACATCTGTGACAGTTGGATATCAGTGTGCGCTTTGGTGGCGCCAGGGTTCAGTACCCAGGTAGGCAAACTCACCCGGTCTTGTGAAGCACTTTCTTAAAACAATGAGGAAAAACTGTAAAGAGCCCGTAGAAACACCCTGCACCTGCTCTACCCATTCTTAGAGACTGCAAACTGATTATAGATGTTTATCACGAGCACGTTGTATGCAAGTCTGTGCATGTTGTGTATATTTCTTTCCAGGTCTGGTCAGAGGCTTTCCAGTGCAGAAAACGACGTCATTGCTGAAAATCCACATAATGCAAGTGATCCTAAATCAGAGTTAGTAGTATATGGTTTTCGGTCAGGAGACTGATTAATCCTAAAAGGACACAAATTTCGATAAAGCTCAATGGCAGGACAACATGGATTCACGCCCCGCATTGCAGAAGGGTCGATCCACCGAAGCTGCACTGAGCGTCCTGCTTATATTTATCCTTTACAAAAAACCTGTACAGTCCCAAACCATCATTGCTGAAACAGTTAGAAGAGAGGACTTAGAGAACCTTGAGACATGGGAAAGTCCAACTACAAAGGGTGAGGACTCGCCTAGGGGTCCTTGGTCTCAAACCGGTGAAGAAATCCCATTCCCCTCTCCACCCATGCCTCAACGTTCAGTCAGGCAGGATTTCCCAACAGATCTTTCTTCCTCTTTTCCTAAGGGAACACAGTACCCTTAGTATTTGGAAATGGCAGAAGTAAGTCAAGGGGGGACTGTTGAGGGTACGAATTGAGTAACCTAAAATACTTAATTCAGCCATTTCATAGACCCAAAAATGTGGTTTGGTTAATGTAATCTAACCATTTACAAAAGATTTTGTCTCCTACTAATTTCAGTGATTTTCCTTAATATATAATGCTAGCTATGGATTCTCTCATCTCGGGAAAAGTTTTGGAAGAGCCTATCCCATCAGGCTGATGTCTCTCCGGCCTAGTCTGCTGAGCACTGGCAGTGACACGCGAGTTGACGTCACATCTCAGAAACCAATGGACCCGACACAACCGAAGCAGAAAGCGGCTGCTATTCTACCCGTTATCCCAGAAGGTTTTTCCAAGTCTGGGCCACAAACTGTTCACATGAAGCCTCATCATGTTTTGTTGTTTTTTTTATCAAGAGCAGATTATCCAGGTTCACAAAGTGGCCCTAAGTGGACTAGCACTGACTAAGCATCCTCCTTTTTGTTTCATATCCGGAAAGAAGAACCATGGACAATTTCCGAATGTCCTTTTGTGTTTTTTTAATTATGTGCTAATTTTTAAATAAGGTTCAAATTCAATTTTTCTTAATCAGGATAATGTGCCCTAATGAGAGTAATAACGCCAATTCTAATAGCCCCTATAAATCATAGAGTTATGTTTAATAAATAAAAATAAGTATTTAAGGGGGGAGCTGAAGCCTATAGTGTTAAATTAAACCACAATCCCATAGAAAGCCCACATATATAGATATGGATATAATTAAAGTCCCAAGGGCAGTAGGTTACAAATAAGTCCCAAATAATAAAATATATCTAAATGGGGAAAAATTTTAAATTTAAGGTTGATAATATTCACAGATATTTTATTAAGGGGGGACTGTGGAGGTCACCTGAGCTGTAGTATGTTTGTTTAAACGTAATAAGAATATCTGTGTATATAACTAAATCAAAATGTAGATGTAGATGCAAAATTATCTGTCTGTCTATGTAGCAATTGCACAGACCTATAGTATAATTCAAAGTTGTATAATCATGAAGGAGTTAACTAAAGATGATGAAGCCAGAATGTGAAGCTACAAACTCTTATCAGTAATGTTCACATAGAAAGAATGTTTTAATGAACATCTGCTGGGAGAAATAGGGGAGTGACACTCCCATACACTCTGTGTATCATTTTCAAGGCCGAAGGTGCCTTCTGTAATAATTAAGTTTCTTTCAATATAATAATGAGCTCAGTGGGTATTGCTGACTCAAGGAGAGAGCATGTTGTCTGTGTGTTCTTTGTCTTATATACATTGATATATATCGGCATTAATATACAGTTAATGTGGCATCGTCTCTGGATATCCCAAATGAGGACTCCATTAGCAGTCTTCAACGCAAATTCCTCCCTTGACAAAGCCATATTTAAACTGACACCCACCAGGGCCACGGAGTCGGGCCCCGCCACCACTGACGACCCCCGGACTAGTCCGGCCCGGCACCGGGTGTCCCATAGCCCTGGGGTGGGCGAGTCAATTTTGGCGTCACGAACAGGATTTCGTGCCCGGTCCCACCGGGTACTGTGCGCCTGAAAAATTGTGCTTAAAAGACTGTGTTATAGTGAGAAACTGCCGCCATTGAAGCGACTGAGCGCGGGAAGAAGGGGGGTGTGCCTGCAGAAAGAGCGCAAAGAGAAGCCCCACCCCCTTGTCCAAGAAAAGAGCGCAAAGCGGTGCCCGCCATGGAGAGCAGAAGAAGAAGACATGGCGTCTAGAAAAGCTGACTGGCTGGCAGAACGAGTCTAAATGCCAGACCAAACAAGAGCAAGAATGTACCTAATTGCAAGCGGAGCGGTGCCGGCCGTGATGGGCTGGGCGCCAGTCTGGCGCCAGATGCTGGTGCAGCCTCCGGCCCCGCCTCCGAAAAGGGAAAGGGTGCAGCCGAGTGGTGTGGTCGAGCACCCGAGCAGCGGACTAGCAAGCGTTCCCCAGGTCGGCAGCATGGCAGAGAGGCTGCAGAAGTGCACACCAGGGACCGGGAACATGGATCCTGAGCTGGACCTGCTTAAGGAGGAGATGAAGATCCTGGCCCGGAGGCTGAGCGCCATGCAGATGGAGGTGGACCGGCAGAGAGAAAACCCGATGGTGCCGGAGAACGTGGGCCGCAGGATGGAGGCCGCCGAGCAGCGCCCGGGTGAGCTATTTACAACCCTGACCCATCCGGACCCACGGCCCTACCAAGCGCCACCGCACAGTCCCTCCACCGTTCCGCTAGCTTTCCCCGCCAGCCCCGCTGACGCCCTGTGGGGCACCGGAGGCCTGCCGGAGACCCCCGAAGACGGTGCCTGGGGTGGGGTGGACCCCGAACAGTTAGTGGGCCCCCTCCCAAGTCCCCCTGTTAACCTCCTGGGAGCAACATCCCCGGGAGTGAACTGGGACGCAGCGCCCATTGACAGCGGGAGACTGCAGCAGCCGCTGCGCCCCAAGGAGACCCCCATGGCTAATGTACTGGCCTGCCAGAAAATGGTGGAGGAGTACCAGCGGGAGCGGGAGACCCGGGAGGAGAAGTGGAGGGCCGAGGAGGCGTCCAACCTGGCCTCCAAAGAGCAGATCCAAAAGGCCCTCAAGGGATCTCAGGGCCCAGTGAGAAGGGGCCAGGTAATAGACTTCAGGCAGAAAGACGGCTGGGGCTTTATCAGAGAGCTCGGACTGGGCAAGGATGTGTTTGTTGCCCGCCGTGATATAGAGGAGCACCTGCCTAGAGGCCATCCAGAGCGCGATGCTAAGCCTGGTGACACAGTGGAGTACACCAGGCTGATGGGGAGCCGTGGCTGGTACGCCCTGAACGTCCACATCCTGCGGGAGGAAGCAGCCTCAGAAGAACCGGAGTGGCGCCGCACTATGCCAGCGTGCAGTATCGCCCCCGCCAGCAGCACTACTTCAAAGCAGGCTCAGGCCGTAGAACTGTGCAGCAGGCCTGCAACAGCCACGCAGGAGACGCAGACCAAGATCTCCATGGCTTATCTGCTGCCCAGGGCCCTGTCAAAGCGCGACCCCCAAGACCTCGGCAGCCCCCTGCAAGCAAGTAGTCCTTTACAAGAACGCCGAGCTGTGCATGCCAGAAGCCCCATTCCTGCCCAGGCCGGTGCGGCCCGCAGTAGGTCAGTGGCCAGCACCCAGGGGACCCAGACTATGATCTCATCGGCCTACCTGCTGCCTGGGGCAATGCCGGAGTGGGATCCTAGGATCTACCCCTGCGAGTAAAGAGATGAAGATGAAGCTGAACTGTATATAGCCCCTGTCTACCCCTCATTCTTTGTGAAGATGTCCCTTTTGTGCTGCCCTAATGTTCTTTTTGAAGATGACACCCTTTCCTGCCTTACTGCCCCTTGTGCTTTTTGAAGATGTCACCTCCCATGTGTATGTGTTACCGGGCCACGGAACTGGAATGTGGTCCCCGGTGAATGTGTAATGTGTCCTGTGTAACCAGGCCACTGGACTTAGTGGCTGGTTTTGTCATTGCCTTTTCCCCCCTTTAATGTTGAAAAGACGTTTTGGGCCACTGGACTATGTGTGGTCAGAAGATCAAAATGTAATTAGTTGCACCTGTTGTGCCCCCTACCAGAATTATGGGGGAAGTGCCCAAACCGTGCAATGGACTGGAAGTGCACACTTAGATGTTTCTTTATAAGAAAGTTTTGCAACGTTTAAGTACATGCATGCATAACAAAAATGTTTTTGCAGTTTCTTTCCACATTTTCTGTTGTTTTTCAGCCCGAGGACGTGCTGAGATTCGCTGTGGGAGAGTGTGGCGCCCCTGAGGTTTCCGTCGCCACAGGACATTGCACCCCATCCAGCGGTGTGATGCCCCATTCTGGGTGAGGAAAGGAGTGAACGCCGATCCCCTGGCAAATCTACACTACACCCATTGTTAGGAACACACTGGGACCAGGGATAGTGGCAGCTACCCTCCCATGCTGCATGCTGGGAGGGGCCGTAAGACCCATCTCTGCTCCTATAGGGTAGATCAAAGCAACTGGGGAGGTGGGAGGAGCCACCAGAAAGCAGACACTGAAAGGAAGGTCAAGTTTGAGTAGTCTGAGAGAGAGTGGGGAAGGAGGAAGAGGTCTGCAGGAGGCAGACGAGAAGGAGAGAAGGAAAGACAGCTCTAGTCAGTCAGGAGCTAAGAAGGAGAAAGAGACGCTTCCTGGTGAAGATCCTGGGACTCAGAGGGTCCAGGTGACACCGAGCAGAGAGAAGAAGGGATCCTAGGGCCACGGATAGCTGTTGAGCTGTGGTGGCCTGTTCCACAGGAACATCGGTGGAGGGATCAAGCTGCAACAGGGGACGGTCCCTAGAAACCGGAGGAGTGCAAAATCATCTCCAAACAGTAAAAACCGAGGCCCAGGGAAAGTTGTAAACTCCCCGGGCCACAGCCCACAGCAGAACCTCTAGAAAGGGGAGCATCATCCGACAGGTGACCCCCCAGCCTGGAGGCTGTAGTGGAGGCCGAGCAGGTTCATCCTAGAAGAGCTAGGCTTAAGGAGACAGCTGAAGACAGAGACACTTTAGAGAGAAGGGTACCGGCTTTTACTCCAGAATTCACCCAGGATCGGCGGAGGTCCCAGACAGTAGGTCTCAGCAGTCCGGAGGCCCCAGTGTACACCTACCAGGAACTGTGAGTAAAAAACTTGAACTGCACCCTTGGAGTTGCCTCTGTTATTTCATCTGCATAGACACTCACAAGCACCAACTGTGCCCCGGGGCACCGCTCCACCTGTGGGGAGCAGTACCACCATTGCTGCCATATCATCACCCCGGAGGCCTCACACAGCAGCGGCGGCTTAATAGCCGCAAACCACAGGTGGCGTCATGAAATACAAACTTTAATCAACCTCAAGTCACTGAAGCCATATTTAAACTGACACCCACCAGGGCCACGGAGTCGGGCCCCGCCACCACTGACGACCCCCGGACTAGTCCGGCCCGGCACCGGGTGTCCCATAGCCCTGGGGTGGGCGAGTCAGATACAAGTCAGGTATATATAATGGTTTTAACTTTAGTTGGTTAGGGACCGTCCCAGATGGGTACACCGTGACGAGGTGGGACGGCTTCTTACCTTTTTGCAAAAATGTATATACTAAGTACCCTGTTATTAAGCACTTGCATTTTATTCATTATTATTCAGGGTATTTTTCATACAAATTTTCTCTTTGCTTTTTTCTTGTCTAAAGGCTGCCATTTACATGCTTGGAACGTGCATGTTTACTGGTTTTTTTTGTCAGCTCAGTTTTTTGGTGTTTTTAAGTGAGCCGCACGATCAACGATGCTGTCAGTCACGTGACACGTGGCTACTGCTTCATCCTCCAACTGTGACAGCAAGTCGCCCGAGTGACTTAAGTGAGCTGCGCGATTGGCGATGTTGTCACAGGTGAGTTGCGGTTTCGGGTGGAGGACTCCAGCTGGCCTCGGGTAAGCTGAGCAACGGCATCACTGATCACGCTGCTCACTTATGGGGATCTGCGGCCAGCGTTGAGTATTTTACGGGTGACCGATAATCATGACGCGACACACAAACTGAGCTTGGGGATGACAATGAAGTCGGGTGAAGTTCATCCCAGTTCATTCTCATCGCGCGACTCTGTCTGCTGTCAGCGGGCATGTAGCAGAGCTCAATGCCGTGAGACCGCACTGTCAAAAATGATAGCAAAATGCATGCACAACGTATTGCAAAATGTTTCCAAAATGCATGCATTTTAAATACATTTGTTTTTTTAAAACGCAGTGTTTACAGTTCTGAGGGTGCGTTATTTTTCGCCCTGCTCAGAGCGTAAGGTGCCCACATACCCTAAAGGGTATTTTACACGTTGCGACATCACTAGCATTTGCTATCGATGCCCAGTGCGATAGCATCCGCCCCCATCGTACATGCGATATCTTGTGATTGCTGCCGTAGCGAAAAAAACTATCGCTACGGCACCATCACACGCACATACCTGGTCGGCGAAGACGCTGTGACTGCCGACCAATCCCTCCTTCAAGGGTGAGATGCGTTTGGTGTCACAGCAACGTCACCGCGATGTCACTAGGCGGCCGCCCAATAGAAGTGGAGGGGAGGATATGAGAGGGACATTACATCCCGCCCACCTCCTTCCTTCCGCATTGATGTTGGACGCAAGTAAGGAGATGTTTGTCGTTACTGCGGTGTCACAAACAGCGATGTGTGATGCCGCAGGAGCGACAAACAAGATCATATCTCCTGATGTAGCGACATTATTGAAATGTACGACGTTACACAGATCAGCGATTTTGAACGCTTCTGTGCTCGTTCATTATCGAACTTAGGATTTACATGTTGCTATGTCGCTACCGGTGCCGGATGTGCGTCACTAACGCCGTGACCCCGACGATATATCGGTAGCGATGGCGCAACGTGTAAAGTACCCCTAAAGCCCGCTTTACACGCTACGATATCGCTACAGCAATGTAGTTGGGGTCACACAATTAATGACGCACATCCGGCCGCTGCAGCGATCTCGTTGTGTGTGACTCCTGTGAGCAATTTTGAATCTTCACAAAAAAATTCAATATCGTTCATCGGTGACATGGGGGTCCTCTGCCAATTATCATTTCTATGGCTTGGGCGAAGTTGTTCCTTGGTCCTGCGGCAGCACACATCTCTACATGTGACGACGCAGAAACGAGGAACCTCACCTTACCTGCATCCCGCCAGCAATGATGAAGGAAGGTGGTGGGCGGGAAGTTCGTCCCGCTAATCTCCGCCCCTCCGTGTTGATTTTGCGGCTGCTTCGTGACGCCGATCGAAGCGTCCCCTTAGAAATGAGGCGGTTCGGGAGTCATGGACGGGGGAAGCGTTGATTACTCGATCAAATACTGAGCGGACGGCATTTTCAAAATACAAGCCGCCAGACCAGTGTGACTGCTGTGCATCGCCGCGCCGACAATTGATGAGTATGACAGAAGGGAGAGAGGGGGGAAATAGGGGAGAGATACAGAGGTAGAGAGAGTGATAGATGTAAAGAGTAGATCTAAAAAAAAAAAGAGATAAAAGAGGTGCAATCAAACTATTATGTTTTTTTATATTTCCTATATCTGCTTATAATACTGTATTTATTTATAAATAAATAGAAATAGAGAGCGACAAAGAAAAAGTGAAATAGAAAGAGAGAAATAGTAATAGACAGAGCAAAATATAGAGAGAGATAGAAAGAAAGATATAGACAGAGAGAAAGAGATAGATAGAGAGCGCGACTAAGAGAAATAGATAGAAATAGTCAGAGACAGAAAGAAATATAGAAAGAGAGAGAGAAAGAATGATGGAGAGAGAGAAATAGAGAGAGAGGGAGAAAGAGATACAGAGAGAGAGAGAGGGAGAAAGAGAGACATAGAGAGAAAGAGTGAGAGAAAAAGAGAGAGCGAGATAAAGATAGAAAGAGAGACAAAGACAGAGAGAGAGACCGACAGACAGAGACAGAGAGACACACACAGAGAGACAGACACACAGAGACAAAGACACATAGAGAGACAGAGAGACACACAGAGAGACACACAAAGAGACACAGAGACAGAGAGACACACATAGACACACAGAGAGACACACAGAGATAGAAAGAGAGATAGAGCGCCAAAGAGAAAGTGAAATAGAAAGAAATAGTGATAGCCATAGATAAATATAGAAAGAGAGAAAGATAGACGGAGACAGAGAGAAATAGAGACAGAGAGAGCGAGAGAAGGAGAGAGCGAGAGAAAGACAGAGAGAGAGCGACAAAGAGAAAGAGAAATAGAGCGAGATAGTGAGAGAAAAATAGAGAAAGAGAGAGAGAAAGATATAGACAGCGATAGAGAGGGAGAAAGAAAGAGAGATAGACAAAGAGAAAGAGAGAGGAGGGATATAGAAAAAGAGAAAGAGAGAGAGACATGAATATAAAAAGAGGGAGGGAGAAAGAGACACAGAGCGACAGAGAGAGAAAGAAATACAGACAGAGAGAGCGACAGAGAAAGAGAAATAGAGCCAGGGAGAGAAAGATATAGACAGAGGGAAAGAGACAGAGAGAAAAAGCGCGAGAAATAGAGATAGAGAGAAAGAGAGAGAGAATAAGAGACATGAAATTAAAAATAGATAGAGAGGGAGAAAGAGTGCGCAACAGAGAGAGAAAGATAGAAAGAAATATAAAAGGTAACAGAAACATATATAGAGAGCGAGAGATATAGACAGATGTAGAGAGACATATCGGTGTAGAGATATAGGTTAATAGAGAGGGATAAATATGAAGGATAGATCTAACAAAAAGGAGAGATGTGCAATAACATTAATATTTTATTAATTCTTTTCGTATATGTGCTTATAGTTGTGTATTTATTTTTATTTTACTTTTCTCTTTTCTTCTCTTCTGTTCTTCTCTTCTGCTTGCAATGTAACAAACTTGCCTTCCGCTACCTTGCCGTCAATAGACAGATAAAATGATAGAGAGAAAGAGACACACAGAGACACACACAGAAACATTGAGATAGAGAGATACACAGAGAGAAAGAGAGATAGAAATAGAGAGAGACAGAGAGAGGGGAAAAGAGAGAGAGACAAAGAGAGCGACAGAGAAAGAAATAAAGAGAGAAATAGTGAGATAAAGAGAGAAATAGAGACAAAGAGAGAGACAAAGAAAGGGAAATATATACAGAAAGCAAGGGATAGACAGAGAGAGAAAAAGAGAGAAAAAGACAAAGACATACAAAGAGAGTGAAACGGAGAGAGAAAAAGAGAAAGAGAAAGAAAAAAAAGAGAAAGAGAAATAGCACGAAACAGAGGGATAGATTGAGAAAGAGATAAATAGACATAAATACAAAGAGTGAAACAGAGTGAGAAAGAGAGAAAAAGAGAAAATGAGAGAGATCGAGTAATAGAGAGAAAGATAGAGAGAGGGTTAGAGAGAGAGAGAGGGATAGAGAGAGAGAGAGGGATAGAGAAAGAGCAAAAAATATAGAGAGGGATAGAGAGAAAGACAAAGAAAGAGAAGTAGACAGAGAAATACAAAGAGTGAAACGGAGTGAGAAAAAGAGAGAAAAAGAAAGAGAAATACAGAGAAAGAGAGGGATAGAGTAAGATAGAGAAAAAGAGGGATAGAGAGAGAAAGAGGGATAGAGAGAGAAATAGAGAGCGGGAGAAAGAGAGATAGAAATAAAGAGATACACAAGGAAAGAGAGGCATAGAGAGAGAGAAATAGACATAGAAAGAAATCCAAATAGTGAAACAGAGTGATAAAGAGAGAGAAAGAGTGATAGAGAAAAAATAGTGAAAGAGCGAGGGAAAAAAGAGGGAAAAAGAGAGGGAGAAAGAGGGAAAAAAAGAGAGGGAAAAAGAGGGAAAAAAAGAGAGGGAAAAAGAGAGGGAAAAAGAGAGGGGAAAAAAGAGGGAAAAAGAAAGGGAAAAAAGAGGGAAAAAGAGGGGGAAAAAGAGAGGGAGAAAGAGAGTGAGAAAGAGAGGGGAAAATAGGGGGGAAAGAGGGGGAAAAAGAGGGGGATAAAGAAAGAGAGACAAAAAAGAGAGAGGGATAGAGAAATAGAGAGAAAAAGGAGAGATAGAGAAATAAACAGAGAAATGCAGAGTGAAACCGAGTGAGAGAGAAAAAGACAGCGAAAAAGAGAAATAGAGAGAAATAGAGGGATAGAGAGGGATAGAGTAAGATAGAGAAAGAGGGATAGAGAGAGAGAGAGAGAGAGAGAGAAAGAGTGATAGAGAGAGAGAGGGATAGAGAGAGAAATAGAGAGCGGGAGAGAGATAGAAATAAAGATAGACAGGGATAGAGAGGCATAGAGAGATAGACATAGAAAGAAATGCAAATAGTGAAACAGAGTGATAAAGAGAGAAACATAGCGAAAGAGCGAGGGAAAAAAGAGCGAAAAAGAGAGGGAGAAAGAGGGGGAAAAAAAGAGGGAGAAAGAGGGGAAAAAAAGAGAGGGAAAAAGAGAGTGAAAAAAAAGAGGGAAAATGAGAGGGAGAAAGAGGGGAAAATAGGGGGGAAAAGAGGGGGGGGAAAAGGTGGAAAAAAGAGGGGGGGAAAAAGGGGGGAAAAAGAGGGGGGGAAGAGGGAGGAAGAGGGGGAAAAAGAGGGGGAAAGAAAAAGAGAGAGAGAGGGATAGAGAAAGAGATAGAGAAAAATAATAAAGAAAGAGAGAAATAAACAGAGAAATGCAAACAGTGAAACAGAGAGAGAAAAAGACAGAGAAAGAAATAGAAATATAGAGGGATAGAGAGAAAGAGAGGGATATATAAAGAGAAATAGACAAATACAAAGAGTGAAACGGAGTGAGAAAAACAGAAAAAAAAGAGTGTGAAGGTAGAGATATAGACACAGGGGGAGAGTCAGCGAGTTGGAGACAAAAAAAATAACGTTTAGTGCTTTTGACATTGCAGAAGACAATGTGTGACTGATTTTACATGGTTTTTTTTACTTTGTACGTCGCTCAGATGCTCGCTGTGTCTCCCCGTAACCTATGCTCTCCTGCTCCGTCCACTGAGCAGGATGGGAAGGAGGTGACGTCCGATCATCTGGCCAGCGAGCGCTTGCTCAGAACGCTGGAGGAATAGGGGAAAGTGCGGTCACGAGGTAATGGGCGGCACTTGCTGATGACACTCACAGCGCCGCCCATAACCTCGTGCCCACGCAAAGCGTCACCAGCGGTCACACGTGCACACAGTGCACGGCACAGCTACAGTCGCACAGCGCATGCGTGGGACCACGGGCGCGGGACAGGACCTCTAGTCCTGGCCTCAATCAGTTAATTAACCAGTTCCAGTCGCTTCTGGACCTAGCTTCAGGGTCTGAGTACCCCCTGTGTGCTCCGGTTTCTGGGTCGGTTCCCCGGGTCGGTACCGGCGGGCCACTACCCTGTCCAGGTCCACCTCGGTTCAACCGAGCCGTCTTCCTGGCTCCTGCAGACGGAGACCGCCGTCGGCCTCCTAGCCAAAGGCACCAGAGCTCCTACCCTGTAAACCTGTCAGTTTACTTCAGACCTGACACACAGGCCTGACCTCCACTCTCACTGAACTCTGAAACTGATCTGTCTATAGACTCACTGTTTTTCCGCCCCGGGCTGTCTAGACTCCTCGGTGGGCGTCTTCCAACCGCCTGGTTCCGCCCCCTGGTGTGTCCATCTAGCCCTGAGTGGGTCGACTAGGGTTTTAAGGTTGGCTAATGTGCAGGGGCCTATCTGTGACTACCTGGCCCGGCCAGGGCGTCACAAGAGCTCAAGCCACTCCGTAGAAAGTAAAAAACACTATTATTATACTCATCTAGGGGGCAGACCGGCCTGATGGGTGTTGCTGCTTTCCAATCCAGTGCCTCCTCTCTGCTGCGATCTCCATACTCCTACCTAGCCCAGTATGGATGACGTGTCCTACATCATCCACACAGACCGACATGGTGGTCCTTTACAGGTGCACTTTCATCTGCACTGTTCTGGTGCTTTTTAT
The DNA here is from genome assembly GCF_048569485.1 of Anomaloglossus baeobatrachus. Classification (NCBI taxonomy): domain Eukaryota; kingdom Metazoa; phylum Chordata; class Amphibia; order Anura; family Aromobatidae; genus Anomaloglossus; species Anomaloglossus baeobatrachus. Next base: position 317,967,787 of record NC_134357.1, read on the forward strand.
TATTTGTTTACACACCCTCCATGCACTTAATATCACTCTGTATCTGTACTTGTACACACACTCGCTGGTGTACGGTTCATCGATTCATACAGCGTTATTTTTAAACCCTGTTTATTATATTGATGGCTGGACCATACTATACAAGCACATTTTACCATTTTCCTTTTGTGCCTCCCCTATTTCCTCATAGACTGTAAGCTTGCAAGTAGGGCAGTCACTCCTCTTTGGTATCTTTTGAATTGTTTTACTCTGTGATTTCTCATATTGTCTGTACATTTCTCCTTTGTATTGTAAATTGCTTTGGAATATGTTAGTGCTGTATAAATAAAAATAGTAGTATTATTCTCTACTACTCGGGAATTCTCAAATATACCTGACAACAACTGAAACATAATTTCACTGCCCTCTTGCTGTAATTTTCACATTAAATTTCCATTACGCCAGTTGGCCTTCACTGTTACCCGGCCTGGTCAGAATGCTAATTATAAATTTTCTTAATACATTTTATATTTTAATCATTGTGTGGGGCCCCCAAAAGATGTGGAGCACATAGCCTGGTGTCTAAATGGTAACCTGTCAATGCACCTAAAGGCCGCTTTACACGCTATGATTTATCTGATGATATGTCGTAGGGGTCATGGTTTTCGTGACGCACTTCCGTCACCGTTAGCGACGTCGTTGCGTGTGACACCTACATGCGACTCCGAACGATCGCAAATAGGGTGAAAATCCTTGATCGTTGACACGTCGTTCAGTTTTAAATATTGTTCGTTGTTTGGAATGCAGGAGACATATTGCTACGTTTGACACCCTACCATTGACGAACAACAGCCACACGAATGCCTTGGTCAAACAATATATCGCTGAACAATGTAGCGTCGTTTGTGAGATGTGTACGTGTGACCGCTACAAAACGACCTATGAGCGATCTCGGCAAATCATAACAACAATCTGGGCATGTCACATCGATAACGAGATCGCTAGCGATATCGTTGTATGTCAAGCAGCCTTTATGGAGAGTGCTAAGCTACTGTAAAGAGACTTATAGCCCTAAAGCGGGCTTTACACGCAACAACATCGCTAACAAGATGTCGTTGGGGTCACGGAATTCGTGACGCACATCCGGCATCATAGCGACTTCATTGCGTGTGAAATGCACGAAAAACCCGTTAACGATCAAAATTACTTACTTAATCGTTGATCGTTGACACGTCGTTCTAATCCCGATTATCGTTGCTGTTGCAGGACGCAGACTGTTCGTCGTTCCTGCGGCAGCACACATCGCTATGTGTGACACAGCAGGAACGAGGAACATAATCGTACCTGCGACCGCCCGCAATAAGGAATGAAGGAGGTGGGCGGGATGTTCGGCCCGTTCATTTCCGCCCCTCCGCTTCTATTGGGTGGCCGCTTAGTGATGCCACTGTGACGCCGAATGAACCGCCCCTTTAGAAAGGAGGCAGGTAAGTATGTGTGATGGGTGTAACTGATGTTGTGCAGCGATTTGCCCTTAACGCACAACCGACGGGGGCGGGTGCTTTCGCCAGCGACATCGCTAGCGATGTTGCTGTGTGTAAAGCCCGCTATACAATTAAATGTGCAAGAGAATTCGAGCTCTAGCGCCACCTTTCATAAAGTAACACGCAACACTTTACATTGTGTCACTTGACTCAGCCATGTATTAGTTATTACATGCGTTGGCCTCAGTCTGACTTGGAAGACAATGGATTGTCATAATTATTCTGTGTAATTACACGTGTTTCATTGATTTTAGACAGGGATGCTACAAGCTTCCATTCTAGATTGATTTAGCTGCCAACCTTTCTCCTTTTGTGGTCCCGCATCACAAAGAGAGCTATTTATTTACCCTACACACAATTTATTATGATCCATTAAGTCATCTTTATACATTAAGGTCTTACTAGTAGAATAAATAGAAAGTAGATATTACTTTGGTATTCATTTATCTTGGCTTATCAAAATGTGAGAAAGTGAAATTTGCTTGATGTATGTGTCAAAAATGTAATCGAGTTCTAAGCTATTACGCCTGTTTTGTCTAAGGGAGCACTCTCCAGAGTGTTGTCTTCTTCACAATGATGCTGTAAAGACGCTTGCTAAGTTGGAGGGCTTCCCAGGCAACTTCCGCTCATTTTTGGCAGAAGCAGATGAACAGCTTGTACCCCTCCTATCCCATTCTCAGATTAGATCTACAGCTTCATGATATATTATATTAGAAAAGTATTTCAGATGCTTTTTTTTTTACTGTTCACATAATTATTTTTTGCTGAAGAAACTCAGATCCATTTACCTTTTCATATTAATGTCTGACAGATATCTGAAAAAAGACAAGTACGATATTTTGGTAAAACACCATCAAATCCTTCTGTCTTCTAAGATCCTCTGAAAGCTTAATAGATCAGCCAGGCTGAGTATCAAAATCTCCCTATTTCAAGCTCCTGCAAATTCAGCTTTGAACTGTTCCTGTATCATTCTCTCGCAGGTGCGGTGACATTGCCATTAAAAACTGACTGCGCCAAGATGGGAAGACATAGAACTTTAAAAATACAAAACACTGAATGTGAGATGTTCATAGGAATCAAATAATGTATTTCACAGTGGCTTTATATTATTATTTATAAAGCTTTATGTGAAGGGCACCTGCTCTAAATGTTAAAAAAGAGCAATTTGGACTGAATTAATAAGGCAGCGGAAGCAGATCCTGACGTTATTAGTCGGTTTGCAGACGGCCATAGCACTGGAACATTTTTATCCACCTATTATGGCTTCAAAAATTTGGCTTCCAAAATTCTACTAAACTGGAATTAGTTACATAGTTACATAGGTTGAAAATAGACATAAATCCATCAAGGTCAACCTTTCTCGCCCAGTTATACATTACCATTAGATTTTTTTATAACCCCACAATGCCATTTGTTGTGGAAAAGAATCTAGCTTTGTTTAAATGCACATACAGTAACCATCTCTTGTAGTTGGGCATTCCACAGTCTGACTGCTCAAACTGAAAAGAACCCTTTCCTACCCACCACACATAATGAATAGCCCCTGATGTGTATATATATATACATGTATATTTTTATATATATATATATATATATATATATATATATATATATATATATATATATATATATATATATATATATATATATATATATATATATATATACACAGTGTGTCCACCCATATCCTGTCCACCGCCATTAACTTGAGAACGGCGGCAGCTATAGGCATAGAAGTGGTGTCTAGGTATAGTAAAGTAGCAATGCGCTACGCAATGAAACCACCTATAGCGCCACCTGGTAGAGACCAACAGAGTTACCATTTTTATCTTGAAAACGGAACGAGATAGAGAAAAAAAGTGAATTACAAAGATGTAGGGCATCATCAATTCAATGTGAATCGACACCTTGCATACAGAAATCATATGATTAGAATGTGTAAAACTCACTGCGGACGTGAAGCGATAACTCATGGAGACCTTCCTACAAGTCATTGGGTATGGTGGCTGTGTGGAGTGGCCTCCACGCTCACCTGACCTGACCTCATTGGACTTCTTTCTGTGAGGTCACATCAAACAGCAGGTGTATGCGACCCCTCCACCAACATTGCAGGACCTACGACGAAGTATCGAAGATGCTTGTGCAAACGTGTCACCTACCATATTGCCCAACGTGCAGCAAGATACAGTATGCTGTTCAGAGTCCAGATGTGCATTGCAGCTGACGGTGGCCACTTTGAGCATCAAAGTTAAATGAATGCCATATGCGTGACCAGCATTCAGTGTTTTGGGGGGTCATGGGTTTCATATCATAACATTTATGTATGCAAGGTGTCAATTCGTATTGAATTGATGATGCCCTACAACCTTTAAATTCACTTTTTTTCTCTATCTCGTTCCATTTTGAAGATAAAAATGCTAACTCCGTTGTTTTCCACCAGGTGGCGCTATAGGTGGTTTCATTGCGTATGGCTGCTTTACCATACCTAGACACCACTTCTATGCCTATAGCTGCCGCCGTTCTCAAGTTAATGGCGGTGGACAGGATATGGGTGAACACACTGTGTGTGTGTGTGTGTGTGTGTGTATATATATATGTATATATATATGTATATATATATATATATATATAAATATATATATATATATATATATATATATATATATATATATATATATATATATAGTATCTGCCATTACTACCTCTTGTGGTAGGGCATTCCACAATCTGACTGCTCTAACTGTTTCCTATCCGCAACACATAATGAATAGCCCCTGATGCTTTGAATTGGCAACACATGTATTTATACATAAAAATAAGATTGCCTCTGAGGCATTTTTTTACAGTTAAACAAGCCCAACTTTTCTAACCGTTTGTTATAGGAGTGTCCTTCCATCTTCCATCCTGTTTAGATGCACATATAGTATCTGCCATTAATACCGCTCATGGTAGGGCACTCCACAGTCTGACTGCTCTAACTGTAAATAACCCTTTCCTAACCGTGACACATAATGAATAGCCTCTGATGCTTTGGATTGGCAACACATGTATTTATACATTTAAATAAAATTGACTCTGAGGCATTTTTTTTTATAGCTAAACAAGCCCAACTTTTCTAACCTCTCGTTATAGGAGCATCCTTCCATCTGTTTAATGCACATATAGTATCTGCCATTACTACCTCTTGTGGTAGGGCATTCCACAGTCTGATTGCTCTAACTGTAAAGAGCCCATATTTTCTAAAATAATTCGTTATTGGAGACTCCGTCCATCCTGTTTAATAATCTAGTTGACTGTCTTTGAACTGAGGAAGAATATTATATTGGGATCACGGGATCTAAGCTCTTTTTTTATACACCCTAAAATCTTGTTTGCTTTTACAGCTGCTGCTTGACATTGAGTGCTGCTGCTTAGCTTACTTGTAATCATAATACCCAAATCCTTCTCCTGTTCTGTAATCCTGAATATATTTTTATTAAATATACTGTGTATTCAGAAATTTGATTACTCTGGCCTAGGTGCATTTCTTTCAATAAATTTATCAACATTAAAAAGCAGCATAATATAAGGGAAGAGATCCTGATTCCAGTGATATGTCACTTACTGGGCTGCTTGATATAATTTTGATTCAATTACTTTTTAATCTGCTGCAAATCTAGCAGTTCTCTGAATGTTGAGCTCTGTATAACTGCGCCCTCACCATTGATTTAGCATTTTCTGCCCATGTACAGTGTACAGAGAAAGCTGACAATCAGTGATGGAGGCAAGGTTATACAAGGTTCATGAATATACAGTACTACTTAGCAGAAGGTTTACTAGTCCTCTATTAATAATGTACTGGTGATAAAAAGGGCTTTTCTTTTGTGGGACAAGTTGTACTTTTGAATGATACCATTCAGTTTGCCACAGAGTGCACTGAAAAATGGTTAAAAAAATCTAAATGGGAAAAAATTGGGAAAAACTCACAATTATGACATTTTTGTTGGGGAATTGCTACCGTGTACATTTACTGGTAAAAATGACCCAGCAATAAGATTCCCCTCATCAGAACAATTCCAGAAATTTCAAACATGTCCAGTTTTTTAATTATTTTAGTGGTGGAAAAAAGTCAGAATTTATTTAAAAAAAAAAGAAATAATTAGGGAGTTGTGTCCTCATTTTCCAAGATCAGGGAGAGATGTTTTTATTGATACCATTTTGAGATAGATGTAATGTTTTTATCGCTTATTACAGTATTTTTTTGTGGTATTACAATAATCCCAAAAAAATGTTATTTTGGCTTTACTGATCGGGTTCATTATTTTCATATTTTGGTAGATCAAACTTTTTTTTAACTCGGTGATACCACGTATGAGTATTTTTTAAATTATTTTATTATCTTTATTTTTATAGGTCCAATTTAATGGGGTGATTTGAACTTTTAAGTTTATTTTTATTGTTTTTTTCATATTTTTTTTTTTTTTAAAAAAAAATATTTTTAATAGTCCTCTTAGAGGACTTGAAGCTGCAATTATCTGATCGCTTGTGCTATACCCAGCGATGCCTTAGCATTGCTGCATATACTGAAAAATCACAGTCTTCTATAAAGCCCAACCACAGGCAGGGTTTCAAAAGTGGACTGCTATGACAAGTACAGAAGATCTTCAGTAGACCCCCTGCTGTCATAGCAACCCATCTGGAAACCCGTAATTATGTCACAAGTGCACCGATGGGAGCTTTAAATGGTGTGCTTCCATACCAATGTATGTTAAATCCCATGAGTCAGGGTTGCCTAATGGCCCTCTAAAAATTTTGAGCAAAAGCCTCCTTATTACCTTCTAATAAGTTTGAACAATGGCTGCCTGATAACCCTCTAAAACTTTTGAGCAAGGGTCACCTGATGACCCCATAAAAACTTGGAGCAAAGGCTGCCTGGTGACCTTCTAAAATTTTTCGGCAAGGGCCGTTTTATGAACGTGTAAACATTTTCAGCAAGGGCCACCTGATGACCCTCTAAAATTTTTTAGCAAGGGCTGCCTTATGACCTTGCGATTGTTCCTGAGAAAGGAGAGGGGTGTGTCTCAAAAACATGTTGAAGTGAAAATCACTGTTAATACCCTCTGGGCCTTTTTCATCTTCACGGCAGCATGGTAGCTTTCTGTCTAGCAAGGGTCATTCTATGAAAATGTTGAGCAAAGGCCCCATTAAGACCCTCTAAAAATTTTGAGCAAGGGCTGCCTGATGACCCTATAAAAATGGGCCGCTTGATGACCCTATAAAAATGTTGAGCAAGTGCTGCCTGCTTTCCCTCTAAACATTTTGAGCAAGGGCTGCTTGATGCTCCACTAAAAATGTTGAGTGAGGGCAGCCTGGTGACCCACTAAAAATTTTGAACAAGTGCCACCTGATGACCCTGTGAAAACTTAGAGCAAAGTCCGCTTGATGGCCTTCTAAATATTTTGAGCAAAAGCCACCTGATAACTCATTAAAATGTATGCTTCCTTCACCCACTTTCTCTGACAGTGTCTGTGATTGGTTGCTCTCAGACTGCCGGCATCCCGGCATCTGTGATTGGTTGCAGTCAGACTGCCAGCGTGCTGGCAACTGTCATTGGTTTCCCTCACACTAGCTGTCTGGATCCCTGGAGTGGAGTGTAAAAATAAATAAATAAATAAATGGAAAAAAATGGCTTAGGGTTCCCTGTATTTTGATATGCAGTGCAGATAAAGCAGGCAGCTAGAGGCTGCACCTCACAACTGTGTGCATTAGCTTGGCTGTGCATCAATATATGAGGGACTCCATGCAGCTTAGATGCACCAATCCTGGTGCTTTACCCAGTTCATCTCGATTGCCATGGAGTGGTGGCAATCGTTGTGCTACAAAAGGTTAATGACAGCTTTGATTTTTAAAAATTTCTGTTTATTGGGGGGTTGTTTTTTCAAAATAAAGGATTTTCTCTGTTTTGTGTTTTTCTTTTTACTTACATGATTACAGTCATATGAAAAAGTTTGGGCCCCCCTATTAATATTAACCTTTTCTCTTTATAACAATTTGGGTTTTTGCAACAGCTATTTCAGTTTCATATATCTAATAACTGATGGACTGAGTAATATTTCTGGATTGAAATGTGGTTTATTGTACTAACAGAAAATGTGCAATCCGCATTCAAACAAAATTTGACCGGTGCAAAAGTATGGGCACCCTTATCAATTTCTTGATTTGAACACTCCTAACTACTTTTTACTGACTTACTAAAGCACTAAATTGGTTTTGTAACCTTATTGATCTTTGAACTTTATAGGCAGGTATATCCAATCATGAGAAAAGGTATTTAAGGTGGCCACTTGCAAGTTGTTCTCCTATTTGAATCTCTTATGAAGAGTGGCATCATGGGCTCCTCAAAACAACTCTCAAATGATCTGAAAACAAAGATTATTCAACATAGTTGTTCAGGGGAAGGATACAAAAAGTTGTCTCAGAGATTTAAACTGTCAGTTTCCACTGTGAGGAACATAGTAAGGAAATGGAAGAGCACAGGTACAGTTCTTGTTAAGCCCAGAAGTGTCAGGCCAAGAAAAATATCAGAAAGGCAGAGAAGAAGAATCGTGAGAACAGTCAAGGACAATCCACAGACCACCTCCAGAGACCTGCAGCTTCATCTTGCTGCCGATGGTGTCAATGTGCATCGGTCAACAATACAGCGCATTTTGCACAAGGAGAAGCTGTATGGGAGAGTGATGCGAAAGAAGCCGTTTCTGCAAGCATGCCACAAACAGAGTCGCCTGAGGTATGCAAAAGCACATTTGGACAAGCCAGTTACATTTTGGAAGAAGGTCCTCTGGACTGATGAAACAAAGATTGAGTTGTTTGGTCATACAAAAAGGCGTTATGCATGGAGGCAAAAAAACACAGCATTCCAAGAAAAGCACTTGCTACCCACAGTAGGACCAGGCTGCTGACCGTCCTCTTTGACAGGTCCAGGCACCTTGCATCAATCCCCTGCGACCGGGGGTCCGACTCCTCTAAGTCCAGACCAGCGTCTGTAACCTAGACAACTACTCCTGGGAGCCACCGCTCCCTGCCTCCTCCACTTCACAACTCCTCTCTGACACTCCTCACCTCCCCTTCCTGACCCCTAGGTGGGCGACCCTATTCCGCTTAACCGCCCACTGGTGTGTCTGGTGGGTGTGGTGCAGGGTGTATCTAGGATTTGATTTGCTGTTGGGGGCAGCACCACAAGATGGGGACCCAGAACCATGAGGGATTTGAATACTGCACTAAGGAGAAAGAGCGTGCAGTACCCTGTGACAACCTGATAGTCCAGGGACGTTACAATGCCATGTTGTCCGACTCCACTGTGATTAGCACGTCTCTATTTATAACATTGTACATTGAAAGCCTGGTGTGGGCAAAGGCAGCTTTTTGAGCTGTGCTGCATTGCTAAATCTAAAAATTCTGTATGTGAACTGTGGCACCCAGTAATCACTAATTGATACATCTCTCTGATGGTCTCTTTTCCTACATCATGATGCTCTCAGATGAGGTAGACAAATCAGCTGACAGATTCCTTTTAAAGGGATCATACAGGTTTGGCAGTTTCGCACAAAAGTCTTCAGTCCCTCTTGTACAGGTTTGGTATGAAAGTCTGCAGTCACTCTATGTGACTACACATTTGTTAATCCTCACAGGGCACATTGAGCTAGTCGACGAGACCTGGTGGTCAAGTATATGATTTGCATACTTCCAGCTACATTCAGACTAGATTTATGCAACCTTGCTCAGTTCACTTGTATTAAGCGAGGCTGCACACCTTTAGTTGGAACATAGCCAGGAGTATACATATCACATCGTTGAGGTCACGTGATTGCCCACTACCGGCGCTAATACCCAAGAATATTGACAGTGTGCATAATATGCACTGTGGAGATTCCCAAGTGGGCAGTCACATAGAGTAATTGTAAAAAAGAATTAGATAAACCTGTCTCAACCGTGTGACTGGTGCTCTGAAGTAAAACTATAACCAGAATAGAGAGGTAACTTCGGCACTCATAAAATGAAGGAGTAGCAAGAATATTTGTGTGTTTTTTTTATTGTGAAAAATTATAACAAAAACATTCCTAGTCGTTACCACCAACGTTTCAGCCTTGGTTTGTGGCCTTTATCACGGTGATAGGAATCTACCGTATTTTTCGGACTATAAGACGCACTTTTTTCCCCCAAATGTTGAGGGAAAGTGGGGGGGTGCATCTTATAGTCTGAATGTAGGGCTGCGGGGAATGGGGGTGCTGCGGTGGAGCGGTCATCTGGGGCACGAGCAGGCTGCAGCAGCACCTGCCGTGACCACGTGGGCCCACTCATTACATATGCACGCCCATCCTCCCGCCCATCTCTCAGCACCGAAGCCGGCGCTGACAGGTGGGTGGAGGATGCGCACATACTAAACAGCCAGCCCGCATGCTCACCCCTGGCAACTACAGCCTGGAGTGATCATGTGCGGCTGTATTCACTGCCCCCGTGCATCATCATCAGCGCGGGGTGCAGTGAATCGGTATACTCACCATTCCCCTGCAGCACCGCAATGTCCTCCTGTCTGTGCCGGCCGCGGCTGTGTGGAGACTAGCGGTGCTCACAGCGATGATGTCATCGCTGTGCGCACGTGTCCACACACAGCCGCGGCCAGCACAGACAGGAGGACATCGCGGTGCTGCAGGGATCATGTTCGGCTCCACACTCCAGCGGCGCTGCTGCCGGCACAGACAAGAGGAGGAGCAATGCTGCATGGAGCGAGGAAAGGTGAGTATAAACGTTTATTTTATTTTTTTTTTGTGCCACAGAATGCAGGACATATAGCAGGATGGGGGTATATTGCAGGATGGTGGTATATAGTAGGATGGATGAGGGTATATAGCAAGATGGGAGTATATAGCAGGATGGGGGTATATAGCAGGATGGGGGTATATACCAGGATGGGGGTATATAGCAGGATGGGAGCACATACCAGGATGGGAGCACATACCAGGATGGGGGTATATAGCAGGATGCGGCCATATGCCAGGAGGGGTATATAGCAGGACAGTATGCGGCCATATGCCAGGATGGGGTATATAGAAGAATGCAGCCATATACCAGGAGGAAGTATATAGCAGGATGGGAGCACATACCAGGATGGCAGTATATAGCAGCATGGGGGCTATACCAGGATGAGGGACATATATATACAAGGCAGGAGGATCATTACCAGGGTGGGGTACCTTAGTAGAGAATTTGTTGACATTACCCCCATAATAGTGTCAGCAGCAGATCCTCGCCCCATAACAGTGTGTCATGACCACATTTTTTGCTTAAAATTTTATTTTCCTATTTTCCTTCTCTAAAACCAGGGAGCGTCTTATGGTCCGGTGCGTCTTATAGTCCGAAAAATACGGTACATATGGAACAGATAATCATAATTACAGTGTATAAAGTGATAGAAAGACTATACAATTTTTTTTTTATATATACAAATATGTCACAAAATATGATCAAGGTACCTAGTACATAGAGTGATTGCAGTTTTTCATACCAAATCTTGATAACCCCTTTTAAATGCAGTGGCATTATCCATTCAATGTCTTTTGCAATTTTCGGAACCTCATACAGTGAATAGAGTCTGACTGGATTCGTTTGTATCAATTGTAGGATGGATCCATTATAGGCGAGTCAGAACAGATGCAGTTTTTCTCTTTTTTGGGGGGGAAAGTGCCATTTTTCAGTTCATATAATGGAACAAAAAAGAAAAACGCTGAATGCTAGTGTGAATCGAGCCAAAGTTTGTATATCAATATTGGAATCAAAGTAAACTGCTATTAATGTAAAGCAAGTGCCCCATAGCTAATATAAAGTATTCCAGAATGTAGAAAGGTAGCAGGAGAGTTCGGAGAGTTGTAAAGTCTTCAGCTAGTTTAATAAAAGGAACAGAACATCTTTTTTAAAAATGAAAACCTTAAAAAAACCTATCCACATTAAGTTTAAAAGATGCCCTAGAGGTGGGTTAGTAATAAGGATAAATGTAAAATTTGATATATGTATTATTTATTTTAAGACCTCTACCGGGAGTTTTACAGGGAAAACATCACCTACTTTGCTTCCACTAAACTAACCTGTGATACAGGCTTAACTTACAATATATGTTGCATTTATCACAAAAAATAATCACGGTTTAGTGAAATCAGTGCAATTTTGATGGAATTAAGGCAATAAAGCTATAATGGCACACTCACTAACATAATTTTGATAAAATTTAGACACCTAAGATTAAAGACGAGTGAATATGTGAAAATTCTATTTTCCATTGATTCTTCAGAATGCAAATCACTCTGATTCACTGCAAATTGCAGACCTGGAGAATTGATTTTACCGTCTTTACTTATGACTAATGAATTTCACAATTATAATTGAGAAGAAAAAGGTTTGGCATGAATTTGTTAGAGGAAAATTAACTGACCTTGTGGGTTAGGATTTTTTTCCTGAGAGGCTTAAAGCAGGTCATCTGACTTTTAAAAAAAATAATGTAATTATTTCTTAATTTTTTAAATTTTAATAATGAATTCTTTCTTATTTTTTTCCATTTTTGTTGTTTTTGTTTACATCAACAACGTCGTCTAGACTTGAAGCTGCTAAAAAATGGGCAGTCCACTTTTCTTTTCCTGTGAAAGCCTGCCATACCTTTGATGGCTGCTTTTGAGGGCACAACACTCCATCGTGGAATTGTCACAAGATCTGTGACATTTCATATTTTCCTGTGAGGATAGGATTATGGGCCAAAATATGAACCATCACTGCATCAGGATTTAGACATCACCCTCGAGAGCATATGACTACTGATGGACGAGCCCGAACTGTAAAGTTCAGGGTCCGTACCGAACACATGGTGTTCGTGCACACGATTCCAAACACAAGCTTTCCCGCGAAGCTCGTGTTACAGTTCGGGTCCAGTTAGGGTCCAGAGACTGTAACCCCCCCCCCAAAAAAACACATTATTAAAAAAAAATTATGATTGTCCTGCAGACTCTGTCTCCCGGCCACTTCTGCTTCCGCGTTCGATCATTGCTGTGCCCCAGGGTTACTACCAGTGACTTAAAGGTCCTTCCATGACGTCATAGCCATGTAACCAGCCTGGTGTGAATGTTATATAGACATTGGCTTACAGACTGGTCACATGGCTATGACGTCATAGAAGGTCCTGTTAACTTATGGGGGTATTCACTTCACTGTTCGTCACTTGGCAGTCTTCAGCTGTTTTAGGTCATGTTCGAGGTGACAACAGGGTTCACCCGAGTCCATGGTCGCCAATTGAACTTTGACTGTCACAGTGCGAGTCTCGCATCGCATCACCCGGCTTGGCACAAACTATCCCGATAGGAGCGGGTTGACTGCATGTTTTTCCATGCAGCTGAGCCGCCCCTGTCTGGAAATCGTCATGCCGTGTGGGGTGATGAAATGAGAGATGCAAGTGGAATCATACCCTCATTGTCAGCCTGCTTCTCGCTCTGTAAAGAGCGATAAACCAGAGCTGACATGGCTCTCCCTGTTTCTCGCTCTGTATAAACGCTTGTCTGTACAGAGCGATGAAGCAGAGCTGACATTGCTATCCCTGTGAACTACGTCGGGCTAAGGATTTTTTTATAATAAAGATGGAGTCTCTAAATGTTGTTTTGGTTTTACTTCTAAAAAAAATAATTTTTCTATGTGTTGATTTTTTCTTTTTATTGTTTACTAGAAATTCTTGGTGGCCATATCTAATTTGGCATGACACCATGAATTTCGGGCTTAGAACCAACTGACAATACAAAGCTGGTATTAACCTCTTTATTACCCCGCATGCCACCGCCATCAGGGCCGTTGGATGAGCCGGGTAAAGCACCTGGAAATGGCGCTAAGAAATAATGTGCCATTTCCAGGGGTGGTTGCAGGCTGTGGAGAATTCCAGCCCCTAACTGCCTGGTTTAACCTGAGTCGATCAAAATACGGTGGGAGCCCACAAATTATTTTGATTGCCAGCCAAGGTAAAGCCAAGCAGATGGGGTAGCAGCCCGTAGCCGTCCACTTTATTTGCACTGAGAATCAAAAATACCACGGAGTGCTACGTCATTTTTAACAATTATTTATTTATTTTTATATAAGCAGCCCTTACCTTGGTTACCCGATATTTACCTTCGTTACCAGCGTCCGCCGCTCTCACACTGCCAGTGTCGGCTCCCTGATCTCTGCACACATAGCCACAGTACACATCAGGTTAATTACCCGATGTGTACTCCAGCTACGTGTGCAGAGAGCAGGAGCCGGCACTGACAGTGAGAGCGGCGGACGCTGGTAACGAAGGTAAATATCAGGTAACCAAGGTAAGGGCTTCTTGGTTACCCGATGTTTACCGTGGTTACCAGCGTTCGCAGAAGCCGGCTCCTGCTGCCTGCACATTTAGTTGTTGCTCTGTCACTGTCACACACAGCGATGTGTGCTTCGCGGTGGGAGAGCAACAACTAAAAAATGGTCCAGGACATTCAGCAACAACCAGCGACCTCACAGCAGGGGCCAGGTTGTTGCTGGATGTCACACCCAGCAACATCGCTAGCAACATCGCTGTTACGTCACAAAAGTTGTTCCTTAGCAGCGATGTTGCTAGCGATGTTGCTTAGTGTGACGTGGCCTTTACTGTGTGACAGGTGTTATTGTCCTGCATGAAAATTGCTGGCTGATTGAGTGATGAATGCAAGTAACGAACCACATATTGTTGAAGAAGGTTCTGACACACTTGCATTCCCTCTGCCATGTAGCTGTATGAAAGGTCCAACTCCTGCTGCAGAAAACATACCCCAAACCTTGACACTTCCTCCACCCTTGTACACATTTTGGGTTCAGTCTTTCCCCAGTTTGTCGACAAACATAATGTTTCCCATCATACTCAAAGAAATTAAACTTGCTTTCATCACTAAAATGAACTGTGGACCACTTCTCCTCTGTCCACACAACATGCTCCTCACCAAAGGTGAGTCTAGCGTTTTGATTCTTTTTGCTAATGAAAGGTTTGGTCACTGCAGAGTGGGCTTTCAGTCCAAATGCCCTTAAACGTTAAACATTGTGACATTATATGATGAAATAGATCCTTACCATTTTCAATTCTGAACTGGCAAACAATTCCAGCTGCAGTGTTCAAACGATTACCTATGGAGATTCTCCACATTATCCTGTCCTCTCTTTCATTTGTCTTTCGAGGGCAAACAGTCTTCTTGGGGGACTTGAAGGAGTTTGTGATATTGTAAAGATGTAATATTCTTGAAATTATAGACTTGGAATGAATAACTTCTTTTGCAATGGCTTATAGTGTTGCCCCTTTGGCTTTTATCTGGACAACCTGCTGCCGGAGGATTTCAGTCACTTTGGAATGGCACACCATTTTTGCAAAGTCAGTGCAAACTGAAAAGTTAGGTTGACAGTTACATAGGGTTTGTCAGATAATTAAGGAAATTAACACCAGGTGCCAGATTAACAACAATAGCTTGCAGGTATCTGAAAGTGTTATGTAATTTTGATCAGTGTTCTTTTTCATTTATCTCATTCACATTTTTATTATGTGCTTTAGAATAAATTCAAATTGTGAAATAGTCTTAAAATACTGCTAGTTAACTCATGCTCGGATATAATCACATAGGACTACACAATGACCTTAACATTTAGGAGATTGTGTGTTGTTCTCTAATTTGGTGTATATGGGAGAAAGATTCCATTAGATTAGATGACAGGGTCCTTTAGCACATTGCCTTTTTTGTAGATTATATTTTGTGCTTATATTCACCTGAAACATTCCATCTCAAGTATTTCAAACTACTACTGATTTTGATAAGTATCATCTGAAAATATATCACTACAACCACTATTACTAGGTTAAAATATACATACAGTACAGACCAAAACTTTGGACACACCTTCTCATCTCTAGAACAACTAATGAGAGGAGACTTTGTGCAACAGGCCTTCATGGTAAAATAGCTGCTAGGAAACCACTGCTAAGGACAGGCAACAAGCAGAAGAGACTTGTTTGGGCTAAAGAACACAAGGAATGGACATTAGACCAGTAGAAATCTGTGCTTTGGTCTGATGAGTCCAAATTTGAGATCTTTGGATCCAACCACCTTGTCTTTGTAGAAAAGGTGAATGGATGGACTCTACATGCCTGGTTCCCACTGTGAAGCATGGAGGAGGAGGAGGTGGGATGGTGTGGGGGTGCTTTGCTGGTGATACTGTTGGGGATTTATTCAAAATTGAAGACATACTAAACCAGCATGGCTAACACAGCATCTTGCAGCGGCATGCTATTCCATACGGTTTGCGATTAGTTGGGCAATCATTTATTATTTAACAGGACAATGACCCCAAACACATCCAGGCTGTGTAAGGGCTATTTGACTAAGAAGGAGAGTGATGGGATGCTACGCCAGATGACCTGGCCTCCACAGTCACCAGACCTGAACCCAATCGAGATGGTTTGGGGTGAGCTGGACCGTAGAGTGAAGGCAAAAGGGCCAACAAGTTCTAAGCATTTCTGGGAACTCCTTCAAGACTGTTAGAAAACCATTTCCGGTGACTACCTCTTGAAGCTCATCAAGAGAATGCCAAGAGTGTGCAAAGCAGTAATCAAAACAAAAGGTGGCTACCTTTGAAGAACCTAGAATATAAGACATTTTTTCAGTTGTTTCACACTTTTTTAAGTATTTCATTCCACATGTGTTAATTCATAGTTTTGATGTCTTCAGTGTGAATCTACAATTTTTAGAGTCATGAAAATTAAGAAAACTCTTTGAATGAGAAGGTGTGTCCAAACTTTTGGTCTGTACTGTATATCAATATACATGAAAAGGTAAAAACTCCAACCAGAGCGTAGATCCAAAATAGAAATGGAGTTCATAATCCATAATCAATTAAAATGAATGAAAAAAATATATAGAACACATAAAAAAGTGTGAATACCGTATACATGAAGGCTCAGGTGTAGCACACAAAAGGTGACGTAGTGATCTTACTACAAAAAAAGGAGATGGTCACAGCAGGCACATATCAAATATGTAAATAATACAGCATAGGTCACACTAAAATAATAGATGCCCAAGAAGAACAACTGAATAACTGCTGCTAAATAATGACCCTGTTTGGCAAATTAGACCAAGGTGACTGAATAAAACAAGAATTAATTCGCAAGGTGGCAATGTTTAACACACCCCACACATCCCCCCCACTCTCTATTCTGTCTGCTAAGTGCTAACACATTTTTCCTCCCTGTTCCCCATAGTCTCGTCTCATACACTTCACAGATTTCCCCTCCACCAACCAATACTGTCTTCTTGAGCTCCCCCACCTATCTCCCATGTCCCATCAAAATAAAGCATATTACAATAAGTCTTCAGTTTCATCAGCTCCATTGGAGCAGATTGACATCCCAAGTCCACGATTTTGTTGGCAGATGATGACTATGATGCTATCTACCCCCCAAAAAACATAAAAAATACACATATTTAGTATCACTGTGCTAGCTAAAGATCAATCTAAATTAGTCCAATCGGTAAATGGCATAACGAGAAAAAAAAAAAAATCAAAACTCCAGAACTGCATTTTTTTGAGCTGCCGCAACAACACCATCATATGTAATAAAAGGCAATTAAAACATTGTATCTACCCCAAAATGTTATCAATAAAAACATTGGCTCGGGGCACAAGAAACATGCATTCACACAGCTCCTTTATTTGAAAATTGTAATCATTGTGGCTTTCAGAAAATGGTGACACAAGCAAAACATTTTTTTCCCCACAAATTTCTGAATATGTTTTTCAACACTTAAATAAAACAAATAATATGCATGTTTGAGATCTTTGTAATTGTACCGGACTGGAGAATCGTACAGCAAGGTTAGTTATACTGTAAAATCTTTACTGTAAAATAAACGTAAATAAAATACGTAAAAATCTATTGCGGAATAGCGCTTTTTCAGTATTTTGCCACACTTGAAATTTTTGTCCCATTTTCCATGTACATCATATCATAGAATCCATGGTGTCATTCAAAATAATGGAGTAGGTAAACTTTGGCTCCCAACAAGAAAAAAATGGGAAAATTCAAGAAATCTTAGAAGTATGCTTTTTTTGTGATATCTAATGAATTGTACGTCCCATCCGACGTTTCGGCCCTAGCATGAGCCTTTATCAAGGATAGGGACCTGTGTACCACAAAACAATACAAGATTTACCAAAATATAAGGAAATATATACAATAGGAAAACAATATGTACAAAGTGAGAGGACTTTGTTACATTAGTACAAATCAAAAAAGTAACTGTTCACCGAAAGGAATATAGCGAGAAAAACAGGTAAAAGAAGATATACAAATATTAGTATGAATAGATACATACCTATCTAGACAAATGAGTCTAGAAATGAGAGAGAAATGAGAGAGAAATGCAATATTGTGTATATTATCAGCTTCAAAGTAACAATTTACCTTGCAAAAAAATACCTCACATGCCTAGATTGACAGAAAAATCTAACAGGTTATGGCTCTTGGAACTAGAGAAGGAAAAAAAATGAAAATGCAAAAATGGGAAATTGCTATGTTGAGAAGGAGTTAAAGGGAACCAATCACCAGGATTTTCGTATATAAGCTAAAGTCAGTGATATACTGGCACTATCAGGCAGATTCTCTACTACTTTTAGTGGTCAGTTTGGATGTATAGGTTTTGAAATCCAAGAAAGTAAAGTTTATAAAACCATCAGCTTCTTGAGTAACATCAGCTGAAGATCAGATAATATCTGGGGTAGTATGCATAGTTATCCTCTACCCCAGATCCTGCAAGTCAAAAATTAAATCAATTGTATAATACTTATGCTAATTGTAACAGGGGGAGGGGATAACAATGAATACCCCCCCCCCCCCCAGCTTTTATCTGATCCTCAGCTGCTGTCACTCAAGAATTCTGATGATTTTATAAACTTTACTTTTTTGGATTTCAAAACCTAAACATCCAAGCTGACCACTACAGGTATGTATAAAATCAGCCTGATAGTGCCAGTATAGCACAGGCTTTAGGTTATATAGGAAAATTCTGGTGACTGGTTTCCTTTAAAGGACTCTGTCAGCATAGATTGACAGTTCAAACCAAATACAGCTATCATAGATCTAGAATAGGAAAACAAACAGGTGGGAAGGTGCATTCAAATGTTTGGCCCCTCCATGATGCACCGAGCACCTGGACTTGGTTTGAAAAGTCATTCTGTGCTGACAGGGACACTATTTCCTTCCAAATTAATCTTATATCTGCAACAATAAAGCATTTTTGGACATAACAGGTTTGCATTACAGCAGCTAGCAGCTTACTATTGATTATTATATTGTATGTAAGGGATAAAAGGTAAAACATTTTGAAATTCTCAATTACTGCTGGATTGATACATAGAATTATGGGATAATGAGCTTTTGCAATGCATTGGGCCAATATTGTGCTTGCATTGGGGATCTTGTGTCTGTCTCTGATGATACGTACAAGTTATCAGAAAAATCCTAAGAGAAAGATATAAAAAGGGTAGAATAATTAAAATGAGACAATTAGCAACAGATTTTGTCATGAATATTATATGAATATTTCAACCAACAATATGTTGTTTTGACATAATTAGTTGAAAGAGGATACATGATGAAAAGGACTGATAAAACATGGAAGTTTACTGCAAAGTCATGTTTAACCCCTTCCCTCCACATCCAGTTTTCATTTTTCCACTTTTGATTTTTACTTTTCTTTTAATACCAATATTTTTTTCATTTTTCCATTGCCATAGCCATATGAATGTTTGTTTTTTGAAAGACAAGTTGACCTGGCAGCGTGCTCCATTGTTTAATTGAGCTTGCCGAAGTCACTCTTCAATGCAAGTTGATGAGAGCCTCGTTCTGGCCTTATTCTGGTTCTCAGAGAGATTAATTGAGAGCTTATGACTTAATGTCTGACTAACGGCCAGTCTGAAGTCACAAGATGGCGCTGCGGGACCGAACTAGCGTCCGTAAACGATGAAGCTGTCGGAAGGTGAGTAAGTGACAGGGTGCAGGGGACTTAGATGTTAAGCGCCACTTCAGTGCAGAATAAAAAACTTGCTGGAGTGGCGATATAACCTAAATAATAGAGTTTTATAAATATAGAAGTGCACCCAACAGGACAGGCACCGCAATTTACCCAGCCAACGTTAAAGGGCCAGGCTGCATCCTGCATAAAAGGGAAAACTGTGCAATAAAAAGATGTCCTGTAGGGTGCACTTATATATAGTGCTGAGCAGAAAGGCTGATCTAATATCATAAGTGTCATCAATAGGCTGTAAGCTAAACACTGTGCATCACACACATAACTGTGTGACTGACGGCCTATGCAAATGTCGCGGGCGGAGGAGGGGACGCTGCACTCTCCCACTGCTCGGGTCCGGCTTCTTCTGCTGCTGCTGCTGCTCGGTGGTGGCTCGAGCGGTGGGCCGGATCCCGGGGACTCAAGCGGCATTCCTCGCCCGTGAGTGAAAAGGGGATTTGATTGTAGGGATTGGATATTGTCCGTGACGCCACCCACGGTTGTGGTGATATTGGTGACACCACCACTACTCTGGACGGGGATCCTGGGAGCGATGACAGGGAGCAGCTTTGTTGTTAGTTCTCCCCTCCGTGGGTAGGGAGTTGGTTGTCCTGGGGCCCGGTGATGGGGTAGGGATGGATGACAGGCGGGTTACGGGGCCTGGTGAGGTGCAGGGTCGCGGGGGCAGCGCTGTGCCGCACGGCACGGTGGTACTCACTCAGCCAATGATGAGGACACAGTTCTCGGTAAAACACACGGCTGGATGGACGGGTCCCACAGACGGCTGCGGTGTTGTTTCTCCCGGCAGGTTGATGGTGACTGCCTTTCCCTGCACCTATGTACGGTAGTTGGTTCCAGTGGGTTCCCACCGGTAACCCGCTCCCCAGCTTGGATATGGGCTGGAGGAGCCCCTTTTGCCCGCAGGCTCTGGCCCTGGGAAGCGGTTGCCTTGGCAGTGGCGGTGGCGGTGTCTCCCTCCCTTGGTTGGACTGTTGCCTTCTGTCGGGACTTGGCTGCTGGGAAACCCAGGAGGTTCCCCTCACTAACGAATTCGGCAAATTCACGGCGACTCCTAGCCTTGCCGGGGTCCGTAAGCCCCTGCCAGATGGTGCTGGCTTCTCTTTGTGTACCGGTCCGGTATCGCCGGGCCACCGCCCGTCCACGGTCCTTACGGTAGACTCCGATAGGCCACTCCTGCAGACGGTCACCACCATCTGCCAACCTTGCTGATCTGTCCAGGCCACACACCCGGACCAACTTCAGTCAGCTCAGCTGCCACTTTCCTTCCTTCAACTTTCACTTCCCTAGCTGATCTCCTTCTGCCCTGAACTGTCTGCTTTTCCCGCCTCCAGGACTGTGAACTCCTCGGTGGGCGGAGCCAACCGCCTGGCCCACCCCCTGGTGTGAACATCAGCCCCTGGAGGAAGGCAACAAGGGTTTTGTGTCTGACTTCGGTGTGCCTGACCGGGAGTGTGGGGTGTGTGGATGTTGTTCTCTATGGCCCCTAGCTTGTCCAGGGCGCCACACAAACCTCATATGTGTGCATGTCGAATACTAGACAGATCTTGTGAAAACTCTATACATTCTAAATTGCTGTGTTCATGAGCCCACTATTAGAAAATCAGTGAAGAATAATGATGTTCATTCAAGGGCACAATGAAAGTCCCAAAAATATTTGTATTCTATATCAAGTTTTTCAGAAGGCAACTGGACATTCCACAATGCTTGAGGGAAAAAGTTTATGGACATATGAGACAAAAGTGGAACTTTTTACCTCAAATGTACAAGGCTATTTTTGAAGGAAAAATATAACAGCAAACCAACACCAGACACTCACTAATACTTATTAGTAGTGTGGGGTGAAGTCAGGAGAATAAGTGTATAATTGGGTCTTATCAGCATAGAGATGATATTGAAAGCCAAATCTGCTCACGGTTTGTCCAATAGCAGCAGTGTATAGAGAAATTATGATTAAACGTAGGACTGAACTCTGAGGAATCCTTGACAGTAATGAGAAGAAGAGATGAAGAATAGGCAGCAAATAACAGTGAAGTTACACTAAGAGATGTAGGAGGAGAACCAGGAGAGAGCAGTATCCTTGAGCCTGGAAGAGCAGAGCATAGGGTGGAAGAGCTGGTGATCCACAGTGTCAAATGCTTCAGAGAGATCCAGGAGATTCAGAAGAGAGTAGGGACCATTACATTTAACTGTTAGTAGATTGTTAAAGACTTTTTCGTAAGAGCAGTTTTCGTTGCAAGTAAAGAGCAGAAACAAGATTGTAACGGTTCAAGAAAAGTGTTTTTTTAAAATAGAATAGATTATAGGAGAATAAATCAAGCATTCCAGGTGGATCATTTGAAATTTGTTGGCTTTACCAAATTTTTCCAAAAATTTGATTCACAGTGAATTTGCATGATTATCAATACTGGAAAGCTTGTAATTGCTTCTAAAACTCATGTGGGGATGGAGTTGGAGATGTTTAAGCCACATCTTCTCCCCCTCATGATGAGTAGTAAATCAGCTAATGAATGGATAAAAAAAAGATTTTGTTTTGGAATGTGAAAGTCAAAGTATTGATTAGAGATAGGTGAATTTATTCGAGCGGTATTGAATTCTATTCGAAATTTGAAAAAATCAGCATTCTGAATACAGATATTTTTTCTACATTCCATACAAATTCAACAAAATGAAGGCCAGCTGTGGTGGCCATCTTGTTCTTGCTAAACAATATAAGGGGACAACAAAAGGCTAAAAATTATAATATCTAGCTGTGAGGAGGTCCCAAAGTTTCCTGCATATGAACTTGGGCTTCATTGAATCCGGAATTCCCAGCTTAAAGTTAAAACCTTACTGGAAATGCAACACGAAGGAGGCGTGGAGGACAGTACAGCATGTAGGGTCCAGCGGGAGAGGCTGGAGAAGTAAGTGAAGAGTGAGTATAAGTATGTTTGTTACATCTTACATTTATTATACTCTTAGGGTGCACGCCCATGATCAGTGTTTGCATCATTTTGGATGTAACGTGTTGTTGTTGCGTCCAAAACACTGCGTTGTACAGGAAAAAGCATTGTGGATGGGATTTCTAGAAATCCCGTGCCCACTGTGCTTGTTTTTTCCACAGCAAACACTGACCTGCGGTGCGGCTTTCCAGACCACAGCATGTCGATTATTTAGCTTTGGAATCTCATGCGTCCTCCAGAGGGAGAACACAAGCAAGAGACCGCAGCGCACTGAACCCTGATCATGGGTACAAGTCTTCTGCGGAGACTCGCGGCCCCACAGATCAGGACCCACTGCGTCCGGGACGCAGTGAGTCCTGCTTGTGGTCACATACCCTTAGGCTTGCAGATACCCAAATAAAATAAGGGACATCTGATACTGTTGTGGTGAATGCATCAGAAATATATTAATAAGCTAAACACATTTTCAGGGAGGCATAATCCTAAATTCCTCCTCAATGATGTACTGTATAAATATTAATTCATTTGTACTTCAAATATAATAGACCTATGGACAGATCAAAAAGCAAAACCATTTTGTAGTTGGAGGACAAATGTAAAAAATAAGTAATCAGCAAGCCAGAATGTGGTGAAGGCTATGTGGTGTCTTCAATGCCATTTTGAAAATGATAGACCTTGTCTGAGAGTGGCATTAGAATTTTTAATTGTCTATATTTTCAAGTAAAGACTTTGAGCATGGGTACTGTTAGCAATCCTTTGTCTTCCAGCATATATCACTATTCTCCTGAAAACAAAAAAACAAACAGTTCTTTTCCCCAGCTGACACCTTCCCTCACATTTCATATGGGAGGATTACATTTTAGTTGCTGACGAAGGTCACTGTAAATGGGGTGATCATGATCAACAGCCATGAAGTTTTGAAATGATCACATCCTTTCAGTTTTGAATATACATAATGAGCAGAATTAAATAAACATTTATTCAGATGAGCTCACCTGCGTGCATATTAATTATGTTATTAAGGTGCTTAATGGGGAAATATGCTTACGGAAATAAATTAGGCCTAATTGTCTTTGATAAGAAGAAAAAAGTTATCTTGTCAGAATTTTGTTTTATCGATATTCAAGCAATGATTCTGCACTTTGAGAACAGAGACATTTTAGATGAACTATATAAAACATCAAATGCTACTTGAGATGATTTTATTAGTTTCAGTTAGCGAGCCCAGTGCAGTGTACATTAAATCACGTACTCTAAGATATACGAAAACATAACATGGTAAAATAATCATGCTATATATCCAACAAATTGTATAATTGTATATAAAAATACAAGAGGGCAGATCCTTCTTACTAATCTTATAACCCCACAAATACCTTGTTTTTCCAAAAATAAGCCCTCCCCTCAAAATAAGCCCTAGCTGGAATTTTTGACCTTTTCAGCATAAGGTTTAAATATAAGCCCTAATCTGAAAATAAGCCCTAGTCACAGTTCAATAATGAAGTGTCCATGCAGCAAAAAAACTTAAAGAATACTGCAGGACACTTCATTACAGAAAGCAGACAACCCCAATAGAGAGAAAAAAGAAGAGAGAAGATCCCATAATCATACTCACCAAATACCAAATAGGAGGACCTGCAGTGTAACGCACACCCGCACACATCAGATCACTCACACACACACACACACACACACACACCAGATCAGATCACACACAATCAACAGAGAATACTGGGATGCAGTGCGATGGAAATCATAGAGGACCTGTAGTGGAACACATTGATACATTCCACCTCCGAGTCCTCCATCTGCCCCTGCTGGCCGGAAGCAATGCATATCGCCGAATGTGGTGAGTGATTCTCCCAGGAAGGGGGGGATCTGTTTTTTTGGATGGGTAAACTTACCTCCAACCGTGTGTCCCCAAAAATAAGACCTACCCAAAAATAAACCCTAGCGCTTTTTTTGCGGCAAAAAAGAGTATAAGACAGTGTCTTATTTTTGGAAAAACTCTGTATCTAATGATTTCATTTTACAATCTCCAGCACAAACATCTTTCTTTTATATAAAAGAGTCTTTTACTAGGTATTTGCTGACCCATTGAAGACAACATGAATTAGTGACACCAACCCTCTGTTGCTAGAACTGTAAAACCTATTTTTCTTGCAGTCATTTTCATAAAATCACTGGTTATCTCCTGCCCACCTTCTGACCCTCCACTTATTGTAAGCTTTATTCTCATATTGTACAGCGGTAGATAGCTGTCAGGGGATGCTGGCAGGAGCCATCGGGGAAAAATCTGAAATATCATGGATTTGAGAGCAAGCACATGATAGAGATAATTTCAATGCTGCAGGAGACAACAAAGTGTTTTGTTTTTACCAGTGGCAGAAAGGAAAAAGTAAGTCATACCGAGCCAACATCAGGTTCTCTATGAATGTATTATGCTGCCCTCATATAATTCTGGTGACAGATTCCCTTCATGACACAATTTAAATCTTAAATAACGATTCTTTAAAATGTTGATAACGTAACTATGCTTCTATGTGTAGGGCACAGGGTTCTATTTATTCTTATTTCAAACAATAAATGCATGATATTTTTGGCTATAAATGTATTCTAGTCCATTTTCATATTTTACTTCACAAAACATCATTATTATATATTTCCAGAGCAATTAAAAAAATAAATAAAAGTTGAGCTCTGATGGTTGTGTACCGCCCCTAAGCAGACGATCTGCTCGGATCCGGGATTGCTGTGACTCGAGGGTCCCCGGACCCGGGGCTCAGAAGCCACTCAAAATAAAAGGGGGCTACTTATAGGGGAATAGTTTGTGACGCCACCTGCGGGTTGCGGTAGGAAGGAAGTACCGCCGCTGCTGAGGGGAGTACCGGGGTAGATGACGTGGGGGCAGTTAGGTGACAGTTCCCTCCGCAGGTAGGGAGGCCCTGGGACTCCGCAGGGTTGGTGGATGGTGCTGTGCAGGCTTGCTGGGCAGGCAGGGTGCAGGGATAGGGGCAGTGTACTCACTCAGGTTGTTGTGTTGTTAGATGCAGTCAATGAAACAGACTCACACACTGTAGTAAACCAATGTCTTTGGGTAGCACTGCAACTGCAGGGAGCCCGTCCGGGTGTCCTCTCCCACCGGTATCATTTTAATGGTCCGGAGCCTGCCTCCATGCACAAATTTAGTTGTTCTTGTGACCCCTTGGCCTGAAGCTGTCAGGGTCCTGCTCCCTATATGTAGTGGAGCTGTGCTCTCAATGGCTGGCACTTGGGATCTCAGTGGGTCGCATAAGCTTGAAAACCCTATCCCCCTTGTTGTGCTGATGCCTTCGATCTCTGAGCTCTTGGGGAAAGTTCGTAAAGAGACTGTCCTCCACAGGTTAATTATCAGGGTGCCTGAAGCTCTTCCCTGATCTAGGGTCCTGTTCCCCGCCGTGCTTGGTACCGGTCCGTTTACCTCCAAGACTAAGTCTGGACACCCTCTCACAATACCCTGCGACCGGGTCTCTGACTCCTCTGGTCCCGGACCACCGTCTGCGACCCAACCTAGGTCACTCCCGGGAGCTACAACTCCCCAGCTCCTCACTCTCCGAGGGCTACTACTCAACTCTAACTCCAACTCCAACTGACTTCTTTCCCTCTCACCAGTCTGCCTGACCCCTAGGTGGGTGGCTCTTTTCCAGCTAGACCAACCCACTGGTGTGTCTGACAGGATGTGATGTGAGGTGTGCTTGGGATTTGAGGTGCTGATGGAAGTGATACCGGTTTTCAGGAACCTGGAACCATGGGGGGTAGGTCCTGCATCATAGAAAGAGAGGATGCAGTCCCCTGTGACACCGTGATATAGTCAGGGGCATCACAGTTGCATACTGCAACCAGGCCAGTTTTGATCCATGAGGATTGGGATCCTCCATTACTCCATTTGCGCAATTATTGTGGCATAAAGGACAAGTAAATTATGGTGTGTAGTAAGGGATTGGTGGAAAGGGCATAGTCAGCAATAATTTTGCAAATGAAATGTGAAACCATTACTAACCTTGTCCTTGATGACAGCTGTGATTATTGTTAACACAGCTGTCATTAACCCCTTATATTACCCTGATTGCCCCTGCTCCAGGGCAATCGGGATGAGCAATGTAAAGCGCCGGCATTAGTGCATCTAATGGGTAAAACAATTCCGGGGTGACTGCGGGCTGGTATTTTTAGGCTGGGGGGCCCAATAACCATGGGCCTCCCCATCCTGAGAATACCAGCTCCCAGCAGTCCACTTTATCTTGGCTGGATATCAATATTGGGGGGGACTGCACACTGGCTTTTAAATTTTTTCTTTACTTAATTAAAAGCCACATGGGGTCCATTGTATTTTTATGCACAGCCAAGATAACGTGCACAGTTGGGAGTTGCAACCTTTCTGCTTTATCTGTGCTGAGTATCAATAAATGGGGGACCCTATGTCATTTGTTTCCAATAATTTATTTATTTTTACACTCCACAACCAATCACAGAGACCGGGACACAAATGCTGTCACAGATGGTGGACAAGGAAAGCAGAGAATATGCATGAAAGCTATTGAGCGGACCCAGAAGAAGAGTGACCGCCCCATGGGAGACTCGGTAAGCATAATCCAACTGCTTTGCAGCTCCCTAGCCCTTACTATTACCATTTTAAAGCTGACATGTTCGGGTCCCCATAGACTTACATTGGATTTGGCGTCGGGGCTTATGTTCGGGTTCAAGTTTGGTCCTGAACCAAACTTTTTTTAAATCTGGCCAGAACTGCCGAATCCAAACATCTGCGGGTTCGCCCATCTCTAGTTGAACACTCTTTGGAGTAAATAACTGCTATTAATCACTTCCTATAATCATCAACAAGCTTCTTGCACCTCTCATCTGAAGTTTTGGACCACTCTTCTTTTGCAAACTACTCCAGGTGTCTTATATTTGAGGTGTAACTTCTCCCAACAGCAATTTTAAGATCTCTCCACAGGTGTTTAATGGGATTTTAAGGGTGCTAACACTTTCAAGCATGACTGTATAGTATATTGTATTACAGCACAGGTGAAGCAAAAAAAACCCTCCATGCATATGTGGTCAGGTTATAACCTAGGAA
The DNA here is from genome assembly GCF_048569485.1 of Anomaloglossus baeobatrachus. Classification (NCBI taxonomy): domain Eukaryota; kingdom Metazoa; phylum Chordata; class Amphibia; order Anura; family Aromobatidae; genus Anomaloglossus; species Anomaloglossus baeobatrachus. The sequence goes on from NC_134357.1 coordinate 317,995,487, forward strand.
TCCATAACTTGCAAAGATAACACCCAAACAAGTCATATTGAAAAAGAAGTGAGCTCACCTGGTTTGAGTGCAGTCAATGCCCCATGAAACATAATGTGAACAGTTCAGACCAGCACAAATAAAATCTGTAAAATAGTTTTTAAAAACTTTTTAGACTTTATTTCAACAAAATAAAAGCAAAGTGATGATGCACAGGCGCAGAGAAGCACTGTGAACAAGGCCACGTGTTTCTGACCACACAGGGTTCTTAGTGACTGTCACTAAGGATGCTGTGTGGTCAGAAATGCATAGCCTTGTTCCAAGTGCTGGTCTGTACCTGTACATGTCCACTTTGTTTTTATTTTGTTGGAATAATGTCTAAAAAATTTTTAAAAACTTTTTTTACAATTTTTTATTGTGCTGGTTTGCACTGTTCACCCAAACAAGTCAGTTTAAGATATGTTAGTTTCAGTAAATCGTGCCCTTTTGTCTTTTGATGTGTATATGTGATGTGGGCTCATACACATGGATGAAATATAGCTTTGGGCAAGCTCCAACTAGTGATGTGTGAGTGTATTTGCTACTATTCGCAGAATAGTACGGTACTCGGCTATTCGTTATATACTGAGTAATGGTGTATTCGTCTCGCTATATTCGGTTGTCCCGCCCAGCCGTTTTGGCGCCTGATTTGTAGCCAATAAACATGCTGGGCTTCTTAACCAATGACAGCAATACCGCAGCCATCTTGGTTGTGGCATTATTGTGATTGGTTGGCAGCTCAGCATCATAGGGTCTATAAAAGACCTTCCGGCGCCATTTTGCACACACTGCATCCGTAGTCTGCTTTGTATCAGCATAGGGATAGAGTGTGCAGCTGCTAGGGAGAATGTAGGCCTCTTAATAACACAAAAAGCCCCTTTCAGGGCTGCCTGCAGCATAGGTCAGTGTAGCTTTCAGAGGGAATGATTTCAGAGCAGGGAGAGTGTGTCACTACCTCCTTAGTACTGTTCAGAAATCAGAATACAATAGCTTTTTTAAGAGCTGATAGAACTGAACAAAATCACAGCAGGGAGGGAATAGATTGTGAATTAGGTAAGGAATTGGGACTTGTTTCCACAATAATTAGGGTTTCACAGCCTGACTTGTGCCGTCTGTCCACATCAGCCACATTCATACTTTGCTAGTGGCTTTTGCACAGTGTTTCCTTGATCTCTTGGCTGTGGCTGCCCCACGATACAGTGTTCCCAGCTACCACTATTTTGCCCATTGTGCCATCCCCGTGTTACACAAGCACGTGTTAAGCAATCTCAACCGTGCTCTGACCAATGCTGTAACTGGGAAGGTCCACCTAACAGCAGACAAGTTGTTGTGGACAGGGACGATACATATCTATAACAGAACACTAGGTGAACCTGGTGGAAGCTGGGACAAACTCACAAACTTTAACATCACACATCCTACCCACGCCAAGAATAGTGGGTTCAACTTCTACTAGTGTTTCCGCCTCATCATATGAAACTTCTTGTCTCCCCTCCTCCTCCTGCTGCTGATCCTCTGCTGAATTACCCTCCCCATCACTGCGAAGGTGGGAGCTGTGCAGTGCATCGGCAAAGTGGCAACACGCTCTGCTGAAGCTGATCTGTATTGGTTACAAACCACACACTTCAGCATAGCTGTGGCAAGGTATAAAAGAGCAGACTGATCAGTGGCTCTTCTTGCTGCACCTCCAACCAGGCCTGGTCGTTTGCAACATGGGCGTAAACTGGTGGCGGCATTAAAGGTTGGCAAGCTGGTACAAGTGCAATGCATGGCTCACGTGTTGAACCCAGTTGTTCAGAAATTTCTGGAAACATATCCTGACTTGCCGTACCTACTTGACAAGGTGCGCCGTATTAGCGCCCATTATCGCCATTCCTCTACCACTTTTGCTAGTCGTACAGCGCCGTAAAAAGCGCTTTAATTTGCGAAGTCACCGACTCATGTGTGACCTTCCCGTGTGGTGGAACTCAAAATTCTATATGTCGGTGAGGATTACTAAGCAGTAGAGGGCAGTAGCTGAATACCAGCTCCAACATGCCCATCAGAGTGAGAGTCAGCCACCACACGTAGCAACTGTTGAGTGGGTGTGGATGGCTGACATTTGTAAGGTTCTTGAGAACTTTGAGTACTGCACCAAGCTCATGAGCGGTGATAAGGCTATTATCAGCTTAATCATCCCACTGCTGTTATTTTAAAGTATATAAATAATTTATAATAAAAATCGTGGGGTCCCCCCCAAATTTGATCACCAGCCAAGGTAAAGCGGACAGCTGTGGTCTGGTATTCTCAGACTAAGGAGGTCCATGGTTATTGGACCTTCCCCAACCTAAAAATAGCAGGCTGCAGCCGCCCAGAAGTGGCAATCTATTAGATGCGAGATTCCTGGCGCTTTGCCCAGCTCATCCCGTTGCCCTGTTGCGGTGGCAAACAGGGTAATATATGGGGTTGATACCAGCTGTGTAATCTCACCTGGCATCAAGCCCTGGCATCAAGCCCTGGCATTACTGTATTGATGTCACGGCATCTATCAGACACCCGGCATCACTAACCCTGTCAGTAATAAAAAAAAAAATTGAAAATACCCTCTCCCGAAACATTCCCTCTTTCACCAATTTATTGAAAAGAAAAACAAATCTAGGTCCGGCATAATCCAATAAGGGGGTCACACGATAATCCATACCATACTCACTGTCCCAGTCAATGAAGAACAGAATGTTCCCCATTGGCTGAGAGAGCAGTGCAGTGACCTGAGCTAACATCATTAGGTCAGGCCAGGTCACTGCAGGGCATAACGAGCGCTGACGTCATGAACTTGTGAGTTCCATGGCCGCCGCGTTCTCACGCAAACTGTCCCGTGAGCCCATAACATCACCGCTAGTCACAGTCTCGGGCCGTCTGTGAGACTTGATGTGAGAACACGTCATCATGTAAGTCAGTGACGAGTGCAGACGTCGAACGCTGATGTCACGAGTTCACCAGAGGTCATCACAGCCGGTAATGATCTGATCTAACCTCTTCATGTCGGCGCTCGTCATCGCACAGCTGCTTGCACACTGCTGTGTAAGTCACGGCAGGGCTGGCCAAGGCAGTGCGACATAGACTGAAGCCACACGGAAGCTCTTCCATGTGGCTTCAGGAGATCCCAGAAACCATATGTGAGTCAGAAATGCATGCAGCCATAGTCTCTATTCTCTCCTTATTGAGTTTCATCAATTTCCCATCCATTTCAACCTTTTCCTTAGGCCCCCAGACTTCTTTGTTGGGTCCAGGAGAAAATTACTCACATTTCCCATTGACTTGCATTGTACTCGCTATTCGGAACGAATACACAATTATTACAAAGTACTCGTTACTAGAGATGAGCGAAAAGGTCGCGGTTCGGCTCGAGGTCGGTTCGCCGAACGGAGCTCCCGTTCGAGTTCGGTTCGTTGAACGTTCGACGAACCGAACTAGAACCAATAGGCTATAATGGGAAGCAATCACAAACACATAAAAATGCATCATAAATGTACACATACAGCTGCTGTCTGCTCTTCTCCATACAGATAGACAGCAGCTGCAGAACTACAAGGCTCAGCATACTCCATCCAGGACTGTATGCAGAAGTTTTTTGCCCCCTGAAAAAATTATGTGGGCTTCGCCATATTTTTGTATGCTAGCCAGGTACAGCAGGCAGGTATGGCTGCCCCCAACCCCAAGTTGCCTATTTGTACCTGGCTGGGAACCAAAAATAAAGGGAAGGACTTTTTTTATTATTTCATGAATTTCATGAAATAATTAGAAAACAAATGACGTAGGCTTTGCCCCATTTTTGTGTCCAGCCAGGTACAACTAGGCAGCTAGGGATTGGAATCCGCAGCACAGGTTGGCCTGAGCTTTCTGGGCCCCACTGCTGCGAATTGCAGTCTGCAGCCACCTCAGAAAATGGCATTTTCATAGAAGCGCCATCTTTTGGCGCTGTATCCAACTCTTCCAGCACCTGCCTGCTATACCTGGCTAGCATACAAAAATATGGCGAAGCTCACGTCCTTTTTTTGTAGTTTTTTGGCAAAAAAAATTAAAAATGCTTCCCTGGATTTTCCATTGCCAGTGAAGGTAACACCAAGCAGTGGGGGTTAGCAGCCAGTAGCTGCTTGGATTACCCTTAGCTAGCAATACAAAAAATGCAGCGGGAGCCCATATATATTTTTTTTAATTATTTATTTAAATAACTAAAAATAAAATGGGCTTCCCTGTATTTTGATTGCTGGACATCACAGTGCTGTAAAAATAAATCTTTAAAGAAATGACGTAGCGCTCCACGATATTTTTGATTCTCAGCGCAGATAAAGCAGACAGCTATGGGTTGCCACCCCCATCTGCCTGCCGTTACCTTGGTTGGCAATCAAAATACAGGGAAGCCCATTAATTTTTTCTATTTAAAAAATAGTTAAAAAAAAAATGACGCTGGGTCCCCCCATTTTTGATAGCCAGCTAGGGTAAAGCAGATGGCTGTAGCCTGAAAACCACAGCTGGCAGCTTTACCGTGGTTGGGGATCCAATGTGGAGGTCCCCTCAGGCTCTTTTTTATAATTATTTTATAAATATTAATAATTACACAATAAAAGTAGGGTCCCCCCCAAATTGGATCACCAGCCAAGGTAAAGCGGACAGCTGTGGTCCTGTGGTCTGGTATTCTCAGGGTGGGAAGGTCCATAGTTATTGGGCCTTCACACCCTAAAAATAGCAGGCCGCAGGCACCCCAGACATGGTGCATCCACTAGATGCGCCAATCCTGGCGCTTCACCCCAGCTCATCCCGTGCCCTGGTGCAGTGGCAAACGGGGTAATAAATCGGGTTGATACTAGCTGTAAAGTCACCTGAGATCAAGCCCAGCAGTTTGTGATATCATGGCGTCTATTAGATACCCAACATCATAAACTGTCAGTACTAACAAAAAAAAAAAAATCGACAATAGAAATTTATTTGAAAAAACAGTCCCCAAAACATTTCCTCTTTCACCAATTTATTGTAAGAAAAAAAATAAAGGGGTCCCACGACGACTCTGGACCGTCTAGATTATGGGGGGGAGACACTCAGGGATCGTATCCCCCATTTTCTAGGAGTGCGGACCCTTCATGTGAGGAGTGTGGGTGCAATGAATCTGCACTCACTCTCCCCGGGTCCACAGCAGCAGAGTCCATGTCGTAATGGTTGCTACCAAAGCTGCAATGCCCTGCTCATGAGGTAAGGGCATGTCTAATCAGGAGAACTACTGTAGAGGAAGCTCTGCTCACTGGTATATAGGTGCTCAGAGGTAATAATAGATAAAATTAGTGAGTAACCTCGGCACTCTAAATCTCCCAGACTAAGTCAGTAAGTCACAACGGATAGTAATACAAAATCACTCTTTATTGGTTCGTATTAAGAAAAAAAATTTTTTCATAAGCATATATGTTTTTGTCCAAAACAAGTTACAAATGACGTTTCGGCCTGAGCCTTCGTCAGATTGGACTTATCTGCATGTAATCATGAAAAATGACAATAATCAGTATCACATAAGAGTGAGAGAACAATAACATAAACTCGAACAATGTAGAGGTACAATTGGGATGCAGCAAAAAAATTGCAACACAGCAAGAAATGAAACACATGATACAAATGTCATAATACAGTACAAGGAACATATAGTAATGACAAATATGGGGTCAGAGTAGGCTTAGACAGCTCTGGTACGAAAGAGATGTCAATCATAAAGTAACATGAGCAGTAGGTGTAGAGCTACACTATGCATGGCAGAGCTAATGGGTAGACCGACCATAGAAAAAGAACGGAGAAAAAGTGGAGAAAAAGTGGAGAAAAAGTGGAGAAAGAATGGAGAAAAAGTGGAGAAAAAGTGGAGAAAAAGTGGAGAAAAAGTGGAGAAAAAATGTAGAAAAAGTGGAGAAAAAGTGGAGAAAAGGTGGAGAAAAAGTGGAGAAGAAATGGAGAAAAAGTGGAGAAAAAGTGGAGAAAAAATGTAGAAAAAGTGGAGAAAAAATGGAGAAAAAGTGGAGAAAAGGTGGAGAAAAAGTGGAGAAGAAGTGGAGAAGAAGTGGAAAAGAAGGGGAGAAGAAGTGGAGAAAAAGTGGAGAAAAAGTGGAGAAAAAGTGGAGAAAAAATGGATAAAAAGTGGAGAAAAAGTGGAGAAAAAGTGGAGAAAAAATGGAGAAAAAGTGGAGAAGAAGTGGAGAAGAAGTGGAGAAAAAGTGGAGAAAAAGTGGAGCGAAAGTGGAGAAAAAATGTAGAAAAAAATGGAGAAAAAGTGGAGAAAAAGTGGAGAAAAAGTGGAGAAGAAGTGGAGAAGTGGAGAAGTGGAGAAGAAGTGGAGAAGAAGTGGAGAAGAAGTGGAGAAGAAGTGTTTGTTCATGCCAGATGGGAGATAAATAATTTTTTACCGGCGCTGTCATTTACTGTAACGTGATCATCGGTGTACGGTGTATACCTGTGATCACGTGAGCGGGGACCGGAAAAACCGTCCTCAATCATGATCTCCAGGGTCTCAGCTAGCCCTGAAACCCCGGAGATTTTCTGACGCCGGGGGGCGTTATTCACTTATTTCTGCCTGCTGTTTATAAACACCAGATCAGAATAAGGCTACATTAACACGACCGATCCATTTTTGCGGTCTGCAAAAAACAGTCCGTTTTTTTTCACGGGTGCATCCGTGTGGCATCCGTTTCCGTTCCGTAGACGGTCCGTATGTCATCTGTTTGTCATCCGTGTGCCTTCCGTTTTTTTTGTGTACTGCAAAAAAACTGAAGGAGGGTAAATGCATAAATTTACACAGGATCCATAGCTTCATCCTACATGAGGCGGTCACATGTTCACTCCAGTGCCATTTTCTACTGCTTTTCACAGCGTAGAGCGCTCTGGTGATTTTCTTGTGCACTTCATATCAGTATTTCTGTCATTATAATGGCAGAAAGACACATAATGCCCCACTCTCCTGCATTTTGTAATTTTGCACCCTTCGGTGCCTTTCATGTGGCACTAAGGGGTGCTTAGCTTTGTATTTAGCCAAAAAAATGAAAAAAAAAAATGACGTAGGGTTCCCCCTAGTTTTGTAGCCAGCTAGGGTAAAGCAGACGGCTGCAGCCTGCAGACCACAGCTGGCAACCTCACCTTGGCTGGTAATCCAAAACTGAGGGCACCCCACGCTGTTATTTTAAATTAAATAAATAATTAAAAAAAAAAAACACGTAGGGGTCCCCCCAAAATTGGATCACCAGCCAAGGTAAAGCAGACAGCTGGGGTCTGATATTCTCAGACTAGGGAGGTCCATGGTTATTGGACTCTCCCCAGCCTAAAAATAGCAGGCCGCAGCCGCCCCAGAAGTGGCGCATCCATTAGATGCGCCAATCATGGTGCTTCGCCCCAGCTCATCCCGCGCCCTGGTGCGGTGGCAAACGGGGTAATATATGGGGTTAATACCAGATGTGTAATGTCACCTGGCATCAAGCCCTGGGGTTGGTGAGGTCAGGCGTCTATCAGATACCCGACATCACCAACCCAGTCAGTAATAAAAAAAAATAGACGATAAACACATTTTTATTTGAAAAAACACTCCCCAAAACATTCCCTCTTTAACCAGTTTATTAGAAAGAAAAACAAATCCAGGTCTGGTGTAATCCAAGGGGTTGCCATGACGATCCACACTGTCCCAGTCAATGAAGAGCAGAATGTTCCCCAATGGCTGGGAGAGCAGTGCAGTGACCTGAGCTAACATCAATGGGTCAGCCCAGGTCACTGCAGGGGATGACAAGTGCTGCTGTCAGCGAGGTACATTACCTGCGCTGATCTCCTGCACTGCTGACAGCACCTGTCACTGAGTTCAATGACCGCCGCCTTCACAGCCAAGTATAGCGAGAGGCCCGTGACGTCACCGCTAGTCAGTCTCGGGTCGGAAGCGAGAGAAGGTGATGTGACAAGCGGCGGCCATGGAGGACAGTGACAGCGCTGAGGTCGGGATGGCGGGACTTCATCACCGCAGGTAAGCCGAGCGGGGCCATGTGTGCAGAGTGTGTGTGTGTGTGTGTGTGAGTGTGTGTGTACATGCCGCGGGCAGGAGGGGGCGGAGCGAGCTGAGCGGGGAAGTGTGGGCTTCCTGCACGTAACTAGGATAAACATCGGGTTACTAACCAAAGCGCTTTGGTTGGATACCCGATATTTATCTTGGTTACCAGCTTCTGGCAAGCTGCCAGCGATGGCTCCTGCACACTGTAACTGTAAAAAGCCCTGCTTTTTGCTCCTAGAACCGTTCTCGAACGTATCTAGAACTATCGAATTTTAGCAAAAAAGCTCGAGTTCTAGTTCGATCTAGAACACCCCCCAAAATCACTCGAGCCGCGAACTGGAGAACCTCGAACCGCGAACCTCGCTCAACTCTACTCGTTACTAGTATAGTGATTATGAATATTTCGATACTTGCTCATCTCTAGCTCCAACTTTTACAGTCGTAATATCATACCCATAGAGCAGAATAGGGCCATAATGTACCTGTGTATGCTCAGTGAGATGCCATATAACAATTATTCTATATGTTGACAGTGAGGCAATATTTTGCAGCACATACAATGAACGATTATGCTTCCTTAAATTGGGTCTTGGATAGATGGGGACAATGAAAATGTCTTTTGCAGAAAATGTATATAATTTCTTTTAATGCTTCAGAACATTGATACAACTTTTTTTTCATTATTGTTGTTGCTTTGTATATTTTCTTTTTTTTTTTCCATTCTGCTGAGCTTCGAAATTGTTACTTTGTTGGCTCTTTATATAAACGTTTTCATCCAGAGTGTCTCTGCCCGGAAAGTCATTTATGCGGACACAGACATTATCAGCTGCACAAATGCTGTTTTCTCTCACCCTGTATTTATCCTTATTTGCCATAATCACAAAAGAAAAATGATGCAGATGTTTAAATGTGACAAAGAGGCAGGTTTGTCTTTTAATAGATGCCGCCAGACAGCACATGTCTGCATCAAAGTTCTGAATATTCTGATTAGAAATCTTTGTCTGCTTTTGTTATTCATTTTTTTGTAATATTAGAATGACAAAAATTGACAAAGCTCCCTCGCTCTAGCTTGTATCAGCATGTATTATATCAACCAAACAACTATGGGTTAATTGTTTTTTCTTTTCATGTCAAACTTTATTTTTCACAATATAAAAATTTGTTTTAAAGGGATATTACTGTTTCGACAAATATAGTTTCATATGAAGTTGTATATAATTTGCCAATATATTTTATCATTTCACTGAGGTTTTTAAAATCTCTTCTTGCTGTCATTGAACAGGTTTCTCCATTGTTTCCTTCCAATTATAACAGGCTGTTCTTGCCACATAATGATGCCTCAGATGAAGGGCACGATTTATGGAATTTACTAACAGTAGTGTGGCCAAAGGTCCAACCATCAACAGCAGTCCAATAACAGCATTATCCAAAATCATGCAGCAACAGGCCATTGTGCAGGGTGGAGTTTCAGCTACATGTGTGGCACCCCTGAGGCTTCAGTCACCACAGAGGTACTGCACCTCAGCCAGAGGTGTGGTATTCCATCTTTGGTAAGGAGGAGATCAACACCGGTTCACACAAAGCACAACACCCGTGCTCAGAAACGCCTCATCAGACATGGCAAGGGCGTGATTCTACCCGAAGCCAGGCTGGTGGGGTGGAGTCTTAGGAGTGGGAACACAGTAGTACAAGTGGGAACACAGTGTGACGTGTGGAGTCAATTAGTGAGTTGGAGGAGTGAAGACCCATGGCATGGAGCTGGTACCACTTGACCCGGGCACAGACAAAAGAGGCCCTAGAGACCACAGGAAGTGCAACATCCTCCCGTGGCCTTGTTCCACATATAATCTACGGGTAGAAGGACTTGGCCAAAACATGGGGACTGGTCCCTAGGCTAGAGGAAAAGAACCTACGTACTCCACTAGTAAAACCAGCGACTGAGGTGACTGCACGCACTGAAGCAACCACCGCACACAAATTCACTGGAAGGTGACCCTCAAGGACCAAGGGTTCACGGGCACTGATAAAGGGTTCAATGAGTGAAGTCGCAAAGCAGGAGGGAGAAGCAAGTGCAGGAGTCATTCAGGAAAGGGTACACTTCAGAAAGGTGCACCGGATTCGACCTCCGAACTACCTGGGATCGGCTAAAGCTCATCACAGTGAATCCCGGCACTCCAAAGGCAGTCACTGGCGTGTGTGTAACCTTGGAACCGGCTACAGTGAGTATAGATCTTGAGACTGCATCCCTGTGTTGTTCCGTTATTCACCTGCACTTCCTGCCCTGCAACCCCCGCCATCTTATACTACTACTACCACACCCATCTGCCCCGGGGCCCAGCTCTACCTATGGAGAGCTATACCAACCTAGCTGCGTCACCTTCTGCCCCAGAGGTCTCCATCCCGCAGCAGCGGCACCTAAGTTGCTGCATACCACAAGTGGCATCACAAACTACCATCCCCATCATTCAAGCCCCTTTTAATTGACAGCACCGAGGTCTCGGAACCGGGCCTTGCCACCTCGGCATCCCTGAAGCAGAATCTCACATTCATAAGTACAGCAAATAATATCTTGAAATTTTAAATAGTCCAAACATTCAAAGATCAGGACCTATGTAGATTTTTAGCTCCTGGAAGTAAACAATAGAAATTTACATTACATGAAAGCAAATTTTCCAAATTTTTCAGACACAATCTTGCAAATTTAGGCATGACTCACTTAATAAATGGTAGCGGTTACTTACGCTTTGTCTAAAAGTGGGTGTCCTCAATCATTTACGGTGTAATTGTTTTTCCACTGTGTATTTAAAAAAAAAAAAAAAATCATGTTACAGTTCCCATAAAGTGTATAGGATTTCTCTAAATCCCATCATGCCCACTGTACTTTTTTCAACACTGTGTAAACTCATCTGTGGTGCAACATCTCAATTTCTCTTGCAGTAAATATGCTTTTTATTAGTTCATTTTCACCCCCAGACATGAATGAGATGAGAAAAATCCGCAGATAAAAAAATTCAAATGCATTTATAGTATGTTTCTGCAGCAGAAACACCCTAAAAATGCATGTTCGTATCAATACATTTTTATCAAAACTAAGTAACAGAATGCATCCAAAAAATGCATTTTTTTATTCTAAAATATGATACACTAAAAGGAGAAAAAAAACACAGCTAAAAAAATACAAGAAAAATGCATGTAAAAGAATGCAATGAAAAAGCGCAATTTAGCTAATAGATGCAGAATAGATGAAGAAAATCTGCAACATAAAAAATGCAAAAGCTTCCAGAAAAATAACTAGTTTAAATTTTATACAGTATAATTAAGAGCATTATTTTCTGGAATAAATTTAAAGCACTGATCAAAACACATAGAAGGACTAAACAACTCAATTAATTCATAAATAAGAACCCCTTTCACTTATTAGGGATGAGAAACAATTCTGGGGGTATAACAGGCTTTCCCTTATATTGAGCATAACATTCAACCTAGGTATTTTTCTGGAAGCTTTTGAATTGTCTCCAAACCTATATACAGTATGTATAAATAAATGTGTGTGTGTGTATGTATATATATAGTACAGACCAAAGGTTTGGACACACCTTCTCATTCAAAGAGTTTTCTTTATTTTCAGGACTCTGAAAATTGTAGATTCACATTGAAGACATCAAAACTATGAATGAAAACATGTGGAATGAAATACTTAAAAAAGTGTGAAACAACTGAAAATATGTCTCAGGCCTCCGACACACATCCATGCCGCCGGTACGTGTTTGCCATTTTTTGCACGTACCGGCGGCACGGAGACAGGTTCAGTAATGCTACCCTATTGTAGAAGGCACACACACGTAAAACCACACGGAACATGTGTCTGTGTGCGTTTGTACGTGTGTGCGTTTTTCTACACGCTGACATGTCCACGTTTTCTCCAGCAGCACGGGTGTCACACGGCCTGCACCCGTACCACACGGATGTAGTGTGGATGCGGTCCCGTGTGACACGCGCCGAAGAAAACACACGTGTCAGTGAAAAAAACCCAAAACATTTACTCACCTTCTCCAGCCCTCCTGTCTCTGCCGCTGCTGCTACTTGCTGCCGACCGCCGCTCATTAGGCTCATTTAATATTCACTTCACTGTGGCCGGCAGCAGCAGCAGCGGGGAGACGGCAGGGCTGGAGACCGAAGATCAGCACCACGGACAGCAGCGCGGACCACGTGAGTATGCAAATTACCGGTTCTACGTGTGCTATCGACGATAGCACACGTAGAACACACGTGGACCGCACGTACCCGAGACACATACTTACCGCATGCAACACGCAGGGTAAATACGTGTCTCGTGGCACGTGCGTGTTTTTAGCGGAAGTGTGTTTCAGGCCTTAAAAAGTAGCCACTTTTTGCTTTCATTACTACTTTGCACACTCTTGGCATTCTCTTGATGAGCTTCACCCCACACCATCTCGATTAGGTTCAGGTCTGGTGACTGTGGAGACGAGGTCATCTGGCGTAGCACCCCATCACTCTCCTTCTTAGTCAAATAGACCTTACACAGCCTGGAAGTGTGTTTGGGGTCATTGTCCTGTTGAAAAATAAATGATGGTCCCAGTAAATACAAATTGGATGGAATAGCAGGCCACTGCAAGATGCTGTGGTAGCCATGCTGGTTCTGTATGCCTTCAATTTTGAATAAATCCCCAACAGTGTCACCAGAAAGCACCCCCACACCATCACACCTCCTCCTCCATGCTTCACGGTGGGAACCAGCCATGTAGAGTCCATCCGTTCACCTTTTCTACAAAGACACGGTGGTTGGATCCAAAGATCACAAATTTGGACTCATCAGACCAAAGCACAGATTTCCACTGGTCTAATGTCCATTCCTTGTGTTATTTAGCCCAAATAAGTCTCTTCTGCTTGCTGCCTGTCCTTAGCAGTGGTTTCTTAGCAGCTATTTTACCATGAAGGCCTGCTGCACAAAGTCTCCTCTTAACAGTTGTTCTAGAGATGAGAAGGTGTGTACAAACTTTTGGTCTGTACTGTATATTTATTTTTTTAATTTTTCTTTAGAACATAAAAAACTCACCAAATATTCATGATGGGAACTTAGCCTTGGGTCATGTGCACATGCTAAGTATTTGGTAACATTTTTACTTCAGTATCTGTTGCCAAAACCAGGAATTAATAAAAAATACAGAAATGGTGCTCATGTTTCTATTATACTTTCGCTCTGATTGTTTCACTCCTAGTTTTCTCTTACAAATACTGAGGTAAAAAACTCACCAAATACTCAAAAGGGGAACTTAGCCTTAGACCACATACACACATTGAGCATTTGGTGAGTTTTTAACTCAGTATTTCAAAGTCAAAACTAGGAATGGGTGAAAAATGCAGGAGTGGTGCTCGTGTTTTTATTAGACCGGTGTCACACATGCAAGTGCCTTGCATGTATCTCACGCGAGTCTCGCGTTGCATCACCCGTCACAGACTCACACTCTCCGGACAGGAGCATCACCACTAAATAGAGAGGCATACAACCGACCCACTCCTGTGAAGAGAGTGGGAGTCCGTGACGGGTGATGCAACGCAAGACTCGCGCGAAATACACGCGAGGCACTCGCAAGTGTGACACCGGCCTTATACTTTTCCTCTGATTCTCCCACTCCTGGTTTTGGCTTACAAATAGTGAGATAAGAAAACTCACCAAATGCTCAAAACGGGAACTTTATCTTAGGCCACATGCACACGATGAATATTTGGTGAATTTTTTACCTCAGTATTTGTAAACCAAAATCAGAAATGGGTAAGGAATGCAGCAGTGGTCTACGTGTTTCTATTAAGTTTTTCCTCTGATTCTTCCAGTCATGGTTTTGGCTTACAAATACTGAGGTAAGAAAAAAATCATCAAATACATGGGGCATGTGTGCATGTAATCTAACGCTAAGTTCCCTTGATGAGTATTTGGTGAGTGTTTTTTACCTCAGTATTTGTAGCCAAAACCAGGCGTGGAACAATCAGAGGAAAATTGTAATACTGTAAAAATGATTGCACCACTTCTGCATTCTTTACCCATTTTTGGTTTGATTTAGAAATACTAAGGTAAAAAAGTGACCAAATACTCATTGTGTGCAGGTGGTCTATAGGGGGCTTTACACGCAGCGACATCGCTAGCGATGTCGCTCGTGAAAGCATCCACCCCCGTCATTTGTGCGTCATGGGCAAATCGCTGACCGTGGCGCACAATATCGCTAACACCCGTCACACATACTTACCTTCCTAACGACGTCGCTGCAGGCGGCAAACAACCTCTTCATTTAAGGAGGAGGTTCATTCGCCGTCACAGCAACGTCACACAGCGGCCGACCAATATAAGCGAAGGGGCGTAGACCAGCCGCATTAATGACACGCCCACCTCGTTGCTGGAGGACGCAGGTAAGCTGGTCGTCGTTGCCGAGGTGTCACACGTAGTGATGTGTGATGCCTCAGGAACGATGAACAACCTCCGTCCACATCGACTAATAAGATTTTGAAAATGAACAACGTGTCAACGATCAACGATTAGGTGAGTATTTTTGATCGCTAACACTCGCTCGGAATTGTTACATGCAATGACGTCGCTAACGACGCCGGATGTGCATCACTAAATCCGTGACCTCGACGACATATCGTTAGATATCTCGTTGCGTGTAATGGGGCCCTAAGGCTGATTTCCCGTTTTTAGTATTTGTTTTTTTTACATCAGTATTTGTAAGCCAATATCAGGAGTGGAACAATCAGAGGAAAAGTATAATAGAAACATGGGCACCACTTCTGTATTTATCACCCACTCCTGGTTTTGGTTTACAAATACTGAGGTAAAAAAACTCACCACATACTCAACTTGTGCGCATGGCCTTAATGTTCCTATTTTATCAAAGTAGTTTGCTGCATGTTACAGTATTTTTCCTTCAGTTGTGAGACCTAAATTTAATCACGAATGGATGTCAGTAGAAATATCAAACGTGCAGGATACACTACAATGTATGAAATTATACCCTCAGTTGCTTTTGACTTGGTAAAGAAAAATTCAAACAGGAAGACAAAGCTTCCCGCTGGCCATTTCGCCACACAGTGTACTTCAAAAG
This sequence comes from Anomaloglossus baeobatrachus, assembly GCF_048569485.1. Lineage (NCBI taxonomy): Eukaryota > Metazoa > Chordata > Amphibia > Anura > Aromobatidae > Anomaloglossus > Anomaloglossus baeobatrachus. The sequence goes on from NC_134357.1 coordinate 318,010,655, forward strand.
ACTAAAATTATCATACTACTTAAAAGGAAAATCTTACATACAGTTCTGCGCAAATGTTTTAGGCAGGTGTAGAAAAAATGCTGTAAAGTAGGAATGGTTTTAAAAAAAATAGAAATGTTAATAGTCTACCTTTTTATCAATGCAAAGCGAATGCACAAGAGGGAAATCAAAATCAAACCAATATTTACATTGATTTGATTTACACAACTAATATATAAAGCTGAGTGTATGTATGTATCTGTGTGTGTATGCCTGCTAAATTTATCCTCACCATCGCATTTACAATCACAAAATTTTGCACAGACACCTTTATGTGATTCAGCGAACGTCATAGACTTTGTTTTGAGGGGAAAATTTTACCCCGCACTTTAGTTAATCACCAAGAAGTTTGTTTACATTAAAGCCAATGGAGCTGGTTGCTACAGGTCATTAATAGGAGCTGAGATTGGTTGCTATAGTCAGTGAAGGACATTCTTAGTATAAGAAGCTTATGTGTGAGGTAATATAATATCGGTAGAGAGATAGACAGAGAAAGAAACAGAGATAGTTAGATAGAGAGAGAAACAGAGAGGCAGACAGAGACAGACAGACAAAGAGAGGGAGGCAGACAGGGGGAGAGACAGACAGAGATAATTTGGACAGAGAGAGATGGACAGAGACATAGAGAGACAGACTGAGAGAGACAGACAGAGAGATGGAAAGAGAGACGTACAGGAGAGAGACACAGACAGAGAGTGACAGACAGAGAGAAATATGGACAGAGAGAAACAGAGAGACGGACAGGCAGAGAGACAGAAAGAAAGAGACAGAGATGGACAGACAGAGAAAGAAAGACAGAGAAACGGACATATAGATGGACAGACAGACAGAGAAACAGACAAAGAGAGAGATAGAGCGATGGACAGACAGAGAGAACCAGAGAGACAGACAGATGGACAGAGACAGACAGATGGACAGAGATACAGACAGATGGACAGAGATACAGACAGATGGACAGAGATACAGACAGATGGACAGAGATACAGACAGATGGACAGAAAGACAGACAGGTGGACAGAGAGACAGTTACTATCCCGGGCAATGCCGGGTACTACAGCTAGTATGTAATATTCCTGATCTGACAGACCTCGTATGGTGCATGCTGTGGGTTAATAGAAAATCCTTCAATAGATTGATTTAGAAAAATGATTGTCCTGCAAATTCTCGCACTTATAATAATTTTTCTTGTGGAAATGGAGGCATGCTTACTTACAAGTTTATGGCATAAAAGCAATGGCTCCTATATGAATCTATGAAGTTTTATATTTCAGTATCAATTTCCACAAGCGTTACTGTGAATAAAGATGCTTTTCTTTAGACCTGAATCATTCTTCTTGATATCATAAAGACACTAAAATGACATGACAATATTGCATTATGATGGTAAGATTATATACAGGATAAAAGAGCCCACTTTGCACCTGCGGAGGATATTGCAAGACCCTGAGCTCTGTGACCACACAGATTTATAAAAATGACAAAACTTTCACTTGTCTTTGCAATAATTATGTTCTGTAGGGGGTTCTTTATTCCCGATAACACAAGTAAGAACACAAGCAAAGCCGTATCGGTGAAATATTAGCTCCTGCTGATGCTTGACAGGCCAAACAAACGAAACAACCATTTGATGTACTATTGAAGATACTGTAACTTAAAGGAAAACAGCAATTTCCTGTTAATTAGGAAGATTTTAGCAGTTCTAAAATACTTATAGTAGATGCGGGACTAAACAGGTTTATATGTCATCTGCACAGTGTGAGACCCACACAAAGCAATAGTGGCTGCTCTTCTGACTTAAAAACAAGTCTGTTATTGGCTTTGAACTGCGCATTATGCTCTTACAAGATTTGTTTTGCTAAGTAAATATACCATAAAATTGTTGAAAGCGTCCTCCTTCCCATTGCCCCTTACTGGGGCACCAGAACTCAGGGAAACACATCCGACGACTTCAGCAGCTTACAATTGAAGTCAGTTTATCATTCAAAGTAGAAGGAATTAGGAAAATAGACTTTACTCCGAGCAGATCCTAAGCCACGAAGCCTTTGGAATAATATTAGAGCATGACGAGCACAGTAAAGTAAGCTCTGTAACATTTCATCTAAGGCTTCTTTTAACTTTTGAATTCTGAGTCAAGAAAGCCTGACAGAATTGCTTGCAGTTGTAATAAGATTTGTTTAGAGCAAGTTTATAGACATGTGACTGCTGCTTTCTTGAGGTTTGAACGTGCTGTAAAGCATTACAAATCTGGAAATCAGACTGAGCGGAGAGAATTCTACTCGGCCGTATGGATCAGAAATCAGATATTACATGGTAAGATGACATAATTCATTATAGGTAGCCGCCGTCATTGCCTAGATAGTGAGAACCTTATTGCCTGATGCCTTTCTCTGCTACTTGTTTATGTTATTGAAATCCTTCCTCTAGTGCAGCAAAACATTTAAGTGTGAGAAAGCAACTGTAAGTAATATGTCAGGGCCAGGTGGACGGGCAGACCCAGGAGGTGGATCCACTGGGCCGAACTCCTAGATGGTGGTAAGGGGTCCGGTAGCTGGAGCACTATAGGCAGCAGAACAGTCCGTGCACAGGAGTATAACGGAGAAGTCCCTGGGACTACGGAGTCACTGGTGGTAGTCCGGGTGACGCAGCTCAGGTTCGGAAGCCGAGAAGGTGTCAGGCGGGGTCCGGAACCTTTGGAGCGAGATGACAGGTCACCGCAGGGATCCGAGATGGTACGGACTGTCAGGATGGCAGATGGACTGCGTTCGGGGTTCGGGATTCGGTCTGGACCGGATGGCGAGGCAGGCACGGCTCTACAAGAGAGATAGGTGAGTATATACACATATACACCAGGAGACCTGACTCCTAGCTTAAGAAACATGAAGATCAGGCCCCGCCCCCTTGGACATAAACCCCCTTTATACCCTGTACCTGTTTTGCATCATTTCCTGTTAATGGACGCTGGCCCTTTAAGAAAGGGTCAATGACCGCGCGCGCGCCCTAATGCGCATGCGCGCGGCCCGAGTGCCAGAAGCCAGAGCAGGAAGCTGCGAGGAGGAAGCAGCAGGGCCAGGATGGGGCTGTGAAGCCGACGGACGCCGGGTGCGGGGACCAGGACGCTGGGGACGCGCTGGCAAGGGGTGCTGGAGAGCGGGGAGCGGCGGTGACCGGACCAAGGAACCGGGAAGCGAGACGGGGGACCCGGGGAGCGTGACAGGTGAGCCGGAGGGCAGCACAGGGGACCCGGGGAGCGTGACATAATAATATATTGAAGGGGTTGCCCAGTCTAAAATGATAAGTTTGTAGTCTTCTATGAAATTGCAAACTTATGAATCCTCTTCTCAGTGCACACACTATGCACTGCGCAGATTTGCCAGTTTCGGAACTGGGAACGGCGGTCACATGACCGCAATTGTGCTGTATGCATGTTCCCAGCTAGAACCCGACTAGTGAGCATAGCCTCGCTCTATACATGTATTTGGAATGGGCGCATCTGACTAGTAGGCGTGGCCGTCAAGTGGGTGTGCCGCCTCTGCAGCGGTCGAACTGCTTGGATCCGGGATTTGCTGTCTTTCAAGGGTCTCCGGACCTGGGGGCTTGTGGCCACTCAAAAGTAAAGGGGACTATTTACAGGGGATAAGAGTTTGTGATGCCACCTATTGTTCACGGTAAGGGGAGTACCGCCGCTGCCGATGGGAGTACCTGGGGGAGATGGAGTAGGGCAGCCAGATGACATTCCCTCCACGGGTAGGGGAAGGCCCCGGGACTCTGGATGATGGTGGAGCAGGGGTGCGCAGGGTCGATTGGAACAGGGGAGGACCATGTACTCACTCAGGCAGCATCGCTGATGGTGCGACCTCAAAGCAGGCTCTGACAACAAGGTGAACTAAGTCTCTGGGTGCCGCGGCCCTCTTGGGGGAGCCCATCCGGGTATCTGTCCCCTATAGTACTGCCGGGTGATCCGGAGCCTGCCTCCGTGCACAAATTCAAAGTGTTCTGGTGGCCCGTTGGCTTAAAGCTGTCTGGGCCCCACTCCCTCCTTTTTGGTAGTGAAGCTGTACTCTCAAGGGCTCACGCTTGGGATTTCTGTGGGCTGCATGGGTTGGAAAGACCTATCCCCCTCGTTGCGCTAGTGCCCCTGATCTCTGAGATCCTTGGGGACTCATAACTTTTTTATCTTTTTGTCAACCCAACGATATGAGGGCTTGTTATTGGTAAGACACGTTGTAGTTTCAAATGACACATTTTGAATGCACAATGTACTGAAATGGAAGAAAATTCCACATGCAGTGAAAATACAGAAAAAATAAATAAATCTGCCATTGTTTTTTGGGGTTTGCTTTTACAGTGTTCATTCATTCTTTTACAGTGCTCATTCATTCTTTTACAGTGTTCATTCTTTTACAATGTTCATTCATTCTTTTACAGTGCTCATTCTTTTAAAGTGTTCATTCATTCTTTTACAGTGTTCATTCATTCTTTTACAGTGTTCATTCTTTTAAAGTGTTCATTCATTCTCTTACAGTGTTCATTCTTTTACAGTGCTCATTCATTCTTTTACAGTGTTCATTCATTCATTTACAGTGCTCATTCTTTTAAAGTGTTCATTCATTCTTTTACAGTGTTCATTCATTCTTTTACAGTGTTCATTCTTTTACAGTGCTCATTCATTCTTTTACAGTGTTCATTCATTCTTTTACAGTGCTCATTCTTTTAAAGTTTTCATTCATTCTTTTACAGTGTTCATTCATTTTTAAAGTGTTCATTCAATCTTTTACAGTGTTCATTCTTTTACAGTGTTCATTCATTCTTTTACAGTGTTCATTCTTTTACAGTGTTCATTCTTTTACAGTGTTCATTTATTCTTTTACAGTGTTCATTCTTTTACAGTGCTCATTCATTCATTCTTTTACAGTGTTCATTCAATCTTTTAAAGTGTTCATTCAATCTTTTACAGTGTTCATTATTTTACAGTGTTCATTCATTCTTTTACAGTGCTCATTCTTTTAAAGTGTTTATTCATTCTTTTACAGTGTTCATTTTTAACTTTGTAATGAAAAAATTCTGAAATGTATGAAAAACAAAAGAAAACCACTTTGTAGCGCCTTTATCTGACACTCATAACTTATTTTTTTATGTCAAGGGAGTAGGCAAGGACTTGTTTTTTGCAACCTGAGCTGACATTTTTATTGATACCATTTTGGGGTAATATGACATTTTAATTGCTTATTATTGTATTTTTTTTAAAGGGAGTGCGGTAACCTTAAAATAGTAATGCTGGAATGTTTTCATTTTTTTTTTTCGTTTTAACTTACTGCTTAAATCATTTTAACATGTTTATTTTTTACATTTCCTTATTTTTAAGAGGGAAAAAGAGGGATGATTTTAATTTTTATTTTAGATATATTTTTTCAACGAATTATTCCATTTTAAAATCCCAAAAGGGCACTTGAACCTGAGACCATTTGATCACTTTTACTATATACTGGTGTTATACTAATGTACTGAACTATATAGATAACCACAGGATTTCCTTTGTAGCTCAGCCTGTGGATAAACTCTACAAGAAGACTAACACAGCATTAAGGGGACCTTGAGCATGTTCCTGGCTGTTACAGGAAAATGCCAGTCATATAGCAAAGTCAGCAAATGCCTTGTTATGAAGAAGCCTCAGCTCCTGGGCTAGCTTCATGCTTTCATTTCCTATGATAAAAATCTATGTTATAGGTCATTAAGGAGTTAAATAGTTAATTTAGAGTGGATGTGTCATCAGAAAATTACCCATTGCTTAAATCATATTTTTAGGTTACATGTATTTTTTAAACGTTTTACATCGCAAATCAATATTAAAAATAAAAATGAGAAATTTGCAATTTTCACACTTGCCATGATTTTAGGCTCTACCTTTCTGTTCTTTAGGGAAATCCAAATGTATATTAGCAGCAATGAACATTCTCAGACCCTTTCTTTTTTAAATAAAATATCTTCTGAGCATGGCAAAAGTCACTGTGACCACCAATTTAATGAATAATACTAAAACACAAATACTGCACATAGCACCTTGAGTTATTGTTTTCCATCTTGTTAGTTCATTTTCTCATTTTTAGTTGTTTTATAGGCTTATGTCTTTTTAGGCTATATTGAGTTTTGTCAAATTTCTTCATATTTTTCTAATTCCTTCTGTAAGTTAGGGTGTAATAATTTTCCCCAAAGCTTTTTTTTTACATGCACTATTGCTATTTATTTATTTATTTACTTACTAGCTGTAGTACCTGGCGTTCCCTTGGATAGTAATTGTCTCTCTGTTCCTCTCCCTGTCTTTCTGTGTCTGTCTCTTTCTGTCTGTCTCTGTGTGTCTGTCTCTCTGTCTTAATACAAACATTTCCATAGTTCCTATAAGAGGATATCAAAAGACATTATAGACTACTCCAAAGGGACTACATGAGCAACAAAGAAAAATGGAGTTTCCAAGTCAATTAAAATTGTAAATTTTATTTAATCACAAAATTGAATAAATTAATTACAAAAGATCATATACAAAAATACATTACAGAAAAAGTAAGGCAAAAGAAGGGGAGGAAAATACCCCCAGACAAGGTGATATGGCTACAATTACATGTGGGGGTTAAATTTTAACCTTTTTCAGGAAGAATACAATCCAATTACAACTGCATTCCTATCAGCAGTGGATTAGTCACAATGGACATTAGTAAACTGCAGTTATTTGCTTACCCATTTAAATTCATAATTGTCCCCATATGAGGTTAAGGGGCCACCAGAGTATAATAGAACCCTCCAAACACGCGTTTTCGCGTCAGTGTACTTCACCGCTTCATCAGGGATCATCAGCGGATGAAGCGGTGAAGTACACTGACGCGAAAACGCGCGTTTGGAGGGTTCTATTATACTTTTATACCTCACTTTTTCTGTAATGTATTTTTGTATATGATCTTTTGTAATTAATTTATTCAATTTTGTGATGAAATAAAATTTACAATTTTAATTGACTTGGAAACTCCATTTTTCTCTGTCTCTCTGTCTGTCTGTCTGTCTCTTTTCCTGTTTGTCTATCTGTGTGTTTGTCTCTTTCTCTGTCTTTCTCTGTATCCCTTTGCCTGTCTCTATCTGTCTGTCTCTTTCCTGTCTCTGTCTCTTTCCCTGTCTCTGTCTCTCTCTGTCTCTTTCCTTATCTGTCTGTCTGTCTATCTGTGTGTTTGCTTGTGTCTGTCTCTGTGTGTCTGTCTGTCTCTGTCTCTATCCGTGTCTGTGTCTGTCTGTCTGTCTATCTCTCTGACTGTCTCTGTATCAGTCTCTCTCTATCTTTTTGTCTGTCTCTGTGTTTCTGTCTGTCTCTTTCCCTGCCTGTCTGTTTATTTCTCTATCTCTCTCTCTGTCTCAGTTTGTCTCCCTCTGTCTGTCTCTATCTGTCTTTCTGTTTCTTTACCTATCTGTCTCTTTTCCTGTCTGTCTAATTCCCTGTCTGTCTCTTTCCCTGTCTGCCTCTGTGTATCTTCTTCTGTCTGTCTCTTTGTCTGTCTTTTTCCCTGTCTTCCTCTGTCTGTATCGTTCCCTGTCTGTCTGCCTCTTTCCCTGTCTGCCTTTCTGTCTGTCTCTTTCCCTATCTGTCTCATTCCGTCTTTCTGTTTCTTTCCCTGTCTGCCTCTGTCCATCTGTCTCTGTCTGTATATTTTCCTGTCTGTCTCTTTCCCTGTCTGTCTCTTTCCCTGTCTGTCTGTCTCTTTCCCTGTCTGTCTCTTTCCCTGTCTGTCTCTTTCCCTGTCTGTCTTTCTCTTTCCCTGTCTGTCTCTTTCCCTGTCTGTCTCTTTCTCTCTGGCTCTTGCCTTGTCTGTCTCTCTCTGTCTTTCTTTATCCGTCTCTCCACCGATATCATATTACCTCACACAGACACTTCTTATACTATGAATGTCCTTTGTTCCTATAGCAACCAATCACAGCTCCTATTAATGACCTGTAGCTCCCAGCTACACTAACTTTAATTGAGACAGCATTTTTGGACAGTAACTGTAAAGCGCGGGGTTAATTATTGCCATCAAAACATAGTCTATGACATTCCCTGAGTCACATGTGGCGTCTGTGGAACATTTTGCGATTATAAATGCAACGGTGCGGATTCCTTTATCAGCCATACACTCAGCTTTATATATTAGATTTTAGGGTATTTTGCTAATGTTTGCTTTTTGCTTCTTTCTCAGGTATTTCTGTTTAATGGGCAGTATGAACATGCTCCTACATATTGCATGTATACAAACTTATTCCAGTTTATTTCTTTTGGTTTTCTTTGTGTTTTTTTTTTGCAGTTATGCCAAACAGGGTCGTAAGAAGTGAAAGCAAAAAAGGCGCAAAATAACTGCCCATGAATTGAGGAAAAGTAAGCGTGAAGCTGCCAAGATGCCATTTGCCACCAGTTTGGCCATATTTCAGAGCTGCAATGTTACTGGAGTATCAAAAAGCACAAGGTGTGCCATATTCAGGGACATGGTCAAGGTAAGGAAGGCTGAAAAACGACCACCTTTGAACAAGAAACATAAGAATAAACATCAAGACTGGGCCAAGAAATATCTTAAGACTGATTTTTCAAAGGTTTTATGGACTGATGAAATGAGAGTGACTCTTGATGGACCAGAGGCTGGATCAGTAAAGGGCAGAGAGCTCCACTCCAACTCAGACACCAGCAAGGTGGAGGTGGGGTACTGGTATGAGCTGGTATCATCAAAGATGAACTTGTGGGACTTTTTTGGGTTGAGGATGGAGTGAAGCTCAACTCCCAGACTTACTGCCAGTTTCTGGAAGACAACTTCTTCAAGCATTCCCTCCGCAGTCATCCTTATCTGGTAACATTAGTGTGCATTGGTTTATCCTGCCTAATGGTGCTTTGGCGCCTTTGACTTATAGAATATGTTGCGATTTCTCTCCTTTTGGCATGCAGCAACCTTGTATGTTGTGGATACTCCATTTCCTGAATAACTGATATGGTTTTGTCTCTGCCAGTACTGGACCACACCGCTGCTGCAGGAGTGCACATTTACCCTATTGTAGGTTTATTTGAATGGAAGTCCACTTATTTACCTATTGGTCTTGATACTTACAGTCTTCCATTGTAGTACTTGTCTATATTCGTTGTGCGCTCCTGCAGTTGTGTTGGTCTCCACTGCTGACACGGGTACATATTATATTGGATGGTTCCAGCCCTCTCTCTTTTTAAGGGGGTGGATCATCCACTTTTTGTGGTTATCAACTAGATATTTCTCTCCTTTGGCATGCAGCAATCTTGTATGTTGTGGATACTCCATTTCCTGAATAACTGATGTGGTTGTGTCTCTGCCAGTATTGGACCACACCGCTGCTGCAGGAGTGCGTATTGACCCTATTGTAGGTTTTTTTGAATGGAAGTCTGTTTATTTACCTATTGGTTCTTGATACTTAGAGTACTCCATTGTAGTACTTGTCTATATTTGTTGTGCTCTCCTGCAGTTGTGTTGGTCTCCACTGCTGACACGGGTACATATTACAGTCATATGAAAAAGTTTGGGCACCCCTACTAATGTTAACCTTTTTTGTTTATAACATATTGGGTTTTTGCAACAGCTATTTCAGTTTCATATATCTAATAACTGATGGACTGAGTAATATTTCTGGATTGAAATGAGGTTTATTGTACTAACAGAAAATGTGCAATCCGCATTTAAACAAAATTTGACCAGTGCAAAAGTATGGGCACCTCAACATAAAAGTGACATTAATATTTTGTATATCCTCCTTTTGAAAAAATAGCCTCTAGTCGCTTCCTGTAGCTTTTAATGAGTTCCTGGATGAAGGTATATTTGACCATTCCTGTTTACAAAACAATTCCAGTTCAGTTAATTTTGATGGTCGCCAAGCATGGACAGTCGCTTCAAATCATCCCACAGATTTTCAATGATATTCAGGTCTGGGGACTGGGATGGCCATTCCAGAACATTGTAATTGTTCCTCTGCATGAATGCCTGAGTAGATTTGGAGCGGTGTTTTGGATCATTGTCTTGCTGAAATATCCATCCTCTGCGTAACTTCAACTTCGTCACTGATTCTTGCACATTATTGTCAAGAATCTGCTGATACTGAGTTGAATCCATGCGACCCTCAACTTTAACAAGATTCCCAGTGCCGGCATTGGCCACACAGCCCCAAAGCATGATGGAACCTCCACCAAATTTTACTGTGGGTAGCAAGTGCTTTTCTTGGAATGCCGTGTTTTTTTGCCTCCATGCATAACTCCACAACACAATCTTTGTTTTATCAGTCCACAGGACATTCTTCCAAAATGTAACTGGATTGTCCAAATGTGCTTTTGCATATCTCAGGCGACTGTTTGTGGCGTGCTTGCAGAAACGGCTTCTTTCGCATCACTCTTCCATACAGCTTTTCCTTGTGCAACGTGCGCTGTATTGTTGACCGATGCACATTGACACCATCTGCAGCAAGATGATGCTGCAGGTCTTTAGAGGTGGTCTGTGGATTTTCCTTGACTGTTCTCACCATTCTTCTTCACTGCCTTTCTGATATATTTCTTGGCCTGCCACTTCTTGGCTTAACAATAACTGTACCTGTGTTCTTCCATTTCCTTACTATGTTCCTCACAGTGGAAACTGACAGTTTAAATCTCTGAGACAATTTTTTGTATCCTTCCCCTGAACAACTATGTTAAATAATCTTTGTTTTCAGATCATTTGAGAGTTGTTTTGAGGAACCCATGATGCCACTCTTCATAAGAGATTCAAATAGGAGAACAACTTACAAATGGCCACCTTAAATACCTTTTCTCATGATTGGATACACCTGCCTATGAAGTTCAAAGCTCAATTACAAAACCAATTTAGTGCTTTAGTAAGTCAGTAAAAAGTAGTTAGGAGTGTTCAAATCAAGAAATTGATAAGGGTGCCCATACTTTTGCAGCGGTCAAATTTTGTTTAAATGCGGATTGCACATTTTCTGTTAGTACAATAAACCTCATTTCAATCCAGAAATATTACTCAGTCCATCAGTTATTAGATATATGAAACTGAAATAGCTGTTGTAAAAACCCAAATTGTTATAAAGAAAAAAGATTAACATTAATAGGGGTGCCCAAACTTTTTCATATGACTGTATATTGTATGGTTCCAGCCCTCCCTCTTTTAAAGGGGGTGGATTATCCACTTTTTGTGGTTATCAACTACACATATTGGGTTCTCCCAGCTATTAAAATGTGATATATCTTACATTGAGTTGCTACTTGTACCATCTCTATGAGTATGTTTATTTGAATATTGGTCTATTCAGGGTTATGATGGATGAGTGAAGGAAATGAGGGACCGTACTCCGTACCGCTGTGCAGGAATCTTTAGTTTATTAGACGGTGCAGGGTAAAAAGCAGGAGACGAGCTGTGAGCTGGCTCCCAGGAAGAGGACGACAGCTGTTTCGCCTAACTAATTAGGCTTCCACAGGTCCATATGTGGAGCTACAACGGCACCCCCTATATAGGAGTGCTCACAGGTGCGCCGCATGCCACATAAAAACATACATAGGAGAATGTAATGTGCATATAAAACATGGAACACACCATGCCACAATACAAAACAATAAAAACAAGGTTATTATTACAAAACGATTATACCAAAAAAGAAGAAGAAAAAGAGAAAGGACACCGAAGGAATACATATGCAAAATATGTCAAAGCACACACATATGGAGGACCTACAGAAAAACTAACAGATCCACGCGATCATTTAACCCCAATGCCCCCTGAGCTCCATAATTAATGATTAATTTGGCCTCAACTTGTAGTAAAAGTTGCTGAAGGTTGCCCCCCCTCGATGGGAGGACAACCTTCTGTAGGCCAGCAAAACGGAGGACATCAGGGTTACCATTATGATGCTCGCGGATGTGGATAATCAGTCTAGGAGAACCTTTGCCTGACGTTACCGAATTGTAGTGCTCCCTGAACCTGACGTATAAACATCTGATTGTTTTGCCTATGCAAAATCTGCGACAAGGGCAGAAAATCACATAGACAACGAATTTAGTTTTACACATGATGTGTGGCTCGATAGATGTTGCCCGCCGGGTAACTACCGGTGTGGCAACTGTAGATTTTGTAACCTGCATCTCACTGGCCGATCCCTACAGGTGGGTTCGCACTCACATTCGGTCCTCCCGTTTATTTCTTGTAAAACTAAATTCGTTGTCAATGTGATTTTCTGCCCTTGTGGCAGATTTTACATAGGCAAAACAATCAGATGTTTATACGTCAGGTTCAGGGAGCACTACAATTCGGTAACGTCAGGCAAAGGTTCTCCTAGACTGATTTCCCACATCCGCGGGCATCATAATGGTAACCCTGATGTCCTCCGTTTTGCTGGCCTGCAGAAGGTTGCCCTCCCATCGAGGGGGGGCAACCTTCAGCAACTTTTACTACAAGTTGAGGCCAAATTAATCATTAATTATGGAGCTCAGGGGGCATTGGGGTTAAATGATCGGGTGGATCTGTCAGTTTTTCTGTAGGTCCTCCATATGTGTGTTCTTTGACATATTTTGCATATGTATTCCTTCGGTGTCCTTTCTCTTTTTCTTCTTCTTTTTTGGTATAATCGTTTTGTAATAACCTTGTTTTTATTGTTTTGTATTGTGGCATAGTGTGTTCCATGTTTTATATGCACATTACATTCTCCTATGTATGTTTTTATGTGGCATGCGGCGCACCTGTGAGCACTCCTATATAGGGGGTGCCATTGTAGCTCCACATATGGACCTGTAGAAGCCTAATTAGTTAGGCGAAACAGCTGTCGTCCTCTGCCTGGAAGCCAGCTCACAGCTCGTCTCCTGCTTTTTGCACCGTCTAATAAACTAAAGATTCCTGCACAGCGGTACGGAGTGCGGTCCCTCATTTCCTTCACTCATCCATCGGTACTTGGACTTTTCTTCTGGACGAGCACCCCCGCTCAGGATACGGTAATTCCCAGCCCTCGACGAGCACACATGCGTTATCGCTGAGTGACATACAGTGGTGCAGCACCCTTTCTATCTTGCTGTATTCAGGGTTATACCTTGTACCATTTTGATTGGATACCGTCATCTATTCATATACATATGTAAAAAAAATTGTTTAAAAGAACTGAAGTCCTCAGTGGTTGATACCTTTTAATGGCTAACTGAAAAGATATATCAACCACGTATTAACCATATATCAAGGTATCAACCACTGAGGACTTCAGTTCTTTTAAACAATTTTTTTTATCTCTACTGGCTAACACGGTACAAAGATATATTTTACTTGTATACATATGTAGTACATTGTTGCTATTTTTTCTTCGTATTGACTGCGGTGATATAATCGTTTGCCTTGTTCCCACTACCCCTCCACACTTTATAATAATAAAAATATTTTGAACCGCATGATTGCCTTTCTCTTGTTTTTTGGTTTCTTCAAGCAGTGGTACAGGATGAAGTCGGTATTGTTCAAGAAAAACATGATTTTCATGCAGGACAATACTCTATCACATGCATCCAACTTCTCCACAGCGTGGCTGGCCAGTAAAGGTCTAAAAGATGAAAAAATAATGACATACCCTCTTGTTTACCCGATTTGAACCCCATAGAGAACCCGTGGTCCCTCATAAAATGTGAGATCTACAGGGAGGGAAAACAGTACACCTCTTGGAATAGTGTCTAGGATGCTGTGGTGGCTGCTGCACGCAATGTTGATCATAAACAGATCAAGCAACTGACAGAATCTATGGATGGTAGGCTGTTGAGTGTCAGCATAAAGAAAGGTGGCTATATTGGTCAATTCTTTGGGGTTTTGTTTTTGCATGTCAGAAATTTTTATTTCTAAATTTTGTGCAATTATATTAGTTTACCTTGTGAAAATAAAAAAGTGAGATGGGAATATATTTGGTATTTATTAAGTTGCCTAATAATTCTGCACAGTAATAGTTACACGAACAGATATCCTCCTAAGATAGCCAAATCTAAAAAACCCCACTCCAACTTCCAAAAATATTAGGCTTTGATATTTATGAGTCTTTTGGGTTGATTGAGAACATAGTTGTTGATCAATAATAAAAAAAAATCCTCTAAAATACAACTTGCCTAATAATTCTGCACACGGTATATAAGTAAAGTACTTTATTTACATGTACTATTTCTATTTATTTACTTATGTTAGGGTATATTGCTAATTTTTGCTTTTTTCCTTTTTTCTCAGGTGTTGCTGTTTATTTAAACCCTTCACCCCAAGCACATTTTTACCTTCGCCCATTTTTTTTCAATTCTGATTAGTGTCACTTTATGCGGTAATAGGTTTAGAACGCTTCAACAGATCCCAGTGAGTTTGAGATTTTTTTTTTCGACACATACTGTTCTTCTTGTTAGAGGTAAATTTAGGATGATAATTTTTACATGTGTGAAAATATTTGAAATTTGGCACAAATTTTTAAAATATTGCAGTTTTAAAACATTGAATTTTTATGCCCTTAAACTAGACAGCGATGTCACACAAAATAGTTAATAAATAACATTTTTCACATCTCTACTTTCATCAGTATAAGTTTTGAAACCTCATTTTTTGCTAGGAAGTTAGAAAAGTTTATAAGTTTATCGACAATGTCTCATTTTTCCAACAAAATGTACAAAACCATTTTTTTAAAGACCACATCACATTTGAAGTAACTTTGAGGAGCCTAGGTGACAGAAAATACCCAAAAGTGACACTGTTCTAAAAACTACAACGCTCTAACTGGTGAAAAGAAGTTTAATAATCCTTAAGGTTTTTCACATGAACTAAAGCAATGTGGAAGGAAAAAAATGAAAATTTTACATATTGCCACAAAAATGTTACTGTAGCCCCATAGTTTGCATTTTCACAAGGGTAACATAACAAGTGAACATGCACCATTAAATTTGTTGTGTGATTCTCCTGAATACACCAACTCCCTATATGTGGTGGTGTTACAAAACTACTGTTTGGAGCATGGCAGGGCTCAAAAGGGAAGAAGTGCTATTTGACTTTTGGAAAGCAAAATTGGCTAGAATCATTAGTGGACGCCATGTCTAGCCCCTGATGTGCATAAACAGTGAAACATTCCCCATAAGTGACCCCATCTTAGAAACTACACCCTTAAAGATTTTATATAGATGCTTGGTGAGCACCTTGAACCACCAGAAGCTCAACAGAATTTTTATAATGTTGAGTCGTTAAAATGAAAAAATATGTTTTTACCCAAAAAATGTTGCTTTAACACCAAGTTTATCCTTTTTATTAGGGTAACAGGAGATAATGGACCATACAATTTGTTGAGCAATTTCTCCTGAGTCCGACAATACCCTGTATGTGGTCAAAAAACTACTTTTGAGGCACAAAACAAAGTAAAGAAGGGAAGGAAAGCCATATTTGAACAGCTTTAATTGGAATAATTTGCGGGTGCCTATCACATTGGCAAAGTCCCTAAGGTGCCAGAACAGCAGAAATCTCCCACAAGTGAGCCTATTTTTCAAACAGCACCCCTCAATGAATTAATATAGGGGTGCAGTGAGCATATTGATACCTCAGGTGTGTTACAATTTTTTTTACTATTGGGCGATGAAGAAAAAATAATTACACTTTTACCCCTAAAATGTTGTTTTAGTTTCAACAATTTTTATTGAGTTATTCAAATATTAAATGATATCAGCAAGGTACATTAACAACAAAGACATGAATCTCATCAAAAACATTCCAATTTAGCAATCGCATGTCTCGATTGATTGCTATTCATATTCCAAACAATAGACAATCTCAAAATTGGTCTGTACCAGTTTGTATATTAATTCCTAGAGTTAAGGCCGCTTTACACGCTGCGATATCTGTACCGATATTTCTAGCGTGCGAACCCGCCCCCATCGGTTGTGCGTCACGGGCTAATCGCTGCCCATGGCGCACCTCATCGCTAGTCCCCGTCACACTACTTACCTGCCTAGTGAGGTCGCTGTGACCGGCGAACCGCCTCCTTTCTAAGGGGGCAGTTCGTTCGGCGTCACAGCGACGTCACTAAGCGTCCACCCAATAGAAGCGGAGGGGCGGAGATGAGCGGGATGTAACATCCCGCACACCTCCTTCCTTCCTCATTGCCAGTGGCCGCAGGTAAGGTGAGGTTCCTCGTTCCTGCGGTGTCACACATAGCGATGTGTGCTGCCGCAGGAGCGACAAATACATCGTACACCCAGCAGCAGCGATAATCGAGAATGGGGGGGCATGTCACCGATGAGTGATTTTAAACGTTTTTGCAACGATTCAAAATCGCTCATAGGTGTCACACGCATCGACATCACTAACACGGCCGGGTGTGCGTCACAAATTCCGTCACCCCAACAAGATCGCTTGAGCGATATCGCAGCGTGTAAAGCGGCCTTAACTACAGTTCAGTGGAGTTAATAAAGAACAACTGTGGTAGGGGGTAAAAAGAAAACAAACATCAACATATATAAGAATTGACTAATGGAAAAGTTTAGATCAGGTTGCATTTCTTCTCCAGTTAAAAAGGAAAAACTACAGTTATAATAAAAAGTGGTCTTCAGATATTACCAGAAAGATTGTACGTTACATGGCAATCGAAATGATCTCTCGGGTTGTACCAGGAAGATGGTAGTGAATCCAGGGGTTCCAGATCGCATGGAAGTGGTCCAAGGTATTGCTTTTTACTGCTTCAATCTTTTCATATAACATTATAGTGTTGATTTTCTGTAAAGCCACCTCTTTTGATAAAGCAGGAGACTTCCATTGGCTAGCTATATAGATTTTGGCTGCCAAGGTAATATATGAAATCAACCTATAACATTTATTAGATATTCCATTGGGTTTGTCACCCAACAAAAGTACCTCAGGTGAGCTGATTCTGGGACTGTCAGTGAAGTAACTTATAATAGAGGTAATATCCCTCCAAAAGCTTGCCACCACCGGGCAAGTCAACCAAATGTGGGCTATATCGCCTTTTTGACCGCAGCCCTGAAAGCAGTGATCTGTGACCCCTGGATATATTTTGCTTAGCAAGGCTGGTACATGCTTTGATAGATGTTTCCGTTAAAGAGATCTGGTTACTACCTCTAGTAATTATACAAAAAACTAAATAGTTTTCAAAGCCAGCTTACCCGTACACTCCTGTGTGTGGATTCCAGTATCAATCCAGAAGATAGTCCGCACGAAAAACCAGAGCAGGAGCCAGCCACGGGAAATCCAAATGAAAAAACTTTATAACTCCAGCGGACAAATTTGAGGATGCAGATATATATTAAAAAATTTTTTGTATTTGCAAATCTTTATTTTGAAAAACTTCCATAAAATTGGAGCCACACTTCTGGGCTCCATCATGTAGAAGGCGCTTGTACGCCGAAACGCGTAGTCCAAGCAGGCTACCACTCCTAATCTCTTTCCTTCACCGCCCAGAAGTGTGGCTCCAATTTTATGGAAGTTTTTCAAAATAAAGATTTGCAAATGCAAAAAGTTTTTTAATATATATCTGCATCCTCAAATTTGTCCGCTGGATTTATAAAGTTTTTTCATTTGGATTACCTCTAGTAATGTTTTCGTAACAATTTCTCCACCTTTCTGGGTCATTGTTACCCCCAGATCCTCCTCCCACTGATCCATTACCTTCAGCTTAAGATTTAGATCAGGACGGTTTAAAGTGTAATATATCATTGATATTATGCTTTTCCTTCCCGGGTCAAAAAGGCACAGACTCTCAAAAGCCGTTGGGTTTAGTGTTCTTCTCACCTTCATCAGTGTGCTCACAAAGTGGTAGACCTGCTCATTTCTAAATAACTCTTACCTCAGCGGCGAGAGCCTGTCCATCATTTCAGTCTTAGAATATAGACTAAACAATGGGGCTAAATGATGCAAATGGTTTTATCCCTTTGTCTCTCCACCAAGAGAACCCACTGGGGGTAACCCCCGGTAAAAACATCGAATTGTGGAACAGATCGAGAAGCGGGGACGGGACTGTTTGTAGCTTATATTGGAATCTACTTGTCCTCCACAACCTGATAATTTTGTAAGAGAAAGGGGATCCATAATAGACTACTCAATGTATAAGGGGCTAGCAGGTTATTTTCTAATCCCACCCATCTAGGGACTCTGCTATCCATCATGATTGTGGAAACCTGGGCGAACTGAGCGGCCTTATGGTAAAGAGCGAAGTTAGGGAGAGACACACCACCCCAGCGCCTGTGGCGGAAGAGAGTGTGCTGCGCAATTTTTGCCCTCTTGTTATTCCAAATAAATTTAGCTATTTGTTTGTAGACTTTTACAAACATGCTGTGTGGTAGTGGAATAGGTAAGGATCGAAATAAGTATAAAAACCTCAGGAGGGTAACCATCTTTACCACGTGGACTCTGCCCAAGAAGGAGACAGAAGGCAGGGACCACTTTCTAAAATCTAGTAGCATTTGTTGAATGAGGGGAGTAAGGTTCCATTTAAATAAGGTATTCCAGTGACCAGTTAAGTTAACTCCTAGATAAGGGATGTACTGGGATTGTTTCTGAAATTTGGAGTTAGAAAGGATAGTGTTCTGAGTTTCTGGTGGTGTGTTAAAAAAAAAAGCTTCTATCTTATCTATGTTCACCCTAAGACCCGATAGTGCTTAAAATCTACTCCAGTAAATCAAACACGTTTGGGAGAGAGATTTGTGGGTTTGTCAGTGTAAATAAAATATTGTCAGCAAATAAACTTAGTTTATACTTCTCGGGCCCTATCTTATATCCGCCTATGTCTGAGTGTTGGATAGCCTGAGCCAAAGGTTCCATTGTCAAGGCAAATAAAGCAGGCATTAATGGGCATCTCTGCCTGGTGCATCGTTCAATGCAAATAGGCTGTGGGGTTGTGGTAGTAAGCTTTAGATAGGCCATGGGGTTGTTGTATAATAAATTAATAGTGCGTATAAAATTTGGAGTAAAACCCATTTTAGTTAGTACGCTATACAGGTAAGGCCATACCACTGAATCAAAAGCCTTCTCTATATCGAGTGCCAGTAATAGTAATGGAGTTTTAGATTTGTTGGCATGGTGGATGATATTTACATTTTTCCGAATATTGTCTGGGGCTTGACGGGAGGGTATAAATCCCACCTGGTCTGAATGGATGAGTGATTGTAATCCCACATTAACCCTAGAACGCGCAAGCAATTCAATCTACCATAGGAAACAAATTACCTAGCAGGCCTGCGAGGCCCCAGGTATGTGTTCTAGGGTTAATTCTTTTTGCTAATATAGATGTAAAGAGTATCAAGTCCACATTTAAAAGCGAAATGGGCCTGTAATTTTTTACCTGTAGGGGATCTTTTTGGGGTTTTGGGATGACAGTTATGTGCGCTAATAAAAATTCTGGGGGCATTCACTGTACCTCCAGGATGTCATTAAAAACTTTTAGGATATGAGGTTTTAATATATGGAAAAACTTCTTGTAGTAAATTGCTGGGAGCCCATCCGGACCCGGAGCCTTATGGGGTTTTAATTTTTTAACCGCCTCTTCTACTTTTTCTTCTGATATTTTAGCTTGGAGTGATACCACAAAATTTTGGGTCAATTAGGGAATATCTATGGCGTTCAAAAATTAGCTATCTCAGATACAGGGGCTGGATTTGGTTGTGGATAGAGGGATTGGTAGAAGTCGTGGAAAAGCTTGTACACTTTGTATGGGTTAGAAGTTTGACTTCCCTGTTTATTCTTCAATGTGTACACCGAGTTAAGCTTTTCTTTATCGCTAAGCTTCTTGGCTAGTAGCTTATCCATCTTATTGGAAAGTCTGTAATATGTTGCCTGGGTCCATCTTAGTGCCCGTTCAGTTTTTGTTGCCAGTCCAGTAGAGTTTGTAGCTGAAGTTTAACATCCGATATGCTTTTGGAGAGATATAGAGTGGGGTGTGCTTGGTTTGCTGTTTCCAGTTTTAATTGGGTGGCCTCTAAGTCCCTTTGGGCAGAATTTCTTTCTTGTTTTTTTTGAGGATGCAATTTTGATGAAGGATCCAGTGATAAACGTTTTGTGTGCTAGCCACCTGCATTTGTTTCTGTATTTTGGTTGGTAATAAAGTAGGTATTCAAATCATCCTCTATCTGTGTTTTTATCTCTTGATTAGTTCCCAGGGACTCATTTAAGCTGGGTTCACACTAAACGACAGCGACAACGACGTCGCTGTTACGTCACCATTTTCGGTGACGTAACAGCGACCTTGTAAGTCACTGTTATGATCGCTGCTTAGCTGTCAAACACAGCAGAAGCAGCGATCATAACGTCGCTGTGTTACATGTTCAGAGAGCAGGGAGCCGCGCTTAGCGCTGGCTCCTTGCTCTCCTAGGTACAGTACACATCGGGTTAATTAACCCGATGTGTGCTGCAGCTACATGTCACAGTGCAGAGAGCAGGGAGCCGCGCGCACTGCTTAGCGCTGGCTCCTTTCTCTCTTTGCTACAGTATACATCGGGTTAATTACCCGATGCATACTGCAGCCACATGTCACAGTGCAGGAGCCGGCGCTGGCAGCAAGAGCGGAGGCTGGTAACCAGCGTAAACATCGGGTAACCAGGGAAAGGTCTTCCCTTGGTTACCCGATGTTTACGCTGGTTACAGCTTACCGCAGCTGCCAGTGCCGGCTCCTGCTCGCTTCATTTCATCGCTCTCTCGCTGTCACACACAGCGATGTGTGTGTCACAGCGGGAGAGTGACGACGAAAAAATGAAGCTGGACATTCAGCAACGACCGGCGACCTCACAGCAGGGGCCAGGTCGTTGCTGGATGTCACACACAGCGACAGCGACGGGACGTCGCTGCAACGTCACCGAAAATGGTGACGTAGCAGCGACGTCGTTGTCGTTGTCGCTGTGTGTGACACCAGCTTTAGTCTCCATCTGTACACCCTGGGCGTCACAAAGTCCAATTTAAAAACTGATAGTACACAATCATGATCTGACCATGCAGAGGGGATATGTCTACAGTAGACTAGGGCTGGAAGGTTCACCGAGTTAGTCATTATATAGTCTATTCTCAAGTATGATTGATGGGCTGAGGAAAAGTATGTATACCCTCTTACTGGTCCATTTGACTCCCTCCATGTGTCTGCCAATGTATGTTTTTTCATAATTGCACTGAGTACTCTTCTATCTGATTTTGAAATATCTGTCCTTTTAGCCAAGGAACTATCAATCGCAGTATTAAGCGTTAAGTTGGGGTCACCCCCCCAGATTAAGGTGTCAAACTCCGCCGTCAGAAGCCATTTGGGTACTGCTCTCAGGGTTTGTATTTGTTGGGAGGGTGGAGCGTAACTACTAATAAAACAAACTCTTTTGGAGTGTACATCTCCCCATATTGCTACAAAATGGCCCTCACTATCAGAATATGACCCCAGGATCTGCAATGGAAGTGAGTTATGCAAACAGATCATGTTCCCCCTATTTTTCGTAGCATTAGCTTAAATAAAGAACCTATTATATTGGGCATGGAAATAATTAAGTTGAGACGATGTGGAGAAATGGGTCTCTTGAAGAAATAGGACGTCTGGTTTGTGGCGCAAATAATCTAGGAAGGCCCGCCTTCTTTTCTGTGGGCTTTTAAAGCCTCTAACATTATGGGATAACACTCTAAAAG
Source organism: Anomaloglossus baeobatrachus (assembly GCF_048569485.1). NCBI lineage: Eukaryota > Metazoa > Chordata > Amphibia > Anura > Aromobatidae > Anomaloglossus > Anomaloglossus baeobatrachus. The sequence continues at coordinate 318,032,338 of NC_134357.1, forward strand.
CCATAATAGTGTTCAGTAGCTAACTGAAACACTAAAGACCTACTAGCATCTATTATGTCTGTCTCTGTCATTGGAGATGCAACTTTCATGGGCAAATTTATGGTATGGCAGTAGTCATAACAATAGGAAAAAAATTTAACATATAGAATGTAACCAAAGTAACAATAGTACAATACACAGTAAAGATCCATATTCATGTAATTGTGGTAGAAAAGCAATACTAACTTCATATAACTGATCTACATCAAGCGGGCAGCACGCAGCTCCCCCGGGTTCATCACCCTGCACTAACCTGTAGAAATTAAGCCAAAATTATATTTAACCTTAGATTAGCAGTAGTGGGCTTGCCTGAATAGGCCTGTAGGGCACAAGGTTCATGCAGTCTCTGAGGGTCAGCACGGCGATTGCGGTTTCGTCTAACTATCTGGCAGGCTCTTGAAGGTCTGTGTCTCTGTGGCAGAGAGGCATCTGGGACAGTTTCAATTCCTGCCTTTTGGAGAGCTGCCATTCCATCTTCCAGAGAGCGTATAAAGGTGACTTTACACACTGCAACATCGCAAACGACATCGCTGTAACGTCACCGGTTTTGTGACGTAATAGCGACCTCCCCAGCAACATTGCAGTGTGTGAAACACATCAGTGACCTGGCCCCTGCTGTGAAGTTGCTGATCGCTACAAATCGTTCAGGACCATTCTTTGGTCCTTTGTTTCCCGCTGTGCAGCATGATCGCCAGAAAGTTTTAGTGTGTAAAGGGGACTTAAAACACTGGAAACAAGTGATGTGTCACAATATCTGTCAATCACTATTCTCTGTCAGTCGGTCTCTCCCTCTCGGTCTCTATTCTCTTTCTGTCGGTCCGTCACTATCTCTGTCCCTCTCTCACAGTCTGTCGGTCATTTTCCCCTCCTCTCTCATACTCACCGATCCCCGATCCCCGGCGCGGCGCTGCACGGCATTCACACTGCTGCGGCGGCTTTTACTATTTTGAAAAAGCCGGCCGCTCATTAAACAATTTCATATTCCCTACTTTCCCCGCCCACAGGCGCCTATGATTGGTTGCAGTGAGACACGTCCCCATGCTGAGTGACAGGTGTCTCACTGCACCCAATCACAGCAGCCGGTGGGCGGGTCTATACTGTGCAGTGAAATAAATAATTAAATAATTTAAAAACCGGCGTGCGGTCCCCCCCAAATTTAATACCAGCCAGATAAAGCCATACGGCTGAAGGCTGGTATTCTCAGGATGGGGAGCTCCACGTTATGGGGAGCCCCCCAGCCTAACAATATCAGTCAGCAGCCGCCCAGAATTGCCGCATACATTATATGCGACAGTTCTGGGACTGTACCCGGCTCTTCCCGATTTGCCCTGGTGCGTTGGCAAATCGGGGTAATAAGGAGTTATTGGCAGCGTGAATGAGAGAGGAGGGGAAAATGACCGACAGACTGTGAGAGAGGGACAGAGATAGTGACGGACCGACAGAGAGAGAATAGAGACCGAGAGGGAGAGACCGACTGACAGAGAATAGTGATTGACAGATATTGTGACACATCACTCGTTTCCAGTGTTTGACTAGCTAGGTTGTTCTGCAGGTCCGGATCGCTGTTGCGTCGTTGGCCAGGTTTGCCTGTTTGACAGCTCACCAGAGACTCACCAGAGACTTTGTAGCGATCCCAGCCAGGTTGGGATCGCTGGTGGGATCGCTGAAAGTCTCAGTGTGTAAAGGGGCCTTAACATAGGATGATCCTTTGTGAGTGAACAGCAGGGCAAAAGGAAAGCCCCACTTGTATCTGATCTTACCTTTGATTAATGCCATTGTGATCCCTTTAAGCTCTCTTCTTCTCATCAGGGTGGCTGGGCTAATATCAGCAAAAAGGGACACAGTCAGTTCCTGGGAATCCTGGGAGAACAGGGGAATTCCTAGCAGCTAGAAGTATTACATCCCTGGAATCTTCCCAACGTAGCTTAAGGATAATATCTTTGGGGACAGAATCTTGAGATGGACGATTTAGGGCTCTATGGATCCGGACAATGTCCATTTGCTTAAGGTCAGGCGGGCTTTGCACACTACGACATCGCAGGTGCGATGTCGGTGGGGTCAAATTGAAAATGACGCACTTCCGGCATCGCATGCGACATCGTAGTGTGTAAAGGCTCGATGATACGATTAACAAGCGCAAAAGCGTCGTAATCGTATCATCGGTGCAGCGTCGGCGTAATCCATGATTACGCTGACGCGACGGTCCGATGTTGTTCCTCGTCCCTGCGGCAGCACACATCGCTGTGTGTGAAGCCGCAGGAGCAAGGAACATCTCCTACCGGCGTCACTGCGGCTTCCGTAGGATATGCGGAAGGAAGGAGGTGGGTGGGATGTTTACATCCCGCTCATCTCCGCCCCTCCGCTCCTATTGGCCGCCAGCCGTGTGACGTCGCAGTGACGCCATACGACCCGCCCCCTTAATAAGGAGGCGGGTTGCCGGCCAGAGCGACGGTCGCAGGACAGGTGAGTCCATGTGAAGCTGCCATAGCGATAATGTTCGCTACGGCAGTTATCACAAGGATATCGCAGCTGCGACTGGGGCGGGGACTATCGCGCTCAGCATCGCAGCATCGGCCTGCGATATCGCAGCGTGCAAAGCCCGCCTTAGTCTCTGTCAGGAGGGCCTTGAAAAGGTAAACTGTCATTTCTTTTAAATTAGTGCATGACTCCGGCATACCTCTGATACTTATGTTTCCCCTTCTGGTCCTATTCTCTAGGTCTTCGTATTTTAGCTCCAACATCTCCAGTCTAGAATCATGCTCCTGCAAACACTCTCTGTCTTCCTCCAGTGCCTCTGCTGCGTCATCCATTTTTTGCTCCAGGGCTGCAGCTCTATGTGCAAATCTTGCAGCTGGGCTGTGAAGGGTTCCATGGCCGCTGTTAATTCAGCTTTAACTGTGGCTTTTATCGACTGCAGCAGTTCTTCTGATGCCATTAAACGTGAAGCTTAGGCAGCTGCTGCATTCTCCCCCCCTTCCCGCTCCACTCCCGCTTCCTCTCTTTCTGGTGTGCTGACGGATGGCGCCATCTTGGACGGGCCTAGGGCTGCCTGCGCCTGGCGAAATGTGGGGATAGTACAGTCCTGCCGGTTTGAGGCGCCCCCTTTTAGCGGTCGGGTCATGCTCCGGTGCAGTGGCTCTAATGGCTTACCATCCACAAGCCCGGTAAGATGCTAAAAATGGGTGAGATTTGGCCCGGGGTGTGGAGCTCACATGAGAACGTCCTCCCTCATCAGAGTCCACGCATGCACCTCCTAAAATGTTGTTTTAACCCCAGATTTCCAATATTCAAAAGGTGAATAGGTAATAAAGGCCTGATAATATGTTACCCAATTTCTCCTGAATGTTGCAATACCCCACATGTGACTGTACAGTACTGTTTGGCCATATGGCAACACTTGAGAGGGAAGGAGCGCCATTTGATATTTGGAGCACAGATTTTCCTAGAATAGTTTGTGGACTCCATTTGCAAACCCCCAAAGTGCCAGAACAGCAGAAAACCCCCTCAAGTGACTAAATTTTGAAAATTACACGTCTCTGAGAGTTCATCTAAGGGGGTAGTGATGATTTATTCTTTGGAAAAGAACAATGAACTCAAATGCAGTGAATGTTGCAGAATTAAAAATTGGAATTGCAAATAAGCCCTTGTAATGCTTAGTACATTCTAGTTCTTGTACATGATGCATCTAGCTCATACTTCTAAAGACATATGGCCTCTCCTTACTACAATAATGCTAAACATGTAGACATTAACCATTGTTTAGGCACGTTTTGGTGCTGAGAAGGGTGGGCATGTGAATTTGGGAGTACAGATTTTGCTGAATTTTTTTTTTATGGTGTGAGTTGAATGCTATTTAGTATCAATGTAGAGTACAGCGTATTTTGAATCAGCTCACATATATCCTGTACTCTATGTTGAGGACTTACATTAAGGTTTCCATCACTGCACTTAAGCGCACATCTAAAAAGCACGTAAAAAGATGGACACCACCAGAACACAGGTCAGAAGGGTGTTCAAAGTGACTCCCTCTATCTTATTACAGCAAATTATATTTTTGAAATTTTATCAGAATCACGTTTTTCAAAGATTTACATACTGTATTATACCCGATGTGAGCGCTCAGTGTACAGGACAGGATAAATATGAGTCACGCCATACTGTGATCTTTGGGAGGCAAAATGACAAAAATCAACAGCAATTGAGGAATTGGTTTTCTTTATTTATTTAGCTGTACACCGTGCGGTATTAGTGATAAGGCAACTTTATTCCTCAGATCAGTACCATTACAGCAATACCAGATTTATATATATTTTTTTTTATTTGGCTACTATTATATCACCAAATTGTGAATGGTATAGTTTTTTATTTTTATTTTTTTGCCAACATAGTCATGTGAGACTTGTTTTCTGCTAAATAAATTGAAGTTTTTATTGATACCAACATCATTTTTTCTTATTGCTTTCTATTCTGCTTTTTGTGAGGCACAATCAAGAAGAAACAGCAATTTAGAATTATGGTTTTTTACACCATTCACCGTGTCATAAAAGTGATAAGACCGTTTTATTTTTTTTGGTCAGATTACAGTGAAACCACACTTATATATTTTTTATGTTTTGCCACTTATACCATAAAAACATTTATTTATAGAAAAAAAATCGTTTTTGCATTGCGGTATTTTGAGAGCAATCGTTTTTTTTTCATTTTTTTTCACTAATGGAGCTGTTTGGCAGCTTGTTTTTTCCGGGACAAGATGATTTTTTTTTGCGATGCCATTGTTATTTATACTATTTATTGTGTTCTCTTCCACTTTTTGTCAGCTGTATGAAGAAACGACAGTTTTTGCACCTTTTTTTTAAAGTGTTCAATGAAGTTGTTAATAGAGTTGAGCGCGGTTCGTGGTTCGTGGTTCTCCAGTTCGCGGCTCGAGTGATTTTGGGGCATGTTCTAGATCGAACTAGAACTCGAGCTTTTTGCAAAAGCTCGGTAGTTCTAGAAACGTTCGAGAACGGTTCTAGCAGCCAAAAAACAGCTAAATCATAGCTTGGTTTCTGCTGTAATAGTGTAAGTCACTCTGTGAATCAAACTATTATCACATTTCAGTGTATAGTGTGCGTGAACAGCGCCTTCAGATCACTGCTGTTTCTATAATGGCGATCGCCATTTTTTTTTTTTTTTTTTCTTGTCTTCCTTCCCTAAGCGCGCGCGTCTTGTGGGGCGGGCCAGCATGTCAGCCAATCCCAGACACACACACAGCTAAGTGGACTTTGAGCCAGAGAAGCAACGGCATGTGTGATAGGATCTGCATGTCACATGTCCCTGCATTATAAAACCGGACATTTTCTTCACGGACGCCATTATCTGCCTTCTGCGTCTTTGGTGTCAGACATCACTGTCGCAGCTCCGTCTTCCTGAGTCCTATAGCCGATACAGCTGTATGCGCTGCATACACAGCGTTAGACAGCTTAGGGAGAGCACTTTATAGCAGTCCTTTTAAGGGCTCCAACCGGCAGGGTCAGAGAGCCATAGGTGACAGGTCCTGCAAACAGCAACAGCGTCTGTGTAGCCCAGGTCAGGGATTTCCTACCTGCATTTCACCATTAGGAGGGAATAGAAAGGCAGTCTTCCATTCCTCTACCCAGAGCACCACAATCCTGCCACTGTACCCTCTTGTCCTCTGCACACTCCAACTGATAACTAAGCCATTATACTAGCAAACACTCAGTGTACCTAGTGGCATCCTATACGTGGCTATTGGACTTTGCTATAGTCCCACTAGTGCAAAGACATTTGCAGAGCGCGTCTGCCTGCATTGCACACTACAACTCATTCTAACCAAGCCATTATACTAGCAAACACTCAGTGTACCTAGTGGCATCCTATACGTGGCTATTGGACTTTGCTATAGTCCCACTAGTGCAAAGACATTTGCAGAGCGCGTCTGCCTGCGTTGCACACTACAACTCATTCTAACCAAGCCATTATACTAGCAAACACTCAGTGTACCTAGTGGCATCCTATACGTGGCTATTGGACTTTGCTATAGTCCCACTAGTGCAAAGACATTTGCAGAGCGCGTCTGCCTGCGTTGCACACTACAACTCATTCTAACCAAGCCATTATACTAGCAAACACTCAGTGTACCTAGTGGCATCCTATACGTGGCTATTGGACTTTGCTATAGTCCCACTAGTGCAAAGACATTTGCAGAGCGCGTCTGCCTGCGTTGCACACTACAACTCATTCTAACCAAGCCATTATACTAGCAAACACTCAGTGTACCTAGTGGCATCCTATACGTGGCTATTGGACTTTGCTATAGTCCCACTAGTGCAAAGACATTTGCAGAGCGCGTCTGCCTGCGTTGCACACTACAACTCATTCTAACCAAGCCATTATACTAGCAAACACTCAGTGTACCTAGTGGCATCCTATACGTGGCTATTGGACTTTGCTATAGTCCCACTAGTGCAAAGACATTTGCAGAGCGCGTCTGCCTGCGTTGCACACTACAACTCATTCTAACCAAGCCATTATACTAGCAAACACTCAGTGTACCTAGTGGCATCCTATACGTGGCTATTGGACTTTGCTATAGTCCCACTAGTGCAAAGACATTTGCAGAGCGCGTCTGCCTGCGTTGCACACTACAACTCATTCTAACCAAGCCATTATACTAGCAAACACTCAGTGTACCTAGTGGCATCCTATACGTGGCTATTGGACTTTGCTATAGTCCCACTAGTGCAAAGACATTTGCAGAGCGCGTCTGCCTGCGTTGCACACTACAACTCATTCTAACCAAGCCATTATACTAGCAAACACTCAGTGTACCTAGTGGCATCCTATACGTGGCTATTGGACTTTGCTATAGTCCCACTAGTGCAAAGACATTTGCAGAGCGCGTCTGCCTGCGTTGCACACTACAACTCATTCTAACCAAGCCATTATACTAGCAAACACTCAGTGTACCTAGTGGCATCCTATACGTGGCTATTGGACTTTGCTATAGTCCCACTAGTGCAAAGACATTTGCAGAGCGCGTCTGCCTGCGTTGCACACTACAACTCATTCTAACCAAGCCATTATACTAGCAAACACTCAGTGTACCTAGTGGCATCCTATACGTGGCTATTGGACTTTGCTATAGTCCCACTAGTGCAAAGACATTTGCAGAGCGCGTCTGCCTGCGTTGCACACTACAACTCATTCTAACCAAGCCATTATACTAGCAAACACTCAGTGTACCTAGTGGCATCCTATACGTGGCTATTGGACTTTGCTATAGTCCCACTAGTGCAAAGACATTTGCAGAGCGCGTCTGCCTGCGTTGCACACTACAACTCATTCTAACCAAGCCATTATACTAGCAAACACTCAGTGTACCTAGTGGCATCCTATACGTGGCTATTGGACTTTGCTATAGTCCCACTAGTGCAAAGACATTTGCAGAGCGCGTCTGCCTGCGTTGCACACTACAACTCATTCTAACCAAGCCATTATACTAGCAAACACTCAGTGTACCTAGTGGCATCCTATACGTGGCTATTGGACTTTGCTATAGTCCCACTAGTGCAAAGACATTTGCAGAGCGCGTCTGCCTGCGTTGCACACTACAACTCATTCTAACCAAGCCATTATACTAGCAAACACTCAGTGTACCTAGTGGCATCCTATACGTGGCTATTGGACTTTGCTATAGTCCCACTAGTGCAAAGACATTTGCAGAGCGCGTCTGCCTGCGTTGCACACTACAACTCATTCTAACCAAGCCATTATACTAGCAAACACTCAGTGTACCTAGTGGCATCCTATACGTGGCTATTGGACTTTGCTATAGTCCCACTAGTGCAAAGACATTTGCAGCACGTCTGCCTGCGTTGCACACTCCAACTAATTATAACTAAGTTGCATTGTCAGGGATATTTATTCTTTATTATTCTGCTGTTAATAAAGCTAGACCACCACTGCAATCTTCACCACCTCTCAATTTTTACTACCACATTTTCAGTCCACAATCTTGTCGCAATCAACATGAGTGGCAAAATGACAGATGCTGGTGGAAAGGGGAAGAGGCGTGGTGGAAAAGGCAAAAAAGGTTTTGTCCGTGGGGAAGGTGGCAAAGCTCCATTATCATCTGCTGAAGATAGACCATCTACCAGCAAAAGTAAGATGTCTACTACTTACCGTGGACAATCCGATGTGCTCCCTTTTTTACGGACACGAACAACAGGAAGAAAGGTAGATGATGGGCAAAAAAGGAAAATGCTTGAATGGATCTCAAGTGGTCCAACAAGTGCCCTCTCAGCCACTTCAAGTACCGCATCCAAAAAACACCAGTCCTCTGAGTTGTCATCCCAATCACACTTGATTTCTCCCAGCTCTGAAGTCTCCATCAGCCCTGCACAGTATGGTGGAACTGAGATGGCTGAGTCTGCAGAGCTGTTCAGTCACACTATAGCCTGGGAATCAGAGGTCTGCTCCCAAGCTACAGTGAGTACAGAACAGGAAATGGTCTGCAGTGATGCCCAGAACCTTTGTGACTCAGATTCAGGCCGTGAGGACCAAGTTTCTGAGCATAATGTTGACCCTTTGTCACAAACTGTAACACCTGTGGTTATAGACAATGAGGAACATACTGATGAAGATGAGACGCAGATACCCGATTGGGATGACAACTTAAATATTCCGTCAGGGCAAGAAGAGGCTCGGTCTGAGGGGGAGGGGAGTGCAAACACAACAATTGATGATGACGTTCTAGATCCCACCTACTGTCAACCCCCAGTCAGGCACTCGAGGAGGTCAACAGAGGCGGTGGAGGAGGATGCAACCGACAACGAAGTTACCTTGCGCCTTCCTGGACAGAGTCGGAGCACTGGTAGCACGTCTACAACTGCATCCTCAGCCACCACTCTGCCTATGAGCATTATTCGGGGTGGATCAACAGGTCGCATGGCCTCTAAGCCTTGCCTAGCCTGGTCCTTTTTTCACATCGAAAAAGATCGCCCAACTCATGTGATATGTAACATTTGTCATGATTCTCTTAGTAGAGGTCAAAAGCTCAGCAGTTTGACAACTTCTTCCATGAATCGTCACATGAATAAATATCATAAGTCCCGGTGGGAAGCTCACCGTGCTGCAATGCGGCCTAGCGGAGCGAACCATCCACCGCCCGCCCCTTCCACTGCATCCGCGCGCTCTTCATCTTCTAGGACTGTGGGGACAGCTGCCACACCTGTTTTTCCACGCAAAACTTCCACCACTGTAACCGCAACAGGCAGTTTGCTTGTAAGGTCGTCAGTTGGTTTGGAAGGGGAAACAAGTGAGTGTGTACAGCTCTCTCAGACATCGATAGCACCAACGTTGGATGAAGGCAACATCATGTCTCCGCCTGCACTTTCCTCACAAACCTGCATTTTTCCAGGGACACCCTACTCAACACCGTCTACACACAGCAGCCAGATCTCTGTCCCTCAGATGTGGTCAAATAAAAGGCCACTTCCTCCGACCCATGACAAAGCTAAGAGGTTGACTCTATCCCTCTGTAAGCTGTTGGCTACCGAAATGCTGCCTTTCCGCCTAGTGGACACACAGGATTTTAGAGACCTTATGTCTGTCGCTGTGCCCCAGTACCAGATGCCTAGTCGCCACTACTTCTCTAAGAAAGGTGTGCCCGCGCTACACCAGCATGTCGCACACAACATCACCGCTTCCTTGAGAAACTCTGTGTGTGAACGGGTGCATTTCACCACCGATACTTGGACCAGTAAGCATGGACAGGGACGTTACATGTCGCTGACTGGGCACTGGGTAACTATGGTGATAGATGGTGAAGGGTCTGCTGCACAAGTCTTGCCGTCCCCACGACTTGTGTGTCAATCCTCTGTCTGTCCAAGTTCCGCCACTGCTTCTGCATCCTCCACCTCATCTGGGTCCTCCACCTCCGCCCCAAGCCTGCCTGGTCAGGCCACCAGCGTTCTCACTGCGCAGAAGGAATCACGCACCCCTCATTACTATGCTGGCAGCAGAGCGCAACGGCATCAGGCGGTCTTTAGCTTGACATGTCTTGGTAATAAGAGTCACACAGCTGAGGAGTTGTGGTCAGCTTTGCGGTCCGAGTTTAATAAATGGTTGTCTCCACTCAAACTGCAGCCTGGTAAGGCCGTGTGCGACAATGCTGCAAACCTGGGTGCGGCACTTCGCCTGGGCAAGGTGACACACGTACCTTGTATGGCTCACGTGTTGAACCTTGTCGTGCAGCAATTTTTAACACACTATCCCGGCCTAGATGGCCTTCTGAACAGGGCACGAAAACTGTCAGCTCACTTCCGCCGTTCAAGCGCCGCAGCAGAGCGACTTGCATCGCTCCAGAAGTCTTTCGGCCTGCCGGTTCATCGCCTGAAATGCGATGTGGCGACACGCTGGAATTCAACTCTCCACATGTTACAGCGACTGTGGCAGCACCGCAGAGCCCTGGTGCAATACGTCATGACGTATAGCCTGGGCCAACGAGATGCAGAGGTGGGGCAGATCACCCTGATGGAGTGGTCTCAGATCAAGGACCTATGCACCCTTCTGCACAGTTTCGACATGGCGACGAATATGTTTAGCTCTGACAATGCCATTATCAGCATGACGATTCCAGTCATTTACATGCTGGAGCACACGCTAAACACTATTCGGAGTCAGGGGGTGGGACAACATGAAGGGGAGGAACTACAGGAGGATTCATATGCGCAAGGGACAACAACATCACGAAGGTCCAGACGTTCATCATCACCAACGCAGCAGGCATGGGACCATGGGGGACAGGGATCGACAAGGGCGCATAGTAGCAGGCGAAATGTTGAGCAAGGTGCAGGAGAACATGAAGAAATGGAGGACGAACTGTCCATGGACATGGAAGACTCAGCGGATGAGGGAGACCTTGGTCAAATTTCAGTTGAAAGAGGTTGGGGTCAGATGTCAGAGGAAGAAAGAACGGGTAGCACCTCTATGCCACAAACACAGCATGGACTTGGTCCGCATGGCTGCGCAAGACACATGAGTGCCTTTTTGTTGCACTACCTCCAACATGACAGTCGTATTGTCAAAATTAGAAGTGATGATGACTACTGGATTGCCACACTATTAGATCCCCGGTACAAGTCCAAATTTTGTGACATAATTCCAGCCATAGAAAGGGACGCACGTATGCAGGAGTATCAGCAGAAGCTGTTACTAGATCTTAGCTCGGCTTTTCCACCAAACAACCGTGCAGGTGCAGGGAGTGAATCTCCCAGTTGTAACTTGACAAACATGGGACGGTCTCGTCATCTTCAACAGTCTACCCGTACCAGTAGGACCTTTTCTGGTGCCGGTAACAGCAATTTTATGGAATCTTTTCATAATTTTTTTAGACCCTCTTTTGCAAGGCCACCAGAGACAACAAGTCTGACACATAGTCAACGGCTGGAGAGGATGATACAGGAGTATCTCCAAATGAACATCGATGCCATGACTGTGCAACTGGAGCCTTGCTCCTTTTGGGCTTCAAACCTACAAAAATGGCCAGAGCTCGCAACTTACGCCTTGGAGATTTTGTCGTGTCCAGCTGCCAGCGTTGTCTCTGAACGTGTATTCAGTGCTGCTGGGTGTGTGCTGACAGATAAGCGCACGCGTCTGTCCAGTGACAATGTGGACAGACTGACGTTCATCAAAATGAACAAGTCATGGATCCAGAAGGAATTTACTACCCCTGTGTCATCCTGGGGAGAGTAAATGCTTGTGGATTTGGAATGTGCTTGATGCAAATCAAAACATCCTGTTTGCAACTAGGGCCCAAGTGCTGCCACTGATGGGGTGGGTGTCTGTGTGGCCCAATTTTTGGAAAAAAGGGAGACTCCGCTTGGAGTAACCCTTGCTTGCTGTGTTTTTAAAAGAAGCCAAGATGAACAGAGCTGGGATCAGGAAAGACTTTGCTACCTACCCCGGTGTCATCCTGGGGACGGCTAAGAATAGCGTATTTTTGAATGTGCTTGATGCAAATCAAAACATCCTGTTTGCAACTAGGGCCCAAGTGCTGCCACTGATGGGGTGGGTGTCTGTGTGGCCCAATTTTTGGAAAAAAGGGAGACTCCGCTTGGAGTAACCCTTGCTTACATTGTTTTTAAAAGAAGCCAAGATGAACAAGTCATGGGTCAGCAAAGACTTTGCTACCTACCCCGGTGTCATCCTGGGGACGGCTAAGAATAGCGTATTTTTGAATGTGCTTGATGCAAATCAAAACATCCTGTTTGCAACTAGGGCCCAAGTGCTGCCACTGATGGGGTGGGTGTCTGTGTGGCCCAATTTTTGGAAAAAAGGGAGACTCCGCTTGGAGTAACCCTTGCTTGCTGTGTTTTTAAAAGAAGCCAAGATGAACAGAGCTGGGATCAGGAAAGACTTTGCTACCTACCCCGGTGTCATCCTGGGGACGGATAAGAATGGCGTATTTTTGAATGTGCTTGATGCAAATCTAGCTGTGAAGTGTACAACTGGGGCACAACTGCTGCCACTGAATGGGTGGGTGTGTGTGGGGCCCAATTTTTGGAAAAAAGGGGAGACTCCGCTTGGAGTAACCCTTGCTTACATTGTTTTTAAAAGAAGCCAAGATGAACAAGTCATGGGTCAGCAAAGACTTTGCTACCTACCCCGGTGTCATCCTGGGGACGGCTAAGAATAGCGTATTTTTGAATGTGCTTGATGCAAATCAAAACATCCTGTTTGCAACTAGGGCCCAAGTGCTGCCACTGTTGGGGTGGGTGTCTGTGTGGCCCAATTTTTGGAAAAAAGGGAGACTCCGCTTGGAGTAACCCTTGCTTGCTGTGTTTTTAAAAGAAGCCAAGATGAACAGAGCTGGGATCAGGAAAGACTTTGCTACCTACCCCGGTGTCATCCTGGGGACGGATAAGAATGGCGTATTTTTGAATGTGCTTGATGCAAATCTAGCTGTGAAGTGTACAACTGGGGCACAACTGCTGCCACTGAATGGGTGGGTGTGTGTGGGGCCCAATTTTTGGAAAAAAGGGGAGACTCCGCTTGGAGTAACCCTTGCTTACATTGTTTTTAAAAGAAGCCAAGATGAACAGAGCTGGGATCAGGAAAGACTTTGCTACCTACCCTGGTGTCATCCTGGGGACGGTTAATTATGGCGTATTTTTGAATGTGCTTGATGCAAATCTAGCTGTGAAGTGTACAACTGGGGCACAACTGCTGCCACTGAATGGGTGGGTGTGTGTGGGGCCCAATTTTTGGAAAAAAGGGGAGACTCCGCTTGGAGTAACCCTTGCTTACATTGTTTTTAAAAGAAGCCAAGATGAACAAGTCATGGGTCAGCAAAGACTTTGCTACCTACCCCAGTGTCATCCTGGGGACGGCTAAGAATAGCGTATTTTTGAATGTGCTTGATGCAAATCAAAACATCCTGTTTGCAACTAGGGCCCAAGTGCTGCCACTGATGGGGTGGGTGTCTGTGTGGCCCAATTTTTGGAAAAAAAGGGAGACTCCGCTTGGAGTAACCCTTGCTTACATTGTTTTTAAAAGAAGCCAAGATGAACAGAGCTGGGATCAGGAAAGACTTTGCTACCTACCCCGGTGTCATCCTGGGGACGGATAAGAATGGCGTATTTTGGAATGTGCTTGATGCAAATCTAGCTGTGAAGTGTACAACTGGGGCACAACTGCTGCCACTGAATGGGTGGGTGTGTGGGGCCCAATTTTGGGAAAAAAAGGGAGACTCCGCTTGGAGTAACCCTTGCTTGCTGTGTTTTTAAAAGAAGCCAAGATGAACAGAGCTGGGATCAGGAAAGACTTTATCTACCTACCCCGGTGTCATACTGGGGACGGATAAGAATGGCGTATTTTGGAATGTGCTTGATGCAAATCTAGCTGTGAAGTGTACAACTGGGGCACAACTGCTGCCACTGAATGGGTGGGTGTGTGGGGCCCAATTTTTGGAAAAAAAGGGAGACTCCGCTTGGAGTAACCCTTGCTTGCTGTGTTTTTAAAAGAAGCCAAGATGAACAGAGCTGGGATCAGGAAAGACTTTGCTACCTACCCCGGTGTCATCCTGGGGACGGCTAAGAATAGCGTATTTTTGAATGTGCTTGATGCAAATCAAAACATCCTGTTTGCAACTAGGGCCCAAGTGCTGCCACTGATGGGGTGGGTGTCTGTGTGGCCCAATTTTTGGAAAAAAGGGAGACTCCGCTTGGAGTAACCCTTGCTTGCTGTGTTTTTAAAAGAAGCCAAGATGAACAGAGCTGGGATCAGGAAAGACTTTGCTACCTACCCCGGTGTCATCCTGTGGACGGCTAAGAATAGCGTATTTTTGAATGTGCTTGATGCAAATCTAGCTGTGAAGTGTACAACTGGGGCACAACTGCTGCCACTGAATGGGTGGGTGTGTGTGGGGCCCAATTTTTGGAAAAAAGGGGAGACTCCGCTTGGAGTAACCCTTGCTTACATTGTTTTTAAAAGAAGCCAAGATGAACAAGTCATGGGTCAGCAAAGACTTTGCTACCTACCCCAGTGTCATCCTGGGGACGGCTAAGAATAGCGTATTTTTGAATGTGCTTGATGCAAATCAAAACATCCTGTTTGCAACTAGGGCCCAAGTGCTGCCACTGATGGGGTGGGTGTCTGTGTGGCCCAATTTTTGGAAAAAAAGGGAGACTCCGCTTGGAGTAACCCTTGCTTACATTGTTTTTAAAAGAAGCCAAGATGAACAGAGCTGGGATCAGGAAAGACTTTGCTACCTACCCCGGTGTCATCCTGGGGACGGATAAGAATGGCGTATTTTGGAATGTGCTTGATGCAAATCTAGCTGTGAAGTGTACAACTGGGGCACAACTGCTGCCACTGAATGGGTGGGTGTGTGGGGCCCAATTTTGGGAAAAAAAGGGAGACTCCGCTTGGAGTAACCCTTGCTTGCTGTGTTTTTAAAAGAAGCCAAGATGAACAGAGCTGGGATCAGGAAAGACTTTATCTACCTACCCCGGTGTCATACTGGGGACGGATAAGAATGGCGTATTTTGGAATGTGCTTGATGCAAATCTAGCTGTGAAGTGTACAACTGGGGCACAACTGCTGCCACTGAATGGGTGGGTGTGTGGGGCCCAATTTTTGGAAAAAAAGGGAGACTCCGCTTGGAGTAACCCTTGCTTGCTGTGTTTTTAAAAGAAGCCAAGATGAACAGAGCTGGGATCAGGAAAGACTTTGCTACCTACCCCGGTGTCATCCTGGGGACGGCTAAGAATAGCGTATTTTTGAATGTGCTTGATGCAAATCAAAACATCCTGTTTGCAACTAGGGCCCAAGTGCTGCCACTGATGGGGTGGGTGTCTGTGTGGCCCAATTTTTGGAAAAAAGGGAGACTCCGCTTGGAGTAACCCTTGCTTGCTGTGTTTTTAAAAGAAGCCAAGATGAACAGAGCTGGGATCAGGAAAGACTTTGCTACCTACCCCGGTGTCATCCTGTGGACGGCTAAGAATAGCGTATTTTTGAATGTGCTTGATGCAAATCAAAACATCCTGTTTGCAACTAGGGCCCAAGTGCTGCCACTGATGGGGTGGGTGTCTGTGTGGCCCAATTTTTGGAAAAAAGGGAGACTCCGCTTGGAGTAACCCTTGCTTGCTGTGTTTTTAAAAGAAGCCAAGATGAACAGAGCTGGGATCAGGAAAGACTTTGCTACCTACCCCGGTGTCATCCTGGGGACGGTTAAGAATAGCGTATTTTTGAATGTGCTTGATGCAAATCTAGCTGTGAAGTGTACAACTGGGGCACAACTGCTGCCACTGAAGGGGTGGGTGTGTGTGGGGCCCAATTTTTGGAAAAAAGGGAGACTCCGCTTGGAGTAACCCTTGCTTGCTGTGTTTTTAAAAGAAGCCAAGATGAACAGAGCTGGGATCAGGAAAGACTTTGCTACCTACCCCGGTGTCATCCTGGGGACGGATAAGAATGGCGTATTTTTGAATGTGCTTGATGCAAATCTAGCTGTGAAGTGTACAACTGGGGCACAACTGCTGCCACTGAAGGGGTGGGTGTGTGGGGCCCAATTTTTGGAAAAAAGGGAGACTCCGCTTGGAGTCACCTTGCGGTGTTTTACATGACTTTAGAAGGGCGTGCCATGCCTATATCTGTGTGTCCTCCTCTTTTTCCTTGTCCAGCTGTTTTGTTTTCGCATGAGTACATGTCCTTGTCACTTTCCCATGTGTTTGTGTTGTGTTGTGAGTTGTTTGTCACCTTTTGGACACCTTTGAGGGTGTTTTCTAGGTGTTTTACTGTGTTTGTGATTGCCTGCCATTGTTTCCTATGGGCTCGAGTTCGGTTCGTCGAACGTTCGGCGAGCCGAACTCGAGCCAGACCCCCCGTTCGGCGAACCGCCTCGAGCCGAACCGGGACCGGTTCGCTCATCTCTAGTTGTTAACCAGTGTGACAGTTTTATAGTTTGAGTTGTTACAGACATGGTTATACCAAATATGTGTACTTTTTTGTTTATTTATGTTTTTTACATAAATATACATATTTACATATTTATTGGTATATTTTTTCATTTTTTGTTCTTGATTTTCAAATTTTTAAAAATTCTTTTTTTACTTTTTTAACCCCTTCACCCCCGGCCACTAAAACACCCTAATGAACGGGCCATTTTTTGCAATTCTGACCAGTGTCACTTTGACAGGTTATAACTCTGGAACGCTTCAACGGATCCTGGCGATTCTGAGGTTGTTTTACCATGACATATTGTACTTCATGTCAGTGGTAAATTTAGGCCGATATTTTTTGCGTTTATTTGTGAAAATTTAGGAAATTTTGCGAAAATTATGAAAATTTTGCAATTTTCAAACTTTGAAAATGTATGCCCATAAATTTGAGAGATATGTCACACAAAATAGTTAATAAATAAACTTTCCCACTTGTCTACTTTCCACCAGCGCAATTTTCGAAACAAAATTTTTTTTCGTTAGGAAGTTAGAAGGGGTCAAAGGTCATCAGCAATTTCTCATTTTTCCAACAAAATTTACAAAAGAATTTTTTTTAGGGACCACATCACATTTGAAGTGACTTTGAGAGGCCGAGGTGACAGAAAATACCCAAAAGTGACCCCATTCTAAAAACTGCACCCCTCACACTGCTCAAAACCACATCCAAGAAGTTTATTAACCCTTTAGGTGCTTCACAGGAACCAAAGCAATGTGGAAGGAAAAAATGAAAATTTTACTTTTTAACACAAAAATGTTACTTTATCCATAACATTTTAATTTTTATAAGGGAGAAAAGAGAAAGTGCACCCTAGAATTTATTGTGAATTTTCTCCTGAGTCCGCTGATACCTCAGATGTGGTGGAAATCAAATGTTTGGACACACGACAGGGCTCGGAAGGCAAGGAGCACCATTTGAATTTTTGAGTGCAAAATTAGCTGCACTCATTAGCGGACGCCATGTCGGGTTTGAAGACCCCCTGAGGTGCCTAAACAATGGAGCTCCCCCACAAGTGACCACATTTTGGAAACTAGAGCCCTCAAATAATTTTTCTAGATGTTTGGTGAGCACTTTGAACACCTGGGGGCTTCACAGAACTTTATATCGTTGAGCCATGAAAAGAAAACATTTTTTTTTACCACAAAATGGTTGCTTCAACTAGGTAGCTTTTTTTTTCACAAGGGTATCAGGAAAAAATGCACCATAAAATGTATTGTGCATTTTCTCCTGAGTATGCAGATACCTCATATGTGGTGGAAATCAAATGTTTGGACACACGGCAGGGCTCGGAAGGCAAGGAGCACCATTTGAATTTTTGAGTGCAAAATTAGCTGCACTCATTAGCGGATGCCATGTCGGGTTTGAAGACCCCCTGAGGTGCCTAAACAATAGAGCTCCCCCACGATTGACCCCATTTTGGAAACTAGAGCCCTCAAATAATTTTTCTAGACGTTTGGTGAGCACTTTGAATACCTGGGGGCTTCACAGAACTTTATATCGTTGAGCCGTGAAAAGAACATTTTTTTTTTTACCACAAAACGGTTGCTTCAACTAAGTAGTTTTTTTTTCCACAAGGGTATCAGGAAAAAATGCACCATAAAATGTTTTGTGCATTTTCTCCTGAGTACGCAGATACCTTATATGTGGTGGAAATCAAATGTTTGGACACATGGCAGGGCTCGGAACGCAAGGAGCACCATTTGAATTTTTGAGTGCAAAATTAGCTGCACTCATTAGCGGACGCCATGTCGGGTTTGAAGACCCCCTGAGGTGCCTAAACAATGGAGCTCCCCCACAAGTGACCCCATTTTGGAAACTAGAGCCCTCAAATAATTTTTCTAGATGTTTGGTAAGCACTTTGAACACCTGGGGGCTTCACAGAAGTTTATATCGTTGAGCCGTGAAAAGAAAAAACATTTTTTTACCACAAAACGGTTGCTTCAACTAGGTAGCTTTTTTTTCACAAGGGTATCAGGAAAAATTTCACCATGAAATTTATAGTGCATTTTTTCCTGAGTACGGCGATACCTCATATGTGGTGGAAAGTAATTGTTTGGGTGCATGGCGAGGCTCAGAAGAGAAGGAACGCCATTTGACAGCAAAATTGGTTGGAATCATTAGCGGACGTCATGTCACGTTTGGAGTCCCCCTATGGTGCCTAAACAGTGTAGCTCCCCCACAAATTACCCCAATTTTGGAACTGGACCCCCTCAAGGAATGTATCTAGATATTTGGTGAGCCCCTTGTACCCCCAGGGGCTCCACAGAAGTTGATAACGTTGAACCGTGAAAATTATTATTTTTTTTTTAACCACAAATTTTTTGCATCAATCAGGTAGTTTTTTTTTTACAACGGTATCAGGAAAAACTGCGCCATAGAACGTATTGTGCAATTTTTCCTGAGTACGTAGATACCTCATATGTGGTGTAAAGTAATTGTTTGGGCGCATGGCAGGGCTCAGAAGAGAAGGAACGCCATTTGACTTTTCAAACGCACAGACGCGGTGCACTGATCGACTGCTGCAGGACGCACATTCGGATGAGATATAAAAAGCGTCGGGGATACGGAAAAAAAAAGTCACGCCAAAAATTGACCATGGATGCAGATACGTTATGTGCATCCCTGATCAGCACTTGGCACGGACGGATGCGATACAAAAAGCGTCGCAGATACGGAAAAAAGTCACGCCAAAAATTGAGCAGGGATGCCGATTTGTTATCTGCATCCCTGATCAGCGCTCGGCGGGATGCACGGACGGATGCGATACAAAAAGCGTCGGGGATACGGAAAAAAAAAAGTCACGCCAATAATTGAGCAGGGATGCCGATCCATTATCTGCATCCCTGATCAGCGCTTGGCGGGACGCACGGACGGATGCGATACAAAAAGCGTCGGGGATACGGAAAAAAAAAGTCACGCCAAAAATTGAGCAGGGATGTCGATCCGTTATCTGCATCCCTGATCAGCGCTCGGCGGGACACACGGACGGATGAGGTGTAAAAATGGACAGGATACAGGAAAAAAAAAAAGTTATACTCACAGTACCCAGAGGATCACTGACCAGAAGAGCTGCAGAGGAACAGCTTTACAGGAGCAGCAGGCAGGACGTTGGGCAGATCAGCAGAATGCCCAGGTAGGACCCAGCGATGGAGGCAGAGGTGATCGGGCCAGTTAAGACCTCGGACTAGCCGGTGAAGACAGGTAAGAGGACGTCAGTGGGGCAGAGCAGAGGGGGAGAGGGGGGGAGAGCAGAGGGGGAGGAGGGGAGAGCAGAGGGGGAGACCGGAGAGGGAGCTGCAGAAGCAGAATAGAGATAATGGGGGAGGAAGTCAGATCGCGGGGGGGGGCAGATCGGGATGTCGGGGGGGCAGATCGCAGGGGGGCACGGGCATGGGCCATCACGGGAACGCGCACGGGGCACCACGGGAGCGCGCACGGGCTGCAAGGTGAGCACAGTACTCACGTGCAGCAGGAGCAGTGACCTCAGATACGGCGGCGGCGGTGGCGGCGGCAGCAGCGGTGGCGTGGTACCACAAGTACCAGCCACTGCACGCTGCAGACATGTTGGGGGAGGGCTCGCAGGCCAGCACAGGCCTGGGGAGGGCGGCCACCGGCAGATCAAACCGCCCCACTGCACACTGATTGGAGCGATTGCGCGTCATAGCACGATCGCTCCAATCAGTGCTGCAGGGGCTGGGGGCGACATTTTAGAGCTCTGGCTATGATTTATTGAAGCTGCTAGAGCACATCATAGCCGGATCTCACAGTATCGCAGTAATTCTGGCATTATTTTTGCCGAAATTAGTGCGAACGATGTGGTTGGCGGTTCAGATTTGAACAGCCAATCACATCGATTGTCGATAGGGGGTGGCGATGCCACCCCCCCGGGGTCAAGCAAAGGTCCCCTGCTGTAAGAAACAGCAGGGGACATCATTTGAAAGCCGTTGCTATGGCCATGGCAATCAAATGAAGTTTAGGCCGTAAAATTACGTCCCTGGTCGTTTAGTCACGTTAAAATAGGACGTCATTTTACTGCCCGCGGTCGTGAAGGGGTTAAAAACATTTTACTTACCCCTTTATGGGACTTTTATTTCCCTGATCACTGATTAGCAATACATTAGATCTGTCAATGCTGCTCTGACAGAAGCTTCTGAGATTATGCTTTTGGCATGATCGCAGAGGCTTTCCATAGCTGGGTGACTCAGGGGTTATCATGATGACCTTGGGTAACCATGGCAATGCTTAGGCATTCGGGATGACATCACGGGGCTACGATCAGACCGTAAAGGGAGATTACTCCTTCTTCTGGACAACTAATTGCTGCGATCGATATCGATAGCAGTATCTAGGGGGTTACACAGCCAGGGACAGCACGGGGAGCGTCCTGGAGAGTGAGAGCTAGGGCTTGGATGTTGGTAAGCTGAGCTCCCGGCGGCAATCGCTTGGGCACAGTTGTTATGCCCACATGATCGCCAGGACGTACCCCCGAATGCACTGGCCATCAGGACATACGGGGTACATGCAATGTCAGGAAGAGGTCAATGGCCAGTGTGAACATACTCCTACACATTGCATGTATGCAAACATATTCCAGTTCATTTCTTTTGCCTTTCTAAAGTTTTTATTGATACCACTTGAGGATAGAAAGACATTTTGATTGCTTCTTACAGCATTTTGGTGGTGTAGCAACCAAAAAAAAATACAATTTTGGTGTTTTTATTTTTTTAACATTTAAATTGTTTACCAATTCCATTGATAAAGTTTATATTTTGGTAGATCAGACTTTAATGAATTTGGCAATACCACATACAGCATGTTTTTTTATTGCTTTCATGAGGAAAAAATGGGGCACTTCAAACTTCCATGTTCTTTGCTGGGGTTTTTTCATTGCATTTCCTAGTCCCCTTAAGGGACCTGCAATTGTTTGATCACTTATACTATATACATCAATACTAGATTATTGTTGTATATAGCAAAGATCACCGTCTCCTTTGAAGCCCAGCCACAGGTTATGCTTCAATGGAGCACTGTGATGACAAGAACAGAGGTCTTCAACAGAGCCCTGGCTCTTATGGCAATCCATTGGTGCTGCCCTATAACATCGTAGGGCTGTCGATTGGCGCATTGAATGGCGCATCCCCATATCAACGTGCTCTCAATATCACTGTCAGAGACTGACCTCGGCATTTAAGAAATTAACAGTCACGGGTGGAGATCTGCTCTATTCATGGCTGATAGAGGCACAACCTGAATTCTGACTTGTGCCACACATGTACAGCAGATGTCAGTAATAGGATAACATTACAAACTATAGGAGAAGTTTAGCAATTTATGCATTTATCTACCTAGCTTTGCATGTATACTTGATAATCAATGATGAAACACTGATGTTAAAAAGCGAAATGCTGACTGATGTAAATAAGATAGCAAACACAGATGACAAATGGTCCATATTTTTACATACAAGAAGAATCATTGATGTGTGAATGAGACCTAAAAGAGTATTTTCTATCGCTGCCATTAATGACTGTAAAACTGTCTATTATACATTACAGACATTTGTAGTTGATAGTCTTCCTGGTAATTATTATTGTTCTGAGCAAAAACATGATTTAGCCCATCTGGTATATGTAACAATGTTGTTCCTGACCCCTGTTGGTCTCAATAATTGGTCATAATAATAAAGTACATTATTTTTGAAATTCTTGAAATATATGCACCTTAATATAGTTAAATAATAGACAAGAACAGAGTGTTCTTATCACATTGTACCTATTATTAGGAGAGAGAAGGGGATGAGGTCACAGTGGACACAAACCTATTGACCATTTTACTGATGTGAAAATTAATATACTTAGCATGGTTAAATATATATGTATCGTATCAGGGGAGAGGAAAGCAGGCGGAAGAAAAAATGGAGAATATGAATTAAGGGAAAGGAGGTGTGGATGAAATGATACAAATAACGGATATAGATGATAGGCTATGCGCCCTCATTGCAGATTTGGTTACAGACATTTCTGCACCATTTCCATATCTCTTGGCAGATAAAACTTCAGCTCCAAAAGCACGAGTTTTTCCATATTTTCAATGTGTTGTTTCATGCGCTTGTTTCCTGCATTTTTTTTTATGCATTTTTGACTGCTTTCATTAAAGTCAATTGGTAAAAAACGCAGCAACAAAAGCAGAAAGAACTGATAAGCCGCAGAATATTTACTGCACCAAATCTGCATGGAGAAAACCTGAATGTGTGCACTACACTTCAGGATTCTCATTAACTTTGCTGCCATCAATATTTGCCCGTAGTTTTGTGACAAATCTGCAAGCAAATATGCATCAAAAAATGTGGCAAAAATGCAACGTGCGCACACAGCCTAAAGGAGGGGAATCCTAGAGTTTTATGGACAGGAAGGTAAAAATCTCTGATAAGGCACAAGGTCATTTGCATTATAAGTGGTGATTTTCCTGAATCGAATTGGTGACTTGGCAGGATCTCAATCGGCATATCTTGCATAACATTGTTTGATAGTAGAGATGAGTGAACTGTAAAGTTCGGGGTCTGCTCAGGTGTCCGGTGCTGGAACTGGAACACGGACTTCTAACAGAAGTCTCTGGTCAAGTTTACAGTTCAGACGCTCTTTGTGTGCTGAATAAAGTTTGTTGAAAGACTGCAATCAATAAGCTTTTTGGCTGTGGGCATTTCTGCAGCCATTACAACCATGCCGAGTACTGGCATGCCTGATTGGCAGGCCATATTGCATCATCGGGTCTATAAAGAACCCAGTAACGCGATGTTCGCCACACACTGTCCTCTGGTAATTGACAAAAGCAAAGAAACGCCCCCCTACAAATTGTACATTTGCATCATTTAGTTCCTTTCAATTTAACAATATAGTGGGGTGTTAGCCTTGTTTAACAAGTTAATAAATAATTTTAAAAACAGTGTTGGGTTCTCCCATTTTTGATAACCAGATAAGGTAAAGCAGACAGTTTTGGGCTGGTAGTCCATTCAATTACTTTTATATACATTGTTTTTCTCCTAAAAATAAGAGTGTGTGTGTACAGATAAATAGATAGTCATAGATTAAACACAGGGTTTTGAGAACTCTGTTGATGTTCCAGAGTGTGACATGACTATGTTTGAATAAATGTTGACTTTTTTGGTCAAGAATACAAGGAATTACAGCTCTTTAATATGTAGCTGCCTCTTTTTCAAGTGACCAAAAGTAATTGGACAATTACCTTCGAAGCTCTTTGATGTGATGAACAAGCTGTTCCCTCATTAATCTGTTTTTAATTAAGCAGTTAAAAGGCCTGGAGCTGATTCCCGGTGTAACATTTGCATTTGGAAGTGTGACACAGGTCATCCCAGGGTACTGCACTCTCTTTCCCTTTAGTGCAGTATTCAAATCCCTCATGGTTCTTGGTCCCCATCTTACAGTGCTGCCTCCAACAGCAAATCAAATCCTAGATACACCCGGCACCAAACCCACCAGACACACCAGTGGGCGATTTAAGCGAAATAGGGTCGCCCACCTAGGGGTCAGGAAGGGAAGGTCAGTAGAGTGTCAGTGAAGGAGTATAGTGAAGGAGAAGTGGAGTGAAGTGGAGGAAGCAGGGAGCAGTGGCTCCCAAGAGTAGCTGTCTAGGTTGCAGGCGGTGGTCTGGACCTAGAGGAGTCGGACCCCCGGTCGCAGGGGTTTGAGGCAAGGTGCCTGGACCTGGTAAAGTGGACGGTCAGCAGCCTGATGCTATCACCGGTCCGGGACCAGAAGCACGAGGGGTACATGGACCCTAGGTTGGGGAGAAGCTTCAGGCAACCCGGCAATTAACCTGCAGAGAGCGGAGCCTTTATGGACTGTTCCCACTCGCTCCAGAATTGAGGCACTAGCGCAATGAGGGGATACGGCCTTCCATGTAAGCAGCGCACTAAAATCCCAAGCGTGAGCCCTGAGAGCAGGCTCCCACACTTAGACACAGTGGGGAGCAGGGCCCGGCAAGTTCCAGACTACCGGGCCACTACAGTGAATCTAAACTTTGTGTCAGGAGGCAGGTCACGGATCATCAGGTAGCACTGAAGGGGACGGGACCCGGACAAGCTCCCTTTGAGAGGCAGCGGCACCCAGAGACTCGGTTTACCTGGTTGTCAGCATCTGCTACTTGGCTGAGTGAGTACATGAGTGATCTCCCTGTCACAGCACCCAGTATCATCTTCCAGAGCCCCGGGGCATACCCCTACCTGTGGAGGGTAATGACACCTTGCTGCCCCATTCCATCATCCCGGGTACTCCCAACGGCAGCGGCGGTACTCCCAATTACCGCACACCACGGGTGGCATAACAAGCTATAATCCCCCTGTAAATATCCCCTTTTACTTTAGAGTGTGGCCCTAGGCCGCCGAGTCCAGAGACCCTCGAGCCACGAACGGACATTACCCTCGGATCCGAGCGTTTCGATATGCTGCTGGGGCGGCACAGAAGCTGTTGTTGTGAACCCACAACATGCGGTCAAAGAAACTCTCAATGGAGGAAAATCATTGGGCTGAAAAAGAGAGTCCAGTGGCTCTTACGAAGCTATTGTGAACTCCATGCCTAAGACAGTTGAGGCAGTGCTTGAAAATAATGGTGGCTACAAAAATATTGACAGTATGGGCACAATTTGGCCAATTTCACTTAAGGGTACACTCACTTTTTTTCCCAGCAGTTTACAGATTAACTGCTGTGTTGAGTTATTTAGAGGGCACACCAAATTTACCCTGTTATACAAGCTGTATACTAACTACATTGTGTCAAAATGTCATATCTTCAGGGTTGTCTCATGGAAAGATACATAGTTACGAAGGTTGAAAAATGACCTAGGTCCATCTAGTTCGACCTTCCTCCATCAATATTTATTTTGTCATTTATATCTGACAATGTTGTGTGTACTGAGGAAATCATCAATCCCTTTTTTGTGACTTTTTGTCACTTTTTAAGATACACCAATTAAAAGTTATATTTTAGGTCTAATCTTTTTCTTGACCCTGTGTTAACCCCATTGCTATTTTTGGTTCTTACTCCTTGTTGGGGTTTATAGAAGGTATTTTGCTACTTTGACTGCGTATGCCGATAAATGGCGGTGTAATACTACTGTATGTTCTGAGGATTTCGATAGCGTAGGGCAATGACAACAGAGACGAGTTCTTGGTACAAGATGTTATATAATATGTACACACGGTAGATACACAACGGGAATAAACACAGTAAAACAAACACACAAAACACTTTTACGCAACGGAGCGAAGGGGATTCCCGGGGCCACGCACCGGACTCCCCCAGGGAGACCACCAGAGCGAACCCCTGGACAGGGACTGTCCGGCAATCAACCCCGGAAGGCCTAAATGCGCAGCAGCCGGTACACAAGGGGCAAGTGGTATAGTCCAGGAGTGTCCGTACGGGAGGATTGTCCAGAGTGGTTACGAACCGGGCAGAGTGCTGATCAAGACGGCAGACGGAGTCCGGGCACAGCTTGACGCAAACCGGGTATGGTCCAGAGTCGGTCGGTAGATTTTCAGGAGAATCCAAGGCAATCAGGAAGTAGAAACAGCAAAGCAGGAGCACACAGCAAGCAGTATACTCAGGCACTGGACTGGGCTGAGAGGCGGCCTTTTAAGCAGCTGGACAGGAAGTAGGGCAACAGAACCTTAAACTCCATGTTAACTGAGGGCAAGCTCATTCAAAAGAGAACTGGAAAACCCGGAAACCTGACATTACTCCCCCCCCCAGAAACGGCCTCAGGACGGGTCAGGGCCCGGCTTGTCCGGGTACCGTCGATGAAACTGAGCGATCTTCCGTGGTGCTCGAATGTTACCCACCGGTTCCCAGGAATCGTCCTCGGGGGCGTACCCCTGCCAACGTACCAGATACTGAAGCCGACGACGATGAAGCCGGGAGTCAATAATGTCCTCAACCACGAACTGCTCCTCGCCGTCGACCATCACAGGCGGAGGAGGAGGCACGACACGACCATGAAACGTATTGGGAGAGACGGATTTGAGGAGAGAAACATGAAAGACTGGGTGTACCTTTAGATGGTGCGGTAACCGCAGCCGACAGGCCACAGGGCTCACGATCCCGGTGATCTTGAACGGACCGATGAATTTTTGTCCCAGTTTCTGCGAAGGAACACCCAATCTCAGGTTCTTGGTGGACAACCATACAGAGTCCCCTACCTTATACATGGGTGCCGGTCTCCGGTGAGCGTCTGCCGACCTCTTGTAACGCTCCTGAGCTGTAGCCACAGTGTCCTTCAGAACCTCCAGATTTTGTCGTAGCTCTGTTAATCTGTCCTCCACCGCAGGCACTGAGACCGCAACCGGTGACCTAGGCAAAATAGTCGGATGGTAACCCAAGTTAGCAAAGAAGGGCGTTACCTTAGTGGAGCTGCTCTGAGTGTTGTTATACGAGAACTCCGCCAACGGAAGCATCTTCAACCAATCGTCCTGCAGATGGCTGACATAACAGCGAAGGTATTGTTCCAGTGTTTGATTGGTCCGTTCGGTTTGCCCATTTGTCTGAGGATGGTATGCAGAAGACAAACAGACATCAATCTGGAGTGCCGTACAAAACCCCTTCCAGAACCTAGACGTGAACTGCACGCCCCGGTCAGAGATGATCTCGTCTGGTACCCCATGCAATCGGAATACGTTCTGGATAACCAGATCCACTGTCTCTGCGGCTGAGGGAAGACCGGCACACGGAATAAAGTGAGCAGCTTTAGTCAACCGATCCACCACCACTAAAATGGTATTGTGACCGTCTGAGACGGGCAACTCCACAATAAAATCCATTGAGATAGACCCCCAAGGGCGAGATGGCACGGGTAACGGTTGGAGGAGTCCTGTGGGAGCCACACGAGGGACCTTGCACCGGGCACAAACCACACATGAGTGGACATAGTCCTTTACGTCCTTTAAACAGGTAGGCCACCAGAAAAAACGGTTCAGAAATTCCTGCGTCTTCTGTACCCCCCTATGACCAGCCAACACGGAGTCATGGACCAACTTGAGAACCCGAAGTCTTACGGCCTCCGGGACATAAATGCGTCGCTCTCTCAACCACACACCATTCCGAAGAACAAGAGTTACATCATTCGGGGGGGCAGCAAGAAATACGTCACCATCATAGGCCAGCTTGATGTCCTTCCACAAGTCCTGGTCCTGGATTACTCCAACGAAATTGGCATCCGATAACACGGTCTGAGACGGGGTTCCAGGCACGGAGTCCACGGCGTGGATTCGGGACAAGGCATCGGCTTTCCCATTACGTGAACCTGGACGGTATGTAACGACAAAATTGAACTGGTTAAGGAATAGGCTCCAACGGGCTTGCCGTGGAGACAGGCACCTGGCAGACTTAAGAAATTCCAGATTACGATGATCTGTGAGTACTATCACTTGCTGCGCGGCTCCCTGTAAGTGGTGTCTCCATTCCTTGAAAGCGGAAATAATCGCTAACAATTCCTTGTCCGCAATGTCATAGTTCCTTTCTGCAGGGGACAACCGGCGGGAAAAGAAAGCACATGGATGTAAGAGACTCTTGTCCCCAGTCCTTTGTGAAAGGATGGCCCCTAATGCGTAGTCGGAAGCGTTGACTTCCACGATAAAGGGAAGTGCGGGATTCGGATGTACCAATATAGGCGCTGAGGTAAAACAAACCTTGAGACGATGGAAAGCCTCCTGGGCCTGGGCGGACCACACAAACTTCTGTCCTTTCTTGGTTAACAGAGTGATGGGACGAACGATCTCTGAAAAATTACGGATAAAACGTCGGTAAAAGTTGGCAAAACCGACAAAGCGTTGTACCTCCTTGATGTTCCCCGGTTCCGGCCAGTCTAGAATTGCTTGTATCTTGCCAGACTCCATGTTCAGTCCCTGAGGAGAGATGACATAACCTAAGAATTGTATTTGTGAGCAGTGGAACTCGCATTTCTCCAGTTTGATGTACAGGTGGTTTTCCCTCAGCCGGGTAAGTACGGTCTTGACGTGTTCCTGGTGTTCCTGTAGGGAATCAGAAAAGATTAGGATATCGTCCAGATAAATCACCATGAATTGGTCCATGATATCCCTAAAAATATCGTTAACTAGATGTTGGAAAGTCGCGGGAGCGTTACAAAGTCCAAAAGGCATCACTAGGTACTCAAAATGTCCATACCGACATCGGAACGCGGTCTTCCACTCGTCTCCGGGACGTATGCGAAGTAGATTATATGCCCCACGGAGATCCAATTTAGTGAATATTTTTGCCTGTTGGACCCTCTCCAATAGCTCAGGAATCAACGGTAACGGATACCGGTTCCGGATGGTTATTTTATTCAGTTCCCGGTAGTCAATACAGGGTCTCAGAGTCCCCTCTTTCTTTTTCACGAAAAAGATGGGTGCCCCTGCTGGTGAGGTAGACGGGCGAATAAATCCCTTGGCTAGGCTCTCATCAATGTATTCTTTTAGTGCTTCTAGCTCAGGTGCCGCCAACGGGTAGACATGGCCGAACGGAATCTCCGCCCCTGGGAGTAAGTCTATGGGGCAATCATACGGTCTATGCGGGGGAAGCCGATCGGCTTTTCTTTTGTCGCATATGTCAGCAAAGTCATCATAAACCGGGGGTAGAACAGGTACCTGTACAGTGCCCTCCGCATTCGGTGTTACTGGAACCGGAATAGTTGGACTAATGGTCGGACCACTCTGCGGTGGGAATAAGATTTCCTTAGTTTCCCAATCGATGACCGGATTCGTAGACCGTAGCCACGGAATACCTAAAATAATCGGAAAATGAGGAGAGGAAATTATCATGAAAACAAGGATCTCCTGCTGACCTGGCTTCATCACGCATTCTAGTGGTACTGTTTCCCGATCCACTGGTCCAGAGCTTAACGGAGATCCGTCTACCGTCTCCATGGTAACCGGTGAGGATCTTTGCTGAGTCCGGATACCGTGTTTCCTGGCAAAAGAGGAATCCATGAAATTTCCCCCTGCCCCAGAATCTATCATTGCAGAGGTAGGTATTAGATGCCCCTCCCACTGGATCTGAATGGGGAGCGAGCAATGGGTATATTTCCCTTCTGAGTCCTTCGGTGAGGTTGACATTACAGTCAAGGGAAATACCGCATCCAAGTGCCCACTTGCCTCAGAGATATCGGACTCTGCGTCCGTGTTGTCACACTCTGCCATGGCTGCCAATACCTTATTTGGGCGATTTGGACGTTTCGGGCAGTCGATCAAGAAATGATCCGATTGACCGCAATAGAAACACAAACGCTCACGGAGCCGGTGTTCGCGACGTTCGTTGGTCTCTCGCTTTTGCAGAGAGTCCACTTGCATAGGAACGTCCTCGGCCTCCCGTGGTGTCCTGAGAGCGGGTTCTCTAGAAGGAAACGCAAAGTTGTTTACACGGTTTACAGCTGCCCATTTTTCCTGTCTACGCTCCGTCAAGCGGGTATCAATACGCACACAGTGCTGGAGAAACAGTTCAAAATCCCCTGGAGATTCGGAACGAGCTAACTCGTCCTTGATGGTACCGGACAAACCTTTTCTGAAAACAGACAATAATGCATTGTTTCCCCAATCGGTGTCTACCACTAACCTCTGGAACTCAGTGGCGTATTCAACGACAGAACGCTTTCCCTGACGTAAGGAAAGGAGAGCCGATTCAGCGGTAGCACGGCGATTCGGATCATCAAACATTTGCGCCATTGCGTTCAGAAAGTCATCCAGGTGATTTAAACGGATGTCCCGATTCTCTATCATAGGATTAGCCCAAGCCAGTGCTCGTGAGGTTAATAACATGATTATACATAACACTTTGGACCGGTCAGAACGGTAATAATCAGCATGTACATCAAAAAACAGTATACATTGGTTCACAAATCCACGAAACTGGCTACGATCACCATTGAAACGGAATGGGGGTAACCTAGGCATACCGGCAGCTGATACGGACGTAGTGGGGACGGCTTCCTGAGCCTCCACTCTGACTTGCAAATCCTGAATAGCCGGACCCAGTACCTGGTGATCATGGCCCAGCTGTGCCTCCACATCTCTGAGTTTAGTTTGCACCGCCTCCATCTCCTGCTGCAAGGAGTTGATCATGGAAAAGAGCTGATCTACTCGTGTCTCAGTCATTGCCCCAGCGAAATCCTCTTAGGGCCTGAGTATAATGTAATACTACTGTATGTTCTGAGGATTTCGATAGCGTAGGGCAATGACAACAGAGACGAGTTCTTGGTACAAGATGTTATATAATATGTACACACGGTAGATACACAACGGGAATAAACACAGTAAAACAAACACACAAAACACTTTTACGCAACGGAGCGAAGGGGATTCCCGGGGCCACGCACCGGACTCCCCCAGGGAGACCACCAGAGCGAACCCCTGGACAGGGACTGTCCGGCAATCAACCCCGGAAGGCCTAAATGCGCAGCAGCCGGTACACAAGGGGCAAGTGGTATAGTCCAGGAGTGTCCGTACGGGAGGATTGTCCAGAGTGGTTACGAACCGGGCAGAGTGCTGATCAAGACGGCAGACGGAGTCCGGGCACAGCTTGACGCAAACCGGGTATGGTCCAGAGTCGGTCGGTAGATTTTCAGGAGAATCCAAGGCAATCAGGAAGTAGAAACAGCAAAGCAGGAGCACACAGCAAGCAGTATACTCAGGCACTGGACTGGGCTGAGAGGCGGCCTTTTAAGCAGCTGGACAGGAAGTAGGGCAACAGAACCTTAAACTCCATGTTAACTGAGGGCAAGCTCATTCAAAAGAGAACTGGAAAACCCGGAAACCTGACAGGCGGGTTTTTTATCCTCTGATTTAGAGCTGTGGGCAAGTGAGGCTAGAGATGTTTTTTCTGACAAGAATCTAGTACTCAAAAAGTACACACCGACTCTGAATGGGGCCTTTAAGGACCTAACTAAAATATATATAAAGAAAGAATTGTTTCATGGTGGGAAGTACAAACTCTAAAAGACAGGATTGTACCGAGAACACTGAGGATCACCTTGCAACCAGGGTACAGGTACAAACATTCTGATTTCTTAGCTAAATGGGAGAGGAAAGCTACCAAAAGTTCACTTAAGTTGATGAAACTGCTGCTGGAGGAAGAAAAGAAAAATTTAGCCACTTTAGAAGAGTCTCTGAAGGAGCATATTGACATCACAAGGAAATTTTCTGGTGAAGGAGACTTCCAGAACAAAGAGCTGACATTACAGGGAGTGATTGAAAAATTCTAATATAAATTAAAAGAAAGAACACATAGATTCTATATAAGAGATCTTCAAGATTTTAAGGACAATAGGGTCTATGTCTTCTCTAACAACCGTAATGTCAGACCAAGTGAGAACGATGTCTCCTCCACTGATGCAGAATTATCAGATACTGAGACCAGAGGGAGTGGCTTTCGACCCCAGCAGCATTTAAAAAAAAATTGCGAACAGAGGTAGATCAATGAATAGAGGAGCAGCACAACATTCTGGTAGGGGTGGTTTTTTAGAGAATCAGTATTTTCTGAGGAGCAAGAACCATTAGCACCAAAGAGAGCCTCGCAGATTATTAACCTTTCCTCTCGTGTTTTGAATGAAGTTGAATTATCTGTATTGAATAAAGGACTTTCCTTTGTACCGACCACTGACTTTGAAGAATTTAGTGCAATTAAGGATCTTAATCTGTTTGCCAGACGAACGAAATGGAAAAAGTTCTATGGCTAAGAGGCTGAAAGAACGTGCACAGATTTGGGTATCTCAGAGGATCTGTTACCAGATGTACGTGTTTTGTTTCATCTTGATGATGTGAATCCGAATGATACAGGTGATGGTCCTTTTACAACCCTCAAAAATAGGAGTAGTAAGATGCCCCCCAACACTGCGGACGTTGATGTGTTGGTTGTTTTTGTAAATATGGTGACTGAGGACATCAACAATGGGCTAAGATTAGAGGTTGTGAAGTATAATCTCACTAAAGCAAAGGTAATGGGCTTGCAGGCGCTGGAACGGGACTCCAGTATCACAATAAAACCTTCCGACAAAGGGGGAAATGTTCTGATAATGGACTCCCTGGCCTATAAAAAAATCTGTTTGGATATACTGAGACTTGCTATGCTATATTAACATCAAATCCGATTCCAATCTTCAAATATGAGCTAAAAACATTATTGGAGGAAGCATTAAGGGATCATATTATTGACAAAGACAAATTTGATTACCTTTTTCCAGCCTTTCCTGTACAGGCAACATTTTATACCCTGCCAAAGGTCCATAAGGGGCTACACCCCTTAAAGGGTTGTCCGATTGTATCAAGTGTGGGTAGCCTCACAGAAAAGCTGAGCGTGTATATTGATAAGATTCTGCGACCTTTTGTCATTTCTCTTAACTCCTATTTGGGTGATTCCACTGATTTTTTGCGAAAGATCGATGATATTTTTATCAAGGAGGGTATGCTACTTTGTAGCATTGATGTTGAGGCCCTCTATTCCTCAGTTCCGCATGATGTAGGCTTGGAGGCTACAAGATACTATCTAAAATTCAGGGGTAGCCACCTTACAAGGCACAATGATTTTGTTATGAAAGCATTACGTTTCTGTCAGACAAAAAATGTGTTTACCTTCGACCGATAAGTACTTCCACCAGCTTAGGGGTACCGCGATAGGGAGTTGCTGTGCCCCATCGTATGCTAACCTGCTCCTGGGCTGGTGGGAGGAAACCATTGTTTTTGGAGGACATCTTGACACAGAGGACATTGTCCTATGGGTAAAATATATTGACGATGTCTTTCTGATTTGGAAGGGTCAGAAGGATGGTTTTCATAATTTTGTGCCTACCCTGAATCGCAACGACATCGGTCTATGATTTACCTTTGAGATGAACACTGAAAAAATGGCCTTTTTGGATATTCTGGTGGAGAAAGGCTGTGATGGTCATTTAGTCACAAATACCTTTAGAAAGGAAACCTCCTCAAATTCTCTACTAAGATGGGAAAGTGCACACCCGAGATCTTTGAGAAAGGGAATACCTAAGGGACAGTTTGTTAGAATGAAGAGTAACTGCTCTGATGAGAAAGGTTTCAAGGAACAATCCTTGGACCTAATGGAGAGGCTAAGGGAGAGGGGCTATCCCGACAAAGTAGTCAAAAAAGCCTACGACTCTGTTTGTAAAATGAATCAAACCAATGTCCTGAACCCCAGACACAAACATAGTAATGAAGTGACGTCATGAGGTTTGTTACCACTTTCAATAATGGGGCGACGGATTTGAGAAGGACTCTTGAAAGATATTGGCCTATCCTGAAAATGGATCCGACCTTGAGTAAATGTCTGCCTGACCATCCTGCTATCACTTTTCGGAAATGTAGGTCCCTTAGAGATAGGTTGGTACACAGCCATTATAGGGAGAACAGACCAACATGGCTAACCAACAACATCAAGGGTTGCTTTAAATGCCACGATTGCGTCAACTGCCAGTTTGTTAAAGAAGGCAAAGAATTTGTGAACTCCACGAATGGTAGAAAATTTGAGATTAGATCACTGATCACATGTAAAACCAAAGGAGTAGTGTATAGGGTGAGCTGCTGCTGTAGGAAACAGGATGTAGGAAAAACTATCAGGGAATTCAGGAAGAGAACAGGTGAACACAAGAATATTAGGAAGAACAAGGGCACACCAGTGGCAAGACATGTCAATAGATTCCATGGGGGCAATGAGAAATGTAACAAAATAATGGGGATCGACCACATCAGACCTCCTCAAGGGGGGGGGGGGTAATTGGGATAAGAAAATCGTGCAAAAAGAGTGCTTCTGGGTCTATAATTTGAACACACTGGCACCCGTTGGTCTGAATGAACTCCTTTCCTTTACCTGTTTTTTAGATACACCTTAAAGGATGGGGTATGTTAGGAGGGACAGCCGATGTTGAGTGGGGGCGCCATTGGCATAGGTTTATTAGCGTGCCAACCTCCGCGGTCCAGGTAGGACGAGGCTTTGTCTGTCTAGGGTCATTGAGTAGTGGGCACTAAATAGTTATTTATTTCTCCTTTTCTTTGTTTTCATTACATCAAAATAGGGTTTTTATCCCCTTGTTGATTTTGGATGGTGAATATTGTTTTCTATGGGGTTATTGCTACCCCTTCAGGATGTCATATTGGTCTGTTCCCTCTCTGACTGCCATAGAAGATGACATTTCATTATTTATGTACACTGTAGGGTCTTCCCTCATAGGTCTCTTTTAGGGGTCTGTGCATTAGTGGGGAGGCTTTGATTACATTGTGTATCCTTTTTGGGAAGTGCCTTTTGTCAGCTGTTATCTATGTCTCTGGTACTGCTGCTTTAATCTGGTTAAGATAAACAATGGGGGTTAATCCGTACATTGTGTAGGCTATCTGTTACGAACCGGTGCCACCATAGCCACAAGCAGCCTGCTGCGGTTCCTGTTGCGCCCAGGCGCCGGCTGCCGTTCTTGGCCGTGCCTTGGGTCATCCAGTTGGCTGTTCCTTCCACCACGTCTAAGTGTGGAGAGGCGGCTAGTGCGCATGCGTGCGCCGATTTACCCCAGCCAGAGTTTAAGCCCGGTGTTTTGCCTAGTGAGCATGCTCAGCCTGTTTGTGTTATGTCTGAGACTAAGTCCTCAGTTCAGGCTACTGAGCATGCTCAAACTGATAGTCTGCTTTCTAAGCCTGTGGCTCAGGCTACTGAGCATGCTCAGGCACTTAGTGCATCAGAGGCTAGGTCCGGTAAGGACCTCACTGAGCATGTCCGTGAGGTGGCAGGCCCTGATAGGGCAGAGGGTGTCAGGTGTCCTGATGACGTGGCAACTCCGGACTGGCTCGCAGAGGCCCGCCCCTATGATCTGGCACCTCAGTATTGGTCGTCAGACGATGACTGGTGAAGTGTTTGGGGCGTGGCTGCCATGAGGTCATCAATGACGTGGCGGTTCCGGATAGGTCGCATGTGACGTCACTGATGACATGACACTCTGCTATTGGACCTTGGTGATTCCACCCTGGGTTTGGGGCGGACCCAGGTTATAAAAGGGGCTGGAGACAACATGGAGGTGCGCAGTCTTCACTTTTGCTCAGTCAGAGCACACCTCCATGTTAGAGCCTCATTGCGGCATAAGCCTATGTTGGGAAGCAGTAGGTAGGGTTAGGCGAACGGTGCCTGTCACGCCAAGATTCGTGGCTCGGCACATCAGGGTCAGACGCCGTGCTTCCCTCCTGCCGTTCCAGTCTTGCTATAGCAGCCCAGTGGCGTTAACTGGGCTGCGGCTGCTGTGCTACCTGTCCGATTGTGCCCCCTACGCACACGGACAACGCACCTGCTGCGCCACCTGTCCGGTTGTGCCCCCTACGCGCATGGACAGCGTACCCCAGGACCCCTGTGGAGTTAACAGGGTGTTCCTTATCCTCCTCGGCTTCCCAGTCAACGCTACTGGTGTACCCATCTGGCCTGACGTGTCCTACACACACGTGGCCAGTCGAGTGGTGGCCAGAAACGCTAATCAGAGGACCGCTCGGCCTGACGTGTCCTACACGCGTGGCCGACAGGGCGCTTTCGTGGCGGTCTTCCGGTCAACGCTACCTGGTTACCACCCGGCCTGACGTGTTTCCTGCACATGTGGTTGGTGTAGCGCTAGGTGCACCAAAACGCTAATCGGGTTGTCGTCCGGTCTGACGTGTCCCAACACACGTGACCGGTTCCCAGAGTTCCTGGGTTATCTCAGAGCCATCCAGCTCTATAGTCTCCGCCTAACCCTCAGGTGCCAGCAGCTCCTTTGTCATCTGGAGCACGGTGGGCCCCGACTGGCGATTAGGATATATACCCCCTGGTCCTAATCTGCCGGTCCCCCCGTAACACTATCCTTATATACCTACACTAGTAGTTTTATATCCTAGTGTCAGAATAGCCATTTGGCGTCCACCCTGGAACGCTACTATAACGCGTAATAGGAGGATTTGTCTACTTCCTCAATGGGTAGCTTGCGTTCCAGGCATCCTTTGATGTGTCATGGGATGATGCGGGTGGCGCATCGTTGATGACACCGTCGGCATTCCTTCAGGTGACGCGTGACTTCCGGGAACGGAGATCCTAGGTAAAATCGTCACCAACGTGATTGAGCACACTGCGCATGCGCAGGGAGTATAAAATGGCGCTGCCCTCAGCAGACAATGCGGCACATGTTGTTTGAGTCCGGTTCAGTAGGACATGCTTGGTGAGTATGCCTGGATGTATCTATTCAGTTTTATGTATTCTTGATGATTAGATCTGTGGCTTATTGCTGCTACTCTATTTCCTTCAAGTCCATTGGGGCAATTGATTTACTATTCGTCAGGATATACTGACAGGATGCAGAGCATTAATTAGGAAGACTCCCCTGAAGAATATCCAATATGAAATGTGTTGGGCGGATGTGTGTTTTCTGCGATTATTCACAAGCGTACTGTCAACAAGGCGATTTTTTGGTATCTCGGAAACCAGCAGATGGTAACCAATGAGTGAAGCCTTGGCTTGTTATTACGTATGCCCATCGAAATATGGTAAGACCGTTCCCTTTCTATGATGGGACCCACTCATTTGTGAGGAGGATGGGATCCTATACAAGCAGGAAGGTTCGGTATAAGTATTATAATCCCAATACATTAAAACCCAATCACTTGATCCTAAGGCAGTTCCTTCAGGGTTGGTGATTTGGGACCTCGTATCTACTTGTTTGGAGTTCATTTGTATATGTTGGGATGAGAGTTGTATGTGCCTGACATACTTCCCTGGCCCTTTTGAGTTTGGTGGCCTAGTGGATAGTGTGTTTTTTTAGTTTCACGTTTTTATGTAGTGACTTTCTGTCACTTTTTAAGGTACACCAATTAAAAGTTATATTTTAGGTCTAATCTTTTTCTTGACCCTCTGTTAACCCCGTTGCTATTTTTGGTTCTTACTCCTTGTTGGCGTTTATAGAAGGTATTTTGCTACTTTGATCCTCTAAATCTAAAGCACCCTTTCCTATTTAGCTGCCAGAATCACTTTTCTTCCACTCGCAGTGAGTGCCCCCTGGTCCTTAGTATTGTCTTTGGAAGGAATAAGTCATGTCCAAGCCTTTGTATTGACTACACATGTTACTTAATTACATAGTTACTTAGGTTGAAAAAAGGTCTAGATCCATCTAGTTCAACCTTACTCCACCCGTTCTACATTTGGTCACAAAGTCATTTATAACCAACAATGTTGTGTGCACTGAGGAAATCATCCAGCCCTTTTTTTAAAAGCTGTTATAGTGTCTGCCATTACTACCTCTTGTGGTAGGGCATTCCACAGTCTCACTGCTCTAACTGTACAGAACATTTAGCTGCCGGAATCGCTTTTCTTCCACATGCAGTGTATGCCCCCTGGTCCTTAGTATTGTCTTTGGAAGAAATAAGTCATGTGCCAGTCCTTTATATTGACCACACATGTATTTATATATATAAATGAGATCTCCTCTGAGACGTCTTTTTTCTAAGCTAAACATATCTAACTTTTTCAACCTGTCATCATATGGGAGGCCTTCCATTCCTTGTAGTAATCTAGTTAGCCGCCTTTGAACAGACTCTAACTTCTGAATGTCCTTTTTAAAATGTGGAGCCCAAAACTGGATCCCATATTCCAGATGTGGCCTTACAAGTGATTTATAGAGGGGTAACAATACGTAGGGATCACAGGATCTAATCTCTCTCTTTATACACCCTAAAATCTTGTTTGCTTTAGCAGCTGCTGCTTGACATTGAGTACTGTTGCTCAACTTATTTGTAAAAAGAATACCCAAGTTCTTCTCCTATTCTGTAGTCCTGAGTTTAGTTCCATTTAATGTATACGCAGTTATAAGATTACTCGGTCCTATGTGCATTACTTTACATTTATGAACATTAAATCTCATTTGCCAAGTATCTGCCCATTCTGATATCTTATTCAGATCTTTTTGTAATATTGTACTATCAAGGTCAGTTTTTAATATCCTACATAGTTTGGTGTCATCAACAAAGATTGACACTTTACTATCAATCCCATACACAAGGTCATTAACAAAGAGATTAAAAAGAATCGGTCCTAGCACAGATCCCTGCGGCACCCCACTGCTGACTATAGCCCACTTAGAGAATGTACCATTTATGACTACTCTTTGTTTCCTATCTTTTAGCCGATTCCTTACCCAGTTGCATATAGTTTCCCCTAGTCCTTGCTTCTGGAGCTTTAGTATAAGGCTATTATGTGGTACAGTATTAAATGCCTTTGCAAACTCCAAATAAATCACATCAGCTGCATTACCAATATCCAGATTTGCACTTACCCCCCTCATAGAACCCCAACAGGTTGGTTAGACATGACTTATCTTTCATGAATCCATGCTGTCTGCCAGTTATTATATTACTTTCTGCAATATATTTTTGCATGTCATCCCTTAAAATGCCCTCAAAAACTTTGCATACTACTGATGTCAGGCTTACTGGACGGTAGTTGCTTGGATCTACCCTCTTAACTTTCTTAAATATCGGTCCCACATTAGCAATCCTCCAATCCTAAGGCACCAACCCTGTTACAAGCAAGTCTAAAAAGATGTGATACAGCGGTCTGTTGATTACGGAGCTCAATTCCCTCAATATTCGTGGATGAATCGTGGATGAATGCCATCTGGCCCTGGGGATTTGTCAATGTTTAATTTACTCAGACGCAGGTGTACTTCTTCTTGTGTTAAATAATTATATCGTGTGGTAAACTTTGATTTTTCACTTGTTGAATGATCCCTGGTACAGTCTGCTCCTTGGTGAACACAGATGAGAAATGCCTATTTAATATCTCAGTCTTTTGGTTGTCCTCTATAACTAACTTGTTATTATATTTTGAGGGGCCGATACTATCCTTTGTTTTCCTTTTTGCCTTAATGTATTTATAAAAGATTTTGGGATTTATTTTAATGTCATTGGCGATTTTTGTTTCAGTAGCTAATTTTGCTTGCTTGATTTCTTTTTTACATTTCGTATTGATATCTTTATACTTCTGAAATGCTATTTCTGTATGCTCAGCCTTTAAGATTTTAAATGCACTTGGTTTTTGTTTTATTATACTTTGTACAGTCTTATTTACCCATAGTGGTTTCTTTTTATTCCTGGACATTTTATTACCAGGGGATATTAGTTTTTTACAGGAGTGTAGTAGTATATCCTTAAACTTACCCCATTTATGTTCGGTATCCCCAGTTACCATGACTTTGTCCCAATCTACACATTTAAGCTCTTCCCTTAATTTGTTGAAATCAGCTTTCCTAAAATTCTAGGTTTTAGCATTTCCTCTTTTAAATGTTCTATTGAATATTACGTTGAAGCTTACCATATTATGATCGCTATTGCCCAAGTGCTCCCGGACCTGTAGATCTGAAATTGTATCCGGTCTATTTGACAGGACCAGATCTAGCAAATTATCTCCCCTCGTCGGTTCATCTACCATCTGAGAAAGATAATTGTCTTGAAATGTAGATAAGAACTTACAGCTCTTAAGCTGGGTTTACACACTGCAACATCTCAAACGACATCGCTGTAACGTCACCGGTTTTGTGACGCAATAGCGATGTTGTTTGCGATGTTGCAGTGTGTGAAACCTATCAGCGACCTGGCCCCTGCTGTGAAGTTGCTGGAAGTTGCTGATCACTACAAGTCGTTCAGGACCATTCCTAGGTCCTTTGTTTCCCGCTGTGCAGCATGAAGTTTCAGTGTGTGAATCCTTTTCAGCGACTTTGTTAGCAACTTCCCTTTCAAAAGGCTGCTTATCAACGTCCCCAACAACCAGCTAGGTCGCTCTGCAGGTCCGGATCGCTGGTAAGTTGTTGGCCAGGTTTGCCGGGTTGAACGCTCACCAGAGACTTAGCAGAGACTTATGGAGATCGCTATTGCGTCACCAAACCGGTGACGTTACAGCGATGTCCTTTGCGATGTTGCAGCGTGTAAACCCAGCTTTAGCACAACCAGAAGATTCTATGTCCCACTGAATGTCTGGATAGTTGAAATCCCCCATAATAAGAACCCGATTATTATTATTATTAGCTGCCTTTTCAATTTGTTGCAGCATTTCACCCTCTACCTGTTCAGGTATTATAGGAGGCTTATAGCAAACTCCAATTAGCATTTTTTCCATTATTCCCCTCCCCATGTATATTTACCCATACTGACTCTACATTGTTGTAGTTCCCCCCAATGTCATAATTCAACACAGGTTTTAGGTTAGATTTGATAAATATACACACCCAACCACCTTTTTTGTCTTTCCTGTCCTTCCTGAATGTAGTATAAACCTGTATGTTTGTCACCCAGTCATGGCTTTCATCTAGCCAGGTTTCCGTAATGCCCACCACATCATAATCCATGGTTGACATAAGAGTCCCCAATTTATTAATTTTGTTTGCAAGACTTCTTGCATTTGCCAGTAGACATTTAATACTATTAACACATTTATTACTCCTAGCCTCCCTAAGTTCCTTGCATGTCCAATCCCCCCTAATCCTTCATTGACCCCTACCGTCTCACTGTCTCTATCTGCTCTATATATCCCCTTATTTGCTCCACTACCCTCCCTCCCCCCAGATCCTAGTTTAAAAGCTCCTCCATCCGTCTGACCATTTTCTCCCCCAGCACAGCTGCACCCTCCCCATTGAGGTGCAGCCCGTGCCTACCATAGAGCCTTTAGCCTACTGAGAAGTCGGCCCAGTTCTCCATGAACCCGAACCCTTCCTCCCTGCACCAATTTCTAAGGCACATATTAATCTCCCTAAGCTCTCGCTGTCTTTCCAGTGACGCTCGTGGAACCAGTAGTATTTCTGAGAACACCACCTTGGAGGTCCTGGACTTCAGCTTCTCTCCTAGTTCCCTGTAATCATTTTTAAGAACCTTCCACCTGCCTCTAACTTTGTCATTAGCACCAATGTGCACCATGACCGCTGGGTTTTCCCCAGTCCTACCCAGCAATCTGTCTATCCATATATATATATATATATATATATATATATATATATATATATAATGTAAATGAGATCTCCTTTGAGATATATTTTTTCTAAGCTGAACAAATACAACTTTTTCAATCTCTCATCATATGGGAGGCCTTCCATTCCTTGCAATAATCTAGTTGCCCACTCTAACTTTTGAATATCGTTTTTAGGCCCTCCACGACCGAGGACTTACCCGTATGTCGTAAATCATGAAGGAGTGATCATAGATGGCTGCTGATGTGAGCCAGCCACGATCCCCGCATATGTCTGCTAATTTGTACAGCAGACATGTGTGCCTTGCAAGCGCAGGTGGATCCGTGGTCTACCCTTGCCTGTTAACCCCTTAGATTGCGCTGTCAAAATGAGACAGCGCAATATAAATACCCGCAGTGGGTAACGCATACTTACCCACTGCCATCTGAAGCCTCATGATGTGATCACGTGGAGCTGATGGTTGCCATGGCAGCACAGGATTATGTAATGACTCCTGTAGCTATCATGACTCACTGCCTGTTACAGGCGACAGAATGCTGCCTATAACATAAGTCAAGAATTTCTCCTGTTCTGAGCTGTGCAGCTCTGATCTGAAGTTATGGCCCTCGGAAGAAGAGGAGCAAAAAAAAAAAAAAAAAACGACAAAAAAGGTAAAATCATCCGGGGGTGAAGGGGTTACAATGTGGAGCTCAAGACTGTATCCTATATTTTCGATATGTCCTTACAAGTGAGTTATAGAGGGGTAACAATACATAGGGATCAAAGGATCTAATCTCT
Source organism: Anomaloglossus baeobatrachus (assembly GCF_048569485.1). Classification (NCBI taxonomy): domain Eukaryota; kingdom Metazoa; phylum Chordata; class Amphibia; order Anura; family Aromobatidae; genus Anomaloglossus; species Anomaloglossus baeobatrachus. Next base: position 318,074,668 of record NC_134357.1, read on the forward strand.
CTTTTTATACATCCTAAAATCTTGTTTACTTTTACAGCTGCTGCCTGACATTGAGTGCTGCTGCTCAGCTTACTTGTAACCACAATACCTTAGTCTCCTGTTCTGTAGTCTCAAGTTTACTCCCACTTAATGTATATGCAGCAATAGGATTACTCCATCCTAGGGGCATTACTTTACATTGGTCCTTGTTGAACACTGATGAAATGTTCCGGTTTAATATCTCGACCTTTTCTTTGTCCTCTATAATTATCCTGTTATAATATTTTATGGGGCTGATACCATACTCTTTTCCTTTTAGCATTGATGTTTTTATAAAAAATGTTTGAGTTTATTTTAATGCCATTGTCGATTTTTGTTTCACTAGCTAATTTTACTAGGTATTTCATATTGAGAATTTTATACTCCTGAAATTCTATTTTTGTAGTCTCATTTTTATAATATTTTTTACTTTAATTTATTTTTTACTTTTATTTATCCATAGTGGTTTATTTTTATTCCTCGAAACTTACCCCATTTTTGTTCGTATACCCAATTATCATGACTTTATCCCAATCTGCACGATTAAGCTCTTCCTTTAATTTGTTGAAGTCAGCTTTCCTAAAATTCCAGGTTTTAAGATATAATAAAATATTTACAAAAATGTGAGGGGTGTACCCACTTTTGTGATTTACTGTGTATATCATAAGACTATGCCTTTTCCTGCCTATGGGCATTATATGCTTGCATGTACTGATTTATTTCTATTTAAGGAATGGCTTAAAGATATTTTAAGATGAATTCTAACACGAGTATTAATAAGGAGAAGGCCTTCATGTTATTTGCATCTTACAATAGGCTTCCTGTTAATATTTCATTTTCTGCTGTTGACAGAAATATTTGTCTCTTTAAAGATATAACAGCTGTCACGTATCCTTAATTCTTGCAGTAGCCTTTGCTTGAAATTTACTGAAGGAAATAAATGTGTTTTTGTACTAAAAGTAAGTATACTATAAATAAACTTTCAATTACTTACCAAGTAATATTAAAGTAACGGTAACTGATGGTGTCACGTTAATCATTCATGAGATTTTACAAGCATAACTTCTTTAATCACATTCTGCTGAATCTACATTCCATAAATTAACACCATTTTGTAGCTGTGTGAAACTGTCCGCACCTTAGTATTGTGTTGAAGTCCACCAGGGAATGTTAAAGTAATGTTTATTTCCCTACAATTATATACACTAAATGGGGAATATATAAATGGCTACTCATTTAAATTTAGCACGTTTGCTCTGCACTGATGGGACATGCCATCTTCAGTTTACTAATGAGTTAAATTCCAGCTCATAGTTGTTTAGCCAAAGAAAGTTCAAGTCGTTCTTAAGGAAAACGGAATTCTATTAATTATGTCCCAAAGCTGATCGAAATGTGTTAATAGACAACTAAGAATTAAAGTTATCTCTATCACAGAACTGTGAGCTTAGCCTTAAATAAATTATATATTGTTTTCTGGAATAAAGAATTTCTATTAACAAAAATGTCTCCATTATGAAAGAATAAAACACAATTATCTGAAAATAGGCATTATTTGAATGCACAGCCTTAGCTTAAAGTCAATCTCCACTTTCTGCTATAACTTGTCCACAAAAAAAAGTTCTTTACCATCCCCAAGTCCAGTGTTGAATCTCAACCAGTCTTCCCGCTGTCTGTTATTGTCTGCAGCACTGATGTCAAGCCAAATAGTGAGCTCAGCAGCATTGACCAGCTCATGACGAAGCCATTCGGTGAAACGCGCGTCAAGGTCCTGTGCCTGGTCTGCCTCATCTTTTTCCCTGCTGCACTTATTATGACTCAAGGTATTATGTTATTTATTTTATTCTGGTTTCCAATGGAGGAAGCACTTCAGGGTGATTAAAATAGTTTGTGTGACAGCTACACCACCCTCTCTCCTGCAGCCACCACTGTTTGTATATTATACCTTTTCAGCACGTTATACTGCCATTTTGAGGCCGTCTTGGGTACTTTGTGTTTATCTGGGCAAAGTGTGTTCCACTCTTTCTTTGCTACCAATGTGCACTTGTTTCACCTTTTGTATCAGTAAAACTGTACTTTGTATTTGACTACTAGTTTTTCTGCTCCTTCTTTTGGTTTGTGTATCCCTGGCACTGATTTATATTTATATGTTAATTGGGTATCACAATATTTATGTTTCATGTTCACTGCAGCACTCTGTAAGCAGTAAGATATATGCAAACATAGAATACATAACATTTAAACTGTATTAATGCTATTTGGAATATACTTATAAAATTAATATACCATATCTTTCGCTTTATAAGACGCACCCCCAAATTTGGTGAAGAAAAAGAGAATTTATTTTTTTAATGTTAAATGGGGTCCGTCTTATAATGCCAGTGTACAAATCATACAGGGTATATGTCCCTCATAGCCCCCCCATCTTAAAATTTGCCCCCTTAATCTGGATATGGCCCCCTTAAATTGAATATAGCCCCTTTGTGCTGGCACATGTCCCCCAGTGATGCCATATGTCCCCCATTGATGGCACATGTCCCCTATTGCTGGCACACATCCCCTACAGCTGGCATAGGTCTCCTATAGATGGTTCACATCTCCTATAGCTGGAACAGGTGTCCTATGGATGGCACACGTCCCCCTGTGCTGCCCATGGCCCCCTATGGATGGCACACATCCCCCTGTGCTGCCCATGGCCCCCTATGGATGGCACACATCCCCCTGTGCTACCCATGAACCCCTATGGATGGCACACGTCCCCCTGTGCTGCCCATAGCCCTTTATGGATGGCACACATCTCCCTGTACTGCCCATGGCCCCTATGGATGGCACATGTCCCCCTGTGCTGCCCATGGCCCCCTATGGATGGCACACATCCCCCTGTGCTGCCCATGGCCCCCTATGGATGGCACACATCCCCCTGTGCTGCCCATGGCCCCCTATGGATGGCACACATCTCCCTGTACTGCCCATGGCCCCTATGGATGGCACATGTCCCCCTGTGCTGCCCATGGCCCCCTATGGATGGCACACATCACCCTGTGCTGCTCATGGTCCCCTATAGATGGCACACATCCCCCTGTGTTTGATATGCTGCTGCCCATAGTAAAATAAAAACCTCTTTACTTACCTTCTCCAGCGCTGACCTCCCTCGTGTCTCCATGCTGCTGAGCTCCTGCACTTCCTGGTTCTCGGTGCCGGTCATGTGATCGGCACAGCGGAGTGACATCAGCTCTGCGTGCCTGATTACAGCGGCAGCAGGGAGATGGGGCAGACACGCTGGAGAAGGTAAGTAAAGAGTTTTTTATTTTACTATGGACAGCAGCATGGGAGCCATATCTAACACAGGGGGGGCATGTGCCATCAAAGGGTGGCGCAGGCACATATAATATGCGCCGCTCCCCCAGCCTATCACCGCGGTGCGGTGTCAGCACGATGGTGATGGACAGCGGCAGTGCATATTATATGAACGGGAGCAGGAGATCTCCCGCTGCCTCCTGCAGCCTTCACCAGCCTCCAAAAGCGTGTCTCAGCCTCCAGCACATACTGCAGGGCCCAGAGCTGCCTCCACCTCCCCTGGGCCCTGCAGTATATAATCCGAATATTCGGATTATAAGACGCACCCCCTACTTTCCCCCAAAATTTGGGGGAACAAAAGTGTGTCTTATAAAGCGAAAAATATGGTACTTAGCATATAAATTGGCCAATTCATGTGAGCCCATCAACCGCAGTAAGGTGACCTTTCTTTGATTGGACCCTAACTTATCTCAGGCCTCTCCTCGACTTTATGAGCAAATAGGATTCATTACTAATTTTAAACAGCCTAGGAATGAGGCAGTCAATATTACCCCCATAATAAACTACACAAACAAAAAACTGACCAGCATCTCCAAATATAATAAAGAAAATAAGAACAGGTGCAAGCTGCTATGACTACATGTAATACAAACAATAAAATACAGGAGCACTCTGTAAGAACTAAGATACTGTATATGCTAAGTATATTCCATATAGCAGTAATGCAGATTATATATTTTGTGTTTGCGTATATCTCTTACAGAGTGCTGTTGTATTATTTTGCTTGTGTTTCATACAATTTACACAGCCAAAGCCACTGTATACTAATGAGAAATCAGTAGTTTGAAACAACTGACTGTATATAGGTGTCTAGCTTAGGCTAGGTTCACACTTCCGTTGTTTTGCTTCAGTCACAATCCGTCGCCTTGAGGAATTATGGTATCCTGCAAAATATTTAGCAGGAATCCAGTTTTTCCCCATAGACTTCTATTAGCAACGGATTGTCACTGATGATGCTGCATTGCATCCGCTGCGTCGAGGTCAGTCGTTTTTTGACTGACTGTCGGGCGGGAGCAACGTAGCATGTAACGTTTTTTGAGCAGCGCGATACGTAGGATTTCGCTGCGCATGCGCTCTCTGGCTCCCTGCACCCGTAACCAGGATACACATCGGGTTACTAAGCAATGCACTTTGGTTAGTTACCTGATATTTACACTGGTTACGTGTGCAGGCTGGTAACCAAGATAAATATCGGGTAACCAAGCAAAAAGTGCTTTGCTTTTACCCGATATTTACCCTGGCTGTGCACGGAGCCAGACACTTCACCGCTCGGTTCCGCCCCCTCCCGCACTCAGCATGTATACACACACACACACACACACACACACAGACACTCACTTGTCCTGCAGTCCCCACGGCACTGACGTCCTCAGTGCCATGGCCCCGCTCGGCTTCACCCACCCTGAACTCCGCCCCCCTCGCGCTCTGCCCCCGCACACAACGGAGTCCGACAAAGAATTCTGTTCTTTGTCATCCGTTGTACAGCACATCAGTCACATGCGTCAAGCGACGCATGTGACTGATACAAAACAACGGAAATGTGAACCTAGCCTTAGGTGATGTTCCTGGCAATGGCTAAAGACTTATTAAGGTGAAAGGGGTGGTTCGGAGGCTAAAGGAATTTTCTCTATTTATTGCCACAACGTAAACTAATTTATAATAAGGTTGCATTTATATTCCCTAGCCTTCCCTGATTAGTCTATCTAACATATATTGATTTTTTTTCACTATTTCCTGTGTGATGATGCTTTTTTTGGGATTTCTTGTGCATTCTGGGATACTCAAATGACGCTTCATCATCAGGGAATTGAGGCTGTGGTCACTGACAAAGTGACACTTGTTTCAGGGGCTGGTTTGGTTCCTGCATGCTGTCATTGCGCAATCTGTGTTGCCTGCACAGATCTGTACAGCAGGCAATACAGAGCACAGTACGCAATTTTATGTCACTGTGGGGGCGGCGCTGGTCTCTGAATGCCATGAGGTACACCGAGCACACTGACAATGTGGCTGCTCTGTTTTTCCGCTTCTACAGATCTGAGCCAGCAACACAGACCGCACTGTCACTGTGCAAATTGACAGTCTGTTTCAGGGAGGAAGGTCAGAGGCAGTTTCAGTGACCACAGCTTCTGTCCCCTGACGACTCTTCATTTGAGTCTCCCAGCATGCACTGGGATTGCAGGGGACTGGGAGTAGGGGGAAAAAGTAGTTAGATATTATAGTCATAGAAGGTTAGGGAATTTGTAATGCAGTCGTATTAGACATTAGTTTAGACTGGGGCAATAAATAAATAGGGATTTATATTGAAATGTTTTCATCCTTTGGACCATCCCTTTAAAATTTTAATTTTCCTGGCGACTATCTTCAATAGGTGGCACTGGCTTCTTCAGTGGGCATTTCCAATATGATTTTATACACAACTGATCTCTTTATTTGGAGACTGTAACCCCTCCCCCCCCCCCAAGCTTGTAATTGTATAATTTTGTCTACTATTATTATATTACTGTGTCACAAACACAACCATTACACCTATACGCTGCCCCTTTAGATTTTCTAGAGTTTATTTTGCCGAATGAGGCAATATAACAGGTGTGACTGAAACTTTAGTACCCCCTGTAGCTGCAGCACTGCAGGGAACCCATCATTGTGCTTCCTAATACTGACAAATGTATTGGAGATGTCCTAAGGACTTTTATCTCAGCTTACTGTTTACTCTGAATTTTGCTATAAAAAACCATTATAGAAGGATGTCAAGAAGATTGAGAGAAAGACAGAAATATATTTTATGGAAATACATGTTGCAATAGAGTTATAAAACCAGCACAATACTTTATATTGATCATATGTATCATGTCCTCCTCGGTACTTGGATAAAATCTAACGATGATCTTGGAGCTAAACAAAATAAAACTTAATCGTTATACCAAGGCAAGATGTGCACCTTTCTGATATATCTTATATCTTAATTAATTGCTTTCAAAATCAGCATTTGCTGTGGGAATGTTTACACCTAGAAGTTGAAAATCCATACAGACCTAGTATTTCTCACAGCGGAGTGTTGCCTACAGCTGTATCCAATCTTGTCAGTCCTCTGTGAGCTAAATACAGATGGTTCTCTGATTTGGCTAATGCGAAGTTCTATAGTTTTGTGTTTTCCTTCTGGGGTAAAATTCATTATTTTAATACATGAAAAGTAAAAATATTTCCCCTATTCTAAAACTTTGCTTCAATCAGTATAGATAAATGTATTAGTCCAGAGTCCAGGTTGTTCACTCATAAAGACTTGACTGTATTAACACACTTTTAGAAAATACACAGCTGTTGGGCTACGTTCCCAGGATAAGCTTTTGACGCTGCTTATTTTCGCTGTATTAAAAACGCGGTGTCTTTGGCAAAGTGGATGGGATTTATAGAAATTTCATGCTTCTTTTTTACGCTATTCAAACTGACCTGTGGGTAGATAAAGAAATCATTAGAAAAAGTACTTCTAAAGATCTTTTATCTCATGCTATTGAGCGTGAGGACTAGTCCCAAGAGTGTTTCTCCCCTTAGCTAGTCAACCCACATAGCATGCTAGCACGCCTCTGTGGGCGTACTAACATGCTAATGAATACGCAGCAATGCCACACATGCCTCACTGTTCATTGCGGCCGGCAGAGGATGGATGCGCACTGGGCATGATCCAGAGTCCTCAGCACTTCCGGTGATGCACACTATACCTCACTGAAGCCGAGGAGCTTGGTGCAAACTCGGCTTAAGCGATAGCTGATCTCCGGCTCTCACACCCAGGGCAGATGCCAGCACTACATCTGGCTATTTAACCCCCTAAATGTTACAGTCAATAGTGATTGTGGCATTTAGGAGGCTGGTATAGGGGGAACGCTCTCTCTCCCACCTGATAGGACCCCTGTGACATCATTGCGGAGTCGCGATCTTTTCCATTGCAGCTCAAGGTCAAATGACGACCTCTGGGTTACCTGGCCAAGAGCATGGTCTAACACTAGAAGTCCCAGAAATTTTGAGCTCCCCCCTGAAGTCCTGAAAGAGGGTCAAATGACCCTTAGTCCAAACTGAATAGAGCTAACTAGAAACTAAATAGCTAAACTCAATGGAAAACAACAACCTCCTGTGGTGCGACAGTAATGGCTTTAACTACAGAACAAAAGACGGTGATTATAAAGCCCGCTTTACACGCTTCTATATATCTCACAATCCGTCCTTGGGGTCAAGTTGTAAGTGACGCACATCCGGCATCGTTTGTGAGATATCTGCGTGTGACACCTAAGTGCGATCAGGATTGAACGCAAAACCGTTGATCGCAAACACATCGTATCTTTGTCTAGAATTGAACGTTTTGTTGCACGAACCTAGTCAATTGAAACGTGTGACATCCCTCATACGATTTTGATGTCTGTGGCTATGTGCGCAGGTGTGCGCTCTGCACCGCAGCTTAAAAAAGGTCCGCTTCAGAGCGCAGCTGAAAAGCCTCACAATGTCTGTCATTCACTAATCTCTGTCAGTCGGTCACTATCTCTGTCCCTCACTCTCTGTCCATGTCAGTCTATCCCTCTTACCCCCTCTCTCATACTCACTGATCCCCGATCCCCGGCGCGGCGTTGCACAGCATTCACACTGCTCCGGCGACTTTTACTATTTTGAAAAAGCCGGCTGCCCATTAAACAATCTCGTATTCCCTGCTTTCCCCGCCCACCGGCGCCTATGATTGGTTGCAGTGAGACACGCCCCCACACTGAGTGACAGGTGTCTCACTGCACCCAATCACAGCAGTCGGTGGGCGTGTCTATACTGTGCAATGAAATAAATAATTAAATAATTAAAAAAAATGGCGTGCGGTCCCCCCCAATTTTAAAACCAGCCAGATAAAGCCATACGACTGAAGGCTGGTATTCTTAGGATGGGGAGCTCCACGTTATGGGGAGCCCCCCAGCCTAACAATATCAGCCAACAGCCGCCCAGAATTGCCGCATACCTTATATGCGACAGTTCTGGGACTGTACCCGGCTCTTCCCGATTTGCCCTGGTGCGTTGGCAAATCGGGGTAATAAGGAGTTATTGGCAGCCCATAGCTGCCACTAAATCCTAGATTAATCATGTCAGGCGTCTCCCCGAGATACCTTCCATGATTAATCTGTAAGTGACAGTAAATAAACACACACACCCGAAAAAATCCTTTATTAGAAATAAAAAACACAAACATATACCCTGGTTCACCACTTTAATAAGCCCAAAAAAGCCCTCCATGTCCGGCGTAATCCACGGACCTCCAGCGTCGCCTGCAGCTCTGCTGCATGGAGGTGACCGGAGCTGCTGAAGACACCGCCGCTCCGGTCACCTCCACGCAGCAACTGAAGACAGCTGCGCGATCAGCTGAGCTGTCACTGAGGTTACCCGCTGTCACTGGATACAGCGGTGGCCGCGGGTAACCTCAGTGACAGCTCAGCTGATCGCGCTACTCACCATAGTTGCTGCGTGGAGCTGACAGGAGCGGCGGTGAGTAGCGCGATCAGCTGAGCTGTCACTGAGGTTACCCGCGGCCACCGCTGCATCCACCGCTGTATCCAGGTAACCTCAGTGACAGCTCAGCTAATCGCGCGGCTGTCTTCAGTTGCTGCGTGGAGGTGACAGGAGCGGCGGTGTCTTCAGCAGCTCCGGTCACCTCCATGCAGCAGAGCTGGAAGCGACGCTGGAGGTCCATGGATTACGCCGGACATGGAGGGCTTTTTTGGGCTTATTAAAGTGGTGAACTAGGGTATATGTTTGTGTTTTTTATTTCTAATAAAGGATTTTTTCGGGTGTGTGTGTTTATTTACTGTCACTTACAGATTAATCATGGAAGGTTTCTCGGGGAGACGCCTGACATGATTAATCTAGGATTTAGTGGCAGCTATGGGCTGCCAATAACTCCTTATTACCCCGATTTGCCAACGCACCAGGGCAAATCGGGAAGAGCCGGGTACAGTCCCAGAACTGTTGCATATAATGTATGCGGCAATTCTGGGCGGCTGTTGGCTGATATTGTTAGGCTGGGGGGCTCCCCATAACGTGGAGCTCCCCATCCTGAGAATACCAGCCTTCAGCCGTATGGCTTTATCTGTCTGGTTTTAAAATTGGGGGGGACCGCACGCCGTTTTTTTTAATTATTTAATTATTTATTTCACTGCACAGTATAGACACGCCCACCGGCTGCTGTGATTGGGTGCAGTGAGATACCTGTCACTCAGCGTGGGGGCATGTCTCACTGCAACCAATCATAGGCGCCGGTGGGCGGGGTAAGCAGGGAATACGAGATTGTTTAATGGGCGGCCGGCTTTTTCAAAATAGTAAAAGCCGCCGGAGCAGTGTGAACGCCGTGCAGCGCCGCGCCGGGGATCGGGGATCAGTGAGTATATGTATGAGAGAGGGCTGCTCAATTCAGTTACTCAGGGGATTAGCGGTCACCGGTGAGTCCTTCACGGGTGACCACTAATCAGGACGTGACACAGACAGAGCCGCAGCATGACAATGAAGTCGGGTGAAGTTAACCCGAGTTCATTCTGATCGTGCGGTTCTGTCTGTGTCTGCTGTCATCTGCCATTCAGCTCTGCTACATGGCTGTCTGTGTCTGCTGTCAGCGGCCATGTAGCAGAGCTGAATGGCAGATGACATAGTAAAAACGCATCCCTACACATTACACACACTTGGCAAGTCAATAAAAAAAAAAAAAAAAAGGGTGCCCAATGCATACGTCACAGAACACATGATCTAAAGGATCACACACAAAATTGATCAATTTAACATAGGCTACTAACGCACGTGTGACAGCAAATGAACGACCTACGTGCAATCTGTATGCAACCTGGGCGTGTCACATCGCAAATGCGATTGTACAACTAATTGCAACGTGTAAAGCAGGCTTAAGATGTTAGCTAAAACCCTTCAGGTCATTCGACCCGTCTCTGGGTTCCAAAGGTAGAAATGTTAAATGACCCCTCTCTTGGACTTCTAGTGCTAAGGGATGTTCTGCCAGTGTCACACTGACAGGTGCAAAGAATTACAAGAGTGATCAGACTAATAAAAGTTGATATCCCAAAAGTGAACTATGTCAAAAAGTGAAAAAAAACCTATTTTCTTTAAATCTCCAAATAAACAACAAAATAAATAAAACAAAATTATACCAATAAATACATGTAGATATGTAAAAACAAAAATAAACAGAAAAGTACACATATTTGGTATTGTCGCATCCATAACGACCTGATCCGTAAAACTGTTACACTAATTAGGCCCTTCAGTAAACACCGCTAAAAAAATAAATACAATACATGGCAAAAATTAGGCTTTTTCATCAAACCGCCGGAATAGAAGTAGAATAAAATGTGATCAACAAGTCAAATCTAAATAAATATGGTACCACTGAAAAGGTCATTTTGTCCTACAAAATGCAAGCCATCATATAGCTCCATCAGCAGAAAAATAAAAAAGCTATAGCTGTCAGAATATAGTGATGGAAAATCAATTTTTTTTCTATAAAATTTGTATTGTGGGAAGAAGGAAGACAAAACATATAAATGTGGTATTGCTGGAATTGTACTGACCCAAGGAAACCCAGTTTCATCTCCTTTACTGTAGGTTCTTGTAATGCTTAAAGAGATCCTGTTCGCATGATATTGCATGTTAATGAAAAGCATGGCCATAATGGTGCTTTTATATTGATTAAATCAATACCTTTCGCAAAGGAATCCGCTTTGTGCTTGATCTTTAATCTGCTTTTGAAGTTTTTGAATAATAAGTAGTGATGGGCAGACTCACAGATACCCGAGATCAGCGGGTCCAGTTAAAATAAACGACAGTTCTGATCCGGAATTGATCCCGGATATTTATCCAGACACCAGTCTCCATATAAGTTTATGTGGACCCGAATCAAGGACTTAAAAATGGTGGTAGGAGGAATAGGGGAATTAGAACAAGCACTTAAAACTCACCAGTCTCCGCGTAGCTGTAACGCTACTTCCTGGGCGGCTCATTATCCTTCATGCATGTGCACTGCTTCCTCCACCCACCGGCAGTCCTGGCGTCTCTGATTGGTTGCAGTCAGATGTGCCCCTACCCTCTGTGAAAGCATGTATGACTGCTTTTAATCAGAGACACTGTCTGTGTGTGTCAATATTGGTGTAAAACTAAATATTTACACTACAGGCTGCAGTCCCCAGTTGTGTGCTTATCCTGGCTGTAGATTAAAATTAGAGGGACCGCATGCAACTTTTTTTTTTAATTATTTAAATAAATAATTTTTAAAAATGGTGTGCAGTCCCTCCCAATTTTAACCCCTTAACGACCCATGACGTACTGGGTACGTCATGGATCGTGTGCCGGTAAGCCCCGCCCCCTGCCGCCGGTAGGTAGCGGCGAGACGCGCACATATCAGCTGTTATCAACAGCTGATATGTGTGCCTGCTAGCCGTGGGTGGAATCGCTTCCACCCGCGGCCATTAACCCCTTACATTTCGCTGCCAAAGTCTTGGCAGCGATATGTATATGGGCGCCGCCATGACAGTGACTTACCCCGCCCCCACCGGAAGTCACGTGACATGATCACGTGACTTTCGGCGGTTGCCATGGTAGCACAGGGTCATGTGATGACGCCTGTAGCTAACATGACTCACTTCCTCTCAATGCCGGAATACAGCCGGCATTGAAAGTAAAGCACCGTATCTGCAGTTCTCAGCTCTGTAGCTGAAATCTGCAGATAGTGCAGAGCGATCGGATTGCTGATCGCAATAGCCCCCTAGGGGGACTAGTAAAATAAAAAAAAAAGTAAAAAAAAAAGTTTTAAAAAATCCCTTTCACCCCATTGAAAATTAAAGGGTTAAAAAAATAAAAAATACACACATATTTGGTATCAACACGTCCAGAAATGCCCGATCTATCAAAATATAAAATCAATGAATCTGATCAGTAAACGGCGTAGCGGCAAAAAAATTCCAAACGCCAAAATTACGTTTTTTGGTCGCCACAAATTTTGCGCAAAATGCAATAACAGGCGATCAAAACGTAGCATCTGCGCAAAAATGGTACCGTTAAGAACGTCAGGTCGAGACGCAAAAAATAAGCCATCACTGAGCCTCAGTTCCTGAAAAATGAGAACGCTACGGGTTTTGGAAAATGGCGCAAAACGTGCGCCACGTTTTTTGGACAAGCTTGTGAATTTTTTTTAACCCCTTAGATACAAGTAAACCTATACATGTTTGGTGTCTACAAACTCGCACCGACCTGAGGCATCACATAGATACCTCAGTTTTACCATATAGTGAACACGGTGAATAAAATATCCCATAAACTATTGTACAATCCCACTTTTTTTGCATTTTTTCCGCACTTGGAATTTTTTTGCCATTTTCCAGTACACTATATGCTAAAACTTATGGTTTCATTTAAAAGTACAACTCGTCCCGCAAAAAACAAGCCCTCATATGGCAAGATTGACGGAATAATAAAAAAGTTACGCCTCTCGGAAGAAGGGGAGCAAAAAACAAAAACGCAAAAACGGAAAGTGCCCGGGGGCTGAAGGGGTTAATACCCAGCCATGATAAAGCTGACAGCTGGGGGCTGGTATTCTCAGACTAGGGAGACAGATGGTTATAGGGTTCCTTCCAGCCTAAAAATAGCACTCTGCAGTTGCCCGGAATTGCTGCATCCATTAGATGCGATAATCCCGGAACTTTACCCGGACCATCCCAATAGCCCTGGCGTGCTGGTAAGTGCAAGATCCAAATGTGGAGAACAGTGGTCTACTGACTCCCAGTTGGGGATTTACAACAGCAGCGCTCCCATAGAATTTAATAGAAATGCTTGCCAACCGCACTGGGCTCCTTCCATATCTTCCATAAGCTTCAATAGATAAAGTTTTGTGCAAGTTCTGCCACTTTGAATCCTGTAGAATAGATGAACAGGCATTGGGAATTAGAGGACTCCTGTTCTACCATAGGTGAGATTTCCAGAAATTGTCCCTATGGAACATCCTGTAGAATATTCCCTAAACTTATAAGGTAGTATCAGCTTTCAAATTTAATGCATTTAAAAAAAATTCTTCCACCTAAATTTTGGCAATTAATTGTATTCTGGTCTTTCTAACCTGTTAACTGTTGAGTTTAATATAATGGTAAAATGTATTCATAATTTTAGATTTAAAGCTTACCTGTCATTCAAAACAAATAAAAATAAAAAAATATAATAATGAAAAAAACACATACTCGCCTACTATACGTCGCTTCTATGTACTGCTGCAAGTGTCTCTCCTGGCTTTATCATGTGAATGGAGGTGTCAGGTGACTGCGGCAGCCAATTAGCACACACTTATTGGATGCAGTGGTCATGTTCTGTCTGAGTCAGAAAAAAATCTTCTTGATGCAGGTTTGGAGACAAATAAGAGTTTGTCCAGGATTCTGATTTTATTTTTAGAGAAACACTGACATTTTTAGCGTTCTGCTGAAGTCACTCTAGCGCATTGTATCCAATATGAGAAGATTGGATATGATATGTTAATGACACTCGGCTCAGGCTCTGCTACGAGTGTGAGCTGAGTGTCATTCAGACTTTCTCACATGTAAGATTTAGATCACAGGTGAAATTAATTTCTCCATCTTCTCCATTGTCTGTCTCTGCGTATATCACACTGCACTTGAATGTCATCAGTGCAGTCCAATGTTTCACAAGCACCTATACATTTGTATGGGTACGCATGTTCCAAGACACACTGCCAATTGCACCATGTTGCAATTTTTTGCTTAAGGGGGCTTTACACGCTACGACATCGCTAATGCGAAGTCGTTGGGGTCACGGAATTTGTGACGCACATCCGGCCGCATTAGCGATGCCATTGCGTGTGACACCTATGAGCGATTTTGCATTGTCGCTAAAACGTGCAAAATCACTGATCGGTGACATGGGGGTCCATTCTCAAATATCGTTACTGCAGCAGTAACGAAGTTGTTCCTCGTTCCTGCGGCAGCACACATCACTCCGTGTGACACCGCAGGAACGAGGAACCTCTCCTTACCTGCCTCCTGGCCGCTATGCAGAAGGAAGGAGGTGGGCGGGATGTTACGTCCCGCTCATCTCTGCCTCTCCGCTTCTATTGGGCGGCGGTTCAGTGACGCAGCTGTGACGTCGCTGTGACGCTGTACGAACTGCCCCCTTAGAAAGGAGGTGGTTCGCCAGTCACAGCGATGTCGCTGGGCAGGTAAGTACATGTGACGGGTCCGGGCGATGTTGTGCGGCACGGGCAGAGATTTGCCCGTGTCACTCAACAGATGGGGGCGGGTACCCACGCTAGCGATATCGGTTCCGATATCGCAGCGTGTAAAGCGGCCTTTAGTCCGATTAGAGCTGAGAAAAAACTTGCAGATCTGACCTGCATCATTGAATAAGGCCGGAGTGCCCATACAAGTCTATAGGTGCTTGTGAAACATTGGACTGCACTGATGACATTCAAGTGCAGTGTGATATACGCAGAGAAAGACAGTGGAGAAGATGGAGAAAGTAATTTCACCTTTTATCTAAATGTTACATGTGAGAAAGTCTGATCACAGTGAATGACACTCGTAGCAGAGCGTGAGCCGAGTGTCATTAACATATCATATCCAATCCTCTCATAATGGATACAATATTGCACGTATCTTGCGCGAGTCTCGAATCGCATCACCCGGCACGGGCGCACAATCTCCGAACAGAAGCATCTCAGCTGCATAGAAATACATGCAACCGACCCTCTCCTGTCAGGACAATGTGCGGCCGCACCGGGTGATGCGATCGGAAACTCGCGCGAAATACGTGTGACAAGTGTGACTGCGGCCTAACATTCATCCGAGTGCAATGCGAGGTGATCTTACATTTGCACTCCTCCGTAATATACGGCAGTGTGAGTGAGCCCTTAGTCTGTGTCTGGTGTTGTTAACCCCTATTCATTCACATTCACTTAGGTCCAGACGTTTCTATGCTACGCCTCCGGCTTTGATGGAATTTACTATATCTTCAGTTCTAGGCATAATTTCTAGAGCTTCTTCTGAAGATAGAAAATAATAGTCTTTAACAATTGTTGCATGAGTCTTATCCTAGAAATCTATCATATTTACATAGAATGAACGTTACGTAAAATTGGTATGCTTTGTGTTCTTGTCATTGTCAGCTGGAAATAATACAAGACATGCGGCCTATCCGAGCTACATAGTACATTGTTTGTTATTGGTGTGCTATTGAGATTGCTGTCATTCCCTCCCCTCTTGCTATCTGTTACTCGTCTTCGCCTCAGATACATTTGTGCTGCTCTTTCCATTACTTTCATACTTGCTGAACAGAATGTTACTTTCTTTCCTAGGGCATTTTGTTTATTGGAACATTGAAATGACTTTTGTTTATGTTATTCCAAAATGTATGTATAAATCAAGGTGACTCAAAAAGAGAAATATCTTCACTTGGTTCCGATTTGCATAATCCAAGCAAGCGATATGATAATGATGTTTGTTAAAGACAGAGGACAATAAATTAATACTGTTAAGTTTTCGCTACAGAATGCAGAACTGGGAATTTACAGCAAGCGCCACTGAGTGCGTCTTTAAAATTTAATGGATTACATTTTCCACGTAGGAAATGTTTTCATGACAAATGTTAAATCTGTAGTCTGGGACAGTCTGAAGAGTGTTAACCATTACCTGAAGGAGAAAAGGACGTGCCCAGACTGGAAGCACAAGACAGTGTTATATTTTGCAAAGATAAACTGGAACGTTCATTATGTATCTTGTACAATAGGTAATGGGCATTGTAATAATTCTACGTAAATAAATGAAAAATAAGTAATAAAGTGTTTCTATCTTCATAAATGATCATATTCTAAAGTATCCTGTACAGAAAGTACAAGAAAGAGGTGATGATAATGTGGTCGATTATTTTGTAGTTTGTGATTATATTTATGATGCTTATTCAGTGGACATATATTTATGACTCAATAGTTGATAACATTAGCACATGGTGAATTATTTTTACATAGTGATGTCTCTTGGAGTCAAGGCACATGGCATTGCCAGATGCTCATAAACTGTAGTAAATAGCTCTACTACATAGAGATTATCTTCAAAATATCCTTTGAAGCTCGGCACTATTTAAGGCCTCCTTCACAAATTCGTGTCTCCAGTACGTGTGATGTTCATTTTCACATGTACCAAAGACACGACACACATAAACCCGTTAAAATCAATAAGTCTGTGCACACGACCGTGTTTCCACATGGACCGTGTTTCCACATGGAGCACACGCGTCTGTTGTCTCTGGCGCTCCTATCTCTGCTGTTGCTTCCGGGTCCCGCTCATTATGCTCATTGCATATTCACTGCACTCAGCACAGACCCGGAAGTAACCGCAGCGCTGCAGACAGCAACACCAGGGACAGGTAAGTATACCAGCTCATGCTGCCCGTGTGCTATCCGGATGTCACAGGGATAGCACAGGGACAGTATACGTAACACACACGGACATATACACACACATGCATACTTCCACCACAAACCGTGCAAAGTGTTTTGCACAGACGTGTTAAGGATGCCTAAGGGTGGCTTTACATGCTGCGATATCCGACCCGATACCGCTAGCATGAGACCCGCCCCCATCGTTTGTGCGCGACGGGCATATCGCTGCCTGTCGCGCACAAAATCGCGCACCCCCGTCACACGTACTCACCTGCCCTTTGACATCGCTGTGACCGGCGAACCGCCTCCTTTCTAAGGGGGCGGTCCGTTCGGCGTCACAGCGACGTCACAAATCGGCCGCCCAATGAAAGCGGAGGGGCGAAGATGAGCGGGACATAACATCCCGCCCACCTCCTTCCTTCCGCATTGTGGCCGGAGGCAGGTAAGGAGATGATCCTCGTTACTGCAGCGTCACACGTAGCGATGCGTGCTGCCGCAGGGACGAGGATCAACTTCACACCAGCGACAGCAGCGATAACTGGCAGCGGACCCCATGTCAGCGAGGAGCGATTTTGGACGTTTTTGCAACGATCCAAAATCGCTCCTAGAAGTCACACGCTACGACATCACTACAGCAGCCGGATGTGCGTCACAAAATCCGTGACCCCAACGAGATCGCTGTAGCGAAATCGTAGCGTGTAAAGCCCGCTTAAGTCACAGAGAATTAAAGGGGTTGTCCTAGAAGTGGTCTAATATTTTGCTGGTCTAAAATGTACCATCCAAGAGGAGGTATGAATAGGAAAGTGAGTCTGACAAAAGCCACTGTGCAGACTCAGCGCCAAAGTGCCACACCATATGTGTTGAAATATGACATTGTTTGAAGAATCAGACAGCGACTTAGGTGAAAATAATATATTGAAGATTAGTAAAGCTGTATATCGGCGCTAAAGTATTGTAAAGTAGAGCTTCTGGTAGCTAGATGGTTCTGTGTGTTAAACTAAATAGGGAATTTGTGAATAAATTGTATATGAGGTCTACTATGCTTCCCAGGGGAATCCTAAAAACAAAGGTGACTAACAATAGACCAACGGCCTGAATTGCAGAATAAATACTAATATAAAATGAGCAGAGTGGTTTACCTGAGAACTCAAAGGTTTGTAAATATGTTTCCCTTACAATATTTCCAAATGGGATTGTATGGGAATAAGATATCTGCCTGCTTGTATGAGCCTCTAGTGTGAATTGATCAATACTATGGAAAGAGCCGATAAATGTTCTCCAGGGGAAGAGTGTACTACAGTCATATGAAAAAGTTTGGGCACCCCTATTAATGTTAACCTTTTTTCTTTATAACAATTTGGGTTTTTGCAACAGCTATTTCAGTTTCATATATCTAATATCTGATGGACTGAGTAATATTTCTGGATTGAAATGAGGTTTATTGTACTAACAGAAAATGTGCAACCCGCATTTAAACTAAATTTGACCGGTGCAAAAGTATGGGCACCTCAACATAAAAGTGACATTAATATTTTGTAGATCCTCCTTTTGCAAAAATAGCAGCCTCTAGTCGCTTCCTGTAGCTTTTAATGAGTTCCTGGATGAAGGTATATTTGACCATTCCTGTTTACAAAACAATTCCAGTTCAGTTAAGTTTGATGGTCGCCGAGCATTGACAGCACGCTTCAAATCATCCCACAGATTTTCAATGATATTCAGGTCTGGGGACTGGGATGGCAATTCCAGAACATTGTAATTGTTCCTCTGCATGAATACCTGAGTAGATTTGGAGCGATGTTTTGGATCACTGTCTTGCTGAAATGTCCATCCCCTGCGTAACTTCAACTTCGTCACTGATTCTTGCACATTACTGTCAAGAATTTGCTGATACTGAGTTGAATCAATGCGACCCTCAACTTTAACAAGATTCCCGGTGCCGGCATTGGCCACACAGCCCTAAAGCATGATGGAACCTCCACCAAATTTTACTGTGGGTAGCAAGTGCTTTTCTTGGAATGCCGTGTTTTTCTGCCTCCATGCATAACGCCTTTTTGTATGACTTAACAACTCAATCTTTGTTTCATCAGTCCACAGGACTTTCTTCCAAAATGTAACTGGCTTGTCCAAATGTGCTTTTGCATACCTCAGGCAACTCTGTTTGTGGCATGCTTGCAGAAACGGCTTCTTTCGCATCACTCTCCCATACAGCTTCTCCTTGTGCAACGTGCGCTGCATTCTTGACCGAAGCACATTGACACCATCTGCAGCAAGATGAAGCTGCAGGTCTTTGGAGGTGGTCTGTGGATTGTCCTTGACTGTTCTCACCATTCTTCTTCTCTGCCTTTCTGATATTTTTCTTGGCCTGCCACTTCTGGGCTTAACAAGAACTGTGCCTGTGTTCTTCCATTTCCTTACTATGTTCCTCACAGTGGAAACTGACAGTTTAAATCTCTGAGACAACTTTTTGTATCCTTCCCCTGAACAACTATGTTGAATAATCTTTGTTTTCAGATCATTTGAGAGTTGTTTTGAGGAGCCCATGATGCCACTCTTCATAGGAGATTCAAATAGGAGAACAACTTGCAAGTGGCCACCTTAAATACCTTTTCTCATGATTGGATACACCTGCCTATGAAGTTCACAGCTCAATGAGGTTACAAAACCAATTTAGTGCTTTAGTAAGTCAGTAAAAAGTAGTTAGGAGTGTTCAAATCAAGAAGTGTGCCCATACTTTTGCACCGGTCAATTTTTGTGTAAATGCGGATTGCACATTTTCTGTTAGTATAATATACCTCATTTCAATCCAGAAATATTACTCAGTCCATCAGTTATTAGATATATGAAACTGAAAGAGCTGTTTCAAAAACCCAAATTGTTATAAAGAAAAAAGGTTAACATTAATAGGGGTGCCCAAACATTTTCATATGACTGTATATAGTATAAACACGGTCCAAATATTATAGCAGTATATAAACAGAGCAGTATCCTCTAGTGAGACTACAACAGAGGGTTTTTGTTTGTGAACGGATAAACAATGGCACTTAGTTCTGTTTGAATGTTCACTTGAACAGATGGTTAATATAGTCCAAAAAAGTGGCTATGACAGACAAAACAATTAATGTTGTTCCTTGAATTGCTCTTGAAGTAAGTCCTGGATGTTCTCCTTTCCTGCCGTCCTATCGTCCAAAAGCTAAATAAAGCCACTGTACTCACGACACGACAGAGTGCCCCAGCCAGCGGGGCCCCGACTGTACGGAGACAATGTACTCATAAATACAGAACTAAGTGACACTTTCACAAGCAAGCACTCTCTATTGTAGTCTCACTAGAGGATACTGCTCTGTTTATGTTATCATTATCAACTATAATAGTTGGACCGTGTTTATACTATACAGTACACATTTCCCCTAAAGGACATTTATTGGCCTTTGCACACACAGCATGCTTGACAAAGATCTGCAATAGGCCAAAAAGCAGCAAATATGCCGAAATATAAAAGGTCTATATTATTTTCACCTAACTGGGATGCTGTCTGATTCTTCACTTTATGAATTTTTTCTAAGTGGGCTCCTTGGACAAGACTTGCACCTACCTTAGGCTAAAATGCTCTGAAATAAGGTCCTCATCAGGGTGCTGCAGACACATTCTTTCTCTCTTAAAGGGGTTGTCCACTACTATGACACATTTAAGCAAGCAACAGAGAGTGAGATCTGTGGCTGGCTTCTCACTTCCTCTTAATTGCTTGGCATGGGGCTCACATGACATAATAACTAGTGATGAACGAGCATGCTCGGCACTGCACGTTACTCGATCAGGCATCGGGGTGCTCTGATACTCGTGGAGGTCAACTGAGAATTTGGGCTCTAGGATATTTTGTCCGCGAAACAACGACCACAACTCACAAGCTTGCTTCACTGCATGATGTGTGCAGGCACCCACAGAAAACCGTTCACAGTCTCTGAATGGCCCTCCCAAGGAATAAAGCAATGTTTTCAGGCATAGTGTGACCAAAAAGAAAAAAAAACAGCTCTACCCTCTTTCTTGCCAGAAATGTGCTGTTTTTCTGTTGCTTTTAGCACTTCTAACTGATAGACATAGCCATGTGCCCCAGTTTTTCTAAGGATAAAACAATGCCTCACAGACTTAAGGCCGCTTTACACGCTGCGATCTCGCTAGCGGGCTACAACCCTACCCCGGTCCACTTTAGGTCTCCCGCGATGGGATCTCCGTCGCCTGTGGCCCTGTTCACTGTCTGCCACCTAGCTGGGTAGTCCAAGGGCTGCTACCCCTGACTACACTGCACACTTCGCTCCACTTAGGACTTGACTCCTACTTCCACTTCAACG
The DNA here is from genome assembly GCF_048569485.1 of Anomaloglossus baeobatrachus. Taxonomy (NCBI): domain Eukaryota; kingdom Metazoa; phylum Chordata; class Amphibia; order Anura; family Aromobatidae; genus Anomaloglossus; species Anomaloglossus baeobatrachus. The sequence goes on from NC_134357.1 coordinate 318,095,839, forward strand.
TCAAACTGACTACAAACTGAACTGACGTGTTCCCGCCTCTAACACCTCAGGACTCCTAGGTGGGCGCTCTCATTCGCCTGATCCCACCCACTGGTGTGTCCCTATTATCATAAGGGGGTGGCTAGGGTTTAATGTGTGTTATGCCTAAGTGTGGGTTTCTGGTGGTAACAAGGAGGAATGATTTAGTGAATCCTGCTTTGAGCAGGGGGATGGACTAGATGACCCAGGAGGTCCATTCCAACTCTAATATTCTAATATTCTATGATTCTATGATTCTTAAGGAGGATGTACACCTTTGTGACTACCTGGTTTTGCCAGGGCGTCACAGATACTTAATAGATAGATAATAGAATAGATGAAGGAGATAGATAGAATACATAGAAAGATAGATAGAAAGAAAGAAAGATATAGATACAGGGGGTACAGAAAGTATTCAGATCCCTTTAAATTTTTCACTCTTTGTTTCATTGCAGCCATTTGGTAAATTCAAGTAAGTTCATCTTTTTCTCATTAATGTGCACTCTGCACCCCATCTTGACAGAAAAAAACAAATGTAGAAATTTTTGAAAATTAATTAAAGAAGAAAAACTGAAATATCACATGGTCATAAGTATTCAGACCCTTTGCTCAGTATTGAGTGGAAGCACCCTTTTGAGCTAGTACAGCCATGATTCTTCTTGGTAATGATGCAACAAGTTTTTCACACCTGGATTTGTCATCCTCTGCCATTCTTCCTTGCAGATCCTCTCCAGTTCCATCAGACTTGATGGTGAACATTAGTGGAAAGCCATTTTCAGGTCTCTCCAGAGATGCTCAATTGGGTTTAGGTCAGGGCTCTGGCTGGGCCAGTTAAGAATGGTCACAGAATTGTTCTGAAGCCACTCCTTTGATATTTTTGCTGTGTGCTTAGGGTCATTGTCTTGTTGAAAGGTGAACCTTTGGCCAAGTCTGAGGTCCAGAGCACTCTGGAAAAGGTTTTCTTCCAGGATAGCTTTGTACTTGGCTGCATTCATCTTTCCTTCAATTGCAACCAGTCGTCCTGTCCCTGCAGCTGAAAAACACCCCCATAGCATGATGCTGCCACCACCATGTTTCACTGTTGTGTTTGTATTAGGCAGGTGATGAGCAGTGCCTGATTTTCTCCACACATACCACTTAGAATAATCACCAAAAGGTTCTATCTTCGTCTCATCAGACCAGAGAATCTCATTTCTCATAGTCTGGGAGTCCTTCATGTGTTTTTTTGCAAACTCTATGCGGGCTTTCATATGTCTTGCACTGAGTAGAGGCTTGCGTTGGGCCATTCTGCCATAAAGGCCTGACTGGTGGAGAGCTTCAGTGATAGTTGACTTTGTGGAACTTTGTCTCATCTCCCTAGTCCCTACTAGAGGTGAGCGATGTTCGAATCAAACCGTTCGCCAATTTCGAATTCGAGTTGTTTTGGGCGATGTTTGAGTCGATCGACGAACGAACTCGAACGATTTCCTTCACGTTCGACAGTTCGAGTTAATGTTTGATAATGGTTCGATCACCAAAAGTGTGGCTTTTCACAGTAAGGCTATGTGCGCAAGTTGCGTTTATGCATGCATCCTGCATCCCTAACACAATCCCTCTCTTTTTCCTACTCACCGATCAGCTGCACGGCTGTCACAAAGCTCCGGCGGCTTTTCCTCTTTTGAAAATGGCTGCTGCTCATTATTCAATCTCGTATTCCCTGCTTTCCCTGCCCACCGGCGCCTATGATTGATTGCAGTCATACACGCCCCCATGATGAGTGACAGATGTCTCACAGCAACCAATCACAGCCGCCGGTGGGCGGTCTATATCTTGCAGTAAAATAAATAAATAAATAATTAAAAAAAAACAAAAAAAAACTGCGGTCCCACCAATTTTGATACCAGCCAAGATAAAGCCACGTTATGGGGAGCCCACCATCCTAACAATATCAGCCAGCTGCCGCCCGGAATTACTGCATTGTTACCGATGTTGCAACGTGCAAAGCCCGCCTAAGAGGAAGAGGAGAAGATGTGGAGCCAGCAAATGATACACTGAATGAGCGTCCAGAAAGATAGGAAGAGAACCAGGAAAGAACATTGTCCTTTAGGCTGATAGAATGGAGCATAGGGAAAAGGAGATGGTGGTCAACGGTGTCGAAGGCGGCAGAAAGGTCAAGAAGAATAAGCAGAGAGTAGTCACCATTACGTTTTGCTGTCAATAGGTCATTGGTCACTTTGACAAGGGCAGATTCTGTTGAGTGTAAAGGGCGGAAGCCAGACTGTAAAGGATCTAGAAGAGAGTGAGAGGAGAGGTAGCGGGTGAGACGCGAGTAGACCAGGCACTCCAAGAGTTTAGAGATGAAGGGAAGATTGGAGACTGGTCTGTAGTTGCTTGTGCAGGACAGATCAAGAGAAGTTTTTTTTTTTAATAATGGAGTAATGATAGAGTGTTTGAGGGAGCAGGGGAAGATACCAGAAGAGAGAGAGAGATTGAAGATTTTAGTTAGGTGAGTAGTGACAACCGGAGAGAGGGACTGGAGAATGTGTGAGGGAAAGGGATCAGTAAGGCAAGTGGTAGGACGAGAAGAAGAGAGGAACCTGGAGACTTCCTCCTCTGCGACTGGGTCAAATGTGGAAAGTGAGCTGGATGGGATATGGGGAGGGATGGGATTCATAAAGCTTGGTGGCTGGGAGCTGATCTCTTGGTGGATGTTTTCTATTTTCTCTGTGAAATATGAGGCCAGGTCATCAGCATGAAGGTCTGTGATAGGGGTCTGTGCTTTGGGACTGAGGAGGGAGTGAAAGAGCTTTTTTGTATTGTTGGATAGTGAGGAGATAAGGGTGGTGAAGTAGGTCTTTTTGGCAAGGTGAAGGGAAGAGTTGTAGGTCCTTAACATGAACTTGTAGTGGATGAAGTTTTCTGGTGTGCGGGTTTTCCTCCATAGGCGTTCGGCACTCCTAGAGCATCGCTGGAGGAATCGAGTTTGTGATGTGAGCCAAGGCTGTTTTACTCGGTGTTTGGAGGTTCTGAGGGTGAGGGGTGCTACTTGGTCCAGGGTGCTTCTGAGTGTGTCATTGTAGTGCTTTACAGCCAGATTAAGACAGGAGAGGCCTGATGGAAGATCCTGATGGTGTGGACCTCAAAGGATGGGAATGAGAGTGATGGAGCTGGGGGGACGACCTGGAAAGTGCATTGTGGGTACAGGAGTAAACCGACTCCCCCACCATGTCTGTTTCCACGTCTTGGTGAATGGGTAAAGTGTAAAACACCATGAGAAATTGCAGCAGGGGAAGCAGTGTCAGAATCCTGAATCCAGTTTTCAGTGAGGGCTAGTAGGTTAAGAGAGTTATTGAGAAAGAGGTTGTGGATGTAAGGAAGCTTGTTACATACAGATCGTGGATTCTAGAGAGCACAATTAAAAGAGGGAAGTGAGGGTGTACAACTAATGTTAATAAGGTTAGCAGGGTTTCTATGGGAGGTGGGGGAGGAGGTAACGTTAGCATGGGGTGGACCGGGATTAGGTGAGATATCACCTGAAAGAAGTAGAAGGAGATCAGATGTTTTTTGGACTTGTGGCATGGCTTTTTGTGTAAGACCCTGGAGCATGATGGCTTGAGATTAATCAGATAGGTGAAGAGAGCCTGGGAGCTGTACATAGGAGAGGAGAGGAGAGAGGGACTGATGTGGATGAGTGGTGATGGAGGGGGGATGGGACGGTGTAAGTGGACAGTAAAGGTACATAGAATGATGGAGATAGGAATAATAGTCATGGTGGAAACAGTGTGTCAAAGAGTAGTTTACCTGCTGCTTCCTGCCCTGACTAACTGCCATTGAAATAACTGCCCAGCACTTAGCAACAATGGCACTTTGCATAAGATGGCACACGCATGCATGCACCCCACACGCGTGCACCCCTTAAGAAAGCCCCAGATATATAGGGCAACCTAGAGTAGTAGGTTGATGATGAGTGTGTAATGCTGGTCTATCAGGTCGTCACAGGGTATTGTGCAATCTGCCCTTCCACCCTCCTTGGTTATGGATCCTAGTCCTTTGGTGTTGCTAACAGCTTAGCCAATCAAAATCCTAGGAACACTTTGCACTTTACCCACCAGACACACCATTGGGGGGCTTGAAATGAATATGGCCGCCCACATGGGGGGTTGGTGAGGGGAAAGTGAGAAAAGTGACAGTTGAGCAGTTGAGTAGGTGAGCAGGGGAGCTGAAGTTGAGTGGAAGTGGAGGTGAAGTGACTCTCGTGAGGAGAGGTCACGGAGCAAGGCTCCTGAGTACTAGGTGGCAGACGTTGGTCTGGGCCTGGTAGGAGCTGGAACTCCGGTCGCAGGGGATAGTGTCGAGGGGCACGGACAGCCGAGGAGGGCAGCTGGAGGCCTTGAGCTATCACCGGGCAGGGACCAGGGCACAACGGGGTACGTGGACCCTAAGCCGGAAAGTAGCTTCACGCATTCCGGTAATTTACCTGACGGGGATGAAGACTTCAAGATTCATCCCCAACCCACTTCAAAATCGGGGTACTAGCGCACCGATGGGATAGGACTTTCCCAATACAGTCCAAAGAAATCCTACGCGTGAACCCTGAGAGCAAGCTCACTCCATTAGCCATACAGGTGAGCAGGGTCCGAAGAATTTTAAACCCGAGGGTCCAACAGAGACAGAGGTACCAAGGACAGGGCCACAGGCTGACAATCAACACCAAGGGCACGGACCCAAGTGTGCTCCCTACAAGCTGCAGTGGTGCTCAGAATTCTGGTTTACAAGCTGTCGCTGTTGTTATTTCCTGGACTGAGTGAGTACACTGAAAACCCTTGTTCCTATCTCCCATGACACCCAAACACCAACCATCCAACGGGCCCCGGGACACAAACCCCCTACCCACAGAGGGGTTTAACACCAGGCTGCCACACCATCATTACTGGGCTCCCCAACGGCAGCAGTGGTCCCACACATTACCACACACCGTGGGTGGCGTCAGGAACTTCCTAATCCCTTGTACATACTCCCCCTCTTTAAATGCGAGTGTCCGTGCGAACCCCCGGGTTCGGAGACCCCTCGAGCCACCGTGGTTCTGGATCTGAGCGGCTTGGTCGCTGCTACGGGGGCGGTACAAGTGCGGTAGTACCGGGGTGTGTGCTGGGATGATAATGGGTGCGGTAGTGCCAGGATGTGTGCGGGGATGATGATGAGTGCGGTAGTGCCGGGGTGTGTGTGGGGATGATGATAGGTGCGATAGTGCTGGGGTGTGTGCGGGGATGATGATGGAGGCGGTAGTGCCGGGGTGTGTGCGATGATGATGATGGGGCGGTAGTGCTTGCGTGTGTATGGTGATGATTAGTGCGGTAGTGCCGGTTGTGCAATGATGATGGGGGCTCGCTCTCTCAGCTTAACGCAACGCATTATTTCACAGGAATCCGTTGCCTTTATATCACACTATTTACAACGCATCCATCACATGCGTCACACAACGTATTGTGACGGATGCCGTTCAACGCAAGTGTGAAAGTACCTTCTGCTGTCAGGGGGTATGGAGCCGAGCTGAGTGGCAGAGCAAGCATCCAGTGCGCATACATTCTGCATAAATTCTGCAGTCACAATACATTCACATGTGCTGCCAAATTGCTGCAGAATTATACGCATGGACACTACGCAATGTGCGCAATGTTATTAATAATATCAATTCAGTGTATAGTGTGCGGGGGGGGGCGGGAGTTCCTGAAATAATGGCGATCTCCATTTTTTTTTCCCTATCCGCACGTACAGTGAGGTGGCTGTCAGGCAATCTCACACACACACACACACACAGCAAAGTGCATTTTTTTACACACAAGCAAGGGCATGTGTCTTTGGCTGTGTATGTCACACGTCCTTGCCCTATAAGGACTTCTGAGTAGTTTCATTTTTGGACACCATAGAAGGAGTTTACTCTGTATATACGTACTTCATACCAGAACTGGCTCATCTGGATCGATCCGTGCACCTCCTGATTTGTCCTGTGGTTTCTACGCTGGTAAGCTGAACCTTTTTTGTATGTTTTCTATGTGTTTGTATGTGTTTGTGTGCCATTGTTTTCAATGGGGTGCAAAGGTGTTTTTCAAAGGTTCGACAAACGTTCAACGAACACACCCGCCGATCGAAGAAACCGAACCGAACTCGAACACTAGGGGGGTGGCTTATCTCTACTCCCTACTGCACCTCTGGAGCTCAGCCACAGTGATCTTGGGGTTTCTCCCTCACCAAGCCTCTTCTCCCACAATTGCTCAGTTTGGCTTTACGGCCAGGTCTAGAAAGAGTTCTGGTGGTCCCAAACTTCTTCCATATAAGGATTATGGAGGCTACTGTGCTCTTAGGAACCTTGAGTACTGGAGAATTTCTTTTGTAACCTTGGCCAGATCTGTGCCGTGCCACAATTCTGTCTCTGAGCTCCTTGGGCAGTTCCTTTGACCTCATAATTCTCATTTGGTCTGACATGCACTATGAGCTGTGAAGTCTTATATATACATGTGTGTGCCTTTCCAAATCAAGTCCTATCAGTTTAACCCCTTCACCCCCGGCCACTAAAACACCCTAATGACCGGGCCATTTTTTGCAATTCTGACCAGTGTCACTTTGACAGGTTATAACTCTGGAACGCTTCAACGGATCCTGGTGATTCCGAGATTGTTTTTTCGTGACATATTGTACTTCATGTCAGTGGTAAATTTAAACCGATAATTTTTGCGTTTATTTGTGAAAATTTAGGAAATTTTGCAAAAATTTTGAAAATTTCGCAATTTTCAAACTTTGAAAATTTATGCCCATAAATCTGAGAGATATGTCACACAAAATAGTTACTAAATAACATTTCCCACTTGTGTACTTTACATCAGCGCAATTTTCAAAACAAAATTTTTTTCCGTTAGGAAGTTAGAAGGGGTCAAAGGTCATCAGCGATTTCTCATTTTTCCAACAAAATTTAGAAAATAATTTTTTTTAGGGACCACATCACATTTGAGGTGACTTTGAGAGGCCGAGGTGACAGAAAATACCCAAAAGTGACCCCATTCTAAAAACTGCACCCCTCACTCTGCTCAAAACCACATCCAAAAAGTTTATTAACCCTTTAGGTGCTTCACAGGAACCAAAGCAATGTGGAAGGAAAAAATGAAAATTTTACTTTTTAACACAAAAATGTTACTTTAGCCATAAAATTTTCATTTTCACAAGGGAGAAAAGAGAAAGTGCACCCTACAATTTATTGTGCATGTTCTCCTGAGTACGCTGATACCCCATATGTGGTAAAAATCAATTGTTTGGGCACACAGCAGGACTCGGAAGGCAAGGAGCGCCATTTGAATTTTTGAACGCAAAATTAGCTGCACTCATTAGCGGACGCCATGTCGGGTTTGAAGACCCCCTGAGGTGCCTAAACAATGGAGCTCCCCCACAAGTGACCCCATTTTGGAAACTAGAGCCCTCAAATATTTTTTCTAGATGTTTGGTGAGCACTTTGAACACCTGGGGGCTTCACAGAAGTTTATAACGTTGAGCCGTGATAAGAAATTTTTTTTTTTTTACCACAAAACGGTTGCTTCAACTAGGTAGCTTTTTTTTCCACAAGGCTATCAGGAAAAAATGCACCATAAAACGTATTGTGCATTTTCTCCTGAGTACGCAGATACCTCATATGTGGTGGAAATCAAATGTTTGGACACACGGCAGTGCTCGGAAGGCAAGGAGCGCCATTTGAATTTTTGAGTGCAAAATTAGCTGCACTCATTAGCGGACGCCATGTCGGGTTTGAAGACCCCCTGAGGTGCCTAAACAATGGAGCTCCCCCACAAGTGACCCCATTTTGGAAACTAGAGCCCTCAAATATTTTTTCTAGATGTTTGGTGAGCACTTTGAACACCTGGGGGCTTCACAGAAGTTTATAACGTTGAGCCGTGATAAGAAATTTTTTTTTTTTTACCACAAAACGGTTGCTTCAACTAGGTAGCTTTTTTTTCCACAAGGCTATCAGGAAAAAATGCACCATAAAACGTATTGTGCATTTTCTCCTGAGTACGCAGGTACCTCATATGTGGTGGAAATCAAATGTTTGGACACACGGCAGTGCTCGGAAGGCAAGGAGCGCCATTTGAAGTTTTGAGTGCAAAATTAGCTGCACTCATTAGCGGACGCCATGTCGGGTTTGAAGACCCCCTGAGGTGCCTAAACAATGGAGCTCCCCCACAAGTGACCCCATTTTGGAAACTAGAGCCCTCAAATATTTTTTCTAGATGTTTGGTGAGCACTTTGAACACCTGGGGGCTTCACAGAAGTTTATAACGTTGAGCCGTGAAAAGAAAAATTTTTTTTTTTACCACAAAACTGTTGCTTCAACTAGGTAGCTTTTTTTTCACATGGGTATCAGCAAAAAATGCAACATAAAATTTATAGTGCATTTTTTCCTGAGTACGCAGATACCTCATATGTGGTGGAAAGTAATTGTTTGGGCGCATGGCGGGGCTCAGAAGAGAAGGAGCGCAATTTGACAGCAAAATTGGTTGGAATCATTAGCGGACGCCATGTCACGTTTTGGATACCCCTATGGTGCCTAAACAGTGGAGCTCCCCCACATGTGACCCCATTTTGGAAACTAGACCCCTCAAGGAGTTTATCTAGATGTTTAGCGAGCCCCAAGGGGCACCACAGAAGTTGATAATGTTGAGCCATGAATACAATTTTTTTTTTCTCATTACAAAACTGTTACTTGAACCAGGTAGCTTTTTTTTCACAAGGGTATCAGGAAAAAATGCACCATAAAACGTATTGTGCAATTTCTCCTGAGTACGACGATACCTCATATGTGGTGGAAAGTAATTGTTTGGGCGCATGGCGGGGCTCAGAAGAGAAGGAGCGCCATTTGACAGCAAAATTGGTTGGAATCATTAGCGGACGCCATGTCACGTTTGGAGACCCCCTATGGTGCCTAAACAGTGGAGCTCCCCCACAAATTACCCCATTTCGGAACTAGACCCCTCAAGGAATTTATCTAGATGTTTGGTGAGCCCCTTGTACCCTCTGGGGCTCCACAGAAGTTGATAACGTTGAACCGTGAAAATTATTTTTTTTTTTTTAACCACAAAATTTTTGTATCAACCAGGTAGCTTTTTTTTTTACAACAGTTTCAGGAAAAACTGCGCCATAAAACGTATTGTGCAATTTCTCCTGAGTACGCAGATACCTCATATGTGGTGGAAAGTAATTGTTTGGGCGCACGGCGGGGCTCAGAAGAGAAGGAACGCCATTTAACTTTTCAAACACACAGACGCGGTACAATGATTGGCCGCTGCAGGATGCACGGTCGGATGAGATACAAAAAGCGTTGGGGATACGGAAAAAAAAAAAGGTCACGCCAAAAATTGAGCAGGGATGCAGATCCGTTATGTGCATCCCTGATCAGCGCTTGGCGGGACGCACGGACGGACGCGATACAAAAAGCGTCGCAAATACGGAAAAAGTCACGCCAAAAATTGAGCAGGGATGCCGATCCGTTATCTGCATCCCTGATCAGCGCTCGGCGGGACGCACGGACGGACGCGATACAAAAAGCGTCGTGAATACGGAAAAAAAGTCACGCCAAAAATTGAGCAGGGATGCCGATCCGTTATCTGCATCCCTGATCAGAGCTTGGCGGGACGCACGGACGGACGCGATACAAAAAGCGTCGCAAATACGGAAAAAAGTCACGCCAAAAATTGAGCAGGGATGCCGATCCGTTATCTGCATCCCTGATCAGCGCTCGGCGGGACGCACGGACGGACGCGATACAAAAAGCGTCGCAAATACGGAAAAAAGTCACGCCAAAAATTGAGCAGGGATGCCGATCCGTTATCGGCATCCCTGATCAGCGCTTGGCGGGACGCACGGACGGATGAGGTGTAAAAATGGACAGGATACAAGAAAAAAAAAAAAAAAAAGTTATACTCACAGTACCAGGAGGATCACTGACCAGAAGAGCTGCAGAGGAACAAGAAGGCAGTGAGATGGACAGCTTTACAGGAGCAGCAGGCAGGACGTTGAACAGATCAGCAGAAGGACCCAGCGATGGAGGCAGATGTGATCGGGCCAGTGAAGACCTCGGACGACCCGTGAAGGCAGGTAAGAGGACGTCGGGGGGGAGCAGAGGGGGATGGGGGGGGGATGGGGAGAGGGGGGGCAGATGGGGGGGGCAGAGGGAGAGCAGAGGGGGCGGAGAAGCAAAAGCAGAAGGAAGGAACCTTGGAAGCAGATGACAGAGGAGGCAGGCAGAGCGCGTGGGGAGCAGATCGGGATGCCGGGGGGCAGATCGGGGCGTAGGGGGGGCAGATCGGGGCGTAGGGGGGCAGATCGGGGGGGGCACGGGCAGGGGCCTTCACGGGAGCGCGCAGGGGCCTTCACGGGAGCGCGCAGGGGCCATCGCCGAAGCGCAATACTTACCATTGGAGCAGGCGCGGTGACAGCAGAGGCGGCGTCTGCGGCGGCAGCAGCGGTGGCGTGGTACCAAAAGTACCAGCCACACCACGCTGCAGACATGTTGGGGGAGGGTCCCCAGACCAGGACAGGCCTGGGGAGGGCGGCCACCTCCAGATCAGACCGCCCCACTGCACACTGATTGGAGCGATTGCGCGTCATAGCACGATCGCTCCAATCAGTGCTGCAGGGGCTGGGGGCGACATGTTTGAGGTCCACCTATGATATGCTGCAGCAGCTGCGGCATCTCATAGCTGGATCTCACAGGATCGCACTAATTCCGGCATTATTTTTGCCGAAATTAGTGCGAACGATGTGGTTGGCGGTTCAGATTTGAACAGCCAATCACATCGATCGCCTATGGGGGGTGGCGATGCCACCCCCCCTGGGGTCAAGCAAAGGTCCCCTGCTGTAAGAAACAGCAGGGGACATCATTTGAAAGCCGTTGCTATGGCCACGGCAATCAAATGAAGTTTAGGCAGTAAAATTACGTCCCTGGTCGTTAAGTCACGTTAAAATAGGACGTAATTTTACTGCCCGCGGTCGTGAAGGGGTTAATTAAACACAGCTGGACTCCAATGAAAGAGTAGAACCATATCAAGGAGGATCACAAGGAAATGGACAGCATGTGACTTAAATGAGTGTCTGAGCAAAGGGTCTGAATACTTATGACGATGTGATGTTTTTCTTGTTTAATAAATTTAAAAAAAAAATCTACATTTTTGTTTTTTTTCTGTCAAGATGGGGTGCAGCGTGTACACTTTTTTGAATTAACCAAATGGCTGCAATGAAACTAAGAGTGAAAAATTTAAAGGGATCTGAATAATTTTCATACCCACTGTAAATATATATGAAGAGAGATCGCTTATACATCTATTTTGCAGAATGAATGAATAATTTTAGAAACAAAATTATGTGGGGTTCCCCTCAATTTTCACAACGAGCAGGGGTACAACAGAATCTGTGGGCTGCAACCATCTGCTGTCAGCTGTTTTTGAAAATCAGGAGACCTCACACTGATTTTCTTAATTATTTGAACAAATAATTTCAAAAAAGGGTTTGGGTAGTTCCTTGAATCTCACACAGATGTTGAGGTCCACTTTCTGGTGGTCAAGGGACATATTGCTTCCCAAAAGGTAACACTGGCATCTTTGTATCTCCCAAATACGGGGCAGACAGGTGCTTCACACATACTTAGAGTTGTTGGATTCTCTAATGGAGGGCCTTTTGATCCTGGGTGGAGATTTCAATATGATTCTAGACCCCGCCTTAGATAACTCCAGAGGCGTCTCTTCCACACCACCTTCCGTTTAAAAGTGCGTGGCATCCTGCAACCGTAACCACCAATTGCTAGATACATGGTGACTAATGCACCCGTCAGATAGGGATTTCTCATACTATTCTGCTCCCCACGACACGTACACGAGGATCGATTACTTTTTTTAGTAAACACCAAGACGTTTCCCTTCTCCGTAGCGCTGATATTGATAACATAATTTCCGATCATGCGCTTGTCGATGTTTAGACCAAAGCAATGTCTTTGGCGATTGAATGTGTCGCTTTTAGATGACCCTGTCATAACAACAGAACTTCAAGAAACTTTAAATTGGTTCTTTGCCACCAATATGAAAGGAAACACAGATCCTTGATCGGTCTGGGAGGCACACAAATGTGTGATCAGGGGAATTTTTTATCAAACATGGGCACGGGTGAAGAGGGAACGTGGAGAGGAGATATCTAATTTACAAAATGAAATAAATCACTTGTAGAGCTCTCATAAAAATCCCCCGATGAGTCCCTGAGAAAAACCCTGTTGGCCAGACGAGAATCCCTACATTCTATGCTGACCCACAAAGCAAAGGCAATATTTATCAAGTGCCGTTGTTTCTATTCTGAACACGGCAATAAAAGTGGCAAAGCACTAGCAAGAGCACTGAGAGCCCAACGGTCCAATACGTACATGCCAACTATAGAGATCAGTCAGGGCAATATACTCAGACACTTTCGGGCATAACGGATGCCTTTAAACACTACTACGAGGCACTTTACTCAATAGTTAAGGGTACGGAGGAGACAGAATTTAAAGACCGAATTCAAAAATACATTAAGGAATTGGGCATGCCAGCATTGTCAGGTGATGAGGCAGATGCCATGCAACAGCCCTTCTCAGAATAGGAGCTCTCCATGGTAATTAAGAACACTAAACCTGGGAAGGCCCTGGGTCCCGATGGACTTACACTCCCCTATTACAGACTATCTCTGAAGTCCCTGTCTCCACACCTTATCAAGTGCCTGAACTCTATCCCTGGGAGTCGAGACTGCCAGTAGACTCTTTGAGAGCCCACATTTCGGTCATACATAAAATAGGTAAAGACCCTGCCCTCTGTTCCAATTATAGGCCGATATCACTTCTCAACGTAGATATCAAACTATTTGCGAAAATGATAGCATCTAGATTGGCTCCTTCTTTACCATGACTCATTCACCCTGATCAGGCAGGCTTCGTGGGTGGTAGAAAAGCTAGAGATAACACAACTCTAGGCTCTAAACCTTATTTAAAGAGCAATGCTGAAATCTCTACCCCTGATGCTGCTTGCTACTGCCACAGAGAAGGCGTTCGACAGGGTGAATTGGACATTTATGTCGAATTTTTGTCGAATCGGCCTCAGACCTAACATGCTCGCCTGGATCTCAGCTTTATATTCAAAACCGTCAGCCAAACTGAAAGTGAATGGATTCCTCTCCGCTGATTTTACGATATTTAACGGAACAAGGCAGGGGTGCCCACTCTGCCCCTTGATTTTTATACTATTGATAGAACCACTCCTCTGGAAGATCAGGAATAACACTAACATACAAGGCCCCATGATTAAAGGAGAACGATACAAAATTGCAGCTTATGCAGATTTATTGTTTTTTATCAGTAACCCCTTATCTACTCTACGAGCTCTCATGACTGAATTTGAATTGTACGGGAAGCTATCCAATTTTAAAATTAAACTAGCGAAGTCGGAGGTATTAAACATTAATTCAGCTCACACTGCCTTGGCACCATTGAAGAAGTCTTACAAATTTCACTGGACAAACTCTTCGATCAAGTACCTAGGCACTGTGCTCCCAAGGGACACCCACCAGACCTCCTCCCTAAATGTTGCTAAGATATTACAGGTAGTCCAAAATTATTGCTCAAGGTGGAGGAAGAACACTTTCACATGGTTTGGGAGGATTGCAATTTTTAAAATGAACATCCTTCCCAGGATATTATATATCCTTTAAGCACTCACAATTATGGTCCTTTCATCATTCTTTAAAAGCCTCACATCAATCCAAACTAAATTCATCTGGGGAGACAAACCACCACGAATTAGCAGAAAGATCCTGCACCGCTCCAAGCCGGGTGGAGGGACCGCACTTCCTAATTTCAAATCATATTACTTAGCTACTCATCTTTCCAGAATTCTGGACTGGTGTAGGAACGGTGAGATAAAGGCCTGGGTAGGAGTGGAACAGGATTTCACAGATGTACATTTACTGGGCATTCATGGGTGGGTTCCAGCAGAGTAAAATATCTGAGAGATCACCCCACAATCGGGGCTACTTTGGCATGTTGTGATAATTAATTCATCAGATCACATGTAATACTATTGTATGTACTGAGGATTTCAATTGCGTTAGGGCATTGACAACCAGAGACGAGTTCTTGGTGCAAAAGACGTTTTATAATATGTAACCGCAGTATGTGCACAGAACAGAATATACACAATAATATGTAACCGCAATATGTAAACAGGACAAAATATACACAGTAATATGTAACCGCAATATGTACACAGAACAGAATATACACAGTGGAACATAAACACAGTAAATACCTGCCAGGTTCAGAGCAAAGGGGAATTCCCGGGGCCGCGCACTGGACTCCCCCAGGGAGACCGCCAGAAGCGAACCCCTATATAGGGGCTGTCCGGCAATCACCCCAGAAGGCCCAAATGTACAGCAGCCGGGACACAAAAGGGCAACAGATATAGTCCAAAAAATGTCCGTACGTGATGTGAGTCCTAGGGTGGATATGAACGGAAGGGACCGGGCAGAAGTGCCGACCAGAGACGGCAGACAGAGTCCGAGCACAGTTGGATGAGAGGTGAAGTCCAGAGGTGGTGTTAGGTGTTTCAACCGGATCCAAACAGCAATCAGGAGATGAGAGCAGCAGGGCAGGAATACACAGGAAGCAGTATACTCAGGCAACTAGACTAAGCTTAGGGGCGGGCTTTTAAACAGATGAACAGGAAGTAGGGCAACAGAACAGAAAACTCCATGTTAACAAAGGGCAAGATCCTTCAAAAGAAAACTGGAAATCCCGGAACTCTGACAGTACTCCCCCCCCCAGAAACGGCCTCAGGACGGATCAGGGCCAGGCTTGTCCGGGTACCTCCGATGAAACTGAGCAACCTTCCGGGGCGCTAGGATGTTACCCACAGGTTCCCAGGAATCGTCCTCGGGGGAGTACCCCTGCCAACGTACCAGATACTGAAGCCGATGCCGATGGAGCCAAGAGTCAATAATGTCCTCAACCACGAACTGCTCCTGGCCATCAACCATCACCGGCGGAGGAGGAGGCACGATACGACCATGAAACATATTAGGGGAAACTGGTTTTAGCAGAGAAACGTGAAAGACCGGGTGTACCTTTCAATTGTGCGGCAACCTCAGCCAACAGGCCACAGAGCTCACTATCCCGGTGATCTTAAACGGACCAATGAATTTCTGCCCCAGCTTCTGCGAAGGAACACTTAATTTCAGATTTTTGGTGGATAACCACACCGAGTCCCCTACCTTATACATGGGTGCCTGTTTCCGGTGAGTGTCTGCCGACTTCTTGTAACGCTCCTGAGCCGAAGCCAAAGAGTCCTTTAAAACCTCCAGATTCCGTCGTAGCTCCGTCAATCTGTCCTCCACCGCTGGCACAGAAACCGCCACCGGTGACCTAGGCAAAATATTCGGATGGTAACCCAAGTTAGCGAAAAAGGGCGTTACCTTAGTGGAGCTGCTCTGAGTGTTGTTATACGAGAACTCCGCCAAAGGAAGCAGCTGCAACCAATCGTCCTGCAGATGGCTGACATAACATCGTAGGTACTGCTCCAGGGTTTGATTAGTCCGTTCGGTTTGCCCATTTGTCTGGGGATGGTATGCAGAAGACAAACAGACATCAATATGGAGTGCCGAACAAAACCCTTTCCAGAACTTAGACGTGAACTGCACGCCCCGGTCAGAGATGATTTCATCCGGTACCCCATGCAATCGAAATATATTCTGGATAACCAAATCCACTGTCTCTGCGGCTGAGGGAAGACCGGTACATGGAATAAAGTGAGCAGCCTTTGTCAACCGATCCACCACCACCAAAATGGTATTGTTACCGCCTGAGATGGGCAACTCCACAATAAAATCCATTGAGATGGATCCCCAAGGGTGAGATGGTACGGGTAACGGTTGAAGGAGTCCCGTAGGAGCCACACGAGGGACCTTGCACCGGGCACAAACCACACATGAGTGGACATATTCTTTCACATCCTTTAAACAGGTAGGCCACCAGAAAAAACGACTCAGAAATTCCTGCGTCTTCTGTACCCCCTTATGACCTGCCAACACGGAGTCATGGACCAACTTGAGAACCCGAAGTCTTACAGCCTCCGGGACATACAGTTAGGTTCAGAAATATTTGGACAGTGACACAAGTTTTGTTATTTTAGCTGTTTACAAAAACATGTTCAGAAATACAATTATATATATAATATGGGCTGAAAGTGCACACTCCCAGCTGCAATATGAGAGTTTTCACATCCAAATCGGAGAAAGGGTTTAGGAATCATAGCTCTGTAATGCATAGCCTCCTCTTTTTCAAGGGACCAAAAGTAATTGGACAAGGGACTCTAAGGGTTGCAATTAACTCTGAAGGCGTCTCCCTCGTTAACCTGTAATCAATGAAGTAGTTAAAAGGTCTGGGGTTGATTACAGGTGTGTGGTTTTGCATTTGGAAGCTGTTGCTGTGACCAGACAACATGCGGTCTAAGGAACTCTCAATTGAGGTGAAGCAGAACATCCTGAGACTGAAAAAACAGAAAACATCCATCAGAGAGATAGCAGACATGCTTGGAGTAGCAAAATCAACAGTCGGGTACATTCTGAGAAAAAAGGAATTGACTGGTGAGCTTGGGAACTCAAAAAGGCCTGGGCGTCCACGGATGACAACAGTGGTGGATGTTCGCCGCATACTTTCTTTGGTGAAGAAGAACCCGTTCACAACATCAACTGAAGTCCAGAACATTCTCAGTGAAGTAGGTGTATCTGTCTCTAAGTAAACAGTAAAGAGAAGACGCCATGAAAGTAAATACAAAGGGTTCACATCTAGATGCAAACCATTCATCAATTCCAAAAATAGACAGGCCAGAGTTAAATTTGCTGAAAAACACCTCATGAAGCCAGCTCAGTTCTGGAAAAGTATTCTATGGACAGATGAGACCAAGATCAACATGTACCAGAATGATGGGAAGAAAAAAGTTTGGAGAAGATAGGGAACGGCACATGATCCAAGGCACACCACATCCTCTGTAAAACATGGTGGAGGCAACGTGATGGCATGGGCATGCATGGCTTTCAATGGCACTGGGTCACTTGTGTTTATTGATGACATAACAGCAGACAAGAGTAGCCGGATGAATTCTGAAGTGTACCGGGATATACTTTCAGCCCAGATTCAGCCAAATGCCGCAAAGTTGATCGGACGGCGCTTCATAGTACAGATGGACAATGACCCCAAGCATACAGCCAAAGCTACCCAGGAGTTCATGAGTGCAAAAAAGTGGAACATTCTGCAATGGCCAAGTCAATCACCAGATCTTAACCCAATTGAGCATGCATTTCACTTGCTCAAATCCAGACTTAAGACGAAAAGACCCACAAACAAGCAAGACCTGAAGGCTGCGGCTGTAAAGGCCTGGCAAAGCATTAAGAAGGAGGAAACCCAGCGTTTGGTGATGTCCATGGGTTCCAGACTTAAGGCAGTGATTGCCTCCAAAGGATTCGCAACAAAATATTGAAAATAAAAATATTTTGTTTGGGTTTGGTTTATTTGTCCAATTACTTTTGACCTCCTAAAATGTGGAGTGTTTGTAAAGAAATGTGTACAATTCCTACAATTTCTATCAGATATTTTTGTTCAAACCTTCAAATTAAACGTTACAATCTGCACTTGAATTCTGTTGTAGAGGTTTCATTTCAAATCCAATGTGGTGCCATGCAGAGCCCAACTCGCGAAAATTGTGTCACTATCCAAATATTTCTGGACCTAACTGTAAATACGTCGCTCTCTCAACCACACACCATTCCGAAGGACAAGAGTCACATCATTCGGGGGAGCAGCAAGAAATACGTCACCATCATAGGCCAGCTTGATGTCCTTCCACAAGTCCTGGTCCCGGATTACTCCAACAAAATTGGCATCTGATAAAACGGTCTGAGACGGGGTTCCAGGCACGGAGTCCATGGCGTGGATTTGGGACAAGGCATCGGCTTTCCCATTACGTGACCCTGGACGGTATGTAACGATAACATTAAGCTGGTTAAGGAACAGGCTCCAATGGGCTTGCCGTGGAGACAGGCACCTGGCAGATTTAAGGAATTCTAGGTTATGATGGTCTGTGAGAACTATCACTTGTTGCACTGCTCCCTGTAAGTGGTGTCTCCATTCCTTAAAAGCAGAAATAATCGCCAGCAATTGCTTGTCCGCAATGTCATAGTTCTTTTCTGCAGGGGACAACCGGTGAGAAAAGAAAGCACACGGGTGCAAGAGACTCTTGTCCCCAGTCCTTTGTGAAAGGATAGCCCCTAATGCATAATCGGAAGCATCGACTTCCACAATAAAAGGGAGTGCGGGATTCGGGTGTATTAGTATTGGTGCTGAGGTAAAACAAACCTTGAGACGATTGAAAGCTTCCTGGGCCTGGGCGGACCACACAAACTTCTGACCTTTTTTGGTTAACAGAGTGATAGGACGGACGATCTCTGAAAAATTATGGATAAAGCGTCTGAAAAGTTAGCAAAACCGACAAAGCGTTGTACCTCCTTGATGTTTCCCGGTTCCGGCCAGTCTAGAATTGCCCGTATCTTGCCAGACTCCATGTTCAGTTCCTGAGGAGAGATGACATATCCTAAAAATTGTATCTTTGAGCAATGGAATTCGCACTTCTCCAGTTTAATATACAGGTGGTTATCCCTCAGACGGGTAAGTACTGTCTTGACGTGCTCCTGGTGTTCCTGTTGGGAATCAGAAAAGATCAAGATATCATCCAGGTAAATCACCATGAACTGGTCCATTATATCCCTAAAAATATCGTTGACTAGGTGTTGGAAAGCCGCTGGGGCGTTACAAAGTCCAAAAGGCATCACTAGATACTCATAATGTCCATACCGACATCTGAACACTGTTTTCCACTCGTCCCCGGGACGTATGCGGAGTAGATTATATGCCCCACGGAGATCCAATTTAGTAAATATTTTGGCCTGTTGTACCCTCTCCAATAGTTCGGGAATCATTGGTAACGGATACCGGTTCCGGATGGTTATCTTATTTAGTTCCCGGTAGTCGATACAAGGTCTCAGAGTCCCCTCTTTCTTTTTCACGAAAAAGATGGGTGCCCCTGCTGGTGAGGTAGAAGGTCGAATAAATCCCTTGGCTAGGTTTTCATCGATGTAATCTTTTAGTGCTTGTAACTCAGGTGCCGCCAATGGGTAGACATGACCAAACGGGATCTCTGCCCCTGGGAGTAAGTCTATGGGACAATCATACGGTCTGTGCGGGGGAAGCCGATCTGCTTTTCTTTTGTCGCATATATCAGCGCAGTCATTATAAACCGGGGGTAGAACAGGTACCTGTACAGTGCCCTCCGCATTCGGTGTTACTGGAACCGGTACAGTTGGACTAATGGTCGGACCACTCTGGGGTGGGAAGGATATTTCTTTAGTCTCCCAATCGATGACTGGATTTGTAGACCGCAGCCAAGGAATTCCTAAAATTATCGGAAAATGGGGAGAAGAAATCAACATGAAAACAAGGGTCTCCTGCTGACCTGGTTTCATCACACATTCAAGGGGTACTGTCTCCCGATCAACTGGTCCGGAAACTAATGGAGAACCGTCTACCGTCTCCATGGTAACTGGTGAGGATCTTTGTTGAGTCTGGATACCGTGTTTCCTGGGAAAAGAAGAGTCCATGAAATTTCCCCCTGCCCCAGAGTCTATCATAGCAGATGTAGGAATTAACTGTCCCTCCCACCGTATCTGAATGGGAAGCGAGCAATGGGTGTATTTTCCTTCTGGGTCCTTAGGTGAAGTTGACATCAATGTCGAGGGAAATACCGCATCCAGGTGTAAACTTGCCTCAGAGATATCGGACTCTGCGTCCGTGTTGTCACACTCTGCTATTGCTGCCAGTACCTTATTCGGGCGATTTGGACGTTTTGGGCAGTCAATCAGAAAATGGTCCGATTGACCACAATAGAAACACAAACGCTCACGGAGCCGGTGTTCATGATGTTCGTTGGTCTCTCGCTTTTGTAGAGAGTCCACTTGCATAGGAACATCCTCGGCCTCCCGTGGCGTCTTGTGAGCGGGCTCTCTATAAGGAAACGAAAAGTTGGTTACCCGGTTTACAGCTGCCCATTTTTCCTGTCGGCGTTCCGTCAAGCGGGTATCGATACGCACACAGTGTTGGAGAAACAGTTCAAAATCCCGTGGAGATTCGGCACGAGCTAACTCGTCCTTGATGGTACCGGACAAACCCTTTCTGAACACTGATAATAGCGCATTATTTCCCCAGTGGGTGTCTACCACTAACCTTTTGAACTCAGTGGCGTATTCGACGACAGACCGCTTTCCCTGACGTAAGGAAAGTGGAGCCGATTCAGCGGTAGCACGGCGATTAGGATCATCAAACATTTGCGCCATTGCTGTTAAAAGTCATCCAGGTTATTTAAACGGATATCACGATTCTCTATCATAGGATTAGCCCAAGCCAGTGCTCGTGAGGTTAACAACATGATTATACATAACACTTTTGACCGGTCAGACCGGTAATAATCAGCATGTACATCAAAAAACAGTATACACTGGTTAACAAACCCACGGAACTGACTTCGATCACCACTGAAACGAAATGGGGATAGGCATACCGGCAGCTGATACGGACGTAGTGGGGGTGGCTTCCTGAGCCTCCACTCTGGTTTGCAAATCCTGAATAGCTGGACCCAGTACCTGGTGATCATGGCCCAGCTGTACCTCCACATCTCTAAGCTTAGTTTGCACCGCCTCCATCTCCTGCTGCAAGGAGTTAATCATGGAGAAAAGCTGATCTACTCGTGTCTCAGTCATTGCCCCAGCGAAATCCTCTTATTGGCCTGAGTATAATGTAATACTATTGTATGTACTGAGGATTTCGATTGCATTAGGGCAATGACAACCAGAGACGAGTTCTTGGTGCAAAAGACGTTTTATGATATGTAACCGCAGTATGTGCACAGAACAGAATATACACAATAATATGTAACCGCAATATGTAAACAGAACAAAATATACAGAATAATATGTAACCGCAATATGTAAACAGAACAGAATATACACAGTGGCACATAAACACAGTAAATACCTGCCGGGTTCAGACCAAAGGGGAATTCCCGGGGCCGCGCACTGGACTCCCCCAGGGAGACCGCCAGAAGCAAACCCCTATACAGGGGCTGTCCGGCAATCACCCCAGAAGGCCCAAATGTACAGCAGCCGGGACACAAAAGGGCAACAGATATAATCCAAAAAATGTCCGTACGTGATGTGAGTCCTAGGGTGGATATGAATGGAAGGGACCAGGCAGAAGTGCCGACCAGAGACGGCAGACAGAGTCCGAGCACAGTTGGATGAGAGGTGAAGTCCAGAGGTGGTGTTAGGTGTTTCAACCGGATCCAAACAGCAATCAGGAGATGAGAGCAGCAGGGCAGGAGTACACAGGAAGCAGTATACTCAGGCAACTAGACTAAGCTTAGGGGCGGGCTTTTAAACAGATGAACAGGAAGTAGGGCAACAGAACAGAAAACTCCATGTTAACAAAGGGCAAGATCCTTCAAAAGAAAACTGGAAATCCCGGAACTCTGACATCACACATACTCCCCCAATCGTCCTCATTGTTTCTGATTCTGGGAAATCCGCTTTTTCCACTGGGGGTGGAAGATTGGATTTTCCAGTCAATTATGAGAGAGGGCTATTACAGAGTGCCACACTTCGGTAGTGGAAACGCCTGGCCTACAAAGGAGCAACTATGAGTTCCCAAACTCCCCGTGCCCTCGATGTATATAGAGCCAAACAATTGACATATTTCTTGAAATCCCTTTCCTTCTAGATCCCATTTTTCTGACTCTATGACACCTTTTGAGAAGGAATGTATTATCATGGGTCCCATTAGACATACCCTTTCTATGGCTTATAAGCTTATTAACACACCCACTGGGAACACTAAAACCAAATTTCAATCACAATGGGAGGACGATCTTCAAATCCAGTTTTCTGAGGCCCTATGGGAAAAGATATGTTCTCTGACCCATCGATCCTCTATCTCTTCCTGTGATCAGGAAGCGAGTTTTAAGTTGCTCACCAGATGGCACAGAGTTCCTACTAGACTGCGCTCAATCTTCCCAGAAGTGAGCCCACTCTGTTGGAGATGTGATGAGGAGGAGGGTAGTCTGATGCATATTTTCTGGTCATGTAGGCGCGTTGCCCCGTTTTGGGAGAATGTACAAACAGTTATACATAAAGTTACTAGCTTGACCACCGCTCTGGATCCGACCCTTGTCCTTTTACATCATTGTGACATCTCAACGAAAAAGTACAAGAATTCCTTACTACGACACTTAATCACGGCACCCAAAGATTGCATACCTCACTTGTGGAAAAAAAAATAACACTCCTACGATGGCTATGTGGTTCACCAGGATAAATGAGACGATAATGCCCGAAGACCTCACTTCCATAATTCA
Source organism: Anomaloglossus baeobatrachus (assembly GCF_048569485.1). Classification (NCBI taxonomy): domain Eukaryota; kingdom Metazoa; phylum Chordata; class Amphibia; order Anura; family Aromobatidae; genus Anomaloglossus; species Anomaloglossus baeobatrachus. The sequence goes on from NC_134357.1 coordinate 318,118,398, forward strand.
CAACTCTCAAGACCAGTTCGTTAGAACTTGGTGTAACTGGACAGAGTTTAAGGGATCTGATGATTACATTTCACTGCTGCAGACAGGTTGAATTTGCACTATGTCAGCATCTAAAACATAAAAGAGAAACTGTTTAAAGTAATAAAGATAAAATACACACTCATTCACCAATTTATCTCCTTGCAAAAATCCTAATCCAAAGTCCGGAGTAATCCAAAAGGGGGTTTTATGACGTTCCAAGACTCCCTGTTCCAGCCCATGAAGAACAAATTGTTTCTCATTGACTGGGAGAACAGTCACTGCAGGCTCACACACTGTGTTATGTGAGAATCACTGTAGTGAACTGAGATGATTTCATGTGGTCAGCTCTGGTCACTGCAGCGGTTCACATAGAAGTGTGTGATGCCACCATGGGCAGCATTAGTTCACCTCAGGTCAGTGCCCGTGGCCCTCGTGCCAAGTATTTCGAGAGCCTGTGGCAATGAACTTCAGCAAACTCATAAGTTTAACTCAGTTCACTGCCCGTGGTTCTCATGCCAAGTATCGCGAGAGGGCTCTTGCACTACTTGGTGTGGGAGCTGTGGGCCCTGACCTGTGATTAACTCTTACTTTCATTGCTCATCCCTGCTCACAGTGGCTCACACACTACTGTGTGACCCACTGCAGTGACTTGGGCTGACCTCATGAGGTCATCTTAGTTCACTGCAGTGGTTCTCACAGCAGTATGCGAGCCTCCAGTGACTGCTCTCCTTGCCAATGAGGAACAATCTGTTCTCGATTGGCTGGGACAGAGAGTCTTGGAACATTGTGGGATAATTTTTGGATTACGTCACACCTTGGATCCGGGTTTTTGCAGAAAAATAAATTGGTGAATGAGGGTGTCTTTTGACTTTATTTATTTAATCATTTTCTCTTTTTAGGTCTTTCAGATTCACTTTTGGGGAATGTTGTGGGACATCGCTATGGAATGTTGCAGACTTTTTTAAAAAAAATTTTTTAATACATTGGTGAGCAATATTTTTTTTTTCTATTTCTACTGAAATAGTAATGGGGTTGTCTGCTAGACACCCACCCATTACAAATATCAGGGCTTTAAGCCAGCTGGCAATTCACAGTTGGCATCAACCTCATTTATTTCCCAGTTTGCCATCGCACCAGTGCAACGGGGAAAGCTGAGTAGTATGCAAGATTTGGCACATCTAATAGACACGCCACTTCTGGTGCAACTGTGAGCTGAAATTTTTACACTGGGAAGGGCTCAGTAACCATGGCCCTTCCCACCCTAAAAATATCAGCCCCCAATTGTTAGCTATCCTTTGGCTGGTTTAGAAAAATTGGGAGCTTTAAGTATTTGTTCCAATAATTTAAAAAAAAAGAAAAAATCAGCGTGAGATCAGATCGTCTCTGTTTTTCAAAACCAGTCAAGGGACAGCTGAGGGTTGCAGGCCACAGCTGCTGGTGTACTTGTGCTGGTTATGAAAATTAGGGAGAACCCATGCTGATTCGGCTAAATAGCTGTACAAGCTTTCTATCTGTCTCTCTCTATACATCTATCTATTATTCATCTATACATTCTATCTATCTGCTGTATTTTTCAGACTATAAGACGCACTTTTTTTCCCCCAAATGTTGGGGGAAAGTGGGGGGTGCGTCTTATAGTCTAAATGTAGGGCTGCGGGGAATGAGGGTGCTGCGGTGGAGCAGGTCATCGGCGGCACGAGCAGGCTGTAGCAGCGCCTGCTGTGACCACGTTGGCCTGCTCATTTCATATGCATGCCCATCCTCCTGCCCAACATCTCTCAGCGCGGAAGCCGGCGCTGACAGGTGGGCGGGGTGATGGGCAGGGGGAGCACGCATAGTAAACAGCTGGCCCACATGATCACCCCTGGCAACTACAGCCTGGAGTGATAATGTGCTGCTGTATTCACTATCCCTCATGTATCATCATCAGCGCGGGGGGGCAGTGAATAAGTACAGTATACTCACCGTTCCCCTGCAGCATTGCGATGTCCTCCTGTCTGCTGGCCAGCTGATCTGTGTAAAGAGCGTTGAGCACAGCGATGACATCATCGCTGTCCACACCACTAGTCTCCACACACAGCAGCGGCTGGCAGACAGGAGGACGAGCGATGCTGCAGGGGAACGGTTCCACACAGGTCAGCGGGGCTGCTGCTGACACAAAGAGGAAGATGATCGATGCTGCAGGGAGTGAGGAAAGGTGAGTATAAATATTTATTTTTTTTCTGTGCCATAGGATACAGGCCATATACCAGGATGGGGTATATAGCAGGATGAGGGCATATACCAGGATGGGGATATATTATGAGCAAGATGGGGGTATATAGCAGGATGGGGGTATATTATGAGCAGAATGTGGGTATATAGCAGGATGGAAGTATATTATGAGCAGGATGGGGGTATATAGCAGGATGAGGGTATATATGAGGATGGGGGTATATAGCAGGATGGGGTATATAGCAGGATGAGGGCATATACCAGGATGGGGATATATTATGAGCAGGATGGGGGTATATAGCAGGATGGAAGTATATTATGAGCAGGATGGGGGTATATAGCAGGATGAGGGTATATATGAGGATGGGGGTATATAGCAGGATGGGGGTATATAGCAGGATGAGGGTATATAGCAGGATGGGGGTATATAGCAGGATAGGAGTATTTATCAGGATGAGGGTATATATCAGGATGGAGGTATATAACTATATAGCAGGATGGGGGGTATATAGCAGGATGGGGGTATATAGCAGGATGGGGGTATACACCAGGATGGGGGTATTTATCAGGATGGGGGTATTTATCAGGATGGGGGCTAGACCAGGATGAGGGACATATATACAAGAATGGGGATCATATACAAGGCAGGAGGATCATTACTAGGATAGGGTACCTTAGTAGAGAATTTGGGGACATTACCCCCATAACAGTGTCAGCAGCAGATCCTCGCCCCATAACAGTGTCATGACCATATTTTTTGCTTAAAGTTTCATTTTCCTATTTTCCTGCTCTAACACCAGGGTGCGTCTTATGGTCCGGTGCGTCTTATAGTCCGAAAAATACGGTATTATAGCTATATTTCAATTCTGTATATTTAGCATCTATTTATCTATCTATTTATCCCTCTATCTATCTATCTATCTATCTATCTATCTATCTATCTAACATCTCTCTATCATTTTGCAACCTTTTCACAGGTTTTACAGATAAGAAACTATTTGTTACAGTAAAATCCATTTTTGTCAGGTACATGTCACACGGATGTCACAAGGATGCCATCTGTATGATGTCGGTATTTGACCAGTGCTGTCAGAAGAAAACTGACTTGTCTCCGTGTGACTCACCCAGACAAGCAGGTGTTTCACATAAACACACAGTCTGGGTGAAAACACTGAGATGTAAAGATTAGAGATGAGCGAACCGGTCGCGGTTCGCCGAAACGAGGTCTGGTTCGAGTTCGGTTCGGCGAACTGGTTTGGCGAACCACTGGAACCCATAGGAAACAATGGGAGGCAATCACAAACACATAAAAACACCTAGAAAACACCCTCAAAGGTGTCCAAAAGGTGACAAACAACTCACAACACAAACACATGGGAAAGGGACAAGGACAAATACTCATGCGAAAACAAAAGAGCTGGACGAGGAAAAAGAGGAGGAGACACAGATATAGGCATGGCACGCCCTTCTAAAATCATGTAAAACACCGAAAGGTGACTCCAAGCGGAATCTCCCTTTTTTTACCAAAAATTGGGCCACACAGACACCCACCCCTTCAGTGGCAGCACTTGTGCCCTAGTTGTACACTTCACAGGTAGATTTGCATCAAGCACATTCAAAAATACGCCATCCTTAACTGTCCCCAGGATGACACCGGGGTAGGTAGCAAAGTCTTTGCTGATCCCAGCTCTGTTCATCTTGGATCATTTTTAAAAACACTGCAAGCAAGGGTTACTCCAAGCGGAGCCTCCCTTTTTTTTTCAAAAATTGGGCCACACAGACACCCCTTCAGTGGCAGCACTTGTGCCCCAGTTGTACACTTCACAGGTAGATTTGCCACAAGCACATTCAAAAATACGCCATCCTCAACCGTCCCCAGGATGACACCGGGGTAGGTAGCAAAATCTTTGCTGATCCCAGATCTGTTCATCTTGGATCATTTTTAGAAACACTGCAAGCAAGGGTTACTCCAAGCGGAGTCTACCTTTTTTCCAAAAATTGGGCCACACTGACACCCCTTCAGTGGCAGCACTTGTGCCCCAGTTGTACACTTCACAGGTAGATTTTCATCAAGCACATTCAAAAATACGCCATCCAAAACCATCCCCAGGATGACACCGGGGTAGGTAGCAAAGTCTTTGCTGAACCATGACTTGTTCATCTTGGCTCCTTTTAAAAAACACAGCAAGGGTAACTCCAAATGGAGTCTCCCTTTTTTCAAAAAATTGGGCCACACAGACACCCACCCCTTCAGTGGCAGCACTTGTGCCCCAGTTGTACACTTCACAGGTAGATTTGCATCAAGGACATTCAAAAATACTCCATCCTTAACCGTCCCCAGGATGACACCGGGGTAGGTAGCAAAGTCTTTCCTGATCCCAGCTCTGTTCATCTTGGATCATTTTTAAAAACACTGCAAGCAAAGGTTACTCCAAGCGGAGTCTCCCTTTTTTCCAAAAATTGGGCCACACAGACACTCACCCCTTCAGTGGTAGCACTTGTGCCCCAGTTGTACACTTCACAGCTAGATTTGCATCAAGCACATTCCAAATCCACAAGCATTTTCTCTCCCCAGGATGACACAGGGGTAGTAAATTCCTTGTGGATCCATGACTTGTTCATTTTGATGAACGTTAGCCTGTCCACATTGTTACTGGACAGACGCATGCGCTTATCTGTCAGCACACACCCAGCAGCACTGAAGACACGTTCAGAGACAACGCTGGCAGCTGGACACGACAAGATCTCCAAGGCGTAACTGGAGAGCTCTGGCCATTTTTCAAGATTTGAAGCCCAAAATGAGCAAGGCTGCATTTGCAAAGTCATGGCATTGATGTTCATTTGGAGATACTCCTGTATCATCCTCTCCAGCCGTTGACTATGTGTCAGACTTGTTGTCTCTGGTGGCCTTGCAAAAGAGGGTCTAAAAAAATTATGAAAAGATTCAATAAAATTGCTGGTACCAGCACCAGATACGGTGCTGCTGGTACGGGTAGACTGTTGAAGATGACGAGACCGTCCCATGTTTGTCAAGTTACAACTGGGAGATTCACTCCGTGCACCACGGTTGTTTGGCGGAAAAGCCGAGTTAAGATTAGAGTTGAGCGCGGTTCGCGGTTCTCCAGTTCGCGGTTCAAGTGATTTTGGGGGCTGTTCTAGATCGAACTAAAACTCGAGCTTTTTGCTAAAGTTCGATAGTTCTAGTTACGTTCGAGAACGGTTCTAGCAGCAAAAAGCAGGGCTTTTTACAGCTACAGTGTGCAGGAGCCATCGCTGGCAGCCTGCCAGAAGCTGGTAACCAAGATAAACATCGGGTATCCAAGCAAAGCGCTTTGGTTAGTAACCCGATGTTTATCCTATAATAATATCCTACAGTTACGTGCAGGAAGCCCACACTTCCCCGCTCAGCTCACTCCGCCCCCTCCTGCACGCGGCATGTACACACACACACACACACACACTCACACTCACCTGTCCCCAGCCATGCAGTCCACGACACTGACGTCCTCAGCGCCACATGACCCCGCTAGGCTCCACCCACTTCGCACTCCGCCGCCAGCACACATGGCTCAGCCCACCTGTCACTCTGCACACATGGTCCCGCTAGGCTCTGCCCACCTGTCACTCTGCACGCACGGTCCCGCTAGGAGGCTCCACCCGCCTGTCACTCTGCACGCACGGTCCCGCTAGGCTCCGCCCACCTGTCACTCTGCACGCATGGTCCCGCTAGGCTCCGCCCGCCTGGCACTCTGCACGCACGGTCCCGCTATTCTCCGCCCATCTGGCACTCGGCACGCACGGTCCCGCTAGGCTCCGCCCACCTGTCACTCTGCACGCACGGTCCCGCTAGGCTCCGCCCACCTGGCACTCTGCACGCACAGTCCCGCTAGGCTCCGCCCACCTGGCACTCTGCACACACGGTCCTGCTAGGCTCCGCCCACCTGGCACTCTGCACGCACGGTCCCGCAAGGCTCCGCCTACCTGGCACTCTGCACGCACGTTCCCGCTAGGCTCCGCCCACCTGGCACTCTGCACACACGGTACCGCTAGGCTCCGCCCACCTGGCACTCTGCACGCACGGTCCCGCTAGGCTCCGCCCGCCTGTCACTCTGCACGCACGGTCCCGTTAGGCTCCGCCCACCTGGCACTCTGCACGCACGGTCCCGCTAGGCTCCGCCCACCTGGCACTCTGCATGCACGGTACCGCTAGGCTCCGCCCGCCTGTCACTCTGCACGCACGGTCCCGCTATTCTCCGCCCACCTGGCACTCTGCACGCACGGTCCCGCTAGGCTCCGCCCACCTAGCACTCTGCAAGCACGGTCCCACTAGGCTCCGCCCACCTGGCACTCTGCACGCACGGTCCCGCTAGGCTCCGCCCACCTGGCACTCTGCACACATGGTCCTGCTCAGCTTACCTGCGGTGATGAAGTCCCGACCTCAGCGCTGTCACTGTCCTCCATGGCCGCCGCTTGTCACATCACCTTCTCTCGCTTCCGACCCGAGACTGACTGGCGGTGACGTCACGGGCCGCTCGCGATACTTGGCTGTGAAGGCGGCGGTCATTGACCTCAGTGACAGGTGCTGTCAGCAGTGCAGGAGATCAGCGCAGGTAATGTACCTCACTGACAGCAGCACTTGTCATCCCCTGCAGTGACCTGGGCTGACCAATTGATGTTAGCTCAGGTCACTGCACTGCTCTCCCAGCCAATGGGGAACATCCTGCTCTTCATTGACTGGGACAGTGTGGATCGTCATGGCAACCCCTTGGATTACACCAGACCTGGATTTGTTTTTCTTTCTAATAAATTGGTTAAAGAGGGAATGTTTTGGGGAGTGTTTTTTCAAATAAAAATGTGTTTGTCGTCTATTTTTTTTTATTACTGACTAGGTTGGTGATGTCGGGTATCTGATAGACGCCTGACCTCACCAACCCCAGGGCTTGGTGCCAGGTGACATTACACATCTGGTATTAACCCCATATATTACGCCGTTTGCCACCGCACCAGGGCGCGGGATGAGCTGGGGCGAAGCACCAGGATTGGCACATCTAATGGATGCGCCACTTCTGGGGCGGCTGCGGCCTGCTGTTTTTAGGCTGGGGAGAGTCCAATAACCATGGATCTCCCTTGTCTGAGAATATCAGACCCCAGCTGTCTGCTTTACCTTGGCTGGTGATCCAATTTTGGGGGGACCCCTACGTGTTTGTTTTTTTTTAATTATTTATTTAATTTAAAATAACAGCGTGGGGTGCCCTCAGTTTTGGATTACCAGCCAAGGAGAGGCTGCCAGCTGTGGTCTGCAGGCTGCAGACGTCTGCTTTACCCTAGCTGGCTACAAAAATAGGGGGAACCCTACGTCATTTTTTTTTAAATTTTTTTGGCTAAATACAAAGCTAAGCACCCCTTAGTGCCACATGAAAGGCACCAAAGGGTGCAAAATTACAAAATGCAGGAGAGTGGAACATTATGTGTCTTTCTGCCATTATAATGACAGAAAAGACTGATATGAAGTGCACAAGCACAAGAAAATCACCAGAGCGCTCTACGCTGTGAAAAGCAGTAGAAAATGGCACTGGAGTGAACATGTGACCGCCTCATGTAGGATGAAGCTATGGATCCTGGGTAAATTTATGTATTTTCCCTCCTTCAGTTTTTTTGCAGTACACAAAAAAAACGAAAGGCACACGGATGACAAACGGATGAGATACGGACCGTCTACGGAACGGAAACGGATGCCACATGGATGCACCCGTGAAAAAAACCGGACTGTTTTTTGCAGACCGCAAAAATGGATCGGTCGTGTTAATGTAGCCTTATTCTGATCTGCTGTTTATAAACAGCAGGCAGAAATAAGTGAATAACGCACCCCAGCGTCAGAAAATCTCCGGGGTTTCAGGGCTAGCTGAGACCCTGGAGATCATGATTCAGGACAGTTTTTCCGGTTCCCGCTCACGTGATCACAGGTATACACCGTACACCGATGATCACGTTACAGTAAATGACAGCGCCGGTAAAAAATTATTTATCTCCCATCTGGCATGAACAAACATGATAAATCTCCTCCCCGGTCCCCCGGTGTCGCCAAAGTGCCCCCCTGATGCCCTCCCAGAAATCCAAGATGGCCACGCTCACAGCAGCGCGCCGGCCGCATTCACCCTACTCCTCTGATTTCTGTCGCATGTGCCATGACACATGCGACAGAAAACTCCTCCCCAGGCCCTGCCAGGTCACCCCCTATAACCTCACCGGTGTTCCCCGGTGTCCCACGGTACCTGTGCAGCGTTGATCCCCCCACGGCCCTCTCCTTCACAATAGACGCTGCCGCATGCACAGAGCGGCTGTCAGCTCAGCTTCCTGTGTTCAGACACAGTGAGTGGTGGTTATGCATCTGTAAGCTAAATGGGCGGCACGGTGGCTCAGTGGTTAGCACTGCAGTCTTGCAGCGCTGAGGTCCTGGGTTCAATTCTCACCAAGGACACCATCTGCAAGGAGTTTGTGTGGGTTTCCTCCGAGTACTCCGGTTTCCTCCCACACTCCAAAGACATACAGTGATATAGAATTAATAACGCTATATAAATTAAGAAATTATTATTATTACTGCAACGCCCTGCTCATGAGGTAAGGAACATAATTGATCAGGAGAGCTATATACTACATTTCCAAATGGAGGGATTTGCTTTTATAGTTTCCCTGCTGAACGACTACCAAACATGAGAGTCCATTATACGCCACAAGAAAACACATCTAAATAGCGAGCTCTGTTGTTAAGTATTCATTCAGCTGGATAAGGCTACTTTCACACATCCGGTGTGAGCCGTGCGGCTCAATCCGGCTGTGAAACATATGCAACGGATGCGGCGAAAATACTGCATCCTTTGCATAAGTTTTTACATGCGGCCGGTCCGTTTTTTTCCGGTTGCGGCACGCTACTGAGCATGCGCAGTGGAAGAAACCGCATGCGGCGGCCGGATGTGGTTTTTTCCGCATCGCGCCGCATCCGGCGTCCGAGGCATGCATTGAAAAATGTGCCACAGCGGCCGAATGCGGCGCGATGCGGTTTTTTTGCCGGAGCAAAAAACGTTGCAGGCAACGTTCCATCCGGCAGCGGCATCGTCTAAATCTGCCGTATGCGGCAAAAACCGGACTGAACGCAAGCCCATGCGGCACAATACGGCACTAATGTAAGTCTATGCAAAAAAAAACGCAACCGGAGGCAAAAAAAACGGTTGCGGTTTTTCTGCACAGTGCCGCATTGTGCCGCAGAGCAAAAACCGGATGTGTGAAAGTAGCCTAACTGGACTTAAAGGGGTATTCCATCTCCAAGATCCTATCCCCAATATATAGTACGTGGAATAGCAATAATATCAGCAAATACCAATATTTGGAAATGTAGAATAGTTCTCCTGATTAGGCATGCCCTTACCTCATGAGCAGGGCCAGGGCCGGCGTCAGCACCTGGCAAACCCGGGCAAATGCCGGGGCCCTGGAGAGCCGGGGGGCCCACTTGGCCTCGTCAGTTCTCCTGTCCCTTGGCCGGGGCCCACTCGCCTTTACAGTTCTGCTGCCCCCGGCCGAGTTACGGGGACCGCAGTCCTTGGCAGCAATCTGCGGCGCCGTCACTTTAAGGCGCGCAGACATCCTGGTTTGAACTTCATCTGTGGGCGGAGCTACCGCCTGCTCAGTCCCACAGATGAAGGAGGCGAGCTTCTGTCCGGCGCTGTGTGGGCCCCCTCTCCACCGTGACCTAATCGGGTAAGTGCCCTCCCCGCCTCCCCATTATGGGCCCCCGTGAGCTGCTTCTACCCCCCCAGATGTATGCCCTGCCAATCCCCCCCCCGCCGATGCCGCGGGTGCTGTCCCCGCCGATGCCGCAGGTGCTGTCCCCGCCAAGCCGCGGGTGCTGTCCCCGCAGAGCCGCGGGTGCTGTCCCCGCCAAGCCATGGGTGCTGTCCCCGCCGATGCCGCGGGTGCTGTCCCAGCCGATGCCACGGGTGCTGTCCCCGCTGATGCCGTGGGTGCTGTCCCCGCCGAGCCGCGGGTGCGGGCCCCACAGAGCAGCAGAGTTGTGTGTGTTTGTCTGTATGTAGCAGAGTTGTGTGTGTGTGTCTGTCTGTGTGCAGCAGACTTGTGTGTGTGTGTGTGTGTGCTTGTCTGTCTGTATGTAGCAGAGTTGTGTGTGTTTGTCTGTCTGTATGTAGCAGAGTTGTGTGTGTTTGTCTGTTTGTATGTAGCAGAGTTGTGTGTGTTTGTCTGCCTGTAGCAGAGTTGTGTGTGTTTGTCTGTATGTAGCAGAGTTGTGTGTGTTTGTCTGCCTGTATGTAGCAGAGTTGTGTGTGTTTGTCTGCCTGTATGTAGCAGAGTTGTGTGTGTTTGTCTGCCTGTATGTAGCAGAGTTGTGTGTGTTTGTCTGCCTGTATGTAGCAGAGTTGTGTGTGTTTGTCTGCCTGTATGTAGCAGAGCTGTGTGTGTTTGTCTGTCTGTATGTAGCAGAGTTGTGTGTGTTTGTCTGTCTGTATGTAGCAGAGTTGTGTGTGTTTGTCTGTCTGTCTGTATGTAGCAGAGTTGTGTGTGTGTGTGTCTGTAAGTGTATATGACTGTATAGATTTGTCTGTTTATATGTATTTTTGTGAGTTTGTCTTTAAATATGTATATGTACGTGTTCGTATTGGTGTCTGTGTGTGGATGGGGCCCACTGGGACTCTTTTGCCCGGGGCCCACAAAAACCTGGAGCCGGCCCTGAGCAGGGCATTGCAGCTTTGGTAGCAACCATTACAACATGGACTCTGCTGCTGTGGACCCGGGGAGAGTGAGTGCAGATTCATTGCACCCACACTCCTCACATGACGGTCTGCACTCCTAGAAAATTGGGGATACGTTCCCTGATTGTCTCCCCCCCATATTCTAGACGGTCCAGAGTCGTTGTGGGACCCCTTTATTTTTTTCTTACAATAAATTGGTGAAAGAGGAAATGTTTTGGGGACTGTTTTTTCAAATAAATTTCTTTTGTTGATTTTTTTTTTGTTACTACTGACAGTTTATGATGTTGGGTATCTAATAGACGCCATGACATCACAAACTGCTGGGCTTGATGTCAGGTGACCTTACAGCTAGTATCAACCCGATTTATTACTCCGTTTGCCACTGCACCAGGGCACGGGATGAGCTGGGGTGAAGCGCCAGGATTGGCGCATCTAGTGGATGCGCCACGTCTGGGGTGCCTGCGGCCTGCTATTTTTAGGCTGTGAAGGCCCAATAACTATGGACCTTCCCACCCTGAGAATACCAGACCACAGCTGTCCGCTTTACCTTGGCTGGTGATCCAATTTGGGGGGGACCCTACTTTTTTTATGTAATTATTAATATTTATAAAATAATTATAAAAAAAGGGCCTGGGGGGACCTCCACATTGGATCCCCAACCACGGTAAAGCTGCCAGCTGTGGTTTTCAGGCTACAGCCGTCTGCTTTACCCTAGCTGGCTATCAAAAATGGGGGGACCCAACGTCATTTTTTTTTTAACTATTTTTTAAATAGAAAAAATTAATGGGCTTCCCTGTATTTTGATTGCCAACCAAGGTAACGGCAGGCAGATGGGGGTGGCAACCCATAGCTGTCTGCTTTATCTGCGCTGAGAATCAAAAATACCGCGGAGCGCTACGTCATTTTTTTTAAAGATTTATTTTTACAGCACTGTGATGTCCAGCAATCAAAATACAGGGAAGCCCTTTTTGTTTTTAGTTATTTAAATAAATAATTAAAAAAAATATATATGGGCTCCCGCTGCATTTTTTGTATTGCTAGCTAAGGGTATTCCAAACAGCTACTGGCTGCTAACCCCCACTGCTTGGTGTTACCTTCACTGGCAATGGAAAATCCAGGGAAGCATTTTTTATTTTTTTTGCCAAAAAACTACAAATAAAGGACGTTAGCTTCGCCATATTTTTGTATCCTAGCCAGGTATAGCAGGCAGGTGCTGGAAGAGTTGGATACAGCGCCAGAAGATGGCGCTTCTATGAAAGTGCCATTTTCTGAGGTGGCTGCAGACTGCAATTCGCAGCAGTGGGGCCCAGAAAGCTCAGGCCAACCTGTGCTGCGGATTCCAATCCCCAGCTGCCTAGTTGTACCTGGCTGGACACAAAAATGGGGCGAAGCCTACGTCATTTGTTTTCTAATTATTTCATGAAATTCATGAAATAATAAAAAAAGGGCTTCCCTTTATTTTTGGTTCCCAGCCGGGTACAAATAGGCAACTGGGGGTTGGGGGCAGCCGTACCTGCCTGCTGTACCTGGCTAGCATACAAAAATATGGCGAAGCCCACATAATTTTTTCAGGGGGCAAAAAACTTCTGCATACAGTCCTGGATGGAGTATGCTGAGCCTTGTAGTTCTGCAGCTACTGTCTGTCTGGAGAAGAGCAGACAGCAGCTGCAGAACTACAAGGCTCAGCATACTCCATCCAGGACTGTATGCAGAAGTTTTTTGCCCACCAAAAAAATGACGTGGGCATTGCCATATTTTTGTATGCTAGCCAGGTACAGCAGGCAGCCACGGGCTGCCTCCAACCCCCAGTTGCCTATTTGTACCCGGCTGGGAACCAAAAATATTGGGAAGCCCGTTTTTTTTAATTATTTCACTTATTTCATGAAATAATTAAAAAACAAATGACGTGGGCTTCGCCCCATTTTTGTGTCCAGCCGGGTACAACTAGGCAGCTGGGGATTGGAATCCGCAGCACAGGTTAGCCCGAGGTTTCTGGGCGCCTCTGCTGCGAATTGCAGTCCGCAGCCGCCCCAGAAAATGGCGCTCTCATAGAAGCGCCATCATCTGGCGCTGTATCCAACTCTTCCAACAGCCCTGGAGCCTGGTGGCTTGTTGGGTAATAATGAGTTAATACTAGCTTTGTTTTACTAGCTAATATTAAGCCAGAGATTCTTAATGTCAGGCACGTTTGACCCGGCCATTAAGAATCTCCAATAAAGGGTTTAAAAAAAGACACCACACAGAGAAAAAATACTTTAATAGAAATAAATACACAGACACATTAGAGACTCCATCTTTATTACCCCCTGTCAGCCCTCCACGATCCATGGTCTTCTGTCTTTCTCGTTCAACAAATGCAGCTCTGCTCCATCACTGCTGCATGGGGGAAGACGCTGCTTCCCGTGCAGCCTTCACTCCGTGAGTGATCAGTGCTGCTGGCTGTCAGCGGTAACAGCGGTAACGCTGACAGACGCGATACCATAGCAACGGTGATCCCGGAGCCGCGGTTAGCGGTGACGTCACCGCTAACTGCGTTGCTATGGCAACGGTGATCTCCATTAATGACCGGCTGTGTCAGCCGGTCCCTAACGGAACGGGGAGTCAACCGTGTGCTAGAGCATGTCGCCGGTACACGGCGATACACAAATGTGCACCGTGTACCGGAGAGATGCACTCGCAGGTCCTACATGACGCGTCATAGTCATGTGACCAGTCTGTAGCCAATGAGATAATAGCCACGTGACTGGTCACATGGCTATTTTGACGTCACGATAGGTCCTGCATCACTGCTGGCAGTGCTGGTCACCGGGAGGATTCAGCGATCATCGGATGGAATAGCGGCAGGAGACAGAGTGCAGGAGGGATCGCGGGGACCGGTAAGTGTTATGGCAATGTTTATTAACTGTTTGTGTACATTTATAATGCGTTTTTATGTGTTTGTGATTGCCTCCCATTATATCCTATTGATTCGAGTTCGGTTCGTCGAATGTTCGCCGAACTGAACTCGAACGAGACCTCCGTTCGACGAACTGAACTCGAGCCGAACCACGGCTGGTTCGCTCATCTCTAGTTAAGATCGAGTAACAGCTTCTGCTGATACTCCTGCATACGTGCGTCCCTTTCTATGGCTGGAATTATGTCACAAAATTTGGACTTGTACCAGGGATCTAATAGTGTGGCAAGCCAGTATTCATCATCACTTCTAATTTTGACAATACGAGGGTCATGTTGGAGGTAGTGCAGCAAGATGGCGCTCATGTGTCTTGCGCAGCCATGCGGACCAAGTCCACGCTGTGTTTGTGGCATAGAGGTGCTAACCGTTCTTTCTTCCTCTGACATTTCCCCCCAACCTCTTTCAACTGAAATTTGACGAAGGTCTCCCTCATCCGCTGAGTCTTCCATGTCCATGGACAGTTCATCCTCCATTTCTTCATGTTCTCCTGCACCTTCCTCAACATTTCGCCTGCTACCATGCGCCCTTGTTGATCCCTGTCCCCCATGGTCCCATGCCTGCCGCCTTGGTGATGATGAACGTCTGGACCTTGGTGATGTTGTTGTCCCTTGCGCATATGAATCCTCCTGTAGTTCCTTCCCTTCCTGTTGTCCCACCCCCTGACTCCGAATAGTGTTTAGCGTGTGCTCCAGCATGTAAATGACTGGAATTGTCATGCTGATAATGGCATTGTCAGCGCTAAACATATTCGTCGCCATGTCAAAACTGTGCAGAAGGGTGCATAGGTCTTTGATCTGAGACCACTCCATCAGGGTGATCAGCCCCACCTCTGCATCTCGTTGGCCCAGGCTATACGTCATGACGTATTGCACCAGGGCCCGGTGGTGCTGCCACAGTCGCTGTAACATGTGGAGAGTCGAATTCAAGCGTGTCGGCACATCACATTTCAGGCGATGAACCGGCAGGCCGAAAGACTTCTGGAGCGATAAAAGTCGCTCAGCTGCGACGGTTGAACGGCGGAAGTGAGCAGACAGTTTTCGTGCCCTGTTCAGAAGGTTATCTAGGCCGGCATAGTGTGTTAAAAATTGCTGGACAACAAGGTTCAACACGTGAGCTATACAAGGCACGTGTGTCACCTTGCCCAGGCAAAGGGCCGCACCCAGGTTTGCAGCATTGTCGCACACGGCCATACAAGGCTGCAGGTTGAGTGGAGACAACCATTTACCAAACTCAGTCTCCAGAGCTGTCCACAACTCAGCCGCTGTGTGACTCTTATTTCCAAGACATTTCAAGATAAAGACCGCCTGATGCCGTTGCGCTCTGCTGCCAGCATAGTAATGAGGGGTGCGTGATTCCTTCTGCGCAGTTACAACGCTGGTGGCCTGACCAGGCAGGCTTGGGGCGGAGGTGGAGGACCCAGACGAGGTTGAGGAGGCAGAAGCAGTGGGGGAACTTGGACAGACAGAGGAATGACGCCCAAGTCGTGGGGACGGCAAGACTTGTGCAGCAGACCCTTCACCATCTATCACCATAGTTACCCAGTGCCCAGTCAGCGACATGTAACGTCCCTGTCCATGCTTACTGGTCCAAGCATCGGTGGTGAAATGCACCCGTTCACAAACAGAGTTTCTCAAGGAAGCGGTGATGTTGTGTGCGACATGCTGGTGTAGCCCAAGCACACCTTTCTTAGAGAAGTAGTGGCGACTGGGCATCTGGTACTGGGGCACAGCGACAGACATAAGGTCTCTAAAATCATGTGTGTCCACCAGGCGGAAAGGCAGCATTTTGGTAGCCAAGAGCTTACAGAGGGATAAAGTCAACCTCTTAGCTTTGTCATGGGTCGCAGGAAATGGCCTTTTATTTGTCCACATCTGAGGGACAGAGATCTGGCTGTTGTGTGTAGACGGTGGTGAGTAGAGTGTCCCTGAAAATATGCAGGATTGTGAGGAAAGTGCAGGCGTAGACATGATGTTGCCTTCATCCAACGTTGATGCTATCGATGTCTGAGAGAGCTGTACACACGCACTTGTTTCTCCTTCCAAACCAACTGACGACCTACCAAGAAAACTGCCTGTTGTGGTTACAGTGGTGGAAGTTGTGCGTGGAAAACCAGGTGTTACAGCTGTCCCCACAGTCCTAGAAGATGAAGAGCGCGCGGATGCACTGGAAGGGGTAGTCGGTGGATGGTCCGCTCCGCTAGGCCGCATTGCAGCACGGTGAGCTTCCTACTGGGACATATGATATTTATTCATGTGACGATTCATGGAAGAAGTTGTCAAACTACTGAGGTTTTTGCCTCTACTAACAGATTCCCGACAAGTTTTACAGATCACATGATTTGGGCGATCCTTTGCAAGGTCAAAAAAGGACCAGCCTAGGCAAGGCTTAGAGGACATGCGACCTGCTGAGCCACCCCGACTAGTGCTCAGAGGCACAGTGGTGGCTGAGGATGCAGTTGTAGACGTGCTACCAGTACTCCTCCTCTGTCCAGGAAGGCGCAAGTAACTTCATCGTCAGTTGCATTCTCCTCCACCACCTCTGTTGACCTCCTCGAGTGCCTGACTGTGGGTTGACAGTAGGTGGGATCTAGAACTTCCTCATCAAGCTTTGTGTTTGCACTCCCCTCCCCCTCAGACCGAGCCTCTTCCTGCCCTGAACGAATATTTAAGTTGTCATCCCAATCTGGTATCTGCGTCTCATCGTCATCAGTATGTTCCTCATTGTCTATTACAACAGGTGTTACACTTTGTGAATAAGGTCAACATTATGCTCACAAAATTGGTCATCACGGCCTGAATCTGAGTCACAACGGTCCTGGGCATCACTGCAGACCATTTCCTGGTCTGTACTCACTGTAGCTTGGGAGCAGACCTCTGATTCCCAGGCTATAGTGTGACTGAACATCTCTGCAGACTCAGCCATCTCTGTTCCACCATACTGTGGAGGGCAGATGGAGAATTGAGAGCTGGGAGAAAGCAAATGTGATTGGGATGACAACTCAGAGGACTGGTGTTGTTTGGATGCGGTAGTTGAGGTGGCGGAGAGGGCACTTGTTGGACCACTTGAGATCCATTCAAGCATTTTCTTTTTTTGGCCATCATCTACCTTTGTTCCAGTTGTTCGTGTCCGTAAAAAAGGGAGCACATCGGATTGTCCACAGTAAGAAGTAGACATCTTACTTTTGCTGGAAGATGGCCTATCTTCAGCAGATGTTAATGGAGCTCTGCCACTTTCCCCACGGACAAACCCTTTTTTTCCTTTTCCAACACGCCTGTTCCCCTTTCCACCAGCATCTGTCATTTTGCCACTCATTTTGATTGCGACAAGATTGTGCATTTAAAATGTCGTAGTAAAAATTAAGAGGTGGTGTAGATTGCAGTGGTGGTCTACCTTTATTGACAGCAGAATAAACAACAATAACTATCCCTGACAATGCAACTATGGACCTTAAACTGGCAGCACAGTTTGCTATTCTAATAGCTTAGTAAAAATCAGTTTGACGGTGCAATGCAGATGTGCTGGAAATAGCTTGGCACCAGTGGGACACTAATGAAGTCCAACAGCCACTTTTTGGATGCCACTAAGTTTCCTCAGTGTTTGCTATTATAATGGCTTAGTAACAATGAGCTTGAGGGTGCAATGCAGAGGTGCTGCAAATTGCTTTGCACCAGTGGGACACTAATGAAGTCCAACAGCCACTTTTTGGATGCCACTAAGTTTCCTCAGTGTTTGCTATTATAATGGAATAGTAACAATGAGCTTGAGAGTGCAATGCAGAGATGCTGCAAATTGCTTTGTACCAGTGGGACACTAATGAAGTCCAACAGCCACTTTTTGGATGCCACTAAGTTTCCTCAGTGTTTGCTATTATAATGGCTTAGTAACAATGACCTTGAGGGTGCAATGCAGAGGTGCTGCAAATAGCTTTGCAGCAATGGGACACTAATGAAGTCGAACAGCCACTTTTTGGATGCCACTAAGTTTCCTCAGTGTTTGCTATTATAATAGCTTAGTAACAATGCGCTTGAGGGTGCAATGCAGAGGTTCTGCAAATTGCTTTGCACCAGTGGGACACTAATGAAGTCCAACAGCCACTTTTTGGATGCCACTAAGTTTCCTCAGTGTTTGCTATTCTAATAGCTTAGTAAAATTGAGTTTGACGGTGCAATGCAGAATGTGCTGGAAATAGCTTGGCACCAGTGGGACACTAATGAAGTCCAACAGCCACTTTTTGGATGCCACTAAGTTTCCTCAGTGTTTGCTATTATAATGGATTAGTAATAGTGATGAGCGAGCATGCTTGTAACTACTCGGTACTCGCACGAGTATCGCTGTACTCGGGCTGCTCGGCGTGGACCGAGTAATCTCGCGATACTCGTGCTGTACTCGTGGTCTTCATCCCTGCATGTTGGCGCTCTTTTGAGAGCCAGCCCTCATGCAGGGATTGGCTGGCAGACCACTGCAATGCCACAGCCCTGTTAGTTGTGGAATTGCAGTGATTGGCCGGCCTGCACAGTGTGACCGAGCCTTTATACCGGCCGGCGCGCTGTGCTCTGCTCACAGCTATCCAGACAGTGAGTGCAGGGAGAGTGTCGCTGATTCAGGGAAAGCTTTGCGGCCCTTTATAGTTAGTTCCGGAGAAGGGCTGCAAACAGTGTGACCAGAAGTCCTTCTCAGGACTATTCTAGTTGTATACAGGCAGGCAGGGTATAGCCAGGTCGGAGTACAGTAGCAGAGTCCTTCTCAGGACTATTGTTGCTATATACAGGCAGGGTATAGCCAGGTCGGAATACAGGCTAGTGACCAGAAGAGTCCTTGTCAGGACTATTGTAGCAGTATACAGGCAGGCAGGCAGGCAGGGTATATAGCCATTCCTAGTGGTGACCGTATACCAGCCTTCATCATATCTGGGGCTGGAGTACACAGTCTAAAACAGTCCAGATAGTGTCAGACTTCTCAGTAATTGTCGCTCCTAAAAACCAGTTAGGTTCTTATTGCGTCCGTGCTTGCATTTAAAAACAGCACGTGTGTGTCTGTCGGTGGCAGCGTACAGGTGCACGTTTTGCACAAACTATTATATAACGCACAAGTCTAGTGTATAATACACGTCAGTCAGCAGTGTCTGATAGTGTCAGACTTCTCAGTAATTGTCGCTCCTAAAAACCAGTTAGGTTCTTATTGCGTCCGTGCTTGCATTTAAAAACCGCACGTGTGTGCCTGTTGGTGGCAGCGTACAGGTGCACTTGTGTGCGTTTTTCACAAACTATTATATAACGCACAAGTCTACTGTATAATACACGTCAGTCAGCAGTGTCTGATAGTGTCAGACTTCTCAGTAATTGTCGCTCCTAAAAACCAGTTAGGTTCTTATTGCGTCCGTGCT
Organism: Anomaloglossus baeobatrachus; assembly: GCF_048569485.1. Lineage (NCBI taxonomy): Eukaryota > Metazoa > Chordata > Amphibia > Anura > Aromobatidae > Anomaloglossus > Anomaloglossus baeobatrachus. The sequence continues at coordinate 318,137,728 of NC_134357.1, forward strand.
TGCATTTAAAAACCGCACGTGTGTGCCTGTTGGTGGCAGCGTACAGGTGCACTTGTGTGCGTTTTTCACAAACTATTATATAACGCACAAGTCTAGTGTATAATACACGTCAGTCAGCAGTGTCTGATAGTGTCAGACTTCTCAGTAATTGTCGCTCCTAAAAACCAGTTAGGTTCTTATTGCGTCCGTGCTTGCATTTAAAAACAGCACGTGTGTGCCTGTTGGTGGCAGCGTACAGGTGCACGTTTTGCACAAACTATTATATAACGCACAAGTCTACTGTATAATACACGTCAGTCAGCAGTGTCTGATAGTGTCAGACTTCTCAGTAATTGTCGCTCCTAAAAACCAGTTAGGTTCTTATTGCGTCCGTGCTTGCATTTAAAAACCGCACGTGTGTGCCTGTTGATGGCAGCGTACAGGTGCACTTGTGTGCGTTTTTCACAAACTATTATATAACGCACAAGTCTACTGTATAATACACGTCAGTCAGCAGTGTCTGATAGTGTCAGACTTCTCAGTAATTGTCGCTCCTAAAAACCAGTTAGGTTCTTATTGCGTCCGTGCTTGCATTTAAAAACAGCACGTGTGTGGCAGTCGGTGGCAGCGTCAGGCTCCATATTGTCCCTGGATAGAGACGTGCATGATGGCCTGTAAACATGAAGTGCCCATTGTAAGGAAGTGGGTCTATTGTAGTATAGCCCTTAGGCAGGTCAGCCAAAAATTTGGAGACTCCACATTGTCCCTGGATAGAGATGTGCATGAGGGCCTCAAAACATTGTTCCCATTGCAAAGGAGCGGGTCTCCTGTCGTTGTAATGCCCATTCAGAAAGAATGGGCGAAAAAATTTACCACTGGGGGTATACCTGAAACAACGGCTTAACTATTGTAACGGTCACCATGATGGCGCATGAGGAGAAGGAGGAGCAGTCCAGCGATTAGCCAAAGTCCAGAAGTGTGTTACCATGGGTGAGTGGAGGTACATGGCAAATTCCTGTTACAAACTTTAAATTCCGCTGTCATTTGCTGGTGGTGTGTGGTGAAGTCTGGCCAAATCCAACCCTTGTTCATCTTGATCAGAGTCAGCCTGTCAGCATTTACAGTTGACAGGCGGGTGCGTTTATCTGTAATGATTCCACCTGCGGCACTAAAAACACGCTGTGACAAAACGCTAGCGGCAGGGCAGGCCAGGACTTCCAAGGCGTAGAGAGCCAATTCATGCCACGTGTCCAGCTTGGATACACATTAATTGTAAGGCACAGAGGAATGTCGGAGTACAGTTGTTTGATCTGCAAGGTACTCCTTGAGCATCTGGCCAAACTTAGGATTTCTTGTGGCACTACCCCTCACCTCAGGGGCTGTGGTATGTGAGGGGCTGAGAAAACTGTCCCACATCTTAAAGACTGTTCCCCTACCTCTGGCGGATTGGACTTGTGCCCCTCTCGGCTGTATGCCTTGGTTGTCCACTGATTTCTGACCTATGCTGCTAGCGTTTTGTGAGGGGAATGCTTTGCCTACTTCCGTGACTATGGCCTTCTGGAACTGCTGCATTTTGCCTGACCTCTCCGCCTCGGGAATAAGAGACATAAAGTTCTCCTTTTAGCGTGGGTCTAACAGTGTTACCAACCAGTAATGATTGTCGGCCAAGATGTTCTTAACGCGAGGGTCACGAGACAGGCAGCTTACCATAAAGTCAGCCATGTGTGCCAGACTCTTAACAGCCATCACTTCAGTATCCTGACCAACACGATGACTGAACATGCTGTCCTCCTCCTCCTCATCATCTACCCTGTCCTCTGGCCAGCCACGCTGAACCGAGGATATGACTGCATGTCATATCCTCAATTTGGCCACAGAGTTGCTCCATGTCTTCATCCTCCTCCTCGTCATAGCCCTCCACTGCACGTTGTGATGAGACGAGGCTGGGCTGTGTGTTATCACCCACACCCACTACTGTTTCTTGCTCAAACTCATCGCGCTCCGCCTGCAATGCATCATGGTTGTTTTTTGAGCAGAGACCATTTTAGAAGGCAGAGAAGCGGTATGGTGACGCTAATAATGTCGTCATCGCCGCTCACCATCTTGGTGGAGTCCTCAAAGTTTTGGCGGATGGTGCATAGGTCGGACATCCATCTCCACTCCTCAGGTGTTATGTGTGGAGTTTGACCCATTTCCCGACGGCTTAGGTGATGCAGGTACTCAACAACTGCCCTCTTCTGCTCACATATCCTGACCAACTTGTGCAGAGTTGAATTCCAACGCGTGGGGACATCACACACCAGTCTGTGTGCCGGAAGATGCAAACGGCGTCTTAAGCCGGCAAGGCCGGCTGAAGCAGTAGGTGACTTTCGAAAATGTGCAGACAGGCGGCGAACTTTTACCAGCAGATCAGACAGCTCTGAGTATGACTTTAGAAACCGCTGAACCACGAGGTTGAACACATGGGCCACGCATGGAACATGTGTCAGCTGGCCTCGCCTCAAAGCCGCCACCAGGTTCCGGCCATTGTCACACACGACCTTTCCTGGCTTTAGGTTCAGAGTTGTGAGCCAGTGATCTGCCTGCTGTTTCAGAGCTGTCCACACCTCTTCTGCATTGTGGGGTTTGTCACCTATGCAGATTAGCTTCAGCACTGTCTGTTGCCGCTTCGCCGAGGCAGTGCTGCAGTGCTTCTGTGTCGCCCTGGACAAGCCAGGGGCCACAGAGCACAACACTTAAACACCCCACACTCCCTGCAGGCATATCATAGTCAAAACACAAAATCCTTGTTGCCTTCCCTAGGGGCTGTTGTCCACACCAGGGTGTGGAGCCAGGCGGTTGGTCTCCACCCACCGAGGAGGAGGGAAAACACAGGCAGTGAGAGTTAAGCTAAGGAAGTGGAAGGAGGAAAGTAGTAGAGAGGAGAAAAGTGACAGCAAAGAGGCTGAAGTTGGTCCGGGTGTGTGGCCCGGACAGGACAGCAAGGTTGGCAAGATGTGGTGACCGTCTGCAGTGGAGGCCGATTGGAGTCTGCCGTAAGGACTAGAGTTGAGCGCGGTTCGTGGTTCGTGGTTCTCCAGTTCGCGGCTCGAGTGATTTTGGGGCATGTTCTAGATCGAACTAGAACTCGAGCTTTTTGCAAAAGCTCGGTAGTTCTAGAAACGTTCGAGAACGGTTCTAGCAGCCAAAAAACAGCTAAATCATAGCTTGGTTTCTGCTGTAATAGTGTAAGTCACTCTGTGAATCAAACTATTATCACATTTCAGTGTATAGTGTGCGTGAACAGCGCCTTCAGATCACTGCTGTTTCTATAATGGCGATCGCCATTTTTTTTTTTTTTTTTTCTTGTCTTCCTTCCCTAAGCGCGCGCGTCTTGTGGGGCGGGCCAGCATGTCAGCCAATCCCAGACACACACACAGCTAAGTGGACTTTGAGCCAGAGAAGCAACGGCATGTGTGATAGGATCTGCATGTCACATGTCCCTGCATTATAAAACCGGACATTTTCTTCACGGACGCCATTATCTGCCTTCTGCGTCTTTGGTGTCAGACATCACTGTCGCAGCTCCGTCTTCCTGAGTCCTATAGCCGATACAGCTGTATGCGCTGCATACACAGCGTTAGACAGCTTAGGGAGAGCACTTTATAGCAGTCCTTTTAAGGGCTCCAACCGGCAGGGTCAGAGAGCCATAGGTGACAGGTCCTGCAAACAGCAACAGCGTCTGTGTAGCCCAGGTCAGGGATTTCCTACCTGCATTTCACCATTAGGAGGGAATAGAAAGGCAGTCTTCCATTCCTCTACCCAGAGCACCACAATCCTGCCACTGTACCCTCTTGTCCTCTGCACACTCCAACTGATAACTAAGCCATTATACTAGCAAACACTCAGTGTACCTAGTGGCATCCTATACGTGGCTATTGGACTTTGCTATAGTCCCACTAGTGCAAAGACATTTGCAGAGCGCGTCTGCCTGCATTGCACACTACAACTCATTCTAACCAAGCCATTATACTAGCAAACACTCAGTGTACCTAGTGGCATCCTATACGTGGCTATTGGACTTTGCTATAGTCCCACTAGTGCAAAGACATTTGCAGAGCGCGTCTGCCTGCGTTGCACACTACAACTCATTCTAACCAAGCCATTATACTAGCAAACACTCAGTGTACCTAGTGGCATCCTATACGTGGCTATTGGACTTTGCTATAGTCCCACTAGTGCAAAGACATTTGCAGAGCGCGTCTGCCTGCGTTGCACACTACAACTCATTCTAACCAAGCCATTATACTAGCAAACACTCAGTGTACCTAGTGGCATCCTATACGTGGCTATTGGACTTTGCTATAGTCCCACTAGTGCAAAGACATTTGCAGAGCGCGTCTGCCTGCGTTGCACACTACAACTCATTCTAACCAAGCCATTATACTAGCAAACACTCAGTGTACCTAGTGGCATCCTATACGTGGCTATTGGACTTTGCTATAGTCCCACTAGTGCAAAGACATTTGCAGAGCGCGTCTGCCTGCGTTGCACACTACAACTCATTCTAACCAAGCCATTATACTAGCAAACACTCAGTGTACCTAGTGGCATCCTATACGTGGCTATTGGACTTTGCTATAGTCCCACTAGTGCAAAGACATTTGCAGAGCGCGTCTGCCTGCGTTGCACACTACAACTCATTCTAACCAAGCCATTATACTAGCAAACACTCAGTGTACCTAGTGGCATCCTATACGTGGCTATTGGACTTTGCTATAGTCCCACTAGTGCAAAGACATTTGCAGAGCGCGTCTGCCTGCGTTGCACACTACAACTCATTCTAACCAAGCCATTATACTAGCAAACACTCAGTGTACCTAGTGGCATCCTATACGTGGCTATTGGACTTTGCTATAGTCCCACTAGTGCAAAGACATTTGCAGAGCGCGTCTGCCTGCGTTGCACACTACAACTCATTCTAACCAAGCCATTATACTAGCAAACACTCAGTGTACCTAGTGGCATCCTATACGTGGCTATTGGACTTTGCTATAGTCCCACTAGTGCAAAGACATTTGCAGAGCGCGTCTGCCTGCGTTGCACACTACAACTCATTCTAACCAAGCCATTATACTAGCAAACACTCAGTGTACCTAGTGGCATCCTATACGTGGCTATTGGACTTTGCTATAGTCCCACTAGTGCAAAGACATTTGCAGAGCGCGTCTGCCTGCGTTGCACACTACAACTCATTCTAACCAAGCCATTATACTAGCAAACACTCAGTGTACCTAGTGGCATCCTATACGTGGCTATTGGACTTTGCTATAGTCCCACTAGTGCAAAGACATTTGCAGAGCGCGTCTGCCTGCGTTGCACACTACAACTCATTCTAACCAAGCCATTATACTAGCAAACACTCAGTGTACCTAGTGGCATCCTATACGTGGCTATTGGACTTTGCTATAGTCCCACTAGTGCAAAGACATTTGCAGAGCGCGTCTGCCTGCGTTGCACACTACAACTCATTCTAACCAAGCCATTATACTAGCAAACACTCAGTGTACCTAGTGGCATCCTATACGTGGCTATTGGACTTTGCTATAGTCCCACTAGTGCAAAGACATTTGCAGAGCGCGTCTGCCTGCGTTGCACACTACAACTCATTCTAACCAAGCCATTATACTAGCAAACACTCAGTGTACCTAGTGGCATCCTATACGTGGCTATTGGACTTTGCTATAGTCCCACTAGTGCAAAGACATTTGCAGAGCGCGTCTGCCTGCGTTGCACACTACAACTCATTCTAACCAAGCCATTATACTAGCAAACACTCAGTGTACCTAGTGGCATCCTATACGTGGCTATTGGACTTTGCTATAGTCCCACTAGTGCAAAGACATTTGCAGAGCGCGTCTGCCTGCGTTGCACACTACAACTCATTCTAACCAAGCCATTATACTAGCAAACACTCAGTGTACCTAGTGGCATCCTATACGTGGCTATTGGACTTTGCTATAGTCCCACTAGTGCAAAGACATTTGCAGCACGTCTGCCTGCGTTGCACACTCCAACTAATTATAACTAAGTTGCATTGTCAGGGATATTTATTCTTTATTATTCTGCTGTTAATAAAGCTAGACCACCACTGCAATCTTCACCACCTCTCAATTTTTACTACCACATTTTCAGTCCACAATCTTGTCGCAATCAACATGAGTGGCAAAATGACAGATGCTGGTGGAAAGGGGAAGAGGCGTGGTGGAAAAGGCAAAAAAGGTTTTGTCCGTGGGGAAGGTGGCAAAGCTCCATTATCATCTGCTGAAGATAGACCATCTACCAGCAAAAGTAAGATGTCTACTACTTACCGTGGACAATCCGATGTGCTCCCTTTTTTACGGACACGAACAACAGGAAGAAAGGTAGATGATGGGCAAAAAAGGAAAATGCTTGAATGGATCTCAAGTGGTCCAACAAGTGCCCTCTCAGCCACTTCAAGTACCGCATCCAAAAAACACCAGTCCTCTGAGTTGTCATCCCAATCACACTTGATTTCTCCCAGCTCTGAAGTCTCCATCAGCCCTGCACAGTATGGTGGAACTGAGATGGCTGAGTCTGCAGAGCTGTTCAGTCACACTATAGCCTGGGAATCAGAGGTCTGCTCCCAAGCTACAGTGAGTACAGAACAGGAAATGGTCTGCAGTGATGCCCAGAACCTTTGTGACTCAGATTCAGGCCGTGAGGACCAAGTTTCTGAGCATAATGTTGACCCTTTGTCACAAACTGTAACACCTGTGGTTATAGACAATGAGGAACATACTGATGAAGATGAGACGCAGATACCCGATTGGGATGACAACTTAAATATTCCGTCAGGGCAAGAAGAGGCTCGGTCTGAGGGGGAGGGGAGTGCAAACACAACAATTGATGATGACGTTCTAGATCCCACCTACTGTCAACCCCCAGTCAGGCACTCGAGGAGGTCAACAGAGGCGGTGGAGGAGGATGCAACCGACGACGAAGTTACCTTGCGCCTTCCTGGACAGAGTCGGAGCACTGGTAGCACGTCTACAACTGCATCCTCAGCCACCACTCTGCCTATGAGCATTATTCGGGGTGGATCAACAGGTCGCATGGCCTCTAAGCCTTGCCTAGCCTGGTCCTTTTTTCACATCGAAAAAGATCGCCCAACTCATGTGATATGTAACATTTGTCATGATTCTCTTAGTAGAGGTCAAAAGCTCAGCAGTTTGACAACTTCTTCCATGAATCGTCACATGAATAAATATCATAAGTCCCGGTGGGAAGCTCACCGTGCTGCAATGCGGCCTAGCGGAGCGAACCATCCACCGCCCGCCCCTTCCACTGCATCCGCGCGCTCTTCATCTTCTAGGACTGTGGGGACAGCTGCCACACCTGTTTTTCCACGCAAAACTTCCACCACTGTAACCGCAACAGGCAGTTTGCTTGTAAGGTCGTCAGTTGGTTTGGAAGGGGAAACAAGTGAGTGTGTACAGCTCTCTCAGACATCGATAGCACCAACGTTGGATGAAGGCAACATCATGTCTCCGCCTGCACTTTCCTCACAAACCTGCATTTTTCCAGGGACACCCTACTCAACACCGTCTACACACAGCAGCCAGATCTCTGTCCCTCAGATGTGGTCAAATAAAAGGCCACTTCCTCCGACCCATGACAAAGCTAAGAGGTTGACTCTATCCCTCTGTAAGCTGTTGGCTACCGAAATGCTGCCTTTCCGCCTAGTGGACACACAGGATTTTAGAGACCTTATGTCTGTCGCTGTGCCCCAGTACCAGATGCCTAGTCGCCACTACTTCTCTAAGAAAGGTGTGCCCGCGCTACACCAGCATGTCGCACACAACATCACCGCTTCCTTGAGAAACTCTGTGTGTGAACGGGTGCATTTCACCACCGATACTTGGACCAGTAAGCATGGACAGGGACGTTACATGTCGCTGACTGGGCACTGGGTAACTATGGTGATAGATGGTGAAGGGTCTGCTGCACAAGTCTTGCCGTCCCCACGACTTGTGTGTCAATCCTCTGTCTGTCCAAGTTCCGCCACTGCTTCTGCATCCTCCACCTCATCTGGGTCCTCCACCTCCGCCCCAAGCCTGCCTGGTCAGGCCACCAGCGTTCTCACTGCGCAGAAGGAATCACGCACCCCTCATTACTATGCTGGCAGCAGAGCGCAACGGCATCAGGCGGTCTTTAGCTTGACATGTCTTGGTAATAAGAGTCACACAGCTGAGGAGTTGTGGTCAGCTTTGCGGTCCGAGTTTAATAAATGGTTGTCTCCACTCAAACTGCAGCCTGGTAAGGCCGTGTGCGACAATGCTGCAAACCTGGGTGCGGCACTTCGCCTGGGCAAGGTGACACACGTACCTTGTATGGCTCACGTGTTGAACCTTGTCGTGCAGCAATTTTTAACACACTATCCCGGCCTAGATGGCCTTCTGAACAGGGCACGAAAACTGTCAGCTCACTTCCGCCGTTCAAGCGCCGCAGCAGAGCGACTTGCATCGCTCCAGAAGTCTTTCGGCCTGCCGGTTCATCGCCTGAAATGCGATGTGGCGACACGCTGGAATTCAACTCTCCACATGTTACAGCGACTGTGGCAGCACCGCAGAGCCCTGGTGCAATACGTCATGACGTATAGCCTGGGCCAACGAGATGCAGAGGTGGGGCAGATCACCCTGATGGAGTGGTCTCAGATCAAGGACCTATGCACCCTTCTGCACAGTTTCGACATGGCGACGAATATGTTTAGCGCTGACAATGCCATTATCAGCATGACGATTCCAGTCATTTACATGCTGGAGCACACGCTAAACACTATTCGGAGTCAGGGGGTGGGACAACATGAAGGGGAGGAACTACAGGAGGATTCATATGCGCAAGGGACAACAACATCACCAAGGTCCAGACGTTCATCATCACCAACGCAGCAGGCATGGGACCATGGGGGACAGGGATCGACAAGGGCGCATAGTAGCAGGCGAAATGTTGAGCAAGGTGCAGGAGAACATGAAGAAATGGAGGACGAACTGTCCATGGACATGGAAGACTCAGCGGATGAGGGAGACCTTGGTCAAATTTCAGTTGAAAGAGGTTGGGGTCAGATGTCAGAGGAAGAAAGAACGGGTAGCACCTCTATGCCACAAACACAGCATGGACTTGGTCCGCATGGCTGCGCAAGACACATGAGTGCCTTTTTGTTGCACTACCTCCAACATGACAGTCGTATTGTCAAAATTAGAAGTGATGATGACTACTGGATTGCCACACTATTAGATCCCCGGTACAAGTCCAAATTTTGTGACATAATTCCAGCCATAGAAAGGGACGCACGTATGCAGGAGTATCAGCAGAAGCTGTTACTAGATCTTAGCTCGGCTTTTCCACCAAACAACCGTGCAGGTGCAGGGAGTGAATCTCCCAGTTGTAACTTGACAAACATGGGACGGTCTCGTCATCTTCAACAGTCTACCCGTACCAGTAGGACCTTTTCTGGTGCCGGTAACAGCAATTTTATGGAATCTTTTCATAATTTTTTTAGACCCTCTTTTGCAAGGCCACCAGAGACAACAAGTCTGACACATAGTCAACGGCTGGAGAGGATGATACAGGAGTATCTCCAAATGAACATCGATGCCATGACTGTGCAACTGGAGCCTTGCTCCTTTTGGGCTTCAAACCTACAAAAATGGCCAGAGCTCGCAACTTACGCCTTGGAGATTTTGTCGTGTCCAGCTGCCAGCGTTGTCTCTGAACGTGTATTCAGTGCTGCTGGGTGTGTGCTGACAGATAAGCGCACGCGTCTGTCCAGTGACAATGTGGACAGACTGACGTTCATCAAAATGAACAAGTCATGGATCCAGAAGGAATTTACTACCCCTGTGTCATCCTGGGGAGAGTAAATGCTTGTGGATTTGGAATGTGCTTGATGCAAATCAAAACATCCTGTTTGCAACTAGGGCCCAAGTGCTGCCACTGATGGGGTGGGTGTCTGTGTGGCCCAATTTTTGGAAAAAAGTGAGACTCCGCTTGGAGTAACCCTTGCTTACATTGTTTTTAAAAGAAGCCAAGATGAACAAGTCATGGGTCAGCAAAGACTTTGCTACCTACCCCGGTGTCATCCTGTGGACGGCTAAGAATAGCGTATTTTTGAATGTGCTTGATGCAAATCAAAACATCCTGTTTGCAACTAGGGCCCAAGTGCTGCCACTGATGGGGTGGGTGTCTGTGTGGCCCAATTTTTGGAAAAAAGGGAGACTCCGCTTGGAGTAACCCTTGCTTACATTGTTTTTAAAAGAAGCCAAGATGAACAAGTCATGGGTCAGCAAAGACTTTGCTACCTACCCCGGTGTCATCCTGGGGACGGCTAAGAATAGCGTATTTTTGAATGTGCTTGATGCAAATCAAAACATCCTGTTTGCAACTAGGGCCCAAGTGCTGCCACTGATGGGGTGGGTGTCTGTGTGGCCCAATTTTTGGAAAAAAGGGAGACTCCGCTTGGAGTAACCCTTGCTTACATTGTTTTTAAAAGAAGCCAAGATGAACAAGTCATGGGTCAGCAAAGACTTTGCTACCTACCCCGGTGTCATCCTGGGGACGGCTAAGAATAGCGTATTTTTGAATGTGCTTGATGCAAATCAAAACATCCTGTTTGCAACTAGGGCCCAAGTGCTGCCACTGATGGGGTGGGTGTCTGTGTGGCCCAATTTTTGGAAAAAAGGGAGACTCCGCTTGGAGTAACCCTTGCTTGCTGTGTTTTTAAAAGAAGCCAAGATGAACAGAGCTGGGATCAGGAAAGACTTTGCTACCTACCCCGGTGTCATCCTGTGGACGGCTAAGAATAGCGTATTTTTGAATGTGCTTGATGCAAATCAAAACATCCTGTTTGCAACTAGGGCCCAAGTGCTGCCACTGATGGGGTGGGTGTCTGTGTGGCCCAATTTTTGGAAAAAAGGGAGACTCCGCTTGGAGTAACCCTTGCTTACATTGTTTTTAAAAGAAGCCAAGATGAACAAGTCATGGGTCAGCAAAGACTTTGCTACCTACCCCGGTGTCATCCTGGGGACGGCTAAGAATAGCGTATTTTTGAATGTGCTTGATGCAAATCAAAACATCCTGTTTGCAACTAGGGCCCAAGTGCTGCCACTGATGGGGTGGGTGTCTGTGTGGCCCAATTTTTGGAAAAAAGGGAGACTCCGCTTGGAGTAACCCTTGCTTACATTGTTTTTAAAAGAAGCCAAGATGAACAAGTCATGGGTCAGCAAAGACTTTGCTACCTACCCCGGTGTCATCCTGGGGACGGCTAAGAATAGCGTATTTTTGAATGTGCTTGATGCAAATCAAAACATCCTGTTTGCAACTAGGGCCCAAGTGCTGCCACTGATGGGGTGGGTGTCTGTGTGGCCCAATTTTTGGAAAAAAGGGAGACTCCGCTTGGAGTAACCCTTGCTTACATTGTTTTTAAAAGAAGCCAAGATGAACAAGTCATGGGTCAGCAAAGACTTTGCTACCTACCCCGGTGTCATCCTGGGGACGGCTAAGAATAGCGTATTTTTGAATGTGCTTGATGCAAATCAAAACATCCTGTTTGCAACTAGGGCCCAAGTGCTGCCACTGATGGGGTGGGTGTCTGTGTGGCCCAATTTTTGGAAAAAAGGGAGACTCCGCTTGGAGTAACCCTTGCTTACATTGTTTTTAAAAGAAGCCAAGATGAACAAGTCATGGGTCAGCAAAGACTTTGCTACCTACCCCAGTGTCATCCTGGGGACGGCTAAGAATAGCGTATTTTTGAATGTGCTTGATGCAAATCAAAACATCCTGTTTGCAACTAGGGCCCAAGTGCTGCCACTGATGGGGTGGGTGTCTGTGTGGCCCAATTTTTGGAAAAAAGGGAGACTCCGCTTGGAGTAACCCTTGCTTACATTGTTTTTAAAAGAAGCCAAGATGAACAAGTCATGGGTCAGCAAAGACTTTGCTACCTACCCCGGTGTCATCCTGGGGACGGCTAAGAATAGCGTATTTTTGAATGTGCTTGATGCAAATCAAAACATCCTGTTTGCAACTAGGGCCCAAGTGCTGCCACTGATGGGGTGGGTGTCTGTGTGGCCCAATTTTTGGAAAAAAGGGAGACTCCGCTTGGAGTAACCCTTGCTTGCTGTGTTTTTAAAAGAAGCCAAGATGAACAGAGCTGGGATCAGGAAAGACTTTGCTACCTACCCCGGTGTCATCCTGTGGACGGCTAAGAATAGCGTATTTTTGAATGTGCTTGATGCAAATCAAAACATCCTGTTTGCAACTAGGGCCCAAGTGCTGCCACTGATGGGGTGGGTGTCTGTGTGGCCCAATTTTTGGAAAAAAGGGAGACTCCGCTTGGAGTAACCCTTGCTTACATTGTTTTTAAAAGAAGCCAAGATGAACAAGTCATGGGTCAGCAAAGACTTTGCTACCTACCCCGGTGTCATCCTGGGGACGGCTAAGAATAGCGTATTTTTGAATGTGCTTGATGCAAATCAAAACATCCTGTTTGCAACTAGGGCCCAAGTGCTGCCACTGATGGGGTGGGTGTCTGTGTGGCCCAATTTTTGGAAAAAAGGGAGACTCCGCTTGGAGTAACCCTTGCTTACATTGTTTTTAAAAGAAGCCAAGATGAACAAGTCATGGGTCAGCAAAGACTTTGCTACCTACCCCGGTGTCATCCTGGGGACGGCTAAGAATAGCGTATTTTTGAATGTGCTTGATGCAAATCAAAACATCCTGTTTGCAACTAGGGCCCAAGTGCTGCCACTGATGGGGTGGGTGTCTGTGTGGCCCAATTTTTGGAAAAAAGGGAGACTCCGCTTGGAGTAACCCTTGCTTGCTGTGTTTTTAAAAGAAGCCAAGATGAACAGAGCTGGGATCAGGAAAGACTTTGCTACCTACCCCGGTGTCATCCTGTGGACGGCTAAGAATAGCGTATTTTTGAATGTGCTTGATGCAAATCAAAACATCCTGTTTGCAACTAGGGCCCAAGTGCTGCCACTGATGGGGTGGGTGTCTGTGTGGCCCAATTTTTGGAAAAAAGGGAGACTCCGCTTGGAGTAACCCTTGCTTGCTGTGTTTTTAAAAGAAGCCAAGATGAACAGAGCTGGGATCAGGAAAGACTTTGCTACCTACCCCGGTGTCATCCTGGGGACGGTTAAGAATAGCGTATTTTTGAATGTGCTTGATGCAAATCTAGCTGTGAAGTGTACAACTGGGGCCCAAGTGCTGCCACTGAAGGGGTGGGTGTGTGTGGGGCCCAATTTTTGGAAAAAAGGGAGACTCCGCTTGGAGTAACCCTTGCTTGCTGTGTTTTTAAAAGAAGCCAAGATGAACAGAGCTGGGATCAGGAAAGACTTTGCTACCTACCCCGGTGTCATCCTGGGGACGGATAAGAATGGCGTATTTTTGAATGTGCTTGATGCAAATCTAGCTGTGAAGTGTACAACTGGGGCACAACTGCTGCCACTGAAGGGGTGGGTGTGTGGGGCCCAATTTTTGGAAAAAAGGGAGACTCCGCTTGGAGTCACCTTGCGGTGTTTTACATGACTTTAGAAGGGCGTGCCATGCCTATATCTGTGTGTCCTCCTCTTTTTCCTTGTCCAGCTGTTTTGTTTTCGCATGAGTACATGTCCTTGTCACTTTCCCATGTGTTTGTGTTGTGTTGTGAGTTGTTTGTCACCTTTTGGACACCTTTGAGGGTGTTTTCTAGGTGTTTTACTGTGTTTGTGATTGCCTGCCATTGTTTCCTATGGGCTCGAGTTCGGTTCGTCGAACGTTCGACGAGCCGAACTCGAGCCAGACCCCCCGTTCGGCGAACCGCCTCGAGCCGAACCGGGACCGGTTCGCTCATCTCTAGTAAGGACCGTGGATGGGTGGTGACCCGGCCGTACCGGACCGGTATACAAAGAGAAGCCAGCACCATTGGCAGAGGACTTTCGGATCCCGGCAAGGCTTGGTGTCGCCGTGAATTTGCCAAATCCGTTAGTGAAGGGGACCTCAGGGTTTCCAAACAGCCAAGTCCAGATAGAAGGCAACCGTCCAACCGTGAAGGGGAGACACCGCCACCGCCAAGGGCAACCGTCTCCCAGGGCCAGCGCCTGTGGGCAAAAGGGGCTCCTCCGGCCCATATCCAGGTCGGGGAGCGGGTTACCGTTGGGAAACCATCACTACCAACACTTAACTTAGGTGCAGGAAGAGACAGTCATCACTAACCTGCAGGGAGGAACAACCGCAGCCGTCCGAGGGACCCGTCCATCCAGCCACTTGTTTTACCGTGAACTGTGTCATCATCATTGGGCTGAGTGAGTACCTCCGTGCCGTGCGGCACAGCGCTGCCCCTGCGACCCTGCACCTCATCAGGCCCCGCAACCCACCTGTCATCCATCTCTACCCCATCACCAGGCCCCGGGACAACCAACCCCCCTACCCACGGAGGGGAGAAATAACAACAAAGCTGCTCCCTGTCACAGGATCCCGGGATCCCCGTCCAGAGCAGCGGTGGTGTCCACACAATCACCACAACCGTGGGTGGCGTCACGGACAACATCCCCAAAACCCAAACCACCCCTTTTCACTCACGGGCGAGTAGCGCCGCTCGAGTCCCCGGGATCCGGCCATCGCTCGAGCCAACGAGCAGCAGCAGCCGTAGAGCAGCGTCAGGCGGACCCGAGCAGTGGGAGAGCGCACCGTCCCCTCCTCCGCCCGCGACACTTCCAGCTTGGGACTGGTGTGGAGGGTAAAGTGGATCAGGTTGCGCAGGAGGAGGAGGAGGCTGAGGAGCATGACATTCCGGAGCTGTAGAGTGTGTGTGAAACCCTGACTGAGGTAGGGCCTGCAAAACTTGGTGTGTGAAGGACGTGTTCCGTCCCTCGCTCAGACTGGGTCCCAGCTTGCACAATATTAACCCAGTGTGACGTCAACGAGATGTAGCGGCCTTGCCCACATGCACTTGTCCACGTGTCTGTGGTTAGGTGGACTTTGGCTGAAACAGCGTTGTTCAGGGCACGTGTGATGTTTTGTGACACGTGGTTATGCAATGCGGGGACGGCACACCGGGAGAAATAGTGGCGGCTGTGGACCGAGTAACGTGGGACAGCTGCCACCATCAGGTCGCGGAATGCTTCTGTCTCAACCAGCCTAAAAGGCAACATTTCCAGCGCAAGCAGTCGCGAAAAGTTAGCATTTAGAACTGTGGCATGTGGGGCGGTGGCAGTGTATTTGCACCTGCGTTCAAAGGTTTGCTGAATGGATAACTGAACGCTGCGCTGGGACAAGGACGTGCTTGATGATGGTGTTATTTCTGCGTGGGTAACTGCAGGTGCATGGCCGGAGGAGGCTTGTTCGCAGGCAACATGGACAGGGGATTGGCTCGCATGCACAACCAGCGAAGACGTAGCAGTGACATCAGCAAGCACTGCTCCTCGACTCTGTTGTACTTCCCACAAAGTCGGGTGCTTGGCTGACATGTGCCTGATCATGCTGGTGGTGGTCAGGCTGCTAGTTTTGGTACCCCTGCTGATGCTGGCATGGCAGGTGTTGCAAATGGCCTTTTTAGAATCATCTGGAGCCAACTTAAAAAACTGCCAGTGTCAGAGTTCCGGGTTTTCCAGTTTTCTTTTGAAAGAGCTTGCCCTTTGTTAACATGGAGTTTTCTGTTCTGTTGCCCTACTTCCTGTCCATCTGTTTAAAAGCCGCCCCTAAAGCTTAGTCCAGTGCCTGAGTATACTGCTTCCTGTGTGCTCCTGCCCTGCTGCTTTTGGTTCCTGATTGTTATTCGGATCCTCTTGGAAAAAAACCGACACCGACTCTGGACTTCATCTGGTATCATCTAGCTGTGCCCGGACTCCGTTTGCCGTCTTTGGTCGGCACTTCTGCCCGGTTCCTTCCGTTTAATACCACTCTGGACTCACATCACGTACGGACATTTTTGGACTTACCTGTTGCCCTTTTGTGTCCCGGCTGCTGCGCATTTAGGGCTTCTGGGGTGATTGCCAGACAGTCCCTGTATAGGGGTTCGCTCTTGGTGGTCTCCCTGGGGGAGTCTGGTGCGCGGTCCCGGGAATTCCCTTTCGCTCCGTCCCTGGAAGGTATTTCCTGTATTTATGTTCTACTGTGTTTTTGGTCCGTTTATGTACATATTTGCTGGTTGCATATTATAAACGTCTTGCACCAAGAACTCGTCTCTTGTTGTCATTGCCCTAACGCAATCGAAATCCTCAATACATACAATAGTATTACAGCCAGACTCGGGAAGACCTAACATTTGTACAGGCACCTTGTGTCGTGTTGTTCCGGGGAACAGTTGCCTGACGTCTGCCTGGGGCCACCACTCTGCTTCTTACTGCCTGTTGGGATGCTACGCCTCCCTCCCCCTGTGCACTGCTGTCCTCGCTCTGCATATCCTCCTGCCAGGTTGGGTCAGTTACTGGATCATCCACCACGTCGTCTTCCTCTTCCGCACCCTGCTCCTCCTCCTGACTTCCTGACAATTGTGTCTCATCATCGTCCACCCCTTGTTGAGACACGTTGCCAACTTCGTGAGAACGTGGCTGCTAAAATATTTGGGCATCTGTACATACAATCTCGTCATGGCCCACTTCAACAGGAGCTGGCGAGAGGCCAGAATTTGTGAATGGAAACGTGAACGAACAGCTCTTCCGAGTGTCCAAGTGTGGGATCAGTAATGTCCGTGGACGTGTACTCGGCCTGTGGGAAGGAAGGAGGATCAGGTTCTAAAATGTGCGGTGCAGTATCACGGCTACTGACACTTGACCGTGTGGAAGACAGAGTGTTTGTGGTGGTGCCAATCTGACTGGAAGCATTATCCGCTATCCAACTAACAACCTGTTGACACTGGTCTTGGTTCAAGAGCGGTGTACAGCTGCGGTCCCCAAGAATTTGGGACAGGACGTGCGAGCGACTAGATGTGGCCCTTTGTTGTGGCGAAATTAGAGCTTGCACACAACCTCGGTCTCTGCCTGCACCACCATCACGTCCACTTCCTTGTTCGTTGACAACGCCCTTGCGCATTTTGCAATGCTGTGCTGATGTGTATTCACTAGACTTGTGCGTTATATCCAAGTTCTTGCAAAACTCACACAAATGCAGCGGAAAGCTGCCACCAACAGGCACACACGTGCGGTTTTTAAATGCAAGCACGGAGGCACTAAGAACCTAACAGGTCTCTATCCAGGGACAACGTGGAGCCTCCCAATTTTTGGCTGCCCTGCCTAAGGGCTATACTACAATAGACCCACTTCCTTCCAATGGGCACTTCAGGTTTACAGGCCATCATGCACGTCTCTATCCAGGGACAATGTGGAGCCTCCCAATTTTTGGCTGCCCTGCCTAAGGGCTATACTACAATAGACCCACTTCCTTCCAATGGGCACTTCAGGTTTACAGGCCCTCATGCACGTCTCTATCCAGGGACAACGTGGAGCCTCCCAATTTTTGGCTGCCCTGCCTAAGGGCTATACTACAATAGACCCACTTCCTTCCAATGGGCACTTCAGGTTTACAGGCCCTCATGCACGTCTCTATCCAGGGACAACGTGGAGCCTCCCAATTTTTGGCTGCCCTGCCTAAGGGCTATACTACAATAGACCCACTTCCTTCCAATGGGCACTTCAGGTTTACAGGCCCTCATGCACGTCTCTATCCAGGGACAATGTGGAGCCTCCCAATTTTTGGCTGCCCTGCCTAAGGGCTATACTACAATAGACCCACTTCCTTCCAATGGGCACTTCAGGTTTACAGGCCCTCATGCACGTCTCTATCCAGGGACAACGTGAAGCCTCCCAATTTTTGGCTGCCCTGCCTAAGGGCTATACTACAATAGACCCACTTCCTTCCAATGGGCACTTCAGGTTTACAGGCCCTCATGCACGTCTCTATCCAGGGACAATGTGGAGCCTCCCAATTTTTGGCTGCCCTGCCTAAGGGCTATACTACAATAGACCCACTTCCTTACAATGGGCACTTCAGGTTTACAGGCCCTCATGCACGTCTGTATGCAGGGGCATTGGTGAACCTCACAATTTTGGACTGCCCTGGCAAATGAAAATACTACAAAGACTCACTTCCTCAAAATTGGCACATTAGACTCAAGAGGCCTTCATGTACGTCTCTTCTCAGGGACATCGGAGTGCCACACAATGTTTTCATGTAAAATCTTTCATGTATTAATCTCAAAAAGTAACATACACCAGCTCTATCTCACTATTGGGTATGTGCCCTTAACATTTCCGCCATGAAAAATCATTTTGGGGTCATTTTGGAAGGTTTTCTGGTGAGTCCGTAAAAATGGCGTAAAACGCGGACAAAATTGTTCACAGCTGTGACTTTTGAGTGATAAATGCTTCAAGGGGTCTTCCCCATGCTGTTGCCATGTCATTTGAGCACTCTTCTGAGACTTTTGTGACATTTTTAGGGTTTCTCCATGCTTCCGGGGGGTCATTTCACAAAAATACTCAGGTCTCCCATAGGATAACATTGGGCTCGTTGCTCGGGCCGAGTACACGAGTATCTTGGGAGGCTCGGCCCGAGCTTCGAGCACCCGAGCTTTTTAGTACTCGCTCATCACTAATTAGTAACATTGAGCTTGAGAGTGCAATGCAGAGATGCTGCAAATTGCTTTGCACCAGTGGGACTCTAATGAAGTCCAACAGCCACTTTTTGGATGCCACTAAGTTTCCTCAGTGCTTGCTATTATAATGGCTTAGTAACAATGAGCTTGAGGGTGCAATGCAGAGGTGCTGCAAGTTGCTTTGTACCAGTGGAACACTAATGAAGTCCAACAGCCACTTTTTGGATGCCACTAAGTTTCCTCAGTGTTTGCTATTATAATGGCTTAGTAACAATGAGCTTGAGTGTGCAATGCAGAGGTGCTGCAAATTGCTTTGCACCAGTGGGACACTAATGAAGTCCAACAGCCACTTTTTGGATGCCACTAAGTTTCCTCAGTGTTTGCTACTATAATGGCTTAGTAACAATGAGCTTGTAGGTTCAATGCAGAGGTGCTGCAAATAGCTTGGCACCAGTGGGACACTAATGAAGTCCAACAGCCACTTTTTGGATGCCACTAAGTTTCCTCAGTGTTTGCTATTATAATGGATTAGTAACAATGAGCTTGAGGGTGCAATGCAGAGATGCTGCAAATAGCTTTGCACCAGTGGGACACTAATGAAGTCCAACAGCCACTTTTTGGATGCCACTAAGTTTCCTCAGTGTTTGCTATTATAATGGCTTAGTAACAATGAGCTTGAGGGTGCAATGCAGAATGTGCTGGAAATAGCTTGGCACCAGTGGGACACTAATGAAGTCCAACAGCCACTTTTTGGATGCCACTAAGTTTCCTCAGTGTTTGCTATTATAATGGCTTAGTAACAATGAGCTTGAGGGTGCAATGCAGAGGTGCTGGAAATTGCTTTGCACCAGTGGGACTCTAATGAAGTCCAACAGCCACTTTTTGGATGCCACTAAGTTTCCTCAGTGCTTGCTATTATAATGGCTTAGTAACAATGAGCTTGAGGGTGCAATGCAGAGGTGCTGCAAATTGCTTTGTACCAGTGGAACACTAATGAAGTCCAACAGCCACTTTTTGGATGCCACTAAGTTTCCTCAGTGTTTGCTGTTATAATGGCTTAGTAACAATGAGCTTGAGGGTGCAATGCAGAGGTGCTGCAAATTGCTTTGCACCAGTGGGACACTAATGAAGTCCAACAGCCACTTTTTGGATGCCACTAAGTTTCCTCAGTGTTTGCTATTATAATGGCTTAGTAACAATGAGCTTGAAGGTTCAATGCAGAGGTGCTGCAAATAGCTTGGCACCAGTGGGACACTAATGAAGTCCAACAGCCACTTTTTGGATGCCACTAAGTTTCCTCAGTGTTTGCTATTATAATGGATTAGTAACAATGAGCTTGAGGGTGCAATGCAGAGGTGCTGCAAATTGCTTTGCACTAGTGGGACACTAATGAAGTCCAACAGCCACTTTTTGGATGTCACTAAGTTTCCTCAGTGTTTGCTATTATAATGGCTTAGTAACAATGAGCTTGAGGGTGCAATGCAGAGGTGCTGCAAATTGCTTTGCACCAGTGGGAAACTAATGAAGTCCAACAGCCACTTTTTGGATGCCACTAAGTTTCCTCAGTGTTTGCTATTATAATGGCTTAGTAACAATGAGCTTGAAGGTTCAATGCAGAGGTGCTGCAAATAGCTTGGCACCAGTGGGACACTAATGAAGTCCAACAGCCACTTTTTGGATGCCACTAAGTTTCCTCAGTGTTTGCTATTATAATGGATTAGTAACAATGAGCTTGAGGGTGCAATGCAGAGATGCTGCAAATTGCTTTGCACTAGTGGGACACTAATGAAGTCCAACAGCCACTTTTTGGATGTCACTAAGTTTCCTCAGTGTTTGCTATTATAATGGCTTAGTAACAATGAGCTTGAGGGTGCAATGCAGAGGTGCTGCAAATTGCTTTGCACCAGTGGGACACTAATGAAGTCCAACAGCCACTTTTTGGATGCCACTAAGTTTCCTCAGTGTTTGCTATTATAATGGCTTAGTAACAATGAGCTTGAAGGTTCAATGCAGAGGTGCTGCAAATAGCTTGGCACCAGTGGGACACTAATGAAGTCCAACAGCCACTTTTTGGATGCCACTAAGTTTCCTCAGTTTTTGCTATTATAATGGATTAGTAACAATGAGCTTGAGGGTGCAATGCAGAGATGCTGCAAATTGCTTTGCACCAGTGGGACACTAATGAAGTCCAACAGCCACTTTTTGGATGCCACTAAGTTTCCTCAGTGTTTGCTATTATAATGGCTTAGTAACAATGAGCTTGAGGGTGCAATGCAGAATGTGCTGGAAATAGCTTGGCACCAGTGGGACACTAATGAAGTCCAACAGCCACTTTTTGGATGCCACTAAGTTTCCTCAGTGTTTGCTATTATAATGGCTTAGTAACAATGAGCTTGAAGGTTCAATGCAGAGGTGCTGCAAATAGCTTGGCACCAGTGGGACATTAATGAAATCCAACAGCCACTTTTTGGATGCGACTAAGTTTCCTCAGTGTTTGCTTTTATAATGGCTTAGTAACAATGAGCTTGAGGGTGCAATGCAGAGGTGCTGCAAATTGCTTTGCACCAGTGGGACACTAATGAAGTCCAACAGCCACTTTTTGGATGCCACTAAGTTTCCTCAGTGTTTGCTATTATAATGGATTAGTAACAATGAGCTTGAGGGTGCAATGCAGAGATGCTGCAAATAGCTTTACACCAGTGGGACACCAATGAAGTCCAACAGCCACTTTTTGGATGCCACTAAGTTTCCTCAGTGTTTGCTATTATAATGGCTTAGTAACAATAAGCTTGAGGGTGCAATGCAGAGGTGCTGCAAATTGCTTTGCACCAGTGGGACACTAATGAAGTCCAACAGCCACTTTTTGGATGCCACTAAGTTTCCTCAGTGTTTGCTTTTATAATGGCTTAGTAACAATGAGCTTGAAGGTTCAATGCAGAGGTGCTGCAAATAGCTTGGCACCAGTGGGACACTAATGAAGTCCAACAGCCACTTTTTGGATGTGTGGCGCCCCTGACCTGGTCAGGCACCACTGAGTACTGCACCCATGCTGGGGACAGTACAATACAGGTAATCCAGAAGGCTGACCGAGGTGTGACTACACAGGCGCATAGTGATCAGGTCTCACACATGTACCTATGAGAGGACCCCTGGGGATCCCAGGAGGGGGAAAATCCTTCACCTTCACTGGAATAGTGGAGGGGGCCAAAAGCCTCCATCTCCTCTCAAGGGGTGTGGTAAGAGAATCTGGTTGCTAGGTGGCGTAGGCAGGCACAAAAGGGAAAAGAGAAGGAGGAGTAAACAGTCTGGAGTCTGCAGCAGAGTGTGGAGGAGTGAGGAGCAGGAAAGTGAAGCTCTGACAGGAGCAGCAGTGAAGGTCCCAGATGTGAGCCGGTTCAGTGCAGAGTCCAGGGAGCTCCGAGGAGAGCTGACCCCTTCCCCTGGGCTGCTGTAGTCTGACAGCGTCCGCGCAGTGGCTACCGACGGGGGAGAACGGTCACCTAGGAGTGCTACCCGAAACCCATCTCCAGCTAGAGAGAGAGCACAGAGTGGGAAGTAAGGAGACTGCTAGGGAGAACCAGGCCCAAACGGGCGGCAGATCCCGGAGCGGGGATAGATCCACCTTTCCCTGCTAAACCTGCCGGTGTGGGGCCCTCAAAGCCCACACCACAACACCACAAAAGCCGCAGCCACGTAGCCACAGTTAGGGCCCATAGCTCACAGGAGGCAAGCAGCTGGAGTGAGCTGGTCCAGGCCACAAGCAAACGGCAAACGAAGGGGAGTGAGGCTTCAGCAACTTCCCTGGGTGACCCCCATAGGGACTAAAAGTCGGGGTCACCCCAAACCACCAAGGGCTAAGGAAGGCGAGTTGGTAGTCACCATCAGAAGTCAGCCTGAAGGATACCTGGTTCCAGCCTGGTTCATCCCAGCTACGCCCGGGTTACTCACCCTGTCACCTGAAGTGAGTAAAAACCCTGAAAGACATTCTGCCTGTGTGGAGTTATTCTGCGCCTTGTGGTTCTACGCACCTACACAGGGCCCTGGGGCTTGCCTCACTCTCAGGAGGCTATTCCAACTAACTGCACTCACCATCAGCCCCAGGCGTCCCTCAACCTGCAGTGGCGGTCCCTACTGGCCGCAATACTGAGAGTGGCGTCACGACAAGAAGAAGATCTCCTACCTGTGACAGGATCCAGCTACGTGGAGTCCCTGAAGGTAATGCACCGACACCACACCTGTGGGGCTTCACATCTGGCGTCACGAACAGGATAAGGACTAGATCTGTTCAGACAGGTGACCATGTGCCTGGGCGGTCCGCTTGAAAAATTGGAAGCGCCGCCATATTGCCACCATGAAAAGCGCGCTGAAAAACAACAGCAGCCCGCGCTGGAAGAAGTTACCGCCCACGAAGAGGTGTGGCTACCCAGAGATCCCCTGCAGAGTTCTGACCTCGCTTGTGAAGAGAGCGGAAGCGTCCAGAGACGTCGGGACAGAAAGGGAGCCAGAAGCCTGCTGCTGGGAGAGGAGCTGCTGAAAGAGGCAGAGCGGAAACTGAACAGCTTGCTACTAGAGGCAACGACGAGTCCACTGCTGGGAAATCGTACAGAAGAGGGCGCAGAAGAAATGGCGTCTGACCGCAGAAACCCAGAACCGGGCTCCGCTGCCTGGTGGTATCGGGAGCTGGCCCAGTTCTGCGACCGACTGGAGACCCGGGTCGTGGAGCAGATCAGAGAAGAACGCATGGAACTTCTGGAGATGGCTGCCGCGGTTTAGGCCTATGAGAGGGGAACCGCACGACGAATGCCAGACCGGACGGCGACGACTCAGACCCCGATGCTGCCACCGATGGGTGAGTCCAGTGATGCCCCTGCCAGCGCGAGTGCCCCGACCCCTGCTGCCACGCCCGCGGTCCCTGAAGAGGCGTCCGGCGCGGCGACGCTGAAGCAGGCCGCAGCCACGCCAGGTGCAGCCCGCCAAGCTCAGGCCGCCGCAGCGATGCCCTGCTCGGCCCACCAAGACCCGGTCCCTGCAGCGACGCCCAGTCCGGCCCGCAGAGAACCGGCTGCCACCGCGACCCTCATCCGCGCTGCAGGTGTGACGCTGACCCAGGCCGCCGCCATGCTAGGCCCGGCCCGCCGAGACCCCACCGCAGCCGCAACGCTCGTCCACGCCGCAAGTGAGGTGCTGAACCAGGCCGCCGCCACGTCAGGTGCGGCCCGCCAAGCTCCGATCGCTGCAGCGACGCCCAGCCCAGCCTGCACCGATCCCATCGCGACAGCGACGCCGATCCAGGCCGCCGCCATGCAGGGCGCGGCCCGCCAAGACCAGGCCGCCGCCATGCCGGGCGCGGCCCGCCAAGATAAGATTGCATCACCATTTTCCCCGGCCTGCAAGGCCAGAGCAGACACCGCTCCCCAGTCCAAGGAGGTCCCTGCTAGGAAATCCCTGGTAGGTGAGGACCCCGCATACTGGCAGCTGAAGGCTGACATGGAGGCCAAGTTCCCACAGGAGATGGTGGATCAGTACATGCTCCCTCCGCACACCCCCAAGAGGATCCCGGCAACCCCTGCAGCAACTACGCCAAAGAGTCCCCCGCCTGGGCCTGCTGAAGAAAGTCCATCCCCAGCACTGCCACCAAAGGAGTGCTCAGAAGCACTAAGGGGGAGGGGAGGCCAGGAAGCTGAGGAGCTGACTCAGGAGCCACCAGCAGTGGATCCATACCCCGAGCCAGAAATGCTGCCGTATTCCCGCTGGGACGAGGAAGACCTAACACCGTCCGCTGAAGAAGATCTGCCCAAAAGCCTCACCTGGGAGCTTGTAAGCTGTACCTCGCAGAATCCAGTCCGCAAGACACGGCGCCGTAGCAGAACCCAGTCTTTCCCTGCACCGCCATCCCCAGAGCAGAGAGAAGTCACGGCCAGAGACCTACAAGAAAAACGGTTCCTGAGAAGAGCCAAAGCACAGGTCAGAGGACCCCTTTGTAGAGGAGTTGTGGAAGACTTTAACTTGAAGAGCGGATATGGCTTTATAGTAGCACCATGTCCTAAAGAAGAAGAAAGGAAAGACAGCGATAAAGAAAGAAAAGACAAAGAACCTACTGACGAGACCACTACAGATGAAGAAAGAGGTCAAGGAAGCAACAGGTGCCGCAGCCCTACAGGCCCAAGCCCTGGTGAAGAGGAGTCTGCATAAGTTCAAGTAAAGTAAGCAAGTTACCAGTTTGAAAAGTTTGTTTTGCAACGTTTTACAAGTTTAAGAATGTGCCCACATAAACTGATGTGAGAAATGAACCTTAGGGCTATGAACTGGCTATAGCCACAAACTCTCGCAGTGTAAATAGTTACACCAGAGGGCACCACCACCACCAGAGTCAGCCTGTTTAGGGGCTTGGCTCGTCTGCAACCAGGGAGCCCGTCCGTATATAGGGCCTTGGCTTACCTGCAACCAGAGAGCATGCCTGTTTATGGGGCCTGGCTCTCCACCACAAAGAGGGTACCTGGTCAGCACCAACTGTGAAGGCCGCCTCTGGATCCTGCCAGAAGTGGCTGAAGACGCGGCTTCACCAGGCCAGGTATACCCTGAAACCACCAGCCCATGAAAGCCGCCTCTACATCCTGCCAGAAGTGGCTGAAGGCGCGGCCAACGTGAGAGGGTTTTGGGTGGGTTAACGGACTTGTGGGTGGAGGGTGGTGATGTATGGTACCTGGTGCTTTTTTTTAAAAATGTTTTACATGTTTTAATGTTTTATGCATTTTAAAATGTTGTCTTGCAGCCCGAGGACGTGCTGGTGATAACTAAGGGGGAATGTGGCGCCCCTGACCTGGTCAGGCACCACTGAGTACTACACCCATGCTGGGGACAGTACAATACAGGTAATCCAGAAGGCTGACCGAGGTGTGACTACACAGGCGCATAGTGATCAGGTCTCACACATGTACCTATGAGAGGACCCCTGGGGATCCCAGGAGGGGGAAAAGCCTTCACCTTCACTGGAATAGTGGAGGGGGCCAAAAGCCTCCATCTCCTCTCAAGGGGTGTGGTAAGAGAATCTGGTTGCTAGGTGGCGTAGGCAGGCACAAAAGGGAAAAGAGAAGGAGGAGTAAACAGTCTGGAGTCTGCAGCAGAGTGTGGAGGAGTGAGGAGCAGGAAAGTGAAGCTCTGACAGGAGCAGCAGTGAAGGTCCCAGATGTGAGCCGGTTCAGTGCAGAGTCCAGGGAGCTCCGAGGAGAGCTGACCCCTTCCCCTGGGCTGCTGTAGTCTGACAGCGTCCGCGCAGTGGCTACCGACGGGGGAGAACGGTCACCTAGGAGTGCTACCCGAAACCCATCTCCAGCTAGAGAGAGAGCACAGAGTGGGAAGTAAGGAGACTGCTAGGGAGAACCAGGCCCAAACGGGCGGCAGATCCCGGAGCGGGGATAGATCCACCTTTCCCTGCTAAACCTGCCGGTGTGGGGCCCTCAAAGCCCACACCACAACACCACAAAAGCCGCAGCCACGTAGCCACAGTTAGGGCCCATAGCTCACAGGAGGCAAGCAGCTGGAGTGAGCTGGTCCAGGCCACAAGCAAACGGCAAACGAAGGGGAGTGAGGCTTCAGCAACTTCCCTGGGTGACCCCCATAGGGACTAAAAGTCGGGGTCACCCCAAACCACCAAGGGCTAAGGAAGGCGAGTTGGTAGTCACCATCAGAAGTCAGCCTGAAGGATACCTGGTTCCAGCCTGGTTCATCCCAGCTACGCCCGGGTTACTCACCCTGTCACCTGAAGTGAGTAAAAACCCTGAAAGACATTCTGCCTGTGTGGAGTTATTCTGCGCCTTGTGGTTCTACGCACCTACATAGGGCCCTGGGGCTTGCCTCACTCTCAGGAGGCTATTCCAACTAACTGCACTCACCATCAGCCCCAGGCGTCCCTCAACCTGCAGTGGCGGTCCCTACTGGCCGCAATACTGAGAGTGGCGTCACGACAAGAAGAAGATCTCCTACCTGTGACAGGATCCAGCTACGTGGAGTCCCTGAAGGTAATGCACCGACACCACACCTGTGGGGCTTCACAGATGCCACTAAGTTTCCTCAGTGTTTGCTATTATAATGGCTTATTAACAATGAGCTTGAGGGTGCAATGCAGAATGTGCTGGAAATAGCTTGGCACCAGTGGGACACTAATGAAGTCCAACAGCCACTTTTTGGATGCCACTAAGTTTCCTCAGTGTTTGCTATTATAATGGATTAGTAACATTGAGCTTGAGAGTGCAATGCAGAGATGCTGCAAATTGCTTTGCACCAGTGGGACTCTAATGAAGTCCAACAGCCACTTTTAGGATGCCACTAAGTTTCCTCAGTGTTTGCTATTATAATGGCTTAGTAACAGTGAGCTTGAAGGTTCAATGCAGAGGTGCTGCAAATAGCTTGGCACCAGTGGGACACTAATGAAGTCCAACAGCCACTTTTTGGATGCCACTAAGTTTCCTCAGTGTTTGCTATTATAATGGCTTAGTAACAATGAGCTTGAGGGTGCAATGCAGAATGTGCTGGAAATAGCTTGGCACCAGTGGGACACTAATGAAGTCCAACAGCCACTTTTTGGATGCCACTAAGTTTCCTCAGTGTTTGCTATTATAATGGCTTAGTAACAATGAGCTTGAGTGTGCAATGCAGAGATGCTGCAAATTGCTTTGCACCAGTGGGACTCTAATGAAGTCCAACAGCCACTTTTTGGATGCCACTAAGTTTCCTCAGTGTTTGCTATTATAATGGCTTAGTAACAATGAGCTTGAAGGTGCAATGCAGAGGTGCTGCAAATAGCTTGGCACCAGTGGGACATTAATGAAATCCAACAGCCACTTTTTGGATGCCACTAAGTTTCCTCAGTGTTTGCTTTTATAATGGCTTAGTAACAATGAGCTTGAGGGTGCAATGCAGAGATGCTGCAAATTGCTTTGCACCAGTGGGACACTAATGAAGTCCAAAAGCCACTTTTAGGATGCCACTAACTGGCAGCACTCTGCAATTAAAATGGCTTTGCTAAAAAGGGCAGGAGGGTACAGTGGCCAGGTTGTGGGTCAGTGTAGACGAAAGTAAAGCTCATTTTCTATCTCTCCTAATGGTGAAATGCAGCAAGGAAGTCCCTGAGCTTAGCTACACAGACGCTGTTATCTGTAGCTGTTAAAAACTGTTTCCACGGACCTGACTGTCATCTATGGCTCTGAGCCTGCTGTAATTAGCCCTTAAAAGGGCTGAAAGAAACTTCTATTTCTATTCTGTAAGTACATAATACCAAAAGACACGACCAATCCCGTGCCATATTTTGAATATTCATAGAGCCATATACAGATTAATGGTTAAACAAAGAAAGAAAAATGCTGTACAACGACTCAATTGCAAAAACACTTGAATTTTATTCATATAGAAAAGGTTAATAACAGATAGAAAATACGATAAAAAGTAGAGACAGATGGTTTATGCCAACAGGTGGTGCTCACACCACAACATACGGTAGGTAAAAGCACATGTGCAAAGAATAATGTCTAAATGTACACAACCTAAGGCTCACCTATGGAAAAGGTGGCCCAAGGTAGGACACATTGCAAGTAGGTAGAGGTGCTAAATGCAGCTAATCCAAGACACCAAGGAATCAAAATACATAGTGACTGAAAATATATCCCTAGATCAGCTGCAGTACTATTACCATACCTGGAGATGTGGTGGGAACCCTGAACCCCGACCTATAGGTTTCGTTAATGATTCTTCTTCCGGGGGTGGTCTCTGAATAAAACAGTGGCCCTTTTAAATAGAGACTCCCCAATCACATCCCTTAAAAGATCCACCACTCAGGCAGTGGGGTGTATGGAACAATCCCCTGGTGGAATATAACCGATGACCTGATTGGAGGGTAGTCACAAAGGAAACTCCCATCCATACGTTATACCGAGGAACGCTAGACCGGAAGCGGAAGTGACGCGTCAAACACGTCACTCCCATCATGCCTCACGCGTCTTCTCACAAACGCTAGACCGGAAGTGGAAGTGACGCGACTATCACGTCACCACCACCATTCCTCACGCGTTATCTCAAGTGTACTATACCGGAAGTGGAAGTGACGCGACCATCACGTCACTCCCACCAGGCCGTCCCCATCAGATGACACATTACGGGGCGGACATTGACACATAGGGAAAGGTATATGCATACTACATATTAAGTATTAGACCCACTTGCATTATACCGAAAATAAGGTGGCGTAAACGTCCTTTCGCTACCATGGGGACGTGCATCACATCGATCAGGGGTACGCGGCCAGCAAATCCAAATGGGGCAAGACCTAAATATCCTCAACACAGTGACCCTGTACCTACAAGCATACGTGACATACCACAATATGTGTAGTCACTTATGGACATTTGCCGATGCCAGATCACAGACAGGAAGCAATAAGAATCATATTACTGCCATAAAAACGTATAAATGTCGCTCAAGGCATAAAAACTGGCAAGTATATATGCAACCCTGTCTCAAGCAACCATGGCATCGGAACATATGCAAATCCGCCACAACCACCCTATATATGTCCCAATGTGCCCGGTATACATTTATAATATTGTGCCCAACAACACTGAAGACAGGGATATATTACCACCAGGAGAACACTAAGAAGAAAAAAATGCTATCCAAGAATATAGTACATAGCACCATCCCCCCGCGGTTTACCACTATGGCGCGCGGATGAATGCCCCGGAGGCGCCAAACCACAGCGGGCACGTCCAGGCCACAATTATGGGAACAAAGTTGCCACAAGAGTAGCCCAAAAGGACGCGCCAGCAGCCGCACAGCGCCAACAGGGCAGACACCCGCGCGCACCGGTACCGCGAGGGATGTCACACAGAAAGAAGAGAGGGGAGAAAAAGGAAGAAATGCATCAAATGCCCAGAATCTCATTTTAGAGGCCCACAATGGACCCATACATAATACAACATACATTTAGTCAAACAGAACATATGGGAATACATAACATTCCACCAAATGCGTAACAATTATACGTTCATATATAGCAGATGAACTCCATAGGATCTTCCAACAAATTCCAAAAGGAAGTAGACCTCTCAAGTTCCATACATGGTTAACGTCGAAATCGGGATGTGATATGGGTAAGTGTGGCTAAGGGAAGAAATTAAAAACAATTAAAATCAAGACCAATATGGTGCGAAGCAGAGTACATGGGACAAGATATGTCAAATCATGTGAAAATGGAGTCTATATCACACACCCACTAACGAAGGTCCAGAAACGACGGCCACAGTCAAGAGTGTATTTTTATACATTATTACAAAAAGGACACAAAACTTAAACACTCATTCAGCCCGTTGGGCTGTATGGTCTTCAAGGTCCATATCCACTCCGTTTCACGTTGTGCAAGGAGTCGACTGATATTACCACCTCGGACATCTGTTGTGATCTGGTCGATCCCTCGTACCCGTAATAAGGTATGGTCACAGCAATGATGCCTCTTAAAGTGCCTAGGTATTGTCTTAAGGCCCTCAATGTCCACTACATCTATGGCGGCCTGGATGTCCCGCACATGCTCTCTTACACGGACCTTAAGGGCCCGTGTAGTTAGGCCGACATAGATGAGCGGACAGGGGCAGACGGCATAATATACGACAGCCCTAGACAGGCAATTAATTTTTCTCCTAATGGGAAAAACTTTCCCATCAGACGATGTAAAGTCGGTAGCTGTATCCACATTAGGGCACGCAACACACGAACCACACGGTGAACAGCCGAATCTGGACCTCCGAAGGGAAGTGGAGAGTTGCAAGAAGGGGAGGACACTCCCATCTTTTTTATCTTTTTTATCATAATGACTAGAAGTCAAAATGTCCTTCAAGTTCACTGTCTTCAGTGTTGTTGGGCACAATATTATAAATGTATACCGGGCACATTGGGACATATATAGGGTGGTTGTGGCGGATTTGCATATGTTCCGATGCCATGGTTGCTTGAGACAGGGTTGCATATATACTTGCCAGTTTTTATGCCTTGAGCGACATTTATACGTTTTTATGGCAGTAATATGATTCTTATTGCTTCCTGTCTGTGATCTGGCATCGGCAAATGTCCATAAGTGACTACACATATTGTGGTATGTCACGTATGCTTGTAGGTACAGGGTCACTGTGTTGAGGATATTTAGGTCTTGCCCCATTTGGATTTGCTGGCCGCGTACCCCTGATCGATGTGATGCACGTCCCCATGGTAGCGAAAGGACGTTTACGCCACCTTATTTTCGGTATAATGCAAGTGGGTCTAATACTTAATATGTAGTATGCATATACCTTTCCCTATGTGTCAATGTCCGCCCCGTAATGTGTCATCTGATGGGGACGGCCTGGTGGGAGTGACGTGATGGTCGCGTCACTTCCACTTCCGGTATAGTACACTTGAGATAACGCGTGAGGAATGGTGGTGGTGACGTGATAGTCGCGTCACTTCCACTTCCGGTCTAGCGTTTGTGAGAAGACGCGTGAGGCATGATGGGAGTGACGTGTTTGACGCGTCACTTCCGCTTCCGGTCTAGCGTTCCTCGGTATGACGTATGGATGGGAGTTTCCTTTGTGACTACCCTCCAATCAGGTCATCGGTTATATTCCACCAGGTGATTGTTCCATACACCCCACTGCCTGAGTGGTGGATCTTTTAAGGGATGTGATTGGGGAGTCTCTATTTAAAAGGGCCACTGTTTTATTCAGAGACCACCCCCGGAAGAAGAATCATTAACGAAACCTATAGGTCGGGGTTCAGGGTTCCCACCACATCTCCAGGTATGGTAATAGTACTGCAGCTGATCTAGGGATATATTTTCAGTCACTATGTATTTTGATTCCTTGGTGTCTTGGATTAGCTGCATTTAGCACCTCTACCTACTTGCAATGTGTCCTACCTTGGGCCACCTTTTCCATAGGTGAGCCTTAGGTTGTGTACATTTAGACATTATTCTTTGCACATGTGCTTTTACCTACCGTATGTTGTGGTGTGAGCGCCACCTGTTGGCATAAACCATCTGTCTCTACTTTTTATCGTATTTTCTATCTGTTATTAACCTTTTCTATATGAATAAAATTCAAGTGTTTTTGCAATTGAGTCGTTGTACAGCATTTTTCTTTCTTTGTTTAACCATTAATCTGTATATGGCTCTATCCATATTCAAAATATGGCACGGGATTGGTCGTGTCTTTTGGTATTATGTACTTATGTAATCTTCTGTGTATTTTCACAGGCCTCTTTTTTACCAAGAATGGATTATCGCACCAGGGATCTTACCTGGAGAGCAACTTGTAGTAGGGCCTTTGATGGTGGCCTGTCGGGTGGTTCTGGTGCTGAGCAGAGGGGACATGCAGACCTACAAAATAATGTGAAACGCCTACTACATCGGCGTACCAGGGTGTGGTGGAATAGGGCTTTCCTCGAGGGATACATTTCTAAACAAATGATCCCTCGAGGATTAAGGATGCAGGTATTCCCGTCCTTCCCAGTGGAGGACACTGTGTTTATCAACAAATGGGAAGAAGTTTGCTGAAATAGCTCTTTGAAGCTCATGGAGCTATTGGTTGGATTCAACACCAAGACCCTTGAGGAGGTAGAGAAGGAGTTGGACACTACTTATCTGGAGTTAAAGACGATGTCCTCGGCTGAGGAGATTGCAACTTTTGATGCTTTGATGGCTACCAGTTCGGAGGAATGGGAGAAAACAATTAGGGAGACTCACTCCAAAAAAATCGCACGAGATATGGCAGATTATCAGCAACTTAAGGTCTACCGATGGCGTAAGCCAACACCACGATTTGTCCGCGGAAGATCTGTGTCGGTGTCCACAACATCATCCGCGGGTGAGGTTTCGGACCAATCTATGTCCCCCATGACCACAAGATTTGGGGCTAAAAGAAAAGGAGGCCCAAAGGCAATGGGCAATTACAACAAGAAACCCCCTGTGGTGGTGGGGAACCCAAGTGGCACCCCCAAGGTAATTAATTTATCTCAACACACTTTTTCTGGGCTGGAGAATGCGGTCCTAGCTCGGGGCCTCACCTTTTCCCCTAGTTCACGATTTGATCCCTTTACAGCCGTGAAGGATTTACATATCTTTGCCCGGGCGCTTTTGCTGAAGAGGTGGTTTCATGATGACGATCTGCAAAAACCTTTTCCAACAGAAGCTGAACAATCTGCTCTGCGCATTCTTGAAGAACTATCGGAAGAGCACTCCTCTAGTGCCCTAGGTAAGATTCCTTCACGGCTTCGGGTCAAATCTAAGAAATTCCCCCCCTTGTCGGCCTGTCCCAGTATTGACCTGTTTGTGCAGCTTGTATCTAGTGAATTTTCTAAATTCCCTACTAATATTCATCATGATAATCTTACGAGGGAAGAGAGGAGCTGCATTGACAGGATCAAAAAATTGGATGATATCGTTATTAAACCGGCCGACAAGGGTGGGAATATTGTGGTGTGGCCCTGTGCACTATACGAGAAGGAGGCATTCAGACAGCTGAGAGTGAGTGACTGTTACCAACGTCTCACATTTAACCCTCTCAGTAAGTTTATGAAGGAGTTGGATCTTCTACTGAGGGAGGCTTTGGATGGTGGGATTATAGAGAGGGGAGTTTTTGATTCACTGCTTGTGGTTGAGCCCAAGGTACCGACACTGTATCTTTTACCGAAAGTGCACAAAGACGTGAATATGCCACCTGGAAGACCTATAGTATCAGGGGTGGGCAATTTTTTTGGAGAAAGTATGTATTTATATTGATTCTATATTGAAACCTTTAGTGGAATCTCTTCCCTCGTATACACGGGATACGAGTAGCTTTCTCCAAAGAATTGACTCCCTGCATGTGGGTGAGGGTTCCCTGATGGTCTCTTGCGATGTCGAATCGCTCTATACGAGCATTCGACACCGCGACGGACTACGGGCAACCTCGTACTATCTGTCTATGACCAGCATGTCCGGAGCAGAGAGGGATTTCGTCGTGAGCCTTTTGAGTTTTGCTTTAACACACAATTTTTTCTTTTTTGGGGGATCCCTGTACCTACAGCTCCAGGGTACAGTGATGGGGGCGGCATTTGCACCCTCATACGCTAATTTATTCCTGGGGCTGTGGGAGAGGGACCTCTTCCTGTCAGATACGTTGTCGTTGGTGGACCGCATCCCCTTTTGGACGCAGTACATCGACGACATCTTTTTTTATCTGGCAGGGAGATGCCCAAGAGCTTTATTTATTTATTCAGAGGTTAAATACCAATGATATTAATTTAAGGCTGACTCATAGGTTCAGTGATGTTTCCCTCGAGTTTCTGGACGTGCTGGTTATACGGGACAGATCTGGCCAGTTATGTACTGACCTTTATCGTAAAGACACTGCTGTAAATTCGGTTTTACACGCCACATCTGCCCATCCCGCCCATATCATACGTGCGGTCCCCGTGGGGCAATTCCTCCGTCTGCGACGGATTTGTTCTTCGGATTCTGTTTTTGAATCAAGGGCTCTGGAACTCAAGGACAGGTTCCGCAAACGCGGGTATAGTAATAGGTCTATTAAAAAGGCCTATAATAGAGCTAGGAACTCCCCACGGGTTGAATTACTGTATGGCAATAAAACTAAGAAAACCTCGAACAATGTGAGAATGATTACTCAGTATCACTCACATTGGGGTAGGATGATGGATGTGATGTCTCATTACTGGTCCATTCTCACTGTCGATCCCATTCTAAAGAACTATTTGCCTGACAGACCATTGGTTGCGGCTCGTAAGGCCAAGAACTTGAAGGACATTTTGACTTCTAGTCATTATGATAAAAAAGATAAAAAAGATGGGAGTGTCCTCCCCTTCTTGCAACTCTCCACTTCCCTTCGGAGGTCCAGATTCGGCTGTTCACCGTGTGGTTCGTGTGTTGCGTGCCCTAATGTGGATACAGCTACCGACTTTACATCGTCTGATGGGAAAGTTTTACCCATTAGGAGAAAAATTAATTGCCTGTCTAGGGCTGTCGTATATTATGCCGTCTGCCCCTGTCCGCTCATCTATGTCGGCCTAACTACACGGGCCCTTAAGGTCCGTGTAAGAGAGCATGTGCGGGACATCCAGGCCGCCATAGATGTAGTGGACATTGAGGGCCTTAAGACAATACCTAGGCACTTTAAGAGGCATCATTGCTGTGACCATACCTTATTACGGGTACGAGGGATCGACCAGATCACAACAGATGTCCGAGGTGGTAATATCAGTCGACTCCTTGCACAACGTGAAACGGAGTTGATATGGACCTTGAAGACCATACAGCCCAACGGGCTGAATGAGTGTTTAAGTTTTGTGTCCTTTTTGTAATAATGTATAAAAATACACTCTTGACTGTGGCCGTCGTTTCTGGACCTCCGTTAGTGGGTGTGTGATATAGACTCCATTTTCACATGATTTGACATATCTTGTCCCATGTACTCTGCTTCGCACCATATTGGTCTTGATTTTAATTGTTTTTAATTTCTTCCCTTAGCCACACTTACCCATATCACATCCCGATTTCGACGTTAACCATGTATGGAACTTGAGAGGTCTACTTCCTTTTGGAATTTGTTGGAAGATCCTATGGAGTTCATCTGCTATATATGAACGTATAATTGTTACGCATTTGGTGGAATGTTATGTATTCCCATATGTTCTGTTTGACTAAATGTATGTTGTATTATGTATGGGTCCATTGTGGGCCTCTAAAATGAGATTCTGGGCATTTGATGCATTTCTTCCTTTTTCTCCCCTCTCTTCTTTCTGTGTGACATCCCTCGCGGTACCGGTGCGCGCGGGTGTTTGCCCTGTTGGCGCTGTGCGGCTGCTGGCGCGTCCTTTTGGGCTACTCTTGTGGCAACTTTGTTCCCATAATTGTGGCCTGGACGTGCCCGCTGTGGTTTGGCGCCTCCGGGGCATTCATCCGCGCGCCATAGTGGTAAACCGCGGGGGGATGGTGCTATGTACTATATTCTTGGATAGCATTTTTTTCTTCTTAGTGTTCTCCTGGTGGTAATATATCCCTGTCTTCAGTGTTGTTGGGCACAATATTATAAATGTATACCGGGCACATTGGGACATATATAGGGTGGTTGTGGCGGATTTGCATATGTTCCGATGCCATGGTTGCTTGAGACAGGGTTGCATATATACTTGCCAGTTTTTATGTGTTGAGCGACATTTATACGTTTTTATGGCAGTAATATGATTCTTATTGCTTCCTGTCAGTGATCTGGCATCGGCAAATGTCCATAAGTGACTACACATATTGTGGTATGTCACGTATGCTTGTAGGTACAGGGTCACTGTGTTGAGGATATTTAGGTCTTGCCCCCATTTGGATTTGCTGGCCGCGTACCCCTGATCGATGTGATGCACGTCCCCATGGTAGCGAAAGGACGTTTACGCCACCTTATTTTCGGTATAATGCAAGTGGGTCTAATACTTAATATGTAGTATGCATATACCTTTTCCCTATGGTCAATGTCCGCCCCGTAATGTGTCATCTGATGGGGATGGCCTGGTGGGAGTGACGTGATGGTCGCGTCACTTCCACTTCCGGTATAGTACACTTGAGATAACGCGTGAGGAATGGTGGTGGTGACGTGATAGTCGCGTCACTTCCACTTCCGGTCTAGCGTTTGTGAGAAGACGTGTGAGGCATGATGGGAGTGACGTGTTTGACGCGTCACTTCCGCTTCCGGTCTAGCGTTCCTCGGTATGACGTATGGATGGGAGTTTCCTTTGTGACTACCCTCCAATCAGGTCATCGGTTATATTCCACCAGGGGATTGTTCCATACACCCCACTGCCTGAGTGGTGGATCTTTTAAGGGATGTGATTGGGGAGTCTCTATTTAAAAGGGCCACTGTTTTATTCAGAGACCACCCCCGGAAGAAGAATCATTAACGAAACCTATAGGTCGGGGTTCAGGGTTCCCACCACATCTCCAGGTATGGTAATAGTACTGCAGCTGATCTAGGGATATATTTTCAGTCACTATGTATTTTGATTCCTTGGTGTCTTGGATTAGCTGCATTTAGCACCTCTACCTACTTGCAATGTGTCCTACCTTGGGCCACCTTTTCCATAGGTGAGCCTTAGGTTGTGTACATTTAGACATTATTCTTTGCACATGTGCTTTTACCTACCGTATGTTGTGGTGTGAGCACCACCTGTTGGCATAAACCATCTGTCTCTACTTTTTATCGTATTTTCTATCTGTTATTAACCTTTTCTATATGAATAAAATTCAAGTGTTTTTGCAATTGAGTCGTTGTACAGCATTTTTCTTTTTTTGTTTATTTCTATTCTGTATAGCACTGTGTGTAGAGCGTACACAGCAGGATCGGCGACAGGAGCTGCGCCAGCGGTGACTGACACCCAGACGCAGAAGGCAGATAATGGCGTCCAGATGGGCAGATACCCGTTTTTATAATGCAGGGACATGTGACATGGACATCCTATCACACATGCCCTTGCTTGTCTGGCAAAAAGTCCACTTAGCTGTGTGTGTGTCTGGGATTGGCTGACATGCTGGTCCGCCCCACTACACATGCACTTTGGGAAGGAAGAAAAGAAAAAAAAAAAATGGAGCTCGCCATTATCCCAGCAGCAGTGATCTGAACGCGCAGTCCCCGTACACTATACGCTGAAATTTCATAATAGTGTGAGTCACAGAGTGACTTACACTATTACAGCGAAAAGTTAGCTAGTAATTAACTTGGCTTTTGGCTGATAGAACCGTTCTCGAACGTAACTCGAGCTAACGAACTTTTAGCAAAAAGCTCGAGTTCTAGTTCTATACAGAACACCCCCCAAAAATCACTCGAATCGCGAACTGGAGAACCACGAACCACGAACCGCGCTCAACCCTAGTAAAGATCTCTATTGACTTTAATTAGTATGCATGTGAACGTGCAACCGGTTCATGTGAAAACGGACACCATATGTACTGGAGACACGAGGTGTTTAGGAGGCCTTAGGCCATGTGCGCACGTTGCATTTTTTCATGCGTTTCCACAGCGTTTTCAACTGGAGGGTTTTCATGCAAAAATGCATGCGATTTGATTTCCAGGCAAAGTCTATGGGAAATATGGCTTTCGTGTGCGCACGATGCTTTTAAAAATGCAGCGTTTTAGTTGCAGAAAAATTGTCAAAATCTCTACGTTTGAAGAAGCAACATGTCAATTGTTTTTGCCATTTTGGCAGAGTTTTGCTAATATGAGCGTCAATGAGAACTTTCAAAACGCATCCAAAATCAAAAACCTAGCATATTACATGCTTTTTTGATGCAGAGAGCATGCTTTTTTGACAAAATAAACGCATGCGTTTTTTACTTTGTTTTGAGGTCATGAAGTGTCCCTTTACACACACATATAGTCCGACAATTCAATTAATGAAATTCAATAATTTAACGTTATTTTAAACATAACTATTAGAGCACATTTAACACTTTAACAAAAATAGCTATTTTGTGTATGATATTAAGCATGATATTTGTTATAATTTTTTTCTTTTTTTTCATAGTGTTTGAATGTTTAAACTTTATTTAGTAGTGTATTTGTATTAGAAACGAATGTGACTTCAAGCAATGAAAAAGCATGTAAATCGTGGTAAAAACGCAGTCAAAACGCGGCAAAAACACAAGCGTATTTTCAGCGTTTTTGTGGTCAAAACCAAATTTGACAACGACAATTTCTGCCAGAGGATGCGTTTACAACTGCAAGTAACTGAACGCAATGTGCGCACACAGCCCTTAAACATGTCTTTTCGAGGCAATTGGAGGCTTTACAGCATTATAATTCAAAATGAATCGATTGCTGAGAATCAAATTTTAAGTAAAATGTTGTCAAGCTTGGGGAATTTCAATTTCAAAAGATTCAATCATCTCTAAAAATGCCCTTTATGAATCAGTGTTTTAAAAGTGTAATTTTGTTTCTGCAATTTTTCTTACAGAGATGTGCCTCTGCACTAAAAATATCCACTGGGGAGCTATTTATTAAAATGTGCAAAAACAGCACCGTGAAGTTTAGTTTTCATTTTATATTCTGTCTTCAAAATTTTTGCTGCTTATCAGAAAGCAAAGCGCTGTGGGATCTCTGAAGGCAATTAATACAGTGAAAGTTGTTTAATGAAAGACATTCATGGCATGTTACTTTGGACTTGCCGGTAGTGTCTGAACAGGTCTTTGCTAGCTCCTCTGGAATTTTTGTCAAGCTTATGGTAGGGATCCTAGTGGTCAGATCCCCACCAACTAGAAATTAGTGGCATATTAAAATGATGATTTTAGGAAATAACTCTTTTAAAGTGAACCTGTCATGTCTCTCAACACTATTAACCTGCAGTTATAGGGTTATTCTGCAGGTTAATAACATTTTAAAGCTTCCTGGCTGCTGCAGTGAAAGCACGTCTACCAGAAGGAAAATGACTTTATTCCTCCTGGTAGAATCTGGCTTTTGGTCATAGAGGTGTCCCCGCACAACTTCAGTGACTGATTAGTACATGGTGAGCGGTGGCAGTAGGCACACTCCGGCACATTGACTGACAACCCCATCTTACTAATATGCTACAGAAATTGCTGCCATTCAATGTGCCAGAACATGCTTATAACCACCGAACACTACATACTGAGCACTGACTGAGTCAGCCCCAGCATGCCTCTATGACTGAAAGTCAGAAGCTGCCGGGAGAAATAAAACTAATTTCCTCCCAGTTGCTGGGCTTTCAGTGCAGCAAGCAGAGAAGCTTTAGAACACTATTAACCTGCAGGTTAACCCCAAGTCTGCTGGTTTATAACGTTTGAGGACATGATAGCTTCCCTTTAAGGTTGACTTCATTAGACCCTAATTAGAGATGGCCGAATAGTAACTATTCGTATTCAGATAATGCTTACCGAACACCGAATATCGTTCCAGTATTCGTCACGGCAAGAAAAATGTTCCTTTTCCCCATTGGCTTACATTAGGTTAGTTATTTATGACAAAAATCCGAATAGTACTTTGAGGTTCATTACTAATAATCAAACACGAATAGTTACTATTCGCACATCACTAACCCTAATGCCACACATTTAGGCAAACATATTACATCAACAAAAGAACTTTTGCAGTTCATCTTAGATAAATTCAATCACATATATATATACATATATATATATATATATATATATATATATATATATATATATATAAAATCTATATAGCGATCACAGTTGTGCTTGAAAGTTTGGAAACCCTTCATGATTTTACACAGTTCTGCATCAATTTGACCCAAAACTACATCAGATTTAAACACAAATTCCAGCAGTAGATACAGGGATTCAAGTAAGACAAATGAATAAATTATATTAGACTGTTATTTTTTAAATGAAGAACGTGATGAAATATCATGTCTATGAGTGGAAAAGTATTTGATCCTTTGTGTTCAATATCAATTCAGAGGAATTTCAGCCCATTTCTCTCTACAAAACTAATTCAAATATATTATGTTGGTGGGTTTTCTCCCATGAACTTTTCCCCTTCAGGTTCCTCCAGAACATTTTTTTAAGATTAAATTCCTTTCATCTAAAAAAAAATAGTCCCCCTGGTGTACAATGTACATAAGTGAGACTCTGACCGACTTCACATAGGCCTGAAAGTGCACAGAGGATCCAGAATGCTGGGAAGCATGTGCAGGTATTGCAGATACATTCCCCAAGCTCACACAGCTCTGACAGCGACGGAGGATCCAGACTGCTGGGAAACACGTGCAGTTATTGCATATACACTACCCAAAGTCACACAACTGTGACAGCTGGGTGAGATAGTTTTGTTTTAACTGCACACTGTCACAGTGGTGTGAGCATGGGGAGTGTCTCACTTATAATTTGTATGCCGGGGGGGGGGCTATTTTTTTTAGAATTAAAGAAACTGTATGCTGTTGTGAATAATAAAGATTGAAAAAAATATGTGGGTTCCTGCCTATTTTTGATAGCCAGCAAAGGTAAAGCAGACATCTAGGGGCTGGTATTAACAGGGAGGGAAGGGTCATGGTTATTTGGCCTCTCCCAGCCTAAAAATAGCAGCCCGTAGCTGCTGCAGAATTGGCTCATCTATAAGATGAAAATTGACAGCTGACATCTAGCCCAGGGGTTAGTAATGGACAAGTATCTCTCAGATAACCGTATTACTAACTAGCAAGTAGAGAGTTAAAACAGACACAGACACAAGGAAAAAAAGACAGACGCTCTTGTACACGAGTTTATTCTCAAAATAAATCCTGGCAGTTCCGACATAATCCAAAGAATCCTATCAATTCCTATGGAACACAGTTCTGATAATTGTCTCTGAACAAAGCTCCATAGGTCAGTGCCAATTAGCGGCAGCCTGGAATTTCTCACAAACAGTGACATCATTGCTTGTGATAAATTCTGGGCTTTTTGCAGACTGGCAGTGACCTCTAGAGCCTCGTTTTGAGAACAAGGCTCCAGACATCAGTGCTGGTCAGCGGCAGCCCGAAATTTCTCATGAGCAGTGACGTCATTGTTTTACCGACATCACCACCTGTTACGGGGGGCTGTCTGATAATAAAACCCAAAGGAATATCAGACAGTCAGGGTCCACTATGCAAAGACTCTGCTGCAGACTATGGCAGAGGATAAGGGGTATATAGGTGTGCCACTGTAAATAGTAATAGCACAAGTGCAGAGTGCAATACCTCTGTTAAACTCACAGAGGAATATAATTAGGAAATAAAGCAATTCCTCCCTTGCTTGGAGGGTGTGTGGTATGGTCTCTATTATTGGTCACAGAGACAAAAGCAGTGAGTGTGAAATGGCACCTATCTAGGTCCGTTCCTCTAGCGGTGCCAGGAGACGGACAGCAGCGTAAGCCGCACAAAGCTCCTACCTGCGTTCGCTCCACTAGTGTGCGAGGACACGAACCACTAGATATGGCACCTGCCTAGGTCCGCTCCACTAGTGGTGCAAAAGAGATGGACAGCAGCATAAGCCGCACAAAGCTCCTACCTATGTTTGCTCCCCTAGTGTGCGAGGATACGAACAACTGCCAGACGCCGTATAAGGAACGTTACCCTAGCGGCAACGTCCACCTACGAGTAGAATCACAAGGCGCAGCCGGACCATGTGCCTCAGGCACCTGCCTATGTCCGCTACACTAAGATGTAAGGATACGGACCGGAGCCGAAGCTGTAAGGTATAAGAACGCTACCCTGCCGGTAGCGCTCACCTAGCATAAACAGAGAGATGCCTAGAGCGGCCAATCAGCTTAGAATGTGTCAGAGATGATGTCACCCGCACATGTGCAATGGCACCAAGATAGGAATTAGTCTCCCCCGCTTGCACATGTGCAGTAGCAAGAAATCCGAACATAGTCTCCAGTGCTCGCACATGTGCAGTAGCAAGAAATCCAAACATAGTCTCCAGTGCCACAGCAACCGTAACAGTACCTCCCCCTCAAGGGCCCCCCTCCCGGCAACGCAGGTAATCGGCAACTAAGTCGGGAGCATGGACAGCCTCCTCGGGCTCCCAAGAGCGATGTTCCGGGCCGTAGCCCTCCCAATCTATCAAGAAGAACCTGCACCCTCTAACCATCTTAGAACCAACTATGGCTCGTACCTCATAGCTAGAGTGAGAGGAATCAGAGGCAGGAGAGTGCACTTCACGAGCGTGAGGTAAAATAGCCGTCTTTAGCAGTGAGACATGGAATTTGTCATGGATCCTAAGATGGACGGGTAACTTCAAATGGTAGACTACAGGATTTACCTGTCGAAGAACCTCATAAGGACCCAGGAAGCGAGGAGAAAATTTGACAGAGCTCACTCTAAGTTTCACGT
The DNA here is from genome assembly GCF_048569485.1 of Anomaloglossus baeobatrachus. NCBI lineage: Eukaryota > Metazoa > Chordata > Amphibia > Anura > Aromobatidae > Anomaloglossus > Anomaloglossus baeobatrachus. The sequence goes on from NC_134357.1 coordinate 318,180,215, forward strand.
GTTTTGCAGAGCGCCACACAAAGTCCCCCGGAGAAAAGACAGGAGCCGGGCGACGAAACCGATCGGACACCGTCTTCATACGGTCCTTAGCTGCTTGGATCGACTCTTGAGTCCGATCCCAAACCTCTCTGGCATCAGTTGCCCAGTCGGCCACAAGAGGAGGAGGTGCAGCAGCGGGAAACGGTACCGGTACCCTAGGGTGTTGCCCATTATTGAGTACGAATGGTGTCTGCCCAGTGGCCTCAGCCAGAGAATTGTTAAGGGCAAATTCTGCCCAGGGTAGGAGGGAGGACCAGCTATCGTGGTTCTCAGCAACAAAGTGTCGAAGGTATATAATCATGGATTGATTGGTACGCTGAACCAAACCATTGGTCTCCGGATGGTATGCCATTGAGATTCAACTCAATTTGCAGAAGGCTACAAAGATCTCGCCAGAAACGGGAAGCAAATTGCGGGCCTCTATCACAAAATGATACGATCTGGCATCCCGTGAAGCCTAAAGACATGCTTGAGGAATAGTTTGGCTAGTACCCTGGAAGATGGGATTCTCGATAACGGTATGAGATGAACCATCCGGGAGAAATGGTCCGTAATGACCCACACAAATCTATGTCCCTGTGAACACGGAAGATCACCCACAAAGTCCATGCCTACCACCTCCCATGGTCTATCTGGCACTGGTAAAGGATGCAAGAGCCCAGCCGGTCTCTGCCGTATCGGACGGTTGCGAGCACACGAGTAGCAGGAACCGACATATCTCTTGACGTGGCTGGCTAAGTGTGACCACCAATACCACCTCTCGAGTAACTCTCGTGTCCGTCTAATACCAAAATGCCCACCCACCTTTGAGGTGTGGGCCCACAACAGTATATCATTCTGTCGATCCGGCGGAACAAAGGTCTTGCCCGGTGGGATTTGGTCTAACGTCACAGGTGAGAGAGTATGAAAAACCCTGGAGGGAAGGATAAGACGAGGTTCGTCAATCTCTTCCTGGGTAGAAACCATAGAGCGAGACAGGGCGTCTGCCTTGTTATTCTTACTCTCAGACAGATAGTTGATGGAGAAGTGAAAGCGGGAGAAAAACAAGGACCAGCGGGCTTGGCGAGGATTCAGATGCTGAGCGGTTTGTACGTACGTCAGATTCTTATGGTCTGTATAGACCTGGAAAGGATGTTTCGCTCCTTCTAGCAAGTGACGCCACTCCTCCAAGGCTAATCTCAGGGCGAGCAGTTCCCTATCCCCAATGGTATAGTTTCTCTCTGCCAGTGAAAAGGTTTTAGCAAAGAAGAAACACGGCCTTTTTCTACCTACACCGTTCTTTTGATACAAGACCGCACCAGCACCCACTGAAGAGGCATCAACCTCAAAGAGGAAGGGCTTATTCTCATCGGGTCTTTGAAGAACGGGAGCAGTTGAAAAGTGTCTTTTTACTGCCTCAAAAGCCTGGGATGTCTCAGTAGACCAGACTTTTGGATTAGCACCTTTCTTAGTCAAGGCCACCAAAGGGGCCACCAAAGTGGAGAAATGGGGTATGAACTGCCGGTAATAATTTATGAATCCTAAGAAGCATTGCACCGCCTTCAAGGAACCATTCCAGGACAGCAGAGAGCTTCGCAGGATCCATAGCCAGACCCTCTTGTGAGATAATGTAACCCAAAAAAGGCAAGGATGACTGCTCGAATACACACTTTTCGAGTTTAGCAAACAATGAGTGCTCCCTTATTCGGGAAAGGACACGAACGACATCCTGACGATGAGTCTCCAGATCAGGAGAAAAAATCAGGATGTCGTCCAGATACACCACGATGGAGGATAACAGTAAATCCCTGAACACATCGTTTACGAAGTCCTGAAATACTGCGGGTGCATTACATAAACCAAAAGGCATGACGAGGTATTCATAGTGACCGTCTCGGGTGTTAAAAGCGGTCTTCCATACGTCACCCTCTCGAATTCGTACCAAGTTATACGCACCCCGCAGATCCAACTTCGTAAAAACCTGAGCTCCCCTCAGTCTGTCAAAGAGCTCCGAAATTAAAGGTAACGGGTATTTGTTCTTTATTGTGATTGCGTTGAGACCCCTGTAATCTATTCAGGGACGCAAATCACCCTCTTTCTTCCGAACAAAGAAAAACCCAGCTCCCGCGGGAGAGACAGACTTACGAATGAACCCCTTCTCTAAACTCTATCTTATATAGGTCGACATGGCCTCCGACTCAGGTATTGACAGGGGGTAAACCCTGCCCTTAGGTGGAACCGAACCTGGGATAAGGTCTATGGCGCAGTCATGCGGCCTATGGGGTGGAAGAACCTCAGCACCCTGTTTGGAGAACACGTCAACGAAATCCAAATAGGGTATAGGTATGGGAGAGAGATCAGTTGATGCAACCGCAACGACCTTAGGTGGTAAGGGATGACATCGGGACTGACATTTCGAACCCCAACTAATAATGCTGTCGGACTCCCAGTCAATTAGAGGAGCATGGGTCCGAAGCCATGGGAGACCCAGAAGAACGTCGTATACACCCTCAGGCAAAACAAGAAAAGAAATCTCCTCTATGTGACCCTGAGACAGGGAAAGGTGCAAGGGAACTGTCCTCAATGTAATGGAGTCAGACAACATAGTCCCATTAACAACACGGACAGGAATAGGCGCCTCTAACATGATAGAGGGAATATTGTGTCTCTTTACAAATCCTGAGGACACAAAAGTCCCGTCAGCTCCGGAATCCACAAAAGCCATAATAGGCCATGTATTCTCAGAGAATGAGAGCTGACCTGGGATACTACACTTAGAGGGTGCAGAAGACGTCTCTAGTAACCCCCCTCTAATGGTTACTAGGCCTGGGAGTTTCCCTGACGGCTAGGACACTTGTTGGCATAGTGTCCAGCCTGACGACATACGTAACATATAGGAGGACCAGACCTGCGTAGTCTGGAGGACGTATGACCTAACTCCATAGGAGTGGGAGATGTCTCAGATGCTGAGGAAGATGGTAGTGGACCCTCAACAACTGGAATGGCCCGATGCTTAGGGCGTGAGGAAGAGACCTCGAGTCTACGTTCCTTATGGCGTACGTCGATCCTTGTTGCTACAGTGATTAAGTCCTCCAGAGAAGCAGGGACCTCACGAGTAGCAAGGGCATGCTTGACATAGCCTGCCAACCCTCTCCAGAAGATAGGAATGAACACCTTTTCTGGCCAATCTAGTTCTGCCACCAGAGTTCTAAAAGCAATGGCATAAGAACTAGTGGATAACGAACCCTGAGATAGATCTAACAGTCTCAGGGCCGCATCATGGGTAACCTGCATGAATACCACTTTAAGAGCTTCAAGAAAGTCTTGATGTCTCAGAGTAACCACATCAGAGCGCTCCCATAGGGGAGTCGCCCATTCTAAGGCTTTGTCCTGAAGTAAGGATATGATAAAGCCTACTCTGGACCTCTCCGTAGAGAAGCGAGAAGAGTTGACCTCTAGGTGTTTCTGACACTGACTAATGAAACCACGACATGATCTGGCATCGCCAGAATACCTGTTTGGCAGAGCAAGTCGAGGATCATGTGCAGATGTCACCATGGTCTGAGGTTTATCCTCTATAGTCTTGAGCCACGACTCAAGTACTTGTATGTAACGGTGTAACTGCTGATATTCTGCCATAACTGCCAGACCCTTGGCTCAGTCCTAATGTTACGGGGGGCTGTCTGATAATAAACCCAAAGGAATATCAGACAGTCAGGGTCCACCGTGCAAAGACTATTCTGCAGACTACGGCAGAGGATAAGGGGTATATAAGTGTGCCACTGTAAATAGTAATAGCACAAGTGCAGAGTGCAATACCTCTGTTAAACTCACAGAGGAATATAATTAGGAAATAAAGCAATTCCTCCCTTGCTTGGAGGGTGTGTGGTATGGTCTCTGTTAATGGTCACAGAGACAAAAGCAGTGAGTGTGAAATGGCACCTACCTAGGTCCGTTCCTCTAGCGGTGCCAGGAGACGGACAGCAGCGCAAGCCGCACAAAGCTCCTACCTGCATTCGCTCCACTAGTGTGCGAGGACACGAACCACTAGATATGGCACCTGCCTATGTCCGCTCCACTAGTGGTGCAAAAGAGATGGACAGCAGCATAAGCCGCACAAAGCTCCTACCTATGTTCGCTCCCCTAGTGTGCGAGGATACGAACAACTGCCAGACGCAGTATAAGGAACGTTACCCTAGCGGCAACGTCCACCTACGAGTAGAATCACAAGGCCCAGCCGGACCATGTGCCTCAGGCACCTGCCTATGTCTGCTCCTCTAAGATGTAAGGATACGGACCGCAGCCGAAGCTGTAAGGTATAAGAACGCTACCCTGCCGGTAGCGCTCACCTAGCATTGACAGAGAGATGCCTAGAGGGACGTGCACAGAGCGTCTACTCTCATGCATGAACCAAGAGGACTGAGCGCCGGGTGGCGTGCGTCAGGGTCTTATATAGACTCTGTGCCTCATCCAAGATGGAGGACACCAGTGCCAATCCGCTGCCAGAACGACAGCAATGACGTCACGCTGGCCTATCACCGAGCAAAGCGTCACAAGCACATGACCAGTGACCAATCGGCATAGAAGGTGTCAGAGACATGTGACCACGTGTCACAAGCACATGACCAGCGGCCAATCAGCTTAGAAGATGTCAGAGACATGTGACCTCGTGTCAGCGATGATGTCACCCGCACATGTGCAATGGCACCAAGATAGGAATTAGTCTCCAGCGCTTGCACATGTGCAGTAGCAAGAAATCCGAACATAGTCTCCAGTGCTCGCACATGTGCAGTAGCAAGAAATCCAAACATAGTCTCCAGTGCCACAGCAACCGTAACACCACCCATGATAAATTCAGGGCTGCCGCTGATTGGCTGTGACTTAAGGAGCGTTGTTCTGAGATAGTTCTCAGAACAATGCTTCATAGCAATTGATAGCTGTCGTGGGACGTTACTCCATTGGATTACGTCGGAATGTCTAGGATTTATTTTGAATTAATAAATTGGTGAACGAGATAGTGTGGGGCATCTTTATTCATGATTGGATTATGTAGGAACTTTGAGGATTTGTTTTGAAGTAATAAATTGGTGTACAAGGGCATGTGGGTGAGTGTTTATTCAAATAAACATTTTTTTCCCTGGGTCTGTCTTTTTTAACTTTATACTTGCCAAGTTAGTTATGTGGGCATCTGATAGAAACCTATGCATTACTAATCCTTGGGTTTTATGTCAGCTGACAGCAACCCCACAAGTAATACCACGATTGCCAATGCAACAAGGCAATGAGGAAGAGTCGGGCAAAGCACCAAAATTGGTGCATCTAATGGATGCACCACTTCTGGGATGGCACAAGCTGATATTTTTAGGCTACGAGGGCCAAAAAAACATGGCACTTTCCACCCTGACAATACCAGTCCCCAGCTAAAAAAAATGGTGTGGGATCACTTCTATTCTAGATAACCAGCTACAGTAAACCAGACAGGTGAAAGTTGCAGCCCACAGTTGTGTGTTTTACCTGCACTGGTTATCAGAAATAAGCGGCAGCCCATGTCATTTTTTATTTTTATTTATTTCATATCCACATGTTCGCAGGGCAATTGCCCCCTTTTGCTTCTTTCTGCAGCCCCCTAGCCCTTACTACTACCATTTTACAGCACAGAAGTTCAGGTCTCATTGACTTGTATAGGGTGCGGGATCTGGGGTCAAGTCCGGGTCAACTTTGAGGACAGAAATTAACTTTTAACTAGAGATGAGCGAACCGGTCGCGGTTCGGCTTGCCGAACCGAGGTCTAGTTCGAGTTCGGTTCGGCGAACTGGTTCAGCGAACCACTCGAACCAATAGGAAACAATGGGAGGCAATCACAAACACATAAAAACGCATTATAAATGTACACATACAGCTAATAAACATTGCCATAACACTTACCTGTCCCTGGGATGCGTCCTGCACTCTGTCTCCCGCAGCTTTTCCATCGGTAATCGCTGCATCCTCCGGGAACTCCAGCAGTGATGCAGGACCTATCGTGACGTCAAAATAGCCATGTGACCAGTCACGTGTCTATTATCTCATTGGCTACAGACTGGTCATGCGTCATGTATGACCTGTCATTGCATCTCTCTGTTACACGGTGCACGTTTGTGTATCGCCGTGTACCGGCGACATGCTCTAGCACACGGTCGACTCCCCGCTCTGCTTCCCCGTTCCCTTAAGGTACCGTCACACTAAGCGACGCATTTGGTATCGCCACGTTCAGAAACGCCCGATCTATCAAAATATAAAATCAATTATTCTGATCAGTATACGGCGTAACGGCAAAAAAATTCCAAACGCCAAAACGACTATAAAATCAAACACCTCCATTTGGAAATGTAGTTTATAGCTCTCTTGATCAACTATGTTCCTTACCTCATGAGCAGGAATTGCCGTAACAACAATAATGTATTCATTTATATAGCGTTATTAATTCCATAGTGCTTTGCATACATTGGGAACACTGTCCCCATTGGGGCTCACAATCTAAATTCCCTATCTGTATGTCTTTGGAGTGTGGGAGGAAACCAGAGTACCCAGAGGAAACCCACGCAAACACGGGGAGAACATACAAACTCTTTGCAGATGGTGTCCTGGGTGGGAATTGAACCCAGGACCTCAGCGCTGCAAGACTGCAGTGCTAACCACTGAGCCACCGTGCCGCCCATTTAGCTTACAGATGCATAACCACCACTCACTGTGTCTGAACACAGGAAGCTGAGCTGACAGCCGCTCTGTGCATGCGGTAGCGTTTATTGTATTGTATTGTATTGGAGAGTGCTACGGGGGATCAACGCTGCACAGGTACCGTGGGACACCGGGGAACACCGGTGGGTTTATAGGGGGTGACCTGGCAGGGCTTGGGGATGAGTTTTCTGTCGCATGTGTCATGGCACATGCGGCAGAAATCAGAGGAGTAGGGTGAATGCGGCCGGCGCGCTGCTGTGCGCGCAGCCATCTTGGATTTCCGGGAGGGGGTCAGGGGGGGTACTTTGGTGACACCGGGGGACCGGAGGGGACCGGGGAGGAGATTTTTCATGTTTGTTCATGCCAGATGGGACATAAATAATTTTTTACCGACGCTGTAATTTACTGTAGCGGTGTATACCGGTGATTACGTGAGCGGGGACCGGAAAAACCGGCCTAAATCATGATCTCCAGGATCTCAGCTACCCCCTGAAACCCCGGAGATTTTCTGACGCTGGGGGGCGCTATTCACTTATTTCTGCCTGCTGTTTATAAACGGCAGATCAGAATAAGGCTACATTCACACGACCGATCCGTTTTTGCGGTCTGCAAAAAACGGTTCCTTTTTTTTATGGGTGCATCCGTGAGGCATCCGTTTCTGTTCCATATACGGTCCGTATGTCATCCGTGTGCCTTCCGTTTGTTTGCGTACTGCAAAAAATCTGAAGGAGGGAAAATATATAAATTTACCCAGGATCTCTGATGCCCTGGACCCCCAGGGGTCACAGGTAACAATACACAACACCACACACACCCCCACCCCAGTGAGACACCAGCAGCCAACAAGTCCTGACCGCCTCCCTCAGGTCTAGCAAGGCACACCAGGTGGGCGGAGCCAGGCGGATAGGCTCGCCCTCCGAGGAGTCTGCTGGCCTGAGGCAGGGAAAGGACAAGTGAGTCGAGTGGGGAGAGGAGTAGTGAGAGGAGTAAAAGTGGCGAGCTGAGAGTCAGGGGCCTAGGACGGAGCCTAGGACCCCTTGGAACGGTCAGGCAGGCAGACGGTGGTGGCCGTCTGCAGGAGTCCGGTCAGGGACTGAACTGCGGAACCGTAGGGATCGAGAAGAGGGTGGTGACCCTTCGGACCCGAACCGGGGAGCTAACAACTCAACCGGAGCACCAGGCAGAGTACTCAGACCCCGTTCTAGCCCAGAAGCAACCGGGCTCAGACAAATCTACTGATTGCGGTCTGGACCTCAGGGGTTAATTCCCACCAAAAGTCTTGACAGACGGAAACAGCCCACCGATTCCGGATAAGAGCCACCGCCAAGGGCCAGAGATCCAAAGGGCCAGCGCCTGCGGGCAAAAGGGCTCCTCCGGTACCCAAAAGCCGGGGAGCGGACTACCGTTGCTGAAGCATAGGAGTCACTATAGCAAATTTAAAGGTGCAGTAGAAAGGCAACATCACCAACCTCACTGGGGACACATGCAGCCGACTGCGGGCACCGATCTACACCGAGCTTGGTTTACCATTGACTCTGTATGGTTTAATTGTGAGTACACCAGTGCCATCAGGCACCGCGCTGCAAGCGAGCCCCTGCGTCCTGCAACCCCCCGCTCCTGCCACCTGGCCCCGGGACCAACATACCCCCTACCCACGGAGGGGTCAACACCTAGCTGCAACCCACCAACAATCCCGGACGAGCCCCCGCACCCTCACCGCAGTGGTGGTGCCCATCACCTCACCACGACCCATGGGTGGCGTCACGAACTGTTACCGGTCACCGCAGCTCCGGACGTGAAACCGGTCCACCCCAAACCAAACAACCAAGCCTCCCCCTTTCCAGAGCGACGTGGCCCCCGGTCTGGAGGCGCTCGAGCCACCGACAACCCGAGCCCGGATCCGAGTGGCTCGGCGGAGAGCAGCCAAGCCCCCAGGGCGGTACAGATCAATAGCTTCAACCTACATGAGGCAGTCACATGTTCACTCCAGTGCCATTTTCTACTACTTTTTACAGCGTAGAGCGCTCTGGTGATTTTCCTGTGCTTGTACACTTCATATCAGTCTTTTCTGTCATTATAATGGCAGAAAGACACATAATGTCCCACTCTCCTGCATTTTGTAATTTTGCACCCTTTGGTGCCTTTCATGTGACACTAAGGGGTGCTTAGCCTTGTATTTAGCCAAAAAAATGAAAACAAAATGATGTGGGGTTCCCCCTATTTTTGTAGCCAGCTAGGGTACAGCAGACGGCTGCAGCCTGCACACCACAGCTGGCAGCTTCACCTTGGCTGGTAATCCAAAACTGAGGGCACCCCACGCTGTTATTTTAAATTAAATAATTTAAAAAAAAAACACGTAGGGGTCCCCCCAAAATTGGATCACCAGCCAAGGTAAAGCAGACAGCTGGGGACTCTCCCCAGCCTAAAAATAGCAGGCCGCAGCCTCCCCAGAAGTGGTGCATCCATTAGATGCGCCAATCCTGGTGCTTTGTCCCAGCTCATCCCGTGCCCTGGAGTGGTGGCAAACGGGGTAATATATGGGGTTAATACTAGAGTTGAGCGCGGTTCGTGGTTCGTGGTTCTCCAGTTCGCGGCTCGAGTGATTTTGGGGCATGTTCTAGATCGAACTAGAACTCGAGCTTTTTGCAAAAGCTCGATAGTTCTAGAAACGTTCGAGAACGGTTCTAGCAGCCAAAAAACAGCTAAATCCTAGCTTGGTTTCTGCTGTAATAGTGTAAGTCACTCTGTGAATCAAACTATTATCACATTTCAGTGTATAGTGTGCGTGAACAGCGCCTTCAGATCACTGCTGTTTCTATAATGGCGATCGCCATTTTTTTTTTTTTTTTTCTTGTCTTCCTTCCCTAAGCGCGCACGTCTTGTGGGGCGGGCCAGCATGTCAGCCAATCACAGACACACACACACCTAAGTGGACTTTGAGCCAGAGAAGCAACGGCATGTGTGATAGGATCTGCATGTCACATGTCCCTGCATTATAAAACCGGACATTTTCTTCACGAACGCCATTATCTGCCTTCTGCGTCTTTGGTGTCAGACATCAGTGTCGCAGCTCCGTCCTCCTGAGTCCTATAGCCGATACAGCTGTATGCGCTGCATACACAGCGTTAGACAGCTTAGGGAGAGCACATTCTAGCAGTCCTTTTAAGGGCTCAAAGCGGCAGGGTCAGAGAGCCATAAGTGACAGGTCCTGCAAACAGCAACAGCGTCTGTGTAGCCCAGGTCAGGGATTTCCTCCCTGCATTTCACCATTAGGAGGGAATAGAAAGGCAGGCTTCCATTCCTCTACCCAGAGCACCACAATCCTGCCACTGTACCCTCTTGTCCTCTGCACACTCCAACTCATTCTAAGTAAGCCATTATACTAGCAAACATTCAGTGTACCTAGTGGCATCCTATACGTGGCTATTGGACTTTGCTATAGTCCCACTAGTGCAAAGACATTTGCAGAGCATGTCTGCCTGCATTGCACACTACAACTTTTTTAAACTAAGCAATTTTACTAGCAAACACTCAGTGTACCTAGTGGCATCCTATACGTGGCTATTGGACTTTGCTATAGTCCCACTAGTGCCAAGACATTTGCAGAGCGCATCTGCCTGCGTTGCACACTCCAACGAATTATAACTAAGCCATTATACTAGCAAACACTCAGTGTACCTAGTGGCATCCTATACGTGGCTATTGGACTTTGCTATAGTCCCACTAGTGCAAAGACATTAGCAGAGCACATCTGCCTGCATTGCACACTCCAAGTTTTTTAAACTAAGCAATTTTACTAGCAAACACTCAGTGTACCTAGTGGCATCCTATACGTGGCTATTGGACTTTGCTATAGTCCCACTAGTGCAAAGACATTTGCAGAGCACGTCTGCCTGCATTGCACACTACAACTTTTTTAAACTAAGCAATTTTACTAGCAAACACTCAGTGTACCTAGTGGCATCCTATACGTGGCTATTGGACTTTGCTATAGTCCCACTAGTGCCAAGACATTTGCAGAGCGCATCTGCCTGCGTTGCACACTCCAACTAATTATAACTAAGCCATTATACTTGCACACACTAAGTGTTTTTTAGTGGCATCCTATACGTGGCTATTGGACTTTGCTATAGTCCTACTAGTGCCAAGACATTTGCAGAGCGCATCTGCCTGCGTTGCACACTCCAACTAATTATAACTAAGCCATTATACTAGCACACACTCAGTGAACCTAGTGGCATCCTATACGTGGCTATTGGACTTTGCTATAGTCCCACTAGTGCCAAGACATTTGCAGCACGTCTGCCTGCGTTGCACACTCCAACTAATTATAACTAAGCCATTATACTAGCACACACTCAGTGTACCTAGTGGCATCCTATACGTGGCTATTGGACTTTGCTATAGTCCCACTAGTGCCAAGACATTTGCAGCACGTCTGCCTGCGTTGCACACTCCAACTAATTATAACTAAGCCATTATACTAGCACACACTCAGTGTACCTAGTGGCATCCTATACGTGGCTATTGGACTTTGCTATAGTCCCACTAGTGCCAAGACATTTGCAGCACGTCTGCCTGCGTTGCACACTCCAACTAATTATAACTAAGCCATTATACTAGCACACACTCAGTGTACCTAGTGGCATCCTATACGTGGCTATTGGACTTTGCTATAGTCCCACTAGTGCCAAGACATTTGCAGCACGTCTGCCTGCGTTGCACACTCCAACTAATTATAACTAAGCCATTATACTAGCACACACTCAGTGTACCTAGTGGCATCCTATACGTGGCTATTGGACTTTGCTATAGTCCCACTAGTGCCAAGACATTTGCAGCACGTCTGCCTGCGTTGCACACTCCAACTAATTATAACTAAGCCATTATACTAGCACACACTCAGTGTACCTAGTGGCATCCTATACGTGGCTATTGGACTTTGCTATAGTCCTACTAGTGCCAAGACATTTGCAGAGCGCATCTGCCTGCGTTGCACACTCCAACTAATTATAACTAAGCCATTATACTAGCACACACTCAGTGAACCTAGTGGCATCCTATACGTGGCTATTGGACTTTGCTATAGTCCCACTAGTGCCAAGACATTTGCAGCACGTCTGCCTGCGTTGCACACTCCAACTAATTATAACTAAGCCATTATACTAGCACACACTCAGTGTACCTAGTGGCATCCTATACGTGGCTATTGGACTTTGCTATAGTCCCACTAGTGCCAAGACATTTGCAGCACGTCTGCCTGCGTTGCACACTCCAACTAATTATAACTAAGCCATTATACTAGCACACACTCAGTGTACCTAGTGGCATCCTATACGTGGCTATTGGACTTTGCTATAGTCCCACTAGTGCCAAGACATTTGCAGCACGTCTGCCTGCGTTGCACACTCCAACTAATTATAACTAAGCCATTATACTAGCACACACTCAGTGTACCTAGTGGCATCCTATACGTGGCTATTGGACTTTGCTATAGTCCCACTAGTGCCAAGACATTTGCAGCACGTCTGCCTGCGTTGCACACTCCAACTAATTATAACTAAGCCATTATACTAGCACACACTCAGTGTACCTAGTGGCATCCTATACGTGGCTATTGGACTTTGCTATAGTCCTACTAGTGCCAAGACATTTGCAGAGCGCATCTGCCTGCGTTGCACACTCCAACTAATTATAACTAAGCCATTATACTAGCACACACTCAGTGAACCTAGTGGCATCCTATACGTGGCTATTGGACTTTGCTATAGTCCCACTAGTGCCAAGACATTTGCAGCACGTCTGCCTGCGTTGCACACTCCAACGAATTATAACTAAGTTACATTGTCAGGGATATTTATTCTTTATTATTCTGCTGTTAATAAAGCTAGACCACCACTGCAATCTTCACCACCTCTCAATTTTTACTACCACATTTTCAGTCCACAATCTTGTCGCAATCAACATGAGTGGCAAAATGACAGATGCTGGTGGAAAGGGGAAGAGGCGTGGTGGAAAAGGCAAAAAAGGTTTTGTCAGTGGGGAAGGTGCCAAAGCTCCATTATCATCTGCTGAAGATAGACCATCTACTAGCAAAAGTAAGATGTCTACTACTTATTGTGGACAATCCGATGTGCTCCCTTTTTTACGGACACGAACAAGAGGAACAAAGGTAGATGATGGGCAAAAAAGGAAAATGCTTGAATGGATCTCAAGTGGTCCAACAAGTGCCCTCTCAGCCACTTCAAGTACCGCATCCAAAAAACACCATTCCTCTGAGTTGTCATCCCAATCACACTTGATTTCTCCCAGCTCTGAAGTCTCCATCAGCCCTGCACAGTATGGTGGAACTGAGATGGCTGAGTCTGCAGAGCTGTTCAGTCACACTATAGCCTGGGAATCAGAGGTCTGCTCCCAAGCTACAGTGAGTACAGAACAGGAAATGGTCTGCAGTGATGCCCAGAACCTTTGTGACTCAGATTCAGGCCGTGAGGACCAAGTTTCTGAGCATAATGTTGACCCTTTGTCACAAACTGTAACACCTGTGGTTATAGACAATGAGGAACATACTGATGAAGATGAGACGCAGATACCCGATTGGGATGACAACTTAAATATTCGGTCAGGGCAAGAAGAGGCTCGGTCTGAGGGGGAGGGGAGTGCGAACACAACAATTGATGATGACGTTCTAGATCCCACCTACTGTCAACCCCCAGTCAGGCACTCGAGGAGGTCAACAGAGGCGGTGGAGGAGGATGCAACCGACGACGAAGTTACCTTGCGCCTTCCTGGACAGAGTCGGAGCACTGGTAGCAAGTCTACAACTGCATCCTCAGCCACCACTCTGCCTATGACCATTATTCGGGGTGGATCAACAGGTCGCATGGCCTCTAAGCCTTGCCTAGCCTGGGCCTTTTTTCACATCGAAAAAGATCGCCCAACTCATGTGATATGTAACATTTGTCATGATTCTGTTAGTAGAGGTCAAAACCTCAGCAGTTTGACAACTTCTTCCATGAATCGTCACATGAATAAATATCATAAGTCCCGGTGGGAAGCTCACCGCGCTGCAATGCCGGCTAGCGGAGCGAACCATCCACCGCCCGCCCCTTCCAGTGCATCCGCGCGCTCTTCATCTTCTAGGACTGTGGGGACAGCTGTCACACCTGTTTTTCCACGCAAAACTTCCACCACTGTAACCGCAACAGGCAGTTTGCTTGTAAGGTCGTCAGTTGGTTTGGAAGGGGAAACAAGTGAGTGTGTACAGCTCTCTCAGACATCGATAGCACCAACGTTGGATGAAGGCAACATCATGTCTCCGCCTGCACTTTCCTCACAAACCTGCATTTTTCCAGGGACACCCTACTCAACACCGTCTACACACAGCAGCCAGACCTCTGTCCCTCAGATGTGGTCAAATAAAAGGCCACTTCCTCCGACCCATGACAAAGCTAAGAGGTTGACTCTATCCCTCTGTAAGCTGTTGGCTACCGAAATGCTGCCTTTCCGCCTAGTGGACACACAGGATTTTAGAGACCTTATGTCTGTCGCTGTGCCCCAGTACCAGATGCCTAGTCGCCACTACTTCTCTAAGAAAGGTGTGCCCGCGCTACACCAGCATGTCGCACACAACATCACCGCTTCCTTGAGAAACTCTGTGTGTGAACGGGTGCATTTCACCACCGATACTTGGACCAGTAAGCATGGACAGGGACGTTACATGTCGCTGACTGGGCACTGGGTAACTATGGTGATAGATGGTGAAGGGTCTGCTGCACAAGTCTTGCCGTCCCCACGACTTGTGTGTCAATCCTCTGTCTGTCCAAGTTCCGCCACAGCTTCTGCATCCTCCACCTCATCTGGGTCCTCCACCTCCGCCCCAAGCCTGCCTGGTCAGGCCACCAGCGTTCTCACTGCGCAGAAGGAATCACGCACGCCTCATTACTATGCTGGCAGCCGAGCGCAACGGCATCAGGCGGTCTTTAGCTTGACATGTCTTGGTAATAAGAGTCACACAGCTGAGGAGTTGTGGTCAGCTCTGCGGTCCGAGTTTAATAAATGGTTGTCTCCACTCAACCTGCAGCCTGGTAAGGCCGTGTGCGACAATGCTGCAAACCTGGGTGCGGCCCTTCGCCTGGGCAAGGTGACACACGTACCTTGTATGGCTCACGTGTTGAACCTTGTCGTGCAGCAATTTTTAACACACTATCCCGGCCTAGATGGCCTTCTGAACAGGGCACGAAAACTGTCTGCTCACTTCCGGCGTTCAAGCGCCGCAGCTGAGCGACTTGCATCGCTACAGAAGTCTTTCGGCCTGCCGGTTCATCGCCTGAAATGCGATGTGGCGACACGCTGGAATTCAACTCTCCACATGTTACAGCGACTGTGGCAGCACCGCAGAGCCCTGGTGCAATACGTCATGACGTATAGCCTGGGCCAACGAGATGCAGAGGTGGGGCAGATCACCCTGATGGAGTGGTCTCAGATCAAGGACCTATGCACCCTTCTGCACAGTTTCGACATGGCGACGAATATGTTTAGCTCTGACAATGCCATTATCAGCATGACGATTCCAGTCATTTACATGCTGGAGCACACGCTAAACACTATTCGGAGTCAGGGGGTGGGACAACATGAAGGGGAGGAACTACAGGAGGATTCATATGTGCAAGGGACAACAACATCACCAAGGTCCAGACGTTCATCATCACCAACGCAGCAGGCATGGGACCATGGGGAACAGGGATCGACAAGGGCGCATAGTAGCAGGCGAAATGTTGAGCAAGGTGCAGGAGAACATGAAGAAATGGAGGACGAACTGTCCATGGACATGGAAGACTCAGCGGATGAGGGAGACCTTGGTCAAATTTCAGTTGAAAGAGGTTGGGGGGAGATGTCAGAGGAAGAAAGAACGGGTAGCACCTCTATGCCACAAACACAGCGTGGACTTGGTCCGTATGGCTGCGCAAGACACATGAGTGCCTTTTTGTTGCACTACCTCCAACATGACAGTCGTATTGTCAAAATTAGAAGTGATGATGACTACTGGATTGCCACACTATTAGATCCCCGGTACAAGTCCAAATTTTGTGACATAATTCCAGCCATAGAAAGGGACGCACGTATGCAGGAGTATCAGCAGAAGCTGTTACTCGATCTTAGCTCGGCTTTTCCACCAAACAACCGTGCAGGTGCAGGGAGGGAATCTCCCAGTTGTAACTTGACAAACATGGGACGGTCTCGTCATCTTCACCAGTCTACCCGTACCAGTAGGACCGTATCTGGTGCCGGTAACAGCAATTTTATGGAATCTTTTCATAATTTTTTTAGACCCTCTTTTGCAAGGCCACCAGAGACAACAAGTCTGACACATACTCAACGGCTGGAGAGGATGATACAGGAGTATCTCCAAATGAACATCGATGCCATGACTGTGCAACTGGAGCCTTGCTCCTTTTGGGCTTCAAACATAGAAAAATGGCCAGAGCTCTCCAGTTACGCCTTGGAGATTTTGTCGTGTCCAGCTGCCAGCGTTGTCTCTGAACGTGTATTCAGTGCTGCTGGGTGTGTGCTGACAGATAAGCGCACGCGTCTGTCCAGTGACAATGTGGACAGACTGACGTTCATCAAAATGAACAAGTCATGGATCCAGAAGGAATTTACTACCCCTGTGTCATCCTGGGGAGAGTAAATGCTTGTGGATTTGGAATGTGCTTGATACAAATCAAAACATCCTGTTTGCAACTAGGGCCCAAGTGCTGCCACTGATGGGGTGGGTGTCTGTGTGGCCCAATTTTTGGAAAAAAGGGAGACTCCGCTTGGAGTAACCCTTGCTTACATTGTTTTTAAAAGAAGCCAAGATGAACAAGTCATGGGTCAGCAAAGACTTTGCTACCTACCCCGTTGTCATCCTGGGGACGGTTAATTATGGGGTATTTTTGAATGTGATTGATGCAAATGTAGCTGTGAAGTGTACAACTAGGGCCCAAGTGCTGCCACTGATGGGGTGGGTGTCTGTGTGGCCCAATTTTTGGAAAAAAAGGGAGACTCCGCTTGGAGTAACCCTTGCTTGATGTGTTTTTAAAAGAAGCCAAGATGAACAGAGCTGGGATCAGGAAAGACTTTGCTACCTACCCCGGTGTCATCCTGGGGACGGATAAGAATGGCGTATTTTTGAATGTGCTTGATGCAAATCAAAACATCCTGTTTGCAACTAGGGCCCAAGTGCTGCCACTGATGGGGTGGGTGTCTGTGTGGCCCAATTTTTGGAAAAAAAGGGAGACTCCGCTTGGAGTAACCCTTGCTTGATGTGTTTTTAAAAGAAGCCAAGATGAACAGAGCTGGGATCAGGAAAGACTTTGCTACCTACCCCGGTGTCATCCTGGGGACGGATAAGAATGGCGTATTTTTGAATGTGCTTGATGCAAATCAAAACATCCTGTTTGCAACTAGGGCCCAAGTGCTGCCACTGATGGGGTGGGTGTCTGTGTGGCCCAATTTTTGGAAAAAAGGGAGACTCCGCTTGGAGTAACCCTTGCTTGATGTGTTTTTAAAAGAAGCCAAGATGAACAGAGCTGGGATCAGCAAAGACTTTGCTACCTACCCCGGTGTCATCCTGGGGACGGATAAGAATGGCGTATTTTTGAATGTGCTTGATGCAAATCAAAACATCCTGTTTGCAACTAGGGCCCAAGTGCTGCCACTGATGGGGTGGGTGTCTGTGTGGCCCAATTTTTGGAAAAAAGGGAGACTCCGCTTGGAGTAACCCTTGCTTGATGTGTTTTTAAAAGAAGCCAATATGAACAGAGCTGGGATCAGGAAATACTTTGCTACCTACCCCGGTGTCATCCTGGGGACGGATAAGAATGGCGTATTTTTGAATGTGCTTGATGCAAATCAAAACATCCTGTTTGCAACTAGGGCCCAAGTGCTGCCACTGATGGGGTGGGTGTCTGTGTGGCCCAATTTTTGGAAAAAAAGGGAGACTCCGCTTGGAGTAACCCTTGCTTGATGTGTTTTTAAAAGAAGCCAAGATGAACAGAGCTGGGATCAGCAAAGACTTTGCTACCTACCCCGGTGTCATCCTGGGGACGGATAAGAATGGCGTATTTTTGAATGTGCTTGATGCAAATCAAAACATCCTGTTTGCAACTAGGGCCCAAGTGCTGCCACTGATGGGGTGGGTGTCTGTGTGGCCCAATTTTTGGAAAAAAGGGAGACTCCGCTTGGAGTAACCCTTGCTTGATGTGTTTTTAAAAGAAGCCAAGATGAACAGAGCTGGGATCAGGAAAGACTTTGCTACCTACCCCGGTGTCATCCTGGGGACGGATAAGAATGGCGTATTTTTGAATGTGCTTGATGCAAATCAAAACATCCTGTTTGCAACTAGGGCCCAAGTGCTGCCACTGATGGGGTGGGTGTCTGTGTGGCCCAATTTTTGGAAAAAAAGGGAGACTCCGCTTGGAGTAACCCTTGCTTGATGTGTTTTTAAAAGAAGCCAAGATGAACAGAGCTGGGATCAGGAAATACTTTGCTACCTACCCCGGTGTCATCCTGGGGACGGATAAGAATGGCGTATTTTTGAATGTGCTTGATGCAAATCAAAACATCCTGTTTGCAACTAGGGCCCAAGTGCTGCCACTGATGGGGTGGGTGTCTGTGTGGCCCAATTTTTGGAAAAAAAGGGAGACTCCGCTTGGAGTAACCCTTGCTTGATGTGTTTTTAAAAGAAGCCAAGATGAACAGAGCTGGGATCAGGAAATACTTTGCTACCTACCCCGGTGTCATCCTGGGGACGGATAAGAATGGCGTATTTTTGAATGTGCTTGATGCAAATCAAAACATCCTGTTTGCAACTAGGGCCCAAGTGCTGCCACTGATGGGGTGGGTGTCTGTGTGGCCCAATTTTTGGAAAAAAAGGGAGACTCCGCTTGGAGTAACCCTTGCTTGATGTGTTTTTAAAAGAAGCCAAGATGAACAGAGCTGGGATCAGCAAAGACTTTGCTACCTACCCCGGTGTCATCCTGGGGACGGATAAGAATGGCGTATTTTTGAATGTGCTTGATGCAAATCAAAACATCCTGTTTGCAACTAGGGCCCAAGTGCTGCCACTGATGGGGTGGGTGTCTGTGTGGCCCAATTTTTGGAAAAAAAGGGAGACTCCGCTTGGAGTAACCCTTGCTTGATGTGTTTTTAAAAGAAGCCAAGATGAACAGAGCTGGGATCAGCAAAGACTTTGCTACCTACCCCGGTGTCATCCTGGGGACGGATAAGAATGGCGTATTTTTGAATGTGCTTGATGCAAATCAAAACATCCTGTTTGCAACTAGGGCCCAAGTGCTGCCACTGATGGGGTGGGTGTCTGTGTGGCCCAATTTTTGGAAAAAAGGGAGACTCCGCTTGGAGTAACCCTTGCTTGATGTGTTTTTAAAAGAAGCCAAGATGAACAGAGCTGGGATCAGGAAATACTTTGCTACCTACCCCGGTGTCATCCTGGGGACGGATAAGAATGGCGTATTTTTGAATGTGCTTGATGCAAATCAAAACATCCTGTTTGCAACTAGGGCCCAAGTGCTGCCACTGATGGGGTGGGTGTCTGTGTGGCCCAATTTTTGGAAAAAAAGGGAGACTCCGCTTGGAGTAACCCTTGCTTGATGTGTTTTTAAAAGAAGCCAAGATGAACAGAGCTGGGATCAGGAAAGACTTTGCTACCTACCCCGGTGTCATCCTGGGGACGGATAAGAATGGCGTATTTTTGAATGTGCTTGATGCAAATCAAAACATCCTGTTTGCAACTAGGGCCCAAGTGCTGCCACTGATGGGGTGGGTGTCTGTGTGGCCCAATTTTTGGAAAAAAAGGGAGACTCCGCTTGGAGTAACCCTTGCTTGATGTGTTTTTAAAAGAAGCCAAGATGAACAGAGCTGGGATCAGCAAAGACTTTGCTACCTACCCCGGTGTCATCCTGGGGACGGATAAGAATGGCGTATTTTTGAATGTGCTTGATGCAAATCAAAACATCCTGTTTGCAACTAGGGCCCAAGTGCTGCCACTGATGGGGTGGGTGTCTGTGTGGCCCAATTTTTGGAAAAAAGGGAGACTCCGCTTGGAGTAACCCTTGCTTGATGTGTTTTTAAAAGAAGCCAAGATGAACAGAGCTGGGATCAGGAAATACTTTGCTACCTACCCCGGTGTCATCCTGGGGACGGATAAGAATGGCGTATTTTTGAATGTGCTTGATGCAAATCAAAACATCCTGTTTGCAACTAGGGCCCAAGTGCTGCCACTGATGGGGTGGGTGTCTGTGTGGCCCAATTTTTGGAAAAAAGGGAGACTCCGCTTGGAGTAACCCTTGCTTACATTGTTTTTAAAAGAAGCCAAGATGAACAAGTCATGGGTCAGCAAAGACTTTGCTACCTACCCCGGTGTCATCCTGGGGATGGATAAGAATGGCGTATTTTTGAATGTGCTTGATGCAAATGTAGCTGTGAAGTGTACAACTGGGGCACAACTGCTGCCACTGAAGGGGTGGGTGTGTGTGTGGCCCAATTTTTGGAAAAAATGGAGACTCCGCTTGGAGTCACCTTGCGGTGTTTTACATGATTTTAGAAGGGCGTGCCATGCCTATATCTGTGTGTCCTCCTCTTTTTCCTTGTCCAGCTGTTTTGTTTTCGCATGAGTATATGTCCTTGTCACTTTCCAATGTGTTTGAGTTGTTTGTCACCTTTAGGACACCTTTGAGGGTGTTTTCTAGGTGTTTTTCTGTGTTTGTGATTGCCTGCCATTGTTTCCTATGCAGTTCGAGTTCGGTTCGTCGAACGTTCGACGAACCGAACTCGAACGGGAGGTCCGTTCGGCGAACCAACCTCGAGCCGAACCGCGACCGGTTCGCTCATCTCTAGTTAATACCAGATGTGTAATGTCACCTGGCATCAAGCCCTGGGGTTGGTGAGGTCAGGCGTCTATCAGATACCCAACATCACCAACCCAGTCAGTAATAAAAAAAAAATTGACAACAAACACATTTTTATTTGAAAAAACACTGCCCAACACATTCACTCTTTCATCAATTTATTAGAAAGAAAAACAAATCCAGGTCTGCTGTAATCCAAGGGGTTCCCATGACGATCCACACTGTCCCAGTCAATGAAGAGCAGGATGTTCCCTATTGGCTGGGAGAGCAATGCAGTGACCTGAGCTAACATCAATAGCCCAGGTCACTGCAGGGGATGACAAGTGCTAGTGTCAGCGAGTGTCATTATCTGCGCTGATCTCCTGCACTGACAGCACCTGTCACTGACTTCAATGACCTTCACAGCCAAGTTTCACGAGCGGCCTGTGACGTCACCGCTAGTCACAGTCTCGGGTCGGAAGCGAGAGAAGGTGATGTGACAAGCGGCGGCCATGGAGGACAGTGACAGCGCTGAGGTCAGGAGGGCGAGACTTCGTCACCGCAGGTAAGCCGAGTGGGGCCATGTGTGCGGAGTTCGAGGTGGGCGGAGCCTAGCGGGGTAACGTGTGCAGAGTGCCAGGTGGGCGGAGCCTAACGGGGTAATGTGTGCAGAGTGCTAGGTGGGCGGAGCCTAGCGGGGTAATGTGTGCAGAGTGCCAGGTGGGCGGAGCCTAGCTGGGCCATGTGTGCAGAGTACCAGTTGGGCGGAGCCTAACGGGACCATGTGTGCGGTGCCAGGTGGGCGGAGCCTAGCGGGGTAATGTGTGCAGAGTGCCAGGTGGGCGGAGCCTAGCGGGGCCATGTGTGCTGAGTGCCAGGCTGGCGGAGCCTAGCAGGGTAATGTGTGCAGAGTGCCAGGTGGGCAGAGCCTAGCGGGGTAATGTTTGCAGAGTGCCAGGTGGGCAGAGCCTAGCGGGACCATGTGTGCAGAGTGCCAGGTGGGTGGAACCTAGCGGGACCATGTGCGCAGAGTGCCAGGTGGGCGGAGTCTAGCGGGGTAATGTGTGCAGAGTGCCAGGTGGGCGGAGCCTAGCAAAGTAACGTGTGCAGAGTGCCAGGTGGGGAGAGCCTAGCGGGACCGTGTGTGCAGAGTGTCAGGTGGGCGGAGCCTAGCGGGGTAATGTGTGCAGAGTGCCAGGTGGGCGGAGCCTAGCAGGACCATGTGTGCTGAGTTCCAGGTGGGCGGAGCCTAGCGGGGTAATGTGTGCAGAGTGCCAGGTGGGCGGAGCCTAGCGGGGTAATGTGTGCAGAGTGCCAGGTGGGCAGAGCCTAGCGGGACCGTGTGTGCAGAGTGCCAGGTGGGCGGAGCCTAGCGGGGTAATGTGTGCAGAGTGCCAGGTGGGCGGAGCCTAGCGGGGCCATGTGTGCTGAGTGCCAGGCTGGCGGAGCCTAGCGGGGTAATGTGTGCAGAGTGCCAGGTGGGCAGAGCCTAGCGGGGTAATGTTTGCAGAGTGCCAGGTGGGCAGAGCCTAGCGGGACCATGTGTGCAGAGTGCCAGGTGGGTGGAGCCTAGCGGGACCATGTGCGCAGAGTGCCAGGTGGGCGGAGTCTAGCGGGGTAATGTGTGCAGAGTGCCAGGTGGGCGGAGCCTAGCAAAGTAACGTGTGCAGAGTGCCAGGTGGGGAGAGCCTAGCGGGACCGTGTGTGCAGAGTGTCAGGTGGGCGGAGCCTAGCGGGGTAATGTGTGCAGAGTGCCAGGTGGGCGGAGCCTAGCGGGACTATGTGTGCAGAGTGCCAGGTGGGCGGAGCCTAGCATGACCATGTCTGCAGAGTGCCAGGTGGGCGGAGCCAAGCGGGGCCATGTGTGCAGAGTGCGAGGTGGGCGGAGCCTAGCGGGGCCATGTGTGCAGAGTGCCAGGTGCGCGGAGCCTAGTGGGGTAATGTGTGCAGAGTGCCAGGTGGGCGGAGCCTAGCGGGGCCATGTGTGTGGGTGGCAGAGTGCGAAGTGGGTGGAGCCTAGCAGGGCCATGTGTGCAGAGTGCCAGGTGGGCGGAGCCTAGCGGGGTCATGTGTGCAGAGTGCCAGGTGGGCGGAGCCTAGCGGGGCCATGTGTGCAGAGTGCCAGGTGGGCGGAGCCTAGCGAGACCATGTGTGCAAAGTGCCAGGTGGGCGGAGCCTAGCGGGGTAATGTGTGCAGAGTGTCAGGTGGGCGGAGTCTAGCAGGACCATGTGTGTGGGCGGTGGAGTGCGAAGTGGGTGGAGCCTAGCGGGGCAATGTGGCGCTAAGGACGTCAGTGTCCTGGACTGCATGGCTTGGGACAGGTGAGTGTGAGTGTGTGTGTGTGAGTGAATGTGTGTGTGTACATGCCGCGGGCAGGAGGGGGTGGAGCGAGCTGAACGGGGAAGTGTCGGCTCCCTGCACACGTAACTAGGATAAACATCGGGTTACTAATTAAAGCGCTTTGCTTGGATACCCGATGTTTATCTTGGTTACCAGGTTACCGCAGGCTGCCAGCGATGGCTCCCTGCACACTGTAGCTGTAAAAAGCCCTGCTTTTGCTGCTAGAACCGTTCTCGAACGTAACTCGAACTGTCGAGCTTTTAGCAAAAAGCTCGAGTTCTAGTTCGATCTAGAACACCCCCCAAAATCACTTGAACCGCGAACTGGAGAACCTCGAACTGCACTCAACTCTACTTTTAACTAAAGTCTGGCCGAACCTGGCGAACCTAAACACATCTATAAGTCCGCGCATCAATAGTTGTGGGCATAATAGAAACAATAAAATGTGTTATAGGTAAAGTTCCATAAAAGCAGAAATTATAATAGATGAACTTTGCATACTAAAAACTAAGAAAAAAGGAAAGGACTTAAAATAACTTAAAAGATGTAAAAAAATAAGTAAAGCAATAGTTAGCCATTTTCAATAGATTATGACATATTGTATAAAGTGCATTTGTGCTTGAATTACAGAGCAGACAATGTAATTTTATTACTATTTCAAATGTCTTAACACATGTACTAATTAAATCCAATTTAAAACATCACGCACAAGCAAGCATGTTGAGTGTCTGAATCCCAAGTGTTACCCACACAAAATGACCCTTTCTTCTGAGACTTCACCCCTTTTAGTTACATTTCACAATGAATAAATGTGCAACTTCACAATTAACCATATCTATAATGTGAAGTGCGCAATGTTATAGACAAATACATCATTACAAAGTGGAATGTATTTAAATTCACAGCAACAAAATTCACACCTTACATATGTTTTACCTCTGTATCTGTGCACACCTATGTGTCATCTACAAGTGCATCTCAATAAATTAGAATATCATCAAAAAGTTAATTTATTTCAGTAATTCAATACAAAAAGGAAATGCATATATTATATAGAGTCATTACAAACAGAGTGATCTATTTCAAGTGTTTATTTCTGTTAATGTTGATGATTATGGCTTACAGCCAATGAAAACTCAAAAGTAATATCAGAAAATTAGACTAATTACTAGAGATGAATGCTTTTTGAATCGAACTGTTCGCCAATCTCAAATTGGACCTGTTTTAGGGGATGTTCGAGTCGTTCGACAAACGCGAACAATTAGCTTCTTGTTCGACGAT
Organism: Anomaloglossus baeobatrachus; assembly: GCF_048569485.1. Taxonomy (NCBI): domain Eukaryota; kingdom Metazoa; phylum Chordata; class Amphibia; order Anura; family Aromobatidae; genus Anomaloglossus; species Anomaloglossus baeobatrachus. Next base: position 318,204,461 of record NC_134357.1, read on the forward strand.
TCGAGGTTATGTTCACTTATGTTAGCTACCCTAGGCAATCCCTTGGGCATAGTGGCAGTGTCTGGTAGTCAGTGTTGTAGCACTCCTGTGTAGAAAGCTACACCGCCTGTCTATCCAGTAGCCAATTTTTAACTGCAGCTAGCCCAGGCAATCCCTTGATCATAGTATCAGTGTCTGATAGTCAGCGGTGTAGCACTCTAGTAAAGTAAGCTACACCGCCTGTCTATCCAGTAGCCAATTTTTTACTGTCTATCCAGTAGCCAATTTATAACTGCAGCTAGCCCAGGCAATCTGTGAGGAAGGTGCAGGCGTAGATATAATGTTGCCTTCATCCAAAGGTGGTGCTCTTGATGTCTGAGAGAGCTCAACACCAGCAGCTGTTTCCACTTCCAAAACAATTGACGATCTGCCAATCACACTGCCTGTTGCGGGTAAAGAGGTGGAAGGTCTGCGTCCAAATGCCTGTGTGACTGCTGTCCCTACAGTCACAGAGGATGAAGAGCACACAGATGCACTTGAAGGGGAAGACGGTGGTTGGCCCGCCCCGCTAGCCCAGATTGTAGCACAGTGAGCTTCCCACTACGACTTACTGCGGCACGGTGGCTCAGAGGTTAGCACTGCAGCCTTGCAGCGCTGGAGTCCTGGGTTCAAATCCCACCAAGGACAATATCTGTAAGGAGTTTGTATGTTCTCCGTGGGTTTCCTCTAGGAACTCTGGTTTCCTCCCATACTCCAAAGACATACAGAAAGGGAATTTAGATTGTGAGCCCCAATGGGACAGTGTTGCTGATGTATGTAAAGTGCTGCGGAATATGTTAGCACTATATAAAGATTATTATTATCCATGTGACGGATCATGGACGAAGTACTCAAACTAGTGAGTTTTTTGCCTCTACTTAGAGATTGGTGACAAATCTTACAGATGACATGAGATGGGTGATCCTTTGTGATGTCAAAAAAGGCCCAGGCTAGGCAAGGCTAAAGCTGGGTTTACACACTGCAACATCGCAAAGGACATCGCTGTAACGTCACCGGTTTGGTGACGCAATAGCGACCTCCCTAAGTCTCTGCTAAGTCTCTGGTGAGCATTCAAACAGGCAAACCTGGCCAACAACTCAACAGCGATCCGGACATGCAGAGCGACCTAGCTGGTTGTTTGGGGACGTTGATAAGCAGCCTTTTGAAAGGGAAGTTGCTAACAAAGTCGCTGCAAAGTCTTCACACACTGAAACTTCATGCTGCACAGAGGGAAACAAAGGACCTAGGAATGGTCCTGAACAATTTGTAACGATTACAACTTCACAGCAGGGGCCGGGTCGCTGATAGGTTTCACACACTGCAACATCGCAAACAACATCGCTATTGCGTCACAAAACCGGTGACGTTACAGCGATGTCGTTTGAGATGTTGCAGTGTGTAAACCCAGCTTTACAGCCCATGCGACCTGCAGAGCCACCACAACTTCTGCTCAGAGGCAGAGTTGTGGCTGAGGATGCACTTGTTGACATGCTTCCAGTACTCCGTCTCTGTCCAGGAAGGCACACCCTAACCTCATTGTCAGTAGCATCCTCCTCCACCTCCTCTGCTGACCTCATCGACTGGCTGACTGTGGGTGGACAGTAAGTGGGATCTCCAACCTCATCATCACCCTGTGTGTTCTCACTCCCCTCGTCCTCAGAGCCAACCTCTTCCTGCCCTAACCGAATAGTAAAGTTGTCATTCCAATCAGGTATCTGAGTCTCATCAGCATGTTCATCATTGTCTCCACCAAGAGGAGATACAGTTTGGGAATGAGGGTCTACATTTTGCTCAGAACCTTCTTCATCTGGACCTGGATCCGACTCACAAAGCTTCTGGGCATCAGTGCAGATCATTTCTTTGTCTGGACTCACAAAGCTTTGGATGAGACCTCTGATTCCCAGGTTATAGTGTGACTACACAGCTCTGCAGACTCCACCATCTCTGTTACCGCATACTCAGCAGGGCGGGTAGAGACTTGAGAGCTGGTAGGAAGCAAGTGCGATTGGGGTGACACCTCAGAGGACTGGAGTATTTGGGATGTTGAAGTTGAGGAGGAGAGGCCACTTGATGGAGCATTTGAGATCCATTTAAGAACCTGCTCTCTTGGTGCCTCATCTACATTTGGTTGCGATGGTCGTGTCTGTAAGAAAGGGATCATATCAGATTGTCCACGGAAAGAAGTAGACATCTTATTTTGGCTGTAAGGTGGTGTTTCTTTAGCAGATGTTACTGTTGCTTTACCACCTACCACATGGACACAAACTTTTTTTCCCTTTCCAACACGCCTGGTCCCCTTTCCACCAGCATCTGGCCTTTTTCCACTCATTTTGTATATGATCAAAAGTGCAACTCTGCAGGGACACGCTACTCAATGCCATCTCAGCACAGCAGCCAGCCCTCAGTCCCTCAGATGTAGACAAGTAAAAGACCATTTCATCCTAGCCATGACAGAGCTGTGAGATTCATTCTGTGCACCACTGGTATTTAGTGGAAAAGCCGATCTAAGATTGTGTAACATCTTCTGCTGATTCTCCTGCATACGTGCGTCCATTTTTATGGCAAGAATTATTTTGCCACATTTTGTCTTGTATCGGGGATCTAAGAGTGTGGCAATTCAGTAGTCAGCATTACTTTGAATTCTGACAATCCGAGGGTCATGTTGTAGTTAGTGCAGCAAGAAGGCGCTCATGTGTCTTATGCATTTAGGAGGACCAAGTCCTTGCTGTGTTGTTGGCGGCGAGGTGAGAATCATGCTTCCTTCGTCTGCCCTCTCCCGCCAACCTCGCACAACAGAAATGTGATCAAGGTGTCACTCATCTGCTGAGTCTTCCATACCCATCACCAGTTCGTCCTCCACTTCTTCCTGGGCTCCTGCACCTTCCTCAACAGTTTGGCTGCTACCATGCACCCTTGTTAATCCCTCTCCCTCACCGTCCCATGCCTGCCGCCTTGGTGCTGTTGACCGTCTGGACCTTGTAGATTTTGTTATCCCTTCAGCATATGACTCCTCCTGTACTTCCTGCCCTTCCTCTTGTCCCACCACCTGACTCTGAATACTGTTTAGAGTGTGTTCCAGCATGTAGATGACCAGAATTGTCATGCTGATAATGGCATCGTCAGCTCTAAACATCTTCGTCGCCATTTCAAAACTGTGCAGAAGGGTGCATAGGTCCTTGATCTGAGACCACACCAGCAGCGTGATCTGCCCCACCTCTTGATCTCGTTGGCCCAGGCTATACGTCATAACGTATTGCACCAGGGCTCGGCGGTGCTGCCACAGTCGCTGCAACATGTGCAGACTGGAGAGTTGAATTCCAGCATGTTGGCACATCGCATTTCAGCCAGTGAACCGGCAGACCGAACGACTTCTGGAGCGATGCAAGTCGTTGAGCTGCGGGGTGTGAATGGCAGAAGTGAGCACATAGCGACCGTGTGTTACTTTGCCACCGGAGTCCGCTCCAGCCACTTCTACTCCTTTCTCCAGGCGACGCCGTGTTCCTGCCATGGATAGTGCTCGTGATGGGAGAGGAGTCGATGCCAGCGGCGCCAGTGGGCGCAGGGTCCGCTCATCCACTGGGCTGGGTTTCCTTGGGATCTGCAGTACCACTGGCTGACTGTAGGTGGCAGGTGTCTCCCAGCGGAAGTACCATCATTCAGCTACAACTTATGGGAAGATACCATACCCTTTTTAATGCCTCTCCTGTCTGCTGACCACTGCCAGAGATAGTTCTGAACTTCTGGTTCCTGTTACGCCCTGTTCTGTTTTGTGATTTTGTGTGCTGACTACTGCTTTTTTCCTGACTACGTCTCCTGCCTGCTGTTTATGTACCTCTCTGCCCGATCCGGATTTGAACACCGCTTGTTTCCTGACTACTTCTCCTGCCTGCTATTTATGTACCTCGTTGCCCGATCCGGATTTGCCCTCTTCTTGTTTTCTGATTACGTCCTTGCCTGCCAATTCTGTCCCTGTTCCACAATTCCTGGTTTGACCTTGACTGACTACTACTGTCTCAGACTGCAGCCTTCCAAAGGTAGTGATCACCTTGGGCCCTGTGTAATTAAAAATCCCTGTATAGGGGTTAAAGGGTTTCAAGGTTCTAGGGGTCCTGCTTGGTGAGTGGCTTCCCTCTAGCCTATCCTATACAGGCCGTCTGAGTCTGTGGATCCAGGCAGGCATAACACCATGCCCTCTGCAGAAGCCCATCTAGGCCGGGATGGTGGGTTAAAAATTGCTGCACAACCAGGTTCAACACGTGAGCCATACAAGGCACATGTGTCACATTGCCCTGGTGAAGGGCCGCACCCAGATTTGCAGCATTGTCGCACATGACCTTCCCTGGCTGCAGGTTGAGTGGAGACACAAACTCGGTCTCCAGAGCTGACCACAACTCCTCAGCGGTGTGACTCACATTTCCCATGCATTTCAAAGTAAAGACCGCCTGATGACGTTGAGATCTGCTGCCAGCATAGTAAGGAGGTGTGCGGGATTCCTTGTACACAGTTACAACGCGGGTGGCCTTACCAGACAGGCTTTGGGTGGAGGTGGAGGACCAAGATGAGATTGAGGAGGCAGAAGCAGTGTAGGAACTTCTACATACAGAGGATTGACGCACAACTCGTGGGGACAGCAAGACTTGTACAGCAAACCCTTCACCATCTCTCACCATAGTTATCCAGGGCCCAGTCAGCGACATGTAACGCCCCTGTCCATGCTTACTAGTCCAAGTATCTGTGGTGAAATGCACCCTGTCACACACAGAGTTTGTCAAGGAAGCGGTGATGTTGTGTGCGACATGCTGGTGTAGTGCAGGCACACCTTTCTTGGAGAAGTAGTAGCGACTAAGCATCTGCTCCTGGGGCACTGTGATGGACATAAGGTCTCAAAAATCCGCTGTGCCCACCAGGCGGAAAGGCAGCATTTCTGTAGCCAACAGCTTGCAGATGCTGAAAGTCAACCTCTTAGGTATGCCATGCCCTCTAAAATCATGTAAAACACAGCAAGGGGACTCCAACAAGAAAAAATTTGGGCACAGACACCACTTAAGTGACATCAATTGTCCCACAGTTGCAAACTTGAAATGGTTCTTTTCATGAAGTACATTCAAAAATCCACAAGCCTTTAGTCTCCCCAGGATGACACAGGGGTAGAAAAGTCTTTGCGGATTCATGACTTGTTTACCTTGATTAAAGTTAGTCTGTCCATGTAGTCACTGGACATACACGTGAGCTTATCTGTCAGCACACCACCAGCAGCACTGAAGACACATTCCGAGAGAACGCTGGCTGCGGGACACGACAAGATCTCCAAGGCGTAAGTGACGAGCTCAGGCCATTTTTCCAGATTGGAAGCCCAAAATGACCAAGGCTCCAGTTGCACAGTCATGGCACTTGGAGATACTCCTATATCTATGTCTCCTCATCCTTTTACTCGTCCAGCTCTTTTCTTTCACCATGAGTATATGTATTTGTCACTTTTCCATGTGTTTGTGGTGTCTTCTGAGTTGTTGGTCACCTTTTGGACACCTTAGAATGTGTTTTCTATTTGTTTGTATGTGTTTGTGTTTGCCTAGGATTGTTTTCAATGGTGTTCGAAAATGTTTGACGAACAATCGTCGAACGTTCGACGAACACACCGGACATTCGACGAACCGAACCTGAACACTTGGGTGGTGGCTCATCACTACTAATTACCACAAAACACCTGCAAAGGTTTCCTAAGCGATTAAAATGGACTCAGTAGGCTACACAATCATGGGGAAGACTGCTGACTTGGCAGATGTCCAGAAAGCAGTTATTGACACACTCCACAATGAGAATAAGCCACAAAAGGTTATTGCTAAGGAAGCTGGCTGTTCACAGAGTGTTGTATCCAAGCATATTAATGGAAAGTTGAGTGGAAGGATAAAGCGTTTGGTAGAAAAAGGTGCATAAGCAACTGGAATAACCGTAGCCTTGATAGGATTGTTATGAAAAGGCCATTCAAAAATTTGGGGGAAGTTCACAAGGAGTGGACTGCTGCTGGAGTCAGTGCATCAAGAGCCACCACACACAGACATATCCAAGACATGGGCTACAACTAGAGATGAGCCACACCCCTAGTGTTCGAGTTTTGTTTGGTTCGTCGAACGGAGGCTTCGTTCGACGAACGTTCGACGAACGCCTTCGAACCCCATTGAAAACAATGGCAGGCAAACACAAACACATAAAAACACATTATACATGTACACATACAGTTAATAAAAATTGCCATTACACTTACAGGTCCCCGCGACGCGTCCTGCACTCTGCCTCCCGCCGCTTTTCCTTCCGATAATCACTGCGTCCTCCTGGTAACCAGCACTAATGATAGGACCTTCCGTGAGGTCAAAATAGCATGTGACCAGTCACGTGTGTATTATCTCATTGGCTACAGACTGGTCACATGGCTAGATGTCATGCTAGGTCCTATCAGTGCATCTCTCCGGTTCGCAGTGCTCGTTTGTGCATCTCCGTGTACCGGCGAGATGCTCTGGCACTTGGTCGGCTTCCCCGTTCCTGCATGTGGGCGCTCTTTACAGAGTCAGCCCACATGCAAGAACTGGATGCCACAGTCGGTGAATTGTGGCACCAGGAATCACGTGATCGGAGCACCATTGCTATAGTAACCCGCCTGTCAGATTACTTTAGCAACGGTGGCAGCGGTGACGTCACCGCTTACAGCCCGCAGCCTCTGCTCACTCACTGAGTGATTAGACTGCACGGGAGCAGCAGCGTTCTTCCTCCCATGCAGTGCTGTCTGATGTAGCAGAGCTACATGGGTTGAAGGAGAAAGAAGACAGAAGACCAGGATCGTGGAGGGATGAGAGGTAGTAATAAACATGGAGTCTTTAAGTGTGTCTGTGTATTCACTGTATTTCTATTAAAGTATTTTTTCTCTGTGTGGTGTCTTTTGTTTAACCCTTTATTGGAGATTCTTAATGGCCGGGTCATTTCTGGAGTAAGTTACCTCACATGAGTGGCAAAACATTATGATTTGACAGGGTGGCGTTTTCATGCTCTGTCCCACCCACACCCTGCTCGTATTGGCAAAGCTGGTCGGGACTAGCATGTAAATGACAAACGTTGCAATATTTTTGCACAGCTGTCGAGTTGTGCAAACATTTTACAGAATTGCACTGCTATTTGATTAACAGGTGCAACAGAGGTGGGAATATGTGGGTTGGGTTTTGCTATCTATTCCTGTCCCTGTCTGCTTCCCTGGCCTTGGTAGATGCTAGAGTGTATGGGCTTCTTCCAGGTATGAGTCATTTCTGTCACATGATAGGGGCTCGTTTGAAATGCAGACCATAAAGTCTAGCATCTCCAGAGGCCAGGGAGGCAGACAGGGGCAGGAATAAATAGCAAAACTCAACCTACATATTCCCTTCCTGTTGCACCTTTCAATCAAATAGCAGTGCATTGCTGGAACTTTACTTGCACATATTTCTGAAATAAAACGTCCAATCTCAGAAGAAAAGGTATGGTTACATTCAGCATCCTAGTGCCAGTATAGCACTGGCTTTACTTTATATATGAAAATCCTGCTGGTTGGTTCCCTTTAAGCTGTTTATTCAGATTCCTTGAATAACCACCTTGATGAATTAGCCCCAAAGTTCTTTATAATTTCTTGACAGGTTTCTAACATCAACTTAACCATGAACAGAAAACGAAAAATTGTGGTTTAAGGGATAACAATAAATGCTTTATTAAGTGGCAAATGCCATACATATTATAACACTCATAAAATGCGTATGAAAGCAGGGGTCAAAAAAGGGTATCCAAGTATTCAATACATGATAAAATTCTATCACATTATTGCTGCAAACTGATACAAATCCACATTAAATTACAGTAATAAAGTGTCATGTGCAATACAAATTACTACTACCATAAATACAGGGGTTAAATTACTATTGCATGCTATCCCATATAAAGTGCTATGCATACCACAGTGGACCGGACAAGGATTTGCAGCACATAAATAAAGTATCAAATGAACATCACATGTACCCAGAGGTGGGGGGATTCACACCGAGCCTAGGGATGCTAGGTGGCAACGGTTGTCATGCGCCGCGTTATTAGGCTAAATTCTTTTCCGTTGGGCCGATCACATGATTTAAAGATACACTTCCATAGGTTGCTCCTGCCTTTTTAACCAGCCTGCCCCTCACCTCTGACACGCTCCTTGAGAAAGCTACCGTGAAACACGTGTCGGAGTGTGAGGGTCACGGCAGGATTTCTTCAGGTGATGTAATCTGCTACTTTTCATTTGTTTGTGTGCCTGGTTTGCCAGCTGGCTTAATAACACTTGCTTCCCCTTCGGTACTGACTCAGCTGCCTGTGCGTCGCATGTGCTTTGTTCATATATACATTTATTCACCTTATTTGTTTGGTGAATTTCACATCATACATCTAGCTCCATTTTGGGATGGTTGCCCCGTTAAGGGGTGGGACCTGCACTGGCAGGATCCCGGTATATGCCTTGCACAGTTAGTCTGTAGGTCGACAATGGTGGGAAGCAGGTGTTTGCATTTTATTATGGAACGCATTCTTGCTGTGCTCTGATTGGGTTGTGCACATAGTGATTTATTGTACACATATACTGCTTTTTGGTGGGGATCCACCTGTATGGCAATTAATTATTTATCATAACCAATGTGCAATACAGATCTATGGGCTACAGTAATGCGTTCAGTTTACATTTTCTAAATTTAGTGATTTTGCTGGCACAGGTGTATATTTCTTAAACCTGTGAAAAATTAATTTTACTGCAATTTTTCCTGTCTGTGTCCCTCCTTATATTCGGTGCCTTTTGCTTGTTTTAAAATATTTTTAATGAATATCAATAAAGGTGTCTTTTTTATTGTTCTTGTGTGTCACTCCTTCAATATGGGCGTCTACTGATGTCCATGGTTGTATTTAATGATATTATAACACTCATAAAATGCGTATGAAAGCAGGGGTCAAAAAAGGGTATCCAAGCATTCAATACATGATAAAATTCTATCACATTATTGCTGCAAACTGATACAAATCCACATTAAATTACAGTAATAAAGTGTCATGTGCAATACAAATTACTACTACCATAAATACAGGGGTTAAATTACTATTGCATGCTATCCCATATAAAGTGCTATGCATACCACAGTGGACCAGACAAGGATTTGCAGCACATAAATAAAGTATCAAATGAACATCACATGTACCCAGAGGTGGGGGGATTCACACCGAGCCTAGGGATGCACGTTTCACGTGTAGCTTTATCAACCAGGCGAGGTAAGAGTGGACACTCTAGCCCCATGGGCGTCGAATCACTCTGTGGGCATTTTCATTCTTTCCATGATATCACGCCCCTGTGGGCGTGATACCATGGACTTACATGAGCGACGTCATCGTCGGTTCATTCAGAATCTCGCGTGCGCGCACTTACCATTATCGCCACTGCCTCATCCTGGTATTTGCTCGTCGGCTTCTGACACGCCCTGCGCATGACCGGAACTGCAGGAGAGATTCTGAAGGAGCTGATGTGATGTCTCTCTTGTAAATCCATGGTATCACGCCCACAGGGGCGTGATACCATGGAAAGAATGCAAATGCCCACAGAGTGATGGGAAGCCCATGGGGCTAGAGACCTATGCTATTTACATAGGGAATATGTAAGTAATAAAACGTATGTTATTTTCATATTACACAATATTACAAGAAAGGGATGGGTAGGAAGCGGTTAATAGCTCACACTGGCTCCTGCTTGTAGGTTATAATGCTTTTTTGACCTGACAGGTTCCCTTTAAAGTGCAGTTTTTAGGTAAAAGTGTAAAAGATAGATCAATTTACCCCTTTACATGAAATGTCTAACTTAAATGTAATCACAGGTTGATTCAATTATTCTTCAATAGTTGCAAAGGGGTTTTCTGTTGAGTAATAAACACACTTGTGCCTATTAACTTCACCTGAAAGTTTCAAGTTCAATTACGCCAAGATATTTTAAGTTTTAGTAATGCTATCTCCTTGTGTTTCTTCATTTAAAATGACCTCATAAAATTGTAATTGCAGATCTAAAATCATCCTCTAAAAATCCATGGAATAGTCTTAGCCGATACTTTTTTAGCACTAAGCGTTGCCGATCAATGAGAAGTACTCAAATCTTTAGAAACGCTCTCTTTTTAGATTTTTTAGAGCTTTGAGTAACTACCAGGGCCACTTACGTTTCATTGTAATAAGTACGATGTGCAATACAGGGTAATATTGTGGTACCGTGTTAGCCAGAAAAATCAATTGAAATACTATGTCCCAAGAATGACAAAAGTATTATCACTCCTAAAATACTTTTGTCATTCTTGGGACATAGTATTTCAATTGATTGTAATAAGTAGTAATGCTCAGAGGTTGCTCATTCCAAATTTATCCAGTGCTTTCAAATTTGTCAACTATTTGGTATACTAATACGTATACAGTATATTGTTCGTGGAGGTGAGGCAAAATATTCTTCACCTTTATGTTGAACCTTTTTAGCATTCTCTATCTTCCGATACTGTTTGTTTATCCACTTTCGTTGTTCATTTGTTAAACTACCATCCATACTTAATTATCTGAATAATGGAACAGACATTTCTGATTTATCAATCTAAACACAAAGATTTATAGTATAATGCTCCAATACTTGAACAATTCACTCCTGACAAGAACTGACAGACTCGTGCTTTACTATTTTACAGTTTTACACTGGCTTTCATTTGAGCAGTAATGTGATCTGTTCAGGTTCATTTCTACTTGACCTGGCTATTGGTGTATCCAGAGCTGTAACATCTAATGCAGGATTCCTGATGTATTTAGTTATTCAGACAACGTCCTTTAGTTGGACATAAATTGTCTTTTCTCCATCTTCCTAACCGTTTATGTACAATTTAGCTCTAACCACAGTTACTACTAAGCTTCGGCCCAATTCATTTCCTTTAACATTTCCCAGGGGCTTCTATAGTTCATTTCATTGGTTAGAGTTATCTTGTTTCCAGAGACCAGGGAAACAAATTGAACCCTAAGCAGGTAGTAAGGTATACAAAATGTACTATCTCCAATTGCCATATGGCAAAAAACTAACACATTTCCACCATGCTGATTTAACAAAACTTTACTTTTACTATTATACAATGAAATCTACATTGAACTACACAAACCAAAATTAATAATAAAACCTGCTGGTAGCCATTCCTATAACTCACCAAGAATATGTCAATAATAGTTATGGGCGAACCCAGACTGTAAAAGTCCATATTCACATTGGTAACCTACTGCAGTACCTGTGCATCGATCCTGGACATGGAGTTCTCAGGTAAGTCCAGGTAACTATTCTGATTCCACCACCTGGGTATAATTAAAAAAAAAATGAAAAAGAAAGAAAACTGTAATGCTACAGCTGTAACGCTACTTCCCAGGGCTGCTCATTAAACTCATGCATATGCACTGCTTACCCCACACACCAGCAGTTTCAGCGTCTGTGATTAGTTGCAGTCAGACCGCACCCTCACCATGTGTGACAGTGTGTCTGACTGCTTGCAATCACACATGCTGTGTGTGTCCCTACAGTAGTGTAAAAATAAATAAATAGAAATATTTGCATAGGGTTCCCCCATGTTATGATACCCAGCACAGATAAAGCATATGGCAAAAGGCAGCCCTCAGCCATGTATGGATCTTGGTTGCATATTGAAATAAGAGGGACCCCATACTGCTTTTTTTATTATATAAATAAATAATTTTTAAAACCGCTGTGCAGTCCCCCTCAATTTTAATAACCAGCCATGATAAAGCTGACAACTGGGGGCTGGTATTCTCAGGCTGGGGAGGCCTGTGGTTATTGGGAACCTCCCAGCCTAAAAATAGCAGTCTGCAGCTGCCCAGAATTGTTGCATCCATCCCAGCTTTTCCCGGTTGTCCTTGTGCTGTGGCAATCGGGTAATAAGGGATTAATGACAGCCCACAGCTGCCACTAAGCCCTAGATTAGTAATGGTTAGGGTCTATGAGACTCACCATTACTAACCTGTAAGTGGAAAGAAAAAAAACAAAAGCACCAGAACAAACCCTGTATTTGAAATAAAGTACAAAAACCGCTCCCTCTTTTAGCCACTTATTAACCCCAAACACCCAATTCTGATGTAGTCCACATGAGATCCCACGGCAATTATGGCTCTGCTACATACTGGAATTTTAGTGAACGGGCATAGATCATGTCCACTGCTAGGAATTTGGGGGACTTTTTATATTTATTCCTCCTGTCATTGGGGCCATTGGCGTCATTGGACCCTGCTTGTAGGCTAGAAGGCATATGGGCCCTGACAAGTTCCATTTAACTGCAAGGATAGGGATACGGCTTTGCATCTTGCCAGAAAGAAGGGTCCACTTAAATTCAACAATGCCACAATTTCCATCTTTGCTGACTTCTCTTTGGACCGTCAGAAGCAGAGAACACGGTCCATGGATGTCAAAAAATCGCTCAAAGAGCGCAGTATCTTATGTTTGATGGTCTACCCTGCCCTCGGCAATCATATTTTGAAATTAGAAATCAATCTAGCAAGCTTCTGACTTTTATGGTCAGGCACCACAACTCCTCTTATACTATTCTAAAAATTTCCAGACCCGACGGGTGTATAGTTACTTCCTCGACTGATAGGCTATGTGTGCACGTTGCATAATTTTACGTGTTTACGCTGCATATTGCACTGCAATGTAAACGCATGCGTCCTGCGTCCCCAGCAATCTATGAAGATTGTGCATAAATCATCCGCACATTGCGTTTGAGAGCGCAGCGATTTGCATATTGAAATTATGATCCAAATCGCTGCGCTCAAAAAAGCAACGTGTCACTTATTTTGTGCGCTTTGGATGCTGCTCCCACTATGTCTATGGGATAGGCAGCATCCGGAGCGCATGAAATGGGTATCTATTCTGCAGACACATTGCATCCATTACGCAGTGTTTCTGCAGCGATTTGAAGCGCACGTGCACTGCCAAAACGCTGCAGATTTTTCAGCATGGACACTACGCAACGTGCGCACATTGCCATATTCTGCAATGTTTTTCTGACTTTTACAGCTCATTGTACAAATCCAGGAGATAGACATCTTTCACAGATTGTCTGACATATCTAGTAGATGTAGACTTCCTGAGGCTGACCCATACCTCCCAACTTTTGAAGAACAGAAAAATGGACAAAGCATGAGGGACACACAGTGCACTGCGGCTAATCTTGGCCACACCCCTATCCAGTCCCCAAACCACACCCATTTGGCAGTTAGGGATGTTCCGCAGACGCCCCGGACTGTTCATTCATGCGTAGCAGCCATAACTTTCTCATATTTATATAAGCGTCACTATATGACATGTTACTTTTTTGTGTCTATAAGGCCGTATTTACAGTTAGGTCCAGAAATATTTGGACAGTGACACAATTTTCGCGAGTTGGGCTCTGCATGCCACCACATTGGATTTGAAATGAAACATCTACAACAGAATTCAAGTGCAGATTGTAACGTTTAATTTGAAGGTTTGAACAAAAATATCTGATAGACATTGTAGGAATTGTACACATTTCTTTACAAACACTCCACATTTTAGGAGGTCAAAAGTAATTGGACAAATAAACCAAACCCAAAAAAAAAAATTTTATTTTCAATATTTTGTTGCGAATCCTTTGGAGGCAATCACTGCCTTAAGTCTGGAACCCATGGACATCACCAAACGCTGGGTTTCCTCCTTCTTAATGCTTTGCCAGGCCTTTACAGCCGCAGCCTTCAGGTCTTGCTTGTTTGTGGGTCTTTCCGTCTTAAGTCTGGATTTGAGCAAGTGAAATGCATGCTCAATTGGGTTAAGATCTGGTAATTGACTTGGCCATTGCAGAATGTTCCACTTTTTTGCACTCATGAACTCCTGGGTAGCTTTGGCTGTATTGTTGGGGTCATTGTCCATCTGTACTATGAAGCGCCGTCCGATCAACTTTGGGGCATTTGGCTGAATCTGGGCTGAAAGTATATCCCGGTACACTTCAGAATTCATCCGGCTACTCTTGTCTGCTGTTATGTCATCAATAAACACAAGTGACCCAGTGCCATTGAAAGCCATGCATGCCCATGCCATCACGTTGCCTCCACCATGTTTTACAGAGGATGTGGTGTGCCTTGGATCATGTGCCGTTCCCTTTCTTCTCCAAACTTTTTTCTTCCCATCATTCTGGTACAGGTTGATCTTGGTCTCATCTGTCCATAGAATACTTTTCCAGAACTGAGCTGGCTTCATGAGGTGTTTTTCAGCAAATTTAACTCTGGCCTGTCTATTTTTGGAATTGATGAATGGTTTGCATCTAGATGTGAACCCTTTGTATTTACTTTCATGGAGTCTTCTCTTTACTGTTGACTTAGAGACAGATACACCTACTTCACTGAGAGTGTTCTGGACTTCAGTTGATGTTGTGAACGGGTTCTTCTTCACCAAAAAAAGTATGCGGCGATCATCCACCACTGTTGTCATCCGTGGATGCCCAGGCCTTTTTGAGTTCCCAAGCTCACCAGTCAATTCCTTTTTTCTCAGAATGTACCCGACTGTTGATTTTGCTACTCCAAGCATGTCTGCTATCTCTCTAATGGATTTTTTCTTTTTTTTCAGCCTCAGGATGTTCTGCTTCACCTCAATTGAGAGTTCCTTAGACCGCATGTTGTCTGGTCACAGCAACAGCTTCCAAATGCAAAACCACACACCTGTAATCAACCCCAGACCTTTTAACTACTTCATTGATTACAGGTTAACGAGGGAGACGCCTTCAGAGTTAATTGCAGCCCTTAGAGTTCCTTGTCCAATTACTTTTGGTCCCTTGAAAAAGAGGAGGCTATGCATTACAGAGCTATGATTCCTAAACCCTTTCTCCGATTTGGATGTGAAAACTCTCATATTGCAGCTGGGAGTGTGCACTTTCAGCCCATATTATATATATAATTGTATTTCTGAACATGTTTTTGTAAACAGCTAAAATAACAAAACTTGTGTCACTGTCCAAATATTTCTGGACCTAACTGTATATGTTGCATAACCCCTGTGTTTTTTGTTTCTGCAGGATCTACACCAAATTATACAATAACAATCTTTTCTGATTATTGCATCCTTGCTGCATTTCTTATGTCTTTTCCCCATTATTTCTTGTGTTTTTTAGTGCAGATGTGATTCTGCATTTTCAAGTGTTTATATAGTACAGAAAGCTTTGATTCTGCTTTTAAAATGTAACTGCAGTTTTTTCCATGACTTTTTTTAAGCTCGACATAGAAACCTCTAGAGAGTAAAAAAGCTCCAAAACTATAGAGTTCAGCGGCGTCTTTTCATGAAATCACATCTGTGGCGCTCTGGCCTAGCCAGGTCGTCACAGATAACATACAAACACCCACCACCCCCATTAGACAGGGACACCAGCCATACAAAAACCCTTGTTGCCTCCCTCCAGTGTCTGATGTCCCCACCAGGTGGGGCGGAGCCAAGCGGTTGGCCCCACCCACCGAGGAGTTCACAGGCCTTGAGGCAGGAAAAGTGTTAGAGAGAGTTTGGAGTTTGAAATCACAGGAGTGAGCACTTGGGTGTCTGGGTTTGTGGCCCAGGCACTGACAGCAAGGTTGGCAGACGGTGGTGGCCGTCTGCAGGAGTGGTGGAGCAGCACGGAACCGTAGGACCGGGGTCGGGCGACGGCCCGCCGGTACCGACCGAGGAGCGAAATGAAGCCAGCACATACAGGCAGGGCCATCGGACCCCGACCAGGCTTGGAGCTGCCGACAATAGTCAGATCCGAATGTGACTGGAACCCCAGGGGTTTCACAACAGCAAAAGTCCCGATTGAAGGCAACAGACCACACCGTGAGGGTATACAGCTATCGCCTAAGGCTAGAGACCCAAGGGCCAGCGTCTGCGGGCAAACGGGCTCCTCCGGTACCCATACACCGGGGAGCGGACTACCGTTGGGAATCCATAGTAGTCAGAAGGAGAACATCAAGGTGCAGGGTAAGACAGCCGCTATCACCTGTCCGTGGAGAGACACTGCAGCTGGCTGCGGGACCCGTCCATCCGGTCGTTTGGTTTACCGAGGACTTTGTACCTTTTTTGCTGAGTGAGTACACAAGTGCCATCCGGCACCGCGTCGCGCTGTCCCTGCAACCCTGCACCTCACCGACCCTGCCTCCCCGTCGCATCATCGGGCCCCGGGACCACCGACCCCTACCCACGGAGGGGGAAAACAACATCCCAGCTGCTCCCTACCATCGCTCCCGGGATCCCCGTCATCAGCAGCGGTGGTGCCCATCTTCACCATGACCCGTGGGTGGCGTCACGGACTAAATCCCCCAAACCAACCACCCCTTTAACTCACGGGCGAGGAACACTGCTCGAGTCCCCGGATCCGGCCCACCGATAGAGCCACCGAGCAGCCATCGCAGCAGAGCCAGACCCGAGCGTTAGCGAGCGCAGCGCAGTGGCGTCCTCCCCGCCCGCGACACATCCACTTTGCTTGGACAATTAAACACAGCAGAATTTATGTGCAAAAAAAGTAGCAGAAAAACCCGACATTTACGCTACATGTGAACATGGACTAAATGTTCAAGCAAAGTGGATGAGACATCATGAAATTTCCACCCGCTGAGTGTCTAAAGATGCTGCTGAACTGTGTGGTTTTGGTGGGTTTTTTCTCTATAGGCTTCTTTGTGGAGCCTGAAAAAAATGCAAACGAAAAAAAAAGGGTCATTTCATTTTTAAACACAGTATCAAAGCTTTTCTGTAGTATTAAACTGCATTAAAAACCCGGATTCATATCTTTAACAAATATGTATCAAATGTTGCGGGAAACGCTTAAAAAACACAGCAAACACATAATAATTAGACAATCAAAAAGTTCAAAGGAAGAAATGCAGGGCACTGTTCAGTATGAAGTGTATTCAGTGGCTCTAACAATTGTTTCATTATAAAACCGCTCAAAACCTTTGTTGAATTTCGGTAATCAGCCATCCGAGTATCCAGGTCTTTTTTTCACAAGCATACCATAGTGCTCATTCTCAAGTGCAAAGTAGGACAATATAGATGCAAAGGCACCCCCCAGCTTTAGCTGTGCAGAAGTCTTTATTCACAAACGTTGGGTTACATGCTCTGGCAGTGGGGGAGGGAGAGACAGAATAACACGCCCAGCCAAAGTTGGTGAGTGCCTTCACATCTATATTGTCCTAAAATAATAAGATAGTTATTACGTTGCATGCTGCAGACACCTGCAGAAAAAAACACAACATTTATGCTACATGTGAACATGGTCTCAGCGTTACATTTTAATTCCATTTTTTATGGGTTTTCATAGAGAAAAATAATCAATTGCGCAATTTTTCTTGCCATTTACAGGTCCCCATAAATAATCTGATCGCTTGTTGTTGAGGTCGTTACGATTACAGGGACACCAAATATGTCCATGTTATTTGCTGATTTGTGATGTGTATTATTTTTAAAAACTGCAATAAAAATTACATTCTATTTGTCTAAATTATTTTTAGTAATTTTATTAGAAAAAACATTTGTTCCTCTCCTAGAATACAGGACACAGAGATGCTCTGCACTGTACAATGGAGCTCTGTGTCTTGTGTAATCAGAGGCTGCATTGCAGGTTCATCTATGTAAAATCCTTCCTCTGACATCATCAAAGCTTGCAGCTCAAGTGCTAGGACATCTAGGGCTCCTGTTATATGTTTAAAAGTTGCTGGTTTGATTCCAAAGGGATGATGAAAAATAAAATTATGTTTTCGTCACTTTTTTTCTCATTTCTTTATAGTAGTTTTATGGGAACAAAAGAATCTGACTTCTTCCTTCAGCTCCATGGAGATGTACTATATATCTATCTATATCTCGGGGTGGATGAATAATTTTCTTCTGGCTTCTTTGCCTACAATACAAGTCAAGATTACCAAATCCTCCTCTGCCTCTCACTACAGGCAGTGGCTCAATAATAGTGCTGCTACCTATGTACGAAAAGCTAATAAGTTCTTGCCCTGTCCTGGGAAATCAGACCAGTTGAGAATTTAATTTATGCACTGCTCTTCTTGAGTTAATTTATGCACTGAGGGTAGGAGCTGGACAAAATCTGTGAACAGCAGGACTGTGGGAGAGAGCCAACAAATCAGGACAGTCCCGCTGAATCCGGGATGGTTGGGAGGTATGGCTGACCACTGCGCAGCAACCCTTTTTGGAGGCGGAGATTACTTTTGACAAGTTGAATTATGCAATAGTGGATCTGGCTGTGGGCAAGGCCCCGGGGCCTGATGGCTTCCCTGTGGAGCTTTATGGGAAATACTAGGAACTCATGCTATTACCCTTCCTGGAGGTTTTTACAGACCACACAGGAAACTTCCCTTCTCTTTTATGATGTCAATATTATATTACTTATAATGGAGGGGAAAGACCTCTTGAAGTGTTGATCATACCATCCTATCTCGCTAGTAAATGTGGACTATAAAATTTTCACCAAAATCTTGGCTACTAAACTGAACTCTGTAATTTTGGATTTTGGCAATCCTGATCAGACAGGATTTATGCCAGGGAAGAGTACTTACATCAACATTAGGAGTATTCAGCCTGTTGTTCAGTCAAGCACTATTGTAAAAGATAACAAATGGGCTCTGGTCTCACTGGATGCGGCTAAGGTATTTGATTCTCTGAAATGGAATTTCCTTATGGTCTGCCTCCAAAACTTTGCATTCGGTCCCAGATTTTGTAACTGGATCCAAATGTTATATTGAGCTCTTAGAGCCAGAAAGGTGGTTAATGGTGTCTCCTGTGAACCCTTCCGCTTGGGAAGGGGTACTCAGCAAGGGTGTCCTCCATCACCAGCTCTTTTTGCCCTGGTCTCTGAGGCTCTGGCGATTAAGATTTGCTCTGATTTATTAATATGGGGTATTCAGATTGCAGATTGGGAGGATACTATAGGACTATATGCAGATGACATGGTTATCTTTATGGATGAAGTGGAGCGGTCTTGGCTTGGAGTACATAAGTACACCCCAAGCGGGGGATCGACCAAATGATGATGGTGATTACAAACAACATATAGTGCAGGTCAAATGAATTGACAAGTGACTGAATAAATGTTTCTATCTAAATAATCAATGTAATGTATCAGACACGAAAAATCCATATATTCAATGCAACTTCTTCCCTCATAAAGCATCTCGCGAAACGCACATCGGGCTGAGTTTGGGGTTTTTACTTATGGGTGAGTTGTGCACTATATGGTCGCATTAGGCGATGAATATATGGATTTCTTGTGTCTGATACATTACAATGATTCTTTGCACTGAAATATTTATTCAGTCACTTGTCAATTCATTTGACCTGCACTATAATGTTGTTTGTAATCACTATCGTCATTTGGTCGTTCCCCGCTTGGGGTGTACTTATGTACTCCTTGTAAGCTCTACTATATTTATTGTTTGTTATGTGTACTTCTAAATATATCCCAATAAAAATTTTATATATTTTATTAACTTTGGGTCATTTCATCTGGATGCTCTGACCGCATATATTGTTATCTATCTATCTATCTATCTATCTATCTATCTATCTATCTATCTATCTATCTCCTTGAGAGTTATGCCAGACAGTATGGGGGGTTCATCTCTTTTTGATCTGGTCCCTGACACCACTGAAAATCCTAAGGGAGAAGAGGGGATATCTCTTCGAAATGCGTAGAATAAAACACCCACATTGCTTTATTACTTGAAATGATTCTTTGTAAAGCAGCGCGGAGTACACCACGATTATACTGTTTTTGTTTTGGTTCTGCCTTTGGCACGTGGGATTGGATGCAGTTGTTATACGTTTCTATATTGGTTGTGTCATACACAACCAATCCAGGTAAGCGGTTTTCCTTTAAAAAGTCACCATATTATACATCGGTAAGACCCTTATATCCACAGCTTGTTCCTAACTATTCGGTGTATTGGATGAGGGGACATGGTCTCATCATAATACCATTTTCCTACGGGAATTTCTCTTTATGGCCAGGAAGCTTATAACCTTATAGTGGATGGGCAACTCTTCCCAACTGTGTGGGCATGGATAAAGCCAGTAAATGCAATGCTTCCCTTTGAACGGCCTGTATACCAGAATAGAGGATGTCCTGAAAAATATGTTAAAGTTTGAGAGCTGTGGAATTCCTCTGCCCTGACATTACCCACATAGGTGTAGAGGTTTCTTTATGTTCAGTTGAAAGATGTGCTCTGGGCATTATTGGATTAGTATCTGTTTTAAACATTTTTCTTTTTTTGTCTTTTTGGGTGGCACCCAATATACCATATTCCTGCACCAAATCTGCTTCTCCTGGCAAAAAATCCCATCACTATTGCATCAAAACCGCAACATCTTTTGATACATTTTTTTGCAAGAAGATGCAGGTTTGTTGCAGAAATATTGTGTATAAATTTCAGCACCAAATCTACATTTCTTGGCAAAAAAATGCAGTTATCAGCCAGGAGATGCAGGATTATGAACTTAGTGACCTCACCTGAGATGAGGTCACTGAGTTCAATAAGGTTACCTGAGGTCAGTTTACCTGCAGTTTTAGCTGGGGTACCATGGGAAACTTCAGCTGTGCCAGCAAATAAACTGAATGAGTGAAATAAATCTCGTATCCCTGTAATCACACTGACCCAAAGAATAAATCTAATTCTAATATCTAATATCTAAGCCATCTAATGACTTATGATAACATAAAAATAAATAAAATACATTAATGACCTGCTGTTGATTTTTATTCTGTAGCCCAAAAATTTCAGTAAGGCTCGGATCACATTTAACTTGCACTAAGCTGAGCTCTTAAACTGGTGTTTCCGTGTAAATCTCTGAAATATGTTATATAGACAGAACTCCTGATGGAACATTCACTATAATAAGATGGAGTCACATTGCACTCACTCTGTCCTTTGATCAGTCACTTTCAGCCTTTGAAAGCATGCATAAACCCACAGTCGACCACAGGTTTTTGCACACTTGAAAAAGGATTTTAATCAAAATATTTCATGCAGAATAATGTTGCGTACCCAATGCTAGATAATAATGCCAATAAACGGTATAGTAATACCCTAACCGAATCCTTGGAAAATACAGTCATATTAACACAAAGATAAAATAATTTAAATTATATTACATAATTTTTAAAAAAATAAAAAGCAAAGAGGCTTCCACTAAAGGAGACTATGATAGAGTTTGTACAAATTAAATAAAAAATTCTAAAAAACTAGTATAAATATTGACACCTATGGCTCTGGGGGAGTTACAAAAAAGAAAAAAATGAATAATAAATATAAAGTGCAAATTGCTTCTCAAAAGAACCTACTACATACATAAATAAAGTGCAAAGTGGTAATTGCGCTAACAGCAATGGAGCATCAATAGATATAAATAAATAAATTACTATGAATAAATAAAACCATGCAATATATATAAATAGAAAGGACATGTAAATAAATAAGTGCTGTGCCACAACTAATCTCCCTTCATTTTATCCAAGACTATATTGCATTGGTATAGCAATCCCAAAATGTGAGTACAAAGGGTAAATAGATGTAAATCAGAAAGAAAAACCCCAGTGAATTGACTCAATGTCATAATATATTGAAACAATCTATAAGGCTGTATAGAGACGATTCATATCAATACCTGTGCATAACTCACAGCTTGTGCCTGTGTCTCCAAATCACTGACGTGTGTTTCGTCTCCTTCATCGGGGGGCGTGAGACAGTTATACACAGGTATAATAGAATGGATCCTTTGGAAGTTTCATCTCAATTACATCATTCAGAAATGTTATTGGAAACTCTAATGTAAGTCCTGAGCATAGAGCATAGAGAGTAAAGAGGATCAAATTAAATTTTTTGTAAAATGTTCCCAATTAAAGCTTCAACTCAATCCAGAAAAAAATAAGTCCTCACACAGGTCCATCATCTGGCAATAGAAGTACAGTGGAACCTCGCTTAACGAGTAACCCAGTTAACGAGAATTTCGCTTAACAAGCAAAGCTTTCTGTAAATTTGTAACTCGGTTTAGGAGAAAGCTTTGCTGTACGAGCAAAATACTCACCGCACACACTTCCAGTTCCATACATCCACCGCGCTCTTACCCGCTCTTACAGTCCAAACACACACAAACAAACACGCACGTGTACCGCCCCGGGGCTCGGCCGGCAGCCGAGCCGCTCGGGTCCGGTGGTTGTGAGGTGCGGTCGTGTTGGTGCGGTGTGGTGCGCAGCCCAAGGGCACTGTTGTACTCACTATGACAGATACACCGGAGTCTCTGGTAAAACAAAAAAGGATGGTGGTCGCTGCCCGCAGCCGGCTGCGTCTGGTCCCCCACCTGGTTCGGTGGTTCCCGCCTTTCTCCTGCACCTCATTTTTGTAGATTTTGACTGCCTACGCCTCAGCGACGGTAGTCCGCTCCCCGGCTTTACATTGCGACGACGGAGGAATCCTTGCTGCGAACTACAAGATCCAGGAGACCCGAGATGGAACGTAAGGTAAGGCGAGCATAATATGTGTGTGTGCGTGTGTGCTTGTGTGTGTTTGTGTGAGTTTGTGTGTGTTTGTGTGTGTTTGTGCATGTGTGGAATGGAACAATAGGGGACCAGGATGGGACATTTAACAAGTTGTGTAACGAATTGTCTGCATTGCAATGATTTCCTATGGGAAATCTTGCTTTGCTGAACGAATAACTTGGTTAACAAGCACACTCCCAGAACGGATTGTTCTCATTAACCAAGGTTCCACTGTATAGGGGGTCTTCCCATTACTGGTACAAAGGGTCTGGAAAGTGCTTTGGCTCCCCCAAAAAAGAAATCCATCTTACTCTGTGCTCCCTAATCCATATGCTCCCCTCCCTTCTGAGCTTTACAGCTATCTAAACTTTATTTGTTATCTGTGTGTTTGGCAATACTGAAATGTAGCTTAATTTACAGAGTGCGTGTCTCCAGAAGCAAAAGTTGGGTAAAATATTTAGGCACTACAATGTACAAGACACTTCAATGTACAAGACACTGTAATGGTAGAATTACAGTTTTCGCTCAGGAACATCAAATGCTGTTTGTTTCTGGAAAACACCCATGGGGTCAAAATCATCACACCTGTACACAAATTCCAAGAAAGGTGTATTTTGCAAAATGGGGTCACATGGTGTGATTTTGCAGTTTTAGCACTCTGTATATGTGTTAGGGCCAGGTGGACGGGCAGACCCAGGAGGTGGATCCACTGGGCTGAACACCTCACCGAGGGCAAGGTGCCCGGTAGCCGGAGCACTAGCAGGACAGTCCGTTTAGAGGAGTGGAGTAAAGAAGTCCCTGGGACCACGGGGTCTCTGATGGTAGTCCGGGTGACGGAACTTAGGTTCGGAGGCCGAGATGTCGTCAGGCAGAGTCCGGAACCAATGGAGCGAGAAGGCAGGTCACCACAGGGATCGAAGATGGCAGGAACTGACGGGATGGCAGACCGTCACCGTTCGGGGTTCGGGTATCGTCAGGACCGGTTGGCGAGGCAGGAGCGGCTCTATGAGAGAGATAGGTGAGTATATCACAGACACAAGGAGACCTGACTCCTAGCTTAGAAAACACGAAGAACAGGCCCCGCCCACTTGGAAAGGATCCCCCTATATACCCAGTACCTGATCCTTCAATATCCTGTTGGAGGACACTGGCCCTTTAAGAAAGGGTCAATGACCGCGCGCGCGCCCGAATGCGCGTGCGCGAGACCCGGGTGCCAGAAGCCAGGGCAGGAAGCGGTGAACAGGAGGCAGGAGAGCCGGCCTGGAGCAGAGCTGCCGACGGGCGCCGGGAGCGGGGACCGGGCCGCCTGGGGACCGCAGGTGATGGGGCCTGGAGGCTGTGGAGCGGGGGACGCCTGACAGAGGAGCCGGGGAGCGAGGCCGGGGAGCGTGGCAGGTGAGCCGGGGAGCGAGGCAGGGGAGCCGGAGAGCGTGGCAGGGGAGCCGGGAAGCGAGGCAGGGGACCCGGGGAACGTGACAATATGGAGTCTGCAAACAATAAAAATCTGTGCTTGAAGAGTTGTTTAGTGCTTTTTCCTTGTAAGTGTCTCTAAGTGGCTAAGCAGTACTGTGCAGCCACATGTGGGATATTGTCATATTCAGCAGAAATTGTGTGACAAATTTTGGTGTCATTTTACTTATTCCCCTATGTGAAAATGTAAAATCTAGGGCTAAAATATTTTTTCTGGTTAAAATATAATTATTTTTTCTTTGCTGTCAAATTATGTCTAAATATCTGAGCCACAATTGTTATATCAATATGATCACTTCACCACTTGATTATTTTCATTGAGAGGGGTAGTTTGTAAAATGGGGTCATTTAGGGGGGTTCTGCTGTTCTGGCGGCAATTCAGGGGCTCTGATAATGTGACATGGCAAATAAAAAAGCAACACAAAGAGGGATAAAAATCTCCTCCAAAAATTCAGCAATTATTTACAGCAAATGGAGGGCAGCAGTTACAACCTGCCCAGGCCAATGAACTAATGCACTAGCAGGATGCAGCAAGACCCCCAATAGATGGAAATGTCACAGGTGCAACAGAAGCAAATCACTCACGCACTTCCAATCCATGGAGGGGGCGATTGCTGGATGATAAAATTGCACACAGATGGCTTGTATAGGGCGCCGTTCACACATATAGGTGCACTACACAGTGTCTGGCTATCTGGATTGGAAGTGTGTGAGTGATTTGCTTCTTTTGCACTTGTGATGCCTCCACCTTATTGGGAGTCTTGCTGCATCCTGCTAGTGCATTAGTTCCTTGGCCTGGGCAGGTAATATCTGCTGCCCTCTATTTGCTGTAAGTAATTGCTGAATTTTTAGAGGAGATTAATATCTCTCTTTTTGATGCTTTTTTTATTTAAATATCAGAGTAGGGACCCACAAGCATGAGGACCAGTGACGGGAATTGTGGGCAACCGTATTCTGGCCATAATACCATCTAATACCTCATATATATTTTATATATATTTTTTTGCACATAACATTTTATACAGGCCCCTTAATGTAGGCCTTGTATACTGGAGTCCCGTGACTCTACAGTACTGTTTGGCCGCACCACAGGGCTCATGAGGAAAGAAGCGCCATTTGATTTTTGGGTTTCCTAGAATAGTTTGCGGACTCCATTTGCAGAACCCCTAAGCAGCAGAACAGAAGAAACACCCCTCAAGTCACCAAATTTTGGAAATTGCACCCCTCTAAGTATTCATCTACGGTTATAGTGACAATTTAGTCACCAGATTGAGGACGTGAGCCATTCAATGCACATGTGATGTAGCCCAGGCGTAGCGCCAACACCAGGTTTGCGCTGTTATCGCACACAACCTTCCCTGCTTCCAGGTTCACTGGAGACAGCCATTGATCCATCTGGGCCTGGATAGTGGTCCACAACTCTGCATCTGTGTGACTGCATGTTCGAATGCATATTAATTTAAGCAATGCCTGATTGCGTTGGCTTACACACAGGATGTGTGCTGGCATTTTCATTTTAAAAATCAAGAGATGAATGAGTGACAGGCATAGGCCTCTTGCTCCCAGAACCCTGGCACTTCAGACAAAAGACAATTTGGAGACCCTACTTGGAGTCTCCACATTTCCAAAAATTAAGGTCAGGCAACAGGAATAAGTGTATGCTTGGCAACAGACCTGTAACAAGGCCTAAACCAATATTTCTACCCTCATCATAAAAAGCAAGATCACAGACAGGTGTAGGCCACTTTCTCCCAGAACCCTGGCACTACACAATCGCCTAGTTAGCACACTCTGGGACTGGGGTGGCAAAGTCATTGGACATCCATGACTTGTTCATCTTTATTAACCCCTTTACGACCGCCGATACGCCTTTTAACGGCGGTAAATAAGGGTACTTTTTCCGATCCGCCGCTTTTTAACGGCGGTCGGAAAAAAGGGTCTAGCGCCCCCCAGAGTCAGAAAATTTCCGGGGTCTCAGCTGCCGGGGGTAGCTGAGACCCTGGAGATCATGATTCGGGCCGGTTTTTCCGGTCCCCGCTCACCTGATGACCGGTATACACCGTATACCGATCATCAAGTTATAGTAAATGACCGCGCCGGTAAAAAATGATTTATCTCCCATCTGGCATGATCAAACATGCCAGATGGGAGATAAATCTTTTACCCGGTTCCCTCCGGTCCCCCGGTGTCCCCAAAGTGCCCCCCCCGACCCCCAACCCCCTCCCGAAAATCCAAGATGGCCGCACGCACCGGCGATCACAGCAGCGCGCCGGCCGCATTTCCACTGTTCCTATGGTTTCTGTCGTATGTGCCATCACACATGCGACAGAAACCTGCTCCCTAGGCCCTGCCGGGTCCCCCCCTACCCCCCCCCTGGTGTTCCCCGGTGTCCCCCGGTGTCATACATACCTGTCGCAGCTCTGATCCCCCGCGGCCCCCTCCTCCGGCTCCTTCTCAGCCGACTCCGGTCACATGAGCAGAGCGCAGCTGTCAGCTTCCTGTGTTCAGGACGCTGGCTGCTGATGCTGCTCAGCACTGTGCAGCTGTGACCCAGGGAGGGTGGGTGCAGATTCTTTGCACCCACTCTCCTCAAATGGAGGGTCTGCAATACTAGAAAATGGGGGAACACGTATCCCCCATATTCTAGAAGGTCCAGAGGCGACGTGGGACGTCCAAATGGATTATTGTGGATTTTTTTTTTTCTTTTCAATAAATTGGTCAATCAGGGAATGTTTTGGGGAGTGTTTTTTCAAATAAATTTTTTTTTGTTGTCAATTTTTTTTTTATTACTGTCAATTAGTTATGTCGGGTATCTGATAGACGCCGTGACATAACTAATTGCTGGGCTTGATGCCAGGTGACATTACACACCTGGTATCAACCCCATTCATTACCCCGTTAGCCAACGCACCAGGGCGCGGGATGAGCTGGGGCGAAGCGCCAGAATTGGCGCATCTAATGGATGCGCCACTTCTGGGGCGGCTGCGGCCTGCTATTTTTAGGCTGGGAAGAGTCCAATAACCGTGGCTCTTCCTATCCTGAGAATACCAGACCCCAGCTGTCAGCTTCACCTTGGCTGGTGATCTAATTTGGGGGGACCCCACGTTTGTTTTTTTTTTTTAATTATTTATTTATAAATAATTAAAAAAAAAAACAGCTTGGGGAGCCCTCCAAATTGATCACCAGCCAAGGTGAAGCTGTCAGCTGTGGTTTGCAGGCTACAGCTGTCTGCTTTACCCTAGCTGGCTATCAAAAATAGGGGGGACCCCACGTCATTTATTTTAATTCTTTTTTTTTTTTTGGGCTAAATACAAGGCTAGGCATCCTTTAGTGTCACATGAAAGGCACTAAAGGGCGCCAGCTTAGAATATGCAGGGGGGGTGGGACGTTATATATGTTTGACATCTATCCATTCATCCATTGTAGCATTTTACGCTGTGTGCCCACAATCAGGGTTTGCAACGTTTTGGGCGCAGAGTGTTTTCCCTGCGTCCATAACGCTGCGTTGTGCAGTAGAAGCACAGTGGCAGGATTTTTAGAAATCCCGTGCCCACTGTGTTTCTTTTCTCCGCAGCATAAATCGACCTGTGGCGCAGCTTCCCGAGCCTCAGGATGTCAATTTATGCTGCGGAGATGAGTGTTCTTTGCAGGTAGAATAGAACTAAAGTCCACAGCAGCCTGAACCCAAATCGTGGGCATGGGCAGCTGCGTTCTCCCGTGGACAACACTCACATTTCTGCAGGAGGCTGACACTGGGTACTAGACGCCGTGTCGCTGGATCATGGCCACATAGCCTAAAGGCTACTTTACACGCTGCGATATCGGTCCCGATATCGCTAGCATGGGTACCCGCCCCCATCTGTTGTGCGACACGGGCAAATCGCTGCCCGTGCCGCACAACATCGCGCAGATGCGTCACACATACTTACCTGCCCGGCGACGTCGCTGTGACCGGCAAACCGCCTCCTTTCTAAGGGGGCGGTCCGTGTGGCGTCACAGTGACGTCACTGAGCGGCCGCCC
Organism: Anomaloglossus baeobatrachus; assembly: GCF_048569485.1. Taxonomy (NCBI): domain Eukaryota; kingdom Metazoa; phylum Chordata; class Amphibia; order Anura; family Aromobatidae; genus Anomaloglossus; species Anomaloglossus baeobatrachus. The sequence continues at coordinate 318,232,577 of NC_134357.1, forward strand.
AATAGAAGCGGAGGGGCGGAGATGAGTGGCCGGAACATCCCGCCCACCTCCTTCCTTCCTCATAGCGGCCGGGAGGCAGGTAAGGAGAGGTTCCTCGATCCTGCGGCGTCACACATAGCGATGCAAAATCGCTCATCGGTGTCACACGCAGCAACATTGCTAATGCGGCCGGATGTGCGTCACCAATTCCGTGACCCTAACGACTCCGCATTAGCGATGTCGCAGCGTGTAAAGCCCCCTTAACAGTGAGAAATTTTTTGCTACAGCAACAGTTTTGTGAAGTACCTGTGGATTCAAAATGTTTACTATACTCCTGAATAAAATCCTTGAGGGGTCCAGTTTCCAAAATGAGGTCACTTGTGGGGGGTTTCTGATGTATAGGTGCCCAAGGGGCCCTGCTAATGTGACATGGTGCGCGCAATTTACTTCAACTTTTCCAAAATTCAAATGGTGCTCCTTCCATTCCAAGCCCTCCCATTTATCCAAACAAAGGTTTTTGGCCACATGTGTGGTATCCCTGCGCTCACAAGAAATTAGATAACAACCTGTGGGGTACACGTTTTGTTGTTGCCTCTTGAAAAAGTGAAAAATGTGTCGCTAAATCAACATTTTTGTGAAAAAAATGAAAATTTCAATATGGCAACCTAAGCTTATCAAATTCTGTGAAGTATTCGTGGATTCAAAATGCTCAATATACACCTAGATTAAAGCCTTGAGGGGTCTTATTTCCAGAATGGGGTCACTTGTGGGGGACCTCCACTGCTTAGGCACCTCAGGGGTTCTCCTAATGCAACATGGCGTCCGCTATTGATTCCAGCCAATTTTGCAGTCAAATTGCACTCCTTCTCTTCTGAGCCCTGTAGTGTGCCCAAACAGTTGATTTCCACCACATACAAGATATCAACAAACTCAGGAGAAATTGCGCAATAAATTTCATGGTGATTTTTTTCCTGTTACCCTTGTGAAAAAAAAAGCTACCTGGTTGAAGTAACAATTTTGTGGTAAAATTTTATTTTTTTATTTTCATGGCTCAACGTTATAAACTTCTGTAAAGCACCTGGGGGTTCAGGGTACTCACCAAACATCAAGATAAATTCCTTGAGGGGCCTAGTTTCCAATATGGGGTCACTTGTGGTGTTTTTTTGCTGTTTACGTACCTTAGGGGTCCTCCAAATACGACATGGTGCCCGCAATCTTTTTCAGCCAAATTTCCTTTCCAAAATTCAAATATTGCTCCTTCCGTTCCAAGCCCTCCCATTTCTCCAAACAAAGGTTTCAGACCACAAGTGAGGTATCACCGCGCTCATAAAAAAGTGGGTAACAAACATTGGGGTCACATTTTTGGAATTACCTCTTGAAAAAGTGAAAAAATTGATGCTAAAGCAACATTTTTGAGAAAAAAATGAAAATTTTCAATGTGACAACGTAACGTTATCAAAATCTGTGAAGTACCTGTGGATCCAAAATGCTCACTATACCCCTAGATAGAAGCCTTAAGGGGTCTAGTTTCCAAAATGGTGTCACTTGTAATGGGTTTCTGCTGTTTAGGTACCTTGGCGGACATGTAAATGCAACATGGTGCCCGCAATCTGTTTCAGCCAAATTTGCTTTCCAAAATTCAAATATTGCTCCTTCTGTTCCGAGCCCTCCCATTTGTCCAAACAAAGGTTTCTGACCACATGTGGGGTATTGGCGCGTTCATACGAAAGTGGGTAACAAGTTTTGGGGTTCATTTTGTTGTGTTATTTCTTCTAAAAGTGAATAAATTTGGGGTAGAGCAACATTTTAGGTAAAATTTTATTTTTTGCTTTTTTTCATTCCACTTTGCTTTAGTTCCTGTGAAGCACCTGAAGGGTTAATAAACTTCTTGGATGTGGTTTTGAGTACTTTGAGGGGTGCTGTTTTGAGAATGGTGTCACTTTTAGGTATTTTCTGTCACTTAGGCCTCTCAAAGTCACTTCAAATGTGATGTGGTCCCTAAAAAAATGGTTTTGTGAATTTTGTTGAAAAAATGGGAAATTGCTGATGAACTTTGACCCCTTCTAACTTCCTAACCCCAAAACATTTTGTTTCAGAAATTACGCTAATGTAAAGTGGACATGTGGGAAATGTTATTTATTAACTGTTTTGTGTGACATAACTCTCTGGGTTAAGGGCATAAAAATTAAAAGTTTGAAAATTGCAAAATTTTCAAAATTTTCATCAAATTTCCGATTTTTTCACAAATAAAAGCAAAAAATATCATTCTAAATTTATAACTATCATGAAGTACAATATGTCATGAAAAAACAATGTCAGAATCACCGGGATCCGTTGAAGCGTTCCAGAGTTATGACCTCATAAAGTGACACTGGTCAGAATTGCAAAAAATGGCCTGGTCATTAAGTACAAAACTGGCTTCGTCCTTAAGGGGTTAAAGTTAGGAAGTCTATGCTTTCTGGGGACAGGGGATGCGCTTATCTGTTAATACACTGCCAGCAGAGCTGAAGACACGTTCTGAGAGAATGCTGGCTGCCGGGCAGGCCAAAGCTTTCAAGGCATGACTGGCGAACTCATGTCACTCTTCAATATTTGAAGACCAAAATGCAAAAGGGTCCAATCCCCCTCTTATGGCATCAATATAGAGCTCTAGATACTCTCGCACCATCCTCTCCAGTTGTTCATTATTTGTCAGATTTCTATTCTGTTCTGCTGGTGCATACGATGGTGTAAAAAATGTGTCCCAAAAAATCACAGAAATTGCTTCTGCCACTTGAACTGCTGCTGCTGTTAATGTATCTGCGTTGACGATGTGACATTCCCGTGGTTGGAATTCTAGAATGCACGCAGTGAGTCCCACTGCAATCTTGTGGATAACTACTGTTAAGATGGTCTATAAGCTTGTTTCAATACACCCAGCATCCATGCGTCCCTTTCCAGGGGGGGCACATCTTCTTAAACTTACTCTTGTACTGTGGATCTTACAGAATGGCAACCCAGAAGTGAGCACTATTTCTAAGCCTGCACTCACTTGAACGTATAAATAAATGGTCCCATTGTCGATTGCAAGCATAAGACAACTTTTTCTCACTTGTTATTTGTGTGCTCTCAGTGTGCTGTCAGTGTGCGCTCAGTATGCTGTCTGTGTGCAATCCGTTTTTTTCCTCAGCAGCTATTAGTCAATTACAGTCATGTACAGGAGCATTTACAGTGTTCTGTGCTACATGATAGAATTGTATCCAGAAAAATGAATGTCACTAGGATAGTCCGTGTGCCGTCCATGTGACATCCATTTTTTCCTCGCACCCATTGACTTGTATTGGTGGGTCTCGGACGTATTCTGGATCAAATCACAGCATGTTGCGACTTTTCTCGCATCCAGATTCTAGATGCAAGAAAAGCTGACCAACTGCTCTCCCTCATTGACTAACATTGGTCCGAGTACAATGCGAGATTTTCTCGCATTGCACTCGTCCGTTTTTCACGCTCGTGTAAGTGTGCCCTAATAGTAACAATACAGACATCATGTTGCAGATATTGCATCAAGAAAGCGCTCATGTGTTGGACACTTCTATGATGTGGCCTGGCATTTTCATTTTAAAAATCAATACATGCATGAGTGACAGGTGTAGGCTTCTTGCTTCCAGAATCCTGGCAATACAGGCAAAAGACAATTTGGAAACCCATCTTGGAGTCTTGAGATTAAAAATCTTTCAGGCAGTCAGCAGGACAGCAGCATCAATTCCCCAACACTTCTCCATAGCATGTTTGCACACCAGTGAAGTATGGTTCATGCAACACACAGGATGCGGGCTGGCATTTTCATTTTAAAAAAATCAAGTGATGCATGAGTGACAGCATAGGCCTCTTGCTCCCTAAACCACTACAGACATGACACAACTCAGAGACCCATATTGGAGTTTTGATAATTAAAAACATTGCAGACAGACAGCAGGACAGCAGCATCAATTCCCCCCCATTTCCACATAGTGGTTACCAAGCCTGAACGAACATGCTAAGGATAGTAACAAATCTGAAACTTAATCAAACAGGTTCGCTCATATCTATTTTTCACCGCCCAATGATATAAAATTCTATGAGGCACATGTGGTATCAACATGCTTACTGCATCTCTAGATGAATTAATTAATAATAATAATTTTATTCATTTATATAGCGCTATTAATTACACTTTACATACAGTACATACGCAACACTGTCCCCATTGGGGCTCACAATCTAAGAGAGGGGTGTTCTTTGTAAATTGGGGTCACTTACAGGAGTCTACCTTTCTATCAACTCAGGGACTTTACCAATGTGACATGGCACCCTCAAGTCATTCCAGCAAAATTTGAACTGCAATGTGGCACTCTTTCCCTTCTGGGCAAGATTGTTCAGCAATCAAGCATCCAATCTTTCAACAAAAGGTATATTTGAATACATCATCCTAGTGCCAGTATGGCGCTGCCTTTACTTCATATAGCAAAATCCTTGTGGTTGGTTCTCTTTAAGAAAATAAATTTTATTGATCAAAACTGCCGCAAGAATGGATGGTTGTGTTTTTTGCAGCTTGTTTGCACTTTTTTATTGTTTTTTGGTAAAAAAAAACTGCAAAAGAAAATATTGACATGCTGCAGAATTAAACGATGCAGCAATTTTTCAATTCAGTCAAGACAAAAAAAAGCAGCTATCATGTGCATTAGATTTCTAAAATTCTAAAAGCAGCTTTTATTTGCATAAAAAACGCAGCAAAAAACACGTTGCAAAAACGCCACGTGTGAACATAGCCTTAGGCAGTTTTCAAATATTCAGCATTTGCAGTGCAGTGTGGCATTCCAAATCTGCAGCAGTTTGTATTACAAGTCAAGTGAGTGGAGTTTACAAAACGTTCACCTTTAATACAAAAGAACTTCATGAAATCAAAGTATGTTGCAGATTTTTTTTTATTTACTGAGTACTCATCCTTGTGCAAATTTTCACAACATATTTCACTTTCAGCAGTGCTTTGTTTTTCAGTTGGGAGAAATCCATACTCAAATTTGTGTCAAAATCAGCATGTGGAGTTTTTATATCAGACTAGCTGTAGCACCTGGCGTTGCCCGGGATAGTAATTGTCTCTCTGTCTCTCTCCCAGTCTCTGTCTGTGTGTCGCTGTCTGTCTCTCTGTTTGTCTCTTTTCTTGTCTGTCTGTGTCTATGTCTCTGTCTGTCTGTTTCTATCTCTGTGTCTGTATTTGTATCAGTCTGTCTCAATCTCTGGATCTGTCTGTCTCTCTCTCTGTGTGTGTCTTTCTGTCTCTCTCTTTCCCCATCTGTCTCTTTCCAGGGCTGTCGCTTTCCAGGGCTGCCTCTTTCCAGGGCTGTCTCCCAGTCTTTCTCTTTCCCCGTCTGTCTCTTTCCTGGGCTGTCTCTTTCCCCGGCTGTCTCTTTCCCAGTCTGTCTCTTTCCCGGTCTGTCTCTTTCCAGGTCTATCTCTTTGCCTGGCTGTCTCTTTGCCCGGCTGTCTCTTTGCCAGGCTGTCTCTTTCTCCGTCTGTCTCTGTCTGTCTCTTTCCCCGGCTGTCTCTGTCTGTCTCTTTCTGTCTCTCTCTGTCTGTCTTCTCACTGACATCTTATTACCTCACACATAAGCTTCTTATACTAACAGTTTATTTTGTTCCTATAGCAACCACTGACATTTGCTATTAATAGCCTGCAGCTCCCAGCTCCATTCAGTTTAATGGAAGCAGGATTTTTGGAGAGTAACTGTAATGCGCGGGGTTAAATTTCCCCACCCAAATATAGTCTATGACGTTCCCAGAGTCACATGGAGTGTCTGTGCAAAATTTCGTGATTGTAAATGCGACGGTGCGGATTCCTTTAGCAGACATACACACACACATACATACACACATGCACACATACACACATACACTCAGCTTTATATATTAGGTTTGTCAGATATCTGTGAAGGACTTGTAGTGGATTTGAGACCAAATCCTTGAATTGTAAGAATAAGCTGTCAACTGGCAGTTATCAATTTTCTTGTCAGTCTTCCAGTGCATCAGACTTTGTGCCTTACTGGCTTGCAGAAGGATAACACCAAATTTAGAAGTCCTTGAAATATGGTCTATGATGTCTAAACTGGTTGCAAGTAGAGATGCGCAAATCTCCCGTGGCTTGGCTCGCCGAGTCGAGCAAGGAGTGCGCTTGCGAACCTTTATTGAACTGAACTCGATCCTTTATACCTTTAACTTGGATGTCCTCCTGACAACACCCTCACGACACTCAGTAGCGCTGGTGTCATGGGGGTGTCGTCAGCAGGTCATCCAAGTTCATTAGATACTCCGATGACGTCACTGCACACACACTGCTGGATACTCAACTGTCTCTGGCGATGACTTTGCTTCCGGGTCTGCGGCCACTACATCTGCTACAGTAATGTCTAAATCCCAGTGGCTAGAAGGACCTTTCCTGATGTCATGCCCATGTGACCAAAAGGGGTGGAGTCTCCACCAACGTAGCTGAAGCAACATTATTTTTCTAAGTCCACGTGGGCACGGAATTGATTTCAATAGAAGCGGGGATGTAGGGGTAAGACTCCTAAATGGGGCATATAGGGGGATACAGCCCTCTCTTGTATGATTATAGTGGACAGGAGAAAATATCACCATGCCAACCAACAAAGCCGGTCATGCTCACTAACTAAGCTGGTAACACCCAAGGTCCTTCTAGCCACAGAGATTTACCACAACCCATGTGCTACATCTGACAATCACAGCACGCAGCCATAGAGCATGACTGCCCACTGTGAGGTTCAGGCTGAGACTGAAGTAAGCCACGCAATCAGTGGTGACATCACTCAAGTTAGCTGCGGCCACAGCTGAAGTCCTCTACCTGTGATGGGAAATTACCTGAGTGATGTCACCGCTGATCACGTGGCTCACTTCAGTCACAACCTGAACCTCAAAGTCTGCAGTTATGCTGTATGGCCGCTCGCTGTGATTGTCAGATGTACCAGTGCTGGAGCTTGTGTGGATTATATCAGACCTGGAGGGGTGTTTTTTGGGATTTAATAAAGTGGTGAAAGAGGGTTTTTTTGGTGTAGTATTTAAAAAAAAGATTTTTTGGGATGTTTGTGTTTATGTCTTTTCACTTACAGATTAGTGATGGGGGTGTCTCATAGATGCCTGCCATTACTAATCTAGGGCTTAGTATCAGCTGTGGGCTGACATTAACTCCTTATTATCCCGATTGCCAGTGCACCAAATCAATTGGGAAGGGGCGGGTAAAGTGCTGGAACTGTCATAACTAATGGATGGGGCAACTCCGGGCGGTTGCAGGCTGATATTTTTAGGCTGGGCGGTGGCCTAATAAACATAGGCCTCCCCAGTCTGAGAATACCAGCCCCCAGTTTTAAGGCTTTATCTTGGCTGGGTATCAAATTTGGGGGACTGTACGCTGTTTTGTTAAATATTTATTTTACTCTATGATGTAGACCCACCCACCGGCATCTGTGATTGGTTGCAGTCAGTCAGCTGTCACTCAACAAGGGGGCGCATCTTACGGCAACTAATCACATTCGCCAGTGAGTGGGGGAAGCAGTAAATATGTATGAGCCTAATGAACAGCCTGGGAACAAGAATGAGAGATCACGGGAGCAGTGTGACAGCTGCCCTGGTGATTCAGTAAGTATGAAGTGCTTGCTCCGACCCCTTTGCGCCAGATTCCAAATGTATTGTTGGAAACGAGGAGTTCATGGGAAAACCGAACCAAACTCAGACTTTTAAGTGTAATGCTCATGTTTGCAGAGCCCAAACGAACAAGCTCAGGCTCATACCGAACCTGATTTTGGCCAGCGTCCATCGAACAGGTTCGCTCATTTCTAGTTGCACGTCTCCTGATCTGAATTCAACAGCCTCATAAGTGCCGACGATGTTGTTAAAGGGGTATTCCAATCTCCAAGATCCTATCCCAATACGTAGTAGGTGTAATAATATTAATGTTAGCAAAAACTTCCAATTAGAAATATAGTATAGTTCTTCTGATTCACTATGTCACTTTTCTCATGTTCAGGGCATTGCAGGGCCTTACGTATCCATGGTTATGACCAATAGCAACTAACTAACTGTCAGTACATGCGTGGTCATGACCATGGATACCTAAGATCCTGCAATGCCCTGATATTATTAATATTATTACACATACTGCATAGTGGGATAGGATCTTGGAGATGAGAATACCCCCTTTAAGTTCTTCTCAAGAGACCTGTGACTGACCCAAAAATTGCGGCCCCTGCTCAGACATGTTTCATGGACGTCTGAATTTGGCAAAACACTTAGTTCTCAACTTATTCATAAAATTGTAAAAGGTTTATCGGGGAATTGCACATTGCAGCATTTTAAGAAAGAATGGACTTGTATTGTTATTTTATGGAGGATGTAAGTATCTACTGAAACAGACATTTCAGAATAGCTGACAGGTCCTCTTTAATCCTATGTATGATCTAGTTGAAAGCTCAATGTCAAGCTTGACAACAGCAGCTTAAGGCAATATAAAGACATTATAACAGAAAGTGTCACCACTAATTTATGGCAAGATAGCACAAATGTCATGACCAATGCTTAAAAAAAAATGAATATTATCTATCTACAGAAAAGAGAAAGTGATCCCAATGTGAGAGTGAAACGCTGCTAATTATAAAATAGTGTCTGTGCTTTCAGATTTGTTTTCCCAGGTTTGTATTCCATTCAGTATGACACATGTTGGTCTATAGAGAGGGGATTCTTTATTTCGTGATACATCTTTTTCAGATGATATTTTAATTGTCTCTTTTATCGAGAATAAATCTAATATAGCCATGACTGTTCGCACCTGCCATGTAACACCTCTAGAGCAGTACACATAGAAGACAGGGTGTAACATAGCAAATATCAAACTTGGTCCACATTATAATACTATTAAGAAAGCAGAACTTGATTTCCATTTTGACCCACTATCTTGTAAGGGGTGGGCAGACCCCTTACAAGGAAGCACAGGTTTTCTCTGAAGTGGTTAATGCTGTCCCCATAGAAACTGTAGAGGAGGGAGGAGGAGCCGGCAGCTTAGGGGGAAAGGAAGTGTGTGCTGAAGGGAGTTGTGTCCGGGACGGGAGAGAAGAAACAGCCAGGGGCAGAGTGTGGAGCTGAGTGGGCAGAAAGAAAGAAAGAAAGAAGGGAGCTGGAAGAACAGGGAAGCCGGAGAGAAAAGGAGCGGGCGGAACCTCATAGTGCGAAGCAGTCCCGGTGTGGGTCCGGGCTGTGGGTAGCCATAAGTGGGAGCCAGGTGAAGTAGAGTAGCCGGGCACATCCCCACTGGAGGAGACGTCAGGGCAGGCTTTCCCCAGCTAAGAAAAGAACGTGAAGTCATCTGTAACTGCCGGTTTTTGGAAAGAGTTGTGAAATAAAGAATGTCTTTTATTTGCATCGAACCATGCCTGGAGAGTGTTTATGCGTTGGACGACATCTGCACCACCACACTCTGCCCCACCAAGACATCTCCCGTCCCGATAGTGACGGCGGAGCCAGGGGTAAGCCTGACAGAAGGGGCCACGACTACAAGCCCAGAGGCGCCCCTGGCACCCCGTTACATGTGGCGTAGTCGGCAGGATCCGGATCATATGCAAGGGGTCCCGCTCCAAGAAGAAGGAGATCAAGTGATGCCGAGGACACTGGATCCAGATTATTGGAAAAGAGTCCCGATCCCATGGTGGGAAGAGGAAGAAGTGCCTAAGGCGTTGGACCGGGCACAAGATGGCGGCAAGATGGCCGTTGTCTGTGAAGACACAGAAAGCGCGCGCAGAATTGGCGCCAAAAGAAGAGCCTGGGGCTGGCCGGTGCCGAAAAAGAAGTTCGGAGTACTCCGCCCAAAGAGGGGAGGTGCCGGTCCCAGGGCACGAAGGAAGATATGTGAAGTGGGCGGTGTTCCAGAGAAAAAGAAGAACCGCCGCGTAGGGGTCGACCTGATGTGTGAGACTGGGGGTGGAGTATACCCAAGAGCGGGAAAAGTAAGCCCGCCTCCACTTCCTCCAGCATCTCCACTGACCCCGACGCCATTACCAGAAACGCTGACTCCGAGCAAGATGGAGACTCCAGGAAAACAGCAAGCTGCGGTAGCCGCACTAGTAGCGACTAGCCTGGGCAGAGGACGCCCGAAGCAGACTGCGGCTGCGGAAGGACCCACCCTTAACCTACCGGCTGTGCCAGGAGGACCGGAGCGGCCCACTACACAAGAGGCCGCACAGTGGCAACAGGAAATCGAGTGGGAGGAATGCCAATACCGGCGGCGGTCGCAGCAAAGACCGGTGCTAGCTGAACTCTCCCACCCGAGACGTTGGAGCAACCCGCCAACTACGAGCCCTTCCGGAGGCTGCGCCGGTTGCCCGGACAGTCCCTGTCGGAGTACGTGCAGGCCCAACGAGCCGAATGGCAACGTGCATATCATCCAGAGTGACTTTTCAAGACCGGAAGATGGCGGGCCTGTTTTTGTTCAACACCGGCGTTGTTTTGAGCCGGAAGAAGGTGTGTTGTTTGTAATCGTTCAAGTTGCTGAGCCCGGAAGAGAGCCTGATGCTGGACTGAGCCAGGGGCTCCCTCCGCGTCTTTAAGAAGATTTTTGCCGAGTTGTGTTCCTGCCAGCTAACGTCTAAGACCGGGAGTGCTGCAAAAGCCTCCGGGCAGAAACTCCACTAAGACCGGGAGTGCCTGCCGACGGCCTCCGGGCACGACTAAGACCGGGAGCTTCCAGGAGGAACTCCGGGCGCTGGACTGGTGTGCCCTTGCGGGTGCCCTCAGGTGAACATGTTCGCAGTTTCATTAAAATGACTTTGTTTAGTTTTAAAATGTGATTTTAGATTTGTGCCTTGCCGGGAGGCTTAGGCTTAAAGAGGGGAGGTATGTAAGGGGTGGGCAGACCCCTTACAAGGAAGCACAGGTTTTCTCTGAAGCGGTTAATGCTGTCCCCATAGAAACTGTAGAGGAGGGAGGAGGAGCCGGCAGCTTAGGGGGAAAGGAAGTGTGTGCTGAAGGGAGTTGTGTCCGGGACGGGAGAGAAGAAACAGCCAGGGGCAGAGTGTGGAGCTGAGTGGGCAGAAAGAAAGAAAGAAAGAAAGAAGGGAGCTGGAAGAACAGGGAAGCCGGAGAGAATAGGAGCGGGCGGAACCTCATAGTGCGAAGCAGTCCCGGTGTGGGTCCGGGCTGTGGGTAGCCATAAGTGGGAGCCAGGTGAAGTAGAGTAGCCGGGCACATCCCCACTGGAGGAGACGTCAGGGCAGGCTTTCCCCAGCTAAGAAAAGAACGTGAAGTCATCTGTAACTGCCGGTTTTTGGAAAGAGTTGTGAAATAAAGAATGTCTTTTATTTGCATCGAACCATGCCTGGAGAGTGTTTATGCGTCGGACGACATCTGCACCACCACACTCTGCCCCACCAAGACATCTCCCGTCCCGATAGTGACGGCGGAGCCAGGGGTAAGCCTGACAGAAGGGGCCACGACTACAAGCCCAGAGGCGCCCCTGGCACCCCGTTACAATCTCATGACTTTTGTCCCAATACCCTTCTTGTTTATGAGATGTAGAGTACCTGTCAAAAGTTGGAACACACCTACTCATGCAATGGTTTTGCTTATTCTTGTTGGAATGTTTACATGGTAGATTCAGACTGAAGGCCGCTTTCACACATTTGTGTCTCCATTATGTGTGACGTCCATTTTCACACGTACCGGAGACCCATTAAAATCAATGGACTTGGTTACACATCCGTGTTTTCCCATGGACCGTGTGTCTGTGTGGAGCACACGTGTGTCCATGTGCTCCACATGGCGACATGTTCACTTTTGGGTTCCACTCATTAAGCTCATGCATATTCATTGCACTCATCGCAGACCAGGGAACAACAACAGCGCCAGAGACAGCAGTGTCGGGGACAGATAAGTATACCAGCTCATGCTGTCCGTGTGCTATCCAGATGTCATACAGATAGCACAGGGACAGCACACGGGACAAACACACACATACACACGCACACATATGCACCTTTACCACGGACCGTGCAAAATGTTAGTGTTATGCTCGGATGTGTGAAGTAGAACTAAGGCAGTAAAACCACAAAACAACACCTGGACACAAGAGATCTGGACCTTATAGTAAATGTTATCTCTTCCTTATCCTCCTTTGCTTACTTCTCTTCCTCTGGGACACCCCACCTCTTCCTGCAGACTTTTCAAAGTGTGCTCCAACATGTAGATGAGCGGAATAGTGATGCTGATGACAGCATCTACAGCGATAACCATCTTTGTAGCCATTTCAGAACATGATTTTCCCCACATCCGTACTGCCTTGTCCAAGGTTATGCATCATTGCATATTGCACCAGGTCTTACTGCTGCTGCCACAGTCGCTGCAACATGTGCATAGTGGAACTCGACCGTGTTGGCACATTGCATAACAACCAGTTAAATGGTAGGCTGAAAGTCCTTTGCAGCATTGCAAGTCGATTAGCCATGGGGTGCAAACGGCAGAAGTGAGAACACACCAACCGTGCCTACTGCATCAGCGCATCCAGCCCAGGATAGTGGGCTAGAACTTTTTGTACCACTAGGTTCAGGATGTGAGCCATGCAAGGCACATGTGTGACGTCGCCCAGGCATAGGGCAGGTAGCAAGTTTGCATCATTGTCCCACACGGCCTTCCCTGGCTCCAGGTTCAGTGGAGACAGCCATTGATAAAACTCGGCCCGGATAGCGGTCCACAACTCTGCAGCTGTGTGACTGCGTTCTCCGATGCATATTTATTTCATCACTGCCTGATTGTGTTGAGCCCTGGCTGAGCTAATTGGAGGAGGGGGGATTCTATCTGCACTTTTTAAATGCTTGTTACATAAAGGGACAGTTTGAGGGTGCAGGTCGAGGCCCTAGAGGAGGTGGAGGAAGCAGAAGAGGAAACAGTAGATCCAGAGATTTGCACCGCAAGCCCTGGAGATTTCAAGACTTGGGAAGCAGCCTCCACAGCCACTAGAGTAACCCAGTTCTCAGTCAGTGAGCGGTAACACCCTTGGTCATGCTTGCTCGTCCAGGTATCAGTGGTGAAATGCACCCTGGGAGACAGAGTTTTTCAAGGACAAGGTAATTTTGGCTGTGACATAATGGTGTAGCTCAGGCACAGTTTTATTAGAAAAGTAATGGCGATTGGGCAACAGGTACTGGGAGACTGCAACAGTCATCAAGTTTCTGAAATTATCTGTATCCACCATACGAAAAGGCAGTATTTCCATATCCAACAGTTTCAATATAGTAAAGTTCAAGCACTTTGCTTTGCTATATGTGGGAGAAAATGGTCTTTTATGTGACCAACACCGGGGGACCTAGGGCTGGTTGCTGTGCTGAGAGAGGGTGGAGTAATGTGTACACGACCAACGGCTGGACTGTGAGGGAGGGATAGTGGGAGATATAATGTTGGATTGAGAAACATGTGGTGTGCTTGGTGTCTCACATGGATCAAAAACTACAGGCATGGTCACTTCCATAACACCTAATGGACCCTCACTCACCCCGACTGTAGTGGATAAACAAGAGGAGGTTCTGCTGATATGCAGAAAGGAGGAGAGGCCACTGCAGCCAGAAATACAGCAGCAGAATCAGGAACAGCAGCAGTAGCAGCAACAACAGTAGCAGCAGATGATGCTTTTTGTGCAGTCTCTCCAGGCCAGGGAAGCTGCACTTCTTCCAAATGGAAGTGATGATACACAGGTGATGAAGATGGAAAGGAAAGCCATGCAAAAGGTCACCGCAAAGGATGATGTTGAGGCGTTCCTGATGGTTTTTGAAAGAGTAGCAGAACTGGGGAAATTGCCTTCAGAGCATTGAGTGGAGGTGTTGGCACCATATCTAAAGGGGTAGCACAGAAGACCTATTACAACCCGGTTCTGCAGGATGTAAAAGAATATGCCAAGTTGAAAATAGAGATATTGGCATACCTAAGAGTAACTCTGACTGTCAGGGCACAAGTGGTGCCCCATGGGGCTTTTGTAGTGATAGACCTCCCTGGTCCCAAATGTTTGACTTACCACATCTGGTACAGAAGTGGTTGCAACTGGAAACGTCCTCTCCAGCGCAGATGGTGGAGCCCGTTGTCATGGTTTCTGTAAACTGAACATGTACCAATCCATACCAAATATTTCCGACTTTTCGGTCAAATGTTTGGCTTTCCGATCCCGACCCGAATCTGCCAAAGATTGAATGATTTTGTAATTTTCCGATCTTTATCGATAAAGATCGCTCATCTCTAATTCTAGCTCCTCGTAAGAAATACGCAGCTGCTTACCTGAATGACATCCTGATCTTCTCCCAAGATTGGGGAAGGCATCTGGAAAAGCTCTAGATGATGTTTGATGCTGTGAGCGAAATACTCCTTATATGCCATTTGAACTCCAAATCAATAAGATTTGTTTTACGAGCGGAGAGAGCGAGAGAGAGAGAGAGAGGGTGAGAGAGAGGGAGAGAGAGAGAGAAAGAGAGAGAAAGAGAAAGAGAGAGCAAGAGTTAAGGCATTTTTATTACTTTCTGCAAAAGTCAAAAGTTTATATACACAAAGAGTACTATGTCTTTAAAAAATATGGGCCAGTCCATTCAGCTCCATCAGACAAAAAATTAAAAAAACCCATACCTTTTAGAATACAGAGATGCAAAAACAATAGATTTTCTATGCCATGTGTTTTTTGCTATGTTAAATCAATGATTCCAAGGTCTACAAAACACAGGAAAAAAAACACACCAAGAATTAACATGCTGCAATTTTTTTTGCCACCCAACACTGCAAGGCAACATACTCACAGCACTTCAGAATTCTCATTGACTTTGTTGGCATAAGGATTGACGTGTTTTTGTCACAAAACTGCACTTAGAAATGCATCAAGAACGCTCCTTCCAGACACTGCCTAAAAGTGTTTTTTTGGGGTAAAATTGGCAAAACATAAACAAATTATATGTATGTGATATCACTGTATCGTACTGACCCAAAGAATAAAGCTGTCCTAAAACTTTTACCACACAGTGAACAGCATTATTCTTCCCATCCAAAAAAAATACTGTATCTAAATTTCTGTTTTTCATTGATTGTGCCTCCCAAAAATCAGAATAGGCAAAGATTAAAAAATATTTATGTGCCTGATAATTGGTAATGATAATTATACCAATAAAAACATCAACTCATACAGCAAAAGAACTACTCTCACACGATTGTTGGCAGAAATATAGAAAAATTATTGTTCTCAAATAAGTTGATGTAAATACTTTTTTTTTGGAAAAAACAGTGTTTTTTTAGTGTATATACAAACTAGAAAAACTATATACATTTTGTATCACTCTAATCATACTCACACAAAGAGTAAAGCCATCTAATCATTTGTATTGCATGTTGAATGACAAAAAATTAAAAGAAATCCTTGACCTGCCGTTAATTTATTTATTCTTTCTGCCTCACAATCATTGCAGTAAGGCTTGGCTCACATTTATCCTGCACGCTACACTGAGAGGTGATATCGGGGTTTCGGTGTAAATCTCGGAAATACGTAATTCAGATGGCAACCTAGGCGGAAGATTCCCTATCCTATAATGAGTCATATGGAAACACTTTGGACTCTCTCTCGACTATGATCCGGCTGTGGGTACCTTTTTAGTCATTCATAAAAGTGCAATTGACTACCTCATTTGTGCACATTTTAAAAGCCAGAAACCGCTGAACAGAAGCCACAGTATCTTTGCTGACTTACTAGTGAATGGATCCAACAGAGGTTTCATCTAAATCTCATATTTTGTAGATGTATATGGAAACCCAGATGTAAGTGCTCAGCGTAGAGCACAAGATAAATGAGAACTGATACAAAAACTTCTGTTTCCCAAAATGTCATCAAATAAAATCTTTTACTCAACCCCCAAAAAACAAGTCCTCACTAAGGTTTGTCATCTGTTAACAGAATTATAGCGATTTGCATGTTAGTGGATCCACAAAGGCCCTGGATAAGCAATATGGCTCCTCACCTTCCAAAAGAAATGCAGCAAAATCTGTACTCCAAAACACAAATGCCCCCCCCCCCTTTCTGAGCTACACAGTGTGATGCAGTTAGCATCCACACATTTGGCATTTCTGTAGTGCGGTAAGCTCACTTAACCTACAGGGTGCAGGTCTCCAGAAACTCAACCTTTGTAGAATGTGTGCACACTACTATGTATTGGGCACTACAATGGCAGATTTCTATTTTCACTCTGCAACATCCATTGCAGCTTGTTTCTGGAAAAGACACATGGAGTCAAAATCACCACTACATCTGTTTATGAATTCCCAGAGGGTTGTAATTTTCAAATTGTGGTCACTTTTGGGAGGCTCCTGCTCTTCTGGCATTTAGGGCTCACTATAATACAAAAATCAAATCATTTTTATAATTAATGCCATGGGGATTTTGTAATTTAAATTTAATATCACAACTTTCTTGTCCATTGTTAAATATCGGATGTCAGCCGGGTATGTTTTTTAACATGTGGAATCTATGGACAATGGATCCTGTAACGGATTGCTATTTATCATTAATTTGTAATGGATCCATTAAGAAAAGATTAAGAAAAGAACAGATCCGTGACAAATTCAAACACAATGGATGGCTAAATAGATGCTTTGTCCATAGACCCCCATGTTAAAAAAAACGAATCGGGCAGAAATCCTTTTCCCAACGGATCTTTTCTAACGGATGACTGCAGGACATGTGAACTTAGCCTAAAGGGCCATTTACACGCTGCGACATCGCTAACGATGTATCGTCGGGGTCACAGTGTTCATGATGCACATCTGGCGCCGTTAGCGACATCGCAGCGTGTGACAGGCAGGAGCGACCTCAAAAGATCGCATAAGAGACAAAAATCGTTGGTATATGAGAGGTCGTTCATTTACCCAAAATCGTTGTCTCATACGTAGCGAGGTTGTTCGTCGCTCCTGCGCATCACACATCGCTATGTGTGACACCGCAGGAGCGACGATCATCTCCTTACCTCCGTCCACCGACAATGAGGAAGGAAAAAGGTGGGCGGCATGTTCCGGCCGCTCATCTCCACCCCCCCTCTGCTGTTGGACGGCCGTTTTGTGACGTCGCTGTGACGCCGAACGAACCGCCCCCTTGAAGAAGGGATTGTTCGGCGGGCACAGCGACGTTGCAGGACAGGTATGTGCGTGTGACGCTGCCGTAGCGATAATGTTCGCTACGGTAACGATCACCACATATCGCACCAATGACGGGGGCGGTTGCTATCGCTCGCGACATTGCTAGCAATTGGTGGCGATGTCGCAGCGTGTAATGCACCCTTTAGTCACGTTGCCATTCCTGATATTAGATAAATGTTCCGCTATGCACCTTTTCAGTTTTCTTGTGGCACAACACACAACACAAATCACTCAAAGAAGAGATAATGCAATACACCAAATGGTGCAAACAGTAATTGATAAAAGCATCAATCTTGCCTTCTGCTCCATGTAAGACAGAAGAAGAAGCATTTTTATTATCAACAAATTTACAAAAATTACACCTGGTGCCTGCATATTTAAAAAAAACCTTTTATAGTAAGTTAACTAAATGTTTAACTGTTTTTCACTATACTTGGAGAAAGGATGTTGCCAAGAGAGCACCTCTTTCTAGCATCACATTTACAGCATTTACAGAGGATATCATCCTGACTAACTACAGGTAACTATTTTAAGAAAATGTTTTAAATTTTATAAAACTGAAGGTTGTATGATGTAGATAAGGTTGTTTTGTTCATATTATGGATAACAAATAGGGATGGCGAACCCGAACTGTAAAGTTAGGGGATTGTACCAAAAACCAGGTGTCAACATCCAAGGCCTGAACACAGACTGTGGGTCTGATTCCTGTTTGGATTCATTTTTTGTGTGGGTTTATGCCAGAAGATGCAGATTTGATGCTATAATTTATACACCAAATTCCTGCACCAAATCTGCATCTCTTGGCAAAAGAAATGCAGTTTTCTGCCAGGAGATGCAGGTCTCATTGAGTTCAATTATTTCACCTGAGGTGAGTTTACCTTCAGTTACAGGTGGGGTACCATGGGGACCTCCCGCTGTGACCACAGGTAAACTCAGTGAAGTCACTTCCCACACCTGTGGCTCAGTCAGGCTTCACCTCAAGTCACAGCGGTCATGTTCTCTAATGTGTCCATGCATGCAGTAGAGCATTGTGTATGTGTGTATATACAGATATGTGCATGTGTGTGGCAAAGCATCGTGGGCGTGCATGCAGCAGAGCATTGTGTGTGTGTTTATATGTGTGCATGTGTGTGGCAGAGCATTGCGGGTGTGCATGTGGCAGAGCATTGTGGGCGTGCGTGCGTCTGGCAAGTATTGTGTGCGTGCATGTGGCAGAGCATTATGTGTGGGCATGCATGTGGCAATTCATTGCGGGTGTGCGTTTGGCACAGTATTGTGAGCGTGCGTGTGGCACAGCATTTTGTGCATGCATGTGGCACAGGATTGTGTGTGGGCGTATATGTGGCAGAGCATTGCGGGTGGGCGTATGGCACAGCATTGTGTGCCTGCATGTAGCAGAGCATTGCTTGTGTGCATGTGGCAGAGCATTGCAGCTGTGCATGTGGCAGGGCATTGAGGGCATGCATGTGGCAGAGCATTGTGGGTTTTATGGTCAGGAGACCACAAAAAATCTTGCAAAAATTCCATGAAAAAATGATAGAAGATAATGCACAAGAGTAGTTGAAAACTTAGCTGGCTGCAATCCACTAGCTACACAAACACAACTAGAAGTAGTGGTGGAGCATTCCTTACAAACCTAGATGCCTCTTCACCGCCGGAGAACTAATAACCTCAAAGATGGAATGAGGAATCCTAACTTGCCTCCGAGCATCCCCAAAGGAAAGTGAAAAGCCCCCAACTTATAACAATAGTGATATAGGAAAAAACAACACACAGATGGTAGATATAGAAATAAGCAAAGTGAGGCCCTGCTGGCTAGATACAAAAGTATAGGATATATTGCTTGTTGCAGCCAGTGAAAACTCTGAAAAAATGCCAACACCTGATAATCAAAAAATTCCCTTAAAGACCACACGATCTTTCACCCACTATATCAGGAACTCTTGTGCAAATGCATTTAAATAGAAAAACCAAATATAATGGGAAAGATATTAACTACAAAAACACAGAAGATACAAAAATACAAAAACTCCTGATCAAAACACCGAGTAATAACTCCCTTTCTTAATAGGAATAAATCACCCTCTAAAAATACTGTACAAAGAGCATTTATTCACTTGCAAGAAACAAAAGGGAATATTCTCAAACATTGATTTAGAAAAAGACAAAAATTAAGCAGAAACGCCCTTCAATGCAAATTCAGCCTTTAACCAAGGTCAGACTAAGAGAGCAAAATACTTATCAGACATGGTTACAGACTTAGAATGACATGGACAATAAAACAAGCAAAAGGAACGAAAAAGCCGCTGTAGAAATCATTCCTTGAAAATCCAAAAAGGAGCAATAAAAAGCAAAATCAGAGCCTACAGGGAAAGGCAAAAATCCTAAAGGCTGGAGAAAAAACTTCAGATCATCTTCCCATGGAGCAGAAACAATTATCACCGGCAAAGGTTAGACAAAAACTGCCTTCCTATATCCCCCAGGCTGGACTCCATAGGCTCCCTGAATCAGCAATCATTTCCTACACATGTCTGAGGGACAGATGCAGAATCAAACTCACTACCAACACTAGCCACCAGAGGGAGTCCAG
The DNA here is from genome assembly GCF_048569485.1 of Anomaloglossus baeobatrachus. NCBI lineage: Eukaryota > Metazoa > Chordata > Amphibia > Anura > Aromobatidae > Anomaloglossus > Anomaloglossus baeobatrachus. Next base: position 318,252,363 of record NC_134357.1, read on the forward strand.
AAACAATGCTGGGAACAGGACCATCTTTGATGATATTCACAACATGCGGGCATGCATGTGGCAGAGCATTGCGAGTGGATGTGCAAGTGGCAGAGAATTGTGTGCATGCGTGTGGCAGAGCATGGCAGGTTGGTGTCAGAGCTTTACGGGCGTGCATGCAGCAGAGCATTGTGTGTGGGCATGCATGTGTAGTGACAGAGCATTGGGGGGTATGTATGTGGAAGAGCATTGGGTGCAAGCATGTGGAAGAGCATTGTGGGTTTGTATGTGGCACAGCATTGCGGACATGCGTGTGGCAGAGCATTGTGTGCGTGCGTGTCGAAGAGCATTATGTGCGTGTGTGTAGCAGAGCATTGCGGGCGGGCATGTGGCAGAGCATTGCGGGCAGGCGTGCGTGTGACAGAGCATTGTGTGCATGCATGTGGCACAGCATTGCGGGCATTAATGTGGCAGGACATTGTGGGTGGGTATGCATGCAGCAGAGCATTGCTGGTACAGGCCGTGCAGAGAGCTATGTGGGGAGCACTATGCAGTTGTCCTTGGTGACACTTTAGACATTAGGATCACATTGCGGTCACCATCAAAATGGCTCTGCATTGTGATCCTAAACTTCTTCATTTTCTCTTATCCTTTTGGAAACATGCAGATTGTGAGGGGAGAGGTGACATCTCAAATCACAAATGGGTCACACGGAATGCAAATGGACCACACGGATGTGTTCCGTGTGACACGCACCGGAGAAAACACATGTGTCTGCAATAAAAAAAACAAAAAAACTTTACTCACCTTCTCCAGCCCTGCTGTCTCTGCCGCTGCTGTCTCTTGCTTCAGTCCACCGCTTATTATGCTCATTGCATACTCACTTCACGGCGGCCGGAAGCAGCAGCAGCGGGGAGTCGGCAGGACCAGAGACCGAAGAACAGCACCACGGACAGCGAAGCCAGGGACAGGTGAGTAGAAAGTTCCCGTTCTCCGTGTGTTATCATGGATAACACACGTAGAACACACGTGTGCCATAAACACGGCTCACTGAGGGCATTACACACCTTTGACACGTCCGTGAAAAACGTGCGTGGTTTTTCACGGACGTGTGAAAGAGGCCTTAACTGGAGATTGTGATAGTGAATGTGTAATTTAAGGACTATGCATAAAAAAAAGCAGGAAATCCCCTCCTCCATGCCTACACTACCTACACTAATCATCCCAGACATGTGGTTAGGAACATCCCGGTGGGAGAATACATCAAGGCTTGGAGGCCATGCAGTACTGAATCCATATATGCTGAAGAATGTGCATGAATTGATAATCATTTGCTATGTACGGGATATAACAGTACTCTCATAAATTAAGCTAAAAACGTATCTGACAGTAAAACAAGAATACAATATTTACATCATAACAAAAATAATGATTTAAAAGAAAATTATAAGTCTTCCATAGTCTTTTCTACTCAATTTAGTGGTAAATATCACAAAATTGTGGCAGTGATGCGTAATTATTTGCCCATTTTGCTTTCAGACAATACTCTAAAGGACATCCTGAAAAATGGGTGTTGCTTTGTACCAAAGAGAGCCCCCACCATTGGAATTTTTATTTCCCCTAGAGATTTGGTCACAAAAACATATGTTTTCAATAGCAACTGGTTTCCTACTATAGGCTCCTATAAATGTGGCCGTAGACAATGTGGATTATGCACCTATACAGTGTGCAAAACACACAAGAAAGTGTTTCTTATGTGACAGGTTCTCACTGTAAGATAAAATCCTTTATGAATTGTAGCAGTGAGTTTTGTGTGTAGGCAAATGTGTCGCCCGGGGACCAGGGGGTACTCAGATCCGGGACACGGGGTCACTTCTGTGGGTATCACGGTGGCGTGACCCGGTCTGTGATCCCAGGCTCCACAGTAAAAGGGGATTTGGTAAGGGAGATTGTCCGTGACGCCACCCACGGTTGTGGTGAGATTGGAACACCACCGCTGCTCTGGACGGGGATCCCGGGAGTGATGGTATGGAGCAGCTAGATGTTAGTTCTCCCCTCCGTGGGTAGGGGGGTTGGTTATCCCGGGGCCCGGTGAGGTAGGTGGATGGGTAGTAGGCGGGTTACGGGGCCTGGTGAGGTGCAGGGTCACGGGGGCAGCGCGGTGCCGCACGGCACGGTGGTACTCACTCAGCCGGTAATGATGATGACACCGTTCTCAGTAAAACACACGGATGGATGGACGAGTCCCACAGACGGCTGCTGTTGCTTTTCCCCTGACCCAGGTTGGTAATGTAAGTCCTTTCCTGCACCTTCCGTACGCTCCTCCTGCGCTCCGGTTTCCAGCTGGCTCCCCGATTCAGTACCAGTGGGCCACCGCCCAGCCCCGGCTACCTACGGTTCCACCAACTGTCTCCCCGGCTCCCTGCAGACGGCCACTACCATCTGCCTGACTTTCTGTACGAGGGCCCTAGGCTCCAACCTAGGCCCCTGGCTATGTCTGCCTCTCTGCAGACCTCCTCTCTCTTCCTCTGCCTGACCTTGACTGGGCTCGTTTCCTGCCTCAGGCCAGCCAAACTCCTGGGTGGGCGTCTCCATCTCCTGACTCCGCCCACCTGGTGTGTCTGTCTGAGCCCGAGGAAGAAAGCAAGTCACTTTGGGGATGTCTGCTGTGAACTGCTGGGGGTGGGGGTGTGTGTGTGTTGTTTTCTGTGGCCCCTGGCTTGACCAGGGCGGCACACAATTGCCTGCATTAAGTGCAAACAACAATATACAGTATGTCCACCCATATCCTCTCCACCGCCATTAACTTGAGAATGGCAGCAGCTATAGGAATAGAAATGGTGTCTAGGTAAAGTAAAGCCTTGTGAGTTTTACACGTTCTAATAGTATTTCTGCATGTGTGCAAGGTGTCGATTCGCATTGAATTAATGATGCACTACAATATTTTTATTCACTTTTTTTCTCTATCTCGTTCCGTTTTCGAGATAAAAATGCTAACTCCGTTGTTTTCCACCAAGTGGCGCTATAGGTGGTTTCATTGCGTAGCACATGGCTACTTTACTATACGTAGAAACCACTTCTATTTCTATAGCTGCCGCCGTTCTCAAGTTAATGGCGGTGGACAGGATATGGGTGGACACACTGTATAGGTTGCACTAGTCGTAGCTTGAGGAAACGTATTGGAGAACACATATATAACATTTTAAATCCTACCACTAGGAGCTTATCAGGCGCTTCCTGACACTTTCTGCTGGAGCATGCAGGTGATGTGAGCATGCTCCATGTGAATACAGTCGAGCAGGTGCCTCAGCCCAGGAGAGGGGGTGACAGGCTGCGGAACCTGCAGGATAAAGAGGCAAAATGGGTTACGCTATATGATTAGTGCATACCTCAGAAGATGAATATAAGAACGGATCTTATGTATATATACAGTATATTAGTGTTATAATTTGATGTCTATGCTTTTCTTGATGCCTGTTTTTTGCTTTTTTTTTTTGTTTTTTTATATGGGTTCTCAGCTGTATCATAATTAGCTCTGGAAATGTCGTTACTGAGCCTCACTCTAGGGGAGTGTTTTACTCCTGTATTTAGTCTGTGTCAGTCTTGTATTATAGGTCTATGGTTAAGAACCACTACAGGGGTTCGAATTGCGTAAGCGCACATTTTACAATTTTTTGGATGTCCTACCAACATGTTTGTTGGTTTTTAATATGAAGAAATAAATTGTTTCCTTATTTATGAGACGTGATGCTGGAACTACTATTTTTCATGAAAATCCCATGACAGATGACATGATCAGGGATAACAAAATTCCCAAAAAATGTCACCTGCTTAACCCAGCAGTAAGAATGGCGCCACCTCAAAATCAATAAAATAGATAAAGCCCCAGGCCCGGATGGCAAACAGCCCTGAGTACTACAGGAATTAAGTACGGTGATAGACTAACTATTATTTTTCATCTTCACAGATTTCATAATAACAGGGACTGTACCACGTGACTGCCACATAACAAATATAGTGCAAATATTCAAAAAGGGGACAAAATCTAAGCCTGGTAATTATAGGCCGGTAAGTTTCACCTCTACTGTGGGTAAAATTCTTGAGGAGTTCCTAAGAGATGCCATCTGGGAGTATCTCAAGAAGAATAACCTAAAGGGTGGTTATTAATAGAACACACTCAGACTGGGTCACAGTTAACATTGGGGTACCACAGGGATCAGTATTGGACCCTCTTCTTTTTAACATATTTATTAATGACCTTGTAGGGGGCATTGAGAGTAGCATTTCAATAGTTGCAGATGATACTAATCTTTGTGAGGTAATTAATACAGAGGAGGATAATTTAATATTGCAGAGGGATGTATGTAACCTGGAGGCTTGGGCTGAGAAATGGCAAATTAAGTTTAAAGTGGATAATTGTAAGGTCATCCACTTGGGCAGAGGAAATAAAATGTCTAACTATGTACTCAATTATAAAACATTGGTTAAAACTGTCACTGAAAAATACTTGGGTGTATGGGTGGACGGCAAACTCAACTTTACTGACCAGTGTTGGACAGCTGCTGCCAAGGCTAATAAAATAATGGGATGCATTAAAAGAGGCATAGATGCTCATGTGAAGAACATAGTTTTACCTATACACAGTGTGCAGAATGATTAGGCAAATGAGTATTTTGATCACATGATACTTTTTAAACATGTTGTCCTACTACAAACTGTATAGGCTTGAGAGCCAACTACCAATTAAGTAAATCAGGTGATGTGCATCTCTGTAATGAGGAGGGGTGTGGTATAATGATATCAACACCCTATATAAGGTGTGCTTAATTATTAGGCAACTTCCTTTCCTTTGTCAAAATGGGTCAGAAGAGATATTTGACAGGCTCTAAAAAGTCTAAAATTGTGAGATGTCTTGCAGAGGGATTCAGCAGTCTTGAAATTGCCAAACTTTTGAAGCGTGATCACCGAACAATTAAGTGTTTCATGGCAAATAGCCAACATGGTCGCAAGAAGTGTGTTGGGCAAAAATGGCGCAAAATAACTGCCCATGAATTGAGGAAAGTCAAGCATGAAGCTGCCAAGATGCCATTTGCCACCAGTTTGGCCATATTTCAGGGCTGCAACGTTACTGGACTATCAAAAAGCACAAGGTATGCTATACTCAGGACATGGTCAAGGTAAGGAAGGCTGAAAAACGACCCCCTTTGAACAAGAAACATATGATAAAATGTGAAGACTGGGACAAGAAATATCTTAAGACTGATTCTTCAAAGGTTTTATGGACTGATGAAATGAGAGTGACTCTTGATGGGCCAGATGGATGGGACAGAGGCTGGATCAGTAATGGGCAGAGACTCCAATCCGACTCAGATGCCAGCAAGGTGGAGGTAGGCTAATGGTATGGGCTGGTATCATCAAAGATAAACTTGTGGGACCTCTTCGGGTTGAGAATGGCGTGAAGCTAAACTCCCAGACCTACTGCCAGTTTCTGGAAAACAACTTCTTCAAACAGTGGTAGAGGAAGAAGTCGGTATCATTCAAGAAAAACATGATTTTCATGCAGGACAATGCTCCATCACCTGCATCCAACTACACCACAGTGTGGCTGGCCAGTAAAGGTCTAAAAGATGAAAAAAAAAATAATGACATGGCCTCCTTGTTCACCTCATCTGAACCCCATAGAGAACCTGTAGTCCCTCATATCCCTTCAATTTGGAAAAATGAAGGCTTAGTGGAAATTTTATTACAATGTACAAATATATGAGGGGACAGTACAGTGAACTTTCTAAAGATCTTTTTACACCTAGGTCTGCAACCGGGACAAGGGGGCATCCGCTGCGGTTAGAGGAAAGGAGGTTTAATCATAATCACAAATACAGATTCTTTATTGTAAAGAGTGCTTTACACGCGGCGACATCGCTAGCGATGTCATGCATGATAGCACCCGCCCCCGTCGTTCGTGTGATATTTGGGGATCGCTGCCATAGCAAACATTATCGCTACGCACATACCCGTTCAGCGACGTCGCTATGACCGCTTAACAATCCCTCCTTCAAGGGGGAGGTGCGTTCGGCGTCATAGCGACGTCACTGCGGCGTCATTAAGCGGCCGCCCAATAGCAGAGGAGGGGCGGAGATGAGCGGTCGGAACATGCCGCCCACCTCCTTCCTTCCTCATTGCTGGTGGATGCAGGTAAGGAAATTTTCGTTGTTCCTGCGGCGTCACACATAGCGATGTGTGACGCCGCAGGAACGACGAACAACAGCGGCATGCACCACCAGGGATATTATAATGAAAAGGAGAGACATGTCAACGATCAACGATTTTAGACGTTCTTGCAATTGTTGCTCGATGCTCCTTGGTGTCACACACTGCGATGTCGCTAACGATTCCGGATGTGCGTCACTAACGACGTGACCCTGACGATATATCGTTAGCGATGTCGCAGCGTGTAAAGCACCCTTTAGATCAGTGAGACTATCAAACTTGCTGCCACATAATTTTGCAATGGTTGTTTCACTATTAAAATTTAAGAGAGGTCTGGATGCCTTTCTTGAAAATTATAATATTACTGGTTATGTGATTTGGCATTGATCCAGGGACCTAGTCTGACTATGTGAAGTCGGGAAATAATTTATTACTCTAATGCGGCACTTTCTGTCTGTCGCATTGTTTTTCTTGCCTTTCTTGTATCAATATGTTAGATTAATGTCGGCGTCACACGGGACGATCTATCGTGCGATCGCACGAGCGATCGTATCTGCCCCCGTTGTTTGTGCGTCACGGGCAATTAGTTGCCCGTGGTGCACAAAGTCGTGAACCCCCATCATACGTACTTACCTCCCGAACGACCTCGCTGTGGGCGGCAAACAGCCTCTTCCTGAAGGGGGAGGGACGTTTGGTGCCACAAAGATGTCACACTGCAGGCGGCCAATAGAAGCGGAGTGGCGAAGATGAGCGGGACGTAAACATCCCGCCCACCTTCTTCCTTCCGCATTGCTGGAGGACGCAGGTAAGCTGTGTTCGTCGTTCCCGTAGTGTCACACGGAGCGATGTGTGCTGCCACGGGAACGATTAACAACCGGAGTACAGAAGGAGGACCGACTTTTTGAAAATGAACGACGTGTCAACGAGTAACGTTAAGGTGAGTATTTTTGCTCGTTCACAGTCGTTCCTAGGTGTCACACGGTACGATATGTCTAACGATGCCGGATGTGCGTCACTAACGTCGTGACCCCGATGACATATCGCCCGATATATCGTACCGTGTGACGCCGGCATAAGTCATGGGTTGAACTTGATGGACTTAAGTCTACCTTCAACCTTCAAGACTATGAAACTATGAAACAAAGTTTACAGGCTTAGCTTAATTCACAATCTATTACATGGGATTGTGTAAACTATGGGTAGCTTAGAAATGTCCACTATTACAAACTTTTCACAGAGTTTCTAAATAAATTTGCTATAAGTATGTTTCTCTTTTAAGCCTCTTGGGGAGATGAATTCCATTCTGAAGATCCATTGAGTTTCTTGCTGAACGAAATAACACAGGGTGCTGTCATTTTTTTCCTGTTAGTTGTCAGGGAAAGTAGTAGGAAGTGGGATCAGAACAATCAGAACATGTTCACTGGACAGCTAGGTTACATTAAGAAGTGCAGTTAGTAAAATGGGGTCACTTTGGGGGGTGTCTGCTGATCTGACACCTCAGGGGCTTTGACAATGTAACATGGCACCCAGAACTATTCCAGCCAATCTGCACTCCGAGAATGCACTGCTTCATTTATGAGCTTTGCACTGTGCTAGAAAGTAGTTTTTGACCACATATTAGCATACAGATGAAATTGCGTAATAAACTTTGTGGTCCATTTTTTCCTGCTGCTCTTGTGAAAATTAAAAACTTTTTCTTTCAGCATCATTTTTTGTTCAAAACGTAATATTTAATTTTTATGGCCCAATTTTAAAAAATTCTGTGACGCACCAATAGTTTCAAGATGCTCACCACACCCACAGATAAATTCCATGAGGGGTGTAGTCTCCAAAAATGTGTCACTTTTGGGAGGCTTTTGCTGTTTTGGAACCGTGGCGGCTCTCCAAATGCGACATAGCATACACAATCTACTGTATTCCAAACAATTTTTCACTCCAACAATAAAACAGTGCTCCTTCCCTTCTGAGTCCTGCCGTGTGCCCAATCAAGAGATTTTGACCACATATGGGATATCCCTGTACTTTGGAGAAATTGCACAACATATTATACAATCCATTTTGACTTATTACCCTTGTGAAATATGTTTTCATTTTCAAGGCTCAACGTTATAAAATTCTGTGAAGCACTTGTGGGTTTAAAGTGCACTGCTCACCACACCTCTAAATAAATTCCTTGAGGGTTGTAATTTCCAAAATGGGGTCACTTCTGTGGGGTTTCCACTGTTTAGGCACATCAGGGTCTCTGCAAATATGACATAGCGTTCACTATCTATTACAGCCAATTTCAAGTTTCAAAATTTAAATGGTGCACCCTCCCTTCCAAGCCCTGCCGTGTGCCCAAACAGTAGTTTTCCACCACAATGGGGGAAATCAACGTACTCAGGAGAAAATGCACAACAAATTATATGGTCCAATTTCTCCAGTTAACCTTGAAAAATGCTAAAGCAAAATTTTTGTGGCAAAAATTAAAATGTTAATTTTTTTCTTTCATATTGCTTTAATTCCTGTGATGCACCTAAGCAAATAATAAACTTCTAAAATGTGGTTTTTAGCACTTTGAGGGGTGCAGTTTTTAAAAGGCAGTCACTTTTTGGTATTTTCTGTCAGATTGGCCCCTGTAAGTTAATTGAAATGTGACGTGGTGCATAAAAAATTGGTTTTATACATTTTGTTGGAAGAATGAGAAATTACTGACAAACTTTTAACCAGTTTAACTTCCTAAAAAAAAATTATGTTTCAAAATGGTACTGATATAAAGCTGACATTTGGCAAATGTTATTTATTAGCTATTTTGTGTGGTATAACTATCTGGTTTAAGGGCATAAAAATTAATATTTTGAAAATTGTGAATATTTTTGGAAAAGCTAAATATGTCATAAATAAATAATGTCAAACAAAATTTACCGCAACCATGAAGTGCAATAGGTCAAGCAAAAACTGCTTCAGAATTACTGGGATATGTTAAAGCTTTCCAGAGATTAAGGCCCCTTTCACACATCAGTTTTTTGCTATCTGTCACAATTTGTCGAATTTAAAAAAAAACGGATCCAGCGACTGATGCCACTGGATCCGTTTTTTTCTCATTGGCTTGTATTAATGGCGGATTGCGACGGATGGCTTCACGTTACCTCCGTCATTTGACGGATCCGCCGAAAAATGTTTGTCCGTCGGACGGAGACGACGTCCACATTAAAAATCTTTGTCTACGTTGAAAAAACGGACAGCAACGGATCGTTTGGCAGAATGGAAGCCTATGGGCACAGGATCTGTCATTTCCCGTCAAATGACGGAATCCAGCGAAGGATTCCGTTTTTTTTAACTGAGCATGCTCTGTTATTTAGCCCCGAGCTAGTAGGAACAATCGAAAAACGGATCAGTCGCATCAGTTTAGCCACAATCAGCGACGGATTCGTCGATCTGTCGAGAAAACGGATTGTAACTGATGGCAAAAAACTTGTGTGTGAAAAGGGCCTAACTGGTGACTAGAGATGAGCGATGTTCGAGGCTCGAGGTTCACCAATTTCATGTTCGAGTTATTTTGGGGGGTGTTCGACACGTTTGACAAACTCGAGCCTTTTGCTAAAAGCTCAACACTTCGAGTAACGTTAGAGAACGGTTCGAGCACCAAAAGCGTGGCTTTTTACAGCTAGGTGTGCATGAAGCCATCACTGGCAGCCTGCGGCAAGCTGGTAGCCAGGGTAAATATCGGGTATCCAAGCAAAGCGCTTTGCTTAGTAAGCCGATGTTTACCCCGGCTATGTGTGCAAAAATCCCCGAAAGCCACACAGAAGCACTTCCGTTGGATGCGCTGCAGTCTGTGTCCCGCTCCAGCTCTAGCCCCGCGGCTGCCCGCTCAGCAGTGTCTGCAGCTGCCCGCACTGTACGGTGTCCGCAGCTGCCCACACTGCAGTGACAGCAGCCACGGGGATAACAAGCGCTGCCGTCAGGAGGTTAGTGAAGTTCCTTACCTGCAGTGATGAAGTCCTGCCCTCCCGACGTCAGTGCTGTCACTGTCCTCCATGGCCGACGCTTCTCACATCTCCTCTCGCTGCCGGCCCGAGACTGTCACTAGCGGTGACATCACGGGCACCCGCGATACTTGGTTGTGAAGGCGGTGGTCATTGAACTCAGTGACAGCTCTGCTAACAGGAGTGCAGCGATCACCGCAGGTAATGTACCTCGCTATCCTCCTGACAGCAGCACTTGTCATGCCCTGCAGTGACCTGGGCTGACCTATTGATGTTAGCTCAGGTCACTGCATTGCTCTCCTAGCCAATGGGGAACATTCTGTTCTTCATTGACGGGGACATTGACTATGGTATGGATCCTCATGGGAACCCCTTGGATTACACCCGACCTGGATTTTGTTTTTCTTTCTAATAAATTGATGAAAGAGGGAATGTTTTGGGGAGTGTTTTTTCAAATAAAAATGTGTTCGTCATCTATTTTTTTTTTTATTTCTGACTGGGTTGGTGATGTCGGGTATCTGATAGACGCCTGACATCATAAACTCCAGGGCTTGATGCCAGGTAACATAACACATCTGGTATTAACCCCATATATTACCCCGTTTGCCACCGCTCCAGGGCAATGGAATGAGCTGGAGCGAAGCACCAGGATTGGCGCATCTAATGGATGCGCCACTTCTGGGGCGGCTGTGGCCCTCTATTTTAAGGCTGGGGAGAGTCCAATAACCATGGACCTCTCTAGTTTGAGAATATCAGACCCCAGCTGTCCGCTTTACCTTGGCTGGTGATCCAATTTTGGGGGGACCCCCACGTGTTTGTTTTTTTTTAATTATTTATTTAATTTAAAATAACAGCGTGGGGTGCCCTCAGTTTTGGATTACCAGCCAAGGTGAAGCTGCCAGCTGTGGTCTGCAGGCTGCAGCCATCTGCTTTACACTACCTATCAAAAATAGGGGGAACTCCTTGTCATTTTTTTTTTAAATGTATTTATTTTTTTGGCTAAATGCAAGGCTAAGCACCCCTTAGTGCCACATGAAAGGCACCAAAGGGTGCAAAATTACAAAATGCAGGAGAGTGGGACATTATGTGTCTTTCTGCCATTATAAAGACAGAAAAGACTGATATGAAGTGTACAAGCACAAGACAATCACCAGAGCGCTCTACGCTGTGAAAAGCAGTAGAAAAGGGCACTGGAGTGAACATGTGACCGCCTCATGTAGGTTGAAGCTATGGATCCTGGGTAAATTTATGTATTTTTCCTCCTTCAGAAAGGCACACGGATGACAAACGGATGACATACGGACTGTATACGGAACAGAAACAGATGCCACATAGATGCATCCGTGAAAAAAAGGACCATTTTTTTGCGGACCGCAAAAACGGATCGGTAGTGTGAATGTAGCCATATTCTGATCTGCCGTTTATAAACAGCAGGCAGAAATAAGTGCATAGCGCCCCCCAGCGTCAGAAAATCTCTGGGGTTTCAGGGGGTAGCTGAGACCCTGGAGATTATGATTCAGGATGTTTTTTCCGGTCCCCACTCACATGATCACCGGTATACACCGTATACCGATGATCACGTTACAATAAATGACAGCGCCAGTAAAAAATATTTATCTCCCATCTGGCATGAACAAACATGTCAGATGGGGGTTAAATCTCCTCCCCGGTCCCCTCCGGTCCCCCGGTGTCGCCAAAGTGCCCCCCCGACCCCCTCCCGGAAATCCAAGATGGCTGCGCGCACAGCAGCGCGCCGGCCGCATTTACCCTACTCCTCTGATTTCTGTCACATGTGCCATGACACATGCGACAAAAAAACTCCTCCCCAGGCCCTGCCAGGTCACCCCCTGTAACCCCACCGGTGTTCCCCGGTGTCCCACGGTACCTGTGCAGCGTTGATCCCCTGTGGCCCCCTCCTTCACAATAGATGCTGCCGCATGCACAGAGCGGCTGTCAGCTCAGCTTCCTGTGTTCAGACACAGTGAGTGCGGGAACCATGCATCTGTAAGCTACTGCAATGCCCTGCTCATGAGGTAAGGAACATAGTTAATCAGGAGAGCTAAACTACATTTCCAAATGGAGGTATTTGATGTTATAGTTGCCCTGCTGAACGACTACCAAACATGACAGTCCATTATACGCCACAAGAAAACACATCTAAATAGCGAGCTCTGTTGTTTAGTATTCATTCAGCTGGATAACTGGACTTAAATAATATCAGCAAATACCAATATTTGGAAATGTAGAATAGTTCTCCTGATTATGTATGCCCTTACCTCATGAGCAGGGCATTCCAGCTTTGGTAGCAACAGTTACGACATGGACTCTGCTGCTGTGGACCCAGGGAGAGTGGGTGCAGATTCATTGCACCCACACTCCTCACATGGAGGGTCTGCACTCCTAGAAAATGGGAGATATGTTCCCTGAGCGTGTCCCCCCATATTCTAGACCAGGGGTCTCAAACACGCTGCCTGTGAGCCGCATGCGGCCCCTCAGGCGGCTTTGTGCGGCCCCCATGCCCGTGCCCCTGTTCACTATCGCGGCAGGTGCAGGGGCCGCAGCCACTGTCTGCGCTTTATGTCAGATGAATGTATTGCCGGCGCTGTGCTCTCGCGCCGGCAATACAATCATCTGACATAAATCGCTGAGGAGCTGCGGCCCCTGCCCCTGCCACGATAGTCACCGGGGGCACTGGCCTAGGGGCCGCAAGAAGCAGAGGTGAGGCAGCGGAGGGAACGCGGGACAGGTGAGAAGAATGGTGATTTCATTTTGTGTGTGTATGGGAAGGATGGCTTAACCCCTTAGTGACCTATGATGTACTGGGTACGTCATGGCTCCCTGGTACTTAAGGACCCATGACGTACCCAGTACATCACGGCAAAATCGCGGCCCCGGTGGCTGCAATCGCTTTGCAAATACCTTAGATTCGGGGAGGAGGGGACCTCTTCCTGACCTCAGGAGGGGTGGTGTCTCCTCCCTGGACCTACGGAGGCTGTGATTGGCTGACGAACGCCGCTCAGCCAATCACAGCCACTGTAATGTTTGAGCCATTGAAAATGGCTGAAACATTGAAATCCAGCCAAGATCAGTGCAGCTATGGCACCAATCATTGGCTAGAGCTGGGTGACGTGTTTTACTCACCCCCAGCTCTGATTGGAGAGACCGGCCTTGTGACTGATCTCTCCAATCACTGTGGATCTGGGGCCAGAGACCGCTCCCTCACCTTCACTCCGGCGTCTGTGGAAGCAGAGGAGAGTAATCGGTAAGTTACAGCCACTGCCCCTTTCAGCCGCTGACAATGCTGTCCCCCCCACCCATTACTACAGGATGGGGACAAAGTGCGCGCATTACTATGGGATGGGGATAAGGCTGGGGACATTACTATAGGATTGGGACATTACTATAGGACGGGGACATTACAAGGATGAGCACAATACTATTGGATGGGGAGATTATTACTACAGAATGGGGACAAGGCTGTGGACATTACTATAGGATGGGGACAAGGTGGGCACATTACTATAGAATGGGGACATTACTATAGGATAGGAACATTACTACAAAGGGACAAGGATGGGAAACATTACTATAGAATAGCGATAAGGCTGGGGACATTACTATAGGATGGGGACAAGGTGGACACATTACTATAGAATGGGGATATTACTATAGGATGGGACAGTACTATAGGATGGGGACATTGCTACAAGGGGACAAGGATGGGGAACATTACTATAAGATGGGGACAAGGATGAACCTCATGTTCTATTTAATTTTTTGCCTAGCGGCTTTAGATCATTGTATTTTTGGGATGTGCGATCCATGTCTTTTTCTTCATAGAGTGTTATACAACAGTCTATCCCCCTCTTTTTTGCTTGGATCTGCACTCTCCCCATTTGGCACAGGTGATTTTAATCAGCAGGAGACTGCAAGAGGGGTCAGCCTTCTTTTTGCTCCCAGTCCACATATGGGAGCCAGTGGGAGGTGAGTGCACAGCTCCTCTCACTGTGTGCTGGTGCTGTGTGGTGGCTGCTGTTGTGGTGGTGTCGTGTCAGTGGGGCAGCGCGGCCTGGAGCCTTGGGGGCTTCGCCTTGCAGCATGGGTGCTGTGAGGCACCAGGTCGCCCGCCCTGCTGGTGCTTTGTTGCTGCGGCGGTGGTCAGTGCACAGTGCCGCACAAAAAGGTCAGGTTAGGGACCCACTCAAGAGGTTTGCCGTGACGTGGCAGTGGGCTTAATACAATCTGATCAGAATGGTAACAAAAGAACCTCATGTTCTATTTAATTTTTTGCCTAGCGGCTTTAGATCATTGTATTTTTGGGATGTGCGATCCATGTCTTTTTCTTCATAGAGTGTTATATTACTATAGATTGGGGACATTACTGTAGGATTGGGACCAGGATGAACACATTAGTACAGGATGGCCACATTGCGATAAGATGGGGACAAGGCTTGGGACATTACTATAGGATGGGGATAAGGATGGGCACATTACTATAACATGGGGACAAGGATGAAGCCCATTACTACAAGATAGGGACAAGGATGGGGAACATTACTTTAGGATGGGTACAAGGATGAGCACATTACTGTAGGATGGGGACTAGGATGGGGCACATTACTACAAGGGGACAAGGATGGGCACGTTACAACAAGATGGGGAACATTACTAAAATATGTTGGTCAAAATTTCTATATAGTGCTAATTGTTAGACTTAAGGGTACTTTACACGCTGCGACATCGCTAGCGATTGCTAGCGATGTCGCGTGCGATAGCATCCGTCCCCGTCGTTGTAATGATATGTGGTGATCGCTGCCGTAGCGGACATTATCGCTACGGCACTGTCACACGCACATACCTTGTCAGCGACGTCGCTCTGACCGCCGAACAATCCTTCCCTCAAGGGGTCAGGTTCATTTGGTGTCATAGCGATGTCACTGTGGCATCACTAAGCGGCCACCCAATAAAAGTGGAGGAGCGGAGATGAGCGGGACGTAACATCCCGCCACCTCCTTCCTTCCGCATTCCCGGTTAATGCAGGTAAGGAGATGTTCCTCGTTCCTGCGGTGTCACACACAGCGATATGTGGTGCCGCAGGAGCGACGAACAACATCGTACCTGTGGCAGCAGCGATATTAAGGAAAGGAGCGACGTGTCAACGATCCCCGTTTTTGAAAGATTTTTCGATCGTTGTTCGTCGCTTCTTGCTGTCACACGCTGCGATGTCGCTACCGGCACCGGATGTGCGTCACTAACGACGTGACCCCGACGATATATTGGTAGCGATGTCGCAGCGTGTAAAGCACCCTTTAGTTACAAGAAAGGAATAAAATGTAAAATAAAAAAAAAATTATATTTAAACAAAGAATGTGCACGTTTGCTATAATAAGTGACAAAATGTTCAAAATCAGTGATTCAAAGGTGTGTAAAAAAAATTATATGGTACCAATATAAATGTCACTATGTCCTGCAAAGAATGCGGCCCCCCAAACTATTTTTTTCCTTTGTGTGGCCCATACACCCAGCCGAGTTTGAGACCCCTGTTGTAGACAGTCCAGAGTCGTCGTGGGACTCCCTTATTTTTTTTCCTTACAATAAATTGGTGAAAGAGAGAATGTTATGGGGAGTGTGTTTTCAAATACATTTTTTTTTGTCTATTTTTTTTGTTAGTACTGACAGTTTGTGATGTTTGGTATCTGATAGACGCCATGACATCACAAACTGCTGGGCTTGATGTCAGGTGACCTTACAGCTAGTATCAACCCCATTTATTACCCCGTTTGCCACAGCACCAGGGCACGGGATGAGCTGGGGTGAATCGCCAGGACTGGCGCTTCTAGTGGATGCGCTACTTCTGGGGCGCCTGCGGCCTTCTATTTTTAGGCTGTGAAGGGCCAATAACTATGGACCTTCCCACCCTGAGAATACCAGACCACAGCCGTCCGCTTTACCTTGGCTGGTGATCCAATTTGGGGGGACCCACCTTTTTTTGTAATTATTATTATTTATAAACTAATTATAAAAAAAGAGCCTGGGGTGACCTCCACATTGGATCACCAACCACGGTAAAGCTGCCAGCTGTGGTTTTGAGGCTACAGCCGTCTGCTTTACCCTAAATGGCTATCAAAAATGGGGGGACCCCACGTCAATTTTTTTTTTGTAACTATTTTTTTAAATAAAAAAAATTAATCGGCTTCCCTGTATTTTGATTGCTAGTCAAGGTAAAGTCAGGCAGATGGGGGTGGCAACCTGTAGCTGTCTGCTTTATCTGCGCTGAGAATCAAAAATACCGTGAAGCGCTACGTCATTTTTTTAATGATTTTTTTTTACAGCACTGTGATGTCAGGCAATCAAAATACAGGGAAGCCCATTTTTTTTTAGTTATTTAAATAAATAATTAAAAATTATATGGGCTCCCGCTGCATTTTTTGTATTGCTAGCTAAGGGTAATCCAAGCAGCTACTGGTTGCTAACCCCCACTGCTGGTGTTACCTTCACTGGCAATGGAAAATCCAGGGAAGCATTTTTTATTTTTTTTTGCCAAAAAACGAAAAAAAAAAAAATGACGTTAACTTTGCCATATTTTTGTATGCTAGTCAGGTACAGCAGGCAGGTACGGCTGCCCCCAACCCCCAACTGCCTATTTGTACCCGGCTGGGAACTAAAAATATAGGGAAGCCCTTTTTTAAATTATTTCATGAATTTTATGAAATAATTAAAATAAAAAATGACGTGGGCTTCGCCCTATTTTTGTGTCCAGCCAGGTACAACTAGGCAGCTATGCAAAAGAGGTAGCCGATAAAATGTAATAAATTTTATTGAGATAAATTAAAAATATTAAAACAAGGTAAACAACAAGTGGCTGATATAAACCAGCAAAAACAGCAGGAAGGAGGGTTGACAATAAATAAGGGATGGTTGTAAATAGTATCTGTTGCCCAACTCATATGCTACCAAAGATCAAATAGAGCTATTCAATGTTAATTACAAGTGTACATCAGAAGCTCTAGTATAAAGGGAGTAGGGCATGACAATACAATGTAATCACATATTATGGGAAATAAACAACCCAAATCTATTGCTTAACTTACCCAGTGGCATCTCCTCCTGCTGGCGCTGGCGTCCGTCCCTACACGTGTTTCAGCATAAGAAGCCTTCGTCAGGCTTCGTCAGGCTTCGTCAGCCCCTGACGAAGGCTTCTTATGCTGAAACACGTGTAGGGACGGACGCCAGCGCCAGCAGGAGGAGATGCCACTGGGTAAGTTAAGCAATAGATTTGGGTTGTTTATTTCCCATAATATGTGATTACATTGTATTGTCATGCCCTACTCCCTTTATACTAGAGCTTCTGATGTACACTTGTAATTAACATTGAATAGCTCTATTTGATCTTTGGTAGCATATGAGTTGGGCAACAGATACTATTTACAACCATCCCTTATTTATTGTCAACCCTCCTTCCTGCTGTTTTTGCTGGTTTATATCAGCCACTTGTTGTTTACCTTGTTTTAATATTTTTAATTTATCTCAATAAAATTTATTACATTTTATCGGCTACCTCTTTTGCATTTTGGTTATCCTAGTCTACGTTGTGTAGGTAGCCTGGGCTATCTTGCTCTTCAGTTCCTCATGTTTGGGATCAATTGAAATATTGATATATTTTCCCTCTTTGGTTTGGCAATATTGGTCAATTACAACTAGGCAGCTGTGGATTGGAATCCGCAGCACAGTTTAGCCCGAGGTTTCTGGGCCCCTCTGCTGCGAATTGCAGTCTGCAGCCACCCCAGAAAATGGCACTTTCATAGAAGAGCCATCATCTGACGCTGTATCCAACTCTTCCAGCAGCCAAGAAGCCGGGTGGCTTGCTGGGTAATTATGAGTTAATACTAGCTTTGTTTTACTAGCTAGTATTAAGCCAGTGATTCTTAATGTCAGGCAAGTGGCCATTAAGAATCTCTAATAAAGGGTTAAAGAAAAGACACCACACAGAGAAAAAATACTTTAATAGAAATAAATACACAGACACACTTAGAGACTCCATGTTTATTACTCCCTTTCACCCCTCCACGATCCATGGTCTTCTGTCTTCTTTCTCCTTCAACCCATGCAGCTCTGCTACATCAGACAGCACTGCATGAGAGGAAGACGCTGCTGCTCCCCGTGCAGTCTAATCACTCAGTGAGTGAGGGGAAGCTGCGTGCTGTTAGCGGTGACGTCACCGCTGACAGACGGGTTACCATAGCAATGGTGCTCCGATCACGTGATTCCCGATGCCGCTATTTACCGGCTGTGACAGCTAGTCCCTGCATGTGGCTGACTCTGTAAAGAGCGCCACATGCAGGAACGGGGAGTCGACCATGTACCAGAGCATTTCACCGGTACACGGACATGCTCAAACGAGCACCACGTACCGGAGAGATGCACTGACAGGACCTAGCATGACATCATAGCCATGTGACCAGTCTGTAGCCAATGAGATAATAGACACATGACTGGTCACATGCTATTTTGACCTCACGATAGGTCCTATCATCAGTGCTGGTTACCGGGAGGACGCAACGATTATCGGAAGGAAAAGCAGTGGGAGACAGAGTGCAGGACGCATTGCGGGGACCTGTAGGTGTTATGGCAATGTTTATTAACTGTATGTGTACATGTATAATGTGTTTTTATGTGTTTGTGTTTGCCTCCCATTGTTTTCATCGGGGTTCGAGAGGTTCGTCGAACGGTTCGACGAACCGAACCGAACTCGAGCCTTCAGAGGGTTGCTCATCTCTACTGGTGACGCTGGTCAGATTTGAAAAATGAGGCTCAGCCATTAATGTACAAAGTCACTTGGTCCTTGAGGTGGATAAATAAGGGTGTGTTCCAGGGTTGTTAATGTTAAATCAAGAACCTCATGTTCAGGTATATACATTTTTTAGAAGAAAAAAAATAATCCAGCTTCCGGAATAATATAAAATCTTGTGCAAGCTTTATTTTAAAGGACGTAAAAAATACTTGTCATTATAAGGGACAAAATAGGGAGCACATGTGCGGCTATGCATTTCTAACGCTACCAGCATTTTTAGTCAAGCCTGACTTCTATTGGATCCCTGCACTATCAGAGTGTTATCCTTGCATGCCGGACCTTGCCACAGCTGAGCTGGATCACCTTCTTTCCCTATATAAATTTTTGCCTAGCGGCATTAGATCAGCTGATGGTTTTTAGATGTGCGGTTAATGTCTGTTTCTCCAGCCATGTTGCATTGTGTCCCAGGTTATGTTCCTCTCGGACTCTCCTAGATACTGTAGTGACAGGTTACTATTACACCCTGTTGTCAACTTACCCATGCTTGCCAAGAAAGGACTACAGAGGAAAGACACAAAATAGAATTCTAAGAAATTACTATAATGTTCCAATGAAAAATGTTTTTGCTAGTATGAACTAAAATATATATGTCAGTTGACCTGACAGGTCTTTTTCAAAAATATAAGCGTTATTCTCAATGATTGTCAGATAAATGCTCTCAAATTCAGCGAAGATTATTTTAATAAATGCACAATGAATTAATAGAACGTGCTTTACCTTTTTGCTATATAAAATTGTTGTTGGAAAAATGTGCAGGATCAAACTGAAACTTTTAGCAGGTCTGTAATTGACATCAATCCAAAAGACTTACAGCAAGAAATATCTCTTGGGAGCAAAGATTTCTTTGGAGTACTGTGATAAATTTCAAGTTGTTATTATGAATAATCATACATATAATTTAAGTGCTATAGATATATGTTCTGTAAATGAGTAAAATATGGATATCTACATTGTTGCTGTCATATGATTTAACTGTCATTTAATCTGATGTCTTATAATATTTGAATAACTTAAAAACTATAACTATAACCATTAAAATTCATGAAGTTTGAAAGTGAAATTTCACCCAAATATCTATTTCATTTCCTAAACTCTTTATTTAATAGAACATGACACCATAGAGTGCAAATGTCTGCAAATAATAAAACATAAAGGAATAGGAAAGATGAATGCCAAGCAAACAGAAGAATACTCTCATCTGGGGGGCTTCTTTATTCCCAATCTAGAGGGAGGAAAAATTCAAAACCACCAATGTTACAAAGTGATTTTTATTAACTGGAGGAGAATAAAAGAAAGATACTTGAAAGATGACTCTGAATATGTTGGTGGGCCCAGAACAAGCATGTGGTGCTTTACAAAAAATCAAGTGTAGCTATAAACACATTGCTGGGAATATAGATGACATTTTTTGCAATGTGCACATTTGTTGCACGTTTACAGGCAGGTACCTGCTGCTACCGCTGCGGAATATGTTGGCGCTATAGAAATAAAGATTATTATTATTATTATTACCAAGTATCAAAACTGTCTTAAAGTAAAAAAAAAGTTGTTGTCCATTGAAACCAATCAGAGCTTAGCTTTTATTTATTGAAGCTATTTAAGATATAAATGAAGCCAATCATATCTTTCCTTGCCAGTCGAATGGTACTGATTCCGAAAGGGTAGTCAAGTTGATTGTGAGTGTGCTTAAGTGTACCAGCATAGATCACAAAAATTGGTCTGCACTCTGACAAGTGGGTGGTGGTACAAGTGAAAAATGGGTCCAATCCAAGATAAATTCACTGCACTCATAGATTGTGATGCAAAAAGGTTTCCAAATTTATGGAGGCAACTGTGAAGTCATTCCGACGTTTCGACCCTGCCTGGGTCTTAGTCAAGAGTCGCTTCAAGATGGGTACCTGGGATATGGAAATTTGAGTGGGTTAATAGCGTTTGGTAGAGAATACCTTGAGGATAAAGGTCCTGGGTTTAGCCAGCACAGCAGCACTGTGGCTGGTGATATGGTGTATCTGTACCAAACGCTATTAACCCACTCAAATATCCATATCCCAGGCACCCATCTTGAAGCGACTCTTGACTAAGACCCAGGCGGGGTCGAAACGTCAGAATGACTTCACAGTCGCCTCAATAAATTTGGAAAACTTTTTGCATCACAATCTATGAGTGCAGTGAATTTATTTATTTTCAACTGCACCAGCAGTCTGGAACCACAGACACAAGAATGGTTAACCCAAATCGACTAGGGCAAGCTGCCCACTAAGCAGGATATCAAGGTACCCTGAAACCCTTTAACCCCTATATAGGGATCTGGATTTACTGCAAGGTCCAGGACTTCACTGCCTATGAGTCAAGCAGGGTCAAAACCAGGAAGTCAGAAAGGTACAAAATCGGAAGGCAGAAGGAATGTCCAGAAAACAGGCCGAGGTCAAAACCAAGATGTCCGACAGGGTACAAAATCGGCAAGCAGAAGAAACATCAGGGAACAGGCAGCGGTCAACAAACATTGGGAAGTATAGCAGAAGCAGATAACTAGAGAGGTGGGACCAGAGTCCCAGCAGTACCTGTACACAAAACTATATCTGGCAGAGAGCAGCAGACCCTGAAGATATAAGAAGGGTGTGGAGCCTTCCCATAGGTTGGAACTGGAAGCTGATAACTTCACATGGAAGGCCACCCCCACCACAGTCAGCCAGTGGTACTGTAAGTCACAGGCCTACCAAGCTTGGTGGATGGGCAGAGACAGCGCTCACCAGAGCTACTGGTACTGACTCCACCTCTATTACTGACACAACCCACCATGGGAATACAGTGGTACCTGGTGGCCGGAGCATAAATCACAGCTGCAGACTCTGGTGATGTGACTCCAACATGCCACATTCAATTTAACTAAGAAGTATAATCCGTAAAATCTGAATAATCTTTCAAAGAAACACAGGACTGGCCCGTTCTTAGACCCTCCCATTCCTGCAAAAATCAGTTTGCAAAAAAATGAACAATAGCCAACAAATAGTTTGGACACATGCTGTTCTTAAATACATTGTAGAGAATTACTTTGCTGAGACTCTCCAGAATTTTCAGAGACAATGTCGACAAATCCTGGAAAACTTAATCGCCTGTGATATTATTTTATGCTACATGCCAAGAAAAAACCCCATATATGTTAGGCCTGTTTCACACGTCAGTGATTCTGGTACGTATGTGCTGGTTTTTATACGTACCAGAATCATGGATATACGCAGACCCATTAAAGTTAATTGGTTTGCTCACACACCAGTGAGTTTTCACTGACCGTGTCTCTGTGGGCCATACACGCGTGTCCGTGATTGCTGCAGGGAGACATGTCCATTTTTTTCTGGCATCACTAATGTCCCACGGACCACACTATGGTGTGATCTGTGAAACACGTACCAGAAAAACACGTACATTGAAAATAAAAAGCATTTTTAACTCACCTTCTCCAGCGCTGCTTGTTTCCGGCCTCTGCTGTGTGCAGCTTCAGAGCCAACTGCTTATTCTCATACAATTTCATGTATGAAGCCCCAGCCAACCAGGAAGTAGCTGCAGCAGGGGCAGAAAAAAATCAAAGCCGAAGAGTTCAGCACCACGGACATTAGGAGCGGGGACAGGTGAATATATATCCATATGCAATCACGTATCAAAAAGTACGGATCACAGATTGCAAATGGACACCCACGTGTGCCATGAATCACGAAACACGGAGGGAAATATGCGTTTTTTACACGTCAGTGAAAAACATGTGTTTTTCACTGACGTGTGAAACAGGCCTTAGGGGATACTCCTATTAGGAAACAAGAAGAGAATTTAGGTCAGGTAGTAGTTAGGCTGCTGCATCTTAGAGGGGACAAAAAACTCTGATGATTTATTAGGTGCAGGATGCGCTACCACTTTAATAAACCTTCCCATAATCATCTTTAGAATTTGTCATTTCCTTTCTGTGCTGATTCTTACTTTTCTGTTCTCTTAGCAGCTGGGAAAGATGGATGGTGGAAGGGCACCCGCAATTCAATGATGGGTTCAGGAGGCTAAATCCTGCCATGTACTTAGTCTTTCTACCTACAGTCTTCCTGTGCCGCCCTGCATGAAAAGATGTATCTATCTTCCACATTTATATGTGTACGTGTGTAATGCATGTATACATGCCTGTAATATGTATATTGTATATATATGTGATGTGTAATATGTATAGTTAACATACTGTATGTAATGTAAGCAAGTATGTATGAAATGTAAAATGTATGTATGTTTGTGTATTAGGTGTAATGTATAATTGCATGTGTAAGAAATATGTGTTATATGAGTAATATTAATGCTGTATATATATATATATATATATATATATACATTACAGTATTAATATATAATATTAGTATAACACATCAAATAAGGATGCCATTGCTTAATTTAGGATTTTTTTATGTCTTTTTCTCCTTTTCTACCTGTGCTAGCACAAATAAGCAGTGCTACACTGTCGGATTTAAGTGCTGAGCAGATCTCTGCTTCTTCCTTCTTCTTATGTTGACATTTGTCACCAGGAGTAGAAAGAGGTAAGATTCTAAGCCAAACATGAGTGGTCCTCTAATTTCTACTACAGTAATGAGGTCAATGGTACAAAGCTGCTGTTAAATGGTCACCAAAATGCAGACTTGTCACAATGAGGGTTCCCTCAGCCGCACTTCTTCCATCAAATATATGACATGAAAAATTACTTCATTTCAGGTGGTTTATTATTTTCAAAGACAAAAGGTTAATCCATTTAAGGGTCAACAGACCCCTTCATCAGGACAATTTGTCTAAATACGATATAATATCATCTGCCATATATAAATTTAAAAAAATCGTGCAAAATCTGTACTGGAATGACTAGAATGTCAACTTACAAATGACTAAAACACATATACTGTACCAAGTAAACAGATTAAAAAAAAAAAATAAAAAAATATATATATATATATATATATATATATATATATATATATATATATATATATGTCAGGGCCAGAAATATTTGGACAGTGACACAGGTTTTGTTATTTTAGCTGTTTACAAAAACATGTTCAGAAATGCAATTATATATATAATATGGGATGAAAGTGCACACTCCCAGCTGCAATATGAGAGTTTTCACATCCAAATCGGAGAAAGGGTTTACAAATCATAGCTCTGTAATGCATAGCCTCCTCTTTTTCAAGGGACCAAAAGTAATTGGACAAGGGACTCTAAGGGCTGCAATTAACTATGAAGGTGTCTCCCTCGTTAACCTGTAATCAATGAAGTAGTTAAAAGGTCTGGGGTTGATTACAGGTGTGTGGTTTTACATTTGGAAGCTGTTGCTGTGACCAGACAACATGCGGTCTAAGGAACTCTCAATTGAGGTGAAGCAGAACATCCTGAGGCTGAAAAAAAAGAAAAAATCCATCAGAGAGATAGCAGTCAATCACCAGATCTTAACCCAATTGAGCATGCATTTCACTTGCTCAAATCCAGACTTAAGACAGAAAGACCCACAAACAAGCAAGACCTGAAGGCTGTGGCTGTAAAGGCCTGGCAAAGCATTAAGAAGGAGGAAACCCAGCGTTTGGTGATGTCCATGGGTTCCAGACTTAAGGCAGTGATTGCCTCCAAAGGATTCGCAACAAAATATTGAAAATAAAAATATTTTGTTTGGGTTTGGTTTATTTGTCCAATTACTTTTGACCTCCTAAAATGTGGAGTGTTTGTAAAGAAATGTGTACAATTCCTACAATTTCTATCAGATATTTTTGTTCAAACCTTCAAATTAAACGTTACAATCTGCACTTGAATTCTGTTGTCGAGATTTCATTTCAAATCCAATGTGGTGGCATGCAGAGCCCAACTCGCGAAAATTGTGTCACTCTCCAAATATTTCTGGACCTAACTGTATATATGTATATATATATATATATATATATATATATATATAAAAATCTAAATCCTTAGATGTAGCAAAATATGAGTGGATATTTGAGGTTTTTTTCTCCCAAAAAATTGATTTTGGGGCAAACAAATTTGTTCAAATTACATAAATGAAAACTGCCAATTGTTTGTAAAATATGGGTAAAACACTGTGAGTTACTTTTGGAGTCAATTGAACACGTTTTGAGTTCTGTAATGCAAACAAAACCTTTTTAATGTCCAAATGCCTTCTATCTAGTTACTGGAAAATGGATAGTAACCAGAAGTAAACAACAGCATATTTAAAAAAACACTGCAGTATCAGATTTTTTAGACCTGGTGAGGCACCCAGTCATGCGGTGCGCATTGGCGAAAAGAAGAAGACCAAATGTTGGCCAGAGAAGTCAGTGGTGAGGCAATTATATTAGGGAGTTTTTCTTGAGTACATCCAGCTTTCAGAGCTAGGACTTGTATACAAGTTGGATGTTCGTAAGTCATAAATATTGTATTACATTATATTACATGATTACAAAAATAACAATAGGGGCAAGAATATTACAAACCAAATTGTCATCAAATCCAGCTACAGAAAATAGTGTCTATGAAGTAATAGAATGTATCATGTAACTAAGTGAATATGATAATTTCATAAACTCCATTTAGGTCCTCAGGATTTAGGCATGTACAGTATTTTTCAGACTATAAGACACACTTTTTCACCCCAAATGTTGGGGGAAAGTGGGAGGTGCGTCTTAAAGTCTGAATGTAGAGCTGCGGTGGAGCGGGTCATCGGCGGCATGTGCAGGCTGTAGCAGCACCTGCCATGACCACGTGGGCCCCCTCATTTCATATGCATGCATCCTCCTGCCCATCATCTCTCAGTGCTGAAGTCGTCGCTGACAGGTGGGCAGGATGATTGGCGAGGGGTGCGTGCATAGTAAAGAGCCAGCCCGCGTGATAACCCCTGGCAACTACAGCCTGGAGTGCTCATGTGTGTCTATATTCATTGCCCCCCGCGTATTATCATGACCGGCTCCACACAGGTCAGTGGCACAGCTGCTGGCACAGACAGGAGGACGAGCAATGCTGCTGGAGTGAGGAAAGATGAGTATAAACGTTTATTTTTTTCTGTGCTACAGGATACAGGGCATATACCATGATGGGGGTATATAGCAGGGTGTGGGTATATAGTAGGATAAGGGTATTTATCAGGATGGGGCTATATAGCAGGATGGAGGTATTTATCAGGCTGGAGGTATATAACAGGATGGGGGTATATAGCAGGATGGGGGTATATAGCAGGATGGGGGTATATAGCAGGATGGGGGTATATAGCAGGGTGGGGGTATATAGCAGGATGGGGGCTATACCAGAATGTGGGTATTTATCAGGATGGGGGTATTTATCAGGATGGGGGCTATACCAGGATGAGGGACATATATACAAGGATGGGGATTATATGCAAGGCAGGAGGATCATTACAAGGATGGGGTACCTTAGGAGAGAATTTGGAGACATTACCCCATAACAATATCAGCAGCAGATCCTTGCCGCATAACAGTGTGTCATGACCACATTTTTTTCTTAAAATTTTATTTTCCTCCTCTAAAACAAGGGTGCGTCTTATGGTCCGGGTAGTCTTATAGTCTGAAAAATACGGTAGTTCCCAATTTGTACATCCAAAACGTATCTTAGCAATTGTGATTATTGTTAAAGAAGCAATCTCATCAAAATTTGTATCCTCTAATATATTGCAGTCATTATATTATATAGCACTGTGTACTTACAATTGCTCATATTGCCCTTCTACCCAGTTAATTCCTCTCTTTTTCATTAGGTCTATGAAATCATGTGATTAAAAACAGAGTAGCTGAATCTATCTAAGCTCTATGTAGAAATAGGAAGCCTCTTTTCACTGAATGAGCCATCACTGTAAAAGTCCCTGGCAGAAGGGAGAATCGAAGCAGCTGCATCAGGAATTAAAGAGGGAAATGACTCATGTAGGGGAAAAAAACATCTTTTTCTACATGTAACTGAGAAAAGATAACAATTAACTTTGTAGAAAGGTAAAATGACTTGAGCAATTGTACATGGTGCTATTTAATATGAGGATAGTAATATGGTAAAAAAATACAAAACTTCGATTTGAGGGCTACTTAAAGGCATAAAAGTTACTCCAACATTGATTTTTAAAGCCATATATTTACATTACAGCTAAACTGATGAGCAAAAGGGTAACAATGTTTTGAGCTTTTGACTTTCTGGTTCTATTTGTCACCATCCACTACAGCTTTGAACAGGAGGCTACCATAATTTTATGGACAATCATCTTGGCTCATACATAAATCTCGCTTTCAACTATTTAGCATATGAATAGTTTTATAGGTTCTTGTCATGTCATTGCATTGTCACCATTTTCCTCCTAGTGGTGGAAAATCTTTTCTTCCAATATACCACAAATTACAGCCTGTTCTCGCATTCTTAAATAGCTCAGTGTGTTATTAGGTTAATTCCCAAGTGAAAGGTCACTGGTTCAAATTGAGCAGCCATGAGGAAGATTTCCTATGAAAAGAGAAACTGTATCATCCAGCACATGGATAGAGAGGTCTCTCGGCCAATAAAATTGCCAAACTACATCATTTGAGTGCCATAACAGTTGTGTTCAATATTCAAGAGGTAGATGCCCAAAAAAAATACTGGAGTCAACAAGTCCGCTTTTTACAAGGTCTATCAGTTCTGGCATGACAAACAAGGCCGTGGAGGTGGCTCATAAGCTTCATAATAGTAAGGTCACAATCATCCATGCAAGCACCGTGCAATGCACTCTACATTAGTCTGGCCCTCCCAAAAAAATGATGAGTCTCTCGATTTCAATTTCATCAAGAAGTGTTGGCTTGAGTTTGCAAACAAGTATGCAAAGTGGACAGTGGAAGATTGGAAATGGGTGACTTGGAGTGATGAAATGAAAGTCAATAGACTAGTCTCTGATGGGTACAATTGGGTCTTGAAGAAACATGGGAGAAAAAAGCTAATGGATCTAGAAATTAAAGGAACTGTCAAGTTTAGAAGAAGAAGTATGATGATATGGGGTTGTTTCACAGCCAAAAGTGTTGGATACATGACCAGGATTGATGGTGATTTCAATGTTGAGCTATATGTGAGTATCCTACAAGATGAGTTACTTCATACACTCGAGTACTATGGGTATTTAAAGGACGACATTGTGTTTCAGCAGGACAACAGCCCGAAGCATATGTCAAAATTGGCAAAGAAATGGTTCAATCATAATGAAGTAGAGGTGCTGGTTTGGCCCCCAAAGTCCCCAGACCTCAAACCATTCCAATACTTGTGGGTAGAATTGAAGGAAAAGCTGTATACATACCCATGTAAGTCGATCAGTATACACCAACATAGTGATCGTGTAGAAGAAATGCTTGAGTCTGATTGGAAGCATCCCCTGAAGAATTCAGGCAGTGTTAACACAACTGTGGATTTACAAAATATTAAAAAAATCATAAAAATTAAAATTTTGAGTTTTAGGAGCAAGAGTTTTCATAACTAGCCATATGCTAAATAGTTGTAAGTCAAATTTCTGTATGAGATAGCTAAGATTGTTTATAAAATGATGGCAATCTCACGTTCTAAGCTGTAGTGGATGGTGAGATATGGAGCCTGAAAGTCAAAAGTTCAAAATATTGTTACCGTTTTGCTAGTCAGTGTATGTTTATTCCATTTGTGAACTCTTTGAATTGTCCTTTTAACATATTGTTTGCCACATTACCACTACATAAAATAAACCACAATAGCTAAATTGATATGTCAGATTGAATTTAATATAAGATTCTCCTGTAGGGGACAATTTGAAGAATAATACTTCATGGCTGACATGATAACGGCATAACCATTTTTATTATTACATCTATTGTTTCCATTCTTTTTTGGTTTTGGGTATTCAATTTAGTACGAATTTTTAAATGACTGGGGGCAAGTACGTTCTTGAGGGTGGGTGCCCTCCTAAATGTGAGTATTGTTTACCAAGAATAAGGGGGCTAGTACAGGATCTTCATTAAAAAGATGCCAAATATCCATTCAAATCTGAATTAGAGTTGCATGGGCACTATTGAAGGTTGTAATGGAATTAGCATTATAGTTGTTATTTAATTTTTTCCATTTGCTGGGAACTAAACATTCTTCTTGAGTTAAATTGGAGGCCTTATGAAATTTTGCCTAATAACTTTCTTAGGTTAGATTTTTTTTTCTTTGAACTGAGACTATGGAATTTTCACTTGTATTTTCAGATCGTTTTGTTTTGTACATTTTTTTGCATAATTTTAAACTGACTGAATGGAATATTAGTTAGCCACTTGCTGTAGTAACCACTATTAAATTCAAGATAACTATTAGTATCAATCTTCCTCAAGATGACTTTTGTGGTTCTTATAAAAGAAAATAATTCTACTTCAACCTCACTGCTATAACTGGTAAAATGTATACCCCAGTTGCTCATATTCAGCTACTCTAGGAAAGTAGCTAACAGCTATAGATTTTTACCAGATAAAAAAAATAGATATTCTACAAAGTGATGGTATAAAATGATGTTTACGCAATGTTTACGGTTCGTCAATATACACTTTCCTTCAAAACAACCTAAAAATATGAACGCATAGCTGAATTACCTAAGTCACCTTTGCAATTCCAATGGTCTGATAGAAAATATCACTCTTAAAAGTTAGATCATTTTTAGAAAGAATATAGATAAATAAGTATAATATTGAGTGACCAACTGTAGCCACCTTTCCATGTGAAGCTATATATATGAATACTCTTTACAAAAGTCTTTATTGATGATGATAGCTTCAAGAAGCGTCCTGAATGGAGAAACAAGTTGCTTGCATTTCTCAGATGTGATTTAGGGCTATTCTTCTACACAGAGGCAAAATTGGTAAAGGAATTTGCTCTATCGAAAGGATCTTCATGTTAAAATGTCCAATTTATTAACAAAGCTTTTTAACATGCATAGGGACAATCAAATACAAACTAGTGTGTGTAAACCTACACATTTCGGCATGATTTCACGGAATTTGGATTGTTGGAATCTGACAAGTCTCTTCTGATCCATTTTATCAGTGGGCCAGTTGTGCAACCAACATATTGAATCTTATATGTGGTGAATTCTACCAAGCATATATCTTTTGTAGTCCAACAATCAATAACAGAATCGATGGAAAAACAGCGTTCATTACTGTGTGAAGAAAAGGGCATACAATTTTGGACATGATTACATACAATTCAACGAGTATGGTCATACTTAAAAATCCCTTCAGGGATAGAGATGTAACGCTCATTCATTATGTTTTGGATAGAGTTGAAAAAGCTAGGTGACAATAAGAATTCCAGGGTAGGTACTTTCCTCTCAACATATCTGATAGGAGCACTATTTTAGATTGCTAATAATTTGGGGTCCTGTTTTAAGACAGGGACATATTTTTTGATAAAGGAAACAATTTAATTATATTGGGGACTGAAAACAGTAGAAACATATCATCTGCGTATGAAACATTGACTTGTCTGGTATGGAATCTCTCAAGCTACCTCTCAGAATCACAGGTATCTCTATTGTCTAAAGATATGGTTTTTATGTATTTAAAACTATCCTTGATGTGAATAAACTTCCTAGGAACTTGACTTTAAAGTGCCATTTTATGGAACCTGATGAAACTGAGGCTACATGTGATTCAGGCACGTAATCTATTGGATTTCTGTGGACAAACCCATGATCGGGTTTAGGAATTATGCTGCACTTCATCACTAAGACTTTTAGAATCTGAATCCTATCAATGTTCTCATGCACTAAATGTTTCTTTTCCCTCTACTAACCCCTTCTTTTATTCCATTAAATGGAGACCGGGTATCCTGGATATTTTACAGGAGTTAATTAAAAAGAAATTAGTTGCTCCAAACAAACATTCTTCTCAGAGAATCTTTCTCCCACAGAGCAACTCGCCCTGCAAGAATTATTGAATAATAACAATTTTCTTGTGAGAATGGATGATAAAGGTGAGACTGGTGATAATAAATTCAGGATTATATCATAAAATTAACATGTATGATCTCAGTGATACTACAGTTTACAGAAAATTGCAACGAGATCCTACAACATCATATTTAAACAAATTGCAAAAACCATTACAGGAGGGTTTATTGATGGGAGCGATTGACAATCAAAATATTAGAATATCTATTTGATGAATGTCCTATTGTCCCAACATATCAAGCCCTACTTAAAATGCACAAGGGAATTCCCCAATTCAGGACAATTGTGGCGTGTATAGGTTCTTTGGGAGAAAGATTAGGAGCTTGGGTCAATCACCCCCTCAAACCTATAATTCAGACACTACCGGTACTTTTAGGGACACTAGGATGGTGGTGGCTACTGTTAACAATTTCAATTGGGATTTTTGGTAAAATGGATGACTTGTGGTATCATAGGCATATAACCCTCCATACCCCACTATATAGATATACAATGTCTTACATCTTTCTTAAATGGAATCTGTCACCAGGTTCTTGTCACCTAATATGAGATAAGCATGATGAAGGGACCAAAAATCGAGTAGTGTTTCACTTACTTAGCTACTTAGTGTAGTTTTGATAAAGTCACTCTTTAATCACCAGTAGATTATCATTAGAGGACTTCTTGGCCTGCTGCCAGGTAACCCAGCATATTAATGAGCTCCATATAACTGCTAGATCTTCAGCAGAGAAAACATGGATTTTATCAAAGTGACAGCAAACAGCTCAGTAAGTGACACATCGCTGGAATCATGGTCTCTGTCTCTACGTTATGCTGCTCTCAGTTGGGGTAGCAAAAACCTGGTGACAGATTCCCTTGAAATAAACATAGCATGTACTCTGTGGGAATTAGGGATTTTATTATATGAGTGGTTTATTTTTTATTAACCCACAATTATTTTTCACGGGATCATATGGAGTTTCGTCAGTGTTAGTAAGGGGGCCACATTTTCTCCAATGCTAGCAAACATTGTTATAGGAGTTTGTAAGGAGTAAGGAGGAGATTTTGTTTTCTGATATCAACCCATTCCATACCAGCATTGTATGGGGTATGGCTGTTACATTGACGACCTATAACTTGTATGGAATGATGTCCAGGAAAATGCATTATCATTTCTTGAATACATTAATTCTAATCCATTTAATTTAAAATGTACAAGTTTTTTTGATACTGTAAAAATGATTTATTTTTATATTCCTTTGATTGGGGACCCTGTCTATGATATATTTTATATAAGAAATTACTAAGAGAAGGAATCTCAAAACCAGCGCTGATAATGGGTTAATTTATTGTTTTATTAAAGGTTATCCTTGTTTCAAACAAACATACCAACCAACATAACATATGACAATTAACAAATAGCCACAGTAGGTCACTGTTTGACAGAATAAATTATCGTAATGCCCCGGCCGGTGGCAATATGCGATAATATACTTGTAGCAAAAAGGGCCAATAGACCATTCAAAGTGCACAGTTCAGTAGCACTACATAAACAATGAGGCCAAGAGAATTGGTGACAGGCTGAAGAGGAAAAGATAGGTATAGGAGCTTATAAGAGTTTATAATATAAGCCAAATCTTCCACCGTTCTTGGTGCCTGTAAATATATTTAGCAGCGATATAGGAGCGCACCGGCTCAAAGTGGTTCCAAAAGGTTGTTACCTGAGTCCAGTCCTAGGCACCAAGCTCCCGTAGGATTATTCCTGCACGGTGCTTCTAGATGCCTGGAATCAATTCAGCGCAAGGCTTCCCCGTCTGTGCTCCCAGTGTAGGAGGAACAAAGCCGACATGCGCTGTAAAATGACGGCTTCCAAGAAGGAATAATTTCAAGCAGGCGTGTAGCTTCTCCAACTTCTCCAGTGGCAGCCCGGGCGTATACCGCATGCATGGCTGGTTGGATCCACAGGAGGAAGGAAGCCGCCAGAGAGATCTTTACCACACAGGGTAAGCTGAGGAAAGTCCAAAGTACAAATCCGACGCGCGTTTCGGGGGCGTTACAGGTGTCCTTCCTCAAAGATAGCTCAGCTGTTAGTTTAGGTGCTATTTATACACCAGTTCAGTAAGAGTTAATTGCTACAAGCCACCATCACAAAATAATATATATAAAAATGCTTAGAAAAAGAACCGCATATAATATAAAATATAATATATAAATTATAAATTGGTGCAGAGGCATCCCGGAATAAGTGAAAAACTACAAAATACTGCAACATAGTTCAAAAACCATAATAGTGAATTAAGTTTAGAATAAAAACATGCAAGCATACATGTCAATATACATATATATTTCTATACATGAGTTTAAAATGAATAAATATTTAGGAACACGATAAAAAATGTATAAAAATATATAAAAAGCACGATGAAATTATGCAATAGTATTTTCAACAGCTTTTGAGCATTAAAATTTGTATAAAACTTATAAGTGAATAAATGTATATTTTCAGTAATTGTATTTTTATTTGTATGTTTTTATATTGTTATATCTGTGTATATATACATATATGCGTACATATACACATACACACATATACACACACACACACACACATAAGACCTCATTATTACATTTCATCGTACGCTCTATACATCAAAAACTATATACAAAAAAATCAAGGACTATATAAACTTCAAAAGTATATAACAAGTAAAAACGATTAAATATAAATTAAAAGCAAACAATTCAATATCACTATTAAGTCCATTTGGCTTTAAGATGTTTAATTCAAAAATCCATTTGCTTTCAGTTCGGGACATCTTCTTAATGAAATCACCACCCCTCCAGTCCCTTATTACCTTTTGAATACCCCAAACTTGGGACCCCTTGAAGGATCCTCCATGTTTTAACAAATAATGCTTAGACAATGGGTGTTTGGTACATTTGTTGTTAATGCTTCTAATGTGTTCCCCCACCCTCTTACATAGGGGTCTTATCGTTCTCCCAACGTATCTTTTTTGACAGGGGCACTGGATGCAGTATATAACTCCCTTTGTTTGGCAGGTAATTAGATCCTTAATAATTTCCTCCTGTCCTTGCCAGAAGTTTTTTCGTGTGAGATTTTTTATATTCCTGCATACAATACAGTTCTTGCATGGAAAGTATCTACTCAGGCCAAATAAATCTCCTTTCTTAGATAATATGGTTCTTGGCCTTCCTATACACAAATTTTGGATTAACAGGTAAGAGATCCCCTATTATCTTATCCTCTTTTAAAAGGCTCCAATACTTTTTAACAATATTTTTTAAGAGCCTCACTTGTGTAGTATATTGGAAAATTATGGGTATATTCAATTCCTTAGATCTAGGCGATATAAGTTCAAGGGTTTTTTTCTGTAGTAAATTATTTCTTTTAGTTTTTTAATCTGTGAGTAGATACTCTTCAAAAAGTCCTCCCTATATCCTTTTTGTTTAAACTTTTTGGCCAGATGGTCTGCTTCCAACTCAAAATCTTCCATTCTACTACAATTTCTATAAGCTCTAACAAACTGACTTTTTGGGACATTAAAAAGCCAGCTAGGTAAATGGCAGCTGGTCAATGAAATGTAGCTATTAGTATCAGTGGGCTTATGGTAGGTTTTAGTTTGAATTTTACCTTCTTCAATAAAAATATTGAAATCAAGAAAATTAATTGTTTTGGTATTAGTTATATAGGTAAAATTCAAATGGAAATCATTGATCTTTAAATTCTCCAAAAATTCAAGGAGGGATTTTTGGTCACCTGACCATATAAATAAAACATCGTCGATGAAGCGGCGCCAGAGGACCAGGTTCTCCCGAAGCATGCCACCAGGATATATGGTTACCTCCTCCCACTTTCCCATATATAGGTTTGCGTAGCTTGGAGCGAACCTGGTCCCCATAGCAGTCCCCCATCTCTGTAAAAAATATTGGAGCCCATCCCGAAAATAATTGTGATTTAAAATAAATTGAATACAATCTCCCAAAAAGTCAACTTGGGTTTGGGGAAATAAGCCTGATTTATTTAAAAAATACTTTGAGGCTTCACAACCCTTAACATGTTCAATAGTAGTATACATAGATGTCACATCAATAGACCCCAAAATGTAATTGTCCTCCCATTTAATATCTTGTAGAAGCTGTAGCACATGAGTGCTATCTTTCAAATATGCCGGTAATAACGGAACACATTACTGAAGATGAATGTCTATGTACCTAGATAGATTGGCTGTTAAACAGCCAATCCCTGAGATAATGGGACGGCCCGGGGGGTTCAATAGTGTTTTGTGGATCTTAGGTATGTGATAAAATACGGCTAGCCTGGGGGTTTTGTTATTTATAAATAATGCTTCATCCTTATTTAGTATTCCTTTATCAATGCCTTTCCTAACCAAGAGATCTAATTGTTCTTTATAAGTATTTGTAGGGTCAGAGGCCAATACTTCATACGTAATTTTATCACCCAATAGGCGAGCCGATTCTCTTTCGTAATCCAGCAAATCCATAAGAACTATACCCCCACCCTTATCTGCTGGGCATATTATTAAATTTTCATTCTCCTGTAATTTTTTAATTGCAAGTCTTTCTGCCTTTGTTAAATTATTCCTACCCTCATATTTTTTAGGGTTTTTTAGTCATCTAATTTCATTCACCACACATTTTTGAAAGGTAAGAAAAGAATCTGAGTATTCATTTAATGGGTGGAAATTAGATTGGGGTTTAAGATCAGTGGTTTGAGTCACCAAGGTAGTCAAACCATTAGAGGTCATCACATGCTGTCTTGATGCAGGGTTTTTTTTATAAAATATTTCTTTAGGGCCAATTTCCTCATAAACTGTATAACCCCAATAAAGGCTTGAAATTTATTAAAACCTACAGATGGTGCAAATTTAAGCCCTTTCTGTAGTAGGGAAATCTCATTACTGGTTAGGTGGTGGTGACTAAGATTAAATTTCTTTTGTTGTTGTTGGTGGTCCTTTGTTAATTGTCCATTTATTTTCTTTTTGGTGCGTGTCCCTCCCCTACACCCCCTTTGGTGTTTCTTTTGCCTACCTTGAAAAAATCCAGAGCAGTAGTGCTGCGTGTTGTTTTAGAATAACTGGCACTAATACCCACATTTCTTCTTATAGTGCTTTGGGGCTGGGATTGCGCGAGTCTCATTCTTTTCGGAACAAGAGTACTAACAGTACCTTCTGTCTCATTTGACCTCTGATTTTGAGAGGTCGAGGGTTCATTAATATTAGTCCTAGTGTCAACCACTAGTTCAGATTGGGAGGTATTAGTTATGTTTCTATCATTTAACACTTGATCCTGTATTATATTACTATTTTGAGGGGTACTTATTACATTTGGCATAACGGAGGATTCCATTAAATTTTGGGTCAGATGATCTAGGGAAGTTTCATAAATCAAAAACGTTCCTCCTCTTCCAAGGGCTCTCTATCAGGGGTACACTCAATTTGATCTATAATTTCAAACTGACTGAACTCCATTGGTTCCCTTCCATTAGGTCTATTTACTACATTGGTGGTAGTTTTCCTTCCACCAGAATATACTGCTAGACCCAAATCCCTCCCATATTTCTTTTCTTTTTTCTCAATAATTTCTTTTTCTTTAATTTGTATTCGTTTTAGAATATTTTTAGATAGATTAGAAATTTCAAAGTTAGTTGTATAGGGTTTTATTTCATCGAACAATTGAAGGATTCGATTCTTATTCAATATTAATTGTTTTTTACTTTTATCAATAATTAAAGAAGGTACTGCTAGTACACTTGTTCCTAAAAGAATGAGACTCGCACAATCCCAGCCCCAAAGCACTATAAGAAGAAATGTGGGTATTAGCGCCAGTTATTCTAAAACAACACGCAGCACTACTGCTCTGGATTTTTTCAAGGTAGGCAAAAGAAACACCAAAGGGGGTGTAGGGGAGGGACATGCACCAAAAAGAAAATAAATGGACAATTAACAAAGGACCACCAACAACAACAAAAAATTTTTAATCTTAGTCACCACCACCTAACCAGTAATGAGATTTCCCTACTACAGAAAGGGCTAAAATTTGCACCATCTGTAGGTTTTAATAAATTTCAAGCCTTTATTGGGGTTAAACAGTTTATGAGGAAATTGGCCCTAAAGAAATATTTTATAAAAAAAACCCTGCATCAAGACAGCATGTGATGACCTCTAATGGTTTGACTACCTTGGTGACTCAAACCACTGATCTTAAACCCCAATCTAATTTCCACCCATTAAATGAATACTCAGATTCTTTTCTTACCTTTCAAAAATGTGTGGTGAATGAAATTAGACGACTAAAAAACCCTAAAAAATATGAGGGTAGGAATAATTTAACAAAGGCAGAAAGACTTGCAATTAAAAAATTACAGGAGAATGAAAATTTAATAATATGCCCAGCAGATAAGGGTGGGGGTATAGTTCTTATGGATTTGGTGGATTACGAAAGAGAATCGGCTCGCCTATTGGGTGATAAAATTACGTATGAAGTATTGGCCTCTGACCCTACAAATACTTATAAAGAACAATTAGATCTCTTGGTTAGGAAAGGCATTGATAAAGGAATACTAAATAAGGATGAAGCATTATTTATAAAAAACAAAACCCCCAGGCTAGCCGTATTTTATCACATACCTAAGATCCACAAAACACTATTGAACCCCCCGGGCCGTCCCATTATCTCAGGGATTGGCTGTTTAACAACCAATCTATCTAGGTACATAGACATTCATCTTCAGAAATGTGTTCCGTTATTACCGGCATATTTAAAAGATAGCACTCATGTGCTACAGCTTCTACAAGATATTAAATGGGAGGACAATTACATTTTGGGGTCTATTGATGTGACATCTATGTATACTACTATTGAACATGTTAAGGGTTGTGAAGCCTCAAAGTATTTTTTAAATAAATCAGGCTTATTTCCCCAAACCCAAGTTGACTTTTTGGGAGATTGTATTCAATTTATTTTAAATCACAATTATTTTCGGGATGGGCTCCAATATTTTTTACAGAGATGGAGGACTGCCATGGGGACCAGGTTCGCTCCAAGATACGCAAACCTATATATGGGAAAGTGGGAGGAGGTAACCATATATCCTGGTGGTATGCTTCGGGAGAACCTGGTCCTCTGGCGCCGCTTCATCGAGGATGTTTTATTTATATGGTCAGGTGACCAAAAATCCCTCCTTGAATTTTTGAAGAATTTAAAGATCAATGATTTCCATTTGAATTTTACCTATATAACTAATACCAAAACAATTAATTTTCTTGATTTAAATATTTTTATTGAAGAATGTAAAATTCAAACTAAAACCTACCATAAGCCCACTGATACTAACAGCTACATTTCATTGACCAGCTGCCATGTACCTAGCTGGCTTTTTAATGTCTCAAAAAGTCGGTTTGTTAGAGCTTATAGAAATTGTAGTAGAATGGAAGATTTTGAGTTGGAAGCAGACCATCTGGCCAAAAAGTTTAAACAAAAAGGATATAGGGAGGACTTTTTGAAGAGTATCTACTCACAGATTAAAAAAACTAAAAGAAATAATTTACTACAGAAAAAAACACTTGAACTTATATCGCCTAGATCTAAGGAATTGAATATACCCATAATTTTCCAATATACTACACAAGTGAGGCTCTTAAAAAATATTGTTAAAGTATTGGAGCCTTTTAAAAGAGGATAAGATAATAGGGGATCTCTTGCCTGTTAATCCAAAATTTGTGTATAGGAAGGCCAATAATATTGGTAATATGGTGGCACCATCTATAAAAAGAACCATATTATCTAAGAAAGGAGGTTTATTTAGCCTGAGTGGATACTTTCCATGCAAGAACTGTATTGTATGCAGGAATATAAAAAATCTCACACGAAAAAACTTCTGGCAAGGACAGGAGGAAATTATTAAGGATCTAATTACCTGCCAAACAAAGGGAGTTATATACTGCATCCAGTGCCCCTGTCAAAAAAGATACGTTGGGAGAACGATAAGACCCCTATGTAAGAGGGTGGGGGAACACATTAGAAGCATTAACAACAAATGTACCAAACACCCATTGTCTAAGCATTATTTGTTAAAACATGGAGGATCCTTCAAGGGGTCCCAAGTTTGGGGTATTCAAAAGGTAATAAGGGACTGGTGGTGATTTCATTAAGAAGATGTCCCGAATTGAAAGCAAATGGATTTTTGAATTAAACACCTTAAAGCCGAATGGACTTAATAGTGATATTGAATTGTTTGCTTTTAATTAACAGTTAATCGTTTTTACTTGTTATATACTTTTGAAGTTTATATAGTCCTTGATTTTTTTGTATATAGTTCTTGATGTATAGAGGGTACGGTGAAATGTAATAATGAAGTCTTATGTGTGTGTGTGTATATGTGTGTATGTGTATATGTACGCATATATGTATATATACACAGATATAACAATATAAAAACATACAAATAAAAATACAATTACCGTATATGCCGGCGTATAAGACGACTGGGCGTATAAGACGACCCCCAACTTCTGTCCTAAAAATATAGAATTTGGGATATACTCACTGTATAAGACTACCCCGCTCCCAAATGAAAAAAAGTCTGCTTTGATTGCAACATGTTAATTTTAATTCCGCGAGAGCCGTACAATATGTTTTTAAAGGGCCATTGACAGATCAATCGCTCCAATGTTCACTTAGTACAGCAAGGAATGCTCCTCCCTGCTGTATAAAGCCACAACTGGACTGAAACAATGGTACTACACTCTGCTACAAACAGACACACACAACTCTGCTACAAACAGACAAACACACACAACTCTGCTACAAACAGACAAACACACACAACTCTGCTACAAACAGACAAACACACACAACTCTGCTACATACAGACAAACACACACAACTCTGCTACATACAGACAAACACACACACACAACTCTGCTACATACAGACAAACACATACAACTCTGCTACATACAGACAAACACATACAACTCTGCTACATACAAACACATACAACTCTGCTACATACAGACAAACATACAACTCTGCTACATACAGACAAACACATACAACTCTGCTACATACAGACAAACACATACAACTCTGCTACATACAAACACATACAACTCTGCTACATACAGACAAACATACAACTCTGCTACATACAGACAAACACATACAACTCTGCTACATGCAGACAAACACACACAACTCTGCTACATACAGACAAACACATACAACTCTGCTACATACAGACAAACACATACAACTCTGCTACATACAGACAAACACATACAACTCTGCTACATACAGACAAATACACACAACTCTGCTGCTCTGTGGGGCCTGCACCCGCGGCTCGGCGGGGGGGGGATTGGCAGGGCATACATCTGGGGGGTTAGAAGCAGCTCACCGGGGCCCATAATAGGCACAAGTCCTCCTGTGTTAGATATCTCCCCCATAGTGCTGCCCATGGCCCCTATATAGATCGCACAAGTCCCCCTGTGTTAGATATCTCCCCCATAGTGCTGCCCATGGCCCCTATATAGATCGCACAAGTCCCCCTGTGTTAGATATCTCCCCCATAGTGCTGCCCATGGTCCCTATAGATCGCACAAGTCCCCCTGTGTTAGATATCTCCCCCATAGTGCTGCCCATGGCCCCTATATAGATCGCACAAGTCCCCCTGTGTCAGATATCGCCCCCATAGTGCTGCCCATGGCCCCTATAGATCGCACAAGTCCCCCTGTGTCAGATATGGCCCCCAGGCTGCTGCCCAAAGTAAAATAAAACCCTCTTTCCTTATCTCCTCCAGCGCTGAGCTCCCTCCTGTCTGGCTCCGTGCTTCTGTTCTTCCACTTCCTGGTTCTCAGTGCGGTCATGTGATCGGCACAGCAGCCTGAGATCTCTGCCTGATCACACTGGAAGCAGGGACACAGGGAGACACGCTGCAGGGGTAAGGAAAGCTTTTTTATTTTAGAATGAGCAGCAGCCTGGGGGCCAAATCTAACACAGGGGTGGGCATGTGCGATCACAGGGGGCAGGCTCATAGAATATGCACCGCTGCCCCAGCCCCTCACTGCGTGCGATTTCAGCACCATTGGAGATGGACAGCGGCTGTGCATATTATATGAGCGGGTGCAGGAGATCAAAGGCTGCGTTTCCCTGTGCTCCAGAGCATACACCCCCCCCCCCGTATATCCGGCGTATAAGACGACCCCCCACTGTAGCCATTATTTTAAGGGGGTAAAAAGTCGTCTTATACGCCAACTGAAAATATATATTTATTCACTTATAAGTTTTATACAAATTTTAATGCTCAAAAAATGTTGAAAATACTATTGCATAATTTCATCGTGCTTTTTATATATTTTTATACATTTTTTATTGTGTTCCTAAATATTTATTCATTTTAAACTCATGTAAAGAAATATATATGTATATTGACATGAATGCTTGCATGTTTTTATTCTAAACTTAATTCACTATTATGGTTTTTGAACTATGTTGCAGTATTTTGTAGTTTTTCACTTATTCCGGGATGCCTCTGCACCAATTCATAATTTATATATTATATTATATGCGGTTCTTTTTCTATGCATTTTTTTATATATTGTTTTGTGATGGTGGCTTGTAGCAATTAACTCTTACTGAACTGGTGTATAAATAGCACCTAAACTAACAGCTGAGCTATCCTTGAGGAAGGGGACCGGTAATGCCCCCGAAACGCGCGTCAGATTTGTACTTTGGACTTTGCTCAGCTTACCCTGTGTGGTAAAGATCTCTCTGGTGGCTTCCTTCCTCCTGTGGATCCAACCAGCCGTGCATGTGGTATACGCCCGGGCTGCCAGTGAAGAAGTTGGAGAAGCTACACGCCTGCTTGAAATTATTCCTTCCTGGAAGCCGGCATTTTACAGCGCAATGCGGCTTTGTTCCTCCTACACTGGGAGCACAGACGGGGAAGCCTTGCGCTGAATTGATTCCAGGCATCTAGAAGCACCGTGCAGGAATAATCCTACGGGAGCTTGGTGCCTAGGACTGGACTCAGGTAACAACCTTTTGGAACCACTTTGAGCCGGTGCTCTCCTATATCGCTGCTAAATATATTTACAGGCACCCAAACGATGGAAGATTTGGCTTATATTATAAACTCTTATAAGCTCCTATACCTATCTTTTCCTCCTCAGCCTGTCACCAATTCTCTTGGCCTCATTGTTTATGTAGTGCTACTGAACTGTGCACTTTGAATGGTCTATTGGCCCTTTTTGCTACAAGCATATTATCGCATATTGCCACCGGCTGGGGCATTACGATCATTTATTCTGTCAAACAGTGACCTACTGTGGCTATTTGTTCATTGTTATATGTTATATGTTATGTTGGTTGGTATGTTTGTTTGAAACAAGGATAACCTTTAATAAAACAATAAATTAACCCATTATCAGCGCTGGTTTTGAGATTCCTTCTCTTAGTAATCTCTTATAAAAAATACCTTTTTGACTCTAGGCAAATAAAGGGGGACATTTGCCTAACCTAGATGCAGGCATTGGGTATTGGGTTAAGCGCTAATTATTGTCTCTGGACAATCTACTTACTGACTATGATATAGTCACCTCCATATCCGACAGGAAACCCTTTCGTCCAATCCTATTTTACATGCACATTCTTGCCATTCGTCCCACATAATTAAGAATATTCCGCTAGACGAATTAATACAATCAAAGAGAAACTGTCCAAACCAAAAAGATTTTGTTAAAGAGTCAGAGGGAATTTAATCCATTCTGAAATATAGAGGTTA
Organism: Anomaloglossus baeobatrachus; assembly: GCF_048569485.1. NCBI lineage: Eukaryota > Metazoa > Chordata > Amphibia > Anura > Aromobatidae > Anomaloglossus > Anomaloglossus baeobatrachus. Next base: position 318,295,139 of record NC_134357.1, read on the forward strand.
TTCAGACTGGACTTTACACAGAGCTATAGAAATCATTGCTGACATAAAGAGGAATAATCCCTTGAGTGATAATATTCTTAATTCAATGAAAAGAAAAGCATTTATGCCCTGTGCGCACTTGCCGGTTTTTGCAGCGGATTTCCTGCGGTTTTGCTGCATGTTATGTTCATAACATCTCTGCAGTAATTCACCAGCAAATCCTATGGGAAAAAAAACTGTGCGCACTATGCGGATTTTGACAGCTGCATTTTTTGCTGCGGGATTCCCGCATGTCACTTCTTTTCTGCACGTTGCTGCAGCATTTCACTCCATTGACTGCAATGTAATCGGGAAATCCCGCAGGGAATAACGCAACAGCAAATTCTGTGCGGTTCATTGCGTTTTCCTGCGTTATTCTCTGCGGTATTTCGCGTTTTCGGGTCATAATGTTCATCACTGCCTGCGTTTTGCAGGGAAGTGATGTCATTATGACAGGAAGAGGAAGCGGAGCAAAGAGTAAACACACACAGATCACAGACACAGACATAGAACACACACATATCACACTCACACACAGACACAGACATATAGAACACACACATCGCACTCACACACAGACACAGATATATAGAATACACATACAAATCAAACAGACATATAGAAAAAAAACACGTAGGCTCCGCCGTATTTTTACCGTCCAGCCGAGGTAAACACAGGTAAACACACAGTGGTGGCCCGGTATTCTCTGGCTGGGGAGGGCGAGGGCCATGGTTAATGCCCCCCTTCCTCCTCTCGCAGCCGAGAATATCAGCCGCAGCTGCCCCGGGACTGTCGCATCCATTATGTGGCAGTCCCGGAGTGTCCCGGCTCTTCCAGATTGCCGTGATGCGGTGGCAATCAGGGTAATAATGAGTTCATTGCAACGCATCGCCGCCACTAAGTCCAGGCTTGATCATGACTAGAGATGAGCGAACCGGTCGCGGTTCGGCTCGAGCTTGGTTCGTCGAACGGAGGTCTAGTTCGAGTTCGGGTCGGCGAACCGGTTCGGTGAACCACTCGAATCCAGAGAAAACAATGGGGGGCAATCACAAACACATAAAAACACCTAGAAAATACCCTCAAAGGTGTCCAAAAGGTGACAAACAACTCACAACTCAACACAAACACATGGGAAAGTGACAAGAACAAATTCATATGTGAAAACAAAACAGCGTTACGAGGAAAAAGAGGAGGAGACACAGATATAGGCATGGCATGCCCTTCTAAAATGATGTAAAACACCGCAAGGTGACTCCAAGCGGAGTCTCCCTCTTTTCCAAAAATTGGGCCACACAGACACCCACCCCTTCAGTGGCAGCACTTGTGCCCCAGTTGTACACTTCACAGGTAGATTTGCATCAAGCACATTCAAAAATATGCCATCCTTAACCGACCCCAGGATGACACCGGGGTAGGTAGCTAAGTCTTTGCTGAACCATGACTTGTTCATCTTGGCTCCTTTTTAAAAACACAGCAAGGGTTACTCCAAGCGGAGTCTTCCTCTTTTCCAAAAATTGGGCCCCACACACACCCACCCCTTCAGTGGCAGCAGTTGTGCCCCAGTTGTACACTTCACAGGTAGATTTGCATCAAGCACATTCAAAAATACGCCATCCTTAACCGTCCCCAGGATGACACCGAGGTAGGTAGCTAAGTCTTTGCTGAACCATGACTTGTTCATCTTGGTTCCTTTTTAAAAACACAGCAAGGGTTACTCCAGGCAGAGTCTCCCTTTTTTCCAAAAATTGGGCCACACAGACACCCCTTCAGTGGCAGCACTTGTGCCCCAGTTGTACATTTCACAGGTAGATTTGCATCAAGCACATTCAAAATACACAAGCATTTACTCTCCCCAGGATGACACTGTAGTTGTAAATTCCTTGTGGATCCATGACTTGTTCATTTTGATGAACATTAGTCTGTCCACATTGTCACTTGACAGACGCGTGTGCTTATCTGTCAGCACACACCCAGCAGCACTGAAGACACGTTCAGAGACAACGCTGGCAGCTGGACACGACAAGATTTCCAAGGCGTAAGTGGAGAGCTCTGGCCATTTTTCAAGATTTGAAGCCCAAAATGAGCAAGGCTCCATTTGCAAAGTCATGGCATCGATGTTCATTTGTAGATACTCCTGTATCATCCTCTCCAGCCGTTGACTATATGTCAGACTTGTTGTCTCTGGTGGCCTTGCAAAGGATGGTCTAAAAAAATTATGAAAAGATTCAACAAAATTGCTCCTACCAGCACCAGATACGGTGCTGCTGGTACGGGTAGACTGTTGAAGATGATGAGACCGTCCCATGTTTGTGAAGTTACAACTGGGAGATTCACTCCATGTACCACGGTTGTTTGGTGGAAAAGCCGAGCTAAGATCGAGTAACAGCTTTTGCTGATACTCCTGCATACGTGCGTCCCTTTCTATGGCTGGAATAATGTCACAAAATTTGGACTTGTACCGGGGATCTAATAGTGTGGCAAGCCAGTAGTCACCATCACTTCTAATTTTGACAATACGAGGGTCATGTTGGAGGTAGTGCAGCAAGAAGGCGCTCATGTGTCTTGCGCAGCCATGCGGACCAAGTCCACGCTGTGTTTGTGGCATAGAGGTGCTAACTGTTCTTTCTTCCTCTGACATCTCCCCACAACCACTTTTAACTGAAATTTGACCAAGGTCTCCCTCATCCGCTGAGTCTTCCATGTCCATGGACAGTTCTTCCTCCATTTCTTCATGTTCTCCTGCACCTTCCTTAACATTTCGCCTGCTACCATGCGCCCTTGTTGATCCCTGTCCCCCATGGTCCCATGCCTGCCACCTTGGTGATGATGAACGTCTGGACCTTGGTGATGTTGTTGTCCCTTGTGCCTATGAATCCTCCTGTAGTTCCTCCCCTACCTGTTATCCCACCCCCTGACTCGAAAAGTGTTTAGCGTGTGCTCCAGCATGTAAATGACTGGAATTGTCATGCTGATAATGGCATTGTCAGCGCTAAACATATTTGTCGCCATGTCGAAACTGTGCAGAAGGGTGCATAGGTCCTTGATCTGAGACCACTCCATCAGGGTGATCTGCCCCATCTCTGCATCTCGTTGGCCCAGGCTATACATCATGACGTATTACACCAGGGCTCGGCAGTGCTGCCACAGTCGCTGTAACATGTGTAGAGTCGAATTCCAGCGTGTCGGCACATCACATTTCAGGCGATGAACCGGCAGGCCGAAAGACTTCTGGAGCGATGCAAGTCGCTCAGCTGCGGTGGTTGAACGGCGGAAGTGAGCAGACAGTTTTCGTGCCCTGTTCAGAAGGCCATCTAGGCCGGGATAGTGTGTTAAAAATTGCTGGACAACAAGGTTCAACACGTGAGCCATACAAGGCACGTGTGTCACCTTGCCCAGGTGAAGGGCTGCACCCAGGTTTGCAGCATTGTCGCACACGGTCTTACCAGGCTGCAGGTTGAGTGGAGACAACCATTTACCAAACTCAGTCTCCAGAGCTGCTCACAACTCAGCCGCTGTGTGACTCTTAGTTCCAAGACATTTCAAGACAAAGACCGCCTGATGCCGTTGCGCTCTGCTGCCAGCATACTAATGAGGGGTGCGTGATTCCTTTTGCGCAGTTACAACGCTGGTGGCCTGAGCAGGCAGGCTTGGGGCGGAGGTGGAGGAGCCAGACGAGGTTGAGGAGGCAGAAGCAGTGGAGGAACTTGGACAGACAGAGGATTGACATACAAATCTTGGGGACGGCAAGACTTGTGCAGCAGACCCTTCACCATCTATCACCATAGGTATACAGTGCCCAGTCAGCGACATGTATCGTCCCTGTACATGCTTACTGGTCCAAGTATCGGTGGTGAAATGCACCCGTTCACACATAGAGTTTCTCAAGGAAGCGGTAATGTTGTGTGCGACATGCTGGTGTAGCGCAGGCACACCTTTCTGAGAGAAGTAGTGGCGACTGGGCATCTGGTACTGGGGCACAGCGACAGACATAAGGTCTCTAAAATCCTGTATGTCCACCAGGCGGAAAGGCAGCATTTTGGTAGCCAAGAGCTTACAGAGGGATAAAGTCAACCTCTTAGCTTTGTCATGGGTCGCAGGAAATGGCCTTTTATTTGTCCACATCTGAGGGACAGAGATCTGGCTGCTGTGTGTAGACGGTGGTGAGTAGGGTGTCCCTGGATAAATGCAGGTTTGTGAGGAAAGTGCAGGCGTAGACATGATGCTGCCTTCATCCAACGTTGGTGCTATCGATGTCTGAGAGAGCTGTACACACGCACTTGTTTCCCCTTCCAAACCAACTGACGACCTACCAAACAAACTGCCTATTGCGGTTACAGTGGTGGAAGTTGTGCGTGGAAAACCAGGTGTGACAACTGTCCCCACAGTCCTAGAAGATGAAGAGCGCGCATATGCACTGGAAAGGGCAGGCATGGGATGGTCCGCTCCGCTAGGCCGCATTGCAGCACGGTGAGCTTCCCACTGGGACATATGATATTTATTCATGTGACGATTCATGGAAGAAGTTGTCAAACTGCTGAGGTTTTTTCCTCTAGTAACAGATTCCCGACAAATTTTACAGATCACATGATTTGGGTGATTTTTTTCAAGGTCAAAAAAGGACCAGGCTAGGCAAGGCTTAGAGGGCATGTGACCTGCAGAGCCACCCCGACTTGTGCTCAGAAGCAGAGTGGTGGCTGAGGATGCAGTTGTAGATGTGCTACCAGTACTCCTCCTCTGTCCAGGAAGGCGCAAGGTAACTTCGTCGTCAGTTGCATCCTCCTCCACCGCCTCTGTTGACCTCCTCGAGTGCCTGACTGTGGGTTGACAGTAGGTGGGATCTAGAACTTCCTCATCAAGCGTTGTGTTTGCACTCCCCTCACCCTCAGACCGAGCCTCTTCCTGCCCTGACCAAATATTTTAAGTTGTCATCCCAATCTGGTATCTGCGTCTCATCGTCATCAGTATGTTCCTCATTGTCTCTACCAACAGGTGTTACAGTTTGTGAATAAGAGTCAACATTATGCTCAGAAACTTGGTCATCATGGCCAGAATCTGAGTCACTGGCATCACTGCAGACCATTTCCTGGTCTGTACTCACTGTAGCTTGGGAGCAGACCTCTGATTCCCAGGCTATAGTGTGACTGAACAGCTCTGCAGACTCAGCCATCTCTGTTCCACCATACTGTGCAGGGCGAGTGGAGACGAGAGCTGGGAGAAAGCAAATGTAATTGGGATGACAACACAGAGGACTGGGTTTTTTTTGGATGAGGTGGAGGAGAGGGCACTTGTTGGAGCACTTGAAATCCATTCAAGCATGTGCTTTTTTTGTGCATCATCTACCTTTATTCCAGTTGTTTTGTTCCGTAAAAAAGGGAGCACATCTGATTGTCCACGGAAAGTAGTAGACATCTTACTTTTGCTGGAAGATGGCCTATCTTCAGCAGATGTTAATGGAGCTTTGCCATCTTCCCCACGGACAGAAACTTTTTTTCCTTTTCCAACACGCCTGTTCCCCTTCCTACCAGCATCTGTCATTTTGCCACTCATTTTGATTGCGACAAGATTGTCCACTTAAAATGTGGTAGTAAAAATTGAGAGGTGGTGTATATTGCAGAGGTGGTCTAGCTTTATTGGCAGCAGAAGGAACAACATAGACTATCCCTGACAATGCAACTATGGCCCTTAGAAAAGGAAAAGAGTTCCAGCACCAGGAATGAGAAAATTAAAAATCCATTTTATTGTGCCAATGCATATTAAAATTTCAGCAGGTACAGCATAATAGTCGGATGGCAGCAGAACAACGCGTTTCGACGCCTCAGGTCTTAATCATGTTCTAACGTAACGAGCCTGCAGAGAGGTAACCGCAGGTCATTTCTCACGGCCAGAAATATGAACACACTACCGCTCGGGAGAAATGTCAATTGTTGATTGAGCTGTCCTCTATCTATCTATCTATCTATCTATCTATCTATCTATCTATTCTTCTGTGTATTTTTCTATCTATCTACTATCTATCTCAGAAGGAAATGACTTTTTTTTTCAATGTGTTTTATTGCATTCAATGCATTAAAACACATGTACCAACCAGTACGCGGCAAAACCGCGGCAATACTGCGAAAAATACCGCGGTAAAACTGCAGCAAACAGCGGGTGCTGTATTCTTTCAGACTCTGCGGAATTTTCTTAAGAGAATTCCGTTTTCCAGTGTGCACAGGGCCTTAAAAGCAAGAATAACACTTGATCCACTATTCAGCATTCCACAATCTGTTTTTCCAGTACATTCAGCCTCAATATAATAAAATTGTTTCCATTAGCAATAAATTTGACTGTCTTATATCAGGATCCCAAATTATCAGCAATCTTAATTAACACTCCTATCAAATATGTTTTGAGGAGAGCCCTTACCCTTGGATCCTTTCACACTCAGGCAAGGGAATGCCCTGTGCACGGCATAACACAAAAGTTACAACAGGGATGGAAAGGGAGAGGAGGACCCTGACAATAGAGACCAAGGAATGAGTCACCACCTGTCACTAACCTATGTCTGAACCCTAAGCTCCCCTAACGTTCCTATATGAGTCTATCCCCTTGTTGCCATCACGTACCTAATCCCTAACTGTCCCTCCACTCACCCTGTCTAGTGCCAAGGCCGGTAAGTACACTAAGCTCCACCACTACTGTAATAAGATGCAGGGGAAGGAAGACAGACAAGGGGACATAAACAAATAGGATATACAACAAGCTACACTTCTGCAGCCGAACACCAGGGCTGCAGGTGACACTGCTCCAACAGCTTCCAAAGACTTCCTCTCTCCATGGTGGTCAGTTCAGAATGAATGCAATTCTATAACTGGCATCAGGAACATTTGATTATTTAAAAGGAAGGGGAGAGGTCACAAACCAGCTGCCCCTGAGATTGGACTACCAAAAAACTATCAGCAAGGAAAGATTCCAAAGGAAAACAAATATGCTTAAAAACCAAGGGTCTTACAAGGCAATATGAAACTTAGATCCCAAGTTTGTCACATGGACGGGACACCCTCATGATAGCTATTTATTATCACTTAGCTTTTTCATCTCCATAGAAAACATAATGGGTTGTACATAGCTATCCCTGAAGGGATTTTTTAAGTGTCACCATACTCATTGTATTATGTGTAATCATGTCCTAAAATGTATGGCCTTTTCTTCATACAGTAAGGCCCCCTTCACACATCAGTTTTTTGCCATCAGTCACAATCTATCTGTTGCAGATTGTGGCTTAGCTGATGCAACGTATACGTTTTTCGACGGATTCAACTAGCTGGGAGCTTACTAATAATTGGAGCATGCTCAGTTAAAAAAACGGAATTCGTTGACAGATGACAATGGATCCTGTGCCCATAGGCTTCCATTTTACCAAACGACGGCAACAGATCCATCGCTGTCCGTTTTTTCGATGTACACAAAAAACGTTACTGTGGACGTTGTCTCCGTCCGACGGACAAACATTTTTCGAAAAATCCGTGACAAATGAAAAGTAAGGCCATCAGTCGCAATCCATCGCTAATACAATTCAATGAGAAAAAAAACTGATCCAACAGCATCAATCGCTGGATCTGCTTTTTCAAAGTTCGACGGATTGTGACTGATGGCAAAAAAATGATGTGTGAAGAGGGCCTAAGGGATGCTGTTTTTCCATCAACTCTTTTATTAATTGTTGTACCACAAAAGTTATATACTTGGTATACTTGGTAGAATGCAATGTAAAATTCAATATGTTAGTTGGACAACTGGCCCACTGAAAAAATGGATCAGAAGACACTTGCCAGAATCCAACAATTCAAATTCCATGGGTATTTAGGCAGTTTCTAGAAACGTTCTGTATACCCATAGAGGGGACACTTCTGCCTTGAGATTTTGTGCTATAGAAAGGGTCTCCATTCCAATCCACCTAGGGGCGGGAACTTAAAACAAAAAAGTATTAACAGAGAGCGTTATTGGATCTTTATGTTGGACACCAGAGATCCTCAGGGTCTTCATGTTAGACAAGATCTAATACTGCAATACAATTAAATGCTGTATGAGGTTTAATGTTTTCATTTTACAGGTCCACTTTATTTCTGTTTTATTATATTTTTTTCTGTATATTTTGTTATTGGTTAGTTTCAGGACATGTGACTTTCCTCCAGGCACATTACTAGGGCATCACACCGAAACACATTGGCTTACACACACTAGTTTGTATTGAGCTGTCTCTACACGTTTTAAAGATTTGTTAATAAATTGGATGTTTTACCATGAAGATCCTTTTGATGGAGCAAATTCCTTTACCAATTTTGCCTCTGGGAGGCCTGGACCTGAGCGGCTCCATGAGGACTTTCTTCAGCCAATACAGGTGTAATTAATGTTGGTGAGTTGTTTCCCTCTACCCTACCTGTTTTTTTTACATTTTTCTACACAAACACTTCTGTGGGCTCCTTCTATGTACTCTTGGCTTTATTTCCGTCCATAAATTTTCTATTAGATTCAGATCAGGAGATTGGCTGGACCATTCTAGCAGCTTTTATTTTCGTTTTCCAAAACCAAATGAGAATTTCCTTGGCTGTGTGTTTGAGATCATTGTTTGCTGAAATGTTCACCCTCATTTCATCTTCATCATCTTGGTAGGTAGCAGCAGATTTTTATCCCGAATGTCTTGGTATATTTGTTCATTCATCCTTCCTTGCATTATTTGACATTTGCCAGTGCCGTTTGCTGAAAAAAAACCCCACACCATGATGTTTTCACCTGTCACTGTTGGTATAGTGTTAAAAGCCTTCAAACATGGTGTGCATTATAGCATGAAAAGAGTTCAATTTTGGTCTCATCTGACCAGACTACAGTATATTCTCCTAGTATTTCACAAGCTTGTCTAAATGTTGTTGAGCTAACTTTAAACATGCTTGAACATGCTTTTTGTTCAGCAATGAAATTTCGTGTGATGAGCGTGCATACAGGCCAAGGAGGGTGAGTGCATTACTTTTTTTTTTCTTTGAAAAAATTGTAGCTGCTGATTCCAGGTCTATCTAAAGCTCTCCACAGGTGGTTATTGGTTCTTAGCCAATTCTGATAATTCTTTTCACTCCTCTGTCTGAAATCTTGCAGCATCTGGCCAAGGCTGGCTTATTGTGGAATGAGGTTCTTTACACTTCCGGATTATGACCCCAGCAGTGCTCTCTTGAACCTCCAGTAGTTTAGAAATTCTGTAATCAATTCCATCAGTATGTTTTGCAACATTAAAGTCTCCAGACAGCTCAATGGTTTTAGTTTTCTCTCTTCATGTGTTCAATACTTTTCCCCTGTGTCTCTTATTATTAGTAGAGAGGATCAAACCTGTTTGGAAAAGATTCGCCAATTTCAGATTTGTTATGAGCCTTGACCCATTCGGCTTGGGCTCGGACATCCGACCACTTTTCTCAAAAATTAGCAGTTTGATTTTGTTCGGTAACTGTTCATAGGTTTTCTAATACCTTACTATTACTTTAAATTTACATGGCTGACGGATTATAGATGGCTGTCATGTAATTTCCCTGTATCCATCGATTCCCATAACAATGCTTTGTGCTGTCTCTCCGACCATCTGGATAAGTTCAGTGATTATTATGATACGCCACTAAAAGTTTGCTTGCTAGCTGCTGTGGATTTTCTACTCCATCATAATTATTTCCAATTTGACGTACGGTATTATTTGCAGCGGAGGGGAGTTAGTATGGATCTCCCCTTCGCTTGCAAATATTGTTATGGCAAGATTGTAGGAGGAATTTTTATAGCATGATGACAATCCATTCATTAACAATATTTTCTGGTATGGTAGGTACCTAGATGATATTCTGATCGTCTGGGTAGGTACAGAGGAGCTGACTAATAAATTTACTAGTTATATGAATAACAATGAATATAATTTTAAATTTACATCATATACAAATTAATCTTCAATTAGTTTTTTGGATATAACTTTAGTAGCTTGCAATGATAAAATATCAATTACACCATACAGAAAGCCCGCAACATGCAATTCTACCATTACAGCAGATTCATGTCACACTTTCAAAACCATAAAAAATATACCAGTTGGTGAATTAATACGAACAAAGAGAAACTGTTTGGATCTCTTACAATATCTACAAAAGGAATCTAATACATGTAATAGATTATCTCATAGGGGGCATCCTACCTGGACTTTAAATAGGGCCAAAACGATTGTCAAAAATCTACATAGGGAAGAATTATTATACTCGTATCTCTCAGAGAAAAATAAAAAATCCAAAACAGATAATAACAAAAAATTAGAAACTTCTAACCTTATATTTTCTACTTGTTATAGTCCACAATTTTATTCAATTACTAACATAATCAAAAAATATCTACCGATACTAAATGAAGTTCCCAAATTGAGAAATATTTTGGATAATAAAATTTGCTTTGTGACCCATAGAGCCCCCACCTTAGGGAATCTCTTGTCACCTAGGCTCTTTATAAGTACTAAATCTGAAAACCTTAAATCTACATGGTTGTGTACTAAAGGTTTTTACAAATGCGAAGCAAACCGCTGTAAGGTGTGCGAACATGTACAGAAAACCAAAACATTTAAATCTTCATATAGCAAAAATGAATTTACTATACATGATTTGATCAATTGTAAAACAGAATTTGTAGTGTACCTAATTATTTGTAAAGATTGTGACATTCAATATGTTGGTTGTACTACAGAATCGTTAAAAACCTAGGATATGTAGGGACCTTTCCATCTTCAGCAGCCTCTAAATATTTTAGTACTGTCCATAAAGGTAATCTAAAAGGTTTTCAATTGATTGGTATAGAGAAGGTCCATAAACCATTACGATGTGGAGATCACGGAAGGAAACTCCTTAACAGGGAAACCTTCTGGATCTTCACCTTGGAAACAAGACAACCCTGCAGGCTAAATAATAGACAGGATTTTATCCTGCATTACTAATGAGTTTGGTGGATATATTTTTTTTTTTTATTTTTACTTTTGCGTACTTTGTATTTTCCAGGAGGTTATAATATGATATTGTATATGCTAGTACTGCCTAATGATGACAATTAATTATACGGAAGCATCTAACACATGAGCGCCTTCTTGCTACAATATCTGCAACATGATTCCTGAATTGTTAGGGTTACAAATAGTGCTGACTAGTGATGAGCGAGTACTAAAAAGCTCGGGTGCTCGAGGCTCGGGCCGAGCATCCCAAGATACTCGTGTACTCGGCCCGAGCACCGAGCCCAATGTTATCCTATGGGAGACCCGAGTATTTTTGTGAAATGACCCCCGGCAGCATGTAGAAACCCTAAAAATGGCACAAAAGTCTCAGAAGAGTGCTCAAATGACATGGCAACAGCATGGGGAAGACCCCTTGAAGCATTTATCACTCAAAAGTCACAGCTGTGAACAATTTTGTCTGCGTTTTACGCCATTTTTACGGACTCACCAGAAAACCTTCCAAAATGACACCAAAATGAATTTTCATGGCGGAAATGTTAAGGGCACATACCCAATAGTGAGATAGAGCTAATGTATGTTACTTTTTGAGATTAATACATGAAAGATTTTACGTAAAACATTGTGTGGCACTCCGATGTCCCTGAGAAGAGACGTACATAAAGGCCTCTGAGTCTAATGTGCCCATTTTGAGGAAGTGAGTCTTTGTAGTATTTTCCTTTGCCAGGGCAGTCCAAAATTGTGAGGTTCACCAATGCCCCTGCATACAGACGTGCATGAGGGCCTGTAAACCTGAAGTGCCCATTGTAAGGAAGTGGGTCTATTGTAGTATAGCCCTTAGGCAGGGCAGCCAAAAATTGGGAGGCTCCACGTTGTCCCTGGATAGAGACGTGCATGATGGCCTGTAAACCTGAAGTGCCCATTGTAAGGAAGTGGGTCTATTGTAGTATAGCCCTTTGGCAGGGCAGCCAAAAATTGGGAGGCTCCACGTTGTCCCTGGATAGAGACGTGCATGAGGGCCTCAAAACATTAAGTGTCCATTGTCAGGAAGTGGGTGTATTATAGTATAGCCCTTAGGCAGGGCAGCCAAAAATTGGGAGGCTCCACGTTGTCCCTGGATAGAGACGTGCATGAGGGCCTCAAAACATTGTTCCCATTGCAAAGGAGCGGGTCTCCTGTCGTTGTAATGTCCATTCTGCAAAGAATGGGCGAAAAAATTTACCACTGGGGGTATACCTGAAACAAAGGCCTAACTATTGTAACGGTCATCATGGTGGCGCATGAGGAGAAGGAGGAGCAGTCCAGCGATTATCCAAAGTCCAGAAGTGTGTACCCATGGGTGAGTGGAGGTACATGGCAAATTCCCGTTACAAACTTTAAATTCCGCTCTCATTTGCTGGTGGTGTGGTGAAGTCTGGCCCAATCCAACCCTTGTTCATCTTGATCAGAGTCAGCCTGTCAGCATTTTCAGTTGACAGGCGGGTGCGTTTATCTGTAATGATTCCACCTGCGGCACTAAAAACACGCTCTGACAAAACGCTAGCGGCAGGGCAGGCCAGGACTTCCAAGGCGTAGAGAGCCAATTCATGCCACGTGTCCACCTTGGATACCCAATAATTGTAAGGCACAGAGGAATGTCGGAGTACAGTTGTTCGATCTGCAAGGTACTCCTTGAGCATCTGGGCAAACTTAGGATTTCTTGGGGCACTACCCCGCACCTCAGGGGCTGTGGTACGTGAGGGGCTGAGAAAACTGTCCCACATCTTAAAGACTGTTCCCCTACCTCTGGCGGATTGGACTTGTGCCTCTCTCGGCTGTACGCCTTGGTTGTCCACTGATTCCTGACCTACGCCGCTAGCGTTTTGTGAGGGGAATGCTTTGCCTACTTCCGTGACTATGGCCTTCCGGAACTGCTGCATTTTGGTTGACCTCTCCGCCTCGGGAATAAGAGACATAAAGTTCTCCTTGTAGCGTGGGTCTAACAGTGTTACCAACCAGTAATGATTGTCGGCCAAGATGTTCTTAACGCGAGGGTCACGAGACAGGCAGCTTACCATAAAGTCAGCCATGTGCGCCAGACTCTTAACAGCCAGGACTTCAGTAGCCTGACCAACACGATGACTGAACATGCTGTCCTCCTCCTCCTCCTCCTCCTCCTCCTCATCTACCCTGTCCTCTGGCCAGCCACGCTGAACCGAGGATATGACTGGTGTGCATGTCATATCTTCAATTTGGCCGGAGAGTTGCTCCATGTCTTCATCCTCCTCCTCGTCATAGTCCTCCACTGCACGTTGTGATGAGACGAGGCTGGGCTGTGTGTTATCACCCACACCCACTACTGTTTCTTGCTGCAACTCATCGCGCTCCGCCTGCAATGCATCATGTTTGTTTTTGAGCAGAGACCGTTTTAGAAGGCAGAGTAGCGGTATGGTGACGCTAATAATGGCGTCATCACCACTCACCATCTTGGTGGAGTCCTCAAAGTTTTGGAGGATGGTACATAGGTCGGACATCCATCTCCACTCCTCAGGTGTGGAGTTTGACCCATTTTCCGACGGCTTAGGTGATGCAGGTACTCAACAACTGCCCTCTTCTGCTCACATATCCTGACCAACATGTGCAGAGTTGAATTCCAACGCGTGGGGACATCACACACCAGTCTGTGAGCCGGAAGATGCAAACGGCGCTGAAAGCCGGCAAGGCGGGCTGAAGCAGTAGGTGACTTTCGAAAATGTGCAGACAGGCGGCGAACTTTACCAGCAGATCAGACAGCTCTGGGTATGACTTTAGAAACCGCTGAACCACGAGGTTGAGCACATGGGCCACGCATGGAACATGTGTCAGCTGGCCTCGCCTCAAAGCCGCCACCAGGTTCCGGCCATTGTCACACACGACCTTTCCTGGCTTTAGGTTCAGAGGTGTGAGCCAGTGATCTGCCTGCTGTTTCAGAGCTGTCCACACCTCTTCTGCATTGTGGGGTTTGTCACCTATGCAGATTAGCTTCAGCACAGCCTGTTGCCGCTTCGCCGAGGCAGTGCTGCAGTGCTTCCAGCTTGGGACTGGTGTGGAGGGTAAAGTGGATGAGGATGCGCAGGAGGAGGAGGAGACTGAAGAGCATGACATTCCGGAGCTGTAGAGTGTGGGTGAAACCCTGACTGAGGTAGGGCCTGCAAACCTTGGTGTGGGAAGGACGTGTTCCGTCCCTCGCTCAGACTGGGTCCCAGCTTCCACAATATTAACCCAGTGTGCCGTCAACGAGATGTAGCAGCCTTGCCCACAAGCACTTGTCCACGTGTCTGTGGTTAGGTGGACTTTGGGTGAAACAGCGTTGTTCAGGGCACGTGTGATGTTTTGTGACACGTGGTTATGCAACGCAGGGACGGCACACCGGGAGAAATAGTGGCGGCTGGGGACCGAGTAACGTGGGACACCTGCCGCCATCAGGTCGCGGAATGCTTCTCCACCAGCCTAAAAGGCAACATTTCCAGCGCAAGCAGTCGCGAAATGTTAGCATTTAGAACTGTGGCATGTGGGGCGTTGGCAGTGTATTTGCGCCTGCGTTCAAAGGTTTGCTGAATGGATAACTGAACGCTGCGCTGGGACAAGGACGTGCTTGATGATGGTGTTATTTCTGCGTAGGCAACTGCAGGTGCAGGACCGGAGGAGGCTTGTTCGCAGGCAGCATGGACAGGGGATTGGCTCGCATGCACAACCAGCGAAGACGTAGCAGTGACATCAGCAAGCACTGCTCCTCGACTCTGTTGTACTTCCCACAAAGTCGGGTGCTTGGCTGACATGTGCCTGATCATGCTGGTGGTGGTCAGGCTGCTAGTTTTGGTACCCCTGCTGATGCTGGCACGGCAGGTGTTGCAAATTGCCTTTTTAGAATCATCTGGAGCCAACTTAAAAAACTGCCAGACTCGGGAAGACCTAACATTTGTACAGGCACCTTGTGTCGTGTTGTTGTTCCGGGGAACGGTTGCCTGACTTCTGCCTGGAGCCACCACCCTGCTTCTTACTGCCTGTTGGGATGCTACGCCTCCCTCCCCCTGTGCACTGCTGTCCTCGCTCTGCATATCCTCGTGCCAGGTTGGGTCAGTTACTGGATCATCCACCACGTCGTCTTCCTCTTCCGCACCCTGCTCCTCCTCCTGACTTCCTGACAATTGTGTCTCATCATCATCCACCCCTTGTTGAGACACGTTGCCAACTTCGTGAGAACGTGGCTGCTCAAATATTTGGGCATTTGTACATACGATCTCCTCATGACCCACTTCAACATGAGCTGGCGAGAGGCCAGAATGTGCGAATTGAAACGTGAACAGCTCTTCTGAGTGTCCAAGTGTGGGATCATTAATGTCCGAGGACGTGTACTCAGCCTTGTGGTAGGAAGGAGGATAAGGTTCTGAAATGTGCGGTGCAGTATCACGGCTACTGACACTTGACCGTGTGGAAGACAGAGTGTTTGTGGTGGTGCCAATCTGACTGGAAGCATTATCCGCTATCCAACTAACAACCTGTTGACACTGGTCTTGGTTCAAGAGCGGTGTACTGCTGCGGTCCCCAAGAATTTGGGACAGGACGTGCGAGCGACTAGATGTGGCCCTTTGTTGTGGCGAAATTAGAGCTTGCCCACGACCTCGGCCTCTGCCTACACCACCATCACGTCCACTTCCTTGTTCCTTGCCAACGCCCTTGCGCATTTTGCAATGCTGTGCTGACGTGTATTCACTAGACTTGGGCGTTATATCCAAGTTTGTGCAAATCATGCACCTGTACGCTGCCACCGACAGGCACACACGTGCGGTTTTTAAATGCAAGCACGGACGCACTAAGAACCTAACAGGTTTTTAGGAGCAAAAATTACTGAGAAGTCTGACACTATCAGCCACTGCTGACTGACGTGTATTATACACTACACTTGTGCGTTATATAATAGTTTGGTAAAAACGCACACAAGTGCACCTGTACGCTGCCACCGACAGGCACACACGTGCGGTTTTTAAATGCAAGCACGGACGCACTAAGAACCTAACAGGTTTTTAGGAGCAAAAATTACTGAGAAGTCTGACACAATCAGCCACTGCTGACTGACGTGTATTATACACTACACTTGTGCGTTATATAATAGTTTGGTAAAAACGCACACAAGTGCACCTGTACGCTGCCACCGACAGGCACATGTGTCGCCCTGGGCAAGCCAGGGGACACAGATAACAACACACACGCACCCCACATTCCCTGCAGGTACACCAGCTAACCCACAAATCCTTGTTGCCTTCCTCCAGAGGCTGATGATGCACACCAGGGGGTGGAGCCAGGCGGTTGGTGTCCGCCCACGAAGGAGCTCACAGCTCTGGAGGCAGGAAGTTCCAGGTTGTTCAGCCAGGGAGGAGAAAGGAGTAGGAGGTGAACAGAGTGTAGCTCAGGAGGGAGCTAGAGTGAAACAGCAGTGAAAGTGACAGAAAGCCTGAAGTTGGTCTGTGGCTGTGTGCCCAGACGGAGTCAGCAAGGTCAGCAGACAGTGGTGAAGGTCTGCAGTGGGACTGTCTGGAGGTTGCTGGAAGGGCCACGGAGGCTGTGTGTATCCGGGGGTCTGGAGCAGTATACAAAGGGCAGTCAGCACCAGAGCAGGGGCTTTTCGGATCCCAGCAAGGCTTGGAGTCGCTATACATTGCTAAATCCGTTAGTGAAGGGGACGCAGATCTCCCAACAAGCAAGTCCTGATTGACGGCAAAGGTCCAACCACAACGGGGAAACACCGCCACCGCCAAGGCACCAGTTTCCCAGGGCCGGCGCCTGCGGGCAAAGTGTGGAGCTCCTCCGGCACAGATTGCAGTCGGGGAGCGGGTAACCGGTGGGAATCCACCGCTACCAAACAGACATTTCAAAGGTGCAGGGAAGAGACCGTCACCGCTAACTGCAGGGAACCGCAGCACCGTGAACCGTCCGAGGGACCCGTCCAACCAGCCGTTTGTTTACCGAGAACTGTGTCGTGTTTACTGGCTGAGTGAGTACCTCAGTGCCGCAAGGCACAGCACTGCCCCTGCGCCCCTGCACCCCACTGGGCCCCGGGATCACCAACCCCTACCCACGGAGGGGCAACACAACAACTGGCTGCTCCGCATCACCATCCCCGGGATCCCCATATTGACAAGCGGTGGTGAAATCACCACAACCGTGGGTGGCGTCACGAACTATAACAATCCCCACACCCAACCACAAACCCCCCTTTCACTCACGGGCGAGGAGTGCCGCTCGAGAAACCCCGGGATCCGGCCCACCGCTCGAGCCACCACTGAGCAGCTGCCGGACCCGAGCAGAAGGGGTGAGCGCGGTGTGCTGACACCCTCCTCCCCGCCCGCGACAACTTGGCGTCACGAACAGGATCTTACCGCTCTGCCGTCAGGTAGAGGTGCGCCTTGTTACCGCCGGAGGTATCCGGCAGGAAAATTTCAGAAGCCGCCATCTTTGGCGCGAAAAGTTCCCGCTCGAGCGTCTTCTCGAGCAGTAGAGGCGCGAAGGCCAAAACTCCGCCCCGAGAGAGGAGGGGCCGGAAAGAGCTAAGGGGGACGCGATGGCGGCTGGCCGCATGTGAGCGCGGCTGTGGAAGCAGGGACGCCAGGACCCTGCGGCCATTCATTGGTTCCTGGAAGAGGCCGCTGCTAAAGATGCTGAGTCCGACCAACAACACCGTGGTCCCCGCGCCTGGCATGGCGGCGTGGGTGGAAGTCCGGACCGCCCAGCTAAGCAGCCGTCTGCAGGTCCGCGTGCAGCTCCTCCTGGAGGAGTGGGAGGCCGACATGGTGGAAGTGGTGGCTGCTATGTGGAGATGCGAGGTGGAGGAAGATTTGGAGGAACGGGTAAGAGACCCACGTCCCTGTATTCCCGAGGGATCGGCCGCTGCGGCTGAGGGGCCCGGCCTACACCCGTTCACCCTGCTTCCTCTCCCGCTACCCGCGTTAGCTGCTGCTGCCCCGCCACTAGGCCCGCTACCACCACCACCGGTAGTGGTACCCTGCCAATCCGCCCCGGCGGACCGACCTGCAGCAGAAGCTCATGACCACCCTGAACTGCTTCTATGGAAGAAGCCGAAGGCTGAAGCCGTCAGCAAAGATGCACCGGAGGCACGGCGGGGATGCAGCTGCCAGGAGGCAGAGCAGGCCATGTCACAGTGGGGTCCCTCATTACTGAAGGTGCCGGTCGTAGCCGACACGGAGGGACTCTGGCTGGGCCCGTCCCCCGCACACGCTGAACCGGAGCAAACAGAAAGTGCTCCCGGCTGGGAGCGACGGCAACAGCAGCTGCGCAGAGAGATCGAAGCCCGAGAGGGGTATAGAGCGGATGTGCATGCCCGCATGTATATGGAAGAAGATTGCCTGCAGCGAGCTACCATTGGGGTCCAGAGCGGTGCACCATGTGAAGGTGGCACTAGAGCCCCACGAGTGAGAATGGACTGTTGAGCCGCTTCCAGGGCAGCGGAGTGCCGTTGTCCAGTCCCCGTTGGGACCACCATTTTGTTTGTTGTTTGAAAAAGTTGAAAGAATGATAAGAAAAATGATACCGAAGATTTACCTGATTGCTTTTGTGATTGAACCGGCAGGAGCCGGCACCGTTGTCCCCGTGGGGACCGTTTAAAGTAAATTTTGCATGGAGGACTATCCATGGACAAGCCCGTGAACTTGCAGGGCACCACAAACGTTAAGTGGTTTGTAAATATGTTGGTTACCGTTACCGTTTCCGCAATGCCGCCTCCGGAGAGGCAGGTTGGAGGGAGGGCCCTGAGCAGAGCAGGCTAGGGCCCAGCCACCAAAGGAACCGGTGGCCACCCTCTGGAGGGAAGGACAGATCCCGCTCGGGTGACTTGTGCTGGACTGTGGGTCAAGGGGTGCTGCCTGGGTTTTAGGGGCAGCATCAGGGCCAGGTTGCTTGGGTGGGAGAGAGCGGAAACCGTGACCGTATACCGTTGTAACGTTAAAAGTAAATGTGCCTCCCGTCTTGGGAAGAGTTATGATTAAAAATGTACGTAATTTACCGTTTACCGTTTTACATTTTCAGAAAACAAAAAGGAAAATAAAACCGGTGTTGGACGGGCAGCCCGAGGACGGTCTGCGTTTTGCTAAGGGGGAATGTGTCGCCCTGAGCAAGCCAGGGGACACAGATAACAACACACACGCACCCCACATTCCCTGCAGGTACACCAGCTAACCCACAAATCCTTGTTGCCTTCCTCCAGAGGCTGATGATGCACACCAGGGGGTGGAGCCAGGCGGTTGGTGTCCGCCCACGAAGGAGCTCACAGCTCTGGAGGCAGGAAGTTCCAGGTTGTTCAGCCAGGGAGGAGAAAGGAGTAGGAGGTGAACAGTGTAGCTCAGGAGGGAGCTAGAGTGAAACAGCAGTGAAAGTGACAGAAAGCCTGAAGTTGGTCTGTGGCTGTGTGCCCAGACGGAGTCAGCAAGGTCAGCAGACAGTGGTGAAGGTCTGCAGTGGGACTGTCTGGAGGTTGCTGGAAGGGCCACGGAGGCTGTGTGTATCCGGGGGTCTGGAGCAGTATACAAAGGGCAGTCAGCACCAGAGCAGGGGCTTTTCGGATCCCAGCAAGGCTTGGAGTCGCTATACATTGCTAAATCCGTTAGTGAAGGGGACGCAGATCTCCCAACAAGCAAGTCCTGATTGACGGCAAAGGTCCAACCACAACGGGGAAACACCGCCACCGCCAAGGCACCAGTTTCCCAGGGCCGGCGCCTGCGGGCAAAGTGTGGAGCTCCTCCGGCACAGATTGCAGTCGGGGAGCGGGTAACCGGTGGGAATCCACCGCTACCAAACAGACATTTCAAAGGTGCAGGGAAGAGACCGTCACCGCTAACTGCAGGGAACCGCAGCACCGTGAACCGTCCGAGGGACCCGTCCAACCAGCCGTTTGTTTACCGAGAACTGTGTCGTGTTTACTGGCTGAGTGAGTACCTCAGTGCCGCAAGGCACAGCGCTGCCCCTGCGCCCCTGCACCCCACTGGGCCCCGGGATCACCAACCCCTACCCACGGAGGGGCAACACAACAACTGGCTGCTCCGCATCACCATCCCCGGGATCCCCATATTGAGCAGCGGTGGTGAAATCACCACAACCGTGGGTGGCGTCACGAACTATAACAATCCCCACACCCAACCACAAATTCCCCTTTCACTCACGGGCGAGGAGTGTCGCTCGAGAAACCCCGGGATCCGGCCCACAGCTCGAGCCACCACTGAGCAGCTGCCGGACCCGAGCAGAAGGGGTGAGCGCGGTGTGCTGACACCCTCCTCCCCGCCCGCGACACACACACGTGCGGTTTTTAAATGCAAGCACGGACGCACTAAGAACCTAACAGGTTTTTAGGAGCAAAAATGACTGAGAAGTCTGACACTATCAGCCACTGCTGACTGACGTGTATTATACACTACACTTGTGCGTTATATAATAGTTTGGTAAAAACGCACACAAGTGCACCTATACGCTGCCACCGACAGGCACACATGTGCAGTTTTTAAATGCAAGCACGGACGCACTAAGAACCTAACAGGTTTTTAGGAGCAAAAATTACTGAGAAGTCTGACACTATCAGCCACTGCTGACTGACGTGTATTATACACTACACTTGTGCGTTATATAATAGTTTGGTAAAAACGCACACAAGTGCACCTGTACGCTGCCACCGACAGGCACACACGTGCGGTTTTTAAATGCAAGCACGGACGCACTAAGAACCTAACAGGTTTTTAGGAGCAAAAATTACTGAGAAGTCTGACACTATCTGGACTGTTTTAGACTGTGTACACCAGCCCCAGATATGATGAAGGCTGGTATACGGTCACCACTAGGAATGGCTATATACCCTGCCTGCCTGCCTGCCTGTATACTGCTACAATAGTCCTGACAAGGACTCTTCTGGTCACTAGCCTGTATTCCGACCTGGCTATACCCTGCCTTTATATAGCAACAATAGTCCTGAGAAGGACTCTGCTACTGTACTCCGACCTGACTATACCCTGCCTGCCTGTATACAACTAGAATAGTCCTGAGAAGGACTTTTGCTCACACTGTTTGCAGCCCTGCTACGGAAATAGCTATAAAGGGCCGCAAACCTTTCCCTGAAGCAGCAACACTCTCCCTGCACTGACTGTCTGGATGGCTGTGAGCAGAGCACAGCGCGCCCGCCGGTATAAAGGCTCGGTCACGCTGTGCGGGCCGGCCAATCACTGCAATTCCACAACTAACAGGGCTGTGGCATTGCAGTGGTCTGCCAGCCAATCCCTGCATGAGGGCTGGCTCTCAAAAGAGCGCCAACATGCAGGGATGAAGACCACGAGTACAGCACGAGTATCGCGAGATTACTCGGTCCCCGCCGAGTAGCCCGAGTACAGTGATACTCGTGCGAGTACCGAGTAGTAACAAGCATGCTCGCTCATCACTAGTGCTGACTACTGTGTTGTCACTCTGTTAGATCCAAGGTGTAATAGTAAATTTAGCCAGATGCTCCCCCTGGAAAGAGAAGTGAACATGTTGGAGTATTGAAATCAACTTGTACACAATCTTGAGAGAGTGGTTTTCTCCCAGATAGCAATGAATGACACAGTGTGTGTGACGCCCTGGCCTATCAGGTCGTCACAGGGTATTGTGCAATCTGCCCTTCTGTACAATATCTACCTCCTCCTTGGTTACGGGTCCCTGACCTTTGTTGTTGCCAAGAACAAGCTATTCAAAATCCTAGGAACACTCTGCAGCACACCCAGCAGACACACCAGTGGCCGGCCTGAGTGGAATAGGGTCGCCCACTTTGGGGGTTGGTTAAGGGGAGGTCAGGAGTGTTAGGAGACAGTCAGTTGAGGAATGACTTTCTAGAGGAGAGGTCAGGAGCTGAGCTCCTTGAGACTACTAGGTGGCAGACGTTGGTCTGGGCCAGGTAGGAGCTGGACCCCGGTCGGGGCACGGACTGTCGAGGAGGACAATTGGTGGCCTTGCGCCATCACCGGACAGGGGCCAGGAAACGACGGGGTACGTGGACCCTAGGTCAGGGAGTAGCTTCAGGCGTCCTGGCAATTTACCCGACGAGGACTGAGCCTTCAAGATCCGTTGTCCACCTGCTCCAAAATCGGGGTGCTAGCGTCACGACTCCTATGAAAGTGAACCTGACATACCTGTTGCCAGAAGGGTCCCTACAGAGAAGTCCCCGCAGTGTCCCGGAGGCAACCGCTGCAACACTGTGGTGGGCGTCTCATCCGCACCATCGCCACTGGGTACTCCCAATCGCAGCGGTAGTACTTTAACCAAACAGCCCCATGTAAATACTCCCCCCTTTTATCCGAGTGGCCGAGGAGCTCTACTCTTTGCCCGCAGGCGCTGGCCCTGAGAAACTGGTGCCTTGGCGGTGGCGGTGTCTCTCCTACACTGGTTGGGCTGTTGCCTTCAATCGGGACTTGGTTGTTGGGGGAGCTACGTCCCCTTCACTGACGGATTTAGCAAATTATGGCGACTCCTAGCCTTGCCAGGGTCCGAGAGGCCCCTGCCCTGGTGCTGACTGTCCTTCGATACACTGCTCCAGACCGCCGGGCCACTACCCGTCCGCGGTCCTTCCAGGAACTTCCACACGGTCCCCCTCCAGACAGTCACCGCCGTTGCTGACCTTGCTGACCTGTCCTGCACACAGCTGGACTACTTCAGGCTTTTCTCTCTGTCACCACTCTTGCTTTCCTCCTTTACCACTTTTCTACTTTCTACTTTCACTTCTCGTTTACTCCACTTAGCTGTTTACTCAAGCTCTTCCCTGAGCTGACTGCACTTGAGCCCTCCCTGGGCTAATCTGCCTGGTTTCTTCCCGCCTCCAGAGCTGTGAACTCCTTGATGGGCGGAGCCAACCGCCTGGCCCACCCCCTGGTGTGAATCATCAGCCTCTGGAGGAAGGCAACAAGGATTTTTGGTTAGCTTTGGTGTTCCTAGCTGGGATGTAGGGTGTGATGGTGTGTGACCTGTGTCCCCTGGCTTGCCCAGGGCGACACATTCCCCCTTAGCAAAATGCAGACCGTCCGCGGGCTGCCGTCCAACACCGGTTTTATTTTTCTGAAAAAGATAACATGGTGAAATAATAACATATGTACATTTTTAATAACTCTTCCCTTAACGGGAGGCACATTTCTTAAACGTTGCGTAACGGTTTACGGTTACGGTTTCCGCTCTCTCCCACCCAAGCAACCTGGCCCTGATGCTGCCCCTAAAGCCCAGGCAGCACCCCTTGACCCACAGTCCAGCACACGGTACCCGAGCGGGATCTGTCCTTCCCTCCAGAGGGTAGCCACCGGTTCCTTTGGTGGCTGGGCCCCAGCCTGCTCTGCTCAGGGCCCTCCCTCCAACCTGCCTCTCCGGAGGCGGCATTGCGGAAACGGTAACGGCAAAAAACTTATTTACAAGCCACTTAACGTTTGTGGTTGCCCTGCAAGTTCACGGGCTTGTCCATGGATAGTCCTCCATGCAGAACAACTTTTAAACGGTCCCCACGGGGACAACGGTGCCGGCTCCAGCCGGTTGCAAATCACTTTGATAATCAGATTACTGTTCGGTAATCATTTTTCATCATTTTTTCAAACTTTTAAATAACAAACAAAATGGTGGTCCCAACGGGGACTGGACAACGGTGCTCCGCTGCCCTACTCCAGGCCTTCAGGCTCCAGTGCTCCTTCCAAGGGAGGGGGCGCGGCGCTCACTCGGGACTCTTGGCTACCCCTTAACTTAGCGTCCAGCGCGAACCACCTCCGCTCCCCACAGTGCCGGGTGTATTGCACGATGTCTCCCGGCATTAGGTTGCGGCCGGGATGCTCCTCAGGCAGGTGGGCATTCACATCCCGCCGGGCTACAAACACTTCGGCCTCCAGGCCCGGCTCGTAGATGAACCCGTAGCCCCGGCGGACATCAAACCGCCTCACCTGCCCCTCGTACAACGGACCCCGGACACGGAACGTGGCCTGTCGGAGATTCTCCTTCTTCCTTATCGTTCTGGCCACCAGCTCGGCCTTCTTCCGTTCCCTCTCGGCGATCTCCAGGCCCAGCGGTACCGGCTCCCTATCCCAATACGGCGCTGCTGCCAGCGCCAGCGCACGGGTCGGGCCCCGCGGGACATCCTGGACATTGCCCACTGTCAGGAATCTGGGCGGCAGGTCCCGCGGTGTCTTGGCCTTGGGCGCTGCCTTGCAGCAACAACCCGGCGCTACCTCAGCCGAGGTGTGGGGGATGGGCATAGGGGCTTTCCGCTGCTGGGCCTTCGGCTCGAAGCGGGTCATCGGCTCCGGCTCGGGGGATTTTTCAGGGGATGCCTCCGGTTCAACCTTTGGAATCTTCCACGGTAACACCTCCGGTTTACTGCGGGCTCCGGCTACAGGTCGGTCCGCCTGGGCGGGGACGCTGGGTTTTGCTACCGGTTGCGGTGGTAGCAGGCCTAGTGGCGGGGTCATGGCCTCCGAGACGGGTGGCGAGGGAGGCAACGGGGGAGAGGGCTTGGACCGGGCCCCGCAGCCGCGATGACTGGCCCTTCCAGGGCATCGGGACGTGGGTCACTCACCCTCCCTTTCTCCGCTTCCTCCTCGCGTCTCCGCACGGTGGCTATAACGTCCGCCATGTCGGTCTCCCACTCCTCCATGAGGAGCTGCATCCTGACCTGCAGCCGTTGGTAGAGCTGCGCGGTTCGGATTTCCACCTACGCCGCGGTTCCAGGCGCGGGGGCTACGGTGTCGCGGGACGGCATCCACATGATGGCTTCTTCTCTACTTCCAGGAACGGTATATTCGCAGAGTCCTGGCGTCCCTGCTTTTATAGCTGCAGCTACATGCGTCCAGCCGCCATCGCGTCCCCCTTAGCTCTTTCCGGCCCCTCCTCTCTCGGGGCGGGGTTTTGGCCTTCGCGCCTCTACTACTCGAGAAGACGCTCGAGCGGGAACTTTTCGCGCCAAAGATGGCGGCTTCTGAAATTTTTCTGCCGGATACCTCCGGCGGTAACAAGGCGCACCTCTACCAGACGGCAGAGCGGTAAGATCCTGTTCGTGACGCCAAGTTGTCGCGGGCGGGGAGGAGGGTGTCAGCACACTACGCTCACCCCTTCTGCTCGGGTCCGGCGGCTGCTGCTCAGTGGTGGCTCGAGCGGTGGGCCGGATCCCGGGGGTTTCTCGTGCGGCACTCCTCGCCCGTGAGTGAAAGGGGGTTGTTGGGTGTGGGAATTGTTTATTGTCCGTGACGCCACCCACGGTTGTGGTGATTTCACCACCGCTGCTCTATAGGCCCGGGGACGATGGTGTGTAGCAGCGAGATGTTGCGTTGTCCCTCCGTGGGTAGGGGTTGGTGATCCCGGGGCCCGGTGATGGCAAGGGAGGTGCAGGGCCTGGTGGGCGCAGGGACGCGGGGGCAGCGCTGTGCCTTGCGGCACTGTGGTACTCACTCAGCCTGAGACGTTGACACAGTTTTTACGGTAAACCAAACGGCTGGAAAGACGGTCCCACGGACGGCTGCACTTGCTCTCCCAGTAGGTGACGGTGATGTCCCTCTTCCTTGCACCTTTGTTTACTTGTTGGTTGCGATGGGTCCCCACCGGTAACCCGCTCCCCGGCTTCAAGCTGGACCGGAGGAGCTCTACTCTTTGCCCGCAGGCGCTGGCCCTGAGAAACTGGTGCCTTGGCGGTGGCGGTGTCTCTCCTACACTGGTTGGGCTGTTGCCTTCAATCGGGACTTGGTTGTTGGGGGATCTACGTCCCCTTCACTGACGGATTTGGCAAATTATGGCGACTCCTAGCCTTGCCAGGGTCCGAGAGGCCCCTGCCCTGGTGCTGACTGTCCTTTGGTACACTGCTCCAGACCGCCGGGCCACTACCCGTCCGCGGTTCTTCCAGGAACTTCCACACGGTCCCCCTCCAGACAGTCACCGCCGTTGCTGACCTTGCTGACCTGTCCTGCACACAGCTGGACTACTTCAGGCTTTTCTCTCCGTCACCACTCTTGCTTTCCTCCTTTACCACTTTTCTACTTTCTACTTTCACTACTTTAGTGGGTAAACAAGTGGAGGCTATTCGGTCGGAGACCTGTGTGAGACTAGTTTCAACTGTGATGCAAGAGGAAGAAGCAGCAGATGTGTTTGATTTTGCGGCCGGTGGTTGGGTAGTCCCAGTTGTATGCATTTTAGTGCAGTAAGATTCCACAGTAAGGCATGTTGCTTGCGCCCTTCCTAGGCAGCCCTTCCTGAGAACTGCAGACCCATGACCGCTGCAGGCCACAACCATAGTTGTGACAAAAAAAAAACAAAAAACAGTTGCACTCTGACATTCTAAAGTATAAAAACCATGAATATAAGAGTATAAACATGCATTACTGCAAAAAGAAATCCAGGAAAAAATTGAGATATTTGCCCATAGACAGGAGGTTTTTAAACCCAGAGAGAGGCTTCAATTCAAAGTAGGTGCCTAGTATATGAGGTAGGCCTTGACGTGGCTACTGGAAAGATATGAAAGTGGCAATTTTTGTATGCTAAATATCTCAATTATTTCCTAGATTTAATTTACCAGTAATGCATGTAATGCAGTAATACTCTTACAGTCATGGTTTTCATACTTTAGCATTTCAGAGTGCAACTGTTTTCTTTTCATTTTATGTCATGTTCAGTTTAGCACCTGTTCACAATACAATTCTGGGAGTACCGTCAATCTTTTTTGTGTGCTAGATTAATGACAGCCACAGTTGTGGTTGAGGATACATTGCTTCTCATGGTTGCATCACTGTGTTTGTATGAGAATTGTCAACGTAACCTCCTCATCTTCCTCCTCCCCCTCATCCTCCTTATCTTTTGAACTATACAACTGCTTGCCTCTGGGTTCACACCAAGTTGAATCTACAACTTCATTGTCAGACTCTATGTTGTAAGACTCCTCCTCTTCCTGACATGACATCACATAACAGTAGGCATGCACCTCAAGTATTTGAATTTCATCTTCATCACCTTCACCTCCAGGGGTTAACGTCAGTTGACGAGAATCTGGATCCTGCATGAACACTACTTCATCCGGGCCTGGATCCAACTCACAAAGATTTTGGCCATGTTTTCCTCTTCTTGAGTCTGAGAATCTTTGGAGGAGATGTCTAATGGCCATGAGATAAAATGTGTGAACAGCTCTGCAGACTCACCCATGTGTGGATCCCCACAGTCAGTTTGCTAGTTGGAGATCCGTGACGTCAGGGGAACCAAATGTAATTGGGGTGGCACCTGTTACGGGGGACCGGCAGATTAGGGCCAGGGGATATATATCCCAATTGCCAGTCGGGGCCCACCATGCTCCAGATGGTAATAGAGCTGCTGGCACCCTGTGGGTTAGGCGGAGACTAAAGGGCTGATGACTCAGAGATAACCCAGGAAACCTGGGAACCGGTCATGTGTGTAAGGACACGTCAGACCGGACGACAACCCAGTTAGCGTTTCGGTGGAGCGGGCGCTACTCAGACCACGTGTGAAGGGAACACTTCAGGCCGGGTGGTGACCAGGTAGCGTTGACCGAGAAGACCGCTGCGACAGCGCCCTGTGTAAGACACATCAGGCTGAGCGGTCCTCCGATTAGCCTTTCTGAGCACGACTCGACTGGCCATGTGTGTGAAGGACACGTCAGACCAGGTAGTCACACCAGTAGCATTTGACTGGGAAGCCTTGGAGGGAAATGGGGTTCACACACCCAATCCAGGAACACCCTGTTAACTCCACAGGGGTCCTGGAATACGCTGTCCGTGCACGTAGAGGGCACAAATGGACAAGTAACGCAGCAACCGCTGTCCAGTTAACGCCACTGGACTGCTATAGCACTACTGGAGCAGCAGCAAGCAAACATGGCGCCTGACCCTGATGTGCTGAGCCACGAATCTTGGCGAGACAGGCACCGTTCGCCTAGCCCTACCTACCGCTTCCAACAAGGCTTATGCCACCATGAACTCTAAGTGAAGACTGCGCGCCTCCATGTTGTCTCCAGCCCCTTTTATAACCTGGGTCCACCCCAAAGCCAGGGTGGAACCACCAAGGTCCAATAGCAGAGTGCCATGTCATCAGTAATGTCACCAGCGGCCTATCCGGAACCGCCATGTCATTGATGACCTCATGGCAGCCACGCCCCAAATACCTCACCAGTCATCATCTGACGACCAATGGTGAGGTGCCAGATCATAGGGGCGGGCCTCTACGAGCCAGTCCGAAGTGGCCACATCATCAGGACACCTGACACTCTCTGCCCTATCAGGACTTGCCACCTCACGGACATGCTCAGTGAGGTCCTTACCGGACCTAGCCTCTGATGCACTAAATGCCTGAGCATGCTCAGTAGCCTGAACAACAGTCTCGGAAATCAGACTATCTGCCTGACCATGCTCAGTAGGCACAACACAGGACTTATACACAGCCCGATGTCCAAGTACCTGTGCAAAGAGGCTTTTCGCACTAAGTGTAGGAGCATGCTCAGTAGCCTGAACCAAGGACTTAGCCTCAGTAATGGCACTATCAGGCTGAGCATGCTCACGAGGCGAAACACTGGACATAGACTCTGGCTGGGGTAAATCGAGGCGCGCATGCGCACTAGCCACCTCTCCACACTTAGACGTGGAAGAAGAAGCAGCAAGCTGGACGACCCGAGGCACGGCCAAAAATGGCAGCCGGCACCTGGGCACAACTGGAACCACAACAGGCTGCTTGCGGCTATGGTAGCGCTGATTCGTAACAGCACCTATGAGGAATGAACTCTTTGTGATGTTGACGTGCAGGAAGAGGTGGAGAGGCCACTTGATGCAACACTTTTTATCTACTGTAGCACATGCTGTTTATCAGTTTTTCATTTGGAAGTTGAAATGATGTGCGGCTGTCAAAGAAATCTAGTGGAGTATGCTGTCCAGTAATGGAAGATGTTCTCATTTCTCTTGGGATAGGATGATCTGGTGATTGCTCACTAGAGCTTTGACTAATAGAATTGCCCACAAAAACACCTACAACACCTCGCCTATTCATTCTTCCACCAAAACCTTGTCGTGATTTACCACTCATGGCTGATGTACCCTTCCCCTTTCAAACAGATGTTTAGCAACCCTACGGCCACACCTGTCAAACATCTGACACAAAAGATAAATTATTTATTTCCTGCCTGAGTTGGCAAGCACTGAAAACAATAAGTCCAAATGTTGTTCACTGCATAATTTTGAGCAGAGACTGAAAAGTGCCAAAATCTTTTTAGTAGAGATGAGCCACCCCCCTGTAGTTCGTGTTCGGTTCGTCGAACGGTGCCCTGTCCATCAATTCGACGAACCTCTCGAACCCCTTTGAAAACAATGTAAGGCAATCACAAACACATAAAAACACATTATAAATGTACACATACAGTTAATAAACATTGCCATAACACTTACCGGTGCCCGCGATGCGTCCTGCACTCTGTCTCCCGACGCTTTTCCATCAGTAATCGCTGCATCCTCCCGGTAACCAGCAGTGATGCAGGACCTATCGTGACGTCAAAATAGCGATGTGACCAGTCGCGTGTCTATTATCTCATTGGCTACAGACTGGTCACATGGCTCTGACGTCATGCTAGGTCATTGCACCCTCCGGTACACGGTTGCACGTTTGTGTACCGCCGTGTACCGGCGACATGCTCTGGCACACGGTCGACTCTCCGTTCTGCTTCCCCATCCCATTATTGACCGGCTGACACAGCCGGTAAATAACGGAGATCACCGTTGCCATAGCAATGCGCCTGTTAGCGGTGAAGTCATGAATGAAATGAAAAGCCTGCACGGGCAGCAGCGTCTTTCTCCCATGCAGTGCTGCTGATGGAGCAGAGCTGCATTTGTTGCAGGAGAAAGAAGACAGAAGACCATGGATCGTGGAGGGATAAGAGGGAGTAATAAACATGGAGTCTCTAATGTGTCTGTGTATTTATTTCTATTAAAGTATTTTTTCTCTCTGTGGTGTCTTTTTTTTAACCCTTTATTGGAGATTCTTAATGGCTGGGTCAAAATTGCCTGACATTAAGAATCTCTGGCTTAATACTAGCTAATAAAACAAAGCTAGTATTAACTCATTATTACCCAGCAAGCCACCGTCACCAGGGCAGCTGGAAGAGTTGGATACAGCGCCAGATGATGGCGCTTCTATGAGAGCGCCATTTTCTGGGGCGGCTGCGGACTGCAATTTGCAGCAGAGGGGCCCAGAAACCTTGGGCTAACCTGTGCTGCAGATTCCACTCCCCAGCTGCCTAGTTGTACCCGGCTGGACACAAAAATGGGGCGAACTCCATGTGTTTTTTTTTTTAATCATTTCATGAAATTCATGAGATAATTAAAAAAAGGGCTTCCCTATATTTTTAGTTCCCAGCCGGGTACAAATAGACAGCTGGGGGTTGGGGGCAGCCGTACCTGCCTGCTGTAGCTAGCTAGCATACAAAAATATGTCGAAGCACACGGCATTTTTTTTTCTTTTTAGTTATTTGGGAAAAAAAAATAAAAAATGCTTCCCTGGATTTTCCATTGCCAGTGAAGGTAACACCAAGCAGTGGGGGTTAGCAGCCAGTAGCTGCTTGGATTACCCTTATCTAGCAACACAAAAAATGCAGCGGGAGCCCATATATTTTTTTTATTATTTATTTAAATAACTAAAAAAAATAGGCTTCCCTGTGTTTTGATTGCCTGATATGACAGTGTTGTAAAAATAAATCATAAAAATACCGCGGGGTGCCATGTAATTTTTTTTAGATTCTCAGTGCAGTTAAAGCAGCCAGCTACGGGTTGCCACCCCCATCTGCCTGGTGTTACCATGGCTGGCAATCAAAATACAGGGAAGCCCATTCATTTTTTTTTTATTTAAAAAAATAGTTAAAAAAAAAAATGACGTGGGGTCCCTCCATTTTTGATAGCCAGCTAGGGTAAAGCAGACGGCTGTAGCCTGAAAACCACAGCTGGCAGCTTTACCGTGGTTGGGGATCCAATGTGGAGGTCACCCCAGGCTCTTTTTTATAATTATTTTATAAATAATGATAATTACAAAAAAAAGTAGGGTCCCCCCCAAATTGGATCACCAGCCAAGGTAAAGTGGACAGCTGTGGTCTGGTATTCTCAGGGTGGGAAGGTCCATAGTTATTGGCACTTCACAGCCTAAAAATAGCAGGCCGCAGGTGCTCCAGAAGTGGCGCATCCACTAGGTGTGCAAATCCTGGCACTTCACCCCTGGTGCAGTGGCAAATGGGGTAATAAATGGGGTTGATACTAGCTGTAAGGTCACCTGACATCAAGCCCAGCAGTTTGTGATGTCATGGCGTCTATCAGATACCCAACATCACAAACTGTCAGTACTAACAAAAAAATATAGACAAGAAAAATGTATTTGAAAAAACACTCCCCAAAACATTCCCTCTTTCACCAATTTATTGTAAGAAAAAAAAATAAGGGGTGTCCCACGATGACTCTGGACCGTCTAGAATATGGGAGGACATGCTCAGGGAACGTATCCCCCATTTTCTAGGAGTACAGACCCTCCATGTGAGGAGTGTGGGTGCAATGAATCTGCACCCACTCTCGACGGGTCCACAGCAGCAGAGTCCATGTCGTAAGAGTTGCTACCAAAGCTGCAATGCCCTGCTCATGAGGTAAGGGCATGCCTATTCAGGAGAACTATTCTACATTTCCAAACATTGCTCAGTGCTCGATATTTAGTTTTCTTGTGGCGCATAATGGACTCTCATGTTTGGTAGTCGTTCAGCAGGGCAACTATAAAATCAAATACCTCCATTTGTAAATGTAGTATAGCTCTCCTGATCAACTATGTTTCTTACCTCATGAGCAGGGCATTGCAGTAGCTTACAGATGCATGGTTACTGCCACTCACTGTGTCTGAACACAGGAAGTTGAGCTGACAGCCGTTCTGTGCATGCGGCAGTGTCTATAGTGAAGGAGGGGGCCGCCGGGGATCAACGCTGCACAGATACAGTGGGACACCGGGGAACACGGGTGGTTTTATAGGGGGTGAACTGGCAGGGCCTGGGGAGGAGTTTTCTTTCGCATGTGTCATGGCACATGCGACAAAAATCAGAGGAGTAGGGTGAATGCAGCCGGAGCGCTGCTGTGCGCGTGGCCTTCTTGCATTTCCAGGAGGGGGTCGGGGGGGGGCACTTTGGCGACAAATGTTTGTTCATGCCAGATGGGAGATAAATAATTTTTTATCGGCGCTGTCATTTACTGTAACGTGATCATCGGTATACGGTGTATACCGGTGATCACGTGAGTGGGTACCGGAAAAATCGGCCTGAATCATGATCTCCAGGGTCCCAGCTATCCCCTGAAACCCCGGAGATTTTCTGACGCTGGGGGGCGCTATTCACTTATTTCTGCCTGCTGTTTATAAACGGCAGATCAGAATAAGGCTACATTCACACGACCGATCCGTTTTTGCGGTCCGCAAAAAACTGTCCTTTTTTTTACGGGTGCATCTGTGTGGCATCCGTTTCTGTTCCGTAGATGGTCCGTATGTCATCCGTTTGTCATCCATATGCCTTCCGTTATTTTTGCGTACTGCAAAAAAACTGAAGGAGGGAAAATGCATACATTTACTCAGGATCCATAGCTTCAACCTACATCGTAGTGCGCTCTGGTGATTTTCCTGTGCTTGTACACTTCATATCAGTCTTTTCTGTCATTATAATGGCAGAAAGACACATAATGTCCCACTCTCCTGCATTTTGTAATTTTGCACCCTTTGGTGCCTGTCATGTGCCACTAAGGGGTGCTTATCCTTGTATTTAGCCAAAAAAAAATAATTAATTGAAATATAAAATGACGTGGGGTTCCCCCTATGTTTGTAGCCAGCTAGGGTAAAGCAGACGGCTGCAGCCTGCAGACCACAGCTGGCAGCTTCACCTTGGCTGGTAATCCAAAACTGAGGGCACCCCACGCTGTTATTTTAAATTAAATAAATAATTAAAAAAAAAAACAAGTGGGGGTCGCCCCAAAATTGGATCACCAGCCAAGGTAAAGCGGACAGCTGGGGTCTGATATTCTCAGACTAGGGAGGTCCATGGTTATTGGACTCTCCCCAGCCTAAAAATAGCAGGCCGCAGCCGCCCCAGAAGTGGCGCATCCATTAGACGTACCAATCCTGGAGCTTCGCCCCAGCTCATCCTGTGCCCTGGTGCGGTGGCAAACGGGGTAATATATGGGGTTAATACCAGATGTGTAATGTCACCTGGCATCAAGCCCTGGGGTAAGTGAGGTCAGGCGTCTATTAGATACCCGACATCACCAACCCAGTCAGTAATAAAAAAAAATAGACGGCAAACACATTTTTATTTGAAAAAACACTTCTCACACATTACCTCTTTCACCAATTTATTAGAAAGAAAAACAAATCAAGGTCTGCTGTAATCCAAGGGGGTCCCATGACGATCCATACCATAGTCAATGTCCCAGTCAATGAAGAACAGATTGTTTCCCATTGGCTGGGAGAGCAATGCAGTGACCTGAGCTAACATCATAAGGTCAGCCCAGGTCACTGCAGGGGATGACGAGCGCTGCTGTCAGGAGCGAGGTACATTACCAGCGGTGACGATCTCCTGCACTGCTGATAGCAGAGCTGTCACTGACTTCAATGACCGCCGCCTTCACAGCCAAGTATCGCGGGAGCCTGTGACGTCACCGCTAGTCACAGTCTCGGGTCGACAGAGAGAGGAAATGTGAAGCGGCGGCCATGGAGGACAGTGACAGCGCTGAGGTCGGTAGGATGGGACTTCATCACTGCAGGTAAGCCGAGCAGGGTAATGTGTGCGGAGTGCGAGGTGGGTGGAGGTAAACTGGGTAATGTGTGCGTAGTGCGAGGTGGGTGTAGCGAAGTGGGGTCATGTGTGTGGAGTGCGAGGTGGGTGGAGCTAAGTAGGGTAATGTGGAGCCTAGCGGGGCCATGTGTGCGGGCGGCGGAGTGAAAAGTGGCTGGAGCCTAGCGGGGCCATGTGTGCGGGCGGCGGAGTGCAAAGTGGGTGGAGCCTAGCGGGGCCATGTGTGAGGGCGGCGGAGTGCAAAGTGGGTGGAGCCTAGCGGGGCCATGTGGCGCTGAGGACGTCAGTGCCGGGGACTGCATGGCTGTGGACAGGTGAGTGTGAGTGTGTGTGTGTGTGTGTGTGTACATGCCGAGTGCAGGAGGGGGCGGAGCCCAGCGGGGAAGTATCAGCTCCCTGCACACCGTAACTAGGGTAAATATCGGGTTATTAAGCAAAGCACTTTACTTGGATACCCGATATTTATCTTGGTTACCAGCTTACCGCATGCTGCCAGCGATGGCTCCCTGCACACTGTAGCTGTAAAAAGCCCTGCTTTTGGTGATCGAACCGTTCTCGAACGTAACTCGAACTGTCGAGGTTTTAGCAAAAAGCTCGAGTCCGATCTCGAGCACCCCCAAAATCACTCGAACATGAAATTGGCGAACCTCGAACCTCGAACATCGCTCAACTCTACTTTTTAGCTACTTCACTAGCAAATTGACAGCAGTCACTACTAACAATACCTGCAAATATGATTGACTGCATAATTTTGAGCAGACAATGAAAAGTGCAATACCATTTTACCTAGTTCACTAGCAAATTTACTGCAGGCACTACTAACAATACCTAGAACCCCTTTTTCTTAAGAGGGTGGCATCATGGATCCTGAAGTTCGAAACTAGATATCCATGTGGTTTATATTTGAAAACACATTTGTTCTTTCACTATTAAGATTTTCCAAGTCTACAAAATTTTGTTTTTGCTTTGCACACTTTGTTTTATTTGGTGGTGGGGAGGGGGGGGGGTGTTGTATTTTAGTTTTATTTCTTGCGTCATTATTTACTAACTTCCAGAACAACAGTATTCACTATGTACTCCATAACAGTGATAATGGATCTTTTTTTCGATCTAAAATCTGTAAGTCTGTCAAGTTTCCTGCATCTAAAGGGGGCTTTACACGCTATGACATCGCTAATGCAAAGTCGTTGGGGTCACGGAATTGGTGACGCACATCCGGCCGCATTAGCGATGCCGTTGCGTGTGACACCTATGAGCGATTTTGCATTGTCGCAAAAACGTGCAAAATCGCTCATCGGTGACATGGGGGTCCATTCTCAAATATTGTTACTGCAGAAGTAACGAAGTTGTTCCTCGTTCCTGCGGCAGCACACATCGCTCCGTGTGACACCGCAGGAACGAGGAACCTCTCCTTACCTGAGTCCCGGCCGCTAGGCGGAAGGAAGGAGGTGGGCGGGATGTTACGTCCCGCTCATCTCCGCCCCTCCGCTTCTATTGGGTGGTGGTTCAGTGACGCAGCTGTGACGTCGCTGTGACGCTGAACGAACCGCCCCCTTAGAAAGGAGGCGGTTCGCCGGTCACAGCGACGTCGCCGGGCAGGTAAGTATGTATGACGGGTCTAGACGATGTTGCGCAGCACGGGCAGCGAATTGCCCGTGTCGCACAACAGATGGGGGCGGGTACCCACGCTAGCGATATCGGTACCGATATCACAGCTTGTAAAGCGGCCTTAACTGTTCATTCTATATTACAATGGTTTTCTTTCATTCAAGCAACGTTTGTTTGTTGGTATATAGTTTAATTTCAGCTTAACACTCAGTATCACGTTTTAATTTACATTGAAATGTTTAATCATTATTTCCATTCATTTTTTTGGATGACTTATGTGCTTGTTTAATTTTATTTATTGTAATATTAATGAAGACTGTGTATCCAGTGGACTATATATAATAACCGCTGTGCTTATTTGTTTGATGATTTTTTTTAATATCTACCTTATTTTGATGGTCTATGAGCTTTCACAAACTGTACCTGGACTAAAGCGGGCTTTACACGCTACGATATATCAAACAATATGTTGACGGAGTCACATCGTAAGTGACGCACATCTGGCATCGTTTGACATATCGTAGCATGTGACAGCTACGAGCGAGTGTGAATGAACAAAAATACTCACCTTATCGTTGATACATCGCTGATTTTCTAAAAATTGAACATCCGATTGTTCATCGTTCCCGTGGCAGCACACATCGCTCCGTGTGACCTCCGATGAACTGCAGCTTACCTGCGTCCCGCCGGCAATGCGGAAGGAATGAGGTGGGCGGGATGTTTACGTCCCGTTCATCTCCACCCCTCCGCTTCTATTGGCCGGCCGCTGTGTGACGTCGCTGTGACGCCAAACGTCCCTCCCCATTAAGGAAGTGGATGTTCGCCTCCCACAGTGAGGTCGTTTGGAAGGTAAGTACGTGTGACGGGGGGGGGGTTAAGATTTTGTGCGACACGGGCAAGAAATTGCCCATGTTGCACAAACGATGGGGACGGGTACGATCGCTCATGCGATCGCACGAGAAATTGCAGCATGTAAAGCAGTTAACTTTGCCTGCTGATTTTTTTACTTGGAGTTTTAAAGACACCAAAACTTGAATGTCTATGAGTTATCCTGCACAAATTTTGCCTACTGACTTACCTACCTAATGATTCTAAAGACACTTAAGCAGGCTTTACACATTATGACATCGCTAACGAGATGTCGGTAGGGTCACGGAATTCATGACGCACATCCGGCCTAGTTAGCGATGT
Source organism: Anomaloglossus baeobatrachus (assembly GCF_048569485.1). Taxonomy (NCBI): domain Eukaryota; kingdom Metazoa; phylum Chordata; class Amphibia; order Anura; family Aromobatidae; genus Anomaloglossus; species Anomaloglossus baeobatrachus. The sequence goes on from NC_134357.1 coordinate 318,331,786, forward strand.
CGTTGTGTATGAAACGCACGAACGACCGTTAAACGATCAAAATTACTCACCTAATTGTTGATCGTTGACCGGTCATTCTAATCCCGATTATCGTTGCTGTTGCAGGATGCAGATAGTTCGTCATTCCTGCGGCAGCACACATCGCTATGTGTGACACTGCAGGAATGAGGAACATCACCGTCCCTGCGGCCGCTCGCAATGAGGAAGGAAGGAGGTGGGCGGGATGTTGCGGCCACTCATCTCCGCCCCTCCGCTTCTATTGGGCAGCCGCTTAGTGATGCCACTGTGACGCTGAACGAACCGCCTCCTTAGTGACGTTGCTAGGCAGGTAAGTATGTGTGACGGGTCCGAGTGATGTTGTGCGCCACGGGCAGTGATTTGCCCGTGACGCACAAACGACGGGGGCGAGTGCTTTCAACAGCGACATCGCTAGCGATGTCGCTGTGTGTAAAGCCCGCTTTAGTTTCAATGCCTATGCATTTTCCTAGATTTAGTTTGCCCACTGGTTCATTATTTTGAATGTCTACGAGTTTTTCTGGACAAATTTTGACTGCTGATTCATCTACCTAACGATACTGAAGACTACAGATGAGCATTGTTCGAATCAAACCGTTCGCCAATTTCAAATTCAAGTTGTTTTTGGCGATGTTCGAGTTGTTCGACGAACTCAAATGCTTTGCTTAATGTTCAAGAGTTCGAGGTTATGTTCGATAACGGTTCGATCACCAAAAGCGTAACTGTAGCTTTTTACAGCTACGTGTGCAGGGGCCAGCGCTGGCAGCCTGCGGCATGCTGGTAACCAGGGTACATATAGGGTATCCAAGCAAAGCGCTTTGCTTAGTAACCCGATGTGTACCCTAGTTACCAAGCACAGCGTTGTTACACGGGTCGCTGGTCGTTATGGTGATCTGCCTGATTGACAGCTCACCAGCGACCATGTAGCAACGCACCAACGATCCCTGCCAGATCGGATCGCTGGTCAGATCATTGTTACGTCGCTATGTGTGATGGGACCCTAAGCATTTCTATGACTATAAACAGAGCTATAAACGCAAGGGGTGGATAGTACAATCACATGTACAGGAAGAGGATTCCTTGTGTTGGTAAACACAGAAGCGTGAATCCTCCCGGTACAACCACCGCTGCTTCCACCTGCCGTCCGGCGCCATGTCCGCTCCCATGCAGCGCCATGTCCAGATGGGAGGTGGAAGCAGCTGCGAAATCAAAAGTTAACAGTAGTAAAAAAAAATCATATTCACCTGTCTGCAGACTCTCGACATGTCTGCTCCCAGCTTCTCTTCCCGGTACCGCCACCCCTGCTTCGGCTGTGTGCAGACTCCCTGGACACGTCCTATGGCTGCAGGACCTGGCGATGATCAGCTGATGCGGTCACCTGATGGAATCAGCTGACAGTATAAGTGCAGCGGCAAGGCCGGCTTTTTACCGCTGGTCGGCTAAACTATCAGCTGATGCCGTCAGGAGATTTCATCAGCTGATTACCGCGGGTCCTGCAGCGATCAGGTGGGTGTCTGCACAGAAGCTTTTTTTTTGTTTTTTTTTTGCACTGATGCATCAGCTGATTGTATAAAAGCCTTCCAGCAAACCGATCAGATGATATTGGATCTGGATTGGACGGCGCGGGGCCTCTACCCAGGATTACTGCGGAGGCGGTTCTTTATTTCAATAAAGATGGAGTCACTAATTGTGTTGTGTTTTATTTCTAATAAAAATATTTTTCTGTGCGTTGTGTTGTTTCTTATCTGTACTAGAAATTCATGGCGGCCATGTCTAATATTGACGTGACACCATGAATTTCGGGCTTAGGGCCAGTTGATAATATACAGCTAGCCCTAACCCCATTATTACCCAGTGAGCCACCCGTCACCAGGGCAACTGGAAGAGTTGGATACAGCACCAGAAAATGGCGCTTCTATAAAAGCGCCATTTTCTGGGGCGGCTGCAGACTGCAATTCGCAGTGGGGGTGCCCAGAAAGCTTGGGTACCCTGCGCTGCGGATTCCAATCCCCAGCTGACTAGTTGTACCTGGTTGGACACAAAAATTGGGCGAAGCGCACGCCATTTTTTTTTAATTATTTTAAGAAATTCATGAAATAATTAAAAAAAAGGGCTTCCCTATATTTTTGGTTCCCAGATGGGTACAAATTGGCAGCTGGGGGTTGGGGGCAGCCCGTAGCTGCCTGCTGTACCTGGCTAGCATATAAAAATAATGCGAAGCCCGGAGTATGCTGAGCCTTGTAGTTCTGCAGCTGCTGTCTGCTCTCCTGCAATCACCAGTGAATGGAGCATGCTGAGCCTTGTAGTTCTGCTCCCCCTGTCTCTCCCTCCAGCATACAGTCCTGGATGCAGCATGCTGAGCCTTGTAGTTCTGCACCTGCTGTCTGCTCTCCTGCATACACTAGTGGATGAAGTATGCTGAGCCTTGTAGTTCTGCTCTCCCTGCCTCTCCCTTCAGCATACATTCCTGAATGGAGCATGCTGAGCCTGAGGAAATTACATCAGATCTTTTTTTTTCAACAATCTTTAAAAACGCATAAAAATGTAGTGAGCAAAAACGCATTTTTTGATGCATGTTTTAAGATGCTGCGTTTTGTGCATTTTTTGTGGGAAAAAACACACAAAAACGCAGCGTGAAAAAAAACACAGTGTGTGAACTTACCCTAAAGCGTGCTTTACACGCTACAATTTATCTAACGATGTGTCGGCGGGGTCACGTCATAAGTGATGCACATCCAGCATCGTTAGTTTCATTGTAGCGTGTGAAACCTCCATGCGATTGCGATTGAATGTTAAAACGTTGATCGCATACACGTTGTTCAATTACTAAAAATTGAACGTCCAGTTGTTCAATGTTCCCGAGGCAGCACACATCACAGTATGTGACACCCCGGGAACAATGAACAGCAGCTTACCTGCGTCCCGCGGCTCCCGCTGGCAATGCAAAAGGAAGGAGGTGGGGGGGATATTTACGTCCCGCTCATCTCCGCCCCTCCACTTCTATTGGCCGGCTGCCACGTGACGTCGCAGTGACACCAAACGTCCCTCCCACTCCAGGAAGTGGATGTTCGCCGCCCATATCGAGGTCGTATGGAAGGTAAGCATATGTGACGGCAAAAAATCGTTTGTGTGACACGGCCAACAAATTGAACGTGCCGCACATATGATTGTGGCGGGTCACAAGTAAGGTAAATTGTAAGGTGTTTAAGCAGCCTTAAGCATTTATATGACTATAAACGCAGCTATAAATGCAAGGGGTGGGTAGTACAATCATGTGTAAAGGAAGAGGATTCCTTGTGTTGGTAAACACAGAAGAGTGGATCCTCCCGGTACCGCCACCCCTGCTTCCACCTCCCGTCCGGCGCCATGTCCAGACAGGAGGTGGAAGCAGCTGCGAAATGAAAAAGCAACAGTAGAAAAAAAAATATTATATTTGTCTGCAGACTCCCGGGACACGTCCGATGGCTGCAGGACCTGGTGATGATCAGCTGATTCGGTCACCTGACGGCATCAGCTGATCGTATAAGTCCAGCGGTGAGGCCGGCTTTTTACTGCCCGGCCGGCTTAAACTATCAGCTGATGCTGTCAGGTGACTGCATCAGCTGATTACCGCCGGGTCTTGCAGCGATCGGAAGAGAGTCTGCACAGAACTGTGTAGTTTTTTTTTCTCTGATGCATCAGCTGATTGTATAAACGGCTTTTATACAATCAGCTGATGTGTCATGTGATTCAGGTCCTTGAACACCTGACACATCATCTGATCGCTTTGCCTTTCAGCAAACCGATCAAATGATATTGGATCCGAATTGGACATCGCGGGACCCTCGACCCAGGACTACAGCGGAGTGGGGGGGTTCTTTAGTTCAATAAAGATGGAGTGACTAATTGTGTTGTTTTATTTCTAATAAAAATATCTTTCTGTGTGTTTTTTTATCTTTACTATAAATTCATGGTGGCCATGTCTATTTTGGCGTGACACCATGAATTTCGGGCTTAGTACCATCTGAGAATACAAAGCTGGTATTAACTCCTTTATTACCCAGCGAGCCATCGCCATCACGGCCGCTGGATAAAGTGCCTGGAAATGGCGCTAAGAAACAATGTGCCATTTCCAGGGGTGGCTGTGGGCTGCCGAGAATCCCAGCCCCCAGCTGCCTGTCTTTACCTGACTGGCGAGAAAAATAAGGCGGGAGCCCACGCATTTTTTTTTAACTATTTTTTTTAATAAAAAAAATTAATGGGCTTCCCTGTATTTTGATTGCCAGCCAAGGTGACGCCAGGCAGATGAGGGTGGCAACCCGTAGCTGTCTGCTTAATCTGCGCTGAGAATCAAAAATACCGCTGAGCGCTGCGTCATTTTTTTTAATGATTTATTTTTACAGTACTGTGATGTCAAACAATCAAAATACAGGGAAGCCCATTTTTTTTAGTTATTTAAATAAATAATTAAAAAAAATATGTGGGCTTTCGCTGCATTTTTTGTATTGGTAGCTAAGGGTAATCCAAGTAGCTACTGGCTGCTAACCCCCACTGCTTGGTGTTGCCTTCACTGGCAATGGAAATCCCTGGCAATCCAGGGATGTTTTTTGCCAGAAAACTAAAAAAAAAAAAATGATGTGGGCTTCGCCATATTTTTGTATGCTAGCCAGGTACAGCAGGCAGCTATGGCTGCCCCCAACCCCCAGCTGCCTATTTGTACCCAGCTGGGAACTAAAAATATAGGGAAGCCCTTTTTTTTAATTATTTCATGAATTTCATGAAATAATTAAGACAAAAAAAAAACAAAAAAACACATGGGCTTCGCTCCATTTTTGTGTCCAGCCCGGTACAACTAGGCAGCTGGGGATTGGAATCAGCAGCACAGGTTGGCCCAAGATTTCTGGGCCCCTCAGCTGCAAATTGCAGTCCGCAGCCGCCCCAGAAAATGGCGCTTTCATAGAAGCGCCATCATCTGGCGCTGTATCCAACTCTTCCAGCAGCCCTGATGCCAGGTGGCTCGCTCGGTAATAAGGGGTTAATACCACCCATTAAGAATCTCCAATAAAGGGTTAACAAAAGACACCACACAAAGAAAAAATACTTTAATAGAAATAAATACACAGACACACTTAGAGACTTTATGTTTATTACTCCCTCTCACTCCTCCACGATCCTGGTCTTCTGTCTTTTTTCTCCTTTAACCCATGCAGCTCTGCTACATCAGACAGCACAGGGGAGGAAGACACTCCTCCTCCCCCGTGCAGTCTAATTACTCAATGAGTGAGCAGAGGCTGCGGGTTGGTAAGCGGTGATGTCCCCGCTGCCACCATTTCAATAGTAACCTGACAGGCGGGTGTTTATATTGCAATGGTTATCTCCGATCACCTGATTCCCGGCTCCGCTAATCACCGCCTGTGGCATCCAGTCCCTGCATGTGGGCTGACTCTGTAAAGAGCGCTGACATGCAGGAACGGGGAGGCAAGAATGTGCCTGAGTATCTCGCCGGTACTCGCAAGTATACTGAGTACGGAGATGCTCGGGCGAGAACCGCATACTGGTGACATGCACTGACAGGACTTAGCATGATGTCATAGACTTGTGACCAGTCTGTAGCCAATGAGATAATACTCACGTGACTGGTCACATGCTATGACATCACGGAAAGGTTCTATCATCAGTGCTGGTTACCGGGAGGACACAGCGATGATTGGAAGGAAAAGCGTCGGGAGACAGAGTGCAGGACGTGTTGCGGGACCTGCAAGTATAATGGCAATGTTTATTATTAACTGTATGTGTACAGTTAGGTCCAGAAATATTTGGACAGAGACACAAGTTTTGTTATTTTAGCTGTTTACAAAAACATGTTCAGAAATACAATAATATATATAATATGGGCTAAAAGTGCACACTCCCAGCTGCAATATGAGAGTTTTCACATCCAAATCGGAGAAAGGGTTTAGGAATCATAGCTCTGTAATGCATAGCCTCCTCTTTTTCAAGGTACCAAAAGTAATTGGACAAGGGACTCTAAGGGCTGCAATTAACTCTGAAGGCGCCTCCCTCGTTAACCTGTAATCGATGAAGTAGTTAAAAGGTCTGGGGTTGATTACAGGTGTGTGGTTTTGCATTTGGAAGCTGTTGCCGTGACCAGACAACATGCGGTCTAAGGAACTCTCAATTGAGTTCAAGCAGAACATCCTGAGGCTGAAAAAAAAGAAAAAATCCATCAGAGAGATAGCAGACATGCTTTGAGTAGCAAAATCAACAGTCGGGTACATTCTGAGAAAAAAGGAATTGACTGGTGAGCTTGGGAACTCAAAAAGGCCTGGGCATCCACGGATGACAACAGTGGTGGATGATCGCCGCATACTTTCTTTGATGAAGAAGAACCCGTTCACAACATCAACTGAAGTCCAGAACACTCTCAGTGAAGTAGGTGTATCTGTCTCTAAGTCAACAGTAAAGAGAAGACTCCATGAAAGTAAATACAAAGGGTTCACATCTAGATGCAAACCATTCATCAATTCCAAAAATAGACAGGCCAGAGTTAAATTTGCTGAAAAACACCTCATGAAGCCAGCTCAGTTCTGAAAAAGTATTCTATGGACAGATGAGACCAAGATCAACCTGTACCAGAATGATGGGAAGAAAAAAGTTTGGAGAAGAAAGGGAACGGCACATGATCCAAGGCACACCACATCCTCTGTAAAACATGGTGGAGGCAACGTGATGGCATGGGCATGCATGGCTTTCAATGGCACTGGGTCACTTGTGTTTATTGATGACATAACAGCAGACAAGAGTAGCCGGATGAATTCTGAAGTGTACCGGGATATACTTTCAGCCCAGATTCAGCCAAATGCCGCAAAGTTGATCGGACGGCGCTTCATTGTACAGATGGACAATGACCCTAAGCATACAGCCAAAGCTACCCAGGAGTTCATGAGTGCAAAAAAGTGGAACATTCTGCAATGGCCAAGTCAATCACCAGATCTTAACCCAATTGAGCATGCATTTCACTTGCTCAAATCCAGACTTAAGACGGAAAGACCCACAAACAAGCAAGACCTGAAGGCTGCGGCTGTAAAGGCCTGGCAAAGCATTAAGAAGGAGGAAACCCAGCGTTTGGTGATGTCCATGGGTTCCAATGTAATAGAAATGCCTGGCTCACTAAACAAGAGAGGCTTTAGGTGCTCGGAAAAAATATTAAGTCCAGAAAATGCAAAGAATCCGGCACACTCAATAAAGTGATTTCCAAAGATAATATATGGTTTTATTGTTCTTGTGAGGATATCAGAAAATGGTATATGTACAAGTCCAACGTTTCGACCAAAACATATGGTCTGTTTCAAGGACTCAAAAAGTTATGGTATGATGTGTATCACATGAGATATTCACTCGCATGTATTTTATATGTTACTCTTATAGCCTTAATACCCTCACATAGGTGGATAGGATGACTAGGATAGGTGGGTAGGTATGATTGACCTGTGGATCTAATCCAATTAAGTTGCTGCTTTTCTCATGATTGCATTTTTGGCATATGCTGTAAAGCCGTGAGGAATATTACTTTCTCCCGTCTTAGATGGTTAGACGATCATCTTCTTGCTAAAATCTAATCCAATAAGAGGACGTTAGTCATCCTATCCACCTATGTGAGGGTATTACGGCTATAAGAGTAACATATAAAATACATGCGAGTGAATATCTCATGTGATACACATCATACCATAACTTTTTGAGTCCTTGAAACAGACCATATGTTTTGGTCGAAACGTTGGACTTGTACATATAGCATTTTCTGATATCCTCACAAGAACAATAAAACCATATATTATCTTTGGAAATCACTTTATTGAGTGTGCCGGATTCTTTGCATTTTCTGTCCATGGGTTCCAAACTTAAGGCAGTGATTGCCTCCAATGGATTTGCAACAAAATATTGAAAATAAAAATATTTTGTTTGGGTTTGGTTTATTTGTCCAATTACTTTTGACCTCCTAAAATGTGGAGTGTTTCTAAAGAAATGTGTACAATTCCTACAATTTCTATCAGATATCTTTGTTCAAACCTTCAAATTAAACGTTACAATCTGCACTTGAATTCTGTTGTAGAGGTTTCATTTCAAATCCAATGTGGTGGCATGCAGAGCCCAACTCGCGAAATTTGTGTCACTGTCCAAAAATTTCTGGACCTAACTGTATATGTATAATGTGTTTGTATGTGTTTGTGTTTGCCTGCCATTGTTTTCAATGGGGTTCGAAGGTGTTCGTCGTTCGACGAACACACCCGCCATTCGACGAACTGAACTGAACTCGAACACTAGGGGGTGGCTCATCTCTACTGAAGAATGAATTGAATGATTGAATGCCTATGAGCTTTCCTGGCTTAAATTTTCCCGCTGATTCATTATCTTCAATGTCTACGAGTTTTCCTGGACAAATTTTACCTGCTGATTCATCTACCTAATGATACTAATGATTCTGTTTAAATGCATATGAACTTTCCTGGCTTAAATTTGCTGCTGATTCATTATCTTGAATGTTTATGAGTTTTGCTGGACAAATTCCCCCTGCTGATTTATCTACCTGATTCTACTGAAGACACTTTGTTTAAATGCCTATGAGTAGAGATGAGCGAATATGGTAATATTCGTATTCGCTATATTCGTAATGAATACTTTGTAATATTTGTGTATTCATTATGAATAGCGAGTACAATACAAGTCAATGGGAAATGCAAGTAATTGTCTGTTGGACCCAACAAAGAGGTCTGCGGGCCTGTGGCAAAGGCTGAAATGGATAGGAAAGTGATGAAACTGAATTGGGAGAGCCTGGAGAATATGCTTGCATGAATTTATGACTCATATATGGTTTCCGTGATCCCCTGAAGCCATATGGAAGAACTTCCTCGTGGCTTCAGTCTATCGGTGCCCCTGAAGTCTTTGTCACACTGCTCTGAGCAGCCCCGCAGTGACACACAGCAGCGTGCGAGCAGCTGTGGAATGATGAGCACCGATATCAGGAGGTTAGCTCACCAGCTGTGAAGATCTTCACTGAACTCGTGATGTCAGCTGACTTCCATGATGCCGCGTTCTCACATCAAGTTTCGCGGGCAGCCCAAGACTGTGACTAGCAGTGATATCACAGGCTCATGGGACAGTTTGCGTGACATCACTGCAGCCATGGAACTCAATGATGAGCGCTGATGTCTCGAGTTCAGCGGAGTTCATCACTGCGGGTAATGAACTCAGCTAACCTCATGACGTCAGCGCTCGTTATGCCCTGCAGTTACCTGGCCTGACCTAATGATGTTAGCTCAGGTCACTGCATTGCTCTCCCAGCCAATGGAGAACATTCTGTTATACATTGACTGGGACAGTGAGTATGGTATAAATCATCGTGGGACACCCTTATTAGATTACGCCAGACCAGGGAATGTTTTGTTTTAGGGAGTGCTTTCTCAAATAAAATTTTTTTGTTGTCTATTTTTTTTAGTACTGACTGAGTTAGTGATGTCAGGTATCTGATAGGTGACATGACATCAGTAATGCCAGGGCTTGATGCCAGGTAACATTACACAGTTGGTATGAACCCCATATATTACCCCGTTTGCCACCGCACCAGGGCAATGGGATGAACTGGGGCGAAGTGCCAGGATTGGCGCATCTAATGGATGCACCACTTCTGGGGTGGCTGCGGCCGGCTATTTTTAGGCTCAGGAGTTTTAAATACAATGGACTTCGCTAGTCTTAGAATACCAGACTACAGATGTCTGCTGTACCTTGGCTCTTGATCCAATTTAGGGGGAGCCCACTTTTTTGCTTTAAATTATTTATTTAATTTAATTTAAAATAACAGCGTGGGGTGCCCTCTGTCTTGGATTACCAGCCAAGGTAGAGCTGCCAGCCACTGTCTGCAGGCTGCCACTGCCTGATTCACCTCAGTTGTGTACAAAATATAAGGGAACTGTCGCGGGCGGGGAGGAGGGTGTCAGCACACTACGCTCACCCCCTTCTGCTCGGGTCCGGCGGCTGCTGCTCAGTGGTGGCTCGAGCGGTGGGCCGGATCCCGGGGGTTTCTCGAGCGGCACTCCTCGCCCGTGAGTGAAAGGGGATTGTTGGGTGTGGGGATGATTATTGTCCGTGACGCCACCCACGGTTGTGGTGATTTCACCACCGCTGCTCTATACGGGGCTCCCGGGGATGGTGATGCGGAGCAGCCAGGTGTTGTGTTGCCCCTCCGTGGGTAGGGGTTGGTGATCCCGGGGCCCGGTGATGGTGATGGGGGTGCAGGGCCTGGTGGGCGCAGGGACACGGGGGCAGCGCTGTGCCTTGCGGCACTATGGTACTCACTCAGCCTGAGACGTGACACAGTTTTTACGGTAACCAAACGGCTGGACAGACGGTCCCATGGACGGCTGCACTTGCTCTCCCAGTAGGTGACGGTGATGTCCCTTTTCCTTGCACCTTGCTGTACTTGTTGGTTGCGATGGGTCCCCACCGGTAACCCGCTCCCCGGCTTCAAGCTGGACCGGGGGAGCTCTACTCTTTGCCCGCAGGCGCTGGCCCTGGGGAAACTGGTGCCCTGGCGGTGGCGTTGTCTCCCCTGTAATCGTTAAGCTGTTGCCTTCAATCGGGACTTGGTTGTTGGGGGATTTGCGTCCCCGTCACTGACGGATTCGGCAAATTTGGCGACTCCTAGCCTTGCCGGGGTCCGAGAGGCCCCTGCCCTGGTGCTGACTGTCCTTCGGAACACTGCTCCAGACCGCCGGGCACACAGCCAACGGGGTCCTTCCAGGAACTTCCAAACGGTCCCCCTCCAGACAGTCACCGCCGTTGCTGACCTTGCTGATCTGGCCCTACACAAAGCTGGACCCTTCAGGCTTTCCTTCCTTCTTGTCACCTCACTTGCTTTCCTCCTTTTCTACTTTTCTTCCTTCACTTTCACTTAGCTGTTTACTTTAGCCCTGTCTGGGCTACTCCTCCACTCCTTCCACTTCCTCCTCCCTGACTAGACTGCCTGGTTTCTCCCGCCTCCAGAGCTGTGTCCTCCTTGGTGGGCAGAGCCAACCGCCTGGCCCACCCCCTGGTGTGAACCATCAGCCTCTGGAGGAAGGCAACAAGGGTTTGTGGTTAGCTGTGGTGTTCCTAACTGGGATGTAGGGTGTGGTGGTGTGTGACCTGTGTCCCCTGGCTTGCCCAGGGCGACACAGAACCCCATGTCATTTTTTTGGGGAAAATAATTAATTTGTGGCTAAAAACAAAACTAAACACCTTTTAGTGCCACATGAAAGACATAAAGGGTGCAAGATTACAAAATACAGGGGAGTGGGACATTATATATGTCTTTCTATCTAACTATCTAACTCGCCAGCTATCTATTTTTCTAGCTTTTGAATATAACCCTACTTCCGTTTTTTTTACAGTCTACTAAAAACCCAGAGGGCACACGAATGTAAAACGGACTGTATGCAGAACAGAACAGATGCGGTTGTCACACGGATGTGTATTGTTTAAAAAATTAGCCCTATGACCTGAGTCATAGTTGATGCACGAAGTCCCACCATATATTATTATCTCTAAAAGTTACTTTATTAATAATCTAGTTAAAATAGACACATAGAGCGTCCTTTCAAACAACACACAAAACACAAATTGTGCCGGTGAGTGCTAGACAGGTATAGGGTCAACATAGTAAGGAGTTAGATATCAATAGTTCCGAAGTAGGCTTAAAGATACTAAGATACTCCCTACATTACCCTTCCTACAGATGGAGGATGTCATAATTTTTTGGGCATTCCCCGTTCCGGGTGGCTGACCCTTACTCTCCCTATAACTACCTAGCACAATGACCACCACCAAAACAGGTGTAAAGAAAGGTGAAAGACAAATCACATACACACAATACAATTGTGTTAAATATAATATGGTCTTCTAACTATTGCAAAAATCCTAGTTACAGTAATTAATTTTAAGGAATGCAGTCAATGGGCCCACTTAGCCAAATGGGTACCCCTGAGGGTGGTGGTCATTGTGCTAGGTAGTTTTAGGGAGAGTAAGTGTCAGCCACCCGGAACGGGGGATGCCCAAAAAATTATGACATCCTCCATCAGTAGGAAGGGTATTGTAGGGAGTATCTTAGTATCTTTAAGCCAACTTCGGAACTATTGATATCTAACTCCTTACTACGTTGACCCTATACCTGTCTAGCACTCACCGGCACAATTCGTGTTTTGTGTGTTGTTTGAAAGGACGCTCTATGTGTCTATTTTAACTAGATTATTAATAAAGTAACTTTTAGAGGTAATTATATATGGTGGTTCTTCTAGTGATATACCTCTGGTAATGTCAACTGTGGTTGAATTGATGCAGGAAGTCCCCATGACAAGGGCCTCCAATGACAAATAGTAGTTAGGCTGGAATAGGAGTTCAAAATGAATATTTTGGGGGCATTTTGTTTGGCTTGCTCTCATCTGAAGGGATTGCAAACTGTGGAGAAATCCAGTCCTTGTTGAATTTAATCAGAGTAAGTCTGTCTGCATTTTCTGTGGAGAGGCGTGAGCACCTATCAGTAATGATTGCCCCAGCAGAACTGAAAACACGCTCTGACATTACACTAGCAGCCGGGCAGGCCAGCACATCCAAGGCATATAAGGAGAGATTGGGCAAAGTGTTCAGTTTGAATACCCAATAATTAAAGGGAACTGAAGCGTCAGAAAGGATGCAGGTATGGTCACTTAAGTACCCCTTGACCATGTTGTGCAACTTCTCCCTCCTTGGCACTGTTACAGGCACAGATAGCCCTTGCTTATGTCCTAGTTTATTGAAAATGGCCCAGTTTGCGCACATTTCCCCCCATCTCTGTTGGACCTGGTGTTGGTGTCTCTCCCCATTAATCCTTGGTGTTGAAAAGAGCCAGTAACTTTGCCGCCAGCGTTGTCTGAGGGTGATGTTTTCATCAACTGATCTACAATGACCCTCTTGAAGGATTCCATTGTGCAACCCTTTGGTGGCTCCAAAAGAAGAGAAGGAAATTTCTCCTTGTACCGTGGGTCCAGAAAGGTAGCCAACCAGTATAGGTTGTTGGATAAAATGCGTATCATGTGAGGGTCTTGCATTAGACACTTACACATGAACTGTGCCATGTGGGCCAAGCTGCAAACAGGCAAAGGTTCTGTGTCCCCACCAGAAGGAACAATACCCATCCTCTCCACACGCTGACTCACCTCCTCCTCCTCCACCTCCTTCTCTCCAGCCCATCCATGCTGGACAGATATGAAGCTGGGGTTTAGAGTCCCCTGTGTAGCATTGGGAGTCCCCTGGGAAGCACAGAAAAACAAGTCTTCTTCCTCCTCATCCTCCTCTTGATCATCCAATGTTGCCTCAGAATATTGGCTGTGCTGGGTAGTAAGTAATATCCATTGGGAAATCTGGCTCCATAGCCACATGCTGGGCACTCAAAGCTTCCCCTTTGAGATTATGCAGTGATTGTTTCAACAGACAAAGCAGCGGGATGATTAAGCTGATAATAGCCTGATCACCGCTCACAAACTTGGTGCACTACTCAAAGTTCTCAAGAACCTCACAAATGTCAGTAATCCACACCCACTCAACAGTTGTTATGTGTGGTGGCTGACTCTCAGTTTTACCAGCATGTTGAAGCTGGTATTCAGCTACTGCTGTCTGCTGATCAGTACTCCTTGCCAACATATAGAATGTAGAGTTCCACTGCATGGGCAGGTCGCACATGAGTCGGTGACTTGGCAAATTAAAACGCTTTTGAAGCACTGTAAGACCAGCAACAGTGGTAGAAGAATCATGGAAATCAGCACTAATACAGAGCACGTTCTCAAGTAGGTACGGCAAGTCACTGTATGTTTTCATAAATTTCTGAACAACTAGAGCATTGCATGGAATGTGTATCAGCTTGCCGATCTTTAGAGCCGTCACCAGGATATGCCCATTGTTGCAACTGACCAGGCCAGGTTGGAAGTTCAGCGGGGAGTGCCACTGATTGGTCTGCTCTTTTATACCTTGCCACAGCTCTACTGCAGTGTGTAGTTTGTGACCTAAACAGATCAGTGTCAGCAGAGTGTGTTGCCACTTTGCCGATGCGCTGCACAGTTCCCAGCTTGGCAGTGATGGAGAGGGTAATTCAGCAGAGGATGAGGAGCAGGAGGAAGAGGAAGGGAGACAGGAAGTGGCATATGATGAGGCGGAAACAATGGTAGAATTTAGGCCTGCTATTCTTGGCATGTGTAGGATGTGTGATGTTACAGTTTGCGACTTTGTCCCAGCCTCCATCAGGTTCACCCAGTGTGCCATGACAGATATGAATCATCCCTGTCCACAATAACTTGTCCATGTGTCTGCTATTAGGTGGAGCTTTTTTGTTAGAGCGTTGGTTAGAGCATGGTTGAGATTATTTAACACGTGCTTGTGTAATGCGGGAACGGCACAACTGGCAAAATAATGGCGGCTGGGAACACTGTATCATGGGGCAGCCACAGCCAAGAGATCACGGAAACACTGTCTTCCCACAAGCCTAAACGGCAACATCTCCATGGTTAGCAATTTGGCAGTGTGCAAGTTTATGTTTTGTGCCTGTGGGTGTGTGGCTTGGTATTTACTCTTCCGTTCCAAGATCTCAGGCACGGACAACTGGATGCTTTGCTGGGACAAGGAATTGGATGTGGTTGATGTTTGCTGTGTCTGTGAAATTGCACCTTGTGGGCAGGATGTATGAACACCTGCTTCCTGGACAGCAAATTGTGAATGACATAGTGCAAGTGACATGGCAGTGATTTGACTCACAGACACAAATTTGGTACCCTGGTGTTCTGCCCACTTACTGGGGTGATTGGCTGCCATGTGGTTCTGCATACTGGGGGTGCTCAGGTTGCCTTTGCCCTGGCCTCTGCTCAACTTGGTATGGCAGATCCTACAGATTACAATGTTTTCCTCTGAAGGACTTTCAGAAACAAAATCCAGACAGTGGCTAAACGCCCCCTTGCCCTTACTTGGGCCACAGTGGGGGTGCTCTTGGGAACAGTTGACCCGGTTCTCACTCTGGGCAAACCACTAACCCTTGGTGGCTGTGTTGGTGCTACATATCCATCTTCCTCTGTCTTGCTGTGCTGGCTATGCATGTCAATGGTCCGGGTCGGATCAGTGGACTCATCATCCACCACCTCGTCTTCCTTCTCATCCTCCTTCCTACTTAAGATTGTAGGCTGACCTGATGGCAACTGTCTCATGGGTGGAGGAGGGGACGCTGCGCTCTCCCACTGCTCGGGTCCGGCCACTGCTGCTGCGGCTGCTGCTGGTGGTGGCTCGAGCGGTGGGCTGGATCCCGGGGACTCGAGCGGCGTTCCTCGCCCGTGAGTGAAAAGGGTGGGGATTGATTGTGGGGATTTGAGATTGTCCGTGGTGAGGTTGTGACACCATCGCTGCTCTGGACGGGGATCCTGGGAGCGATGACAGGGAGCATCCTGGGTGTTAGTTTTCCCCTCCGTGGGTAGGGGGTTGGTTGTCCCGGGACCGGTGATGGGGTAGGGATGGATTGTAGGCGGGTTACGGGGCCTGGTGAGGTGCAGGGTCGCGGGGGCAGCGCTGTGCCGCACGGCATGGTGGTACTCACTCAGCCAGTGATGTACACTGAGTCTCCGGTAAAACAAATGGCTGGATGGACGGGTCCTACAGATGGCTGCGGTGTTTCTCCTCCCAGCAGGTTGATGGTGACTGCCTTTCCCTGCACCTGTGTAATGTGATGGTTCCAATGGGTTCCCATCGGTAATCCGCTCCCCAGCTTGAAGGTTGCTGAAGGAGCCCTTTTTGCCTGCAGGCTCTGGCCCTGGGAACTTTAGCCTTGGCGGTGACTGTGTTTCCCTCTCTCGGTTGGACTGTTGCCTTCTGTTGGGACTTGGCTGCTGGGAAACCCAGGAGGTTCCCTTCGCTAACGGATTTGGCAAATTCACGGCGACTTCTAGCCTTGCCAGGGTCCGTAAGCCCCTGCCAGATGGTGCTGGCTTCTCTTTGCATACCGGTCCGGTACCGCCGAGCCACCGCCCGTCCACGGTCCTTACGGCTAGCTCCAATAGGCCTCTCCTGTAGACGGTCACGACCGTCTGCCAACCTTGCTGATCCGTCCGGGCCACACACCCGGACCACTTTCTGTCCGCTCCTTTACCACTTTCCTCTCAACTGAAACTGACTCTTTTTCCCGCCTCCAGGACTGTGAACTCCCCGGTGGGCGGGACCAACCGCCTGGCCCACCCCACTGGTGTGGACATCAGCCCCTGGAGGAAGGCAACAAGGGTTTTTGTCTGACCTCGGTGTGCCTGACCGGGAGTGTGGGGTGTGTTGGTGTTGTGCTTGTGACGTCCTGGCTTGTCCAGGGCGCCACATTCCCCCTTAGTAAAATGCAGACCGTCCGTGGGCTGCCCGTCCATCACCGGTTTTATTTTCACAACTGAAAAGATAAACGGTAAAACAGGTTACAATTATATTAACCTCTTCCCACATCGGGAGGTATATTTACTTAAACGTTACTAAACGGTTTCGGCTTCCGCTCTCTCCCACCCAAGCAACCTGGCCCTGATGCTGCCCCTAAGCAAATGGGCAGGACCCCTTGACCCCAGTCCAGCACAAGTTACTCGAGCGGGTTCTGTCCTTTTCAGGGGACCCACGTCCATGGGGAGCCCCTGAAACCCCCGGAGGATCGGCACCGGTTGCGGTAGTGGCGGGCCTGGGCCATCACTTCCCTCCAGGCCCATCCTCCAAATCAGCCTCTCCGGAGGCGGTAACGGTTAAGCCATAAAACAACATTTTTATTTACAGACCACAAGTTCGTGGTTGCCCTGCCAGTTCTCGGGCTTGTCCGTAGCAGTTTCTACGCATTGTTTGCAAACAGTCCCCACGGGGACAACAGCTGCCGGCAACGATCGGTTCAATCAGGTTGTGTCAATCAGGTGAACTTCTCGGTAATTATTTACTTATCATTTTCTTAAAACTTGTAAACGGTACTTTGGTGGTCCCAACGGGGACAACTTGCAACGGGACTCCGCTGCCCTCACTCAGACTCCTCCGCGTCGGTTGGGGGAGGGGGCGCGGTGAACACTCGGGCCTCTTGGCTGCCCCTCAGCTTTGCATCCAACGCAAACCACCCCTTCTCCCCGCAGTGCTGGGTGTACTGCACCAGGTCTCCCGGCATCAGGTTACGGCCGGGGTGCTCCTCCGGCAGGTGGGCGTTGACATCCCGCCAGGCTACAAAGACTTTGGCCTCCAGGTCCGGCTCGTAAATAAAGCCATAGCCCCGGCGGACATCAAACCGCCTCACCTGCCCTTCATACAGGGGGCCCCGGATACGGAAGGTCGCTTGCCGGAGGCTCTCTTTCTCCCGGATCGTACGGGCCACCAATTCTGCCTTCTTCCTCTCCCTTTCCGCGATCTCCGGGCCCAGCGGTGTCGGCTCCCTGTCCCAATACGGGACTGCTGCGAGCTCCGGCGCATGGGTCAGGCCCCGCGAGACCTTCTGGACACTGCCCACCACTGGCGATCTGGGTGGAAGGTCCCGCGGTGACTTGGCCTGGGGTGCTGCCTTGCAGCGGCAACCCGGCGCAACCTCAGCCGAGGTGTGGGGGATGGACACAGGGGTCCTCTTCCGCCGGGCTTTCTGCACGGAGCGGCTTGTCGGCTCCGGTTCGGGGGAAGTCTCCGCAGGTGCCTCCGGTTCAGGTTTTGACACCTTCCATGGAAGCAGTTCCGATCGGTCGCGGGCTCCAGCTGCAGGCCGGTCCGCCTGGGCAGACTTGCATGGTACCGCTACCGGTTGTGGTGGTAGCGGGCCTAGTGTCGGGGGCGCGGCGGCCAATACGGGTAGCGGGGGAGGTAGCTGGGCGAGCGGGTGTGGACCGGGTCCCTCGGCCGTGATGACCGATCCACTAGGGGCACAAGGGCATGGGTCACTCACCCTCCCTTCCGAAGCTCCCTCTTCCTCGCGTCCCCGCACGGTCGCCACAACCTCCACCATGTCGGCCTCCCACTCCTCCAGGAGGAGCTGCATCTTGACCTGCAGCCGTTGTTGGAGCTGTGCGGTCCGGATCTCCACCCATGCCGCGGTTCCAGGCGCGGGGGGCTATGGTGCTGCGGGACGGCATGAACATGGCTCTGGCGGCCTCTTCCAGGAACCAGCCACCAGATGGCTGCAGGGTCCTGGCGTCCCTGCTTTTATAGCCGCAGGCTACATGCGGCCAGACGCCATCAGTCCCCCTTAGTCTCTTTCCGGCTCCTCCTCTACAGGGACGGGGTTTTGGCCTTCGCGCCTCCTCTGCTCGAGGAGACGCTCGAGCGGGAATTTTTCGCGCCCAAGATGGCGGCTTCTCAAATTTTTCGGCCGGACACCTCCGGCGGTCACAAGGCGCACCTCTACCAAATGGCAGAGCGGTAAGATCCTGTTCATGACGCCAAGTTGTCGCGGGCGGAGGAGGGGACGATGCGCTCTCCCACTGCTCAGGTCCGGCTGCTGCGGCTGCTGCTCGGTGGTGGCTCGAGCGGTGGGCCGGATCCCGGAGACTCGAGCGGCGTTCCTCGCCCGTGAGTGAAAAGGGTGGGGATTGATTGTGGGGATTTGAGATGACGCCACCCACGGTTGTGGTGAGGTTGTGACACCACCGCTGCTCTGGACGGGGATCCCGGGAGCGATGACAGGGAGCAGCCTGGGTGTTAGTTTTCCCCTCCGTGGGTAGGGGGTTGGTTGTCCCGGGGCCCGGTGATGGTGAGGTGCAGGGTCGCGGGGGCAGCGCTGTGCCGCACGGCACGGTGGTACTCACTCAGCCAATGATGTACACAGAGTCTCTGGTAAAACAAACGGCTGGGTGGACGGGTCCCACAGACGGCTGCGGTGTTTCTCCTCCCGGCAGGTTGATGGTGACTGCCTTTCCCTGCACCTGTGTAATGTGACGGTTCCAATGGTTCCCACCGGTAATCCGCTCCCCAGCTTGAAGGTTGCTGAAGGAGCCCTTTTTGCCCGCAGGCTCTGGCCCTGGGAACTTTAGCCATGGCGGTGACTGTGTTTCCCTCTCTTGGTTGGACTGTTGCCTTCTGTCGGGACTTGGCTGCTGGGAAACCCAGGAGGTTCCCTTCGCTAACGGATTTGGCAAATTCATGGCAACTCCTAGCCTTGCCAGGGTCCGTAAGCCCCTGCCGGATGGTGCTGGCTTCTCTTTGCGTACCGGTCCGGTACCGCCGGGCCACCGCCCGTCCACGGTCCTTACGGCTAGCTCCAATAGGCCTCTCCTGCAGACAGTCACCACCGTCTGCCAACCTTGCTGATCCGTCCGGGCCACACACCCGGACCACTTTCTGTCCGCTCCTTTACCACTTTCCTCTCAACTGAAACTGACTCTTTTTCCTACCTCCAGGACTGTGAACTCCCCGGTGGGCGGGACCAACCGCCTGGCCCACCCCTCTGGTGTGGACATCAGCCCCTGGAGGAAGGCAACAAGGGTTTTTGTCTGACCTCGGTGTGCCTGACCGGGAGTGTGGGGTGTGTTGGTGTTGTGCTTGTGACATCCTGGCTTGTCCAGGGCGCCACAACTGTGTCTCTTCATCATCAGTCTCCGCCTGTTATGGTTGCTTCGAACACTGGAGACTATGTCCAGATTTCTTGCTACTGCACATGTGCGAGCGCTGGAGACTAAGTCCAGATTTCTTGCTACTGCACATGTGCGAGCGCTGGAGACTAAGTCCAGATTTCTTGCTACTGCACATGTGCGAGCGCCGGAGACTAAGTCCTATCTTGGAGCCATTGCACATGTGCGGGTGACATCATCGCTGACACGAGGTTACATGTCTCTGACACCTTCTATGCCGATTGGTCGCTGGTCATGTGCTTGTGACGCCTTGCTCAGTGATAGGCCAGCATGACGCCACTCCTGTCGTTCTGACAGAGGATTGGCTCTGGTGTCCTCCATCTTGGATGAGGCACAGAGTCTATATAAGACCCTGACACACGCCGCATGGCGCTCAGTCCTCTTGGTTCATGCATAAGAGTAGACGCTCTGTGCGTGTTCCTCTAGGCATTCCTCTGTCTATGCTAGGTGAGCGCTACCGGCAGGGTAGCGTTCTTATACCTTACAGCTTCGGCTGCTGTCCGTATCCTTACCTCTTAGGGGAGCGGACCTAGGCAGGTGCCATATCTAGTGGTTCGTGTCCTCGCACACTAGTGGAGCGAACGCAGGTAGGAGCTTTGTGCGGCTTACGCTGCTGTTCATCTCTTTTGCACCACTAGAAGAGCGGACCTAGGTAGGTGCCATTTCGCACACATTGCCTTTGTCTCTGTGATTCTTAACAGAGATCATTCCACACACCCTCCAAGTAAGGGAGGAATTGCTTTACTTACTTATTTATTATATCCTTCTGTGAGTTAACAGAGGTATTGCACTCTGCCATAGTCTGCAGCAAAGTCTTTGCACGGTGGACCCTGACTGTCTGATACTCCTTTAGGTTATCAGACAGCCCCCCGTAACACCGCCTCTGGGGACAGTAAATCATGTTCATCAGCTTTCTTCTGGCCATAGGTCCTCAAATATTGTGCATCAACGCATGCCACCTCCTCATGTCCCTCTTCAATGCTGCATGGCGATAGGCCAGAGCCAACCCAAGGATACGTACAAAACAGATCCTCAGAGTGGCCAAGCTTCAGGTCATATTTCTCCTGTGACTCATGAAGGAGGACCAGGTTGAGGAATGGTGGCCCAGCATTCTATGTATGCAAAGTAGACTGTGGTCGTGGAAGATTGGTTGCTGCTTGACAAATGCTTTTTTTTGTCATTTTGGGTTTTGCTGACATATTTGCAGATGTTGATAGCCCAAGCCAAACAAACTTTGACTCCCAAAACACTGTGGGGAAAGTACAAGTGAGTACTTTGTAGCAGGCAGCACAAAATGGTAGAGTCCACAATCTCTCCGTCCCTGCTGTGACTTTGTTCAGTGCTATCAGCTCTTAAAAGAGCTATTGTATTCTGGTTTGTGGATGTTACTAAGGAGGTAGTGACACATACTGCTACACTGACCTAGACTGCAGGTAGTCCTGAAAAGAGTAGTTTTTTTGTGTTATTAAGAGGCCTACAGTCTCCCTAGAAGCTATTCGCTCTATCACTACACTTATACAATGCTGGCTCCAGACGCAATGAGCACAAAATGGCGGGGGAAGCCTTTTATAGACCCTATAACACTGCGAGGCCAGCCAATAACAGTAATGCTGTAACCAATATTGCTGCAGCATTACTGTGATTGGTTAAGAAGCTCAACAAGTTAATTGACTGAAAATCAGCCGCCAAACATACTGGGTGGGATATCGAATTATAGTGAGGCAAATACAACATTACTCTCTATATAACGAATATGCCGAATATCGTACTATTGTGCAAACAGCGAATAATTACGAATACATTCGCTCATCACTACCTATGAGCTTTCCTAGACTAAATGTGGATGCTGATTTATTATCTGATGTCATTGAAGATTGTTGCCCAATGTTTTGTTCATGGATAAACCATTCATGGAGTTTTTTGTTGTTATTTCTTAAAACTTTGTGGATTTTTTGGATTTATTGAACTAACTTCGTTTTTATATTTCTAAATTTGTACTGCATTTATATTTTTCTGTATTTTTCATGAACATACACAGATAAATGCATTTCTGTGTACATGTACTTTTTGAAAGAGATTTTGTTTTCAATGCAATTTTTTTGTTTGTTTTTGTTTCCATTGGTCAATGAATCCAACTATTGTTTGTTAATGTCAAATATGTTCCATGGCAATGTCATGGTTAATATTGGTTGTGAGAGTTTTCTCACCTTTTGTGTATTTGTCTAATTAAGCATTTACTATTTAATGCCTTCTAATATGTAAATATATCATGTTTAAGAGCAGTTTTCCGCTCAAATCGGGTAGACCTCTGTCTACAGTGCTGTTTTTAACGTTTTATCTTTTTTATGGATTTGGCATATAGTTTTGCTCTTCAATATACTCTTTATGCGAATGCTGGTAAGACTTTCTTACTTTCTTCTTTTCGTCACTAACTAACAATACCTAAAAATGTAATCGACTGCGTAATTTGGAGTAGACAATGAAAATTGCCAAAACCTTTTTACCTAGTTCACCAGCAAATTGACAGCAGGCACTACTAACTAACAATATCTATGAGTGTGATTAACTGGCTAATTGGGAGCAGGCAGTAACAAGGATAAATAGCTATTTAGATCATTCATCGGCAACACCTTAGTAGGCACTGTTAAGTAGCTGCCCCTATTTCTATCACTGAAATATACAGTGGCATGAAAAGGTTTGGGCACCCCTAGTCAAAATTACTGTTATTGTGAACAGCTAAGCAAGTTGAAGATGAAATGATCTCTGAAAGGCATGAAGTTAATGATGACACCTTTCCTTTGTATTTTAGGGGAATATATATATATATATATATATATATGTATATATATATATATATATATATATATATTCATATTTTGCATTTTTAAACTAACAATAATGGAACATGGGTCGATTCAAAAGTTTGGGCACCCTACACAGTTAGTACCTAGTAGCACCCCCTTTGGCAAGTATCATAGCTTATAAACGTTTTTTGTAGCCAACTAAGAGTGTTTGAATTCTTATTTGAGAGATTTTCATCCATTCTTACTTGGAAAAGTCTTCCAGTTCTGTGAGATTCCTGAGTCGTCTTGCATGCACTGCTCTTTTGAGGTTTAGCCACAGATTTTCAATGATGTTTAGATCAAGGGCCATTGTAAAACCTTCAGCTTGCACCTTTTGAGGTCGTCTATTATGGATTTTCACATGTGTTTAGGATAATATCCATTTGTGGAAGCCATCCTCTTTTCAACTTCAGCTTTTTTACATATAGCATTATGTTTGCATCAAGAATTAGTTGAAATTTCATTGAATCCATTCTTTTTTGTACCCGTAAAATGTTCTCCATGCCATTGGCTGCAGCAGAACCCCACCACATGATTGATCCACCACCATGGTTAATGGTTGATGAGATACTCTTTTCTTGAAATTCTGTGTCCTTTTTTCTCCACATCAATCATTGTGGCCAAAGAGTTCTTTTTTAACTTCATCGCTTCACAGGACTTGTTTCCGAAATACATCATCTTCTTAAGATGTTCTTTTGCATACTTCTGATGCTGAATTTTATGGTAAAAATGCAGGAGAGGTTTTCTTCTGATGACTCTTCCATGAAGGCCATATTTGTGCAGATGTCTCTGAACAGTAGAACAATGTGCCACAACTCCAGAGTCTGCTGAATCTTCCTGAGGGTCTTTTGCAGTCAATCAGGGGTTCTGATTTGCCTCTCTTGCAATCCTACGAGCAGCTCTCACAGAAATTTTGCTTGGTTTTCCAGACCTTATCTTGACCTCTACTCTTCCTCGTAACTGACATTTCTTAATTACATTTCAAACTGAGGAAAGGGCAACTTGAAAACACTTTGCTATCTTCTTATAGCTTTCTCCTGCTTTGTGGGCCTCCACCATTTTCATTTTCAGAATACTAGGCAGCTGCTTAGAAGAAGCCATGGCTGCTGGTTTTTTGGCACAAGGTTAAAGGAGGCTTGGTTTTTATAAAGCTATGAAATTTGCATCACCTGGCATTTCCTAATGATGATAGTGAACAAGCTATAACCCTAACAGGCTAAATAAGGTCTGAAATCTTGGTCAAAGTTATCTGAGCACACAAATCTCCAAGGGTTGCCAAACTTTTGCATCGGCCCATTTTCCTTTTTGTAATTTTTAAAATGTAAAAGATGAAAATCCTTTTTTTTTTTTCTTAAAATGCAAAGGAAATGTGTGATCTTTAACTTTATGCCATTTAGAGATCATTTCATCTTCAACTTGCTTAACTGTTTACAATAACACTAATTTTGACCATCGGTGCACAAACCTTTACATGCCACTGTATAATTATATGATCACACAAAAAATATAAATATCTGTAAAAAAATATATATATACTTTGATGATGTATTTTTTGCATGTTTTTCCTTTTATACTATATTTTTGTATTATTTTTCCCCTTTTTTCATCATCAAAGTGATATATATATATATATTTATATTTTTTGTCTGATCATATAATTATATATTTCAGTCGTGCTATTATTCTATTTAACATGTTAATTTAGTTGTGAATTTAGGCTTTCTACCTGTGCGCTATACCTTAGGGAACAACTCCCTTTTTTAATTGTTTCCTTACTTGTGTGAGGTCATCACAGAGGCACTTCCTTTTTTAAAGAGTTACCAGGTTAGCATTTAGTTACAGATCATGATGAAGGTTTCATACTGAAATGCATAGTCCCATTGCTTGCTGCTATTTTTATATGTCGATGCTGTTTTTTCATAAAATATATTTTTTATGCGAGAAATAAAAGTGAAGTTTTAAGAAAATTTGGAAATTCGTCTCTCCACCGAACTGAACTGAAATTTTCTTGTTATATACCTGCCAAAATGCAAAAGTGTCCGCACCACCTCTGATGGCATCGATATTGAGCTTGAGATACTCCTGCACCATCTTCTCCAGCCGTTCACTATGTGTCAGACTTGTAGTCTGTTCTGCTGGTGCATGGGATGGTGAAAAAATGTGTTCCACAAGCTCCAATAGGTTCTGCCACTTAAACTGGTGATGCTGCTAATGTTTCTGCAATGACGATTCGATGTTCCCAGTGTTTGACGTGAAGAACTGCGATGCACACTGGGTGCCTCACTGCTGTCTTGGGGAAAAGTACTCTTAAGCTTAAGATTGTGTACAAGCTTGTTTCCATACTCCAGCATGTGTGCAATCTTTTCCAAGGGGAGAAAGCATTTGGCAAAATTTACTCTTGTACGATGGATCTAACAGAGTGGCAACCCAATAGTCAGCACTATTTTTAATCCTAACAATTCTTTAATCATGTTACTGATAGTGCAGCAAGAAGGTGTTCATGATTCTGGCAGTTCCGCGAGGTCTAAGTCCATGGTGTGTTGATGGCGGGGTAACACTCAAGCTTGCCCTCTTACTAACCATGGACAACAGAGAGGGATGAATATTGTCTTCATTCCCTGACTGTTGCGTGCCAATCACCTTTTCCTCTTAGTCCTCCTTCATTTTTGCCTGGGCTTCTACTCTTCCACTAATAGCTTGTCTGGTACCATAAGCTCACCTCAATCATTCGATCATTTTACTTCACCTTCCCTTGGCACCCCCCTGTGCAACGACAGTCCGGACCTTAGAGATATTGGGATTCCTTCTGCATCTTCCTCTGCTTCCTCCTCTTCATCTGGGACCACCACCTCCTCCTGAAGGCTATTCAAAGTCTGCATCTAGCATGTAGATGACTGGAATAGCTATACTGATTATGGCATCGTCAGCGTTACTCATCTTAGTAGTCATTTCGAAACTCTACAGAAGGGTGCAGAGGAACTTCATCTATTCCCACTCTGCAACTGTGATTTGCTCCACGACCGCATCATGTTGGTCTATTTTATACCTCATGCCATACTGCTTGTCGCTGCTGTCAAATGGTGCAGGGAGGCTGAAAATGGTGTAGGGGGGCTGCGAAAGAAATAAAATATAAAGCAATAAAGTAGGACATATTTACTGAATCTCCCCTCGGCTGTAACGCTAGCTGTGGGGCTGCTAATTATCCCTCATATATATTCACTGCTTTCTCAGCCGACTGGCATCTCTGTTTGGCTGCAATCAGACTCCGCCCCTACCCTCTCTAATAGCGTTATATTGATGTAAAATAAATGTAAAAAATGCAGTATGGTCCCCCTATATATTGAACCCAGCACAGATAAAGCCCAAGGAGGAGAGATGAGGGAGACCCACCAGGTCGAAGAGAGGCAGGGAAACACAATCAAAGGTCTGCGACAGTTTCATTAGACCCTCCTAGCACCCAGGTCCTGATGAGTAAGGTAGTCTGTCAAAAAGGAAACATTTTGAAATATGGTGAAGAAGTAACTAGCCCTTCTTGATTCTTCTGTGCCATACAACTACGGGGTATCCAAGCTTGACATGTGGCTATCCTTCTATGCCTTGTAGGTGCTGGGTTGCCCTGCTGCTAGCAAATTGTTTGAGCAGGTTTTTAGTGATAGGCGCATCCACCTGTCAACTGAAAATGCTATCAGGCTGACTTTTCAAAAGGCTGCCCTTCCCACACAAAAAAAGGTATGCAGTTCATGTTTTCTTCTCTTTCCTGTACTCCTCTATTATACAAACAGGGACATCATGTGGCCCGCGCTCAAAATTTTTAAAGGGTCACCAAGCGGCCCTTGCTCCAAATTTTTAGAGGGTCATCAGGCAGCCCTTGCTCCAAATTGTAAGATGCGTTTCCCCCAAAATATAGTTGGGGTTCTATAGGAAACTGGAAAGGGCACAATGGTATTCATAAAGCTGCTTCCACACATTGGGGTTCTAGAATGAATGCATCGAGAAATGGAGTTAATATAGAACAATACTCTATCAGTTGATTGAGGCCAATTTCTATAGGGACGTCAGATAAGTGACCAAAATTATTGCTAGCGGTGTTTACCCATTAGAGCTCTCTTTAACAAGTGCTCTACCTTCAATCCAATTTGTTGGTATGAATATTGATTTACTTTAGGGTGAATGGGGAGAATTTAAGGAATAGCCGCCGAAGAATGGGGGCACCACTTTATTCAGGGTGTTACACTCCATTGACAGGCAAGGACAGAACCTTTTGAAGGACTACTAATATCTGTTCTTGAAGTGATCTTTTGGGTATTTATTGTTTTTTTGTGCCCTCAACTTGAACTTTTATTCACTATTTATGTATTTGCTTGTGTTGTGTCCGTTTGGGGTAAACAATTTTTTAACAATAATTTAATAAAATTGATGTTTTATATTGGTAAATAAGGTATATGCTGGTAACTACTTTAATTTTCTATACCTCTTTGTTTATGTATTTTTTCTCTGTGGATCCCTGCAAGCACTTATTTTCATAGGTTCACCTGTCTCCACTGATGAAGGAGATGCCACCAAAATACCCTTAAACCTGTTTCTATCTCTCAGATGTCTGTCCAGTTGAATAGCAAGAGTCATAGCATCCTCCAAAGACTGTGGACTGGATCTGATTGATCTAGTGTTCCAAGAGGTCTCCTCAGTCCCTCGTCGAATCTCTGAGCAGTAGTCCTCCACTCGTCAATCTCCCTGAAACAATCCATGAATATTGGATTCAGCAAATGTGACCATCATAAATGAGATCGAGAGCAGAGAGAAATGCCTCTACAGAGACCAACTCTAGAGCACACTCAAGCAAGGAAAAAGCATAAGCCTTTAGATCACCATGAAGCAAATACAAAATAATGCATACTTGCTGACTCTCGGACCAAAAGGATACCGGACATAAAGAAAACTATAACTTAATTGAAGCAGAAAAAAACAGAGAACTTAATTCTGTCGTCACCATCTAAGCAGTGTGGCATCTTACTAGCAATCACAAGTAATGGCCGAATGTGCATGCTGTTCTTGGTCTCTAATTTCAGCAACAGTAGCAAGGACTGTAGTTGTCTGGCCAAGAAGCAAACCAGATCCATAAGGAAGCCCCTAGAATGCACCAAATGGGCTGGCTGTAATGTTATGACTGAACTCTAAAGGTGGTGTCACACATAGCGACGACGACAACGACGTTGCTGCTAAGTCACCATTTTCTGTGACGTAGCAGCGATGTCCCATCGCTGTCGCTGTATGTGACATCCAGCAACGACCTGGCCCCTGCTGTGAAGTCGCCGGTCGTTGCTGAATGTCCTGCTTCATTATTTGGACGTTGCTCTCCCGCTGTGAAGCACACATCGCTGTGTGTGACAGCGAGAGAGCGACGAACTGAAGCGAGCAGGGAGCCGGCGTCTGGCAGCCCGCAGTAAGCTGTAACCACGGTAAACATCGGGTAACCAAGAAGCCCTTTCCTTGGTTACCCGATATTTACCTTAGTTACTAGCGTCCGCCGCTCTCACGCTGCCAGTGCCGGCTCCCTGCTCCCTTCATACGTAGCTGGAGTACACATTGGGTAATTAACCCGATGTGTACTCTGGCTAGGAGTGCAGGGAGCCAGCGCTAAGTGGTGTGCTCTCATGCTGCCAGTGCCGGCTCCCTGCTCCCTGCACATGTAGCTGGAGTACACATCGGGTAATTAACCCGTTGTGTACTCTGGCTAGGAGTGCAGGCAACAGGGAGCCGGCACTGGCAGTGTGAGAGTGGCGGACGCTAGTAACTAAGGTAAAAATCGGGTAACCAAGAGAAGTGCTTTCCTTGGTTACCCGATATTTACCTTAGTTACGCTTCCACGCGTCGCTGCTAGCTAGGGGGTGGTCACAGGTCGCTGGTGAGATCTGCCTGTTTGACAGCTCACCAGCGACCATGTAACGACGCAGCAGCGATCCTGATAAGGTCAGATCGCTGGTTGTGATCACTGCTGCGTCGCTATGTGTGACAGCACCTTAACACTCTCACTGGGATGGACAAATGACAGGAGATGTAAAACCCAAAATCCACAGCTCCCAAAATTGTCTAGTACTTGCCCTAGACCTGACCCTGATTTGTCCCTGCATGACAGTGGAGTTTGGCACCCTAAGATCATGGAATGGTGCCCCACTTGTCGATGGCTAAAAATGAGAGTCCTTACCCTTAACTGCACATTAAGCTGTAAACCAGTGTAACACAAAAACAACAATAAACAGATGAAATGCCCACAGGCAGAGGGTGAGACACAGGGCTAGGAATATGCAAACACAGTCGTACAGGAATGATGACAAAAATGATAATGAATAACAGTATATGTGGAAACCTTTCAAAACATAAATTAAACAAAACAGACAAACTGCATGGAATAGCAATAGCAATGCCTAAGTAAGAAAACCTTAACCGAAGAGTTTTGACTGCAGACAACACCGAGGAGCTTGGACTCTAGACAATAAAAAATCCAGAAATATAGCCAGCACTGAAGCATGTAAGTATAAATAACCCCTCCCAAATGGGATTGGGCAAACCAAGCGAGAAAGTGCACATCTGAATAGAAGTGAATCAGGTAGGCACCATTAGATGCGACAGTCCCGGGACTCTTCCTAGCTCATCCCGAATTGCCCTGGTGCGGTGGCAATCGGGGTAATAAGGAGTTAATCATGCCAGGCGTCTCCCCGGGATACCTTCTATGATTAAACTGTAAGTGAAAGTAAAGAAACACACAGCGAAAAATCCTTTATTTTGAATAAAAGACAAAAAAAACTCATTTACCTTTTTATTAATCCCCAAACAACAATCCAGGTCTGAAGCAATCCACACAACACTGTCAGCTCTGCTACATGAAGATGACAGAGCAATCTGTGTCCTCTCCACGTAGCCCCTGAAGTGAGCCGCTCTGTCACCAGACTTCACTCTGCAATGTAGACGTCAAGATTACCAAATCTGCCTATGTTTCTCATTAGAGCCAGTGGCTCAATGGATAGCGCTCCCCTGAGAAGCAATAGTTCACTAGTTCAAGTCCCGGCCGTCCCGGAAAAAAATTAATTTAATTTTAAATTATAAATGTTTATTTATAATTATAATTTAATTATGCACTGAGGGGAGGAGCCGGACATCAGCTGTGAGCCGCGGGACACACCTCTAAAATCGGAGCAGTTCACGGAATGAGGCTGCATTTCTCTCTTCTCTCTCTCTTCTGTCTCTCTCTTTTTCCCTCTCTCTCTCCTCTCTCTCTCTCCTCTCTCTCTCTTTTTCTCTCTTTCTCTCTCCTCTCTCTCTCTTTTTCTCTCTCTCTCTTTTTCTCAGTCTCTCTTTTTCTCTTTTTTCCCTCTCTCTCTCTCTTTCTTTCTCTTCTCTCTTTTTCTCTCATTTTCTCTCTCTCTTTTTCTCAGTCTCTCTTTTTCTTTTTTCCCCTCCCTCTCTCTCTCTCCCTCTCTCTCTTATTCTCTCTCTCCCTTTCTCTCTCTCTCAGACCTGGCGATGATCAGCTGATGCGGTCACCTGACGGAATCAGCTGACACTATAAGTGTGTGTTTTTTTTTTTTATCTGTGCTAGAAATTCAGGGTGGCCATGTCTAATATTGGTGTGACACCATGAATTTCGGGCTTAGGGCCAGTTGATCATATACAGCTAGACCTAACCCCATTATTACCCAGCGATCTACCCATCACCAGGGCAGCTGGAAGAGTTGGATACAGCGCCAGAAGATTGCGCTTCTATGAAAGCACCATTTTCTGGGGTGGCTGTCACTGCAATTCGCAGCGGGGGTGCCCAGACAGCTTGGGCACTCTGAGCTGCGGATCCCAATCCCCAGCTGCCTAGTTGTATCTGGCTGGACACAAAAATTGGGCGAAGCCCACGTCATTTTTTTTTTAAAATTATTTCATTAAATTCATGATATTCCTATATTTTTGGTTCCCAGCCGGGTACAAATAGGCAGCTGGGGGTCGGGGGCAGCCCGTAGCTGCCTGCTGTACCTTGTAGCATACAAAACATGGCGAAGCCCACGTCATTTTTTGGGGGGCAAAAAACTCCTGCATACAGTCCTGGATGGAGTATGCTGAGCCTTGTAGTTCTGAAGCTGCTGTCTGTCTGTATGGAGGAGAGCAGACAGCAGCTGCAGAACTACAAGGCTCAGCATGCTCAATTCACTAGTGTATGCAGGAGAGCAGACAGCAGCTTCAGAACTACAAGGCTCAGCATACTCCATTCACTAGTGTATGCAGGAGAGCAGACAGCAGCTGCAGAACAACAAGGCTCAGAATGCTCCATTCACTAGTGTATGCAGGAGACCAGACAGCAGCTGCAGAACTATAAGGCTCAGCATACTCCATCCAGGACTTTATGCAGGAGTTTTTTGCCCCCCAAAAAAATGACATGGGCTTCGCCATATTTTCAGCTGCCTATTTGTACCCGGCTGGGAAGAAAAAAAAATAGGGAAGCCCTTTTTTAATTATTTCATGAATTTCATAAAATAATTAAAAAAAATCGACATGGGCTACACCCCATTTTTGTGTCCAGCCAGGTACAAATAGGCAGCTGTGGATTGGAATCCGCAGCACAGGTTGGCCCGAGCTTTCTGGGCGCCTCTGCTGCGAATTGCAGTTCGCAGCCACCCCAGAAAATGGCGCTTTCATAGAAGCGCCATCATCTGGCGCTGTATCCAACTCTTCCAGCTGCCCTGAAGCCGGGTGGCCTGCTGGGTAATAATGAGTTAGTACTAGCTTAGTTTTACTAGCTAGTATTAAGCCAGAGATTCTTAATGTCAGGCAAGTTTGACCCGGCCATTAAGAATCTCCAATAAAGGGTTAAAAAAAAGACACCACACAGAGAAAAAATACTATAATAGAAATAAATACACAGACACACTTAGAAACTCCATGTTTATTACTCCCTGTCAGCCCTCCACGATCCTGCTGTTCTGTCTTCTTTCTCCTTCAACCCATTCAGCTCTGCTACATCAGACAGCAGTGCATGGGAGGAAGAACACTGCTGCTCCCCGTGCAGTCTATTCACTCAGTGAGTGAGCAGAAGCTGCGTGCTGTAACCGGTGACGTCACCGCTGACAGGCGGGTTACCATAGCATCGGTGCTCCGATCACGTGATTCCCGGTGCCGCAATTCACCGGCTGTGGCATCTAGTCCTTGCATGTGGGCTGACTCTGTAAAGAGCGCCCACATGCATGGACGGGAAAGGAGATGCTGGAACGATCACCGCGTACCAGAGAGATGCACTGACAGGACCTAGCATGACGTCTAGCCATGTGACCAGTCTGTAGCCAATGAGATAATAGACACGTGACTGGTCACATGCTATTTTGACGTCACGATAGGTCCTATCATCAGTGCTGGTTACCGGGAGGATGCAGTGATTATCGGAAGGAAAAGCGGCGGGAGACAGAGTGCAGGACGCGTTCCGGGGACCTGTAACTGTTATGGCAATGTTTATTAACTGTATATGTACATGTATGTGTTTGTGTTTGCCTCCCATTGTTTTCAATGGGGTTCGAGTGTTTCGTCGAACGTTCGTCGAACGGGGCCTCCGTTCAACGAACCAAACCGAACTCAAACACCAGGGGGGTGGATCATCTCTATTTATGAGCCTAGGAGTTCCACTACCAATAAATAAACAGAATGTGTATGAGGCCCATTTTTTTATCAGGCCCCTTTTTTATGTCTAATACAGAGTGTTTTGGAGCCCCTCATCCTTCTAATTTTTGGAAATTCTTGCATTCTCCGCATAGTCTTTGTGAGTTTCAGCGTCTCTTCTTCACAAATTAGACAGGATGTGCCTGTCCATGTCACACACACCACAAGCAAAAATGTTAAAATTGCATTTACCAATGACTACCAGTGGGTGTAGTTTTATTTCCTCCTGTACTGTCATCTACTGTAGTCATAAGATGGTCTGGCTATTAAGGGGGTGGAGGAGGCTGATTTATTTTTCTCTTTTTATTTTTGCCTTATATATCTATATGTCATTTTATAGGAATGAATGTTTCCTAACATTTTTTCCTGTAAAATCCATTTTATCTTCAGTTTTGTATGTTAAGTTAGTACAATAAGTCAGTCCAGTACAATAAGTTAGTGTACAATAAGTCAGTCAGTAAAAGGGGAGTAATTCTCTGACAATATTGTTCCCAGCAGTGATCTGGGAGTCAGAGATGCATCTAGACACCTACCCCATGCTGTTCCCATTTCATTTGAGTGCTATTGCCATGTATTTCAAAGATTTTCTTGCTCCTCCCAGCCCTCCTGTTGAGGGTCCCCTGGAAAAATGATTGAGTTTCCCATTGACTTGCATTATACTCGGTACTCGAGTCGAGCCCATCCGAGCATCCGACCTGCTCTATTCGAGTTCCGAGCATTCAAGGATTTTAGTGCTCACTCAACACTATTTGGCAGGTAATGTCTTTTTTTTCCAAACACATTTTGCCTCTCTTTTGACTTCTAGCCACAAAACTTTTCATGACTCTGTGATCAAGTGTCAATATGTTAGCAGTTTCAAAAGTCCTGTATCCCTTTTTAAGACTTTTTAGAAAATTAAACTTTTCAGAGTCAGTTAAATCTTTGTTTTTGGCTCTTTTTTCTTGTGGAAATCAAACTACATAATCATTCTGCACAACTTTATAAAGGGTATTGATATCCTTAGGCCGCACCTGCTCTATTTCATCCAATAAGCATTAAAGTTTCTATAGCTTGGAGTTAGAAAATCTGCATAAAAATGATGATATTGTCAAAACACTCAGTTGCCTAATATATATATTTTATTTGGATATCATATTGATAGAATAATAAGCTTTTCAAGGTTCAGGAGTAAGCTGGAGTGTGGAAAGTTCATGTCTTTGTCCATTTTGATGACATTACAGCTTTCTGATACCACAATACGATGCAAATCACTGTTTGCCTTTTTATTTGGTCAGAAATGTGCATCCAATAGCTAAATAAAAGTGCCATATTCATTTGCCTATGCCATCATTTTGTGATGTCATAATAGTAATAGTATATAATAATCACAGCTGGAGCCCTGAAGTCATTATACCCTTCTTGGGTCAGTGTTCCTTTGTCAAAAAATGAGAAAATCGTCTGAACACCTAGAAGAAGACTCATAATCAGAACAAGGAAATATATACATAAATATATTTGAATTATAGGTATGCTATATAAAGTTCATGAATTAATTCCTAGTCAGTAAATATGTAGACTGTGTGCAGAAGTTAGTTACTATGCCAAAAAAATGAGAAAATCATGTGAACACCTAGAAGAAGACTCATAATCAGAAGAAGTAAATATATATATAATTGCCTTATTTTAAAAAACAAGAGCACTAGGAGTTTTAGTGCAAAAGTAGAAATTTATTATAAATACCATAAAATACCAACAATTTGTATAGAGGACATATAGCGAGCAAAATAGAGGGATTAGGTACCCGGATCCCAAGAACCACACTGAGAAAGCCTTATATAAGGTCAGGGTATCAGAGCTGAAGCAGGCCAGCCTGTAGGTAATCTGAATGAGTGTAAAATGCTGAATCATAAAGATTCCATTAGTCAGCAGATATAACAGATCCTATACAACGAGCCTGATTCAAAACGAAAACACCCATGCTGATGCATACACTGTTGCTGGATTAGGAATTATATATACACTATTCGTAGAGTCACCAGAACCATAGTGAAGGACCCATGTATATAAACCAAGACCCATACATCAGTCTTTGTATGTCCACACAGGGAGGGTAAAAGGTGCTTACCAAAGTGCAGTGGTGGTTAGAGGGATCCAGGCCAAGCCAGAGGGGACCTCCGACGGCCGTTTCGCGGTAAACACCGCTTCTTCCGGGAGGAGTAAGTGCAGTGAGAAAGGGAGCGCGCCATCCTTTTGAATATCCGCCACCGGGTCACATGATGTGAATCACGTGACCGGATGCCAAGGGAGCCAGGGACGCCAGAGCAGCCGCACAGCGTGTTCACGGGCAGCGCATGAATGCGCATGCGCGGGACACGCTGAGGAAAGCGCGGCCCGGGAACGCGCTGTGCGGCTGCGCTGGCGTCCCTGGCTCCCGGAAGAAGCGGTGTTTACCGCGAAACGGCCGTCGGAGGTCCCCTCTGGCTTGGCCTGGATCCCTCTAACCACCACTGCACTTTGGTAAGCACCTTTTACCCTCCCTGTGTGGACATACAAAGACTGATGTATGGGTCTTGGTTTATATACATGGGTCCTTCACTATGGTTCTGGTGACTCTACGAATAGTGTATATATAATTCCTAATCCAGCAACAGTGTATGCATCAGCATGGGTGTTTTCGTTTTGAATCAGGCTCGTTGTATAGGATCTGTTATATCTGCTGACTAATTGAATCTTTATGATTCAGCATTTTACACTCCTTCAGATTACCTACAGGCTGGCCTGCTTCAGCTCTGATACCCTGACCTTATATAATGCTTTCTCAGTGTGGTTCTTGGGATCCGGGTACCTAATCCCTCTATTTTGCTCGCTATATGTCCTCTATACAAATTGTTGGTATTTTATGGTATTTATAATAAATTTCTACTTTTGCACTAAAACTCCTAGTGCTCTTGTTTTTTGAATTGCTCCTGGAGTGTGCTGTCTCAGGGCCACACTGGAGGGTTAACCTATACCCCGTCTGGTGCTGCCCACAATGAGACTCTAAGCTATGACCATGAGGCTCCTTGTTTGGGAATTGCCTTATTTTGTCTGTCTGTCTGTCTGTCTTGCTCCAAAATGACGTCATTACCGTGACAACCGTCGCATTGGCCGCTCGGCTCGGCCTGGCCACGCCCCCCGCACGCATTGGTCGATTGGCTCAGCCCGGCCACACACCCCGTACACTGTGCTCCTCGGCCACGCCCCCCGCACACTGTGCCCGCTCGGCCACGCCCCCCGCACACATTGGGCACCTATGCACCTCCCCCCAGGACTACTCCTCCTATTATCCTCCTCTCCCCCAGGACTACTCCTCCTATTATCCTCCTCTCCCCCCAGGACTACTCCACCTATTATGGGGAGATAAGGTATGCACACCAGTGACTATGTAAGGGGAATACATGAAATAGCAGAAACTGCTGTGTGAATACTGACTTGAAAAATCCAATAGCTATATGTAAGGGTGAAAATGTGAAAAATGGAATCTGCATTACTGCCATGAACATATGAATCAAGAGAAATTTAGCTACTGAATTGATCAATGCAATAGAGCCCCAACATTAAGCCAAAGTATTTCTCTACGTTGGGGTCCCTAGCTTGTGTGTGTCCTCTCATGCAGTTAAAAAACTTACCGTGTATGGGAAGCTGAGACCCAGGCTATTTATGCGTATGATATGGATTGGCAATAGGTGTAATTGGGGAGGGTTCACAAACGAAAAACTACTAACAAATAAGGAATAACGTTTGGAACACCATTCTAAGTCCGAACTGGGTGCAAAAACCTAAAAAAACATCACTATGGGGAGATAAGGTATGCATACCAGTGACTATGTAAGGGGAATACATGAAATAGCAGAAACTGCTGTGTGAATACTGACTTGAAAAATCCAATAGCTATATGTAAGGGTGAAAAGGTGAAAAATGGAATCTGCATTACTGCCATGAACATATGAATCAAGAGAAATTTAGCTACTGAATTGATCAATGCAATAGAGCCCCAACACTACGCCAAAGTATTTCTCTACGTTGGGGTCCCTAGCTTGTGTGTGTCCTCTCATGCAGTAAAAAAACTTACCGTGTATGGGAAGCTGAGACCCAGGCTATTTATGCGTATGATATGGATTGGCAATAGGTGTGGTTGGGGAGGGTTCACAAACGAAAAACTACTAACAAAAAGGAATAACGTTTGGAACACCATTCTAACTCTAAACATTTTTACCCTTACATATAGCTATTGGATTTTTCAAGTCAGTATTCACACAGCAGTTTCTGCTATTCCATGTATTCCACTTACATAGTCACTGGTGTGCATACCTTATCTCCCCATAGTGATGTTTTTTTAGGTTTTTGCACCCAGTTCAGACTTAGAATGGTGTTCCAAACGTTATTCCTTTTTGTTAGTAGTTTTTCGTTTGTGAACCCTCCCCAACCACACCTATTGCCAATCCATATCATACGCATAAATAGCCTGGGTCTCAGCTTCCCATACACGGTAAGTTTTTTAACTGCATGAGAGGACACACACAAGCTAGGGACCCCAACGTAGAGAAATACTTTGGCGTAGTGTTGGGGCTCTATTGCATTGATCAATTCAGTAGCTAAATTTCTCTTGATTCATATGTTCATGGCAGTAATGCAGATTCCATTTTTCACATTTTCACCCTTACATATAGCTATTGGATTTTTCAAGTCAGTATTCACACAGCAGTTTCTGCTATTTCATGTATTCCCCTTACATAGTCACTGGTGTGCATACCTTATCTCCCCATAGTGATGTTTTTTTAGGTTTTTGCACCCAGTTCAGACTTAGAATGGTGTTCCAAACGTTATTCCTTTTTTTTTTTACTCCACCTATTACACACCTCCCCTCAGGACTACTCCTCCTATTATCCTCCTCTCTCCCCAGGACTACTCCTCCTATTATACTCCTCTCCCCCCAGAACTACTCCTCCTATTATACTCCTCTCTCCCCTGGACTACTCCTCCTATTATACTCCTCTCTCCCCAGGACTACTCCTCCAACACAAACACACACACTGCACAAAACATACCTCCCCCCCAAAACACACACACGCCCCCAACATAAACACGCACCCCACACACACACACCCACTCAAACCGCGCAACACACACAGCACCACACACACACAACACTGCAGACACACAGTGCTCCACAAACAACGCAACACACACAACGCAACACACAAACAACACAACACACACAACGCAACACACAAACAACACCGCTCCCACCCCCCACACCCAGACAACACCCAGAACATTTAAAGAGCCTTACACAAACACTTGGTAACTACACACAACAACCTCTATGTATATAACAAAAATCATTCTAGAATACCTGATGCGTTAGAATCGGGCCACCTTCTAGTATATATATATATATATATATATATATATATTTGAATTATAGGTATGGGTATGCTATATAAAGTTTATGTATTAATGCCTAGTAAGTAACTATGTGGACTGTGTGCATGAGTTGGTTTAATGGAGTTGATACTGGAGCGGAGATTGACATGTGGACCGGTGGGGCTGTTTAATTACTGGTCACTTTTTGTGATACTGAAGTGATCATTTTGACCCAGTGCAATACATCATTATGTACAGTGAAGCATGGTCCCATCTAACCTGGACTGTTATTTTGCCAAACAATAGCTGTTGGCACACATGTTGCAGCAACAGCTACTTAATGATCTTAAAATCAGTGTTTGGTGCCCAGCTATGGATACACAGCGTATGGGTCCAATATTCTTTGATGAAAATGTGAACACAGCCGTGTACATGGATATCTTCCAGCAATTCTATGCACAGGTAATCATGAGCATGAATATTGTTTCTTTCTTAACTACTAATTGAAAATTAGATTCAATTAGAACCCAGCAGATATGCCAGACCTTCATTACTGTCAGCCACAGCCCTATCAAATGTTAACATAATTTAAGAATGTATTCACAGATTTGTTGCTGATATTTTATTTCACTGGGGCTGACAGAAAGCCATGCACATGCTGTAGAAGTAACATTCTTCAGATGTATAGAATAGAGATTGAAGTGAATCTCCTAAAATTTGTTTTGGTCACATTCACCTAATTCGATAGGCAGATTCTATATAGTTAAAAAAAATCAGTACAAATTGATGTGCCCTAAGAACACTTTTATTATGCTCTGAGATGTTGCAGATCCCAAAGTATAATAAACAGAGGTGTGGGAAAGACTATCTCCCGGATCCTCTTTGCCGATCTTTTGAACTTCCCATACTTCTTTCCGGTGCTGAGGCTGGTGATTGGCCTCAGACAGTCATTTAGGTGTGACATACCACATTGATATCAATAATCTTCATTGCTCCTTATGGCCACGTAGGGTGCAATGCATATCCTTTTGTGAGTAGCCTCTCACATGCTGTCATTGGGACATATTTATCAATACTGTCTAATTTTTTAGACTAGTCATAAAATTAGACATATTTATAAAAATGTAGAACACTTTTTGAAGACTTACTTTGTGCAAGTATTGTTACAAATTGATTAATTGATCTCTAGTACAGAATTCATTTATTTGATATTTCTGCAAGGAATTTGCTCTGTGTGAACATTCCCAGATTTCAATCTTACAAGGTTTTCAATAAGTGAAGCAATCAGAAGCAGATATGGGAAAGTATGAAAGCTGTATCTCTGGGTAATTAAATTCTATTATAGTATTGGCTATTGGAGATAAGTGAACCTGTTCGATATAGGTTCACCAATTTCAAATTTGGTATGAGCCTTAGCCTGTTAAGATCAGGCACGGTAACACATGCACTTTACCCAAAAGTCGGCAATGTTTGGTTTTCTTCGATAACCAATCGGGTTTTCCAAATATGCTTTTCTAATAACATGTTATGCTTTTGGATAGGATTGTGGTGCTGTATGATGAACGGGGAATGTCGCTAATGAATGGAGGGGGTGGGGACTTGGGAGAAGTCAGAGGCATGTGCAGGGCCGGCGTCACCACGCGGCATACCCGGGCAAGTGCCGGGGCCCTGGACTGACAGGGGGGCCCACTCACGCTATCTAGGACACCTGCAGTACGTCGCGCCGTTCATTTTCCCTGTCGGCCTTCGTACTGCCTGCTATTTGCGTTCCACTGTGGAACGCAAGACGGGTGGGGGGGGGGCACATCTCTCCTCCCTCCTCCCCTACTTGATTACTAGTGCGTAACGCATGCTGGGATGGGACCACCTCCTCTCACCTCTTTGATACGAGTGGAATGTATTGGAGCCGTGCGTCTCATTCCTGCTGCTGTCAGAACGCCCCCGTACGTCGTTTCCTCTTACGACAGCACAGTGGGCGGGCCTTCAAAGAATGATTGTCGTCATCAGCAGCAGCAGCACACACACAGATGCACTTCCTGCTACCACAGTGGAACGCACACCGGCAGCGCCTCGTTCAGGACCTTGTTGTCACTGACGACCGGCCGACTCAGTCACGGCAGACGCAGTACAGTACGGAAGCAGGTCCAAACCGTCCGGGACCGGTTCATTGGAGTACAAGAAGCCCAGGTTAGAAGAGCTACTCTTGGAGGCCAGAAGTGCATTGCCATTGTTTTTTTTTCCTTTTATTTTGATTTATATTGTACCTATGTGTGTTTGCCAGCTTTTTTTTTTTTTTAAATAAACCTGACATTTCATATCTGTATGTAGCAGAGTTGTATGTGTTTGTCTGAATGTAGCAGAGTTGTATGTGTTTGTCTGTATGTAGCAGAGTTGTGTGTGTTTGTCTGTATGTAGCAGAGTTGTGTGTGTTTGTCTGTATGTAGCAGAGTTGTGTGTGTTTGTCTGTATGTAGCAGAGTTGTGTGCGTTTGTCTGTATGTAGCAGAGTTGTGTGCGTTTGTCTGTATGTAGCAGAGTTGTGTGCGTTTGTCTGTATGTAGCAGAGTTGTGTGCGTTTGTCTGTATGTAGCAGAGTTGTGTGCGTTTGTCTGAATGTAGCAGAGTTGTGTGCGTTTGTCTGAATGTAGCAGAGTTGTGTGCATTTGTCTGAATGTAGCAGAGTTGTGTGCATTTGTCTGAATGTAGCAGAGTTGTGTGCATTTGTCTGAATGTAGCAGAGTTGTATGCGTTTGTCTGTATGTAGCAGAGTTGTGTGTGTCTGTATGTAGCAGAGTTGTGTGTGTGTGTGTGTTTGTCTGTATGTAGCAGAGTTGTGTGTGTGTGTTTGTCTGTATGTAGCAGAGTTGTGTGTGTGTGTTTGTATGTAGCAGAGTTGTGTGTGTGTCTGTATGTAGCAGACTTGTGTGTGTGTGTGTGTGTCTGTCTGTATGCAGCAGACTTGTGTGTGTGTGTCTGTATGTAGCAGACTTGTGTGTGTGTGTGTCTGTCTGTATGCAGCAGACTTGTGTGTGTGTGTGTGTCTGTCTGTAAGTGTATATGACTGTATAGATTTGTCTGTTTATATGTATTTTTGTGAGTTTGTCTTTAAATATGTATATGTACATGTTCGTATCGGTGTCTGTGTGTGGATGGGGCCCACTGGGACTCTTCCGCCCGGGGCCCACAAAAACCTGGAGCCGGCCCTGGGCATGTGGCACCTTTTTTTTCTATTTCTTAATGCTATTTGCTGATGTTGCTACAGCCAATCATATTGCAACAAACATCCAGAAGATTCTGTCATTGGCTGCCTAAGTCACATTTCCCTCTGCATAAAAAATGAGGACATGCGGAGTCGGCACCATTTTTTGAATGTTAAACATTAGGAAAGGTGCTGCTGCTACGGCTGCTAAACAGTTAGCTTAGCTTAGTGCCTGCTGCAAATTATGAAGTAAACCACATTTCTAGGTATTCTTAGTTAGTAGTGCTTGCTATAAATTTGCTAGTGAACTAGCTATATAGGTCTTGGCACTTTTCAGTGCCTGCTCCAAGTTACGCAGTAAACCACATTTGTAGACATTGATACTTTTTAGTGCCTTCACAATATTGCTATCTCAGGCAAGAAATAAAGAATTTATCTTTTGTGACAGCTGTCTGACAGGTCTGGACGTAGAGTTGTGAAACATTTGCTTAAAAGGGGAAGGGTACATCAACCATGAGTGGTAAATCCCAACGAGGTTGTGGTGGAAGGAAGAATAGGTGGGGTGTTTGAGGTGTATGTGTGGGACATTCTAATGTTAGTCAAAGCTCTACAGAGCAAACACCAGCTCATCATTGGGTGGCACGGTGGCTCAGTGGTTAGCACTGCAGTCTTGCAGCGCTGTGGTCCTGGGTCCAAATCCCACCAAGGACACCATCTGCAAGGAGTTTGTATGTTCTCCCCGTGTTTGCGTGAGTTTCCTCCGGGTTCGGTTTCTTCCCGCACTACAAAAATATACAAATAGGGACCTTAGATTTTGAGCCCCAATGGAGACAGTGTTGCTAATGTATGTAAAGCGCTATGGATTTAATAGCACTATATAAATGAATAAATATCATATCCCAAGAGACATGAATGAGAACAACTTCTACTACTTGACAGCCTACTCCACTAAATTTCTTTGTCAGACGCACATGGCTTCAACTTCAAAATAGGTGTAATAAAC
This sequence comes from Anomaloglossus baeobatrachus, assembly GCF_048569485.1. NCBI lineage: Eukaryota > Metazoa > Chordata > Amphibia > Anura > Aromobatidae > Anomaloglossus > Anomaloglossus baeobatrachus. The sequence goes on from NC_134357.1 coordinate 318,373,548, forward strand.
AACAGGTGCAAGAGTGGATGGCAAGCGCTGCATCAAGTGGCCTCTCCTCCTCTTCCTGCACCTTAACATCACACAGAGTTCATTCCTCAGAGGTGCCTGTTGTGAATGTTAGTTATGTTTTGGCTGCTGGGAGGCTCCCTCTGGTGGCCAGGAATGGTTTGGACTTGGACCAGGTGTGTTGTGCAATGGGTGTTTCCTTTGCTAACTCTCTGCTTATTTAAATCCTGGTCTGATTGCAGGCTGTTGCCAGATGTCAGTTGTTCTTTGTATCTCCAGCCTGCTTCATCCTGCTCTACACCACATCTACTCCAGATAAGTGCTTGCTCTTTATTTATTGTCTTGTTCTTTTGCTTATCTGGGTTTGTCATTTGCTGTGGTTGTTTTCAGTTATTTGCTTGCAGGGATTTTCGCCCTCAGTGGTGTGTTGGGGAACTCCCTGCAGTTCTGTGTGGAGTATAGCTCCTTTTAGGTCCATGTGTTTGTGGCTTGTTGAATTTGTTATGATTCTTGTTTTCTGTTCATTGGTATGACAAGGGCACTGTTACGGGGGGCTGTCTGATAATAACTGAAAGGAGTATCAGACAGTCAGGGTCCACCGTGCAAAGACTTTGCTGCAGACTATGGCAGAGTGCAATACCTCTGTTAACTCACAGAAGAATATAATAAGTAAGTAAAGCAATTCCTCCCTTACTTGGAGGGTGTGTGGAATGATCTCTGTTAACAATCACAGAGACAAAGGCAATGTGTGCGAAATGGCACCTACCTAGGTCCGCTCTTCTAGTGGTGCAAAAGAGACGAACAGCAGCGTAAGCCGCACAAAGCTCCTACCTGCGTTCGCTCCACTAGTGTGCGAGGACACGAACCACTAGATATGGCACCTGCCTAGGTCCGCTCTTCTAGTGGTGCAAAAGAGACGAACAGCAGCGTAAGCCGCACAAAGCTCCTACCTCTGTTCGCTCCCATAGTGTGCGAGGATACGAACAACTGCCAGACGCAGTATAAGGAACGTTACCCTAGCGGCAACGTCCACCTACGAGTAGAATCACAAGGCCCAGCCAGACCATGTGCCTCAGGCACCTGCCTATGTCCGCTCCCCTAAGAGGTAAGGATACGGACAGCAGCCGAAGCTGTAAGGTATAAGAACGCTACCCTGCCGGTAGCGCTCACCTAGCATAGACAGAGGAATGCCTAGAGGAACGCGCACAGAGCGTCTACTCATATGCATGAACCAAGAGGACTGAGCACCATGCGGCGTGTGTCAGGGTCTTATATAGACTCTGTGCCTCATCCAAGATGGAGGACACCAGAGCCAATCCGCTGCCAGAACGACAGGAGTGACGTCATGCTGGCCTATCACCGAGCAAGACGTCACAAGCACATGACCAGCGACCAATCGGCATAGAAGGTGTCAGAGACATGTGACCTCGTGTCAGCGATGATGTCACCCGCACATGTGCAATGGCTCCAAGATTGGACTTAGTCTCCGGCGCTCGCACATGTGCAGTAGCAAGAAATCTGGACTTAGTCTCCAGCGCTCGCACATGTGCAGTAGCAAGAAATCTGGACTTAGTCTCCAGCGCTCGCACATGTGCAGTAGCAAGAAATCTGGACTTAGTCTCCAGCGCTCGCACATGTGCAGTAGCAAGAAATCTAGACATAGTCTCCAGTGCTCGCAGCAACCGTAACAGTACCTCCCCCTCAAGGACCCCCCTCCCGGCGACGCAGGTAATCGGCAACTAAGTCGGGAGCATGGACAGCCTCCTCAGGCTCCCAAGAGCGATGTTCCGGGCCATAGCCCTCCCAATCTATCAAGAAGAACCTGCGCCCTCTAACCATCTTAGAACCAACTATGGCTCGTACCTCATAGCTAGAGCGAGAGGAATCAGAGGCAGGAGAGTGCACTTCACGAGCGTGAGGTAAAATAGCCGGCTTTAGCAGTGAGACATGGAATTTGTCATGAATCCTAAGATGGACAGGTAACTTCAATTGATAGACTACAGGATTTACCTGTCGAAGAACCTCATAAGGACCCAGGAAGCGAGGAGCAAATTTGACAGAGCTCACTCTAAGTCTCACGTGTTTTGCAGAGAGCCACACAAAGTCCCCTGGAGAAAAGACAGGAGCCGGGCGACGAAACCGATCGGACACCGTCTTCATACGGTCCTTAGCTGCTTGGATCGACTCTTGAGTCCGATCCCAAACCTCTCTGGCATTAGTTGCCCAGTCGGCCACAAGAGGAGGAGGTGCAGCAGCGGGAAACGGTACTGGTACCCTAGGGTGTTGCCCATTATTGAGTACGAACGGTGTCTGCCCAGTGGCCTCAGCCAGCGAATTGTTAAGGGCAAATTCTGCCCAGGGTAGGAGGGAGGACCAGTTATCGTGGTTCTCAGCAACAAAGTGTCGAAGGTATATAATCATAGATTGATTGGTACGTTCAACCAAACCATTAGTCTCCGGATGGTATGCCGAAGAGAGATTCAACTCAATTTGCAGAAGGCTACAAAGATCTCGCCAGAAACGGGAAGTAAATTGCGGGCCTCTATCACAAATGATACGATCTGGCATCCCGTGAAGCCTAAAGACATGCTTGAGGAATAGTTTGGCTAGTACCCTGGAAGATGGGATTCTCGATAACGGTACGAGATGAACCATCCGGGAGAAATGGTCTGTAATGACCCACACAAATCTATGTCCCTGTGAACATGGAAGATCACCCACAAAGTCCATGCCTACCACCTCCCATGGTCTATCTGGCACTGGTAAAGGATGCAAGAGCCCAGCCGGTCTCTGCCGTAATGGACGGTTGCGAGCACACGAGTAGCAGGAACCGACATATCTCTTTACGTGGCTGGCTAAGTGTGGCCACCAATACCACCTCTCCAGTAACTCTCGTGTCCGCCTAATACCAAAATGCCCACCCACCTTTGAGGTGTGGGCCCATGACAGTATATCATTCTGTCGATCAGGCGGAACAAAGGTCTTGCCCGGTGGGATTTGGTCTAACGTCACAGGGGAGAGCGTATGAAAAACCCTGGAGGGAAGGATAAGACGAGGTTCGTCAATCTCTTCCTGTGTAGAAAGCATAGAGCGAGACAGGGCGTCTGCCTTGTTATTCTTACTCCCAGACAGATAGTTGATGGAGAAGTGAAAGCGGGAGAAAAACAAGGACCAGCGGGCTTGGCGAGGATTCAGACGCTGAGCGGTTTGTAAGTACGTCAGATACTTATGGTCTGTATAGACCTGGAAAGGATGTTTCGCTCCTTCCAGCAAGTGACGCCACTCCTCCAAGGCTAATCTCAAGGCGAGCAGTTCCCTATCCCCAATGGTATAGTTTCTCTCTGCCGGTGAAAAGGTTTTAGCAAAGAAGAAACACGGCCTTTTTCTACCTGCACCGTTCTTTTGATACAAGACCGCACCAGCACCCACTGAAGAGGCATCAACCTCTAAGAGGAAGGGCTTATTCTCATCGGGTCTTTGAAGAACGGGAGCAGTTGAAAAGTGTCTTTTTACTGCCTCAAAAGCCTGAGATGTCTCAGTAGACCAGGCTTTGGGATTAGCACCTTTCTTAGTCAAGGCCACCAAAGGGGCCACCAAAGTAGAAAAATGGGGTATGAACTGCCTGTAATAATTTATGAATCCTAAGAAGCGTTGCACCGCCTTCAAGGAATGAGGTTCGGACCATTGAAGGACAGCAGAGAGCTTCGCAGGATCCATAGCCAGACCCTCTTGTGAGATAATGTAACCCAAAAAAGGCAATGAGGACTGCTCGAATACACATTTCTCGAGTTTAGCAAACAATGAGTGCTCCCTTAAACGGGAAAGGACACGAACGACATCCTGACGATGAGTCTCCAGATCAGGAGAAAAAATCAGGATGTCGTCCAGATACACCACTACTGAGGATAACAGTAAATCCCTGAATACATCGTTTACGAAGTCCTGAAATACTGCGGGTGCATTACATAACCCAAAAGGCATGACGAGGTATTCATAGTGACCGTCTCGGGTGTTAAAAGCGGTCTTCCATTCGTCACCCTTTCGAATTCGTACCAAGTTATACGCACCCCGCAGATCCAACTTCGTAAAAACTTGAGCTCCTCTCAGTCTGTCAAAGAGCTCCGAAATTAAAGGTAATGGGTATTTGTTCTTTATTGTGATTGCGTTGAGACCCCTGTAATCTATGCAGGGACGCAAATCACCCTCTTTCTTCCGAACAAAGAAAAACCCGGCTCCCGCGGGAGAGACAGACTTACGAATGAACCCCTTCTCTAAACTCTCTCTTATATAGGTCGACATGGCCTCCGACTCAGGTATCGACAGGGGGTAAACCCTGCCTTTAGGTGGAACCGAACCTGGGATAAGGTCTATGGCACAGTCATACGGCCTATGGGGTGGAAGAACCTCAGCACCCTGTTTGGAGAACACGTCAGCGAAATCCAAATAGGGTGTAGGTATGGGAGAGAGATCAGTTGATGCAACCGCAACGACCTTAGGTGGTAAGGGAAGACATCGGGACTGACATTTCGAACCCCAACTAATAATGCTGTCAGACTCCCAGTCAATGTGAGGAGCATGAGTCCGAAGCCATGGAAGACCCAGAAGTACGTCGTCTATACCCTCAGGCAAAACAAGAAAAGAAATCTCCTCTATGTGACCCTGAGACAGGGAAAGGCGCAAGGGAACTGTCCTCAATGTAATGGAGTCAGACAACATAGTTCCATTAACAACACGGACAGGAATAGGCGCCTCTAACATGATAGAGGGAATATTGTGTCCCTTTACAAATCCTGAGGACACAAAAATCCCGTCAGCTCCGGAATCCACAAAAGCCATAATAGGCCATGTATTCTCAGATAACGAGAGCTGACCTGGGATACAACACTTAGAGGGTGCAGAAGACGTCTCTAGTAACCCCCCTCTAATGGTTACTAGGCCAGGAAGTTTCCCTGACGACTAGGACACTTGTTGGCATAGTGCCCAGCCTGACGACATACGTAACATATAGGAGGACCAGACTTGTGTAGTCTGGAGGACGTATGACCTAACTCCATAGGAGTGGGAGATGTTTCAGATGCTGAGGAAGATGGTAGTGGACCCTCAACAACTGGAATAGCCCGATGCTTAGGGCGTGAGGAAGAGACCTCGAGTCTACGTTCCTTATGGCGTACATCGATCCTCGTTGCTACTGTGATCAAGTCCTCCAGAGAAGCAGGGACCTCACGAGTAGCAAGGGCATCCTTGACATAGCCTGCCAACCCTCTCCAGAAGATAGGAATCAACACCTTCTCTGGCCAATCTAGTTCTGCCACCAGAGTTCTAAAAGCAATGGCATAAGAACTAGTGGATAACGAACCCTGAGATAGATCTAACAGTCTCAGGGCCGCATCATGGGTAACCTGCGGACCCATGAATACCGCCTTAAGAGCATCAAGAAAGTCTTGATGTCTCAGAGTAACCACATCAGAGCGCTCCCATAGGGGAGTCGCCCATTCTAAGGCTTTGTCCTGAAGTAAGGAGATGATAAAGCCTACTCTGGACCTCTCCGTAGAGAAGCGAGAAGAGTTGACCTCTAGGTGTATCTGACACTGACTAATGAAACCACGACATGATCTGGCATCGCCAGAATATCTGTTTGGCAGAGCAAGTCGAGGATCATGTGCAGATGTCACCATGGTCTGAGGTTTATCCTCTATACTCTTGAGCCGTGACTCAAGTACTTGTATGTAACGGTGTAACTGCTGATATTCTGCCATAACTGCCAGACCCTTGGCTCAGTCCTAATGTTACGGGGGGCTGTCTGATAATAACTGAAAGGAGTATCAGACAGTCAGGGTCCACCGTGCAAAGACTTTGCTGCAGACTATGGCAGAGTGCAATACCTCTGTTAACTCACAGAAGAATATAATAAGTAAGTAAAGCAATTCCTCCCTTACTTGGAGGGTGTGTGGAATGATCTCTGTTAACAATCACAGAGACAAAGGCAATGTGTGCGAAATGGCACCTACCTAGGTCCGCTCTTCTAGTGGTGCAAAAGAGACGAACAGCAGCGTAAGCCGCACAAAGCTCCTACCTGCGTTCGCTCCACTAGTGTGCGAGGACACGAACCACTAGATATGGCACCTGCCTAGGTCCGCTCTTCTAGTGGTGCAAAAGAGACGAACAGCAGCGTAAGCCGCACAAAGCTCCTACCTCTGTTCGCTCCCCTAGTGTGCGAGGATACGAACAACTGCCAGACGCAGTATAAGGAACGTTACCCTAGCGGCAACGTCCACCTACGAGTAGAATCACAAGGCCCAGCCAGACCATGTGCCTCAGGCACCTGCCTATGTCCGCTCCCCTAAGAGGTAAGGATACGGACAGCAGCCGAAGCTGTAAGGTATAAGAACGCTACCCTGCCGGTAGCGCTCACCTAGCATAGACAGAGGAATGCCTAGAGGAACGCGCACAGAGCGTCTACTCATATGCATGAACCAAGAGGACTGAGCACCATGCGGCGTGTGTCAGGGTCTTATATAGACTCTGTGCCTCATCCAAGATGGAGGACACCAGAGCCAATCCGCTGCCAGAACGACAGGAGTGACGTCATGCTGGCCTATCACCGAGCAAGACGTCACAAGCACATGACCAGCGACCAATCGGCATAGAAGGTGTCAGAGACATGTGACCTCGTGTCAGCGATGATGTCACCCGCACATGTGCAATGGCTCCAAGATTGGACTTAGTCTCCGGCGCTCGCACATGTGCAGTAGCAAGAAATCTGGACTTAGTCTCCAGCGCTCGCACATGTGCAGTAGCAAGAAATCTGGACTTAGTCTCCAGCGCTCGCACATGTGCAGTAGCAAGAAATCTAGACATAGTCTCCAGTGCTCGCAGCAACCGTAACAGGCACCTAGTATAGGATGGAGTTCAGATCGTGCGATCTGAGGGCCTTTTTGTACTATCAGGAAGTTGGTTTTTGCAGGGTTTTTCTCTGGCCACCATCAGTCCCTTTCCTGTCCTATTTTAGTCAGCGGGGGCCTCATCTTTTGCTAATCCTGTCATCTACCTGTGTATTGTGTTTTTCCTATATCACCGCAGTCTTTAAATGTGGGGGGCTAGCTATTCTTGTCTATTTTCTGCGGCAGAGAGTTATTCATCTTTCCTACCTTTAGGATAGTTAGTTCTCCGGCTGGGTTCGCGGTGCACAGGATGTTAGTTCACCCCTTGGCTACTTCTAGTTGTGATGGTTAGTAAGAGGATGGCGGCCAGATTAGTTGCCAAAGCTCTTGTCACCTTTTGCCAATGATTTGTGGTGGTCTTCCATGGTTCCGGATAATAACAGGTGCCACTCCAATTACACTTGTTTCCCCTGCATCACAAATCTCTAACTGGCAAACTGTTGTGGGGAACCAAACATGAGTGAGCCCCAAGAGCTGTTCACACTTTCTATCCCATGAGCATCAGAGGTCTGCTCCAAAGATTTTCAGACTCAAGAAGAGGAAAAAATCTGCACTGATGCCCAAAATCTTTGTCAGTTGGAGCAAGGCCTGGATGAAGTAGGGTCCGAGCCGGATCCTGACTCTCGCCAACTGACGTTAATACATGGGGGGTGGAGGTGATGATGATGAGACTTAGATACCTGAGGCGCACGCGTACTGTTCAGTCATGTTGTGCCGCCCAGTGCCCCGTTACCTTCAGGTCGTCTCAGGGTCTTCAGGGACGCCGCGTCCTGGGTCCTTCTGGTCACAGGTAGGTTGACTTCTATAGGATTCGTGACGACACTCTCGGTATTGCGGACAGGGCGACTGCCACTGCAGATTAAGGGACGCCTGGGGCTGATATTAAATGCAGTTAGATGTAGTGGCCTCCCGAGACTGAGGCTGGCCCCAGGGCCCAGTGTGGGAGTGTAGTACCACAGGTCGCAGAAGAACTCACACACACAGCAGGAATGTCTTTCAGGGTTTTTACTCACTTCAGGTGGCAGGGGTGAGTAACCCGGGCGATGCTGTGATGTTCCAAGAGGGGAACCAGGCTCCTTCAGGCTGACTTAGGGGGTGGCTGTTGACTCACCTTCCTAGCCCTCTTGTGTTTGTGGTGACCCAGACTTGTAGTCCTACGGGGTCACCCAGGGAAGTTGCTTCTGCCTGTTCTCCCCTTTTTCAGCCCGTCTGCTTGTAGCCTGGACCAGGTCACTCCGGCTGCTTGCCTCTTGTGAACTACAGGCCCTCTCGTTGCTACGTGGCTGAGGACTCTGTGGTGTTTTGGTGGAGGGTATGAAGTACCCCCACCTGCAGGTTGAGCAGGCCAACTTAATGGGCCCCTGCTCTGGGGACCTGTACCCCGTGTGGGCAGGGTCTACTAGGCAGTCCCCATACTCAGCCACCTCCTTGCACTTCGGCCTCAGGTGGTTTTCGGGCGGCACTGCCAGGTAGCCCTTTCTCCCCCAGGAGCAGCCACAAATGGTGCAGTGTCTGAAAGGGCTCTGCTCACTGCTTTGCCCTCCAGACACGACTTCTCACCTCCACTTCCTCTGACTGACTGCCTCTGCACACTCCTGTTCCCAGTGACACCACCCACCACTAGCTGCGAGGGCCAAACCCCTTCCCTGAGTCTGCTCAGGGGTCCCCTCTAGCTGTGTGTGTGCTCCTGGTTACTAGTGATCCATGTGTCCAGACCCCGGTCAGCCTTCTGGATTACCTGTGTTGTACTGACCCAGCATGGGTCCAGTACTCAGTGGTGCCTGACCAGGTCAGGGGCACCACATTCCCCCTTAGTTATTAACAGCACGTCGTCAGGCTGTAAAGACAAACATTTTAAATGCATAAAACAGTAAAACATTATAAAAACACTGTAAAACCACACCAGGTACCACTTTTCACCACCCTCTACCCACAAGTCCGTTACCCACCCAAAATCCTCTCAAGATGCAGGTCACCGGTCCTTTTAGCAACCAGGTTTGGGCCATTTGTTTCCCCAGACCTTTCCTCCAATCTTCCTCTCCTGGGGCTGGTGGTGAAGGCAAGCCCCTTCCCATTGAGCCGCGTCTTCGGCCTCTTCTGGCAGGATGTAGAGGTGGCTTTGTTGGTCAGGTTGTTGTTGCTTTGTGATGGAGAGCCAGGCCCCATAAACAGGCGTGCTCTCTGGTCGCAGACGAGCCAGGCCCCTAAACAGGCATGCTCTGGTTTTTAGGATAGCAAGCACCATCACAGGCGTGCTTCCTGGTGGTGCAGAGCCAGGCCCCATAAACAGGCGTGCTCTATTGTTGGTACCTCTGGGGTAACTATACACACTGCAAGAGTTTGTGGCTATAGCCAGTTCATAGCCTAATGGTCCATTTTTAAAGCGCACGTAATCAGGTGCAAAGTATTTGCTTAAAGGGTTCTCACATTAGTTCATGTGGGCACATTTCTTGAACTTTAACGTTGCAAACTGGGACTTCAACTTCTTGCTTTACTTCTCTTTACATGGACTCACTTCTCTCTTTACCAGGGCTTTGGCTTGTAGGGCTTTGGCACTGGACAATCTCTGTTTCTTTGTCGTCATCTGTCGTACTTGCTGTGTCTAGCTCGTGCTCTTTGTATTTATCTTCGTCTCTTTCTGTTTCTGTTCTTTCCTCTGTTTCTTTATCCTGTTCTGTTGACCTTGGGGTAGGCTGGTTAGAGACAGCAGGGCTGCAATAAGGGTTCCTGGGGCATGGCACCACATCCAGTGCATACCAGCCGCGTTCACCTTGGTGTCTGGTAAACTCGACCAGGTCTCCCATGTGCAAGTCTCTGCCAGGATGTCCTCTAGGCAAGTGTGATATTATATCTCTCCTGCTTACGAATATGCCTTGTTTCATACCAGGCGCTACGATGAAGCCGTATACCGACTTAAGACTAAATTCTTCTACCACTCCACGGCAAAGGGGTCCTCTTTCCTGGTGGTGGGCTTTTATTAACATCTGTTTTTCTTCTAAGACCTGGGCTGTAACATCTTCCTTCTTATCTGGGGACTGCTGTGTGGGAAGTAACTTTGCTCGGGAGCGGCGTCGTGCTCTGCTCGTGGGGCTCTTCTGTACTGCAGGTTCCGAAGCCACATACATTCTGGGTATTGGGATAGCTAACACTTCATCCTCAGTGGGGGAACGGCGGGCTCTCCTCATCCCAGCGGGAGTACGGTAGCATTTCGGGCTCTGGGCCCCCGTCAACCACACAAGGTGCTGCGTCCTCCTCCGATGGTTCTGGGGTCAACTCTTCAGCCTCCAGGCCTCCCCTCCCCCTTAGTGCTTCCGAGCACTCCTCGGTGACTCCGGCAGTGGTGCTGGGAATGGACGGTCATCAGAGGGCCAGGGTGGTGGGCTTATCTTAGCCAGGGCAGTTGCTGGGACCACTCTGTGTCCGGGTAACTGCCTGGGGACGATGTACTGGTCCACCAGCTCCTTGGGGTAGCGGGAACTCAGCTCCTCTTTCAGCTTCAGGAAAACTGGGTCTTGTCCCGGCGGGGACCTAGAACCTGATTTCTTGGGTGGTGGCTGGGGTGTGATGACTGTTCCTGCCTTGCAGGCTGGGGTAGATGGCCTTACGGTCTGGTTTTGGCGGGCCGAGCCTGGCGTGGCTGCTGCGGCTTGGTCTTGGCAGGCCGAGCCTTGAGTGGTGGCGGCCTGGTCTTGGCGGGCCGAGCCTAGCGTGTCGGCGGCCTGGTCTTGGTGCGTCGGGCTGGGTGTCGCTGCTGCGGCTTGGTGTTGGCGGGCCGGGCTGGGCGTCGCTGCTGTGTCTTGGTCTTGTCGGGTCGGGCTGGGCGTCATTGCACCAGGTGTCCCTGCAGGGACCGCGGGCTTCACAGCAGGGGTTGTAGCGGGCGTCGCTGCTGCAGTCGGGTCTTGGCGGGCCGGGCATCATTGCCCCAGGCATCTCTGCAGGGACCACGGGCTTCGCAGCGTGGGTCATAGCGGGCGTCGCCTCCGGGATCGCAGCATGGATCTTCACAGGCGTGGAAGTGTGGCACACCACGGGCATCGCAGCGGGGATCGGGCAACACAGGACTCGCCCATCGGTAGCTTTATCGGAGTCTGGGTGGTCGCCGCCCGGTGTGGCACTTGTCGCGCGGTCCACCTCTCGTAGGCCCGAACCGCTGTAGCCATCTCTCGGAGCTTAGTGCGTCCCTCCCTGATCTGCCGCATGATCCTGACTTCCAGCCGGTCGCAGAACTGGGCAAGCTCCCAGTCCCACCAGGCAGCGGTGCTTGGCTCTGGATCTCTGCATTCAGACGCCATCCTCTCTTCCCTCTCTGCATGACCTTTCACCTTCACTTCCTGCAGCCACTCTGCCTCCATCGCTTGCAAGGTCAGAAGGCTGCAGGGGTTCTCTGGGTAGCCACACCTCTTCATGGGCGGTTACTTCTTCTAGCACGGGCTTCAGTTGTTCTTTGGCGTGCTTTTCATGGTGGCAATATGGCGGCATTTCAAACTTTTTAAGTGGACCGCCCAGGCACATGGTCATCTGTCTTAACAGGTCTAGTCCTTATCCTGTTCACAGCGCCAGAGTTGTGCCGCCCAGTACCCCGTTACCTTCAGGTCATCTCAGGGTCTTCAGGGACGGCGCGTCCTGGGTCCTTCTGATCACAGGTAGGTTGACTTCTATAGGATTTGTGACGCCACTCTCGGTATTGTGGTCAGGGCGACCACCACTGCAGATTAGGGGACGCCTGGGGCTGATGTTGAATGCAGTTAGATGTAGTGGCCTCCCAGGGCCCAGTGTGGAAGTGTAGTACCACAGGTCGCAGAAGAACTCACACACACAGCAGGAATGTCTTTCAGGGTTTTTACTCACTTCAGGTGGCAGGGGTGAGTAATCCGGGCGATGCTGTGATGTTCCAAGAGGGGAACCAGGCTCCTTCAGGCTGACTTAGGGGGTGGCTGCTGACTCGCCTTCCTAGCCCTCTTGTGTTTGTGTTGACCCAGACTTGTAGTCCTACGGGGTCACCCAGGGAAGTTGCTTCTGCCTGTTCTCCCCTTTTTCGGCCCGTCTGCCTGTAGCCTGGACCAGGTCACTCTGGCTGCTTGCCTCTTGTGAACTACGGGCCCTCTCGTTGCTACATGGCTGCGGACTCTGTGGTGTTTTGGTGGAGGGTATGAAGTACCCCCACCTGCAGGTTGAGCAGGCCAACTGAATGGGCCCCTGCTCTGGAGACCTGTACCCCGTGCGGGCAGGGTCTACTAGGCAGTCCCCGTACTCAGCCACCTCCTTGCACTCCGGCCTCAGGTGGTTTTCGGGCGGCACTACCAGGTAGCTCTTTCCCCCCCGCCAGCAGCCACGAATGGTGCAGTGTCTGGAAGGGCTCTGCTCACTGCTCTGCCCTCCAGACGCGACTTCTCACCTCCACTTCCTCTGAATGACTGCCTCTGCACACTCCTGTTCCCAGTGACACCACCCACCACTAGCTGGGAGGGCAAGGGCCACACCCCCTCCCTGAGTCTGCTCAGGGGTCCCCTCTAGCTGTGTGTGTGCTACTGGTTACTAGTGTTCCATGTGTCCACACCCCGGTAAGCCTTCTGGATTACCTGTGTTGTACTGACCCAGCATGGGTGCAGTACTCAGTGGTGCCTGACCAAGTCAGGGGCGCCACATTGTCATTTCAGGAAGAGGAGGAGTGGGACAACATAGAGCCTGATGATGAAGTTGTAGATCCCACTTGGTATGAACCCAGAGGCATGCAGCTGACTAGCTCAGCAGATGATGAGGAGAAGGAAGACAAGGAGGCTACGTTTGCGATTCCCGTACAAACACCTAGTGATGCAAACATGAGAAGCACTGCATCCTCAGCCACAACTCTGGCTGTGGCCAGCAGCAGTCGTGGGTCTACAGTTCGCAGGAAGGGTTGCCTAACCAGAGCCTTTTTAGAGACTGCAATGGATGACCCAACTTTTATTATCTGCCAACATAGTAAACAAAGACGACTCAGTAGAGGCAAAAATTCAAATAATTTGACTACTACATGCATGAACTGGCACATGCGCAACCAATATGCATTACTGTGAGAATCTTAGTGCACTAAAATGTGGACTACCAGGCCTACCCAACCACTGTACAACAAACTAACTGTGTATGCTGCCACTTTCCCCTGCACCACCATCAAAACTATTCTCATACAGGTCTCCGACTGCAGAACCTTCACTTGTTTACCTGCTACAGTCGGGTGAGTGAGAGCCTGTCAGCTGTTACGGAAGTGACCATGCCTGTTTTTTTTTTTGACCCATGTAATACACCGAGGCCACATCCTGTGTGTTGCATGGAGCATATGTAGCACCCCTAAGCCACTCAGGGCACTACAAGGAACTGCATCCTCTTGGGGATGCAGGACCTACCCCCTGGGACCTGGAGTACCAGTGCCGATACCACCAAAGCACAACCAAAATCCTAGTTTCTCCACACCGGGCATAGAGGGTTAACCATGAAAGGGGATGGTCACCTAGAGGTAGAAACGAGTCCCGGGATTTCCCAGCCTGGGGGGAGGGGTCAGCAGTCAGTCTAGAGAATAGTGGCACACAGTGAGGTGTGCGGACATGCCTGAGCTGGGTCTGTGCAACACTGACTCGGGGGCATGGGAGAGAGGTCGCCAGGGCAGGTACGGATAGATACCGCTGGGACCGGAGCACGCACAGGGCACAGGGCCCTAGATCAGGCGCCAGTTTTACATGGTTTGATAAATACCTGCCCGGTGAGGACACCTTCATGGACTTCACCAAACCAAATAATCTGGGGGCATCAGCAGTAAACTAGGATCGGGGTTTGGACACTTACCTCCCACAGGGTCCAGACTGCCCGCCGTACGGAGAAGGAGACTGTAACCCCCAAAAAGGACAGTCGGGCCCCAAATGCTCCACACTACAGGGACCCAGCCAACAGAGAGTGCCGGGGACAGAGCAACCTGGGTCAATACATTAGCATTGATACTCTTTGGTACCTGAACCAACAATCCCTAGGTCCGAGTGAGTAGACACCCGTTTATTACAACCTGGTGTGGTCTCCGTTATTACCCTGTCAGATCTCCCAGGCACACCCTAGCTGCGGAGGGCCTAACACCATTGCTGTAACCACCACCATCTCTTGGAGTACCCACATTCAGCAGCGGCGGTTCTGCACCTTTAACCGCAACCTGCAGGTGGCGTCACATGAGCATTAACTCTTATCTCCCCTGTAAATACTCCCCTTTTACAAAAGAAGCCCCAGGGCACGGGACCGGGCAACGGCCACCAGAGTGACATTCCCATTTGCAACCGCCCGGGACTGAGTACCTCCTTCCCTTAGCGCGACACATACCTCACTGCTGTCCAAAGACACTATGTGGAAAATGGGGGGGGGGGGCAATTAATGCCATTATCCTGCTGTTTGCCTGTAATGTTTATAAATCTCAAGACTCCAAGATGGGTCTCCAAGCTGCGTCTTGTCTGTACTGGCAGAGGTATGGGAGCACCTCTTTATTTTAAAAATTGAAATGCTAGCCACATCCTGTGTGTAAGTCAACACAATCAGGCAGTGCTGAAATTAATATTCATTGGAGAATGAAGTCACACAGCTGCAGAGGTGTGGACCACCAGGGCCAGATTAAGGTTGGTGGGGGCCCCTGGGCAGAAAATCTGGTGGGGGCCTCATAAACATGAACATTTTTAGCCATAACAGTAGAGCATGAACTGTAGCATTTAGATATAAATCCAATAAACATGTATCTCATCCTGTTCTGCCACATTCAGATTTACAGTACTACAATACAGACACAGTCCAGGATCACTCACAGCTGTCACTTATACACACAGTACAATACAGATACAGTCCAGGATCACTCACAGCTGTCACTTATACACACAGTACAATACAGATACAGTCCAGGATCACTCACAGCTGTCACTTATACACACAGTACAATACAGATACAGTCCAGGATCACTCACAGCTGTCACTTATACACACAGTACAATACAGACACAGTCCAGGATAACTCACAGCCGTCACTTATACACAGAAAGTAGAGTTACATATTTTTTATTCATCCCAATGTTAAGGCAGCCAGGGTCAGCTCCAGGTTTTTGTGGTCCCCGGTTGAGTCTCAGTGGGCCCCATCCACATGCAGACATGCACATACACATACAGGCATACGTACATATACATATTTGAAGACAAATTCACAAAAATACATTTAAACAGACAAATATATACACAGTCATATACATATTAATATGGAGAAGTCACAAGCAGCATCACTCACCTCCTTTGCTTGTTTCCGTCCAGCTCCTCCAGGACATGTGGCTGTGTTGCATGATGGCCATCACTAACAGACATGACTGTACACCATGCACACTGACACAGTACTGCTGTATATACATCACTGCTGTATATACATCACAGGAGGGGCTGGGGCCTACAATATATACATTACTGGAGGGGCAGGGGGCATAGACTTTACTAGGGGAAGCATAGATGTTACTGGAGTGGCAAACAGCTCTGGTGGCTTACACATTACTGGGATGGGTGGCTTAGCGCTCTGGGGGACCCATATAGTTCTGGGGTGCCGCACAGACTGCTCTGATTCATATATACACACACACAAAGCTCTGCTTCACACACACACACACACACAGCCCCGCTTCACACACACACACACACACACACACACACAGCTCCGCTACACACACAGCTCCGCTACACACACACACAGCTACGCTACACACACACAGCTCCGCTACACACACACACAGCTCTGCTACACACACAGCTCTGCTTCACACGCTTCACACACACAGCTCTGCTACACACACACACACACACAGCTCTGCTTTACACACACACAGCTCTGCTTCACACACACAGCTCTGCTTCACACACACACAGCTCTGCTTCACACACACACACACAGCTCTGCTTCACACACATAAAGCTCTGCTTCACACACACAAAGTTCTGCTTCACACACACACACACACACACACTCACAGCTCTGCTTCTGCATTAGCACACCCACATCTTTATTCAGCTCTGCGAGCCCTTACCTTCCCTGATGCCATCCTCCTGCTGCTCCGGTGTAGGCCGCCGTCCTCCTGCTGCTGTTCTGGTGCCACGGCCATCCTCCTGCTCCGGTGAGTCTCCTTTCCGGGCTGTGGCGTCGGTCTTCTCCTCTTCCGCGGCCGCGGCGTACTGCTGTGACGTCTACAGCATTGGACGCTGCAGCAGAGCAGGGAGCTGATTGCCACACCTCTGACCCCGGAAGTGCAGGCGCTGGTACTTCCAAGGTCAATCAGCATCCTGCGCCCGCAGTTTGTTTTTGCGTCTTAGGGACGCAGATACACATAAATGTAGGTGCGCCCCCCCCCCCCGAAAACACAGCTGATTTAGTATACTGTCTTTACGGAGGGGGAGAGGGTGTGAAGACAAAAAACAAATTGCTGACGGGTGGCAAGTATGGCCCTGGTGGTGGGGGCCCCCTTGGAAACTCTTTTGGTGTGGGCCCCGGGGCTGAAGCCCCACCTTCCCCGCCTATAATCTGGCCCTGTGGACCACTATCCAGGACAAGTTTGATCAATGGCTATCTCCACTAAACATGATGCCAGCGAAGGTCGTGTGCAATAATGTTGCAAATATGGTGGAAGCACTACGCCTGGGCGACATCATACATGTGCTTTGCGGACATGTGGACAGCGTGGACACTGTAATAGAGGTATCGGTTCTAAGAGTGGCCCTTACAACAAAAATAAGCAAGTGGTGGGGAATAGGAGCCACAGCGACAGATGTAGACCCGTGTGGTTCTATATCCGGAAAGATGCAGGTAATCCAGCTTTCTCCCTATTTGCCTGTGGTTTCTGTCTGAAAATAGAATGTTACCTGAAACTCTGAAGAAAAACCCAGTGTATTGTAAAGAACGTGATGAAGAACTTGTAACATGTCACCTTCTTCTCACCAGTCTGGCATATATAAAAAAGGCACTGTTTGTAAAAGTAGATTTTGTTTCCTCATTGAACAGCAGAAATAGCATGGTACTAAGTGCAACAGACTGGAAGATGGAGTTCTCTGATCTTGAGGTATTGCAACACACTCAAAACCAAAACACTCAATTTTCTGTAGCGTGCCCAGGCGTGGAGAATGAGATCCTCTCCCATGACTACCGCCTTGGACCACATTAGACTTACATGTCTATGTCTACATGCTTTGATCATTGGCCCGTCATCCATACAGAACCTCCAGTGGGAATCATCTTGAGTTTATAGCTGCTTCAGAACTCCACCTCAACCATCTCAGAAACTCTGCTCTGAATCGTCTGCCTCTAGTTTTCCGCCTCTTAATGGAACTTCTGGGTACATAAAAAGAACATTAAATTTTGTGCAAAGCATTCTGTTATAAATATTACTAACTTATTGGGAAATGGCCTAAAAGGAGGGAGGGGGTACTGTTACGCATCTCCCTCGGCTCGGCAGAACTTCATCACCTTCCCCTAAGGTTGCTGGTTTCAGCTGTGCCCTACGCCAGGTTTTACACTTGGCCTGGCATGTTCCCATGTTATCATCTGCCTAGGCCTATATAAGGCCTACTAAGACACATACCTCAGTCTTCCTATTAAAACTCTTAGTTCTGTTTTATTTATTGTGCACCACTATTTTCTCCTAGCCTGCATTGTTGTGAACTTTTCTGTGTCCTGCAGCCTCCAGTGCTCTAGATAGATTGGGATACCAGAGGTTTGCCTCCACAAATCAGCCAATTATGTGCTGCGAATGGCTGATACTTTGCATGAGGAGAAATAAACTGCTGTTTTAACAAAAGGCAAAAGTTTCATAGCTGGAACCTCTACTTCAAATTTATAATTATTTTTTACATGTCCGATGTATATGTCATAAATGTCTTAAGTGGAAATGCCTTAAAGAGAATCAACTACCAGGATTTTGTGATATAAACTAAAATGGCGCCGGAGTCTGTGCATGTGCATAACGCAATCCCCGACACCATTTTATTGAAGACACTGTGGTGAAGGCTATTAGAGGCATTGGCACATGTGGAATTTTTTTTACATTTGCACATGCACCCATGCCACTCATAGTATTCACCACAGTATCTTCAATAAACATGGCGCCGGAGATCATGGTAGGCGCATGCATGGACTCCGGTGCCATTTTACTGAAGACAGAATTACTGTAGCATTGCACACCAATGGCGTCACTGCACGATATTCAAATAAAAGGGGGCAAGCCATGAGGACGCTGGAGAAAGAATAAATGCAGAAGACCCAATCCACAAAGACCCACCCCATTGCACCTGTCAATCAAAGTGCAGTGTATTTCTGCAACTTTAATTAAAGATATTACTGAAAGCAAGGATCAGATCTTTCTACAACCGGTATGCTTGGATTCAGCATCCTAGGCGGGCTTTGCACACTACGACATCGCAGGTGCGATGTCGGTGGGGTCAAATTGAAAGTGACGCACATCCAGCATCGCATGCGACATCGTAGTGTGTAAAGCCTAGATGATACGATTAACGAGCGCAAAATCGTCGTAATCGTATCATCGGTGCAGCGTCGGCGTAATCCATAATTACGCTGACGCGACGGTCCGATGTTGTTCCTCGCTCCTGCGGCAGCACACATCGCTGTGTGTGAAGCCGCAGGAGCGAGGAACATCTCCTACCGACGTCACGACGGCTTCCGTAGGATATGCGGAAGGAAGGAGGTGGGCGGGATGTTTACATCCTTCTCATCTCCGCCCCTCCGCCGCTATTGGCCGCCTGCCGTGTGACGTCGCACGACCCGCCCCCTTAGGAAGGAGGCGGGTCGCAGGCCAGAGCGACGGTCGCAGGGCAGGTGAGTGCATGTGAAGCTGGCGTAGCGATAATTTTCGCTACGCCAGCTATCACACAATATCGTACCTGCGACGGGGGCGGGGACTATCGCGTGCGACATCGCAGCATCGGCTTGCGATGTCGCAACGTGCAAAGCCGCCCTTAGTGCCAGTATAGCACTGCCTTTAGTTCATATTGCAAAATCCTGGTGGTCGGTCCTTTTTAAGTCTTACTTTTTAAGACTGCACCCAAATTATTAGGTTTTTTTAAATCACAAAACTCTTTTTTATTTTACGTAATTTTTTTTGACCCCCAATGAAGCCTTTCATATATGTTTTCTATGAGTTCGTTTTATATATCATGGTAGTATACATGTGTGCTGTTTTCACCACTTGTCTAATGCACAAATGTGAGTATGAGTTGACGTGTACCTGTACAACTACAGCATGTATCCATCTGAAAGAAGTGCATGTAGTATTTATCCTGTAATATAAGGAGCTTATGGGTGATGCTTAACTAACTGGCTGTCATTTACCGCCCTCCAGGGCCAGCCACTGCCTTTTTTGACCATTTCACCACCTGGCTACTACATTTCCTTTCCACCGACATCCCCACCATCATCATGGGTGACTTTAACATCCCCATTGACACTTCTCACTCATCTGTCGCTAAACTTCTAACACTCGCTCCCTCCTTCGGCCTCACTCAATGGTCCTCTGCAGCTACTCACAAAGATGGCCACATGCTGGACCTTATCTTCACTCGCCTCTGTTCCCTATCTAACCTCTCTAACTCGCCTCTACCCCTGTCTGACCTCAACCTACTCACATTCTCTTCCCTTTCTTCTCCAAGTACACAACCCCCCCTACACAACCCTTCACACCCCCGCAGAAATCTCAATCACCTTGACTTACACTCACTTTCTCAGTCTCTTTTCCCTCTTGCAGACATTGCTTCTTCAAACAATGCAGATGCTGCTGCCACTTTATACAACACCACGATCTCTGCAGCCCTCGAATCAGCTGCCCCCCTCACACACAAAAAACCCGCACAATCAACAGGCAACCCTGGCACACGAGTCAGACTAAAGAATTGAGACCGGCTTCCAGAAATGCTGAGCGCAGATGGAAAAGGTCTCATTCCACTGAGCACTTCATTACATACAAACAAGCTCTCACCACTTTCAAGTCTGCACTCACCGCTGCAAAACAAACCTACTTCTCATCCCTCATATCCTCTCTATCCCACAACCCTAAACAGCTATTCAACACTTTCAATTCTGTCCTCCGTCCTCCAGCACCACCTCCCTCTCCTCTCATCTCAGCTGAAGACTTTGCCTCTTTCTTCAAGCAGAAAATTGACAACATCAGAGCAAGCTTTGGCCCACAATCCCCACAGCCACTCCTCACAACTACTCAGCCTTCTTCCTCAAAATCCAGCTTCTCCACCATGACAGAAGAACATCTTTCCACTCTACTCTCAAGATCACATCTAACCACCTGTGCACTTGACCCGCTCCCATCGCATCTCATCCTCAACATCACCGCAGTCCTCATCCCAGCCCTAACCCATCTCTTCAACCTATCACTAACAACTGGTGTATTCCTTTCATGCTTTAAACATGCCTCCACACCCATCCTCAAAAAGCCCTCCCTTGACCCATCCTCTGTGTCAAACTATCGCCCCATATCACTTCTCCCCTATGCCTCAAAACTACTGGAACAGCATGTCCATCTTGAACTGTCCTCATACCTCTCTTCCTTCTCTCCCTTTGATCAGTTACAATCTGGCTTCCGACCCCATCATTCCACTGAAACTGCCCTGACCAAAGTCGCTAACGACCTACTAACCGCATAAGCCAAGTGACACTACTCTGTCCTCCTCCTCCTGGACCTGTCCTCTGCCTTTGACAAAGTAGACCACTCCCTTCTATTACAAATTCTCTCATCTCTGAGCATCACAGTTTTGGCGCTATCTTGGATCTCCTCATACTTATCTAACTGAATTTTCAACATCTCCCACTCTCACACCACTTCCTCATCTCGCCCCCTATCTGTCGGGGTCCCCCAAGGTTCAGTTATTGGACCCCTGCTGTTCTCCATTTACACCTTCGGCCTAGGACAGCTCATAGAGTCCCATGGCTTTCAGTATCATCTCTATGCTGATGATACGCAGATCTACCTCTCTGGACCTGACATCACCTCCCTACTAACCAGAATCCCACAATGTCTGTCTGCTATTTCATCCTTTTTCTCTGCTCGATTCCTAAAACTGAACATGGACAAAACAGAATTCATTGTCTTTCCTCCTCCTCACTCAACTCCCCCACCTGATATATCCATCAATGTCAATAGCTGCTCACTTTCCCCAGTGCCACGCGCTCGCTGCCTGGGAGGAATCCTAGACTCTGATCTCTCTTTCAAGCCACACATTCAAGCCCTTTTCACCTCCTGCCGCCTCCAACTCAAAAATATTTCCCGGATCCGTACACTCCTTTCCCAAGAAGCTGCAAAAACACTAATACATGCCCTTATTATCTCCCGTCTGGATTATTGCAACCTCCTTCTCTGTGGCCTCCCTTCTAACAGTCTCGCACCCCTACAATCTATTTAAAACTATGCTGCCCGACTAATCCACCTGTCCCCCCGCTACTCCCCGACCTCTCCTCTCTGCCAATCCCTTCACTGGCTTCCCATTGCCCAACGACTCCAGTTCAAAACACTAACCATGACATACAAAGCCATCCACAACCTGTCTCCTTCCTACATCTGTGACCTAGTCTCCCGGTACTTACCTACACGTAACCTCCGATCCTCACAAGATCTCCTTTTCTACTCCCCTCTCATCTCCTCTTCCCACCATCGCATCCAAGATTTCGCCCGTGCCTCCCCCATACTCTGGAATGCTCTGCCACAACACATCAGACTCTCGCCTACCTTGCCAAGCTTCAAAAAGAACCTGAAGACCCACCTCTTCCGACAAGCCTACAACCTGCCGTAACCCTCAGTCTGATACAGCGCCGCACAATCAGCTCTACCCTAACCTACTGTATCTTCATCTATCCCTTGTAGACTGTGAGCCCTCACGGGCAGGGAACTCTCTCCTCCTGTACCTGTCTGTGTCTTGTACTGTTTATGATTATTGTACTTGTCTCTATTATGTATACCCCTTTCACATGTAAAGCGCCATGGAATTGATGGCGCTATAATAATAAATAATAATAATAATAATAATAATGAGCAGTCCCTGTTAGCGAATAGCGCAGGGACTGCATGATGACACTGAACACGAGGGTATGTGGAGGATTGTTTATGTGTTTTTGTAGTCAGGGGTTAATTTCAAATCTGCCTAGTAACGTGAGTGTGCCCTAGTAACCAATGGGGTCGCTGCGCGCCTAATTTTAAAGTTATTGATTGGAAGTTTTGGTTGCTGTGCAGGTTTTGTTTTATATATAAGGGGCTGCTTCACCAGCTGTGAGTCAGTCACAGCTGATGAAGAGAAAGCTTCTGGTCATGGAAGGTCTTATTCAGCAGATACTTCAGAGAGCCGGAGAAGAAGACGGAGCAGCGTGGCAAAGAAGATGCCTGGAGACTTCGGCTTCGGGAGCGGAGATGCCCGGTCCAAGAGCGGTGACTCGGATGGAAGAACGGTCGGCGGTGTCGGAGCCAGCGGTGACTTCTGGGGAAAAAAGAAGTCGCAAGGAAAGAGCAAGATACTCACCGCCGGCATCAGCGAGGAAATCGTCGCGGGGACGGAAGAAGAGGTTGGTGGCTTGTGGTAGCGGAGGATCCGGTTCGGGTGCCGAGAGACCAGCGCGGATGGAAGCGGTCGCTGCAAGAGGACGGTCGAGGACTTCTCGCGTGATTCCGGTCTCATTGCGAGAGCTGCCGACGTCATCGGGTCCCCGGAAGTCGCGTCACCCGGAAGTGTGCAGCCCAGTGTCCGTCCGCCTGGTTCCCCCATGCGACCGCGAGCACGTTCCGGTAGCGGTGCCGTCGGTCAGCGGGGATTTGGTCCTGGGCTGCTATAGCCCACCGCCGCCTCCTTTGCAAAAGAGCTCGCATGAGGCGGCGGTGGTTTCTCAGGCATGGGCGTCCGGATCATCATCTGGGGACGAAGCTGCAGCAGGCGCAGCGGAGACGGCGGCGCTGAGGCAGCATTCCAGGAGATGCTATCAAGATCGGGACACAGAGGACGTGTATGCAGGCTCACGGAAGACCGGTGAGAACCCACATGTGCTGCTTAGTGGTGGGCAGGATTTTAATGTGGGTATGTTAAAAAGTATGATGTATAGTGTATGTAGGGAAATGTTAGGGAAGGAGGGCAGATCTGTGTCAGGTCAGAATGCCCAGGTTGAGGTGATTCCGGGTAATTTGTTTAAAGAAGCTATTACATGTCAGTCCTCCCCCCTGGGTTTTCACTTGAGCATGGGAGTGAAGGAAAAGATATGGAGAAAAGAGTATGTGGATATTTTTTCTTTGCTCCCATCCGCAAAAGAACAGTCACGTATAGTAGTGTCAGATGCTAAAAGTGAAGGTGACAGTGAGAAAAAGAGGCCGTATAAATCCTTTCATAATTGGCTACAAGCCTTTTTTATTTTTGCAGCTGTATTAGGTAAAAAAGAGTCTGAGCATTGCAGTGGGTTGTTTCAGCACATGGAATCGATTCTTGAAGCCTATAGGAATTTTGGTGGGACGGCTTGGCTCGTTTATGACGAGTCGTTCCGCCAAAAAATGTCAGTACACCCCTCTATGCGGTGGGGTGAGAAGGATGTGGGCCTGTGGCTTAACTTAATGGCACCACAGCGGAGTTATGTGAATAGACAGCAACAAAATGCACAGTTAAAAAGGGGCTTCTGTTTCTCGTTTAATGAAAGTATGTGCAAATGGCAAAATAATTGCAAATTCAGGCATGAATGCTCCTTTTGTGGGGGGGGGCATCCATTATTTAAATGTTTTAAGAAGCAGTCGTCGCAGGGCCAGCAGCTTACCAGCACCAGGGAGCATTTTCTCAAAGGCCCGGACACCAGTGAACCTGGTAAACATGCTCCCCTGGCTAGACAGGTACCCCGACAGACCGAAGGCTAATGTTGTTTTTAATGGTTTTAATTCTTGGTTTTTTGTTCCTAGGTTTAGAGGTCAAGGTTGCGTTTTAGTTAATAATTTAGCTTCCGTTAATCAGCATGAAGAGTTTGTTTTAGAGCATATTAGGAAAGAGTATTAGGAAAGAGTTGTATCAAGGGAGAATAGAAGGACCTTTTTCTAACCCCCCTTTTCAGGATTTTCGAATTTCCCCTTTGGGTATAGTACCTAAGAAGGAACCTGGTACTTTCAGTGATTCATCACTTGTCATATCCAAAAGACTTTTCATTGAACGATGAGGTGGACACTGATTTAGCATCGGTTCATTATGCATCGTTCGATATGGCGGTCAAGTGGTTAAGGACGTTTGGTAGCAAGGCTTTGTTGGCAAAAACTGATATTAAGTCTGCATTTCGGATCTTGCCGGTGGACCCGGATGGTTTCAATTCATTTGGGTTTTATTTTAATCAGGAATTTTATTTTGACAAATGTTTACCCATGGGTTTTTCGTTGTCTTGTTTTTATTTTGAGAGTTTTTCGTCCTTTTTACAATGGGTTATTCAGGAGATGGTTCCCGGGGGCGGGGTTTTAAACTATTTAGACGACTTTTTGTTTATCGGTGATGGGTCTTCGGGTTTGTGTTTGAGTTTGTTGGAAAAATTTTTGGCCTTGATGCGCCACTTCGGCGTGCCTATTGCAGAGGAGAAGACGGTTTTGCCGTGCAATAGGTTGGAGTTCTTGGGTATCACTTTGGACTCCATTTCTATGGAATGTAGTCTGCCTGCAGATAAAGTACTGGCATTGCAGGCAGCAATTGCTGACATGCTGTTGAGGAATAAAGTCACGCTGCGTCAGATGCAATCCTTATTAGGGTCTTTGAATTTTTGCTTGAGAATTATCCCTATGGGTCGGGTTTTTTGTAGACGTCTGTATGACGGCCTTAAGGGGTTGAAGTCACCAAATGCGCACTTGAGGTTATCAAGGGAAATGAAGGAGGACCTATCGGTCTGGCAGCAGTTTTTGCGGGATTTTAACGGGGTGTCCTGTATACAGCATGATTTTTGTTTCTCAGATGAATTATCTCTTTTTGTTTTTTCGGATCGGAGCTGGGGTTTTCAGGTGATTTTTAACTCTGAATGGTCCCGTGATGCGTGGCCGGACAAATGGCATTCTATGGGCGTTGTAAAGAAGGATGTGGTTTTGGAATTATTTGCCATCTTGGTGGTATTCTCGATTTGGGGTTCTGCGCTGGCAAACAGACGTATTAAATTACGGTCTGGGAACAGTGGCGTAGTTTTTTGCATTAATACGTTGTCGTCTAAGTGCTTGTGGGGAAGTAGAATTTTGAAGCGATTGGTGTTGCAGTGTTTGTCATTTAATATATGGTTAAAATGTTCCTTGGTGTTGGAGACATGTGATCAGACAACACTGTCTTTTTTACAGCGGAACCGGATGGATTCTTGTCAGATGGTGCCTTGTCCAGAGGAACTGTGGGAGATAATTTAAATCTCATACCTGGTTTTGTTCAAGGTTCTCTGGCTCCTAGCACATGGGCGGCGTATGCCGCAGCATGGGAGGAATGGAAATTTTTTTGCAAGTCAAATCATATGGCTTATAATAATCCTAATGTGAAATGTGTTTTGCAGTATATTAATATGTATTTATACACTGGTAGGAGTTATGCATCGCTCCACAAAGACCTATCGGGCATATCGTTCTTTTTGAAACTTAAAGGAGGGGTGTCACGGTTTTCTTATTTTCCAGTAAAACAGGTATTAAAAGGGTTCAAAAAAGGGAATTGCCATCCTGATTCTAGGCGCCCCCTTTCGGTGGAACTGTTAGGACGACTATGGGAGGTTTTAGGTTCAATTTGTTATGACCCAGTAGAGACTTGTTTGTTTCGCTGTGCTTTTGTGTTAGTGTTTTTTGCAGCTCTCAGGATTGGTGAACTGGTTGCTCCTAGCAAGCACAAGGTAGGTGGTTTATTATTAACTGATGTGAGTTTATCCATGTCTTATTGTGTAATTTTCCTGGGTAGATCAAAAACGGACCAGTACAGAAAGGGGGTTAATATTAAATTAAGAGCAGTGGCTGACTCTCTGGTCTGTCTGGTTGCTAATTTGAGAATGTGGTTGAATATTCACCCAAGGCTACCTGGTAACTTGTTTATTCATGCTAATGGTGAGCCCGCTACAAGGTTCCAGTTTTCTAACCTAATGCAGCGCTCTTTATGCGAGCTGGGTATGGGGGGCTTGAGGTTCTCAACCCATTCCTTTCGAATTGGGGCAGCGACCACAGCTGCCTGTCTGGGTATGCGTAAGAATAAGATTAAGAAGATTGGAAGATGGCGTTCTAATTGTTATAGGCGTTATGTGAGGCCTGATATGTTTTTTAATTAACTTTCTTTGTTTTAGGACCCATAACTGTTTGGATTATCGGTCATTCTTTTGTATTCTGGGCACAGAAGAGGGCTTCTTTGCGGAATTATTCCGAAAATTTATCGTTTCCCGTTCAAGTCCTCAATATTTGTTGATACAGTAGTAGGGGAATGAGGTGGAATCAGCTGTTTTCGGAGTTACAGAAGAACGCTTTGCATGCCCCACCCCCTGATTTAATAATTATTAATTTATCCGGTAATGACATTGGTTCAGTAAAAACGTTGGATTTGTTATATTTCATGCGTCGGGTTTTAGTGTTAATTAAGAATTTATTTCTGAGTGTTTCGGTAGTTTTTTCTGAGGTTATTCCGCGGTTGGTTTGGCGTGACAATGGTTTTGAATTTTTGGAAAAAATTAGGAAACGAATCAACAGATTGAGAAATTTTTGATTTCAATAGGTGATTTTTCCTATCGGCATGTTGACTTGGAGGGTGTTATTCAGGGTTTATATAGACGGGATGGGGTGCACCTCTCAGAGATAGGGCTGGACATTTTCAACCTTGGCCTACAGAATATTGTGGAAAGATGGCTGGGTTGTGGGGGGGGGGGCGCTGATGGTTATCAGCGTCCCCCTGGTGGATGAATCGCCCAGCCATCTGGGTGGATTACGGAGTTATTACGGTGTTATTCAGTATGGATTGGTTATAACGGTATTTTTATGGTATTCATGGTTTAATAAAAAGGTTTAATTTATTGAAAATAATCTCCTAATAAACAACACGGCCATTTTATTTCCACAATATCTGTCTCTGGTGTCATTTATTTATAGGAATTAAGAGGGTGTGAAAGGAGTGTGGGTCATGTGTCATCATGCTTACCACTATATGACTAGTGTGTCAGACACCTCATTAAAAGGTATACGTCCTGGGTATTTCCTCACCTGTAGGTTAGAATTACACTGCAAATGGATTATGCAGTATATTTGCAATATGCAAATGCAATCACCCTAATTTATTTAATTATCAAAAGTTCTTAAAGTGTCATTTGCTCTAGTCCATTGGGTATCATTTTACAGTGCAGAAAGTATGTCTGAAAGCAATTTCTTAAGATAACACCTGGGAATTGTTGTCAATGCCTTAACACAAGTGTGTGAAATCATATTATACATGGTTGTCACAATTCAGCAGCTTTTGCCATGTTCTGCTCTAGGACATCTAGATGCTATAGATTGATCCCACTCTTGGGACTCCAGTTAGTTTATGCAATTTGTGGTCGGACATTCAAATAAAATGTCTGACCATATTAGAAATGGACTGGTTGGGTTTACCAACAGAAAAGCATAAAATAGACTTTGGGCAACCAGCTTATTTCAGTTTGGCCTTACAGGGAACCTGTCATGTTCCCATATGCTATTAATCTGCAGATAGCGGTTAAAGGGAATCAGTTAGCAGGTGTTTGCTATATAATGTGACAGCAGCATGATGTAAGGACCTAGACCCTGATTCCAGCGATGAAGTATTTAAATTGCTGAGTGAAACAATTATGATAAAATCACAGATTTATCGGCTACAAATTTAACAGAGCTTTCATTGTTGAGCTGTGTATAACTCTGCCAAGACCAGTGATTAGCAACTTTCTATGTACATTGTATAGTGATAGTGTGATGCCCTGGCCTATCAGGTCGTCACAGGACATTGTGCAATCTGCCCTTCTGCATGGTGTCCATCTCTTCCTTGGTTACGGATCCCTAGCCTATGCTGTTGATAAAAACAAGCTAATAAAAATCCTAGAAACACTCTGCACCTCACCCACCAGACACACCAGTGGACAGCCTGAAGGGAATAGGCCTGGACACTTGGGGGGTTGGTAAGGGGAGGTCAGGAGTGTAAGGAGTAGTCAGTCTAGTGGGGACTCTCGAGAGGAGAAGTCACAAGTCGTTGGTGGAGGTTAGGAGCTGGGCTCCTCAGTTACTAGGTGGCAGACGTTGGTCTGGACCTGGTAGGAGTTGGAACCCTGGTCGCAGGGGATTGTGTCAAGGGGCACAGAACTGCCGAGCAGGGCAGCTGGCTGCCTTGAGCCATATCCGAGCAGGGGCCAGGGCACGACGGGGTACGTGGACCCTAGGCCGGGAAGTAGTTTCACGCGTCCTGGTAATTTACCCGACAAGGGCGAAGACTTCACGATTCTTCCTCCACCCGCTCTAAAATCGGAGTACTAGCGCAACGAGGGGGATAGGACTTTCCCAATTGACAGTCCAGAAAATCCCAAGCGTGAACCCTGAGAGCAAGCTCACTCCGTTAGCCATACGGGTGAGCAGGACCCGTTCAATTTCAATCTGAGAGGGACCAACTACAGACAGAGGTGCCAAGGTCAAGGTCACAGGCTAACAGGCAACACCATAGGACACGGGATGCCAGCGTGCTCCCTCCTTGCTGCAGCAGTGCTAAGAATTCTGGTTTACAAGTTGTCGGTGTCAGCGTTATTGGACTGAGTGAGTACGCAGTGCCCCTTTCCTCTCCAACGGTGCTCCCCTCTCACCATCACCAAGCCCCGGGGCATCTCCCCCCTACCCACGGAGGGGTTAAACATCTGGCTGCCATTCCACCGCCAGCGGGTGCTCCCAACAGCAGCGGTGGTATCCCATCTTAACCACACACCGTGGGTGGCGTCACAAACTCTAACCACAAAATCCCCTGTAAATACCCCCCTTTTAGTTCGAGTGTCCTCACGACCCCACTCGGGTCCAGAGACCCCTCGAGCCACCGTGGATCCGGATCCGAGCGGCGGCCCGGCTGCTGGCGCTGGGGCGGTACAATAGCTGCTAATCAGTGCTGGGGCATAGTTGGACTAGTTGGCATGAAACCAATTGCCTGTAGTGATAATCTCCTGGTATCTACTGATTATTTTGAAATGGCAAAACACAGCCTAGTAAGTGACATTTCGCTGGAATTCATCCCTCTTCCACTCTGTCATGGTGCGCTGGGATAACATAGCAAAAACATGCTGACAAATTCCCTCTAATTTGTATGTTAATAGCCCTTATATGCTGCAGAGTCAGCTTACACAATGGTGAAGCCATGCTGAGACGCCCCTATGACTAAAGGCTGCCGGGAGGAAAAAAGCAGGCAGCAGTGCTTTCAGGGCAGTGGCCAAGTAGGTTTAGAATGCTATTAACCTACAAATTAACTACATACTGTATTTTTTGTTTTATAAGATGCACCGGCTTATAAGATGCACCCCAAATTTAAAGAGAAAAAAGCTAAAGAAAAAAAAAATATGGGTGTGGAGACACGGGGCCCAGTGAGTGCTCTCGTCCACTAAAACCTGCCACCTTTAGAAAGACAGCGTGGCTCAGGGCTCATCCCAACTGAACGCCGGCCTCCTTAACCGTGGGCGTAACACTACTCAGACAACACAGGGTGAGGGAACCACAACAATTAGACTTTATTGGATCCCCAAACAATTAACGGCCCATAACACATAACCAGCAAAACACACAAATGTAACAGGCAACAGAGTCTCACCCTTCCGCTGGCTCACCAGGGATTTAGAATGTCCATGCCTCACAGGTTCCAAGCTGTCTGAGGTCTGCAAAGTCTGTAACAGGTGACTGAACTGTCCCAACCTGAGTGTCCTCCTTAGGTAGTCCTGTATGATGTTACAATCCTGGCAGCCGGAGTCGAAATTCCTAGGCTGTGGATATGGTCTCCAACCGGGACCGGAGTCCCTAGATTGAAGCCATAAGATTTCCTAATCCTCTAGTCAGCTCCAAAGAGCTTAGACTGAATCCATCAGCATCCATGAACAACCGGTGGCTTAAAGAAGTCCCTTTTTATAGCCACAGCCTTCCACTTAGATACACTGCGTCCTCATTGATTGGTTGGACAAGAGCGCCTCTCCCATTGGAGGAATCTCAAGCTGCATGGACAATGTTCATTTAAATGGTCTGCATAGAAAGACTGAAGATATCTACAAGAAGTCTGCAAGTCACAGACTTGGCAATGGCTACTAAGGTAATTACATTAGATTAGCAATACACAACTACAATACAATGAATGCTCCGAAGTGTCTGGTCCCAAACAATAGCTAAGCCAACATGAGTTAGCACACATAAGAACAATAGTCTGGCTGAATGTTAAGAAACTTTAACCCATGAGAGTCCATGTCGTCACATTGGGGTCCGTTTTTTTAATCCGGTGGCAGCGATGTTGTGGGTGGTGCAGATGGGGGCCCAGATGCTCAGTGCGAGCAGCGGTGCTGTACTGCGGCACTGCTCTGTGCTTGGGCGGCACTGCTGTGTGTGGCGCTGCTCTGTATGGGGACCGCTCTGTGGTGGCGCTGTGCGGTGTGGCTCTGCTCTGTACAGTGCTGCTCTTTGTGAGCTGCTCTGTGCCCAGGCTCCTATTTAGTGGAGCTGCTCTGTACCAGGGCTGCTATGTGTGATGCCCTGGCAAAACCAGGTAGTCACAAATAGGCCCCCGCACTACACCTTATCCTCTTTAGGAAACACACAGCCAACCATTAAACCCTAGTCACCCCCCTTAGGGACAGTTAGACACACCAGTGGGCATGGCCAAGCGGTTGGTGCACTCCCACCCAGGGGTTTAGACAGCCTGGGGGCGGGAAAGTAGTCAGATGAGTCTTGGAGTTGAGTAGTGGAGGTCAGGCCTGTGTGTCAGGCCTGAAGTAAACTGACCGGTACCAGGGTAGGAGCCCTAGTGCCACTGGCTAGGAGGCAGATGATGGTCTCCGTCAACAGGAAACAGGAATACGGCTCGGTGGAGCTGAGGTGGACCGGGCCAGGGTTGTAGCCCACCGGTACCGACACGGGGAACCGACACGGAAACCGAAGCACAAAGGGGGCTACTCGGACCCTGAAGCCAGGAACCAGAACCTACTGGAACTGGTTAATTAACCGATTGAGGCCAGGACTAGAGGTCCTGTCCCACTCAAAGTCCCTCATAGAAGACAACAGCCCACCGATTAGGGATAAGAGGTCATCGCCAAGGCCCATAGATCCCATGGGCCAGCGTCTGCGGGCATGGCTCCTTAGACCACATCCAGCCGGGAGCGGACTCCTACGTTTCATATAAGGAAGTCTTTTCTACTAAAAAGGTGCAGGACAAGGATAGAGACCACCAGCCAGGTGGGGGAACCCGAACGCAACCGGCCACGGTATTGGCCACCACCATCTTAGTTTACCAGAGACTTTCGTGTTTTACTACTGACAGTGAGTACACCAACACTTCCCCTGCGGCTGCCATCTCCCCTGCACCAGAGCCACCGGGTCCAGGGGCCACCATCCCTGCCCACGGAGGAGTTAACAACTTTCTGCACAACATCTCCCCTGGGTGCCCCGTAACAGCAGCGGTTGTGTCCCACCTCACCACATACACTGGGTAGCGTCACGAACCTATTACGGCCTAGCCCGTACATCTACATCCCCCATTTTATTCGGCCTGTCCACGAGACCCCTGGATCCGGAGGCCCTCGAGCCACCACCCCTGAAGGTCCTGATCTGAGCAGCGGCGGCTGCTGGCACGGGGGCGGCACACTATGTACTGGGGCTGTTATGCCCCGGGGCTGCTCTGTGCAGCGGGCTGTGAGGCACGGGCCATTCTGAATGTCAGTGGGCTTCTTTACGCATGCGCTGCCTTTGGCCCATTGACATCCCAGAAGCGGACTTAAGGAAAATGTTGCCCGGAGGTGGAGCGTGTGCAGATGAGATCTCGATTTGTCATTGAGCCGAAAGCTCAATCTGCGCATGCCCCGACTCCAGGCACCATTTCTTTGAAGTCCGCACCACCAACAGTTCCTGGATATTTTCTCTGCCTCACAGCGTCATGAGCATGTGAGATACCTGCCGCACCATTGCCCTGCTACACCACCGCCCCTGCCTATGGGGACCCCCGCTCCACCACCACCACTGTGGTACCCATTTTTTCCCCCTTTTTTTCCTCTAAATTTGGGTGCGTCTTATAAAACGAAAAACACGGTAACTTTGATGTTTTGTACAATTTTCCCTTGTTGAAAAGGACCAACCAAGAAATGGTAAGTACATGCTCAAAGAGCCACGGTGACAATGGGCCGCAGTATTGGTGTGGTCTGAACATAATTTAAATTTATCCAATATAACTAGTGAGCAAAAAAAACTGTAATTACTGTAATTTGTGACATACTCAATTTGTGAGGTTCTCCCAGAGTTAAGTGCCTCTATTTTTTATTTATTTTTATTAAACACATTTCACAATTCCGAAAAAGGGGTGACCAAAAATATTAGTTACTCACCCAGAAAACAACAGCAGCAACAGGCCACGGTATTGGTACGACGTGTGAACATAAAAAAAAAAGACTAACATATCCGTTGTTGAAAACATCAGTATCCTGTCACACGCACAATTTGTGAGAATGTCAGAGTTAAATGTTTTTTTACTTTCAACAATATTACTGCCCTGCTTCTGCATGACTACAAAAAACTTGTAATTGGAATGCATTATAATTACACTTATCAGTGACTGTCAGCTCCACTTTCTATTTCTCCTACACAAATTGAATCTCTGTATTATTATGTTTTCATTACCCACTAATTCTCTAAAATTCTGTGCAATAATTGACAGACATCATTTGTACAATTTGTTCACTGATTTATAGCCTTCTCTCCTTAGCACTATGGCTGAGTTGTGAGATTTATCCACTCACTATGCCCCGCTATGGGGCCCATGGGTCAAGGGCCCGCCACACACTTTTTCATATTGTCACAACTATAATAGAATCTGAATACCAAGGGTGTGATGCCATCACTAGGTTGTGCCTCAGATCACACACTACACATACTGCATTAGTGTATCAGAAAAAGGTGCAGGGTGCACAGTTCTTTCTTGTACTGTCAGTACTTGTGGGAGGCAGTGATTACCTTAATACTTTGTGTGGGGGACATGATGTTGAGGGGATGCTGTTGGAGAAATCATATAAGTGGGCACACATATTGTGTTGGAGTTGAGTGATGGCTATGATACTGTGAGTGGGGGGCTGTGTAGGCCATAATACTGTGAGGGTCTCTTGGGGCAACATTCTTTATGGTTATCATCAAGTCGTATGGAACATCATATTGAAAAAGGGCTATTGGGGGCTCATAATAAATGGGGGCCATAATACTATGTGAGGGGCTGTGTGGGCCATCATACTGTGTGGGAGGGAATGTAGGATCTATCATGTATGGGGGAACTATAGAGACATCATACTGTGTAGGAAGATTTTTAGGAAGCTGTAGGATTCATGACTCTTATGTTGAGGGTTATGATGAGGGCCAGTATACCGTGTCTAGGGGAGCTTTATTAACATAATACTCTAAGTGGGGAGCTCTTTAGGGGCAACATGCTGTGGTGGGTATTATTCTCTGTTGGTGGCCTGTGAGACATTATACTGTGTGGATATATTATTGTGTCAGGGAAACTGTAATATCATCATAGATAGTAGGGGCATCATTTTGTCTTAGGGGTATTGTGACAGCATCATACTGTGTTGTGGGGAACTTTTGTGGCACCATAGTTTGCATGTGGGGGCTAATTGTGGGGGAATTAACTGTGGAGATACTATGTCTATGGGGAATTTGGGAGGGGCATCATACTCTATGGGGGCCGTGAAAGGGGTATTGCAGTGAGTGAGTATACTAAAAGGGTTCAGTAGGGAATAATTTTTGAGCCAGCCTACTCCGCCAAATATTTTTTAGGCGGTGCAGGAAAAAGGGGGGACCAATTAGGACAATTGCTATGGGGCCCCATCATTTATGTGTATGCTGTGAGAGTCATCACATCTTCTATTTGTGTTGAATGACCTGGAGCCAAGAAAGTCAAGAAATTTAGAAATTCATAGATCTCTACAATCTTAAATTTGTGAGCGGTTTATTAGAAATGCAAAACGAGATGTGAGGTTTTTTTCTATAATTAAGATGCACACAAACATTAGCACATAAACGTCTTCACTTCAGAGTGAGAAATTAAATATACTGTAATTCAGCCTAATTGCTCCTAGTGAAAAATTGATGTATTTATTAGTGCCAGAAGTCAGTGATCCTGAAGTGAGAATTCACAGTAGATCCTCTAGATTGTCAGCATTGATTAGTTAATATTTCCAAAGTATGTTCTCTTGTCTCACCACTTGACGTGCTGTCTATGTAAATCTTCCTGTATTCATAAAACTTAATTCTCAATGTATTAGGGTTACCAACTCCCCCAGTTAAACAGATTGATGTAAAGCTACTTCAGCTGGCAGTCTGAATAATGTAGTTCAAATACAACTCAGCTACGTTTTTATACATTATACTTGGAAATTTAACCACTTAGCGACCAAGCCACATTTTTCAAATCTGACCTGTGTCACTTTATGTGACTATGAGGCTGTAATGTTTCAACATCTTGTTTTTTCATGACACATTGGACTTTATTATAGTAGTAAAGTTAGGTCGATATGCTTTCCTTTTATTTATAAAATGTCAGAAATTTTACAAAAATGTAAAAAATTTGCAATTTTTAATCTTTGAATGTGTATATGTTACAGGCAATGTATGAAAACCCGGAATTCTATAGAATACCTAGGCAATTTAATCAATCCCTATTGTTTTCAGACAAGGTATGAAATATCTGCATTATTCTATACTTTTCCTAGGCATTACACAAAATGTCTAGGTTTTATAAAGAGTGACAAGAACTGCTCAGGCAAAGTCTGATATAATACCCAGATTGGAAAAGTTAGCCATTACATAAAATCTCTAGGTGCCCAGATTGGAAAAGTTAGCCATTACATAAAATGTCTAGGTGCCCAGATTGGAAAAGTTAGCCATTACATAAAATCTCTAGGTGCCCAGATTGGAAAAGTTAGCCATTACATAAAATGTCTAGGTGCCCAGATTGGAAAAGTTAGCCATTACATAAAATGTTTAGGTATTATAAAGAATAACAACAACTGCTCAGGCAAAGTCTGATATAATGATTGGAAAAGTCTTTTGTAACAAACAGTCAAAAAACTAATGAAAGAAGTAACAAACAGTCAAAAAAACTAATGAAAGAAGAAATCCTAAATGAACAACAGGATAACTTTACTGGGAAAAACACAAAGAAACAGAAGAAGTGTCATTCCTAACTTTAAAGAGTGCTTTACATGCTGTGACATCGCTACCGATATATCGTCGGGGTCACGTTGTTAGTGACGCACATCCGGCGCCGGTAGCGACATCGCAGCATGTAAAACCTCTCAGCGACCTAAAATGATCGCGAAAGAGGTAAAAATCGTTGGTGTTGCAAAGGTCACTCCAACACCAAAAATCGTTGACAGGTGAGTAGCGATGTTGTTTGTCGTTCCTGCGGCAGTACACATCGCTATGTGTGACACTGCAGGAACGACGAACATCTCCTTACCTGCGTCCACCGGCAATGCGGAACGAAGGAGGTGGGCGGGATGTTACGTCCCGCCCATCTCTGCCCCTCCGCTTCCACTTGCCGGCCGCTTAGTGACGCCGCAGTGATGTCGCTATGACGCCGAAGGCACCTCCCCCTTGAGGGAGGGATTGTTCGGCGGTCACAGCGACGTCGCTGACAAGGTATGTTCGTGTGACGCTGCCGTAGTGATAATGTTCGCTACGGCAGCGATCACCACATATTGCAAGAATTACGGGGGCGGAGCGATGGCACAGCATGTAAAGCACCCTTTAGTCTTTAGTAACAGTCAAAAACATGAATAACGAAATGCAAAATGAACAACAGGATATCTTTGTTGGGTAAAAAACAAAAAAAGGAATCAGAAGTGTCACTCCTGACACCTACTTTTTGACGGACTACTCCTGTAGTATTATACACTCCACCTGTTCATCATTTAGGTATTCTATAGACCGAGTAGGATATGTATGAACATCTGATGTATTTCATACTTTGACGACCCATTTCCGGCATTCTATTCATTGCCTAGGTATTCTATAGAATGTCTGTTTTTACACATTACCGGTAAAATATACATTATCCAGATAGTCACACCATACAAACCAGTAATAAACATTGTTTACTTTATGTCTACTTTACATCAGCAGCATTTGTCAAATTTTCTTTTATTTTGTTAGTACGGTAAAAGGCTTAAAAATGTTGCAGCAATTTTTCACTTTTTCAAATAAATATAAAAAATATATTTTCTCAGAGACCTATTCAGTTTTGAAATGACTTTAAAGAACATATAGTTTGGAAAAGAACAAAAGTGATGGAAGTTTAAAATCTGCACCACTCAACATATTCCAAACTGTTGTCGGTTAGTTTATTTAACCCTTCAGGTGCTTTTCAGGTATTAAACCAACATGCAATGATAGGAATGAAAAAATATATTTTTACCGATAAAATATTGTGAGCATTTGAACAGTCCACTATAGCTAGCAGACTCTAAAGTGGGCTTTACACACTGCACTAGCATTTGCTGGTGATGTCGAGCGCGATAGTATCCGCCCCGTCGTACGGTCGATATGTGGTGATCGCTGCCGTAGCGAACATTATCGCTACGGCAGCGTCACACACACATACCTGCCCTGCAACGTCGCTCTGGCCGGTGAACCACCTCCTTTCTAAGGGAGCGGTTCGTTCGGCGTCACAGCGACGTCACATGGCATTTGTCCAATAGAAGCGAAGGGGCGTGATGAGCGGGACGTAACATCCCGCCCACCTTCTTCCTCCTGCATTGCCGGTGGAGGCAGGTAAGGAGATGTTCGTCGCTCCTGCGGTGTCACACACAGCGTTGTGTGCTGCCGCAGGAACGACAAACAACATCGCTAATAAGCATTAAATGATTTTTTGTTTCAGGATGACCTCTCCGCTGCAAACAATTTTGACCGCTTTTGTGATCGTTTAAGGTCTCTCATAAGTGTCACATGCTGCGATATCGTTAATGACGCCGGATGTACGTCACAAACACAGTGACCCCGACCATAATTCAGTAACTATATTGTAGCGTGTAAAGCCCGCTTATGTCCATGGCACCCATTCAGGACCACACCATCATGATCTAAGGATTAAGAAAGAGCCCCCACAAGCTTTGGTAATGATTGAGATGCTATTGCCACTATTAACAGCTATGGGTCATGCTTTAATGCATGAGACCTGAAGCCTCTTAAAACCGTTGACATCATTAACATTACCACTTATCAGAGTCACAAAGTCATGCACAGCATACCTTTACCCAGAGTGAACTGGTGACCTTGAGGATCGGTAACATTACTGATGTCACCGCTCATCAGAAGAGACATATCTCATGCAGCGTAGTGTGAGCTGGTGTGAACTGATGACCCAGCAACCCTCAACAACGGTAAAGTTACTGATATCACCATTCTTCATAGGTGCTGGTTCTCTTGCAACACGACATGACGCGGAATTGCCTCTAAGCAAATTCTATGGGGTATTAGAACAATGCTCTGTAGACTTTGGCAGAATCCCTGGACAACACTGAACCAGCTGGTAATTTTTTTTTCTTTCTTTTGAATAAAGTGGTGAACAAGGGTAAGTGTCTTGTTTTATTTCTCTGTGTTTGTATGATTGTGGGGGGTTTTCAGATACCCTTTTTAGGACTACTACAGTTTTGTTGGACTATGGCAGATTTCCAGGACTACAGCTGAGTTCCATGTTTTTTTTTTTTTTTTTGTTTTTTAATAAAATGCTAAACAAGAGAAAGTTTGGAGGAATGTTTATTGAAATAAATTATTTTTTTTGTGTCCTTTTTATTTTTTTGATTAATTTTTTAGTAATGAGGGTGTCTGATTGAGACCTCTCAATTACTAACACCAGAGCTTGATACCAGCTGACATTACACAGCTGACATCAACCTCATAAACCATTTCCCCAATTTCCAAAGCACCAGGGCAATCAAGAAGAGTCAAGGTGAACCGCCTCTTCTAGGGTACCTGCAGGCTGGTATTTTTAGGCTGGGAAAGGCCCAATAACCATGGACCTTAACAACCTGATAATATCAGCTCTCAGATGTCTGCTTTACCTTTGCTGCTTATCAAAAATGGGGGCCCCAAGTCTTTTTTCAATTAACGATATATTTATTTGGTTAATAGCAGTAAAATATTTCTAGCTATCATCTATAT
Organism: Anomaloglossus baeobatrachus; assembly: GCF_048569485.1. Lineage (NCBI taxonomy): Eukaryota > Metazoa > Chordata > Amphibia > Anura > Aromobatidae > Anomaloglossus > Anomaloglossus baeobatrachus. The sequence goes on from NC_134357.1 coordinate 318,411,898, forward strand.
TTGCACATCTTTAACACATAAAAAATCATTCATTTCAGTGTCATGTGGTTTTATCCTGTATATGTCACATGGATGTCACATGGACGGTACACATGTACACATGGATGGCCACAAGGATGGTCAAAACGGACTGTGTCACCTGTGCGTTTTTTAAAGGGGGCCTAATAAGAGGTGGCACCCTATATAACTAGAGAGAATGCTATAAAAATAGTGCTATATATAATAAAAGGGGAAACTATATAATTAAGGATAGCACTATACATAAGAACGCACACTATATACTAAGAAACTGTGCTACACATAATAAGGTAATGTGGTGCCCCTGACCTGGTCAGGCACCACTGAGTACTGCACCCATGCTGGGGGCAGTGCAATACAGGTAATACAGAAGGCTGACCGAGGTGTGACTACACAGGCGCATAGTAATCAGGTCTCACACATGTACCTTTGGGAGGACTCCTGAGAACTTCCAGGAGGGGGCGTGGCCTCCATGTCCACTCAAGGGGTGTGGTGGAGAGCCTGGTTGCTAGCTGGCGTATTCAGGCACAGTGGGGAAAGAGGAAGAAGGAGGAACAAGCAGAGTGAAGCAGAGTGTTGAGGAGAGAGGAGTTGGGAAGTGGAGCTCAGAGAGAGCAGACGTGCAGAACCCACGAGTGAGCCAGTTTAGTGTGCAGCTCAGGGAGAGCAGACATGAGGAGCAGACCCTGGAGCTGTTGCAGTCTAACAGCGTCCGCGCAGTGACTACTGACGGGGGAGATCGGTCACCTGGTAGTGCCACCCGAAATCCACCCAAGGCTAGAGAGAGCAAAGGGGTGGCAGAGTAAGGGGACTGCCAGGGAGGTGCCAGGCCCGCAAAGGGTAACAGGTCCCGGTGCAGAGATAGATTCATCTTTCTTCTGTCAAACCTGCTTGAGGGGGCACTATAGACCCTCAAGACAACACCACAGAGTCCGCAGCCACGTAGCAAAGAGAGGGCCCATTGTTCACAGGAGGCAAGCAGCCGGAGTGACCTGGTCAAGGTTACAAGCAAACGGGCCGAAACGAGGGGAGCAGCAACTTCCCTGGGTGACCCCCATAGGGACTGCAAGTCAGGGTCATCACAAACAACAGAAGGGCTAGAGAAAGCGAGTCAGTGCCACCCTCACAAGTCAGTCTGAAAGACGCCCGGTTCCAGCCTGCTTCATCTCAGCTACGCCCGGGTTACTCACCCTGCCACCATCAGTGAGTAAAATCCCTGAAAGACTGTTTGGACTGTGCCTGAGTCATTCTGTGCCTTGTGGTTCCACACACCTACACAGGGTCCTGGGACTTGCCACTACAACTGACTGCACCCACCATCAGCCCCAGGCACCCCTTAATCTGCAGTGGCGGTCACCTTGACCGCAATACCGAAAGTGGCGTCACGACAATCCTAAAAAGAAGGTTCCCTACCTGTGACCAGACTGTTCATTCATGTGGAGTCCCTGAAGGTAATGCACCAGCACTGACACAACACCTGTGGGGCTTCACATCTGGCGCTGTGAACAGGATAAGGACTAGACCTGTTAAGACAGGTGACCATGTGCCTGGGCGGTCCGCTTAAAAAGTTTGAAGTGCCGCCATATTGCCACCATGAAAAGCGCGCTGAAAAACAACAGAAGCCCGCGCTAGGAGAAGTTACCACCCAAGAAGAGGTGTGGCTACCCAGAGAACCCCTGAAGAGTCCTGACCTCGCAAGTGATGAGAGCGGAGGTGTGCAGAGACGGCGGGAAGGAAAGGAAGCCACAAGCCTGCTGCTGGGAGAAGAGTTACAGGAAGTGACAAGCCTGCTGCTGAGAGAAGATCTGGAGAGCAGCGACGGCAAAGAGAAAATGGCGTTCACACGCAGCGATCCAGAGATTGGCTCCGCTGCCTGGTGGAACTGGGAGCTGGACCAGTGGTGTGAGAGGCTGGAGGCGAAGGTGCTGCAGCAGATCCGGGAAGCATGTGCAGAACTCAGTGAGATGGCTGAAATCGCTCGGGCCCATGAGAAGTGGACAGCGAGGCATGCGACGCGCGGAGCAGTGACCGCCCGAACACCGGAGATGCTGCAGAGGGGTGAGTCATCTAATGCCCCTGCCAGCACGAGTGCCCCGACCCCTGCTGCCATGCCCGTGGTCCCTGGGGAGATGCCCGGCGCGGCGACGCTGAACCAGGCCGCAGCCACGACAGGTGCGGTCCGCCAAGCCCAGGCCACAGCCACGCCAGGTTCGGCCTGCCAAGATCCTGCTGAAGCCACAATGTCCATCCACACCGCAGGAGCGACGCCAATCCACACCGCAGGAGCGACGCCGATCCAGGCCGAAGCCATGCCAGGTGCGGCCCGCCAAGATCCTGCCGCAGCCACGATGCCCATCCACACCGCAGCAGTGATGCCCAGCCCGGCCCATCCAGCTCAGGTCGCCGCAGCGATGCCCTGCTCGGCCAGACAAGACCCTGCCGCAGTGGCAACGCTAATCCACGCCGCAGGAGTGACGCTGACCCAGGCCGCTGCCCTGCTAGGCCTAGCCCGCCAAGAACCGGTCACAGCAGCGACTCCCATCCAGGCCGTCGCCATGCCAGGCGCGACCCGACAAGACCAGGCCGCCGCCATGCAGGGCGCGGCCCGCCAAGACAAGACTGCAAGGTCATCTACCCCGGCCTGTAAGGCCAGAGCAGACACCGCTCCCCAGCCCAAGGAATTGGACCTCCCGTCCCCACCAAGTGAGGACCCCGAATACGTGAAGCTGAAGGCTGATCTGGAGGCTTATTTCCCAAAGGAGATGGTGGACCGGTATCTGCTCCCTCCACATGCCCGCAGGAAGACTCCCGCAACATCCACGGTAAAGAGTCCACCACCCTGGCCTGCTGACAAAAATCCATCCCCAGCGCTGCTGCAAGAGGAGTGCTCAGGAGAACTAAGGGGGAGGGGAGGCCAGGAGGCTGAGGAGCTGATGCCAGAAATGCTGCCGTACTCCCGCTGGGATGAAGAGAGCCTGACACCCTCAGAAGAAGAACCTCTAGCCATCACCATACCAAGTATGTACGTGACCTGGGAGCCTGCGGTAACGAGGAGCCCCACAACTAGAGCTTCACGCTGCGCCCGCGCAAGACGAGCCGCAACCCAGCAATCTCCTGACAGGTATGATGTAACAGCTAAAGACCTTGAAGATAAGCAACACCAAAGAAAGATTCGCTACCAAGAAAGGGGAATCCTTTGCCGAGGTGTAGTGGAAGACTTCAGCTTAAAATCAGGATATGGCTTTATCGTTGCACCTGCCATGAAAGAAGGCATATTTGTGAGCAGAAGGGATGTAAGAGCACATTTACCAAGAGGACATCAAGGAAGAAACCTGTACATGGGAGACGTAGTAGAATTCACAAGACATCAAGGAGAACGAGGATGGTATGCGCTCAACGTTACACTATGTCCTAAAGAACCTGACTACAGTCCAGCTGCTTCTATACCAATCCCAAAATCTAGAGAAACAGCACAAGAGAAAAAGCCAAAAGAAATAATAGAACAAGAACAAGACAGAGAAAAAGAAACAGAAACAGAAGATGAAGATAGAGAAAATGAAGACAAAAGTAAAGAGCCCATTGATGAGACCGCTACGGATGATGACAGAGATGTAGAAAGCAACAGGTGCTGCAGCCCTACAGGCCCAAGCCCTGGTGAAATGGAGGAGTAAAGAAATAAAGTCAAGTACAGTTGAAGTTACAGTTTACAGTTCTGCAACATTTACAGACAAAGTTTCAAGAAATGTGCCCACATGAACTAATGTGAGAAATTGCCACTTTGCACCAGGCTTTGTGCACTTTATCTAAGGACCATAGGCTATGAACTGGCTATAGCCACAAACTCTCGCAGTGTAAATAGTTACCCCAGAGGTATATCCACTACCAGAGTTAGCCTGTTTAGGGGCCTGGCTCGCCTGCGACAAGGGAGCACGCCTGTTTATGGGGCCTGGCTCTCCACCACAAAGAGGGTACCTGGTCAGCACCAACTGTGGAGGCCGCCTCTACATCCTGCCAGAAGAGGCTGAAGGCGCGGCTCCACCAGGCCAGGTATACCTTGAAACCACCAGACCAAGAAAGCCGCCTCTACATCCTGCCAGAAGTGGCTGAAGGCACGGCTCAACGGGAGAGGAAGATTGGAGGAAAGGTCTGGGGGAGCAGATGGCCCAGACCTGGTTGCCATAAGGATCTGTGACCTGCCTCCAGGGTTTTGGGTGGGTTAACAGACTTGTGGGTGGAGGGTGGTGATGTATGGTACCTATTGGTTTTAAAATGTTTTACTGTTTTATGCATTTTAAAATGTTGTCTTGCAGCCCGAGGATGTGCTGGTGATAACTAAAGGGGAATGTGGCGCCCCTGACCTGGTCAGGCACCACTGAGTACTGAACCCATGCTGGGGGCAGTGCAATACAGGTAATACAGAAGGCTGACCGAGGTGTGACTACACAGGCGCATAGTAATCAGGTCTCACACATGTACCTTTGGGAGGACTCCTGAGAGCTTCCAGGAGGGGGCGTGGCCTCCATGTCCACTCAAGGGGTGTGGTGGAGAGCCTGGTTGCTAGGTGGCGTATTCAGTCACATTGGGGAAAGAGGAAGAAGGAGGAACAAGCAGAGTGAAGCAGAGTGTTGAGGAGAGAGGAGTTGGGAAGTGGAGCTCAGAGAGAGCAGACGTGCAGAACCCACGAGTGAGCCAGTTTAGTGTGCAGCTCAGGGAGAGCAGACGTGAGGAGCAGACCCTGGAGCTGTTGCAGTCTAACAGCGTCCGCGCAGTGACTACTGACGGGGGAGATTGGTCACCTGGTAGTGCCACCCGAAATCCACCCAAGGCTAGAGAGAGCAAAGGGGTGGCAGAGTAAGGGGACTGCCAGGGAGGTGCCAGGCCCGCAAAGGGTAACAGGTCCCGGTGCAGAGATAGATTCATCTTTCTTCTGTCAAACCTGCCTGAGGGGGCACTTTAGACCCTCAAGACAACACCACAGAGTCCGCAGCCACGTAGCAAAGAGAGGGCCCATAGTTTACAGGAGGCAAGCAGCCGGAGTAACCTGGTCAAGGCTACAAGCAAACGGGCCGAAACGAGGGGAGCAGCAACTTCCCTGGGTGACCCCCATAGGGACTGCAAGTCGGGGTCATCACAAACAACAGAAGGGCTAGAGAAGGCGAGTCAGTAGCCATCCTCACAAGTCAGCCTGAAGACGCCTGGTTCCAGCCTGGTTCATCCCAGCTACGCCCGGGTTACTCACCCTGCCACCACCAGTGAGTAAAATCCCTGAAAGACTGTTTGGACTGTGCCTGAGTCATTCTGTGCCTTGTGGTTCCACACACCTACACAGGGTCCTGGGGCTTGCCTTACTCTCGGGAGGCCACTACAACTGACTGCATCCACCATCAGCCCCAGGCACCCCTTAATCTGCAGTGGCGGTCACCCTGACCGCAATACTGAGAGTGGCGTCACGACAATCCTAAAAAGAAGGTTCCCTACCTGTGACCAGACTGTTTGTTCATCCACGTGGAGTCCCTGAAGGTAATGCACCAGCACTGACACAACACCTGTGGGGCTTCACAGTAACATTCCTGTATCCGTGTGAAGTGTCGTTGTGCTGCCTGTTTTTTTTCTTGTAGACAAAAAGACTGACAGCGCTCATCAAACTGAGGTGTGAACGGGTGCATAACTGAACATAACATAAAATACAAAAAAAGACAGTTTGCACTCTGATAATGCTAAAGTATGGAAACTATGACTGTGTGAACATGTACCTGCATTACTACTAAGGAAAATCTAAGAAAAATTAGATATTTAGCATATATAAATGGCCCTTTGTATATCTGCCCAGTTGCCCCTTCACGGCATATCTCGTAACTGGGTACCTACACTATGCTGAAGACTCTGGGTTAAAAACCTCCTGTGTATGGGCAAGTAGGAACCTGCTAAATAGGATAAGATTAGGATAAGAACCCAGAGAGAGACTTCAGCATAGTGTAGGTACCCAGTTACGAGATATGCCGTGAAGGGGCAACTGGGCAGATATACAAATGGCCAATTATATGTGCTAAATATTTCATTTTTCTTAATTTTCCTTAGCAGTAATGCAGGTCCATGTTCACACATTCATGGTTTCCATACTTTAGCATTATCAGAGTGCAAACTGTCCTTTTTTTGTATTTTAGGTTTTTTTTCTTGGACAGCACACAGACCCATTAAGTATGTCTTATTCTAATACTCAAAATCAGATCAGTATAGGACATTCTATGAGTCTCGCAGATCTCATTTTTGGATCCATGATTTTCACGGATATGTGGATCTATGAAACTCTCTAAGTCTGTCTGCTGTTTGTTAAAAAAATTCTGGCAGCACACTGACATTTTACATGAATGTGTGAATGTAGTCTAATGGAGGTTATTTTCCATACAACAGAATTACACCAAGGCATACTGTACAGATACAGTACATAATAATATTTATATCTGGTGAATTTCTCCCGATGCCCTGTCTGATTTGTGTCATTTTCTATTGTTTCTTCATCTGGTTAGACCTTCATGTGAACATCTTCCAGCTACAACTCATCTTGCCACACTTATGTTGTATATAAAGTACATAGGGATAAGTGAACCTAAACTGTGATTGGCCAGGAAAATAATTAAAAAAAAGACATAGACCTGGATTAATAATGGAAGGCATCTATGAGACACCCCCATTACTAATCCTATAAGTGAAAAGAAATAAAACACAAACATTGAAAAAGTCCTTTATGTGAAATAAAATACACACATCATCTTTCACCCCTTTATTAACCCCCAAAACACCCTTACAGATCCAACGTAATCCAGATGAATTCCAACGACAATCCTTAGCTCTGATACATTCAGAAGCTGCAGAGAGGGAAAAAATGTATGCTCTCTGTAGATTGTAGCGCCCGATCGTGGTCCCAGTGCTGCACCCCCACATGCCCCCTCTCCCAAGCTTCAGTAGGGTCATCGCTCTCCTCAGCTGCCTGGTGGCTCTATGTGCCCCTTTCCTACCCCAGGGTCTGCCGCAGCCTCCTCCTGCTTCCAGGCCACTCGCAGGCCTTCTGTGAGTGCCCATAGGGTGCTTACGCAACCATGTTCCCTTATTAAAGGGCCAACATCTCATTACCTGGAACTGTTTCCTGAGGTCACCCATTACCCTAAAGGTGTTTATGTCTGCCTCCCCTTAGGGGAGGAGCCTGAGCAACACTGCCTATTTATTAGTGTGTTGCTAGTTCTCAGGTCCCATTATGCTACTGTGTCTAGCTCACTATGTTGTGTCCTAGTTCCAGTTCCATGTTTCTAACCTGTGTCTCGTCCTAGAGCCTGCTTACTACCACCACCTCCATGCTGCCACATCTGAGTGACCACCTCTGTGCCACCACTTCTCAGCCACCACCTCCGTGCCACCAAGTCTGAGCCACTACTTCCGTGCTGCTCATGCTGCAGGTACTCCACAGCAACACCAGCCACACATCTGACTGCCCACTGTATTATATAGTCCTAGATAGTACTTGTGATGCTGGGAAACATTCTTTTGTTTGTACATGCTCAAGAAACTGCTCTCAAAATAGGCCTAATTTTTTAATAGACTTGGGTGACCACAAGCCATAACTTCTTAATTTACAAAACAGTTTATCTGTTTTGTCTCCAGATAAAAAGGGATAATTTTTGAAAGACTTTAAAAAGAAATCTTTGTAATTGCTTAATTATTTGGTAATTAGAAAACTAGTTATGGATCTCAAAAAAGGAATACTAATTTATTTCTCTTTCAGATGCCAGTACTTTTTTTAAACATACCTATTTTGTCTCCTCATTTAAAAGGATAATTTTTGGACGACTTGGGGAAAAACTATCGCTTTTACATTTAGCAAAGTGCAAAGTTCTTCATACTTCAGTAACATGGATTATTGTTGCACCCAACCATGACAAAATGCCAAGGCTTCTTCAGTTTTCACCACCTGCTTATGAATATCAGCAAAGCATGTATCTAGCTTCTCCCCCAAACCCTCCCAGCAAAAGGTTAATTTTTAGATTCAATACAATTAAAAAGTTTGATACTGCAATGTGTTATTAAATGTGTTGTTCTTTACCACTGACTACCATCCTTTTTCCCTAGTCAGATATATGGGAGTCACATGAGCATTAAAAAGCCTGTTTTTACATTACAAAGCTCCAAACATGTTCAACTGATTCTATCACATGGAGTTTAGCAGAAACTCCACAGACTGTTCAGATTGCAGATTCTGACACTCCGCCCGACGGTGTCTCTGATGTCTGGGATCAACACAGGCAGAGTCGGCCATTGACCTGCTGTGTACTGAATCATAGGCAGGCTAGCAAGAGTTAATTTCTGTTAGTCTGCCTGTTAGGTTTGATCATACTGTATGTGGTGGGGATGTTGTGTGGATGGCAGGGGGCCATAGTCGTGGGCAGAGGCGAGCCCCTGCTTCCAGGCAGCGTCTCTCTTCGGTGCTGCACTCCTGTCACCTCCACAGTGCAACCAGGGACACCGCAGCTTCTCCTCCTCAGGACAAATTCAGACACGAAGTGCCCAGGATAATGGTTAGCACTTCTTCACTGAATCACTCGCACAGTTTCCGTGGAACACATCCACTGCGGGCACATAGCTTAAATGTTACAGATATGTTACATTTCCCTGCACACTGCTCCCTCCTGCACATCTCTCTGGCTACTATGGAACTATTTTCCCCGGCAACACCACAGTGGCAGCTAGTAAATTCATGGAGTCCCACATGAACCTAATCGCGTCCCCTCCCACAGGGAATTTGATACACCTCCGAGCGGAGGTTCTTCACCACTGTCTCTGTGATGCTCCTTTTGCCCAGGTTTATGTTACCTCACGCCTAGACAGGTCATATTGGAGTCAGTTGCTCTCCAAAAATTCCAGTAAAATGAAGGCCCACAACTTCAAAGTTAGTCCATGCCTATTTCTGCACCAGCTACTGAAGAGTTTCTTTTGTTTGATCTGGGTTTCTTGGGGTGACCCTGAGGGTCTGGTCAAATTACTCTGGGCTTTTCTAACTATACCTCCCTCAGGTACAGCTTCTTCTAGAGCTGTGACTTTCTTCTGTCTAAGCTGTGACTTTCATTAAACCCTGTCTCTCCCTAGTGAGGGAGGGGGATGAAATAGATCAGGACTGGCCAGGAAGCAGACCCAAGCATCCCCACCATTAGGGGTATCCCTGAGAATAGTGATAGCATAGAGCCACCTAGCTAAGGGGCCTCGTTCTCTGGTATCCTAGAGTCATTGTGACAGATTCCAAGGGTAACTCAAAATGCTCTACATATATGTTCCAGGCAATTAGTGGCTTTTTAATTATGCCAATTACACAAATTTATTTGCTGCAAATCAATTTTTTGGGGGAGGAGAAATTTCAGTAAAGCTGGTGAATTCAAGTTTAAAATGATTGACACTTCTCTACTACCTATTTCAATCTATTTTGGCAAAAGTACACAAACTAACTATGCTATGGTGTAATACTGCATTATTTGGCAGTATTTTTACTTGCTGGCATTAGTTTTTACATTGTCCATTTTAGTCAGATGGAATGCATATAAACTATTCCAACAAATGTGTAAATAAATCATTACAGTAAATAAAGACATTTAATTATATAGGTTTGTTTTGCAACCGCAGTTTAAATTGTCAGATTTGAGACACATGCATGCATTACTGGTATTACGGGCAGACTGTTGTTGAATTATTCTTTTTGTCCGTCATTTCAACTCTGCGAGTGCCTTGTATTTTGGGTTAATTACATATTTTCCTGGGTTGGTTAAGTTTGTAATCAAAGTTTAGAAACAAATTATACATTATCCCTGAGACCAAAAAATGTGCTTCACTCGTACATGGCACATGCAACGCACGTATGAAGCTGATGGTTTTCTTTTTAAAAAAACTAATATTACGGTATGTATAAGAATGTGTTAACTGGTAGCGCAGCACCACCAAAACTGCTGGGGAGGAAGCGGAGGGCAAATGGAAGTGTATGTCCCATTACTCATCTCAATCACTGCAGGATGATGTAGCCTCACCCAGGATAATGTAGCCTCACCCAGGATAATGTAGCCCCACCCAGGATGATGTAGCCTCAACACTATGACCTGGAGTTAGTGTTCTACTCAGTCCATCACCTCTACCGCCATAAGACTTAATGCTTTACTTAGCAGAACTTCCAGTATGTCAGTGACTCCTGTTTCTTTTCTGTCCCACAGTTTCCTAACCCACATAACCCTAGGGGCTTTGGAATTTGCTACACTAGGGATGTAGGGGTTGCACGGGGCATTTGTAGTCTCAGGCAAGGGTGAACCCCAGCTGCTGAGCAACCCTGCAGTATCAGTCCGCGCCCTGGCCACCTCCACAGTGCAAGGGATCAGTTTTTGTGGTGCATGGTACTCACACATGGGCCAGACGTCTCTGCTGTCTCCATCTCCTTGGCCACTTTTAGGCTGCTGGCTGCAGCTGGCTTCCATTCCTCAGCTTCGGTAGCTGTCGCACAAAATTCAGCAGACACCAAACACGTCTCTTCAACTAGAACTTTATTCAACATTCCCGTTTCATCATATATCTTCACAGTATATGAGGCATAACATCTTTCAGCAACTACTGTATGTTATTAGCACAGTGTACATTCCTATTGTTGCTGCTTACTACCTAGACTATTCCTGGTCGCTGCCTGAGGAATTCCCAGCTCAGTCTCTCTGCAGCTTCGGGCCCCATGACTCTCTTACCCGGCAACTTCTGGTTTTACTTCCAGTGTACATAAGGGGGGTTTCAGGTGCTCTTCTAACACCAGCCTTGAGTCTTAGCTCCAGACATCCAAACGTTTTCATACCTGGGATTTTCGGGGTCCTGCCCACCAGAAGCCTTGGCCCGACAAGCCAGTTTCATCTTTCTCTCCTTCCCAGTCGTAACAAGCCTCTCTGTGCATCTACTGTGCCGTCCCCGTGCCAGCAGCCGCCGTTGCTCGGATCCACACTTCCTGAGGGGGTGGCTCGAGGGTCTCCGGACCCGGGGGTCTCGCGGACACGCTGAATAAATGGGGTGGACTAAAATGTACGGGCTAGGCCGTATTAAGTTCGTGACGCCACCCACGGTGTGTGGTGAGTTGGGACACCACCGCTGCTGTTATGGGGCACCCGGGGGAGATGCAGTGGCAGCTGGATGTTAACCCCTCCGTGGGTAGGGACGGTTTCCCCGGGGCCCAGTGTCTTTGTGTGGGTATAGCGACGGCAAAGGGATGTTTGATTACTTACAGTCAATGAATCACATGAGCCTTTGGTAAACCAAGGTGCTGGTGGCCGGCGCCGTGGCTGGTTGCATTCGGATCCCCCACCCGGGCTGGTGGTCTCTATCATTTTCCTCTGCACTGTCTTTGTGTAAGGTGGACTTCCTAGTCTGGAACTCAGGAGTCTGCTCCCGGCTGGATGTGGCCTAAGGAGCCGTGCCCGCAGACGCTGGCCCATGGGATCTATGGGCCCTGGCGGTGACCTCCTATCCCTATCGGTGGGCTGTTGTCTTCTATGAGGGACTTTGGGTGGGACAGGACCTCTAGTCCTGGCCTCAATTGGTTAATTAACCAGGCCGCTGGTTTCCGGTCCTGGCTTCAGGGTCCGAGTACCCCCCTTTGTGCTCCGGTTTCTGGGTCGGTTCCCCGTGTCGGTATCGGCGGGCTCCAACCCTGTCCCGGTCCACCTTGGTTCTGTCGAGCCATCTTCCCGTCTCCTGCTGACGGAGACCACCGTTTGCCACCTAGCCAGAGGCACCAGGGCTCCAACCCTGGCACCGTTCAACTTGAACCTCCTCTGGTGGAGCTACAACTAGCTCCAGCCCACACTCCTCTCAACTTGAACTACAAACTTAATCTGCTTGTTTTCCCGCCCCGGGCTGTCTAGACCCCTGGGTGGGCGTGTCCAAGCACCTGGTCCCGCCCACTGGTGTGTCTATCTTTCCCTAAGGGGAGGTGACTAGGGTTTCAGGTCGGCTGTGTGTTTACTAAGTGAGGGAAGGGTGTTGTGCGGGGGCCTATCTGTGACTACCTGGATTTTCCAGGGCGTCACACTACTCCATACACTGACTTACTTTCTTAGATGGCCGCTGCCTGCAACATTTGCCCCCACTACACCCACTTTACCTATTTGTCATCATAAGAAATACCCATAATAAAATAATCAACCACTGGAGGGCAACATTACCCTGTAAAATAAAAAAGCAACAAAGAGAGGGATAAAAATCTCCTCGAAAAATTCAGCAATTACTTGCAGCAAATAGAGGGCAAATATATTATATATATGTGACGCCCTGGACTAGCCAGGTAGTCACAAACACAACACCACACCCCCCCCTTCCCCGGACAGGTGACACCAGTCACACAGAAATCCTTGTTGCCACCCTCCAGGTTTGATGTCCACACCAGGTGGGGCGCAGCCAGGCGGTTGGCTCCACCCACCGAGAAGTTCACAGGCCTGGAGGCGGGAAAACACAGCAGGAGGGAGTAAGTAAGAAGAAGTTGGAGTAGGGAGTTGAGTAGAGGGAGGAGAGGAGGAAAGACACGCACCGGCGGACCGGAGACCAGGCCCGCCAGTGGAACTGCTTGGTGTCTGGGTCAGAACCCAGGCACCTCCAGCAAGGACGGCAGATGGTGGTGGCCGTCTGCAGGAGTTGGGAGTGCGGTCGGTGGAACCGTAGGACCGGGGTCGGGCGGTGGCCCGCCGGTACCGAACCGGGGAGCCGATTGGAAGCCAAGTACCAGGCAGGGTACTCAGACCCCAACTAGGCTTGTAGCCGCCCTGATAGTCGAATTCACTGATTGCGGTCTGGACCTCAGGGGTTCATTTCCACCCAAGTCCCGATTGAAGGCAACAGCCCAACCATCCAGGATAAGTGCCACCGCCAAAGGCAAAAGATCCAAAGGGCCAGCGTTTGCGGGCAAATGGGCTCCTACGACACTTACACGCCGGGGAGCGGACTACCAGTGTCCAGGCACAGGAGTCAACAAACACACAACATAGGTGCAGGGAAACGACAGCCATTATCAACCTGTCCAGGGAGAACACTGCAGCCGGCTGCGGGCCCTGTCCATTCTGCCGTTTGGTTTACCAGAGACTCCCGTATCTTGTGTCAGAAAGCATACACCAGTGCTTTCGGGCCGCGCACCGCACTGCACCGCATCCGCGTCCAGTACGCCCACGCTCCCTCGCCTCAGCACCTTCCCGCGGGTCCCCGGGACCACCGCCCTCTGCCCATGGAGGGGTAACACCGAGCTGCATAACACCGTCCCCGGGAGGCCTAGTCAACGGCAGCAGTGGTGTTCACCATACAATCACCACAACCCGTGGGTGGCGTCACGAACTTTACCTATTCCACCAAACCCCTGCGTGCACCACCACTACCCCCCTTTCAGAGCGACGTGACCCCCGGGTGCATGAGAGGCTCGATCCACCACCCGCAGTACACGAGCACAGATTCGAGCAGCTCGGCGGACGCAGCCGAGGCCGCGGGGCGGTACATATATATATACTGTATATTTTTTGCACATAACATATAACTTATACAGGATGCAGTCAGGCCCCTTGTATACTGGAACCCCCATCCCTGTATGCTGCACTTAGTATTGGGCAGCCCGCCTAGTCGAATAGTGTGGGCGTAACTAATAGGCTGCTAGCCAGATACTGTGCACCTACATGTGTGGATGGCGCCCTATGCAAGCCACTTGTGTGCAATTTTATCATCCAGCAATCGCCCCCTCCATGGATTGGAAGTGTGTGAGTGATTTGCTTCTTTTGCACTTGTGATGCCTCCACCTTAATGGGGGTCTTGCTGCATCCTGCTAGTACACTAGTTCCTTGGCCTGGGCAGGTTATAACTGCTGCCCTCTATTTGCTGGAAGTAATTACCTTGTAAAATAATCTAAAGCCTTATCTCACACTATAGCCTTCATAACATACACGCTTATGTTTCTATGCAAACATTTCTGACTCTGCCACATTAATACCTACTTTCTTATGCTCAATAATCTTATCATTCTATGCAAGATAGTAACATAACCAGTGCTGTTCGTGTACTGGGGCAGGAGCTTGTGGTACCGACCACCCACTTACATTTGAACGGCTACTTTTTCCAATTGATTTATTGGAAGAGATAAACAGTCAGAGTTTTTTCTTGGATGACAAATGGCCAGAGGAGAATACTGTTTTAATGCTAAGCTGTGTTTCATACTCTGTGAGCAATGCAGGTACTGGAAATAGCAAAGGTAGTAGCCCTCTGGGCCTGGGAAAATATCTATAGAAGGGAAAGAAAGCGCAATAGGGTCTTAGCCGGTATGAGGGTAGAAGGAAATAAGGAATGTTACACTCACCTGGTGAGGTTGTGCAAGTCACAACCCCTTATGATCGCTTGTGAGTGTCTTGGTGGTTCAGCAGCGGCCCCGTAGAGGCATATAATATATAGTTGAAAAATAGAAAACGGGTTTGATGCCGCGCTAAAAACCACAGATGCTGTATATTTAAAAATGTCTCTTTTTTTATTTCACAGTTCTACGCGTTTCAGGGAGATCTCCGTCCCCTTCTTCAGGAAAAAATAAATTATGCTGACACAAGGAGACTGACCCTATATAAAGGTGTCCATACTGCCATGTATACATTTATGACATCATCACTGATCAGCCCATATGGTTCAGAGTAGTGACTCATTGCCACGTGGAGAGAGACAGCGTCATCAAAGAAAAAAACATTACAAACATAATACATGAAGAAATCAAGCTGAGATGAATAAATAATTAAATTAATAATAAACCATTTTTATAAAGAATAAAATATGTGAATTCTTGTGTAAAAAAAAAAGGGTATTTGGAAAAAAGAAAAAAAAGAAGAGAAAAGAGAAAAGGTCCGTTTGCGAACCTGGGGAATTTTTGGTGAGGTGGAACAGGTGAAAATAAATGTATTATTATCATTATTATTATATTGTTCTATTTGTCCTATTCTTATCTCAGTTTTTAAAGTTGTTGAAAAAAAGAGTGTAAAATAAGCAATGCTTGCATTTTGCCAGAATTTGTTGGTTTTTGTTTGTCCACCCGTCTCTTGATGATTGCCCACAAGTTCTCAATGGGATTAAGATCTGGGGAGTTTCCAGGCCATGGACCCAAAATGTCTATGTTTTGTTCCATGAGCCATTTAGTGATCACCTTTGCTTTATGGCAAGGTACTCCATCATGCTGGAAAAGGCATTGTTGGGCGCCAAACTGCTCTTTGACAGTTGGGAGAAGTTGCTCTTGGAGGACATTCTGGTACCATTCTTTATTCATGGCTGTGTTTTTAGGCAAGACTGTGAGTGAACCAATTCCCTTGGCTGAGAAGCAACCCCACACATGAATTGTTTGATGCTTAACAGTTGGCATGAGACAAGACTGATGGTAGCGCTCACCTCTTCTTCTCCTAATAAGCTGTTTTCCAGATGTCCCAAACAATCGAAAAGGGGATTCATCTGAGAAAATGACTTTACCCCAGTCCTCAGCAGTCCACTCCCTGTACCTTTTGCAGAATATCAGTCGGTCCCTGATGTTTTTTCTGGAGAGAAGTGGCTTCTTTGCTGCCCTCCTTGAAACCAGGCCTTGCTCAAGCAGTCTCCGCCTCACAGTGCGTGCAGAAGCACTCACACCAGCCTGCTGCCATTGCTGAGCTAGCTCGGCACTGCTGGTAGTCCAATTCCGCAGCTGAAACAGTTTTAAGATACGGTCCTGGCGTTTGCTGGTCCTTCTTGGGCACCCTGGAGCCTTTTTGGCAACAATGGAAGCTCTCTCTTTGAAGTTCTTGATGATGCGATAGATTGTTGACTGAGGTGCAATCTTTGTAGCTGCGATACTCTTCCCTGTTAGACCATTTTTGTGCAGAGCAATAATGGCTGCACGTGTTTCTTTAGAGATAACCATGGTTAACTGAAGAGAAACAATGATACCAAGCACCAGCCTCCTTTTAAAGTGTCCAGTGGTGTCATTCTTACTTAATCATGACTGATTGATCACCAGCCCTGTTCTCATCAACACCCACACCTGTGTTAATGGAACAATCACTAAAACAATGATAACTGCTCCTTTAAAGGCAGGAATATATTGATGTTGAAATGTGTTTTGGAGGTTAAAGTTCATTTTCTTAGCCAATATTGACTTTGCAAGTAATTGCTGTTAAGCTGATCACTCTTTATGACATTCTGGAGTATATGCAAATTGCCATTAGAAAAACTTAAGCAGTAGACTTTGTAAAAATTAATATTTGTAGCATTCTCAAAACTTTTGGCCATCACTGTATACGTGGAAGTATGGACGCCTTTATATAGGGTCACTATGGGGAGATAAGGTATGCACACCAGTGACTATGTAAGGGGAATACATGAAATAGCAGAAACTGCTGTGTGAATACTGTCTTGAAAAATCCAATAGCTATATGTAAGTGTGAAAATGTGAAAAATGGAATCTGCATTACTGCCATGAACATATGAATCAAGAGAAATTTAGCTACTGAATTGATCAATGCAATAGAGCCCCAACACTACGCCAAAGTATTTCTCTACGTTGGGGTCCCTAGCTTGTGTGTGTCCTCTCATGCAGTTAAAAAACTTACCGTGTATGGGAAGCTGAGACCCAGGCTATTTATGCGTATGATATGGATTGGCAATAGGTGTGGTTGGGGAGGGTTCACAAACGAAAAACTACTAACAATAAGGAATAACGTTTGGAACACCATTCTAAGTCTGAACTGGGTGCAAAAACCTAAAAAAACATCACTATGGGGAGATAAGGTATGCACACCAGTGACTATGTAAGGGGAATACATGAAATAGCAGAAACTGCTGTGTGAATACTGTCTTGAAAAATCCAATAGCTATATGTAAGAGTGAAAATGTGAAAAATAGAATCTGCATTACTGCCATGAACATATGAATCAAGAGAAATTTAGCTACTGAATTGATCAATGCAATAGAGCCCCAACACTACGCCAAAGTATTTCTCTACGTTGGGGTCCCTAGCTTGTGTGTGTCCTCTCATGCAGTTAAAAAACTTACCGTGTATGGGAAGCTGAGACCCAGGCTATTTATGCGTATGATATGGATTGGCAATAGGTGTGGTTGGGGAGGGTTCACAAACGAAAAACTACTAACAATAAGGAATAACGTTTGACTTAGAATGGTGTTCCAAACGTTATTCCTTATTGTTAGTAGTTTTTCGTTTGTGAATCCTCCCCAACCACACCTATTGCCAATCCATATCATACGCATAAATAGCCTGGGTCTCAGCTTTCCATACACGGTAAGTTTTTTAACTGCATGAGAGGACACAGACAAGCTAGGGACCCCAACGTAGAGAAATACTTTGGCGTAGTGTTGGGGCTCTATTGCATTGATCAATTCAGTAGCTAAATTTTTCTTGATTCATATGTTCATGGCAGTAATGCAGATTCCATTTTTCACATTTTCACACTTACATATAGCTATTGGATTTTTCAAGACAGTATTCACACAGCAGTTTCTGCTATTTCATGTATTCCCCTTACATAGTCACTGGTGTGCATACCTTATCTCCCCATAGTGATTTTTTTAGGTTTTTGCACCCAGTTCAGACTTAGAATGGTGTTCCAAACGTTATTCCTTATTGTTAGTAGTTTTTCGTTTGTGAACCCTCCCCAACCACACCTATTGCCAATCCATATCATACGCATAAATAGCCTGGGTCTCAGCTTCCCATACACGGTAAGTTTTTTAACTGCATGAGAGGACACACACAAGCTAGGGACCCCAACGTAGAGAAATACTTTGGCGTAGTGTTGGGGCTCTATTGCATTGATCAATTCAGTAGCTAAATTTCTCTTGATTGATATGTTCATGGCAGTAATGCAGATTCAATTTTTCACATTTTCACATTTACATATAGCTATTGGATTTTTCAAGACAGTATTCACACAGCAGTTTCTGCTATTCCATGTATTCCCCTTACATAGTCACTGGTGTGCATACCTTATCTCCCCATAGTGATGTTTTTTTAGGTTTTTGCACCCAGTTCAGACTTAGAATGGTGTTCCAAACGTTATTCCTTATTTTTATATAGGGTCAGTCTCCTTGTCTCAGCATGATTTCTTTTTCTCCTGAAGAAGGGGACGGAGATGTCCCTGAAACGCGTAGAACTGTGAAATAAAAGAGAAATTTTTAAATATACAGCATCTGTGGTTTTTAGCGCGGCATCAAACACGTTTTTTATTTTTCAACTATATATTAAAGTGGTAATCATGCAAGAAGCAAGGAGCTCAGGCCATTTACCACATTGAGGCACCTGTCAGCGATTTAAGGGATCATAATGATGGTGATATGTCAGAACAAGGAACCAGACATGAGTATCGAAGAAGGTGATATCAGCAGCGGAGAAGGTTATTGGCCTTGCCCTTACACAGCACAGACAATGGGTGGTTCAAATAATTTCTGAGACACAATCTACTTGAAATTCAGTGAAACCTATATAAGATTAAGTCACAACTGTTGATGTAGGAAGCTAAAAAGTGCCTGAATATTCTGATGATGGTCATGGTGGAGATGAGCAAGGGTCAAGCTTCCCTCCTACCTATCCTTGTGTTCAACGATCTAGTAACCATTCTGCACCCACAGTTAGTGTCCTACTTGTTGTCATCATCTTCATCTACTATTTTCCATTTACTCCATCTTCTACCTCAATAATGAAGACACTAGACAGTTCTCCTTTGTTGTGCCTAAAACATGAGTTCAACTATCCAATTACATGGAAATTATTTTCACACATGTCAAATTTCACAACAATTTATGCGAGACCACTTGAAGTATACTGCCTTTTGCAAAAGAATCATGGCTGTCCATGCTTAACCCCTTCAGCCCCCAGCCTGTTTTCACCTTAAAGACCCGGCCATTTTTTGCAATTTTGACCAGTGTCACTTTGACAGGTTATAACTCTGGAACACTTCAACGGATCCTGGCGATTCTGAGATTGTTTTTTCGTGACATATTGTACTTCATGTCAGTGGTAAATTTAGGCCGATATGTTTTGCGTTTATTTGTGAAAATTTCGGAAATTTGGCGAAAATTTTGAAAATTTTGCAATTTTCAAAATTTTAAATTTTATGCCCATAAATCTGAGAGATACCGTATGTCACACAAAATAGTTACTAAATAACATTTCCCACATGTCTACTTTACACCAGCGCAATTTTTGAAAAAAAAAAAAATTTCCGTTAGGAAGTTAGAAGGGTTCAAAGTTCATCACCAATTTCTCATTTTTCCAACAAAATTTACAAAAAAAAATTTTTTAGGTACCACATCACATTTGGAGTGATTTGAGAAACCTAGGCGACAGAAAATACCCAAAAGTGACCCAATTCTAAAATCTGCACCCCTCACTCTGCTCAAAACCACATCCAAGAAGTTTATTAACCCTTTAGGAGCTTCACAGCAACCAAAGCAATGTAGACGAAAAAATGAAAATTTTACTTTTTTAACACAAAAATGTTACTTTAGCCATAAAAATTAGTATTTTCACAAGGGTATCAGGAAAAATGCATCATAAAATGTATCGTGCATTTTCTCCTGAGTACGCAGATACCCCATATGTGGTGGTAATCAAATGTTTGGGCACACAGCAGGACTCGGAAGGCAAGGAGCGCCATTTGAATTTTTGAGTGCAAAATTAGCTGCACTCATTAGCGGACACCATGTCGGGTTTGAAGACTCCCTGAGGTGCCTAAACAATGGAGCTCCCCCACAAATGACCCCATTTTGGAAACTAGAGCCCTCAAATATTTTTTCTAGATGTTTGATGTGCACTTTGAACCCCTGGGGGCTTCACAGAAGTTTATAACGTTGAGCCGTGAAAAGAAAAATTTTTTTTTTTACCACGAAACTGTTGCTTCAACCAGGTAGCTTTTTTTTATCACAAGGGTATCAGGAAAAAATGCACCATAAAATGTATTGTGCATTTTCTCCTGAGTACGCAGATACCCCATATGTGGTGGTAATCAAATGTTTGGGCACACAGCAGGACTCGGAAGGCAAGGAGCGCCATTTGAATTTTTGAGTGCAAAATTAGCTGCACTCATTAGCGGACGCCATGTCGGGTTTGAAGACTCCCCGAGGTGCCTAAACAATAGAGCTCCCCCATAAGTGACCCCATTTTGGAAACTAGAGCCCTCAAATATTTTTTCTAGATGTTTGATGTGCACTTTGAAACCCTGGGGGCTTCACAGAAGTTTATAACGTTGAGCCGTGAAAAGAAAAAAATCTTTTTTTACCACAAAACTGTTGCTTCAACCAGGTAGCTTTTTTATCACAAGGGTATCAGGAAAAAATGCACCATAAAATGTATTGTGCATTTTCTCCTGAGTACGCAGATACCCCATATGTGGTGGAAATCAAATGTTTGGGCGCACGGCAGGACTCGGAAGGCAAGGAGCGCCATTTCACAGCAAAATTGATTGGAATTATTAGCGGACGCCATGTTGCGTTTGGAGACCCCCCTGAAGTGCCTAAACAATGGAGCTCCCCCACAATTGACCCCATTTTGGAAACTAGACCCCTCATGGAATTTATCTAGCTGTTTAGTGAGCACTTTGAACCCCTGGAGGCTTCACAAACGTTTGTAATGTTCAGCTGTGAAAATATTTTATTCTTTTTTTTACCACAAAATTGTTTTTTCAAACAGGTAGCTTTTTTTTCCACAAGGGTATCAGGAAAAAATGCACCATAAAATGTATTGTGCAATTTCTCCTGAGTACGACGATACCTCATATGTGGTGGAAATCAATTGTTTGGGCGTACGGCGGGGCTCAGAAGAGAAGGAGCGCCATTTCACAGTAAAATTGATTGGAATTATTAGCAGACGCCATGTTTCATTTGGAGACCCCCTGAGGTGCCTAAACAATGGAGCTCCCCCACATGTGATCCCATTTTGGAAACTAGACCCCCCCATACAAAAAAATTAGTTTGGCGAAATAAAAAATACAGACATCAGTAAAAAAAAAAAAAAAATGAGCGCCTGCCACTAAGACCAGTGCCAAACGTGAGAGCAATGCACGAGTCTCGCATCGCATCATCCACTGCAGTCTGGAAGCGAGCAACTGCGCTGGATAATGCGATGCGAGAAGGCGGGGGGGCAGATGAGAAAGGGCGCAGCGGATGGAAGATGGGAAAGGGCGCAGCGGGTGGAGGAGCGGCAGAGGATGGGAAAGGGCGCAGCAGATGGATGATGGGAAATGGCGCAGCGGATGGATGGGAAATGGCGCAGCGGATGGAGGAGCGGCAGAGGATGGGGGGGGAGGTGAGATGGGGATACCTACCTTACAGGATGGATCTAGGCAGCAGGATCACAGCAGACAGAAGAGGCAGCAGATGAAGGAGGCAACAGATCGAGGAGGGTGAGAGGGGGCAGTAGATGGAAAATGGGAGAGAGCAGGCAGCAGATCGGGGAGGGGGGCAGAGTCTGATGGGAGAGAGAGATGGCACATGGAGGAGGGGGGGCCCCGGGGGGAGGGTGGCTTGCAGCACATGTAGGGGGAGGGTGGCTTGCAGCACATGTGGGGGGAGGGTGGATTGCAGCACATGTGGGGGGAGGGTGGCTTGCAGCACATGTGCTGCAAGCCAGCCACCCTCCCCCCACATGTGCTGCAAGCCAGCCACCCTCCCCCCACATATGCTGCAAGCCAGCCACCCTCCCCCCACATGTGCTGCAAGCCACCCTCCCCCCATGTGGGGGGAGGGTGGCTTGCAGCACATGGAGGGATAGGAGGTGTGGCGATGGAGAAGGGGCAGCCGATGAAGGAGGCGGCGGCGGCCGCCGATCGGGAACAGTGGGGGCCGATTCGGGGGCAGCAGCGGCTGAAAAAGGTGGGTGCGATGGCGGCGGGGACAGTGGCGAGCATGGCGGCGGGGACAGTGGTGGATCGGGAGTGGCAGCGGGGACAGCGGTGGAGTGGGAGCATGGCGCCGGGGACAGCGGTGGATCGGGAGCGGCGGCGGGGACAGCGGTGGAGCGGGAGCATGGCGCCGGGGACAGCGGTGGATCGGGAGCGGCGGCAGGGACAGCAGTGGAGCGGGAGCATGGCGCCGGGGACAACGGTGGATCGGGAGCATGGCGCCGGGGACAACGGTGGATCGGGAGCGTGGCGCCGGGGACAACGGTGGATCGGGGGCAGCGGCGGGGACAGCGGTGCATCGGGAACAGCGGCGGGGACAGCTGTGCATCGGGAGCAGCGGCGGGGACAGCGGTGCATCGGGAGCAGCGGCGGGGACAGCGGTGCATCGAGAGCAGCGGCGGGGACAGCGGTGGAGCAGGAGCATGGCACTGGGGACAGCGGTGGATCAGGAGCGTGGCGCCGGGGACAGCGGTGGATCGGGAGCAGCGGTGGGGCGATCGGAGACAGCGGCGGGGACAGCGGTGCATCGGGAGCAGCGGCGGGGACAGCGGTGCATCGAGAGCAGCGGCGGGGACAGCGGTGGAGCAGGAGCATGGCGCTGGGGACAGCGGTGGATCAGGAGCGTGGCGCCGGGGACAGCGGTGGATCGGGAGCAGCGGTGGGGCGATCGGAGACAGCGGCGGGGACAGCGGTGGATCGGGAGCAGCGGCGGGGACAGCGGTGCATCGGGAACAGCGGCGGGGACAGCGGTGCATCGGGAGCAGCGGCGGGGACAGCGGTGCATCGGGAGCAGCGGCGGGGACAGCGGTGCATCGAGAGCAGCGGCGGGGACAGCGGTGGATCGGGAGTAGCGGCGGGGCGATCGGAGACAGCGGCGGGGACAGCGGTGTATCGGGAGCAGCGGCGGGGACAGCGGTGCATCGGGAACAGCGGCGGGGACAGCGGTGCATCGGGAGCAGCGGCGGGGACAGCGATGCATCGGGAGCAGCGGCGGGGACAGCGGTGCATCGAGAGCAGCGGCGGGGACAGCGGTGGAGCGGGAGCATGGCGCCGGGGACAGCTGTGGATCAGGAGCGTGGCGCCGGGGACAGCGGTGGATCGGGAGCAGCGGCGGGGCGATCAAAGACAGCGGCGGGGACAGCGGTGGATCGGGAGCAGCGGCGGGGACAGCGGTGCATCGGGAGCAGCAGCGGGGACAGCGGTGCATCGGGAGCGGCGGCGGGGACAGCGGTGCATCGGGAGCAGCGGCGGGGACAGCGGTGCATCGGGAGCAGCGGCGGGGACAGCGGTGCATCGAGAGCAGCGGCGGGGACAGCGGTGCATCGGAAGCAGCGGCGGGGACAGCGGTGCATCGGGAGCGGCGGCGGGGACAGCGGTGCATCGGGAGCAGCGGCGGGGACAGCGGTGCATCGGGAGCAGCGGCGGGGACAGCGGTGGAGCGGGAGCAGCGGCGGGGACAGCGGTGCATCGGGAGCAGCGGCGGGGACAGCGGTGCATCGGGAGCAGCGGCGGGGACAGCGGTGGAGCGGGAGCAGCGGCGGGGACAGCGGTGCATCGGGAGCAGCGGCGGGGACAGCGGTGGAGCAGGAGCATGGCACCGGGGACAGCGGTGGATCAGGAGCGTGGCGCCGGGGACAGCGGTGGATCGGGAGCAGCGGCGGGGCGATCGGAGACAGCGGCGGGGACAGCGGTGGATCGGGAGCAGCGGCGGGGCGATCGGGGACAGGGGCGGGCGGCGGGGACAGCAACTTACCGCTCTCCTCGGCTTCCAGGGACGGTCACAGGCCGCAGATCCACATTGATTGGAGAGAGCGGTCACAAGACTGGTCTCTCCAATCAGAGCTGGGGGCGGGTGAAGCATCGATCACCCAGCTCCAGCCAATGGCCAGTGCTACAGCAGCACTGATCAGAGCTGGATTTCAATGTTCCAGCCATTTTCAATGGCTGGAACATTACAGTGGCTGTAATTGGCTGAGCGGCGTTCGTCAGCCAATCACAGCCTCTGTAGGTTCAGGGAGGAGGCACTACCCCTCCTGAGGTCAGGCAGAGGTCCCCTCCTTCCCGAATCTACCGTTTAATTAAACAAATTTCACTCCCCGGGGCTCCGGGACCGCGAATTCGCCATGACGTACTGAGTACGTCATGGGTCGTTTAGCACCATGTCACCATGACGTACTCAGTACGTCAAAGGTCGTTAAGGGGTTAAAGGGAAATTGTCATCAGGTTTTTATTATGTAATCTGAAGTCAGCAGGAGAAAGGGTCTGAAACAAAGATGTCCGCCATTTTTCATTTAATAAGCTGTGTGCAATTGTTTACATACAGTGAAGGTGTGATGCCAGTCTCTACACAGACAAGTTATGAGGCAGGATAGTCAAATGTTCCAGGGTCAGGTACCAGAAAAGCATGTCAACATTAAGGGGATAGGCAGAGGAGTAGTCAGGTCTCAATCCGAAGTCAGAATACCTGGATGTTAGTGGACCAGAACAGAGGGATAAGACAAAAGGATGGTCAAACAAAGTAAACAATCAGGGAGCAAAATATCAATTCCCAGAGCACAAATACAAGAGGCCAACTAACACAACTGAGCAGAAGAATAAGGCTATGTGCGCACTTTCAGTTTTCACCTGCGTTTCAGGTGCGTTTAGGATCAGTTTTGAACTGCAGCGTTTTTGTGCCCAAATGCATGCGTTTTGGTTTTCCATTAAAGACAATGAGAATTCATGATTTCTTGTCCGCACTTTGCGTTTCCAAACGCATCTCATAATTTGCATAAGTTTGGTCAAAAACCATGCGTTCAGAAAAGGACCCTGTCAATTGTTTTTGCCATTTGTGGTGCGTTTTGTTAACATTGAAGTCAATGAGAAGTAGCAAAAGGCAAGAAATATCAAAATTCCTACGTTTTACCTGCTTTTTCATTGCAGAAAACATGCGTTTTGGACTACCACAACGCATGCTTTTTGAACATCAAAATAATGATTTGATATGTCCCTTTACACACACATAATCCGACAATTAAATCTAAGAATAATATGCATTTATTGCTATTTTACCGATAAAATGTATATTAACGCTATAATTTTATTAAATGTATCTTTTTCCATTATTTTTCCCATTAATATAGATTTGTCCCTTTTTTTTCTCTTTTTTCATTCTGTTTGATTATTTAATCTTTATTTAGCAGTGTTTTGATGTTGAAAACGCATCTGTGAAAACGCATGTGGAAACGCATGGAAAAAGCGCTAAAAACGCATCTAAAACGCGGTAAATACGCATGCGTTTTCTGCGCTAAATTTCTGAAAAAGGCAACTTTGGCTAAATCAATTAAGGCTAAAACGTGCGTTTACAACTGCATGTAGGACGACGGAAAGTGCGCACATAGCCTAAGACTGCCAATACTCTGGGAAAAACTGCTCAGCTAAAAAGCTGGGTAATTACAGGAAAAAGGGAATTACTGCAAAAACCCAGCACCTCCCAGAATGAATTATTGAGCTGTTACTCAAAACACAGAAAGTCCAGCATGCCATGAACATAGAGTGAAGGAATCGCGAAAGAAGGTTTTATCACTAGGACATTAATATTGCTCAGACTAGCTGATCCATGCCAAGTGATTTTACTACACCTCCCAGAATAAGATTGGACAATTGAGCTGTCAATAGAAACACAGCACAGCACACCCTGAAAACAGAGCAGAAGAATCATGATAGTACCTCCTCTTCTAAGACTGGCCACCAGAATCTGACGTTTCCAAGAAATTCTCCTATGGAAGGCTTTGATTAAATGATTAAGTCCAAGAAAAGATAATCCAGCATGGTCCTCAGGGAGTAGTAGATAAAATTGTATTCTTTATTCATGAATAATAAAAATTAGAGACATACAGCATAAAGTTATATGTGGAACTCATAACAGCACGTTTCAACGTGTCATCTTAATCATGATCCCAAGAGTCCGGCAATGAGTTAACTTGAGGTCACTTCTGGCAGCTCTCATGTTGCTCTGTGTGAGGTCACGGTGAGTGGTCACATGTTCTAATGTCATCATTCACCATGGCCTCTAGAGTTGAGATCATTGTGGGATGTTATGTGTTTTACAGTTTATGGTTTACTTTAGACCTGTGAGGGTGTTTTGAGGGTTAAAAAATTAGTGAAAGAAACTGTGGTTGTTTTTTTTGTTTTTTATTTAAATAAATGTTTGTGTTTCTGTTTTTTTTCTTTTTACTTACAGGTTTAGTAATGGGGGGCCTCATGAACACCTCTCCATTACTAACCAAGGGCAACCTCTTAATATCCTTTTTAAAATGTGGAGCCTTACAAGTGACTTATAGAGGGGTAACAATCCGTTAGAATCACAGGATCTAATCTCTCTTTTTTTACACCCTAAAATCTTGTTTGCTTTAGCAGCTGCTGCTTGACATTGAGTGCTGCTGCTCAGCTTACTTGTAACAAGAATACCCAAGTCCTTCTCCTGTTCTGTAGTCCCGAGTTAACTTCCATTTAATGTATATGCAGTTATAGGATTACTCCGTCCTAGGTGCATTACTCTACATTTATCAACATCAAATCTCGTTTGCCAAATGTCTTCCCATTCAGACATCTCATCCAGATCTTTTTGTAATATTATACTATCAAGGTATATTTTTAATATCTTACATAGTTTGGTGTCATCAGCAAAGACTGACACATTACTATCAATCCCATCCACAAGGTCATTAATAAAGAGATTAAAAAAAAGTACTAGCACAGATCACTGCGGTACCCCACTGCTCATCATAGCCCATTTAGAGAATGTACCATTTATGACTAGTCTTTGTTTCCTATCTTTTAGCCAATTCCTTACCCAGTTGCATATAGTTTCCCCAAGTCCTTGCTTCTAGAGCTTCATTACAAGACTGTTATGTGCCACAGTATCAAATGCCTTGGTAAAGTCCGAATAAATCACATCAGCTGCATTTCCAATATCCAGGTTTGCAACATAGAACCCCAACAGGTTGGTTAGACACAACTTATCTTTCATGAATCCATGCTGTTTATTAATTATTATATTGTTCTCTCTAATATATCCTATCTCACTCTGCACCTACATTATGTTGTTCTTAGATGAATTGGCAAAAACTTGCTGATATAATTCCATTCTGCTAATAAATTCACATTAATAACCTCTAGAATCTGAACCTCACAATCCTATCACCAAGACTTCTCTCAAGCCTCGCCAGGAATCTGGAAAGTTTTACCCCATATAATTTGGTTACTTTTCAGTATCCATAGTTTTAAATGTTCACTGGCTAGACACATCTTTTTAAAATGGCCTATCACTTCACTTTTCCTAATATAACTGTTTCCTATTCTCCCATCTCAACTTTTTCTTAGAATTTGTTCCCACACTCTGTTGGCATTCAGTATCACTTTGTATCTGTCCTTTTACAGATACTAACAGATAAGTGGTTAATGCAGCTTTTTTTTTGAATATCCATATTTTTTTATCATACTGATGGCTGGACCATACACAACAAGCACTTTTTACCTTATGTGCGCTAATATTTTCTCTCAATCCAATTGTAATTGTTTAATTATATGTTATTCTTGTATCATCTTTCTATTACCTGTATGTACTTAATAGCACTCTGTGTCTGTACTTGTACACATTGTGACCGATTCATGCTGCGTTATTTGAATGACTTATTTATATTGAAGGCTGGACCACACAATACAAGCACATTTTAATATTTTCATTTTGTGCCTCCCCTAGTTCCTCATAGACTGTAAGCTTGCCAGCAGGGCCATGACTCCTTTTGGTATGTGTTGAATTGTATTACCCTATAATGTGTGCTATTGTCCGTTCATGTCTCCTCTGAATTGTTAAGTGCTGTGGAATATTTTGTCGCTATAGAAATAACATTTTTTATTATTAAATATTACTCTATATTCTCTGGTAAAGTCTGAACACAGTTTTTTGCCACCAGTGCCATAAGGCAATGTGTAGTCATAAATGTACCCCCTGTCCATCATGTCCTCTAAACTGTAGGAATACTGCTGACAGCTCTGCCGATACTGACTATAGTGTGCCACACATCTACTTGCTTGCCTAATCCAAACTCTCCATCTAGCAGCTTTTGTGGCTGACCAATTTGTTTCATATGGCTAGAAATTAATACTGATGCTGGGAAAAATACTTTCTAAGGCCCCCTTCACACGTACTTCCAGTACGTATGACACTGTTTTTATACATACCGGAATCATGAATATATGCAGACCCATTAAAATCGATGGGTTTGTGAACATAGCAGTGATTCCTCACATGTCCATGTGTTCCGCACGGAGACAAGCCTGTTTTCTTCCAGCAGCACTGATGTCAGATGGACCACACAGTGGTGTGATTCATGTGACACAAGTGTCTTTGAAATAAAAATGAATTTCTATACTCCCCTGTCTCCAGCTATGCCATCCTTGGCGCTGCTGTCTGTTGCTTTGGGGCCCATTCATTATTCTCATTGAATATTCATTGCACCGCGGACCCGGAAGCATGTGTGACCGCAGTGCTGAAGACATCAGCACCATGGACAGCAGTGCAAGGGACAGGTGAATAAAAGGTTTCTGCTCTCTGTGTGCTAACATGGATAGCACACAGAGAATATACGTGTGCCAAAATCACGGCACACGGAGGGCCATACGCACTGTCAACACGTCAGTGAAAAATCTGTGTGTTTTTCACTGATATGCGAAAGAGGCCTTAAAGGGTACAGAAACATGGAATAACACTCAAAATAGTGCTAATTTTTTAAAGGAGTTGGTGACAACAAATACATTCTTCACATTCAAAATAGTACACGTGTTTTGTCTCCCTAATTGAAGGAGTAGTTTTTGGACTGATTGTCCAAAAGATATCCATCTGCACCACCTGTTTATAAACAACAGGAAAGCATGCATCTGCCCCCCAAAAGGGATATTTGTTTGACCATTTAAACAATATAACTAGCCTACAAAGTCTTAAACTGCGTCGTTAAGAAGACTACTTGTTATTATTGGTTACCATTTGTTTTTTTTTGTTCAGCCAAATAGGTTGTGGTCATTTAGCTACTAAGAAGCTGTGTTTGCAATACAAAGCTCAAAATGGGTTCAATAGACTTCAAGGGGAATTCAGAGTATTATGCTCATATTTACCATGCAATTGGAAGCTTATTAATTATGCAATTAAATTCACCGTTAATCAATTTTTTAGGGAAAAATTTGGGTGATCCAGAGAATTAAAACATTAAACTTAAAAAATAAATCTGCTCAACCTCATACATCATCAATCAAGAAGTGGACACATTGATCATTTCGTTTGATAATTCATGCAAATTAAGAAGCTCCTAATAGTATGATGTAAAACACTGACATTTTATACTTGTTATATTTCTTTTGGATTATATTATTTGCTGTTTATTACTTTTTTAACTTGTAATAAATAAGAAAAAAAATGTAACAGACTGATTTTATGGGTTTTAGGCATGGGAACCATTAAGCTAAGAGCAATGTCTCAGAGGATTAACTCTACATTGACTAAGAAACTTCACTGACTAAATGCATTTTCTTTTAAATAATTTCTCTTATAACATTTCCTTTTATCCTATCAGACCTAGTGTACAACTGAATTCCATTATCTTAACCTGTTTCATATTTCTGCTTTTTTGGTTAGAAATAGTTGCCCATAAATCCTTTGTGAAATTTGTATAGTTATAAAAATTGGGAAGGATAATATTTCTTACTTTCCTGATACTGTATAATTATTGACTATATAAAAGCAAATCTTTTGAGATTCCAATTGCCAGCTTTGTCGAATTTCGCCAAGAAATTTGATTCACAGCAAATCAATTTGCAGAAAATGTAAAATGGACCAAAGACTTCAATTACTCTGAAGAAGATGTATATGATACTCTGATTGTCCCTCCAGAGAGGAGGAGACAAACTCTAGTGCCACTTATTACAAGTAGCTATCCTAAAAGTCATAAGTGGCTTTTTTAAACAAGCCTTTTCATAAGACTTAGGCGGGCTTTGCACGTTGAGACATCGCAAGCCGATGCTGCGATGCCGCACGCGATAGTCCCCGCCCCCGTCGCAGGTACGATTTTCTTGTGATAGCTGCCGTAGCGAACATTATCGCTACAGCAGCTTCACATGGACTCACTTGTCCTGGGACATCGCTCTGGCCGGCGACCCGCCTCCTTATTAAGAGGGCGGGTCGTGCGGCGTCACAGCGACGTCACACGGCAAGCGGCCAATAGGAGCAGAGGGGCGGAGATGAGCGGGATGTAAACATCCTGCCCACCTCCTTCCTTCCGCATATCCTACGGACGCCGCGGTGACGCCGGTAGGAGATGTTCCTCGCTCCTGCGACTTCACACACAGCGATGTGTGCTGCCGCAGGAGCGAGGAACAACATCTGACCGTCGCATCAGCGTAATTATGGATTACGCCGACGCTGCACCGATGATACGATTATGACGCTTTTGCGCTCGTTAATCGTATTATCTAGGCTTTACACACTACGATGTCGCATGCGATGCCGGAAGTACGTCATTTTCAATTTGACCCCACCGACATCGCACCTGCAATGTCGTAGTGTGCAAAGCCCGCCTTAGGATATATGCCAGATCAGAATCCCAATTTGAAAACATGGTGTTTCGGGGTGATTGTCCCTCGTCAGTGCAAAGTGTGGGTATCTGATCTGGCTTATGAGAAGCTATGTGGGGACCACAGGGAAGACTATTCTCCTTATGGAGACCTGACAAACCAGTCTGGCTGTCAATAAGGGGACTTATAGCTGCAATACCCCTCTGGGAATTAGGAGGGGAATAGTCTCGCAAATCCCAGAGGGGCATTGCAGCTATAAGTCCTCTTACTGACAGCCAGACTGGTTTGTCAGGTCTCCATAAGGAGAATAGTCTTCCGCATGATACTCTGAGGTTTCATGGGACACTATCCAAATGCTTTCAAGCTCATTAATGTAAACACAGCCTTAGTAATGTCATATATGGCTGTAGGTGATTAATACACGTAATAGTACGTGACTGAGCACGTAAAGGTAAATAATAATAACCCAACGCCTTGTGTGACTTTTTAAGCTTTTTAAAATAATAATAAAAAAAAAATCCAAAAATGATTACTTTTTGGGGACAGATCCTGGCTGTGCTGGTGTTCATACTCCTGCGATTTACTCTATTATTCAAAGGTTTATAGTTAGGTATTGAAGAAATGCTGCAAAGTAAGAATGCTTTCAAATTTAGCATTGTAAATAGTTTATTTTTGTCAATTAACAAGCTGCAAAGTGAATGAACAACAGAAAAATGTAAATTGTATCACTATTTAGTGTGTCAACCCTTTGCCTAAATAATCAATTCTTCTAGCTACGCTTGCACATTTTTGGACAGAACTTGGCAAGGATGTGTTCCAATCTTCTAAAATTATTCTGTATTAGGACAATAATCTCAGCTCAGGGTTGCCAACCTACTATTAAATGTTCCCTGAACAACTGGATCAAAAATTCATGGATGGTCCAAATTTTTTATGGATGTACAGTGGAGAAAATAAGTATTTGATACATTGCCGATTTTGCAAGTTTTCCCACCTACAAAGTATGGTGAGGTCTGTAATGTTTATCGTAGCTACACTTCAACTGTGACAGCCAGAATAAAAAAAACATTTATTTACTTATATAGTGATATTTTTTCCACAGCGCTTTACATACATTGACAGCAATGTCCCATTGGGGCTCTCAATATAAATCCCCTATCTGTATGTCTTTGGAGTGTAGGAGGAAACCAGAGTACCCGGAGGAAACCCACACAAGCATGGGGAGAACATACAAACTCCTTGCAGATGTTGTCCTTAGAGGGAATTGAACCCAGGACCCCAGCTCTGCAAGGCTGCAGTGCTAACCACTGAGCCACTGTGTATATTGTAAAAATTTTAAATAAATAATTAGCAGTTTATTGCATGAAACAAGCATTTAATACACTAGAAAAATAGAACATAATACAGTTAGGTCCAGAAATATTTGGACAGTGATTGAATATTCGTGATTTTGGCTCTGCATGACAATATTTTTTATTTAAAATGGAAGAACTGAGATGCAATTGAAGTTTAATTAAAGGGAACCTGTTAGGTCTAATATGCACCCAGAGCCATGAGCAGTTCTGGGTGCATATTGCTAATCCTTGCCTAACCATTCTTGTATACACTAGCATAGATAAAGAGCTCTTTAGAAAAAGTATTTCTAACGATCTTTTATCTTATGCTAATTAGTGCGAGGACTAGTTCCAAGGGCATTTTTCCCTTTAGCTAGTAGCTTCAGGCAACCCGGCAATTCACCTGAGGAGAATGGAGTCTTCACGATCCGTTCCCACTTGCTCCAGAATCGGGGCATTAGCGCAATGAGGGGGATAGGACTTTCCAACCAAAAACGGTCCAGAAAATCCCAAGCGTGAGCCCTGAGAGCAAGCTCCCTTACATAGCCATAGTAGGGAGCAGAGCCCGGCTAGTTCCAAGCTACCGGCCCATCAAGTTGAAGTCTAAACTAAGTGCCATGAGGCAGGTCACGGACCACCAGGCAGCACCACTTGGGGAAGGGATCCGGACGAGCTCCCCTCAGCATCAGTGATACCCAGAGACTTGGTTTACCCAGTTGTCGGTGTCTACTTATGAACTGAGTGAGTATGAGAGTGACGCCTTCATCCCCACGGCACTACCCCGTTCACCGAGTCCCGGGCCATCCCCTACCCGTGGATGGTTCCAACACCTTTCTGCCCCGTTCCATCATCCCCGGGTACTCCCAACAGCAGCAGTGGTACTCCTAATTACCACACACCACAGGTGGCGTCACGAACTATAACTCCCCTGTAAATACCCCCTTTTTCATTCCAGTAGCCGCATGACCCCCGGGTCCGGAGACCCTAGAGCAACAGCTAACCCAGATCCGAGCAGCTCGTTTGCTTCCACGGGGGGGCAGTACATATTCACATAGCAAGGCACACTGGAAAACGTGCAAATTTTTGCTAGATTGGACTAACAGATTACACCGCTTGTACGGTGCTGTTTTTGACCGCTACGCAAAGCTGCGTGATGCAGTGCAGTCTGAGGTTTCTGAAATATTTATACAGCAAGACATGCTGGAAAACACTCTGTTTTTTGGCGCTGATTGTAACATAGTAATATAGTTTCTAAGGCTGAAGGAAGACCTTATGCCCATCTAGTTCAGCCTATTTTTAGTGCAGCTGTTCTCCAGTGTTGAACCTCTGGAAGGCAAAAACCCACAGAGTAGAAGCCAGTTTTCTTCATAGGGAAAAAATTATTTCCCGACTCCTAAGCTGGGTCAACTATCTACCTGTAATATTATGCTATTTATAACCTTCTATACTTTTGCTATCAAGAAAAGCATCCATTCCTCTCTTAAATTCATTCAGTGAGTTGGCCATCACCACTTCCTCAGGAAGAGAGTTCCAGAG
This sequence comes from Anomaloglossus baeobatrachus, assembly GCF_048569485.1. Taxonomy (NCBI): domain Eukaryota; kingdom Metazoa; phylum Chordata; class Amphibia; order Anura; family Aromobatidae; genus Anomaloglossus; species Anomaloglossus baeobatrachus. Next base: position 318,445,334 of record NC_134357.1, read on the forward strand.
CCTTACTGCTCTTACCATGAAGAACCCTCTTCTATGCTGGTGCAGAAATGTCCTTTCCTCCAAACGAAGAGAATGCCCCCTTGTGCTTGTCATAGTCCTTGGTACAAACAGATTATGGGAGAGATCTCTGTATGGCCCTCTGATATACTTGTACATATTTATTAGGTCTCCTCTAAGTCTTCTCTTTTCTAGAGTAAATAGACCTAATTTTGATAACCTTTCTGGGTATTGTAATGCACCCTCTCCATTTATTATTTTAATTGCCCGCCTCTGAACCCTTTCAAGTTCAGTAATGTCTTTCTTGAGCACTGGCGCCCAAAATTGCACACAATACTCCAAGTGTGGTCTGACGAGTGATTTGTACAGAGGGAGTATGATGTTTCATCTCGTGCCCCCAGACCTCTTCTAATGTATCCCATCACCCTATTTGCTTTGGTGGCTGCTGCCTGACACTGGGCACTCCAATTTAGCTTCTTATTGACTAAAGGCCCCGTCACACACACAGATAAATCTTTGGCAGATCTGTGGTTGCAGTGAAATCATGGACATATTGTTCCATTTGTACAAAGCCACAAACCTGGCACTGATTGTCCACAATTTCACTGCAACCACAGATCTGCCGCAGATTTATCTCTGTGTGTGACAGGGCCTTAAGATGTCTAAGTCTTTTTCCATGTCTGATTTCCCCAGCAGTTCTCCATTTAGTAAGCAATTGTAGCATCTGTTTCTCCTTCCCATGTGCATAACCTTACACTTATCTGTGTTAAACCTCATTTGCCATTTTTCAGCCCAATTCTCCAATTTACTCAAATCTATCTGTAGTTGCAAACTGTCCTCCTTTGTGTTAACTACCTTACATATTTTTGTATCATCTGCAAATACTGATATTTTATTCTGTAAGCCATCCATTAGATCATTAATAAATATATTACAGTAAATAGTAGGGGGCCCAATACAGAACCCTGTGGTACCTGTCACGGCCAGGTGGACGGGCAGACCCAGGAGGTGGATCCACTGGGCCGAACTCCTAGATGGTGGTAAGGGGTCCGGTAGCTGGAGCACTATAGGCAGCAGAACAGTCCGTGCACAGGAGTATAACGGAGAAGTCCCTGGGACCACGGAGTCACTGGTGGTAGTCCGGGTGACGCAGCTCAGGTTCGGAAGCCGAGAAGATGTCAGGCGGGGTCCGGAACCTTTGGAGCGAGATGACAGGTCACCGCAGGGATCCGAGATGGTACGGACTGTCAGGATGGCAGATGGACAGCGTTCGGGGTTCGGGATTCGGTCTGGACCGGATGGCGAGGCAGGCACGGCTCTACAAGAGAGATAGGTGAGTATATACACATATACACCAGGAGACCTGACTCCTAGCTTAAGAAACACGAAGATCAGGCCCCGCCCCCTTGGACATAAACCCCCTTTATACCCTGTACCTGTTTTGCATCATTTCCTGTTAATGGACGCTGGCCCTTTAAGAAAGGGTCAATGACCGCGCGCGCGCCCTAATGCGCATGCGCGCGGCCCGAGTGCCAGAAGCCAGAGCAGGAAGCTGCGAGGAGGAAGCAGCAGGGCCAGGATGGGGCTGTGAAGCCGACGGACGCCGGGTGCGGGGACCAGGACGCTGGGGACGCGCTGGCAAGGGGTGCTGGAGAGCGGGGAGCGGCGGTGACCGGACCAAGGAACCGGGAAGCGAGGCGGGGGACCCGGGGAGCGTGACAGGTGAGCCGGAGGGCAGCACAGGGGACCCGGGGAGCGTGACAGTACCCCCCCCCCCACGCCCCCCTCCCCGCAACCGGGACAGGAAGGCACGGATCAGCGGAGTACCCACATTCTCCTGGGGCTCCCAGGACCTATCCTCAGGACCATACCCTACCCAGTCCACCAGGAAGAACTGTCAACCCCGTACGGTCTTCAAGGCCACGATATCCCTTACCACATAGATGTCGTCATCGGCAATAGGTGGAGGAGCCGAACTGGCAGCAGCGGAGAAGGGACCCAGGACAACCGGCTTGAGCAGGGAGACGTGGAATGAGTTGGGTATCCTCATCGTGGCCGGGAGCTGTAGCTTGTAGGAGACCTCATTGATCTTGTTGAGGACTTTAAACGGCCCGATGTAGCGAGGACCCAGCTTGTAGGATGGTATCTTCAATCGGACGTACTTGGAAGCAAGCCAGACTAGATCTCCAGGAGAGAAACACGGAGGGTCCAGACGTCTCTTGTCTGCGTGTCTTTTCATCCGCAGGGAAGCACGCCCAAGGGACGCCTTGACAGAGTCCCAAATGGTTGCAAAGTCACGGGCTACAGTATCAGCAGCAGGGACATCCGAAGAAGGGGATACAGGCAATGGGACGGAGGGCTGAAGTCCGTAAACGACATGGAAGGGAGAGCTGGAGGACGACTCACTGATGTGGTGGTTATGGGAGAATTCAGCCCAAGGAAGAAGCGTGGACCAGTCGTCGTGATGGGCGTTGACATAGTGACGTAAGAAAGAGGTCAAGATTTGATTGACCCTCTCCACTTGGCCATTAGACTGAGGATGGTATGCAGATGAAAAGTCCAGAGTCACTCCCAGATGGTTGCAGAGAGCCCTCCAGAAGCGGGAGGTGAACTGAGTTCCTCTATCGGATACGATGTGAGATGGAAAGCCATGCAAGCGGAAGATGTGATGTATGTAGGCGTCCGCGAGTTCCTGAGCAGAGGGCAATCCAGCCATAGGGACGAAATGAGCCATTTTAGAGAATCGATCCACCACGACCCATATGACTGTGTGTCCGGAGGACAATGGCAAGTCTGTAATAAAGTCCATCGCTATGTGTTGCCACGGAACTGAAGGTATCGGCAGAGGCAGAAGACGGCCATATGGCAGGTGTTTGGGCGTCTTGTTCCTGGCACAAGAGGAGCAGGCAGAGACAAAAGCAGCGACGTCCGTGCGAAGGGATGGCCACCAGTAATGACGTACAATCGCACCCCATGTTCTCTTCTGACCAGCATGACCGGCTGTTTTCGAGGCATGACCCCAGTGTAACACTTTTTGCCTGTCTGTCTCAGAGACATAGGTCTTCCCGGGCGGTATCTGGGCCAGGGTGACAGGGGCCACCGGAATGATTTTGCTAGGACAGATGATGGGTTGGGTAGTCTCCTCCTCCTGCTCCATGGGCATGAAAGACCTGGACAAGGCATCAGCGCGTACATTCTTGTCCGCGGGTCGGAAATGGAGCTGGAAATCAAACCTGGCAAAGAATAAGGACCACCTGGCTTGCCGTGGGTTCAGTCGCTGAGCAGACCGCAGGTATTCCAGGTTCTTGTGGTCCGTGTAAATGATAACGGGGTACACTGCTCCTTCCAGAAGGTAGCGCCATTCCTCCAGAGCCAGTTTGACTGCCAAGAGCTCTCGGTCACCGATGGTGTAGTTGCGTTCAGGCGCTGAGAAGCTCTTGGAGAAGAATCCGCAAGTCACCATCTTCCCGGAGGAGGACTTCTGCATGAGCACTGCTCCGGCTCCTGAGGAGGAGGCATCCACCTCCAAGGTGAACTGGCGGTTTAACTCTGGACGGTGGAGTACAGGAGAGGAGGCAAATGCCCGCTTCAGAGAGCCAAACGCGGCGTCGGCCGCAGGTGACCAGTCTTTTGGATTAGCCTCCTTCTTGGTCAAAGCGGAGAGAGGAGCAGTCAGAGCCGAGAAGTGAGGAATGAACTGGCGGTAGTAGTTGGCGAATCCCAGGAAGCGTTGGATTGCCTTCAGTCCAGAAGGAGGAGGCCAGTTGAGAATGGAGGAGACCTTCTTTGGATCCATCTGCAGTCCGGTATCAGAGATGATGTACCCCAGGAAGGGGAGAGAAGACTGCTCAAAGACACACTTCTCATACTTCGCGTACAGACGATTCTCTCTCAGTCGTTGTAGAACCAGCTGCACGTTCTCTCTGTGGGTCTGGAGGTCCGGAGAGAAGACAAGGATGTCATCCAGATATACTACCACACAGACGTAAAGAAGGTCCCGGAAAACGTCGTTCACCAGTTCTTGAAAGACGGCTGGGGCGTTACACAGGCCGAAGGGCATCACGCAGTATTCATAGTGCCCATCGCGCGTATTGAACGCGGTCTTCCATTCGTCCCCAGAGCGGATGCGTACCAGATTGTAAGCACCCCGAAGATCCAGCTTGGTGAACACACGAGCTCCTCTAAGCCGGTCAAACAATTCGGGGATGAGCGGCAGAGGGTACTTGTTTTTTACGGTGATTTGATTCAAACCCCGGTAGTCTATGCATGGGCGTAAGTCGCCCTCTTTCTTCTTGACAAAGAAGAAACCTGCTCCAGCAGGAGAGGAGGATCTCCGGATGAATCCCCTTGCCAGGCTCTCTGTGATGTACGTAGACATGGCCCTTGTTTCGGCTGGAGACAATGGATATATCCGTCCTCGAGGTGGTGTTGTTCCAGGGAGCAGGTCGATGGCACAATCGTAAGGACGATGTGGCGGAAGTACCTCGGATTCCTTTTTATCAAAGACGTCTGCAAAGGACCAATAGGCCGAGGGCAGCCCCGGTAGGTTCTCTGGAACCGGAGGTCGTCGGATGGGTTGTATGGTCTTCAGGCACTTCTCATGGCACGAAGAGCCCCATCGGGTGATTTCGCCAGTGCCCCAGCTGACTGATGGCTCGTGTGTCCGCAACCAGGGAAGTCCCAGCAGGATTTGATGGGACATGTGTGGGAGGACGTAGAGAGCGATGTTCTCGGTGTGCAGGGCACCGATACGCAGTTCCACCGGCTTGGTGATCCAGGAGATGGTGTCAGAGAGGGGTCTCCCATTCACAGAGGCAATCACGAGGGGCTTGTCGAGTGGAGTAACAGGCACCTGGTACTTGTCCACCGTGGCCTGCTGGATGAAATTGCCTGCTGCCCCGGAATCGAGGTATGCCTCAGCCGTGAACCGCGTCTCTCCCGTTGTCACTTGCACAGTCCACGTAACCGGGTCTGAGAGAGTCCCAGCACCTAGGGTGGCCTCTCCTACCAACCCTAGGCTTTGGAGTTTCCCGGCCTCTCTGGACAGGAGCGTAGCAGGTGTGTGCCCTCTCCGCAGTAAAAGCAGAGGCCCTTGGCGAGCCGCTCAGCTCGACGTTGTTCAGACTGCCGCACTCTGTCGATCTGCATGGGCTCGTGGACGGGGACCCTAGCTGCCGAAGACTGAAGTACGGCGGGCTTCTGCGGAGGAGAGGAATGCCGTACCGGTCGTCTCTCACGGGACACTTCCTTGGATCGCTCCTGAAAGCGGATGTCCACTCGAGTCGCTAGGGCGATCAGGGCATCCAGGGTGGTCGGTACGTCACGACCCGCCAGCTCATCTTTAATTCGCCCCGAGAGTCCTTCCCAGAAGGCGGCGGTTAGGGCCTCGTTGTTCCACCCGAGTTCCGAAGCCAAGGTGCGAAACAGGATTGCGTATTGGCCCACCGTCAGAGTCCCCTGACGTAGCCGGAAAAGAGACGAAGCAGACGCGGAGGCGCGTCCGGGCTCATCAAAGGTGCCACGGAAGGCCTGCAGGAAGTCCTGGATGTTCGTGGTCACAGGATCCCCCTTCTCCCACAAGGGGTTCATCCACGCCAGTGCCTCACCCTCTAGATGGGACATGATGAAGGCGACCTTGGCTTGATCAGAGGCAAACAAATGCGGCAGCTGCGTGAAATGGAGGGAGCATTGGTTTAAGAATCCCCTGCAGGTCTTGGGGTCTCCGGCGTACCGGGGTGGTGAGGCCAAACGAAGTCTGGAAGTATCTGAAGAAGTCGCCACGGGAGCTGGAGCCGTGGCTTGACTAGTGGAGGCCCGGGATGCTGAAGACGTAACTGCCGCTTGTAGCGTGTTGAGGCGGGCATCCACAGAAGACATAAATTGCAGCATGCGGGTCTGAGTCTCACGCTGGCGTGTGAGTTCCTCCTGTACGGCTGCTAGTGCTGCAGCGGGATCCATGGCCTGATCTTACTGTCACGGCCAGGTGGACGGGCAGACCCAGGAGGTGGATCCACTGGGCCGAACTCCTAGATGGTGGTAAGGGGTCCGGTAGCTGGAGCACTATAGGCAGCAGAACAGTCCGTGCACAGGAGTATAACGGAGAAGTCCCTGGGACCACGGAGTCACTGGTGGTAGTCCGGGTGACGCAGCTCAGGTTCGGAAGCTGAGAAGATGTCAGGCGGGGTCCGGAACCTTTGGAGCGAGATGACAGGTCACCGCAGGGATCCGAGATGGTACGATCTGTCAGGATGGCAGATGGACAGCGTTCGGGGTTCGGGATTCGGTCTGGACCGGATGGCGAGGCAGGCACGGCTCTACAAGAGAGATAGGTGAGTATATACACATATACACCAGGAGACCTGACTCCTAGCTTAAGAAACACGAAGATCAGGCCCCGCCCCCTTGGACATAAACCCCCTTTATACCCTGTACCTGTTTTGCATCATTTCCTGTTAATGGACGCTGGCCCTTTAAGAAAGGGTCAATGACCGCGCGCGCGCCCTAATGCGCATGCGCGCGGCCCGAATGCCAGAAGCCAGAGCAGGAAGCTGCGAGGAGGAAGCAGCAGGGCCAGGATGGGGCTGTGAAGCCGACGGACGCCGGTTGCGGGGACCAGGACGCTGGGGACGCGCTGGCAAGGGGTGCTGGAGAGCGGGGAGCGGCGGTGACCGGACCAAGGAACCGGGAAGCGAGGCGGGGGACCCGGGGAGCGTGACAGGTGAGCCGGAGGGCAGCACAGGGGACCCGGGGAGCGTGACAGTACCCCACTAGTAACCCTGGCCAAATCTGAGAATGCACCATTAATAACCACTACACACATTTTCCCCGAGCCCAAACTTTCTCATTTTTCTTATCAATCTTTTATGTGGGACAGTGTCAAATGCTTTACTGAAGTCGAGATAAATGACATCCAATGATTCTCCTCGGTCCATGTGAGAGCTTACATCCTCATGTCGCGGGCGGGGAGGACGCCGCCGCTGCTGTGCGCTCGCTAATGCTCGGGTCCGGCGCTGCTGTGGCTGCTGCTGCTCGGTGGCTCGAGCGGTGGGCTGGCGTGAAATGCAGACTGTCCGCGGGCTGCACGTCCATCACCGGTTTTATTTATTTATTTATTTTTTTTCAAAAGCTGTAAAAATATAAATAACACGTAAACATTTTGAACATATAAGCATTTTTGTGAGGAAACATTACACATATAAACAAAAACATTTTTAATAATGACGGACAGACGGATGTCTTCCACTCTCCCACCCAAGCAACCTAGCCCTGATGCTGCACCTAAGAAGTGGGCAGCACCCCTTGACCCCAGTCCAGGTTCAGGCTGCCCGAGCGGGAACGGGTACGGTTACTCGCACCCGGCTGTCACTTCAGGGGACCCCACGTCCAGGGGGACCCCTGACCCCCGGAGGATGGCCACCGGTCCTGGTGGTGGCCGGGCCCCAGCCTGCTCTGCTGCGGGCCCTTCCTCCAATCTGCCTCTCCGGAGGCGGCAATGGTTTCCATCCCATAAAACTATTTACATTCCCACCAGTTCGTGGGTGACCTGCCAGTTCTCAGCCATGTCCATCAGTAATCTCTCATGCAGGTGGTACAAACACACAGAGAGTCCCTCTGGGGACAACTTGCCGGCAACGGCTGGGATAATCAAGCAGACAATCAGATGAAGGTCACGGTTGATTAATGTCATTCAATTAAACTGCTGAGGGTCCCAATGGGGGACAACTTGCTTGCAACTGCGGACTGCTGCCTATTCTATCTCTTCCTCTGAGGTGGACTCGCCCTCCGCTGTTAATATTGCAAACATCCGGTGGCAGGCCTGGTGGGAGAGGGCCGCCCGGTATCCGTTCCCTCCACCACGCGGGACATAGAAAGCTACTGGCGCATCGCCGTTGGGAAGACTCTCACCCGCTTCCTCGGACTCCGAGACCGGTTCTGTGTCAGCCCCCGAGCTGCTGTCATCCGACTCCAGGGAACTAATGGTGGGGCTTGGCAGGTCGGTAATGGTTTCCAGCTGAGCCCAGACTCGTGGCTCCTCCGTGGCGAGTGACCCGTCATTGGCCAGTGTATGGAGGTCTGCCACCGGTTCTTCTAAGTCACCCCCTCCGGCTGTTGATTGGCTGGCTTCCTCTCGGGCCTCCGGGCCCTGGCAGGGCAGCACGGACTCCGCCACCTCCATCGGGGACGGCGGTCTGAGCGGGGTTGTACGGGCGGTCAGCACAGGCGATGGGTCGGGCCCTGCTGGGGCCAGGGGTAGACCGAGTCCTTCAGCCGCAGCGACCAGTCCTTTAGGGACACAAGGGTGTGGGTCTCTCACCAGCTCCTCTAGCATGGTCTCTATTTCATGTGCCCGCACGACCGCAGCCAGCTCCTCCATCTCAGTGGTCCAGCGATCTAACAGGTCCCGTACTTGGGCCCGGTTACGGCAGCACAACAGCATCACTTGGGTGTTCAGCCAAGCCACAGTCCCGGGGGCAGGCTCCGGAGACTCAGGCCTCTCAGATGGTGCGGACAGGTTGCAAGCTGCTTCCAGGAACCAGTTATGTTTGCAGAGTCCTGGCGTCCCCGCTTTTATAGCCTCGGCTACATTAGGCAGACACACACCCGCCCCTCCTTGTTTCTCTTCAGCACTTCCATTTGTTGAGGGCAGGGCTTCGCTTTCACGCCTTCCCTGCTCGGAGAAGACGCTCGAGTGGGAGATTTTCGCGCCAAGATGGCGGCACTTCAAAATTTTCGGCCGGACACCGCCGGCGGAGATCACAAGGCGCACTTCTACTGGTAAGTAGATGGGTTCAATCCTGTTCATGACGCCAAGTTGTCGCGGGCGGAGAGGACGCCACCGCTGCTGCGCGCTCGCTAACGCTTGGGTCCGGCGCTGCTGCGGCTGCTGCTGCTTGGTGGCTCGAGTGGTGGGCTGGATCCGGGGACTCGAGCGGCGCTCCTTGCCCGTGAGTGAAAGGGGTAGTTGGTTTGGGGGATTTAGTCCGTGATGCCACCCACGGGTCGTGGTGAAGATGGGCACCACCGCTGCTGGTGACGGAGATCCCGGGAGCGATGGTAGGGAGCAGCTGGGATGTTGTTTTCCCCCTCCGTGGGTAGGGGTCGGTGGTCGGGGAGGTCGGGGAGGCTCTGTTGGTGAGGTGCAGGGTTGCAGGCACAGTGTGGCATGGTGCCGGATGGCACGGGTGTACTCACTCAGTAAGAGATGCACAAAGTCCTCGGTAAACCAAACGGCTGGATCCCGCAGCCGGCTGCAGTGTCTCTCTCCCCGGACAGGTGATGGCGGCTGTCTTTCCCTGCACCTTGATGTTCTTGTTTGACTACTATGGATCCCCAACGGTAGTCCGCTCCCTGGTGTATGGATGCCGGAGGAGCCCGTTTGCCCACAGGTGCTGGCCCTTGGGTCTCTAGCCTTAGGCGGTAGCTGTATACCCTCCCGGTGTGGGCGGTTGCCTTCTATCGGGTCTTTGATTGTTAGGAAACCCCCTGGGGTTCCGGTCACATTTGGATTTGACTATTGTCGGCAGCTCCAAGCCTGGTTGGGGTCTGATGGCCCTGCCTGTGTGTGCTGGCTTCACTTCGCTCCCCGGTCGGTACCGGCGTGCCAACACCCGACCCCGGTCCTACGGTTCCGCGTTGCTTCACCACTCCTGCAGACAGCTACCACCGTCTGCCAACATTGTTGTCAGTGCCTGGGTCACAAACCCAGACACCCAAGTGCTTGCTCCTCTCACTTCAAACTCCTCAACTATTCTCTCACTTTTCCCGCCTCCAGGCCTGTGAACTCCTCGGTGAGTGGGGCCAACCGCTTGGCTCCGCCCCATCTGGTGTGGACATCAGACACTGGAGGGAGGCAACAAGGGTTTTGTGTTTGGCTGGTGTCCCTGTCTAATGGGGGTGGGGGTGTTTGTGTGTTATCTGTGACGACCTGGCTAGTCCAGGGCGCCACACTCATAGAAATTGATCAGGTTAGTTTGACAGGAGCGATTCTTCATAAATCTATGCTGATATGGAGTTAAACATTTATTAACATTGAGACATTCCATAATAGCATCCCTTAAAAACCCTTCAAACATTTTTCCCACAACAGATGTTAAGCTTACCGGCCTCTAGTTTCCAGGTTCCCTTTTAGAACCTTTTTTGAATATTGGTACCACATTTGCTAGCCGCCAATCCAGTGAAACAGACCCAGTTTCTATAGAGTCTTTAAATATAAGGAATAGAGGCCTGTCTATCACATTACTTAACTCCCTTAATACCTGAGGGTGAATGACATCAGGGCCTGGTGATTTGTCAATTTTAATGTTACTAAGTCGGTTCTGCACTTCTTCCTGGGTTAGGCAGGTCATACTTAATGTGGCATTTACATGATCACTCTGCATTTCCCCTGGCATATCCTTTTCCTGTGTCAACACAGTTGAGAAAAAAGTATTTAAAACATTTGCTTTTCCCACATCGCTCTCTATGATTTTACCCTCATTGTTCTTTAAAGGGCCGACACCATCGATTTTAATCATTTTACTGTTTATATAATTAAAGAATAATTTGGGATTTGTTTTGCTTTCCTTAGCAATGAGTCTCTCAGTTTCCACTTTTGCTAAATGTATTTGTTTTTTACACATTTTATTTTTTTATCTATATCTTTTTAATGCTTCTTCGCTGCCTTCTTGTTTTAACTTCTTAAATGCCTTGTTCTTATTATTTATTACCCCTTTTACATCCTTATTTAGCCACATTGGTGTTCTCCTGTTCCTAGCCCTTTTATTTCCGTATGGTATGGCTAGCTCACAGTGGGTGTTTAATATCGATTTAAAAATTTCCCATTTATTTTCTGTGCTCCTATTTTTGAGGATATTGTCCCAATCAATTCAGCGAAGGTCTTTTCTAAGTTGATCAAACTTTGCTTTCCTGAAATTCAGCGTTATTGTAACCCCCCTTAAGGCACCTTACTGAAGGACAAGTGGAATTGTATTATATTGTGGTCACTATTCCCTAGGTGCCCATCCACTTGTACGTCTGTTATTCTATCTGGCCTGTTGTTTAAAATTAAGTCCAGAAGGGCTGCCCCTCTAGTTGGGCCCGGCACAAGTTGGGACAGATAATTATCCTTCGTTACTGACAGAAGCCGGTTTCCTTTCTGAGATATGCAGGTTTCAGTTTCCCAGTCTATATCGGGGTAGTTGAAGTCCCTCATAATAATCACCTCATTGTGATTTGCTGTTTTGTCTATTTGTTTCAATAATACATTTTCAGTGGTTTCTGTTATATTTGGTGGCTTATAACAAACCCCTATGTGGATTTTATTATTAGTTTTCCCTCCTTGTATCTCCACCCATAGAGACTCCACCTATTAATTTCCCTCTTGTATATCTTCTCTTAGTCTGGGCTTTAAACTGGACTTTATATAGAGACATACTCCACCCCCTTTCCTTTTTTTACGATCCCTCCTAAACAATTCATATCCTTGCAGGTTAGCCGCCCAGTCATAACTATCATCTAACCATGTCTCAGTTATTCCTACTATGTCGTATTTTTCTTCATACATTACCAGCTCCAGTTCTTCCATCTTATTGGTCAGGCTTCTTGCATTGGTCAGCATGCAGGAAAGAAGTTTTGCTCCCCTTTTCTTAGCTTTCTTCTTAGTACCCTGATTTGGGTCCTCTTTATGGCATCTTGTGCCCTTGATTAGTTTGTCCTTCTGCTGCATGTTTTTGTCTACTGTGTTTTCTCCCATCCCCTCTTCTTCCTCCTGATGAGTGTTGCAAGCCTTCTGGCAAACACGTGTTTCCCAGGCTTGGTGAGGTGTATCCCGTCTCTTGCAAGAAGTCCTTCGTAGAGGTAATTCACTCCATGGTCCAAGAATCCAAATCATTGCTGCCTGCACCATCATCTTAGCCAGTTGTTCACCTCCAGTATCCTATTCCATCTTCTGACACCATGACCATCAACTGGAAGGATTGATGAGAAAACAACCTGTACATTCCGTTCCTTTATTTTCTTCCCCAGAATTTCAAAGTCTTCGCAAATAGTTGTTAGGTCATTTCTTGCCGTGTCGTTTGTTCCTACATGTATCAATAGGAATGGGTAGTCGTCCTTGGATCCAAGGATAGATTAGACTAATATATTACACTGCCTGTACGCTGCTGTTTTTGACCTCTACGCAAAGCTGTGTGATGCAACACAGTATAAGGTTTCAGAGATATTCACAGAGCAAGACACGCTGGAAAACACTCTGTTTTTTGCTAGATTAAGATAATAGATTGCACTGCCTATATGCTCTTGTTTTTAACCACTAATCAAAGCCACGTGATGCAACGCAGTATAAGGTTTCAGAGATGTTCACACACCAGGCACGCTGTAAAACACTCTGCTACTTGGTAGATTGTGTGTGATGCAGCGCTTATCCCTAAAATGTAGTGGTTTTTTTTTTCCTAACTGCACCTATCAGTGTCCTTCCCTCCAACAGTGTGCTCTCCATATTCTAGTCAAGACAATATGGCGCTGGAGCCCGTGATCTGACCTTTTAACAAGCTGAGTCACAAGTTGTGCTGGCCAATCACAGTCATGCCAATATTTGGCATGGCTGCTATGGCTCTGGAAGTACCCACAACCTAAAAGCTTGCTGACTGGCTAGTCTGCAACCTTTCAACAAGCTTTTTTCGGGTGAGAAACCGGAACAGGACATACAGTCAAAAGTCTGTTTTTGGGGTACAGCACCAGACACAAGTTGTCCAGTATGGACCATGAACTTTACAGTTCAAGTTTGACCATCCCTAGTGATCACCTTCACTTGAGAAGTTTTCTGAACCACTTTATTAAACAACAATATTGTTTATTTTTTTATTTGTTTCATTACCAGGATATTCCTCACTTGAATGTGTTTTCCCCAGCATACAAACTTTCCTATATAATATTTAACTTGATTTATTTTACATTTGGCTATCACAGTACTGTATTAAATCACTTTAATAAGATAACAGAATGTTATTGGATGAAATGGGGATGCTACAGAACCTTAAACTTCATCAACCCCTGAAGTCTAAAACCTATTATATGGTATAATAAGTAATTCAAGCTTTTATTACACCTTTACTTCAATGTTTCACTTTCTCAGCATTTACAGCTGCTCAATTGATTTAAAAGGAAGTTCCCAAGTCCTGACCCTTGACAAGCCCATTATATATATCTTTTAAGGTCCTAAGAGTGCCTTGTAGCTTCCCTCTAAATACTTTACTTTTACCATGACATTTCTGCCCACAGATCCACTCCAGATCATGATTTCATCAGGATCAACTGAATATTATGAATAGATATGAATAAGGCATTGTTCAACATTGCACTGGAGGAATGAAAAGCAATCAGGTATATTTCTATTATTAACTGTACAGGAGCTCATGCTCATTGAAAAAACTTCCATTACAAAGATAAGCCAGTTATGAATAAGTAAATCGCAAAACCATATGATATTCAGTCATATTCAATGATTAATACTGACTACATTGGAAAACTATTCATCAATGTAAATATGTATGCCCCCAAAAATAACAAAAGTATTCTAGGAGGGATACCTTTATTGAGTAAACAGAATATTTCTAAGCTTACATAGCACAAAGGTTCCTTTGTCAGCCTGGATTTCAAATGAATTACTAAGACAACAGCAAAACATTTAAGAGATGTTACAACAGGACATTTGCGTATGGGAAAGATGGGGTGATGCCGCCTAAAGATAAGCCAAGGAAATCCAATAAGGGTTTTTATTACAAATGTAGATGGACTGTGAGTGATAGCTTAGTGATCTGGTTGAGGTGTGGAGTTTGTCCATCTAGAAAGTCATTGTGTCTTCTTGTTAAAGGCTTGAACATTCTTATCCGCTTTAATTCTTAGATTTTTCTTTCTGTGTCATCCTTAACCCCTTCACCCCCAGATGACTTTCCATTTTTCGTTTTCTTTTTTCCTCTCCTTCCAAGAGCCATAACTTTTCTATGTTTCCATTTAGCCATATGAGGATGTGTTTTTTGCGGGACGAGTTGTATTTTTGAATGACACCATTCATTCTAATTGTCCCTCCTGTGAGGAAGGAGACAAACTCTAGCGCCACCTATTGGAAGTAGCAATCCTAAAAGTCAAAAGTGGCTTTTTAAACAAGCCTTTTCATAAGACTTAGGATTTAATTCCAGATCAGAATCCCAATTTGCAGACACGGTGTTTCGGGATGATTGCCCATTCATTCTGACACATATTGTACTGGAAAGCTAAAAAAAAAATTCCAAGTGCGGTAAACTGCAAAATAAGTGCAATTCCACAATTTTTTATTATTATTATTATTTACCATATTCACTATATGGTAAAACTAACCTTGTAATATGATTCCCCAGGTCAGTTCGAGTTCATACATTCCAAACATGTATAGCTTTTACTTTTTTTTTTTTACTTTTGAAATTTGTCCCCCCAAATAAAAGAATTGCGTTTTTGTTGACATTTTCTGAGACCATTAGCATTCTCAATTTTTGGGATCTAAGAATGAGTGATGGCTGATTTTTTAGTGTCTTAAACTGACATGTTGTAAGTATTTCATTTTTTGATAATAGATGCGATGTTGTGATTGCCTGTTATTGCATTCCAATGCAATGTTGCAGTGACCAAAAAAATATAATTTTGGCATTTTGATTTTTTTTATCGCTACGCCGTATACCTATCAGATTAATTGATTTTATATTTTGATAAAACAGGTATTTCTGAAATCGGCGATACCGAATACAGTGGAGATCATAATTAGAGATCACAAAATTTCCTAAATGTTAAGGTCAGTGTTTAGTTCTATGTGATTATATACTAACATGAGTAAACTAGCAGTATTTTAACCTTATTTCATAAATTGAATTTTTTCGAAAGCACATAATAAAAATGTAAATTAGATAAATGAAAAAGAACACTGATCAAAATTAGAGAACACTTTCAGATACCTGCAAGTTATTGGTGTTAATCTGGCACTTGGTGATAATTTCCTTAATTATCTGACAAACCCTAGTTAACTGGCAGCCTAACTTTTCTGTTTGCACTTACTTTAAAATGGTGTGCCGTTCCAAAGTGACTGAAAAGCTCTGGCAGCAAGTTGTCCAGATGAAAGCCAAAGGGGTAACCCTATAAGCCATAGAAAGAGGAGTTAGTCGTTCCAAGTCTGTGATTTTGAGAATATTGCTTCTTTACAGCATCACAAACTCTTTAAATTCCCCCAAGAAGGCTGGTTTTCCTTGAAAGACAAATGCAACAGAATATAGGATAATGTAGAGAATCTCCATGGGTAACTGTTTCAACACTGCAGCTATAATTACTCACCAGTTCAGCACTGAACAGGGTAAGGATCTGTCTCATCATACAGTGTCATGACATTTAATGGCATTTGGACTGAAAGCCCACTCTGCAGTGACCAAACCTCTCATTAGCAGAAAGAATCAAAAGACTAGACTCACCTTTGGTGAGGAGCATGTTGTGTGGACAGAAGAGAAGTGGTCTACAGTTCATTTTACTGATTAAAGCAAATGTAGCACCCCTGTGGTACCAGGTGCCACAAATGTAACAGTGGAAACCCATACCCCGGAATATCCGTGCCAGTTAACACACCAGCACCTTCAGGCCACACACACAACCCCAACACCAAACTGGAGACTGCCTAGTAACAGATAAAAGGGATGGGCACTGAGTGGATAGTCGACAATCTGTGGGGAGAGACTCAGCAAGGAGAGGGGCCAGTGGTTAGTTGGAAAGTTGGCAGAAGGAAATTGTATTTCAGTGAGAGGTGGACGTGAAGGAGAGAGGAGTTGAGAGTAGTAGTAGTTGGAGGAGTGAAAGAGTGAAGTAAAGAAAGAAAAGTGTAGAAAGACCTGCAGTAACAACAGAAAGCTGTAACAGGAGTGAGGGACTGTGGAAAAAGGAACCAGGACTCCAGGGACCGTGGGTTACCTGTAAAAGTGGAATACTCTAGGAACCACGGGGCGCCTTTGGAAGTGTCATGGTTTGGGGAATGTTTTCTGCTGCAGAAGTTTAACCTCTCATTCAGCTAAATGTCAGAGGGATTGCAAGTGTGTATCAGAACCTTCTTCAACAACACATGGTTCCTTACTTGCATTCATTACTCAATCAGCCAGCAGTTTCCATGGAGGACAATGGCCTCTATTTCACAGCAAAACGGGTAAAGCAGTTCCTTGACACAGAAAACATTGAAACAATGAAATGGCCAGCCCAGAGTCCTGATCTAAACCAAATAGAAAACCTCTGGAAAATCCTTGCTGACAAGCAGAGGACATGGACTAAAACTACTTGGACATGATCAGGATTTGCAGCAGAAAATACTGCTGCAAATCCTGATGTGTTGGCAGGAGAAATGCTGCATAATTTACATATTACAAATTTTCCCCACAAAAATAAGCAATGTATGTATGTGATTTCAGGGATCTCATTCACTTCGCTTTGTGGAGCTTTTGGGGATTGTGGAATCATAGAAAGTGATTATTTTATACTTATAGAGCGGCAGAAATTATAGTTAATGTTGGGCACAGTTCTGGCTTGTCTATTTATATATACTGACGAGCAAAAGGGTAACAAATGTTTTGAACTTCAGGCTCCATATCTTACCATCCACTTTGAACGTGAGACTACTGTTATGTGCACTGACATGGGAAATAATGTAGCATTTAATGATGTATAAGATGATATAACTTAACTATTACATCTGACCTGCCTGGTTTGTGTACACACTAGAGGTCCCAGCTGTGCAGTCCCTAAAGGCCCCTGTGCAGACTGAAACAACCTTAACTAGATGACTTAGATGACCACTCAAACCTTTGCTTCGAAGCAGCCATTGAGGGTTCTACATATCTCCTAAAGAATCCAAGTGAAGGTGCAAAGCAAAAATAAGGTAAACCAAATTTAATAATCATAACAATAATATTCTGCCATGAGAAACGGTAGGCAGACAGCTTGTTGACAGAAAGGCAATGAACACACAAAGTGGTCAGAGCCAGGACTAGAGATGAGCGAACCGGTCCCGGTTCGGCTCGAGGCCGGTTCGCCGAACGGGGGTCCCGTTCGAGTTCGGTTCGTCGAACGTTCGACGAACCGAACTAGAACCAATAGGCTATAATGGGAGGCAATCACAAACACATAAAAATGCATTATAAATGTACACAAACAGTTAATAAACATTGCCATAACACTTACCGGTCCTCGCGATCCCTTCTGCACTCTGTCTCCTGCCGCTATTCCATCCGATGATCGCTGAATCCTCCCGGTGACCTGCACTGCCAGCAGAGAAGCAGGACCTATCGTGACGTCAAAATAGCCATGTGACCAGTCACGTGGCTATTATCTCATTGGCTACAGACTGGTCACATGACTATGACACGTCATGTAGGACCTGCGAGTGCATCTCTCCGGTACACGGTGCACATATGTGTATCGCCGTGTACCGGCGACATGCTCTAGCACACGGTCGACTCCCCGTTCCGTTAGGGACCGGCTGACACAGCCGGTCATTAACGGAGATCACCGTTGCCATAGCAACGCAGTTAGCGGTGACGTCACCGCTAACCGCGGCTCCGGGAGCACCGTTGCTATGGTAACGCGTCTGTCAGCGTTACCGCTGTTACCGCTAGCAGCCAGCAGTGATCACTCACGGAGTGAAGGCTGCACGCTGCTTCCCGATTGTAGTGAGCATTGTAGTTAGGATGGAGGTTCCCCAGCCCCAAGTGATGCCCCTCACTACAATCGTCACTACTACTACACTAGAAAGAAAGAAGACAGAAGAGCAGGATCGTGGAGGGCTGACAGGGGTAATAAAGATGGAGTCTCTAATGTGTCTGTGTATTTATTTCTATTAAAGTATTTTTTCTCTGTGTGGTGTCTTTTTTTAACCCTTTATTGGAGATTCTTAATGGCCGGGTCAAACGTGCCTGACATTAAGAATCTCTGGCTTAATACTGGCTGGTAAAACAAAGCCAGTATTAACTCATGATTACCCAACAAGCCACCCGGCTCCAGGGCTGTTGGAAGAGTTGGATACAGCGCCAGATGATGGCGCTTCTATGAGAGCGCCATTTTCTGGGACGGCTGCGGACTGAAATCCGCAGCAGAGGCGCCCACAAACCTCGGGCTAACCTGTGCTGCGGATTCCAATCCCCAGCTGCCTAGTTGTACCCGGCTGGACACAAAAATAGGGCGAAGCCCACGTCATTTGTTTTTTAATTATTTCATGAAATAAGTGAAATAATTAAAAAAAACGGGCTTCCCTATATTTTTGGTTCCCAGCCGGGTACAAATAGGCAACTGGGGGTTGGAGGCAGCCCGTGGCTGCCAGCTGTACCTGGCTAGCATACAAAAATATGGCGAAGCCCACGTCATTTTTTTGGTGGGCAAAAAACTTCTGCATGCAGTCCTGGATGGAGTATGCTGAGCCTTGTAGTTCTGCAGCTGCTGTCTGCTCTTCTCCATACAGACAGACAGCAGCTGCAGAACTACAAGGCTCAGCATACTCCATCCAGGACTGTATGCAGAAGTTTTTTGCCCCCTGAAAAAATTATGTGGCTTCGCCATATTTTTGTATGCTAGCCAGGTACAGCAGGCAGGTACGGCTGCCCCCAACCCCCAGTTGCCTATTTGTACCCGGCTGGGAACCAAAAATAAAGGGAAGCCCTTTTTTTATTATTTCATGAATTTCATGAAATAATTAGAAAACAAATGACGTAGGCTTTGCCCCATTTTTGTGTCCAGCCAGGTACAACTAGGCAGCTGGGGATTGGAATCCGCAGCACAGGTTGGCCTGAGCTTTCTGGGCCCCACTGCTGCGATTTGCAGTCTGCAGCCGCCTCAGAAAATGGCATTTTCATAGAAGCGCCATCTTCTGGCGCTGTATCCAACTCTTCCAGCACCTGCCTGCTATACCTGGCTAGCATACAAAAATATGGCGAAGCTCACGTCCTTTTTTTGTAGCTTTTTGGCAAAAAAAAAAAAAAATGCTTCCCTGGATTTTCCATTGCCAGTGAAGGTAACACCAAGCAGTGGGGGTTAGCAGCCAGTAGCTGCTTGGATTACCCTTAGCTAGCAATACAAAAAATGCAGTGGGAGCTAACATATATTTTTTTTAATTATTTATTTAAATAACTAAAAATAAAATGGGCTTCCCTGTATTTTGATTGCTGGACATCACAGTGCTGTAAAAATAAATCTTTAAAAAAATGACGTAGCGCTCCGCGGTATTTTTGATTCTCAGCGCAGATAAAGCAGACAGCTATGGGTTGCCACCCCCATCTGCCTGCCGTTACCTTGGTTGGCAATCAAAATACAGGGAAGCCCATTAATTTTTTCTATTTAAAAAATAGTTAAAAAAAAAAAATTACGTTGGGTCCCCCCATTTTTGATAGCCAGCTAGGGTAAAGCAGACGGCTGTAGCCTGAAAACCACAGCTGGCAGCTTTACCGTGGTTGGGGATCCAATGTGGAGGTCCCCTCAGGCTCTTTTTTATAATTATTTTATAAATATTAATAATTACACAATAAAAGTAGGGGACCCCCCAAATTGGATCACCAGCCAAGGTAAAGCGGACAGCTGTGGTCTGGTATTCTCAGGGTGGGAAGGTCCATAGTTATTGGGCCTTCACAGCCTAAAAATAGCAGGCCGCAGGCACCCCAGACGTGGCGCATCCACTAGATGCGCCAATCCTGGCGCTTCACCCCAGCTCATCCCGTGCCCTGGTGCAGTGGCAAACGGGGTAATAAATCGGGTTGATACTAGCTGTAAAGTCACCTGAGATCAAGCCCAGCAGTTTGTGATGTCATGGCGTCTATTAGATACCCAACATCATAAACTGTCAGTACTAACAAAAACAAAAAATCGACAAAAGAAATTTATTTGAAAAAACAGTCCCCAAAACATTTCCTCTTTCACCAATTTATTGTAAGAAAAAAAATAAAGGGGTCCCACGACGACTCTGGACCGTCTAGAATATGGGGGGGGAGACACTCAGGGAACGTATCCCCCATTTTCTAGGAGTGCGGACCCTTCATGTGAGGAGTGTGGGTGCAATGAATCTGCACTCACTCTCCCCGGGTCCACAGCAGCAGAGTCCATGTCGTAATGGTTGCTACCAAAGCTGCAATGCCCTGCTCATGAGGTAAGGGCATGCCTAATCAGGAGAACTACTGTAGAGGAAGCTCTGCTCACTGGTATATAGGTGCTCAGAGGTAATAATAGATAAAATTAGTGAGTAACCTCGGCACTCTATATCTCCCAGACTAAGTCAGTAAGTCACAACGGATAGTAATGCAAAATCACTCTTTATTGGTCCGTATTAAGAAAATTTTTTTTTCATAAGCATATATGTTTTTGTCCAAAACAAGTTACAAATGACGTTTCGGCCTGAGCCTTCGTCAGATTGGACTTATCTGCATGTAATCATGAAAAATGACAATAATCAGTATCACATAAGAGTGAGAGAACAATAACATAAACTCGAACAATGTAGAGGTACAATTGGGATGCAGCAAAAAAATTGCAACACAGCAAGAAATGAAACACATGATACAAATGTCATAATACAGTACAAGGACAATATAGTAATGACAAATATGGGGTCAGAGTAGACTTAGACAGCTCTGGTACGAAAGAGATGTCAATCATAAAGTAACATGTGCAGTAGGTGTAGAGCTACACTATGCATGGCAGAGCTAATGGGTAGACCGACCATAGAAAAAGTAGAGAAAAAGTGGAGAAAAAGTGGAGAATAAGTGGAACATAAGAGGAGAAAAAGTGGAGAAAAAGTGGAGAAAAAAGTGGAGAAAAAGTGGAGAAAAAGTGGAGAAAAAGTGGAGAAAAAGTGGAGAAAAAGTGGAGATTAAGAGGAGAAAAAGTGGAGAAAAAAGTGGAGAAAAAGTGGAGAAAAAGTGGAGCATAAGTGGAGAAAAAGTGGAGAAAAAGTGGAGCATAAGAGGAGAAAAAGTGGAGAAAAAAGTGGAGAAAAAGTGGAGAAAAAGTGGAGCATAAGAGGAGAAAAAGTGGAGAAAAAGTGGAGAAAAAGTGGAGCATAAGAGGAGAAAAAGTGGAGAAAAAGTGGAGAAAAAGTGGAGAATAAGTGGAGAAAAAAATGGAGAAAAAGTGGAGAAAAAGTGGAGAAAAAGTGGAGCATAAGAGGAGAAAAAGTGGAGAAAAAGTGGAGAAAAAGTGGAGAAAAAGTGGAGCATAAGAGGAGAAAAAGTGGAGAAAAAAGTGGAGAAAAAGTGGAGAAAAAGTGGAGCATAAGAGGAGAAAAAGTGGAGAAAAAGTGGAGAAAAAGTGGAGCATAAGAGGAGAAAAAGTGGAGAAAAAGTGGAGAAAAAGTGGAGAAAAAGTGGAGCATAAGAGGAGAAAAAGTGGAGAAAAAGTGGAGAAAAAGTGGAGAAAAAGTGGAGAAAACGTGGAGAAAACGTGGAGGAAAAAGTGGAGAAAAAGTGGAGAAAAAGTGGAGAAAAAGTGGAGAAAAAGTGGAGCATAAGAGGAGAAAAAGTGGAGAAAAAAGTGGAGAAAACGTGGAGAAAAAGTGGAGCATAAGAGGAGAAAAAGTGGAGATTAAGAGGAGAAAAAGTGGAGAAAAAGTGGAGAAAAAGTGGAGAAAAAGTGGAGAAAAAGTGGAGCATAAGAGGAGAAAAAGTGGAGAAAAAGTGGAGAAAAAAGTGGAGAAAAAGTGGAGAAAAAGTGGAGAAAAAGTGGAGAAAAAGTGGAGATTAAGAGGAGAAAAAGTGGAGAAAAAGTGGAGAAAAAGTGGAGCATAAGAGGAGAAAAAGTGGAGAAAAAAGTGGAGAAAACGTGGAGAAAACGTGGAGAAAAAGTGGAGAAAAAGTGGAGAAAAAGTGGAGAAAAAGTGGAGCATAAGAGGAGAAAAAGTGGAGAAAAAAGTGGAGAAAACGTGGAGAAAACGTGGAGAAAAAGTGGAGAAAAAGTGGAGAAAAAGTGGAGAAAAAGTGGAGCATAAGAGGAGAAAAAGTGGAGAAAAAAGTGGAGAAAACGTGGAGAAAAAGTGGAGAAAAAGTGGAGAAAAAGTGGAGCATAAGAGGAGAAAAAGTGGAGATTAAGAGGAGAAAAAGTGGAGAAAAAGTGGAGAAAAAGTGGAGAAAAAGTGGAGAAAAAGTGGAGAAAAAGTGGAGAAAAAGTGGAGCATAAGAGGAGAAAAAGTGGAGAAAAAAGTGGAGAAAAAGTGGAGCATAAGAGGAGAAAAAGTGGAGAAAAAAGTGGAGAAAACGTGGAGAAAAAGTGGAGCATAAGAGGAGAAAAAGTGGAGATTAAGAGGAGAAAAAGTGGAGAAAAAGTGGAGAAAAAGTGGAGAAAAAGTGGAGAAAAAGTGGAGAAAAAGTGGAGCATAAGAGGAGAAAAAGTGGAGAAAAAGTGGAGAAAAAAGTGGAGAAAAAGTGGAGAAAAAGTGGAGAAAAAGTGGAGAAAAAGTGGAGATTAAGAGGAGAAAAAGTGGAGAAAAAGTGGAGAAAAAGTGGAGCATAAGAGGAGAAAAAGTGGAGAAAAAAGTGGAGAAAACGTGGAGAAAACGTGGAGAAAAAGTGGAGAAAAAGTGGAGAAAAAGTGGAGAAAAAGTGGAGCATAAGAGGAGAAAAAGTGGAGAAAAAAGTGGAGAAAACGTGGAGAAAACGTGGAGAAAAAGTGGAGAAAAAGTGGAGAAAAAGTGGAGAAAAAGTGGAGCATAAGAGGAGAAAAAGTGGAGAAAAAAGTGGAGAAAACGTGGAGAAAAAGTGGAGAAAAAGTGGAGAAAAAGTGGAGCATAAGAGGAGAAAAAGTGGAGATTAAGAGGAGAAAAAGTGGAGAAAAAGTGGAGAAAAAGTGGAGAAAAAGTGGAGAAAAAGTGGAGAAAAAGTGGAGAAAAAGTGGAGCATAAGAGGAGAAAAAGTGGAGAAAAAAGTGGAGAAAAAGTGGAGAAAAAGTGGAGAAAAAGTGGAGATTAAGAGGAGAAAAAGTGGAGCATAAGAGGAGAAAAAGTGGAGAAAAAAGTGGAGAAAAAGTGGAGAAAGTGGAGAAAAAAATGGAGAAAAAGTGGAGAAAAAGTGGAGAAAAAGTGGAGAATAAGAGGAGAAAAAGTGGAGAAAAAGTGGAGAAAAAGTGGAGAATAAGAGGAGAAAAAGTGGAGAATAAGTGGAGAAAAAAATGGAGAAAAAGTGGAGAAAAAGTGGAGAGAAAGTGGAGAAAAAAATGGAGAAAAAGTGGAACACCCTTTGGTACCTTTCATGTGGCACTAAGGGGTGCTTAGCTTTGTATTTAGCCAAAAAAATGAAAAAAAAAATGACATAGGGTTCCCCCTAGTTTTGTAGCCAGCTAGGGTAAAGCAGACGGCTGCAGCCTGCAGACCACAGCTGGCAACCTCACCTTGGCTGGTAATCCAAAACTGAGGGCACCCCACGCTGTTATTTTAAATTAAATAAATAATTAAAAAAAAAAACCACGTAGGGGTCCCCCAAAATTGGATCACCAGCCAAGGTAAAGCAGACAGCTGGGGCCTGATATTCTCAGACTAGGGAGGTCCATGGTTATTGGAATCTCCCCAGCCTAAAAATAGCAGGCCGCAGCCGCCCCAGAAGTGGCGCATCCATTAGATGCGCCAATCCTGGTGCTTCGCCCCAGCTCATCCCGCGCCCTGGTGCGGTGGCAAACGGGGTAATATTTGGGGTTAATACCAGATGTGTAATGTCACCTGGCATCAAGCCCTGGGGTTGGTGAGGTCAGGCGTCTATCAGATACCCGACATCACCAACCCAGTCAGTAATAAAAAAAATAGACGACAAACACATTTTTATTTGAAAAAACACTCCCCAAAACATTCCCTCTTTAACCAATTTATTAGATTGAAAAACAAATCCAGGTCTGGTGTAATCCAAGGGGTTGCCATGACGATGCACACTGTCCCAGTCAATGAAGAGCAGGATGTTCCCCATTGGCTGGGAGAGCAGTGCAGTGACCTGAGCTAACATCAATAGGTCAGCCCAGGTCACTGCAGGGGGGTGACAAGTGCTGCTGTCAGTGAGGTACATTACCTGCGCTGATCTCCAGCACACTGACAGCCCCTGTCACTGAGGTCAATGACCGGCGCCTTCACATCAAGTATCGCGAGAGGTCCGTGACGTCACCGCCAGTGTCAGTCTCGGGTCGGAAGCGAGAGGTGATGTGACAAGCGGCGGCCATGGAGGACAGTGACAGCGCTGAGGTCGGGATGGCGGGACTTCATCACCGCAGGTAAGCCGAGCGAGCGAGCGAGCGAGCGAGCGGGCGGGCGGGCGGGCGGGGGGGGGGTGGATGTGTGTGTGTGTTTGTGTATGTGTATGTATGTGTACATGCCGCGGGCAGGAGGGGGTGGAGCGAGCTGAGCGGGAAAGTGTGGGCTTCCTGCACGTAACTAAGATAAACATCGGGTTACTAACCAAAGCGCTTTGCTTGGATACCCGATGTTTATCTTGGTTACCAGCTTGTGGCAGGCTGCCAGCGATGGCTCCTGCTCACTGTAGCTGTAAAAAGCCCTGCTTTTTGCTGCTAGAACCGTTCTCGAACGTATCTAGAACTATCGAGCTTTTAGCAAAAAGCTCGAGTTCTAGTTCGATCTCGAACAGCCCAAAAATCACTCGAGCCGCGAACTGGAGAACCACGAACCACGAACCGCGCTCAACTCTAGCCAGGACAGCAACCAAACCTGACCAAACAAAACACGTGTAATTAAAATAAATTTCTGGAAGAAATAATTCATTTTCTGGAACAATTACAAGGCTGCCAACACTTTCGGCCATGACTGTATATGCATTTTATTATTATCTTTGCCTTGTGAATTATTTGATCTCTGCATCCTAACCACAACTGCAAGTAGATGAACAGGTTAAATATTTTTGTTTAATATTTTTTAGTAAGAACCTTTTAGCATTGTGTGGATCACGTATTTTATCTCACATATATACAAAAATGTACCACTTAACCAAATTTGTACATAAGGCCAGCTATTCATTTTGATTAGTTATTGGTATTGTCATGCTTGCTTGGTGTAGTAAGTGTGGCCAGTTGCGTTGAGACCTACATGCGTCTGATGCACAACAAAAAACACACAAAAGGGGGCACAGGGGACACAACAACAACAGTTGGCCCTGAAACTAGTGAGAGGGGTTGGTGGGCACCTCCTAATGTCACCTGCAACTGTCCCTTCTCTCCTCCCCAGTCCCTATACAGTCTCCGCAACTGTCATCGAGCAGGAACCTCAGACCTTACAAAGGCCCTATAGTAACCCTGACTAGTGAGGGGTAGGTGGGGTTTGCTAGACCTCACCGCTGCACTAACAAAACGACAAAGACAAACAGGAGGGAAAATAAGCAACCAAAAGGATATAACCTGAGCAGGAACTTGACTTGCAGAACCTTACTCAACGGTGGTCAGGACACAAATGAGTTTGTATCTTCAGCAGGGAATGCTGGTATACAGGGCTATCTGAAGCTGAAGGGCGTCACTACTGAGTAAGTGCAGCTGATTACTCAGCAAGGAACTGCTTAGGAAAAGCTGCAGTAGAAAAACTAGCAATTAACCACTGCAGTGCCAAAAGAAATGAAACCCATTTATATACTCCACCAATTATATACTGCTCAAAAAAATAAAGGGAATACTTAAACAACACAATGGTATTTTAGTGTTCCCTTTGTTTGTTTGAGCAGTATATATTTTGTCATTAAATCATATAGTTACAAAGGTTGAAAAAAAACCTAGGTCTTTTAGAAAAACACTTATTTGCAGGACACTGACTCAATCTAGTGGTGTCACTATCAGAGGTAACACCATACTGACAGAAGTAACATTCCATAATGCCCTCCACTTTGTCTCCACCAGTACATTTGCAATAGTGTCCTGCATGTGTTAGTGCTATTGCCTAGACAGCTGGTGCCAGTGGTGATGGTACTTCTGCTGCTTCTAGCGTCTCTCTCATTCTTAGCTGTAGTATGCTTTTTCTTTTAGACTACTCTATTTTTTGCCATTGACACTTTTTTGTCATGCATTTTGTACAACATTATAATTAACTATTGACTATCTTTTCAATACTAATTATTAAATCCTTGAAAAGGATGAAACAAGAAATGCTAGGTAGGTAAACGTGCAGAAAACAAAATGTGGCAAGAGTCAACAGTAAAAATGTGGTGTTTACAGTTTACAGGTGAGCAAAAACAGAAATGCATGCATAAAAATGTCTATGTTTTTTAAACATTTTTGTTTCTTTTTTCTTTTTTTTTTTTTTTTTTACAATCTTTAGTACTTTTCCCAAAAATGACATTCAAAAAGCCAGCACCTGCAACAGGGAGCTGTATTGGTGCGACATGTACAGATGTAAAATTTGAGCTTTGGTGTACTCTTACTTTTCTAAATCAATCTAAATTGGCTGCTGCATTTCCTGCCTATGCTTTTATATCAGTTATGTTATAATTGTCTCTCCTGATTGGCTGGGATAAACTATGTGATGTGAAAGCTGCAAGACATTAGGTTCTGTCAGCTGTTGGTGGCTGATACCAATATTTTACACAATGCGGAAGATTGTAAGTATTTTTTGAGTAATTTGTGCAAATCAAAAAGCAAATTGTTTGAATTTGCTGCGACCTGCAATTTTCAGAAAATTGGAATAAAATTATTTTTTTATCCAACCGATTCACTCTTCTCTAGTTGCATGACTTAGTAAGGTCTGGATGCGTTAAAGTTGCCTGAAAACAAGACCATACTGGAGGGAATTCCTCAAATCAATTTGCTTATTTCTACTAATGACACAAATTTACAGTTACATTTCCATCCCAGAGTACCTACATGTCCATAAGGAAGAATGGGCAAGGCAAGCGCATGATGACAGTACCTAACCTCTTCGGAAAAAATATGACACAGGAATGAGTAGGGTTACACTGCACAAAACAGACATCTGCTCAAAATTACAATTTGCAGGCAAAGTGCAAGGAAAAAGTATTTAGTCCATTCCAGAAAAAAAAAGCATATCATTAGTAATAAACAAATCCAGATCATAGTCTCAATCCCAAGTCAGGGTATCGAGCCAAGGCCAGGTTATGATGCTAGATACATGATACATGATGGTTTAAATAGGAAGTATAATCTATAAAGGACAAATATGAAAGCATAAAAGCATAAATATGAAAAAATCAAACACGCAGAAAGGGCAAGGGCCATGCTAAGAACAAGATATAGCCCAAAGGAATCTGACCTAGAAGGGCTTAGATTCAGTACCAATTTAACTACTAAATAATAACATGACTTTAATGATCAAACATGCACTTTACACTTTAAATTGCTTAAACTTTAAATAAATATGTTTTTATTAATTTTATAAAATGGTTTTGCATTATATTTGACAATTTTTAAACTGACAGAAGGAGGTATAGTAAAACTAATGCAAGTCAAGCAATCAAGTATCACTTTTTATTTTTCAGAGGCAGCTGGAAAACTAAAGAATCAGCATGATTGCTCTCCGTAGACAAGTGCTCAACTTTTCCTCTTTTCTTCGCTAAATCTCTTTTATAATGTTTATTTTTATTCAAAATGCTTTTTTTAAATTTAGTTTAAACTTTAAGTTTGTGTGTATTCTTGGGCATTTTTTGGGTGAAAGTCAAATGGTAGTAAATTTGTTTAAAGAAAACCAAATAATAACAGTACTAGTAACAATAAGCTATGCATCACACACTCACAATTCAGCAGTCTACAGTCACATAGATTGACTGCAGACTTGTAAGTGTTAGACCGGAAATCCCATCTAATCCACAAAAAGGGGCTATAACTGCTTGTACAATGTTAGGCAAGAAGCATTCCAGTGTTTAATGGTTTTTTTTCTTTGGGGGATCAATAGTGTGCCATAGTTCTCTTCTTTTTACTTATTTTTTTTCTCCTGAGCACCTAATCGGTGACACTGGGTCTTATCTAATTTTTGTTTTCACCTTCAGGACTTGACCAATTTTTTCAATTCTGACTAGTGTCACTTTATGAGGTTATAACTCAGGAACAGTTCAACGGATCTCAGTGATTCTGAGACTGTGTTTTAATGACATATTGGAATTCATGTTAGTGGTGGACTTATTATGATGGTTTTTTTTTTTTTTTTACAAATAAATACACAAAAGTAAATTTAGCAAAACAATTCTCAATTTCAAATTTTTATTTTTATATCCTTAAATCAAAAAATTAAGGCACACAAATAGTTGATAAATAACATTTCCCTCATATCTACTTAACATCAGCACAATTTTTGAAACAATTTTTTTTAGAAAGTTAGAAGGGCTGAAAGCCACATTTGAGGTGACTTTGAAGGCCCCAAAAGTGACACCATTCTTAAAACTGCTCCCCTAAAACTACTCCAAACCACATTCAAGAAGTTTATTAACCGTTCAGGTGCTTCACAGGAACTAAATCAATGTGGAAGGAAACAAATTAAAATTTTACTTTTTCTAACAAAAATGTTACTTTAGCTTCAAATATTGCATTTTCACTAGGATAAAAGGAGAAATTGCACCAATGAATTTGATGTGCAGTTTCTCCTGAGTATGATTAAATCTCACATATGGTGGAAAACCACTGGGTGCCCGGCAGGGCTCAGAACGGAAGGAGCATCAGTTGACTTTTTGAACAGAAAATTGGCTGGTATCATTAGCTAACACCATTTTGCGTTTGGAGACCCCTGATGTATCTAAACATTGGAAACCCCCCATAAATGATGCCATTTTGGAATCTAGACCTCCCGAGGAATTTATCTAGATGTGTAGTGAGCACTTTGAACCCCCATCTGCTTCACAGAATTCTAAAATGTTAAGCTGTGAAAATGAAAAAGATACTTTTTTTCCACAAAAATGTTCTTTTAGCCTAAATTGTTTCTCCTGAGGACGATAATACCTCATATGTTGCGGAAGACCACTGTTTGGGCACACGGCATGGCCCGGAATGGAGTGAGTGACATTTTGGAGAGGGCACCTGGTATGTGAATTTTATAATGTGGTGCATATGTGAGTTATGTAGAGTACATCAGGTTGGCATGTGTGAGTTGTGTAGAGTATGTCAGATTGGCATGTATGAGTTGCATAGAGTATGTCAGGTTGACATGCATGAATTTAGTCCAAGGACATGTGGTAGACATTGAAACATTCTTTCATACACAGCCCAAGTTTGTTGGGGCAGGTGTCGGATTGCCAAATGGTGTCCTTCCTTATCCCTCACCTGTAGTATACTAGGCACTTTTTTTCAGCCTTTCTTTCTTTGCTACTTGGGGACCTCACCTGGGAAATGTTGCCATTGTACATCACAAGCACCTTAAGTTCCAGAGGGACTGGCGCCCACTACTTCCTTACTTTCAAACATCAGGGCCTTGATTACTACCTCCTAAAAGTGAAGGAAGGCATCGCTCTGGCTTACACATCACGAGAGCACAAAAGAGTTGTACAGTGCCATCTGTACAATGTGCACAGCCACCTTGTTGTATCATACCTTAGTTTTACCAATGGTATTATAGGGCTGCAGGTCTTGAGCAAAGAGATCAAGTCCCCTCATTTTTTTGTTGTATCCCAGGGCACAGTCCAGATGGCAGACCTGTGCCGAGGTACCTCAGACAGCAGTGGTGGTGGTGGCAAGACCATGTATTGTGGTCAAGAAAAGGACATCCTTCTTGACCTTGTACTTGACCACAAGCATGTTGTCACTACATTGGGCTCCTCTCTTGTCCTTTCTGAACAGCTGCCCAATTGGCGACCTAGGGAGGCCCCCTATAGTTTCTGCATACAGTACCACTATCTGCGGCAGCTCTGGCAGAGAGGGATTTGAACAATGGGATACTGGTATAAAAGTTATCAACATACAAGTGATAACCCTTATCCAGCAGTGCATGCACCAAATCCCACACAATTTTCCCACTCAACCCTCGAACAAGGGGGCATTCCTGGGTTGTATCTGGGTGTCCTTACCTTCAAAAACTCTAATTATGTGCTTGAATCCTTAGGTATTCTCGCACAGCTTATAGAGTTTATTGCCGTACCTGTCCCTCTTACTGGGTAGTTACTGCCGGAATTTCAGCCTCCCCTTGATAAGGCACTCATCCACGCAAATTTCCCTTTGGTGAATTTACACTTCAGCAAACATGTTGCAGAAACAATCAATGACAGGCCAAATTTTGAAAAGTCGATCAAAATTGGGGTCATCTCAGGGTGAACATTGCGAATTGTTACTGAAATGTAAAAATTTGTGGAGTGCCTCAAAACATTTACAGGTCATAATCATGAGGAATACAGGTGGAATACATGTGAAGAATGAGACCCCAATACTTCATAATTTCTACTGCACCTACAGAAGTCCAGTTAGAAAATGATGAAGTACGGTTTTTAGCTCAAAAATTGTTGGGCGTACAAATTTGTTTGCACCACCATGAGACTTACAAACTGCTCAGAGAAAAGGACTATAAAAAAGTGTCAAATTGGATTTTTGATTGGGAAATTAAATCCGTGGTGCAAAATCTTCATGGACGGAGGTCCAAAGGGGGTCACTAGTGCTTGGTTGTGGGGGTCACTTACAATCTGATCTGGCTCATTTCTTGTTCTGTGGCATCTGCATGGGGGTTCCTCATCACTGGAGGAGGGAAAGGAGTGGGAGGAATAAAGGAAGATAGGATCGTCTCCCTCACTATCAGTGTCGTGGGCAATGGTAGCATATGCCTCCTCGACTGAATACAATCTTTTTACTGGCCCAACTGGTATGACTGGGATGAGTGGGGCATTTGTGTGAGTGATGTGTAAAATAACTAAACTTTATTCAGGTGTGTGCATATGTGTGTGCGCGTGTTTGTGTGTGCGTACAAGAGTGTTTGGTGTAAACTTTTTTTATTTCATGGAAGTGTAAAAGAAAATAATCTAGAAAGAAAAGGGAAAGAAAAAGGAGACTATTAAAATTTGGCAAAATATAAAAGAAACTTACTAAACAGACATCAGTAAAACAAAAAGTGCTGAAAGCCCCAACTGACACTAACCCTGCCTATATTCAGTAAAAAATACTGTAGTAGATAATGATTACTACAGTATATATTTACTGTCCCTAATCTAGGCCTATCAACTAATCTAAATGTATTATTTTATTTGATTCGTATTTTACTTAAAAAAAACCATACAAACATACAGACGGATTCTGACCAGCGATTGCAGGACGCATGCACGGATGTGATGCAAAAAGGGGGTGGAACACATAAAACAAAAGTCATGGCTAAAATCAAGCAGATACACCGAATACGGATGTGCATCATTGATCAGTGGCTTGGTAGCTGCAAGATCCACACACGGATGTAGTAAAAAAAAACAAACTGCCAAAACTCGAGTGATAACCCCTTTGGGAATTCAACTAGTGACGATTTTGTCTCTGGAAAAATTCATGCATTCAAACTCAGTAATGATGCATGATTAAAAATTGTAAATAAGTCCTTGTAGTGCCCAGTACTTTGCAGTGTCCATGCATTATCTTTGGGGGTTGCACTTTTTTGCAAAGCTTTTGTGTTCCTTGTAACATGGAAGCCCCCTATGTTTCTATTAATAGATGACGGTTCTGAGCGGGAACATGTTTTTTGTGGGTTGATTTGAATGCTATTTGATGGCTTCTTGTGGTATTATTATTATTATTATTTATTTATAGAGCACCATTAATTCCATGGTGCTGTACATGAGAAGGGGGTTACATACAAAATACGTATACAAGTTACAGTAGACAGACTAGTACAGAGGGAAGAGGGCCCTACCCTTGCGGGCTTACATTCTATAGGATTATGGGGAGGAGACAATAGGTGGGGTGTAGGTCAGGCGGCAGCTCCGCACGGTGGTCGGGCGGCAGCTCCGCACAGTGGTCGGGCGGCAGCGAGTTCATTGTAGATTGTAGGCATTTCTGAACAGGTGCGTTTTCAGGTTCCGTTTGAAGTTTGCAAGGGTAGGGGATAGTCTGACGTGTTGAGGCAGCGAGTTCCAGGAGACTGGGGATGCTCGGGAGAAGTCTTGGAGTCGGTTGTGTGAGGAGCGAATGAGAGAGGAGGAGAGGAGGAGATCTTGGGAGGACCGGAGGTGACGTGTTGGAGTGTAGTGGGAGAGTAGTTCGGAGATGTACGGAGGGGAAAGATTATGCACAGCTTTGTAGGTCAGTGTTAGAAGCTTGAATTGGATACGGTGGAAGATTGGAAGCCAGTGGAGGGACATGCAGAGAGGAGAAACGGGGTGGTATTGAGGAGAGAGGTGGATAAGTCGGGCAGCAGAGTTAAGGATGGACTGGAGAGGGGCAAGCGTGTTGGCAGGGAGGCCACAGAGGAGGATGTTACAGTAGTCGAGGCGGGAGATTATGAGGGCATGCACTAGCATTTTAGTAGATTGCAAATTGAGGAAAGGGCGGATTCTGGAAATATTTTTGAGTTGAAGACGGCAGGAGGTGGTGAGGGATTGGATGTGTGGTATGAAGGATAAGGCAGAGTCAAAGGTCACTCCGAGGCAGCGAACTTTGGGTACTGGCGAGAGCGTGGTGTTATTTATTGTAATAGATAGATCAGGTGGAGAGTGTAGGTGAGACGGAGGAAAGATGATTAGTTCAGTTTTGGCCACATTGAGCTTTAGGAAGCGAGAGGAGAAGAAGGAGGATATAGCAGATAGACATTTCAGGATTTTGGACAGCAGAGATGTGGCATCTGGGCCAGAGAGGTAGAGAACATTTTGAATCATTTGACATTTTAACATTTACCCTGTGCTTTATGCTGAGCAACTACATTAAGGTTCCTATCTACATCTCCAAAATATGTGATTCAGCTGAAACTCCCGACGGATCCATTCATTAATGAGGCAGTAGAGTAAAGGGCACGTTATACGCTACGATATATCTAACGATATGTCGTCGTGGTCATGTCGTTAGTGACGCACATCCGGCATCGTTTGACATATCGTAGCGTGTAACAGCTACGAGTGTCTGTTAATGAGCAAAAATACTCACCTTATCGTTGCTCGTTGACACATCGCTCATTTTCTAAAAATCAAACGTTCTTCTGTGCGCCGGTTGTTCATCGCTCCCGGGGCAGCACACATCGCTCCATGTGACACCCCGGGAATGATGAACTGCAGCTTACCTGCATCCCGCCGGCAATGCGGATTGAAGGAGGTGGGCGGGATATTTATGTCCCGCTCATCTCCGCCCCTCCGCTACTATTGGCCAGCCGCTGTGTGACCTCGCTGTGATGCCAAACTGCCCTCCCCCTTCAGGAAGAGGATGTTTGCCGCCCACAGCGAGGTCATTTCGGAAGGTAAGTACGTGTGACGGGGGTTTATGACTTTGTGCGACACGGGCAACAAATTGCCCTTGCCGCACAAACGATGAGGGCGGGTGCGATCGCACATGCGAACGCACGATTAATCAACACGTGTAAAGCAGCCTTTACTCCGGTCTCCATTTAGCTTCTGTTCCACAATGTCTGGTCTTTCAAAGGTGCACAAAACTATTGCAAAGATGGACACCGCTGGACTACTAGCCAGAGGGAAGTTCACAGTGAGTCCATCTGCTACTCTCCATCACTACAGTGATCTTTTTTGTTTGGAATTTTGTCCGATTCACGTTTTTCAGAGATTTACACAAAATCTCAGGTATAAGCGGTAAGCGTACCGTGAAGGATAAATGTGAGCCAAACCTTACTATGTTCTGCGGTCTCTGGGAGATAGAAAAAACAAATCAACAGCAGTTGACAAATTGGCTTTATTACTATTTTTTATACAATTCACCTTGTGGTATAAGTGATTATCTGGTTTTATTTCTCAGGGTAATAGGATTACAGCAATACCAGATTTATATACATTTTTTTTTTAGGTTTGGCTACTATCACACAAAAAAATGCTTTTTTACTTATTTTGAAGGTTATACTTTATTTTTTTGCTGACAGTCATGTGAGGGGTTATTTTTTTGCAAGATGAGAATGTCTATGGTACCCTTTTTGACCACATAGTATTGTTTGATCGCTTTCTATTCTCCATTTTGTGAGTCAGAAGATCATGTTTTGAGCAATGTTTGACTTTTTGATCAGATTTTATTCCACTTTTTGTCAGCTGTATGATATGCAAAAATATAGATTTTTCTACTTTTGTTATTTGCATATTTCACTGACGTAGTTAACTAATGTGATGGTTTTATAGATCGGATTGTTCTGGCTGCGACACCAAGTATGTGTACTTTTATGTTTATTTTTGTTATTTCATAAAATATACGTATCCCAGTAGACATACCAAGGGATGAAGGATCTATGTTGATAAGATAGACCCTATTTATAATTTCTAATATACCTCTTGAAAAGAATTCCAGATTAGGAAAGAATCACATCATATGTAGCAGGTTTGCAGAGTGCACTTCTAGCACATAGAGAGTTTGGCCACAGCCCCATGTCAAATAGAAATTGGGGGTTCTGTATACGTGGTGAAACACATACAAATGGGATAATCTATGGGATTTACTTAAAGGGAATCTGTGACCAGGTTTTTGCCACCTAATCTGAGAACAAAATAAGGTAGGGACAGAGATCCTGATTACTGCAGTGTTTCACTTACTGAGCTGTTTAGTGTTGTTTTGATAAAATTACTGTTTATTCAACAGTAGATTATCATTAGAGGACTATTCGGTGTGCTGCAGGTAGTCCAGCATATTCATGAGCTCCTTATAACTGTTAGATCTGCAGCAGTGAAAACATTGATTTTACCATAATGACAGGAAACAGCTCAGTAAGTGACACATCACTGGAATCAGAGTTTTTGGCTCTATATTATGCTGCTCTCAGATGGGGGGAGCAAACACCTGAAGAAAGATTCCCTTTAAGGACAACTATGGAACTTTCTCTCCAAAACTGACATTATTCAATGGGGCCTAATTAACTCTACTATTTTTCTTTACAGCATATCTGGTGTTTTATTAAAACCAAGCACAACAAAACACTGTATAATATCAAAATCAACTCACCACAACTATGTGAGGTAGCCATCCACTGTATCATCATATTTTTAGGCTGCTTTCACACATCCGTTTTTTGCTGAGCGGCACAATAGGGCGCTTTGCAGAAAAAACGCAACCGTTTTTTTTACGTAGGTTGCGTTTTTTGCGCATAGACTTGCATTAGCGCTGGATTGTGCTGCATGGCCTTGCATTGCATCTATTTTTTGCCGGATGCGGCATATTTAGCCCATGCGGCGGCCGGATGGAACGTTGCCTAGCACGTTTTTTTGTGCGGCGAAAAAAACGCATCGCGCTGGGTCAGGCGTGATGCGGCGCGATTTACAATGCAAGCCTATGGACGCCGGATGCAGCGTCCTGCGGCAAAACCGCATCTAGCGGCTGGATGCGTTTTTTTGCACTGCGCATGCTCAGTATCAAGCCGCTTCCATCAAAAAACGGATGGGCCGCAAGGAAAAACGTATGCAACGGATCAGTTTTTTTCGCCGCATTCGTTGCATAGGTTTTTGAGCCGGATTGAGCCGCACTGCAAAAACCGGATGTGTGAAAGCAGCCTTAGGTACATAACTATCTAGAATGAGACCGTCTACCTCCACTTACGACATATCAGGCATTTATAAAATTCAGAATGACAAATTCAAAACTCAGTATGCAATTGAGAAAATTCCTTAATCAGGTCCTACCCACGTATGTGTTGAAATTGAGCTGCCATAAAATAAACCCATGGATTTGGATTTGCAAAATGACCCACACTTTTAACTCCTTGTAACAGTTCCATCCTAATTCGTAGAGTTTTCTTTTACCAAATCAGTTCCTGAAACAGATGGTTAATCTAAAACAAAAAAATCTCTGGGGTGTTCAGTCGGGAGAGTTGTGTATAATATATAACAATTGAAGCATCCATAACATTTTGATTAAATTGGTGCATCCTACCACTGACAATGGTAATCTAGACTAAGTAATCTTATACTCTTTTAAACTTATGTGTTAACATTGTAAGAACTGAACTAAGATTTAATGTGTAAACCAGAACCAGTGTAGTAAAGCTCATTATTTCCATTGTCTAATTGAAGAACAACTGATTTACTCCAATTGATCACGAAACTTGAGTACTTCCAAAATTTCTCAACAGTTTCCATCTACAGGATCCCACCAGAATCAGAAAAGTATCAACATTGACTTCCCCTACTCAACCCAAAGGCTGAAGTGAGTCATCCATTTACCCCTATACTGGCTATCAGCTTTATCCAAGAAATAAAGCCAGAACCAATGCAATTTTTTTCTAACAGAACCCAAAGGAATTTCTACTCAATAGAATTAAGTGCCTTGACGGCAGTGAGCCAACATATGATTCTTTCATGTTTCATCTCTGTTATCCAATGGGAGTTGAAGATTAAGATATAACCGATGGATGTTAATGGCAGTTAATCTGGAGCAGGGGGCTCAAATACACGTTCCATGGGCCATATGTGGCCCCTCACGCTGCCTCTTGCGGCCCGCAGGCACATGGACCAGATAACAATCGCAGCCGGTGCAGGGGCGTGTTTTATTTCAGATGAACGTTTTGCTGGCACTTCGTAGAGTCAAGTTCTTGCTGCACAACTATTGCCATGGCAGCTGCCAGCCAATCAGAGGCAAGCAATTGATGCGTATGACCTCAGCTGCTTGCCTCTGATTGGCCAGTGGCTGCCATTAGAGAAGCGCCATCAAAATGTTCATGGGAATTTCAGATGAAGCGCTGACAGTGGCTGCGATCGTTACTGGGTCCACGTGCCTGCGGGCCGCATGAAACAGGAAAGAAAACACAGAGAGAATGGAGGACAGGTGAGAAGAATGTTCTGGTTTGTGTGTGTGTGTGTGTGTGTGTGTATGTGTGTGTGTGTGTGTGTGTGTGTGTTTGTGTGTGTGAATAATGGCACAATAGGGGACCAGGATGGGACATTGGCACAAAAAGAGGACCAGTAAAGGGGATATTACTACAAGAACAGCACCTGAATAGGCACATTAGTAAAAGGGGACATTACTACAGGATGGGCACAAGGATGTGTGACATTACTAGAGGATGGGCACATTACTGCAGGATGGGCACTACAAGATGGGGAGAAGTGTGGGCATATTATACAGGATTAAGACAAGGATGGGCACATTACTTCAGGATGGGCACAAGGATAGGCATATTACTTCAGGATGGGGACCAAGATGGGGAACATTATTACAGGATGAGGACAAGGATGGGACACATTATTATAGGATGGGGACAAGGATGGGGCACATTGCTACAGGATGGTGACAAGGATGAGGCACATTACCACATGATGGGGACAAGGATGGGGCACATTACTACAGGATGGAGACAAAGATGAGCACATGACTACAGGATGAGGACCATGATGGGTCACATTATTTCAAGGGGCAAGGATGGGCGTATTACTACAACATGGGGACATGGATAGGTATATTACTACAAGGGGACAAGGATGGGGCACATTACTACAAGATGGGGACAAGGATGGGGCACATTACTACAAGAAGGGGACAAGGATGGGCACATTACTACAAGGTCGAAATAAGAATGAGCACATTACTACAGGATGTGGACAAGGATGGCTACATTACTACAGGATGGGGATGTTACCACAGGATGGGGACCAGGATAGGCACATTACTACAGGATGTAGACAAGGATGGGCATATTACTATAAGATCAGGACAAGGATGGGCACATTACTAAAGGACTGGGACAAGGATGGGCACATTACTACAGGATGGGGACAATGATGGGGCACATTACTACAGAATGGTTAGCAGGATGGGCACAATACTACACAATAAGTAGCAAAATGGGCACATTACTACAGAATGGAGAGCAGGATATGAACATTACTAAAAGATGAGGACCAAAATGGGAACATTACTACAAGATGTTGGACAAAATTACTATATGGTGCTAATTGTAAAACTGTATTACTTACAAAAGGGGATAAAATGTAAAAGAAAACAAACTATAATAAATAAAAAAATAACTATTTTTACATCAGCTTGTTTTATATGGATATTACTATTATATATATATATATATATATATATATATAAAAACAAAAAAAGTGCTCATTTGTTACAATAAACAAACGAAAAATGTTCAAAAACAGTGATCCAAAGGTGTATAGAAAAAAATATAGTACCAATATAAATGTCACTTTGTCCTGAAAAGAATGTGGCCCCACAAATTATTTATTTTCTTTGTGCGGCCCTTATACGCAGTCGATACTGGTCTGTATGCACCACAGTGCATATAAAGGGGTTAAGCCTAATGGCCAGGACATTTGCTATGATGTTAATATCTGTAGATAAAAGGATATAGGCCTTTAGAAGTCAGGGATCAGTGGGCCCTTGCCTGGTTTGGGTATAACTACAATCACCACCTCTTGAATCGAACAAAGTAGTATCTCAGTTTTAGCAGCCTTCTGAAAAGTGTACAGTAATTGAGGCAGTAGGATATCTTCAAATCTAATATATAAAGCTGAGTGTATGTATGTATGTGTGTATGTATGTGTGTATGTCCGCTAAAGGAATCCGCACCGTCGCATTTATAATTACAAAATTTTGCACAGTCACTCCATGACTCAGGGAACGTCATAGACTATGTTTTGACAGGAAAATTTAACCCCGCACTTTACAGTTACTCACCAAAACACCGGTCTTCCTTAAAGTCAAAGGAGATAGGAGCTACAGCTTATTAATAGGAGCTGTGAGTGGTTGTTATAGGAACAAAATAAATTGTTAGTATAAGAAGCTTATGTGTGAGGTAATATGATTTTGGGGGAGAGACAGATAGAGACAGACAGACAGACAGACATAAGCACAGACAGAGAAAGAGGCAAACAGGGAAAGAAACAGAGAGAGAGCGAGAGACAGTCAAAGAGACAGACATAGGAAGGCAGACAGGGAAAGAGACAGAGGGCGAAAGAGACATAGAAGGAAAGAGACAGATGGGGAAAGAGACAGAGGGGGAAAGAGACAAACCTGGAATGAGACAGACCTGGAATGAGACAGACACAGAGATAGAGAGTCAGACAGAGAGACTGATACAGAGACAGACAGAGAGATAGACACAAACAGACAGACAGACAGGGATAGAGACAGACACACAGACAGAGACACACACAGAGACAGACACACAGACAGAAAGAGATAGACAGACAGGCACAGACAGACAGACTGAGAGAGAGACAAAGAGGCAGTTACTATCCCGGGCAACGCCCGGGTACTATAACTAGTTTCTTATATATCTCTGTACTAAGTCCATCTGATCCTGGTGACTTGTTATTGGCCATAGAAGCTATTGCTACCTGTAGTTCTTCTGGTTGAAGTGGACAGTTCACAATTTTTTGATCCGCTCCCGAGAGACTGGTGAGATCAAACTCATCCATATATGACAAAATTGGATACTTAGTGAGGAGCATTTAGTTTACTGTCTTTATTTATAACAGGGAAAAGGGAACCATAAAATGATGTGTAACAAGCATTGAAATACTTATTGTACAAATGTTGCCATTTTTTAACAAACAATATGCTTTAGATATAATTTGAAAGGTAAAAATAAAAAAGGGAAGGAAAATCTAAGGATAGAAAGTGAGGAGCATTTTAAAGATCTTGATAAAATTCCCAAAAAGTATTTATTATTTATTCAGGTTGACTAACTATGGCACCCTGCTTCTCCCTTAAGGCCCCTACAAAATAAGTCCCCAATTGAGTATTTGCGATCAAGACTAGTAAGTGTCCTGCTTTTTCACCTTCCTTGAAAAATTGTGGATGAGAAAACATGCAATTATTTTTAGCCTTTACTTTAACATACAGGTTGTATGGCTCCCGCGCCTCCTTCCAGACCAGCAAATCCCCCACTGTGCCTGTTAAGACAAACTGCTTTTCCGTAGATTTATAATAAGCCTTTTTAGGCTAGTGAAAGCAGCTATTTAGAATTTATCAGTATCTACTGCATTATTAGTATCTATCCGGACCAAAAGTCCCAAAAAAATATGGAATAATGAATTCTTTATCTCACATCACTCTAGTTCTGCAAACTTGCAGAAACACATAAAAATGGTTATTTATAATAGAATTTAGTATGTTTCTTTTGTACTGTTATTAGCGTCGTCAACCCTCTTTATTGCACTCTAAGCCAGTGAATTCCCAGCAAGGCTAAATCTTATGTTCTGGGCTTGGATGTATTTGAAAAATGTCAAATTATTTTTTCTCCTTTCCAAATAAGCCATAAAGGCAATTTTGGTCAGACATCATATTATTGCATTGACTAATGGATTGCTCCGACTTATCTGTAAAACAGCCACGTATGTGTTTTAATTAAGTGGAGTTTCATATTGGAGAACACTATATTTTAGCTAGATGAATTGTGAAGACACTGTGAAAAGCCTGTTCTGATGGGGATAGATTGAAACTCAGAGGACTGGCGATGAAAAAAACACCTCTCTCATGATTGCTATGCAGTAAGCATGAATAAAGTATTTAATTGCCACATGTTTTATGTTGTCATTGATTTGCATTAATGGATTATTTGAAGTTAGGGTCTGTAAAGGAGAATGTTATCAGCGTTTAAACAGATATATCACATTAACTCCTTAAAATATAAAACAAAATGAATGCTTAATTGGTATTGTTATCTTTTAATGAATTAATCATGAATAATATATCATGGGACTTTCTTTTATACACCAGTTGAGGAGCACGGAATGGGATTCTACACTATATTACAATTTGTATCAATGTGTATTAATAGCTTATTCTTTCAGTGAAGATCACATAATATAGATCCATGAAGAAAATGATTTCCTCAGTTTTCATTTGTCTGTAATGTAATGCAAGCTTAAAGCTTTTAAAACATATAAGTGTAAAAAGTGATAGATGGTTTTTTTGCCCATTGAAATCTATTACGTTTCTGAGTTTCAGTGTCAGACCGGGCAACCAAAGGGCTATCAGAGCAATTTGTTCTAGAGGCTCTGGCTGAAGATGCATGGAAATGTTTGTAGTGTTGGGGGTCCTGCATTGAAATCCCACCAAGGACAATATCTGTAAAGGCCGCTTTACACGCTACGACATCGCTAAGGCGGAATTTGTGACGCACATCCGTCCGCGTTAGCGATGTCTTTGCGTGTGACACCTATGAGCGATTTTGAATCGTCGCAAAAACGTTCAAAATCGCTAATCGGTGACATGCCCCCCTATTCCCAATTATCGTTGCAGCTGCAGGTACGATGTTGTTCGTCGTTCCTGCGGCATCACACATCGCTATGTGTGACACCGCAGGAACGAGGAACCTCACCTTACCTGCGTCCACCGGCAATGAGGAAGGAAGGAGGTGGTCAGGATGTAACGTCCTGCTCATCTCCGCTCCTCCGCTTCTATTGGGCGGCCGCTTAGTGACATCACTGTGACGCCGAACGAACTGCCCCCTTAGAAAGGATGCGGTTCGCCGGTCACAGCGACGTCGCTAGGCAGGTAAGTATGTGTGACGGGTCTGCGCGATGTTGTGCGCCACAGGCAGCGATTTGCCCGTGACGCAGAAACGATGGGGGTGGGTACGCATGCTAGCGATCTCGCTAGCGAGAGTGCAGCGTGTAAAGCGGCCTTTAGTCTCCCCGTGTTTGCGTGGGTTTCCTCCCACACTCCAAAGACATACAGATAGGGAATTCAGATTGTGAGCCCCAATGGGGACTGTGATGATAATGTCTCTTAAACACTATGAAATTTAATGATGCTATAAAAGTGAGTAAAATAAAAAAAAAACAGGCATTTTTGCAGATAATACAATGCGCAACACATATTTATTCTTTTTTTTAAAGTAGGTCACTTTAACTTTATAATAAACCTATTTAGCATCTTAAAAGATTTTATACATTTTGGCCATTTCAGGATAACACTTGTCATAATGCATCATTAATGCTTATGAAACTTCATCGATTGGTGTCCTGTACTCAGCGACAATTTTTCACCTTCCACAATTCTATTCTCGCCATAGCGTTTTTATTTTTGTAATGGACTTATCTATATGAGGGTTTGATAAGTTGTGTTTTTGATTGGTTAATACATTAGGATTAGTGATGGCCGAACCCGAACTGTAAAGTACGGGGTCTGTACCGGATACCTAGTGTCTGTGCATGAATCCTGAACACAGAGCTCTCGGGAACTTTCTGCAACTGTTCAGATTTGGCTACCCAGATAATTTAAAATAAAGGAAAAAGAAAGAAAATAAGGAATAAAGCAGGAGCATTACACATACCGAGTCTCCCACCTGGCTGTAACACTACCTCCGGGTCCACTCATTAACCCTCATACATAGTCACAGCTTCTCCCACCCATCATCAGTCCCAGCATCTGTGATTGGTTGCTGTCAGACTGCGCCCCCACCCTATGTGACGACAGCGTATGTGAATGGTTGGAATCACACACGCTGTATGTGTCCCTATAGTGGTGTAAAAATATATAAATAAATTGGAATAGGGTTCCCCATATTGTGATACTTACCACAGATAAAGCATATGGCTACAGGCTGCAGCCCCCAGCAGTGTGCTTATCTTGGCTGTGTATCAACATAAGAGGCACATGTGGCTTTTTTTTAATTATTTAAACAAATATTTTCTAAAAATAGCCCCCAGTTTTGATACCCAGCCGTGATAAAGCTGACAGCTGGGGGCTGGTATTCTCAGGCTGGGGAGGCCCTTGGTTATTGCAAGTGGCAAGTGGGTGAAACCTGCAAGGGAGAGATATGGAAAAGAAGTGA
Organism: Anomaloglossus baeobatrachus; assembly: GCF_048569485.1. Classification (NCBI taxonomy): domain Eukaryota; kingdom Metazoa; phylum Chordata; class Amphibia; order Anura; family Aromobatidae; genus Anomaloglossus; species Anomaloglossus baeobatrachus. The sequence goes on from NC_134357.1 coordinate 318,488,133, forward strand.
GTCCAGGGTTGCACAGATATGAGGGATATAGAGAGGAAAAGAATCTACCCTGCAATGTACACAAGAGGATAGTGTCTTTAGGAGTGGCCCTTTTCCGGTATTACAGTTAGTTGTCTTGGTTCAGGATTCACAGCGTAACACATTCACGTGGGTCCCTGTACTGGGAAGATGGAGCTTGACCTTATCTGTTCAGCCTGTATATTGTACACAATTGAAGTGCTGTTGCCTAACCGTGATGAATGTGCCTTTTGTATTATACATAAGTGTCCTAAAAGTACAATGCCTGCTGCTCTGAGTTTATTGCCAAAAAAATAAAACTCTGTTTTAACCAACTCATCTGTGTTTCTCAACCTGCCAAACAGAGCGCAGAAGGCCTGAAGGTGAAGGCGTCCACTGTAGTAAGAACACCACACACGCACCCAGCAAACCCAATTTTCTGTAGCATGCTGAGCCACAGAAAACACAGCACATGGCTACTGCCCTGAGCCACATTTCATCAGCATAGCCCTGTCAGGGACAAATGTTGTTAAACAACACCAGTTAAAAAAAAGAATAAAATAAGCAATGTAAAATAAATAGTGATGAGCAAGCACTACCATGGTTAGGTGCTCGGTACTGATTAAGAGCAGTTTGGTGCCTGGATAGGCGCGACTTGATCACCTGAGTATAATGGAAGTCAATGAGTATATTGGAAGTCAATAGAGGACTGGAGAATTTCTTCGAAAGATTTCATTTTGCCTGGTTGTCTTTGAAAATAAAATGTGGCTGAAAAAATATATTAATAAATAACACAAAAAATATAAAAAGTTAATACAACTCCTCTTTAAAAACTGTCTTCTAACCAGTCGTTGCCATAGGACTAGCATCAACTCGGTTTCCCTAAGTGATTGTTCCTAAAATGCTACTTAATGCTCATAAATACACTCACTGTTGGAGTGACGGTAATGGGTGATACAGTAATCCTGATCAGGTACAGAATTTGTGTGAGTGATGTAGCAGGGAGCTGGCTATCTCCCTTTGCTCTTTGGGCTGGAATCACACAGCTGTATTTAAGGTCCGAGTGCGATCCGACAAAACCTGAGATCTCACTCAGACAAATGTTATTCTATGGGGCTGTGTACATATCTGTTTTTTTCCTTGCACTGAGTCGGTTCAAGGAAAAAACAAATCACAGCATGAATGACTTGCATCCATAATTTGGATTGAACATGGCCTTGCAAGTGTTTGAGTTCATGGAAAACATTAGACCACAGTCAGGTTACATCTGAGTGGAATCCGATTTTCACAAGCTGACAGAATGGAGAAGATGGACAATATTTTTTTCAATCTTCTCTACATCCGAAAAAATTTGATCACACTCTGAGCAAAGTTTGCTCAGAGTTTCAAATCAGAGTGTGATTAGCATAATTGGATGGATTTTCTTGTATGAGAGAATATTTGTTTGTGTGACCCTTACCTTACTGTAAAGCTAAAACAGTATGATGGAGGCCAACAGGGTTGCCAACTGTCCAGAAATTCTAGGGCAGCCCATAAAAATAGATACTTTTTTTTACCCTGTCTATGAAAGAAATTTGAGGAGTTCGGCATTTTTTGAGGCTGAAGAATTATACAGATTGTATTGACTTTAGTTACCATCATTTTATATTTACAATAAGTGCAACTGATGTCCTCATAGAAAAATTATAGAAAAAATCATCGAAAACTCCAGCGGACAAATTCCAAGACTCAGTTGATACTCTTAAAAAATTCTTGTGATTCAAATGTTATTAAATAATTCCATTAAAAATAGATCCACACGTGGGGCAAAATTTCATATCAAATAGAAATAGGAATAGTAGTCTCTTGGACTACGCGTTTCGGAGTGATTGAGGGACCATGTAGAAGGCGCACACATGCCGAAACATGTAGTCCGAGAGACTACTACTCCTATTTGATATGAAATTTTGCCCCACGTGTGGATCTATATTTAATGGAATTATTTAATAAAATTTTCATCACAAGTATTTTTTAAGAGTATCAACTGAGTCTTGGAATTTGTCCGCTGGAGTTTTCGATGATTTTTTCTATATCGATTTCCGTGGCTGGCTCCTGCTCTATTCCCTTTGCGGACTCCGTTTCCGGATCATATGAAGGATTCCACACATCGGGGAGTACCGGTAAGCTGGCTGAAAAAGTAACTATTTTTGTATTTTATAGTAGAATTATGTGCTGTAGACATAGATCATATGCAATTAGAATGATTTATTATCATTTTGCAATGTGACCATAATAGTATTATATGTCTGGGATATTTTACAAACTGTCAAGAAAAAAATAAAACATTAAGTTTAGTTAGCAACCCTGGAGTGGAAGCACACTACTTTACTAATCACAGCATAGCTGTGCAGTTCAGCCCCGAGGAAAAGTACAAAAACAAAAATACACTGATTTACTGTGCTGTTGCCAATCAGTATGAGTTTCAGCAACAGCAGGACCGCTCTGCAGGATGTTCAACACAGCGGAAGAGAAGTGATAAGAATCTGGCAGAATAGTAAAATCCCTAGTTTGAATATGATTCACACTGGTGAGCATCACCAAACACCCATATAAGAAAGGGGATGGAGACAGGGGGCAAGTGTGTGAATAATAGTGTATAAAATATAACTTTTATTATTTTATTATAAAATTGAAAAACTATAAAATAAAATAAAATGTGTTCACAAAGACTTGATGTCACGCTAGGTTCAGGGAATTATCCAGTGAACTTTGAAAGTGAAGGGAGACCCTGTATCTAGGAAAGGGGAAATGGTGACCCCTGACCAAGCCTACTGCTGGGCCCTCGGTTCCCTCACCACCATAGATAGGTTCCGCACCTATGCTCCGAGAAGGATACCTGGCCCTAGGCTGATGCTGATACCCGGATCTAGGCGCTAGGTAGGGAGCAGATGGTATGAGTTCTTCGTCAACCCCACCAGGATCTAAAGGACTCACAGGGATAACATACAAGTACAGATACCAAACCACGTATCTCCAAAAAGCTACAGGGAGAGGGACTGCAAAATGCAATGAAATTACTCCAGATTATTGCAAGCCAACTGCTTGTACTCAGGATCTGTAAGTAGTTAGAGCTATCACCAGCACAGACCAGAAAGAAATGAAAGAAATTAAGGACACAAATGGAAGTCCTGATGGAAACAGATGAAAGGGTGAGGAACTCTGCAGGGTAATAAAGGGAAGGGGATGAACCCCAAGCAGAAGAGATACATAAAATACCATATACATCAAGCAGGAATAATAGAAGGTCAGGGAGTGGTTTGTGCAGGTAAGCGCTGCAATCTTCTGTAGCGAGACACCGCAGGACTGTCTGTCACCCATGACACACCCCGTGACACTTGAACATAATATATTATGGTCCACTTTAAGGACTTGGTTCACAAAAACCCAGTATGCAATATACAGGGTTTCAGAATAGATTGCTGGTCCATCCTGCTGGCTCCTTATCACAGCAGTTCCGTGTGTTGAACAGCCCTGGAGAGTGGTGTATGCTTCGCAATATTTTTTTGCTGCAGACTGCATCTCACTTCTCTGATCAGAATGGTAACAAAAGAACCTCATGTTCTATTTAATTTTTTGCCTAGCGGCTTTAGATCATTGTATTTTTGGGATGTGCGATCCATGTCTTTTTCTTCATAGTGTGTTATACAACATTCTATCCCCCTCTTTTTTTGCTTGGATCTGCACTCCCCCCATTTGGCACAGGTGTTTTTAATCAGCAGGAGACTGCAAGAGGGGTCAGCCTTCTTTTTGCTCCCATTCCACATATGGGAGCCAGTGGGAGGTGAGTGCACAGCTCCTCTCATTGTGTGCTGGTGCTGTGTGGTGGCTGCTGTTGTGGTGGTGTCGTGTCAGTGGGGCGGCGCGGCCTGGAGCCTTGGGGGCTTCGCCTTGCAGCATGGGTGCTGTGAGGCACCAGGTCGCCCGCCCTGCTAGCGCTTTGTCGCTGCAGAAGTGGTCAGTGCACAGTGCCGCACAAAAAGGCCAGGTTAGGGACCCACTCAAGAGGTTTGCCGTGACGTGGCAGTGGGCTTAATACAATCTGATCAGAATGGTAACAAAAGAACCTCATGTTCTATTTAATTTTTTGCCTAGCGGCTTTAGATCATTGTATTTTTGGGATGTGCGATCCATGTCTTTTTCTTCATAGTGTGTGGGCTGCATCTCACTTCTGTTGATCAAAATGCTGTTTAATTCTTTGAGGATTCATATGAGAAGGGGGAAAAGTGTGTGAATAATAGTGTAGAAAATATAACTTATTATATGTTTGTGAAATTGAGAAGCTATAAAATATGATATATATTTGAATATTTTGAACATAAAGCATGACGTAGACCAGAATCTTTGCTGACCTTTTATTAAGGTCTTGGTCCATCAAAAACCCCAATATTTAATATACAGGGTATCATAGAGAAATAGCCAAAGTCTTTTATGAAACTGGTTGGCTATTTTTGAGGGATTCATGAAATGTAAGCAGATACCGTATTTTTCGCTTTATAAGACGCACTTTTCCTCCCAAAAATTTGGGAGGAAAATGGGGGGTGCGTCTTATATAGCGCTACCTGGGGGGTCCTGTCTGAGGCGATCGGGCGGCCGGTTGCCTGTGGCTGCATGCAAGCGGTCGGGTACATGTGCCTGTGTGCGGGCGGCAGCCGGGTGCTGTGTGGGGTCGGCAGCCGGGTACCTGTGCTTGCGTGCAGTGGCAGCCGGGCACCCATGGCTGTGTGCGGGCGGCAGTCGGGTGCCCGTGCGAGCGGCAGCCGGCTGCCGCCCTCACACAGGCACCCGGCTGCCGCCCTCACACAGGCACCCGGCTGCCGCCCTCACATAGGCACCTGGTTGTCGCCCTCATACAGGCACCCAGCTGCCGCCCGCACACAGCCACGGGTACCCGGCTGCCACCGCACGCAAACACAGGTATCCGGCGGCTTGCACGCAGGGTGGGCGGGCAGCCTGCTGGCTGCCACTCTGTGCATGCGGGGCGGGCGGCTGTGCAGCAAGTTACCACTTGTCCGCAGTCCCACTTGTCCGGGAGGCAGCGCGTGCGCAGATGGAGCCCTTGGATGAGAGCTCCATCTGCGCAAGCGTCGCTCCAGGCGCCATTACTTGAATCGGGACCGCGGGCACACTGGGAAAACACCGCATCCATCTGCTCCACCACTGAGCAGTCACCGCTGCTCCCACCACTAAGCAGTCGCCGCCGCTGCCACCACTGCACCGGGATCGCGGACACTCACTGCACCGGCCTGCTGCACGGCTCACCCGCCGCCGCTGCTGCCGCCACCACGGACCCCACGGCTCCTGCCACCACGGACGCCACCGCACCTGCAACCATGGACCCCGCTGCCACTGACCCGCCGTGCCTGCCAGCACAACCTGTGCCTCCTGTGACCCCGCTTCACCACCACTGCTGCCCCCCTCCGGTAAGAGAACACCAGAGCATAAGACAGACCCCATTTTTCTTTTTTTTACCTTTTTTTATGTCTAAATTTGGGGTGCGTCTTATAAACCGGTGCGTCTTATAAAGCGAAAAATACGGTAATTACCTATTGTCAGAGTTAAAATTAATGTAACCCACACTCTGAAATTAACTATTTAAAGAAATGGTGGCCAATCAAAGGTATGGCTGGACTTGATAGAATAATGGCAGAGTGAAGATAGAATTAGTACACTCGTATATATTGAGTACAAATTTGGAGTGTGGTCCCTGAGCTGTTTCCACTATAGGCTGATAACACATAGTGATATAGCGTTTCATGCAGGTGAACATGCTGTAGATGTACCACATGTGGTTCACTATAACAGTTCTTAATGTCACCCTGCCATTATTCTACCAAGTACAGGCATACCATTAATTGACCAACATTTCTTTAAAGAGTTAATGTTATAGTGTAGATTACATTAATTAAACTCTGGCAACAGATAAATATCTGCTTACATTTCATAAATTCTCAGAATAGCCAAACTGCAAAGTTGTGTACTTAGCGGAATGATATTCCAATCAGCTGGCTGTGCCTGTAGCTGCAGACAGTGCCAGCACGTGGGCCCACCAGAGAATCCTCCAGTCCTCCTGTGGGCCAGTCTGACCCTGCTACCAATATAATATAGTGTCTGCGGAGAAGGATACAGATTGAAGTAGGAGCATAACCAAAAGATACGAGTCCCCATAGCAATTTTTTAGATTCCATATTAATTCATACCACAGAGCGAATTACAAAATATTAATTTAAACCAGACCCTAAACCTAATCAAAAATAGACCGAGCCCCTAAATTAATTCATACCTGGCACTAGGCCAGATTACTAAATTAAAAGCAAACACCAGAGCTAAATTAGTTGATATCATTAATCAGGACCTGATACCTAAATTTAAACCTCAGGTCAGTGGAAGAAAACCAGAACTAATATCAAGCATCTCCATGTACATATAGCTCTTCATTCCTTCAGTATACTGTCAGCTATTATGCATTATGAGCATGACAGCATTAGGGGAAATTTTCCTGGTAGACATGCCGAAGGTGCACTAAAGATATGATGAGAATTAAACCTTAGGTATTGGGACTAGGCTGGTGATTAATTATCTGCAAAGTAGCCCTGTATAAGGTCAGGGCTCCAATGTGATAAATTACAAGTGATAATCTCGCTAATGCCTCGGAGAGGTGCACTCAGTGTCTATCTTGGGTAGATCCCTTTACTGGGTCTGACAAAGTCTGCACATAATGGACTATTAACTTTATCCCCTTATGTGTTTCTAGTCCCTTGAAAAATACCATGGTGTAACTAGGGCCTTTTTTTTAATCAGAGCTCTGCTGAGCAGGATTTATTTGTCTATGTTTTGCCAAATACAGTATGTCAATTTTTATTTGGAATAAATGCAGATCCATATACCAGTGCAAGAAAGAATTTTCACCCCAATCTCATTTAGTATTTTGTCTATAGTGAAAGAGAAATTAAGTTATGGCTGTATTTATCTTTAGGCATGTGAAAGCAGGTATAAAGTTAGTGTGCCTATCGGTGCTTGTGTTTATGGCCCCAATTCATCACTGCCCTTGCACCTGTTCCTTGACTAATTTTGTGTGTTTTGCACTTTTTTTTTCTTTGCACCCAATTCATTATTCTATTATTTTAAGTCTATTTCAAATGCGCTAGCCTTTTTTTTTTAATTTTTCTATTTTCATTTTTGTGGGTGGAGTTTATTTCCCTGTCTGTCTCTTTCCCTGTCTGTCTCTTTGTCTGTGTCTGTCTGTCTGTCAGTCTTTGTCTGTGTCTGGCTGTCTCTGTCTGTCTCTTTCCCTGTCTGTCTCTTTCCTTATCTGTCTCTGTCTGTGTCCGTTTGTTTCTGTCTGTCTCTATATCTCTCTCTGTCTGTCTCTTTCCCTGTCTGTCTCTTTCCCTGTCTGTCTATGTCTGTTTGTCTGTCTCTTTCCCTTTCTGTCTTTTTCCCTGTCTATCTCTTTCCCCGTCTGTCTCTTTCCCTTTCCGTCTCTGTCTGTCCGTCTCTTTCCCTGTCTGTCTGTCTCTGTCTTTCTGTCTCTTTCCCTGTCTGCCTCTTTCCCTGTCTGTCTCTGTTGGTTTGTCTCTGTCTCTTTTCCTGTCTGCCCCTTTCTCTGTCTGTCTGTCTTTCTGTCTCTGTCTGTCTCTCTTTCAGTCTGTCTCTGTCTGTCTCTCCATCAATATCATATTACCTCTCACAGAAGCTTTGTATACTGAGAATACCCTTCATTGTCTATAGCAATGATGGCGAACCTATTGCACGCATGCCAGACTGGGCACGCAGAGCCCTTTTTGCTGGCACGTGCACTGTCGCCACACTGAGCCACTTTGAACTGCCGATGTGATCGCGCCGACAGTGCAAAGTGGTGTTTAGCAGAGGAAACATTTCTCCTCACTTTGACATGCCTCCTCTTCTGGGCTGCAGGCCTGTTGCCTAGGAGACGGAGGAGCGTCAGTAGGCGGCGCTGGTGTCTTGTGGCCGCGCGGGAACTGAAGTGACTGAGGACGCAGCAGCGGAGGAGTTGGGGCTAGAAGGTACGTTTTTATTTTTATTTTTAAGCTGTGTGCGCGGCTGTGGGGGTGTGGGGGGACAGAACCAGCACGGGTGAAACATGGGAGCACGGGGCATCTACAAAAAGAGCACGGGGCATCAGAGCACGGGGCATCAGAGCACGGGGCATCACAGCACTGGGCAAACATGGAGAGCACGGGGCAAACATGGGAGCACGGGGCATATACAAACAGAGCATGGGCAAACATGGGAGCATGGGGCAAACATGGGAGCACGGGGCAAACATGGGAGAACGGGGCAAACTTGGGAGCATGGGGCATATACAAACAGAGCACAGGGAAAACATGGGAGCATGGGGCATATACAAACAGAGCACGGGGAAAACAGAGCATGGGGCAAATAAAGCACGGGGCAAACAAAGCACAGGGAAAACATGGAGAGCACGGGGCATACAGAGCACGGGGAAAACATGGAGAGCACGGGGCATACAAAGCACGGGGAAAACATGGAGAGCACGGGGAAAACATGGCTGCAAGGATGGGGGAAATATGTAAAGATGGGGGAAACATGGCTGCAAGGATTGGGGTAACATGCAAGGATGGGGGTAAACATGACTGCAAGGATCAGGGAAACATGACTGTAAGCATGGGTGGAAACATGACTGCAAGGATGTGGGAAACATGCAAGGATGGGGGAAAACATGCCAGGATGGGGTACATTTAGCAGGAAGGGAAACATGTCAGGAAGGGATACATTTACCAGAATGGGGGAACATGAAAGGATGGGGTGAAACATGCCAGGATGGGTGTTACGGGGGGCTGTCTGATAATAAAACCTAAAGGAATGTCAGACAGTCAGGGTCCACCGTGCAAACACTCTGCTGCAGACTATGGCAGAGGATAAGGGGTATATAAGTGTGCCACTGTAAATAATGGTAGCACAAGTGCAGAGTGCAATACCTCTGTTATACTCACAGAGGAATATAATTAGAAAATAAAGCAATTCCTCCCTTACTTGGAGGGTGTGTGGAATGGTCTCTGTTAAAGATCACAGAGACAAAAGCAGTGATTGTAAAATGGCACCTACCTAGGTCCGTTCCTCTAGTGGTGCCAGGAGACGGACAGCAGCATAAGCCGCACAAAGCTCCTACCTGCGTTCGCTCCACTAGTGTGCGAGGACACGAACCACTAGATATGGCACCTGCCTAGGTCCGCTCTTCTAGTGGTGCAAAAGAGACGGACAGCAGCGTAAGCCGCACAAAGCTCCTACCTGCGTTCGCTCCACTAGTGTGCGAGGATACGAACCACTAGATATGGCACCTGCCTAGGTCCGCTCTTCTAGTGGTGCAAAAGAGACGGACAGCAGCATAAGCCGCACAAAGCTCTCACCTCTGTTCGCTCCCCTAGTGTGCGAGGATACGAACAACTGCAAGACGCAGTATAAGGAACGTTACCCTAGTGGCAACGTCCACCTACGAGTAGAATCACAAGGCCCAGCAGGACCATGTGCCTCAGGCACCTGCCTATGTCCGCTCCACTAAGAGGTAAGGATACGGACTGCAGCCGAAGCTGTAAGGTATAAGAATGCTATCCTGCCGGTAGCGCTCACCTAACATAGACAGAGAGATGCCTAGAGGAACGTGCACAGAGCGTCTACTCGCATGCATGAACCAAGAGGACTGAGCGCCGGGCGGCGTGCGTCAGGGTCTTATATAGACTCTGTGCCTCATCCAAGATGGAGGACACCAGAGCCAATCCGCTGCCAGAATGACAGCAATGACGTCATGCTGGCCTATCACCGAGCAAAGCGTCACAAGCACATGACCAGCGACCAATCGGCATAGAAGGTGTCAGAGACATGTGACCACGTGTCACAAGCACATGACCAGTGGCCAATCAGCTTAGAAGGTGTCAGAGACATGTGACCTCGTGTCAGCGATGATGTCACTCGCACATGTGCAATGGCTCCAAGATAGGACTTAGTCTCCAGCGCTTGCACATGTGCAGTAGCAAGAAATCCGGACATAGTCTCCAGAGCCACAGCAACCGTAACAGTACCTCCCCCTCAAGGGCCGCCCTCCCGGCGACGCAGGTAATCGGCAACTAAGTCGGGAGCATGGACAGCCTCCTCAGGCTCCCAAGAGCGATGTTCCGGGCCATAGCCCTCCCAATCTATCAAGAAGAACCTGCGCCCTCTAACCATCTTAGAACCAACTATAGCTAGTACCTCATAGCTAGAGCGAGAGGAATCAGAGGCAGGAGAGTGCACCTCACGAGCGTGAGGTAAAATAGCCGGCTTTAGCAGTGAGACATGGAATTTGTCATGGATCCTAAGATGGACGGGTAACTTCAATTGGTAGACTACAGGATTTACCTGTCGAAGAACCTCATAAGGACCCAGGAAGCGAGGAGCAAATTTGACAGAGCTCACTCTAAGTTTCACGTGTTTTGCAGAGAGCCACACAAAATCCCCTGGAGAAAAGACAGGAGCCGGGCGACGAAACCGATCGGACACCGTCTTCATACGATCCTTAGCTGCTTGGATCGACTCTTGAGTCCGATCCCAAACCTCTCTGGCATTAGTTGCCCAGTTGGCCACAAGAGGAGAAGGTGCAGCAGCGGGAAACAGTACCGGTACCTTAGGGTGTTGCCCATTATTGAGTACGAATGGTGTCTGCCCAGTGGCCTCAGCCAGCGAATTGTTAAGGGCAAATTCTGCCCAGGGTAGGACGGAGGACCAGTTATCGTGGTTCTCAGCAACAAAGTGTCGAAGGTATATAATCATGGATTGATTGGTACGCTCAACCAAACCATTGGTCTCCGGATGGTATGCCGAAGAGAGATTCAACTCAATTTGCAGAAAGCTACAAAGATCTCGCCAGAAACGGGAAGCAAATTGCGGACCTCTATCACAAATGATACGATCTGGCATCCCGTGAAGCCTAAAGACATGCTTGAGGAATAGTTTGGCTAGTACCCTGGAAGACGGGATTCTCGATAATGGTACGAGATGAACCATCCGGGAGAAATGGTCCGTAATGACCCACACAAATCTATGTCCCTGTGAACACAGAAGATCACCCACAAAGTCCATGCCTACCATCTCCCATGGTCTATCTGGCACTGGTAAAAGATGCAAGAGCCCAGCCGGTCTCTGCCGTAATGGACGGCAGCGAGCACACGAGTAGCAGGAACCGACATATCTCTTGACGTGGCTGGCTAAGTGTGGCCACCAATACCACCTCTTGAGTAACTCTCGTGTCCGCCTAATACCAAAATGCCCACCCACCTTTGAGGTGTGGGCCCACCACAGTATATCATTCTGTCGATCAGGCGGCACAAAGGTCTTGCCCGGTGGGATTTGGTCTAACGTCACAGGGGAGAGCGTATGAAAAACCCTGGAGGGAAGGATAAGACGAGGTTCGTCAATCTCTTCCTGGGTAAAAACCATAGAGTGAGACAGGGCGTCTGCCTTGTTATTCTTACTCCCAGACAGATAGTTGATGGGGAAGTGAAAGCGGGAGAAAAACAAGGACCAGCGGGCTTGGCAAGGATTCAGACGCTGAGCGGTTTGTAAGTACATCAGATTCTTATGGTCTGTATAGACCTGGAAAGGATGTTTCGCTCCTTCCAGCAAGTGACGCCACTCCTCCAAGGCTAATCTCAAGGCGAGCAGTTCCCTATCCCCAATGGTATAGTTTGTCTCTGCCGGTGAAAAGGTTTTAGCAAAGAAGAAACACGGCCTTTTTCTACCTGCACCGTTCTTTTGATACAAGACCGCACCAGCACCCACTGAAGAGGCATCAACCTCCAAGAGGAAGGGCTTATTCTCATCGGGTCTTTGAAGAACGGGAGCAGTTGAAAAGTGTCTTTTTACTGCCTCAAAAGCCTGAGATGTCTCAGTAGACCAGACTTTTGGATTAGCACCTTTCTTCGTCAAGGCCACCAAAGAGGCCACCAAAGTAGAGAAATGGGGTATGAACTGCCTGTAATAATTTATGAATCCTAAGAAGCGTTGCACCGCCTTCAAGGAATGAGGTTCGGACCATTCCAGGACAGCAGAGAGCTTCGCAGGATCCATAGCCAGACCCTCTTGTGAGATAATGTAGCCCAAAAAAGGCAAGGATGACTGCTCGAATACACATTTTTCGAGTTTAGCAAACAATGAGTGCTCCCTTAAACGGGAAAGGACACGAACGGCATCCTGACGATGAGTCTCCAGATCAGGAGAAAAAATCAGGATGTCATCCAGATACACCACGACGGAGGATAACAGTAAATCCCTGAACACATCGTTTACGAAGTCCTGAAATACTGCGGGTGCATTATATAACCCAAAAGGCATGACGAGGTATTCATAGTGACCGTCTCGGGTGTTAAAAGCGGTCTTCCATTCGTCACCCTCTCGAATTCGTACCAAGTTATACGCACCCCGCAGATCCAACTTCGTAAAAACCTGAGCTCCCCTCAGTCTGTCAAAGAGCTCCGAAATTAAAGGTAACGGGTATTTGTTCTTTATTGTGATTGCGTTGAGACCCCTGTAATCTATTCAGGGACGTAAATCACCCTCTTTCTTCCGAACAAAGAAAAACCCAGCTCCCGCGGGAGAGACAGACTTACGAATGAACCCCTTCTCTAAACTCTCTCTTATATAGGTCGACATGGCCTCCGACTCAGGTATCGACAGGGGGTAAACCCTGCCCTTAGGTGGAACCGAACCTGGGATAAGGTCTATGGCACAGTCATACGGCCTATGGGGTGGAAGAACCTCAGCACCCTGTTTGGAGAACACGTCAGCGAAATCCAAATAGGGTGTAGGTATGGAAGAGAGATTAGTTGATGCAACCGCAACGACCTTAGGTGGTAAGGGAAGACATCGGGACTGACATTTCGAACCCCAACTAATAATACTGTCGGACTCCCAGTCAATGTGAGGAGCATGAGTCCGAAGCCATGGGAGACCCAGAAGGACGTCGAACATACCCTCAGGCAAAACAAGAAAAGAAATCTCCTCTATGTGACCCTTAGGCAGGGAAAGGCGCAAGGGAACTGTCCTCAATGTAATGGAGTCAGACAACATAGTCCCATTAACAACACGGACAGGAATAGGCGCCTCTAATATGATAGAGGGAATATTGTGTCTCTTTACAAATCCTGAGGACACAAAAGTCCCGTCAGCTCCGGAATCCACAAAAGCCATAATAGGCCATGTATTCTCAGAGAATGAGAGCTGACCTGGGATACTACCCTTGGAGGGTGCAGAAGACGTCTCTAGTAACCCCCCTCTAATGATTACTAGGCCTGGGAGTTTCCCTGACGACAAGAACACTTGTTGGCATAGTGCCCAGCCTGACGACATACGTAACATATAGGAGGACCAGACTTGCGTAGTCTGGAGGACGTATGACCTAACTCCATAGGAGTGGGAGATGTTTCAGATGCTGAGGAAGATGGTAGTGGACCCTCAACAACTGGAATAGCCCGATGCTTAGGGCGTGAGGAAGAGACCTCGAGTCTACGTTCCCTATGGCGTACGTCGATCCTCGTTGCTACTGTGATCAAGTCCTCCAGAGAAGCAGGGACCTCACGAGTAGCAAGGGCATCCTTGACTTAGCCTGCCAACCCGCTACAGAAGATAGGAATCAACACCTTCTCTGGCCAATCTAGTTCTGCCACCAGAGTTCTAAAAGCAATGGCATAAGAACTAGTGGATAACGAACCCTGAGATAGATCTAAGAGTCTCAGGGCCGCATCATGGGTAACCTGCGGACCCATGAATACCGCTTTAAGATCATCAAGAAAGTATTGATGTCTCAGATTATTCACATCAGATCGCTCCCATAAGGGAGTCGCCCATTCTAAGGCTTTGTCCTGAAGTAAGGAGTAGAGATGAGCGAACCGGTCCCGGTTCGGCTCGAGGTCGGTTCGCCGAACGGAGGTCCCGTTCGAGTTCGGCTCGTCGAACGTTCGACGAACCGAACTGGAACTGCATAGGAAACAATGTCAGGCAATCACAAACACAGAAAAACACCTAGAAAACACCCTCAAAGGTGTCCAAAAGGTGACAAACAACTCACAACACAACACAAACACATGGAAAAGTGACAAGGACATATACTCATGCGAAAACAAAACAGCTGGACAAGGAAAAAGAGGAGGACACACAGATATATGAGTATATGCAAGGAAACATCGATTCCATTATTGTGCAACTTGAGCCCTGCTCATTTTAGGCTTCCAATCTTGATAAATTGCCTGAGCTCGCCACGTACGCCTTGGGGATCTTGTCGTGTCCTGCAGCCAGCGTTCTCTCAGAACCTGTCTTCAGTGCTGCTGGGGGTCTGCTGGCAGATAAGCACATATGTCTGTCCACTGACAATGTGGACATGGCTCTCAGAGGACTTTTCTTCCCCTGGGTCAGCCAGGGGAGGCGAAATGCACGTGTATTTTTGAGAGTGCTTCATGCAAAGCATCTTTTTCATTTTGAAAAGGGGGGTCAAGTGATGTCAGTCAAGTGCGGTGTGTGTTGCCAAATTAGTGGCAACAAGGGAGACTGTGGTTGGAGTCCCCTCGCTTTTGAAAAAAGAACCAAGATGAACAAGTCATGGCTCTCAGAGGACTTTTCTTCCCCTAAGTCATCCAGGGGACGGGAAAGGCACGCGTATTTTTGAGAGTGCTTCATGCCAAGCATCTTTTTCTTTTTCAAAAGGGGGGGTCAACTGATGCCAGTCAAGTGGGGTGTGTGTGGCCCAATTAGTGGCAACGAGGGAGACTGTGGTTGGAGTCCCCTCGCTGTGTTTCTAAAAGAACCAAGATGAACAAGTCATGGCTCTCAGAGGACTTTTCTTCCCCTGGGTCATCCAGGGGATGGGAAAGGCACGCGTATTTTTGAGAGTGCTTCATGCCAAGCATCTTTTTCTTTTTCAAAAGGGGGGGTCAACTGATGCCAGTCAAGTGGGGTGTGTGTGGCCCAATTAGTGGCAACGAGGGAGACTGTGGTTGGAGTCCCCTCGCTGTGTTTCTAAAAGAACCAAGATGAACAAGTCATGGCTCTCAGAGGACTTTTCTTCCCCTGGGTCAGCCAGGGGACGGGAAAGGCACGCGTATTTTTGAGAGTGCTTCATGCAAAGCATCTTTTTCTTTTTCAAAAGGGGGCTCAACCGATGCCAGTCAAGTGGGGTGTGTGTGGCCCAGTTAGTGGAAACGAGGGAGACTGTGGTTGGAGTCCCCTCGCTGTGTTTCTAAAAGAACCAAGATGAACAAGTCATGGCTCTCAGAGGACTTTTCTTCCCCTGGGTCAGCCAGGGGACGGGAAAGGCACGCGTATTTTTGAGAGTGCTTCATGCAAAGCATCTTTTTCTTTTTCAAAAGGGGGCTCAACCGATGCCAGTCAAGTGGGGTGTGTGTGGCCCAGTTAGTGGAAACGAGGGAGACTGTGGTTGGAGTCCCCTCGCTGTGTTTCTAAAAGAACCAAGATGAACAAGTCATGGCTCTCAGAGGACTTTTCTTCCCCTGGGTCAGCCAGGGGACGGGAAAGGCACGCGTATTTTTGAGAGTGCTTCATGCAAAGCATCTTTTTCTTTTTCAAAAGGGGGCTCAACCGATGCCAGTCAAGTGGGGTGTCTGTGGCCCAGTTAGTGGAAACGAGGGAGACTGTGGTTGGAGTCCCCTCGCTGTGTTTCTAAAAGAACCAAGATGAACAAGTCATGGCTCTCAGAGGACTTTTCTTCCCCTGGGTCAGCCAGGGGACGGGAAAGGCACGCGTATTTTTGAGAGTGCTTCATGCAAAGCATCTTTTTCTTTTTCAAAAGGGGGCTCAACCGATGCCAGTCAAGTGGAGTGTGTGTGGCCCAGTTAGTGGAAATGAGGGAGACTGTGGTTGGAGTCCCCTCGCTGTGTTTCTAAAAGAACCAAGATGAACAAGTCATGGCTCTCAGAGGACTTTTCTTCCCCTGGGTCAGCCAGGGGACGGGAAAGGCACGCGTATTTTTGAGAGTGCTTCATGCAAAGCATCTTTTTCTTTTTCAAAAGGGGGCTCAACCGATGCCAGTCAAGTGGGGTGTGTGTGGCCCAGTTAGTGGAAACGAGGGAGACTGTGGTTGGAGTCCCCTCGCTGTGTTTCTAAAAGAACCAAGATGAACAAGTCATGGCTCTCAGAGGACTTTTCTTCCCCTGCGTCAGCCAGGGGACGGGAAAGGCACGCGTATTTTTGAGAGTGCTTCATGCAAAGCATCTTTTTCTTTTTCAAAAGGGGGCTCAACCGATGCCAGTCAAGTGGGGTGTGTGTGGCCCAGTTAGTGGAAACGAGGGAGACTGTGGTTGGAGTCCCCTCGCTGTGTTTCTAAAAGAACCAAGATGAACAAGTCATGGCTCTCAGAGGACTTTTCTTCCCCTGGGTCAGCCAGGGGACGGGAAAGGCACGCGTATTTTTGAGAGTGCTCCATGCAAAGCATCTTTTTCTTTTTCAAAAGGGGGCTCAACCGATGCCAGTCAAGTGGGGTGTGTGTGGCCCAGTTAGTGGAAACGAGGGAGACTGTGGTTGGAGTCCCCTCGCTGTGTTTCTAAAAGAACCAAGATGAACAAGTCATGGCTCTCAGAGGACTTTTCTTCCCCTGGGTCAGCCAGGGGACGGGAAAGGCACGCGTATTTTTGAGAGTGCTTCATGCAAAGCATCTTTTTCTTTTTCAAAAGGGGATCAAGTGATGCCAGTCAAGTGGGGTGTGTATGGCCCAATTAGTGGCAACGAGGGAGACTGTGGTTGGAGTCCCCTCGCTGTGTTTTACATGCTTTTAGAAGGGCATGACATGGCTTAGAGGTTGACTTTCAGCATCTGGAAACTGTTGGCTACCAAAATGCTGCCTTTCCAACCTTTTTAACCGAGGATTTTCGAGACCTTATGCCCATCGCAGTGCCCCAAGAGCCGATGCCCAGGCGCCACTCCTTCTCCAACAAAGGCGTGCACGCGCTACACCAGCATGTCGCACTAAACATCACTGATTCCTTGAGAAACTCTGTGTGACAGGGTGCATTTCACCACAGATAATTGGCCCAGTAAGCATGGACAGGGGCGTTACATGTCGCTGACTGGGCAATGGGTTACTGTGGGGAGAGATGGAGAAGGGTCTGCTGTACAAGTCTTACCGTCCCCACGAGTTGTTTCAATCCTTCTTCTGTATGTAGAAGTTAATACACTGCTTCTGCCTCTTCAACCTCGTGTGGGTCCTCCACCTTGGTGCAAACCCTGTGTGGTCAGGCCACCCTTCCTTGTAACTGCGCACAAGGACTACCACACACCTCCTTACTATGCTGGCAGCAGAGCTCAATGCCATCAGGCGGTCAAAGTTTTACTTTGAAATGTATGGGAAATGGGAGTCACACCGCTGAGAAGTTGTGGACGGTTAGCTCTGGAGACCGAGTTTCATCAATGGTTGTCTCCACTCAACCAGCAGCCAGGGAAGGCCGGGTGCGACAATGATGCAAACATGGGTGCGGCCCTTCGCTGTGACAATGTGACACACGTGCCTTGTGTGGTTCACGTGTTGAACCTGGTTGTCCAGCAATTTTTAAAGCACTATCCTGGCCCACATGGCCTTCTGCAGAGAGCACGGTGTAACGCCTTCCTTGATCCACACACTCAGATGGGCTGTAAATGATAGGCTAGAGGGAAGCCACTCACCAAGCAGGACCCCTAGAACCCTGAAACCCTTTAACCCCTATACAGGGATTAGGAATTGCACAGGGCCCAAGGTGATTAATACCTGTGGAAGGCTGCAGTTCCAGAGAATAGTAGTCAGGCAGTGTCAAAACATTAATTGAGGAACAGGAACAGAATGGGACGGCCAGGACTTAATCAGAAAACAAGCAGAGGTGAAATGCGGATCGGCCAACAAGGTACATAAACAGCAAGCAGGAAAAGTAGTCAGGTAACAAGCACACAAAATCATAAAACTGAACTGGGGGTAAAATTAACCAGAGGCCATAGCTATGTCTGGCAGTGGTCTGCAGACAGGATGGGCATAAAAAAGGGTGTGGTGTCTTCCCATTGGTTGTAGCTGAATGATGGTATTTCATCTGTGAGATACCCACCAGCTACATTCAGCCAGAGATTCTGCATCTGTCAAGGTAATGCAGCCCAGTGGGTGAGCATAACCTGCGTCCACCTGCGCCGCTGGCATCGACTCCTCTTCCATCATCAGCACTATTCATGAAAGGAACACGTTGTCACCTGGCGACCGGAGTACAAATTGACGGAGCGGACTCCGTTGGTGACTTAACAGCCGTGTGCGGCAATGATGCAAACCTGGCTGCGGGCTACTTTCGTCGCTACAGAAGTCTTTAGGTCTGGTGGTTAAACGGCTGAAATGCGATGTGCCCACACGCAGGAATTTGAATCTGCACATGTTGCAGCGTTTGTGGCAGCACCGCCGAACCCTGCTGCAATACGTTATGACATATAGCCTGGGATAACTTGATCCAGAGGTGGTGCAGATCACGCTGCTGGAGTGGTGTCAGATCAAGGACCTATGCACCCTGCTACACAGTTTACAAATGTCGACGAAGATGTTTAGCACTGGCAATGTCATTCTCAGCGTGACAATTCTGGTCATCTACATGATGGAGCACACTGTAATTATTATTCGGAGTCAGGTGTTGGGACAAGAGGAAGGGGAGGAAGTACAGGAGGAGTCATATGCGGAAGGGATAACAAGATCTACGAGGTCCAGATGGTCAGCGGCACCTATGCGGCAGTCATGGTGAGGGAGAGGGATTAACAAGGGCGCATAGTATCAGCAAAAAGTGTTGAGGAAGGTGCAGGAGCCCATGAAGAAATGGAGGACGAACTGGCGATGGGCATGTAAGACTCAGCAGATGAGTGAGAGCTTGCTCACATTTCGGTTGTGCGAGGTTGTGGGGAGAGGGCAGAGGAAGGAGGTACGATTCTCACCTCTCTGCCACCAACACACCAAGGACTTGGTCCTCCTGGATGCACAAGACACATGAGCGCCTTCTTGCTGCACTACCTACAACATGACCCTCGGATTGTACGAATTCAAAGTAATCCAGAATACTGGGTTGCCACACTGTTAGATCCCCGGTACAAGACAAAATTTGGCAAAATAATTCCTGCCATAGAAATGGACGCACGTATACAGGAGTATCTGCAGAATGTGGTACGCAATCTTAGATCTACTTTTCCACTAAACACCAGTGCTGCACAGAGTGAATCTCAACGCTTTGTCATGGATAGGAGGAAATGGTCTTTTACTTGTCCACATCTGAGGGACCGAGGGCTGGCTGCTGTGCTGAGATGGCGTTGAGTACGGTGTCCCTGCAGAGTTGCACTTTTGGTCATATACCAAAATGAGTTGAAAAAGGACAGATGCTGGTTGAAAGGGGAACAGGTGTGTTGGAAAGGGGAAAAAAGTTTTGGTCCGTGGATTTGGTGGTTAAGCAACAGTAACATTTGATGAAGAAACACCATCTGTTACAGTGGGACTGGCAGATTTGGATAAAGTGGTATATACTATGTTACCGCTATATAACGAAAATTAATAAGAAAAGAAAGAGAAAGGTATATATGCCCATCAGCAGTCAGTGTCCACCGTGCTCCCAGTTGGAAAAGGAGAGGTTGGCAACTGGAAGGTTTGGTGGAGGATACAGAGCTGTGTGGCTATGAAACTAATAGTAGCCTGAACCGAGTTAGACGCCATTCGGATCTGGAGACTGTGAGCCCTGTTAGCGTCACAGGGTCCACATGCCCACCCAGCCCAGGAACTCCCTGTTAACAACACAGGGGCCATTGAGTACGCTGACCGTGTGCGTAGGGGCACACCTGTGGACAGCAGGCGCATCAGCAGCAGCAGGCCTGTTAATGCCACTGGGCTGCACAAGCAGGACTGGTAGGACAGGAGCTGGTCTTAACCATTCTGCGTTACCAACTGTGGTGGTGGCCTGCATCGACACCCTATCCTTGCCTACCTCTTGCCTAAAGCCGCAATGGGTTCAACACATGGAGGTGTGCTCTTTCGGAGCATAATAGAAGACTGCGCACCTCCTTGTTGGCTCCAGCCCCTTTTATAACCTGGGTCCGCCCCAAACCAGGGTGAACCACAATGCACCTCCTGGAGACAAAAGTAGAGTGACACGTCATGAGTGGCATAACTAGCGTCCTATTTGGAACCGCAACTTCAATGATGACCTCATGGCTGCCATGAAACAAACACCTCACCAGTCATCGTCTGACCATCAATAATGCGGTGACAAGTCATAGGGGTGGGCCTCTGCAAGCCATTTGGGAGGACACCTGATGCCCTGTGGTCTATATGGGACCCCCACATCAGGGGCAGGGCCAAAGAGTTCATTACCGGACCTAGTCTCTGATGCAGTAAGTGGGTGAGCATGCTCAGTAGCATGAAATACAGTCTCTGAAAAAAGACTATCAGCTTTAGCATGGTGTCTAGGCACAAAACAGGACTTAGACCCGGCACGGAATGCAAGCACCTGTGCAAAGAGGCTTTTCACACTTAGTGTGGGAGCATGCGCTGTATCCCGAAATGAAGACTTAGCGTCAGGAATAGCACAGTCAGGCTGAGCATACTCACTAGGCGAAACACTGTAATTAGGCTGCAGATGGGGTAAATCGGCACACGCATGCGCACTAGCTGCCTCTCCACACTTAGACGTGGAGGGGAAATTGCTCTTGGAGATGCTGTCTATGAACAAAAGGAAAAGCTAAAGGAAGCCTGACTTTCTATCCCTCCGAATTATCAAATGCAGCAATGAATTCCATGAGTTTGCTATAACATTAGCGTAGCAAAATGTGCATGAGGGTGTGATGTAGAGGTACTAGAAATAGCTTGTCACCAGTGGGACAATAATGGAATACAACAGCCAGTTCTATGATGCCACTAAATGGCAGTATTTTTTGCTATCATTATAGCTTATTAAAAACAGAGCAGGAGGGTGTCATGCAGAGGTGCTATAAATAGCTTGGCACCAGTGGGGCACTAATGGAATACAACAGCCAGTTCTATGATGCCACTAAATGGCAGTATTTTTTGCTATCATTATAGCTCATTAAAAACAGAGCAGGAGGGTGTCATGCAGAGGTGCTGCACATAGATTTGCACCAGTGGGGCACTAATGGAGTACAACAGCCACTTCTTGTATGCCACTAGGTACACTGAGTGTTTGCTAGTATAATGGCTTAGTAACAATGAGTTTGAGTGTGCAATGCAGGCAGAGGTGCTGCAAATATCTTTCCACTATTTTGACTACACAAAAGTACAATAGCCACGTTTAGGATGCCACTAGGTACACTGACTGTTTGCTAGTATAATGGCTTAGTTAAAAAGAGTTTGAGTGTGCAATGCAGGCAGACGTGCTGCAAATATCTTTGCAATAGTGTGACTAGACAAAAGTACAATATCCACGTTTAGGATGCCACTAGGTACACTGACTGTTTGCTAGTATAATGGCTTAGTTAAAAAGAGTTTGAGTGTGCAATGCAGGCAGAGGTGTTGCAAATATCTTTAAAATAGTGTGAATAGACAAAAGTACAATAGCCACGTTTAGGATGCCACTAGGTACACTGACTGTTTGCTAGTATAATGGCTTAGTTAAAAAAAGTTTGAGTGTGCAATGCAGGCAGAGGTGCTGCAAATATCTTTGCAATAGTGTGAATAGACAAAAGTCCAATAGCAACGTTTAGGATGCCACTAGGTACACTGAGTGTTTGCTAGTATAATGGCTTAGTTAAAAAAAGTTTGAGTGTGCAATGCAGGCAGAGTTGCTGCAAATATCTTTGCAATAGTGTGACTAGACAAAAGTACAATAGCCACGTTTAGGATGCCACTAGGTACACTGACTGTTTGCTAGCATAATGGCTTAGTTAAAAATAGTTGGAGTGTGCAGAGGACAGGAGGGTACAGTGCCAGGATTGTGGGGCTCTGGGTAGAGGAATGGAAGCCTGCCTTTCTATTCCCTCCTAATAGGGAAATGCAGGGAGGAAATCCCTGACCTTTGCTACACAGACGCTGTCGCTGTTTTCAGGACCTGTCACCTATGGCTCTGACCCTGCCGGTTTGAGCCCTTAAAAGGACTGATAGAAAGTGCTCTCCCTAAGCTGTCTAACGCTGTGTATGGAGCGCATACAGCTGTATCAGCGATAGGACAAAGGACGGAGCTGCGACAGTGATGTCTGACACCAAAGACGCAGAAGAGATAATGGCGTCCTGGAGGAAAATGTCCGGTTTTATAATGTAGGGACATGTGACATGGACATCCTATCACACATGCCGTTGCTTCTCTGGCTAAAAGTCCACTTAGCTGTGTGTGTGTCTGGGATTGGCTGACATGCTGGCCCGCCCCACAAGACGCGCGCGCTTAGGGAAGGAAGACAAGGAAAAAAAAAAAAAAAATGGCGATCGCCATTATAGAAACAGCAGTGATCTGAAGGCGCTGTTCCCACACACTATACACTGAAATGTCATAATAGTGTGATTCACAGAGTGACTTACACTATTACAGCGGAAACCAAGCTAGGAATTAGCTGTTTTTTTGCTGCTAGAACCGTTCTCGAACGTTTCTAGAACTATCGAGCTTTTGCAAAAAGCTCGAGTTCTAGTTCGATCTAGAACAGGCCCCAAAATCACTCGAGCCTAGAACTGGAGAACCTCGAACCTAGAACCGCGCTCAACTCTAGTAAGGAGATGATAAAGACTACTCTGGACCTCTCCATAGAGAAGCGAGAAGAATTGACCTCTAGGTGTATCTGACACTGACTAATGAAACCACGACATGATCTGGCATCGCCAGAATATCTGTTTGGCAGAGCAAGTCGAGGATCATGTGCAGATGTCACCATGGTCTGAGGTTTATCCTCTATACTCTTGAGCTGCGACTCAAGTACTTGTATGTAACGGTGTAACTGCTGATATTCTGCCATAACTGCCAGACCCTTGGCTCAGTACTAATGTTACGGGGGGCTGTCTGATAATAAAACCTAAAGGAATATCAGACAGTCAGGGTCCACCGTGCAAACACTCTGCTGCAGACTATGGCAGAGGATAAGGGGTATATAAGTATGCCACTGTAAATAATGATAGCACAAGTGCAGAGTGCAATACCTCTGTTATACTCACAGAGGAATATAATTAGAAAATAAAGCAATTCCTCCCTTACTTGGAGGGTGTGTGGAATGGTCTCTGTTAAAGATCACAGAGACAAAAGCAGTGATTGTGAAATGGCACCTACCTAGGTCCGTTCCTCTAGTGGTGCCAGGAGATGGACAGCAGCGTAAGCCGCACAAAGCTCCTACCTGCGTTCGCTCCAATAGTGTGCGAGGACACGAACCACTAGATATGGCACCTGCCTAGGTCCGCTCTTCTAGTGTTGCAAAAGAGACGGACAGCAGCATAAGCCGCACAAAGCTCCTACCTCTGTTCGCTCCCCTAGTGTGCGAGGATACGAACAACTGCCAGACGCAGTATAAGGAACGTTACCCTAGCGGTAACGTCCACCTACGAGTAGAATCACAAGGCCCAGCAGGACCATGTGCCTCAGGCACCTGCCTATGTCCGCTCCACTAAGAGGTAAGGATACGGACTGCAGCCGAAGCTGTAAGGTATAAGAATGCTACCCTGCCAGTAGCGTTCACCTAACATAGACAGAGAGATGCCTAGAGGAACGTGCACAGAGCGTCTACTCGCATGCATGAACCAAGAGAACTGAGCGCCGGGCAGCGTGCGTCAGGGTCTTATATAGACTCTGTGCCTCATCCAAGATGGAGGACACCAGAGCCAATCCGCTGCCAGAATGACAGCAATGACGTCACGCTGGCCTATCACCGAGCAAAGCGTCACAAGCACATGACCAGTGACCAATCGGCATAGAAGGTGTCAGAGACATGTGACCACTTGTCACAAGCACATGACCAGTGGCCAATCAGCTTAGAACGTGTCAGAGACATGTGACCTCGTGTCAGCGATGATGTCACCCGCACATGTGCAATGGCTCCAAGATAGGACTTAAGGCTGCTTTACACGGCACGACCGATTGTGCAATTTCACAATCGATCGTACCCGCCCCTGTCCTTTTTGCGTCACGGGCAAATCGCTGCCCGTGTCGCACAAAGGCAGTAACCCCCGTCACACATACTTACCTCTCGTGCGACCTCGCTGTGGGCGGCGAACGTCCACTTCCTGGAGTGGGAGGGACGTTTGGCGTCACAGCAACGTCACACGGCCGCCTGCCAATGGAAGCGGAGGGGCGGAGATGAGCGGGACGTAAATATCCCGCCCACCTCCTTCCTTCACATAGCCGGCTGCAGCCGCGTGACGCAGGTGAGCTGCTGTTCATCGTTCCCGGGGTGTCACACGAAGCGGCGTGAGCTACCCCGGAAACGATGAACTACTAAATTAAACGATATTATGGAACCTAGCGAGCAGTACACGACTCACGATTTGTGAGCGATACTGCGTCGCTAGGAGGTGTCACACAGGCCGGCATCGCCAGCGATGACGGATGTGCGTCGCAAAAACCGTGACCCCGACGATCTATCGCACGATAGATTGTCTGGTGTAAAGCAGCCTTTAGTCTCCAGCGCTTGCACATGTGCAGTAGCAAGAAATCCGGACATAGTCTCCAGAGCCACAGCAACCGTAACAATGGGGGTACATGAACATACCAGGATGAGGAAAAATGCCAGGATGGGAAACATTTAGCAGGGAGGGTGACATTTATCAGGATGGGGCACATTTACCAGGAAAGGGGACATTTACCAGGATAAGGAAACATGCCTGGATGAGGTACATTTACCAGGATGGGGTCATTTAACAGCATGGGGGAACATGCCAGGATGGGATACACTTACAATGATGGGGTACATTTACCAGGATGGTGTACATTTACCAGGAATGGGGTACATTTACCAGGATGGGGCCATGATGTGGACAAATATACCAAAATGTAGGAAATATATATCAGGATGGGGGACATGTTTACCAGGAAGTGGCCAGGAAGGGGGACATAACTACACAATGAAAGGGGAGGGGAGCAACTCGTATGTCTTTATGGGATTTCAAGATGTTCAGACTTTGAAATATAGATGTGGATTACAGGGTGACATCTGATTGCATTCCATGCTAAAATCTCTGTCTAATATGCTGCAATTTTTTCCAAAAACATCAATCCAACTGCTGTGTCTGGAAAGGGCAGTGGGAAAGGCTAAGCTTTTATGTGTAGTAAGCATGCATGAGCGTAATGCCCCCTGCTGAAGAGAAAAGAAGACGGCAAAGGTAAGGTTAAAATTAACTATTTACATAATAGGACTTCGGAAAAAAAAATGGGTTTAGGGCTACAGTTTGGGCACTCGGCCTGTAAAAGGTTCGCCATGACTGGTCTATAGCATCCAATCAGAGCTCCTATTAATGACCTGTAGGTCTCAGCTGCATTGACTTTAATGTAAACAAGTTTTTTGGAGAGTAACTTTAAAGCGCAGAGTTAAATTTTTCCCTCAAAACATAGTCTATGACGTTCCCTGAGTCATGTGAGGTGTCTGTGCAAAATCTTGCGATTATAAATGCGACGGTGTGGATTCCTTTTGTGGAAATACACACACACAAACACACATACACACTCAACTTTATATATTAGATTGTATTTTGCATCTTATTATAATGCCGGTGTCACACTTGTGTGTGCCTTGCGTGTATCTCAAGCGAGTCTCGCGTTGCATCACTGACACAGACTCACACTCTGCTCACAAGAGCGGGTCGGTTGCATAGTGATGCATGCAACCGACCTGCTCCTGTGAGTAGAGTGTGAGTCCGTGCCGGGTGATGCAACGTGAGACTCGCAAGTGTGACACCGGCCTAAAAGTGAATAACTGAAAAGGTTTGTGAAGAGAAAAAAAGTTAGTTAATAAAAGTGGGGGGCATTCCATCTGAGTTCCTAGGGTAGCATGAGATGTAAATACACTTCTGAGCAAGAATGGTTTTCTCCTCTCAACAAAATTGTGCAAAAAAATTTCCATATTATCTTACAAGTTAAAATTCGGTCTCTGGGAAAACACCTTCCAAGAGGTCTTGGCTGTAGAAATTACTTTATCTAACATCAAATATTTGCTGTGCATGAAAATAAGGAGTGACTGTGCATGTACCACTAACTCTGAACCACCCTACAGTCAGTCAGTAATGGCATGAAAAGAAGGTGGTTGTTAAAGGGACTCTGTCAGTATAGAAGGACTGTTCAAACCAAATACAGGTGTTTGTGCATCAAGGTGGAGCTAATCATTTAACTCCTTCATGATAAAAGATGTATATATACGTCCTTGGTCGTGTATGGCCCTTTAATGCAGGCTCACTTGACGAATCCACATTTTCCACACACATGTCTGCTGATCGCCGACATTCCCAGAAGAACAGTATTTCTGCTGGTCAGAGCAATGATGAAGTATCGCTCTAATCAGCAGAAGCGATTGGACAGTGCAGGGATAAAGTACTAGTAAAATTACTAAAAATGTAAAAAAAAAAAGTTTCATAAAATACGAAAAAACCCTTAAAACTTCAATTCACCCCCTTTATGCCCCATTGAAAATAAAAACAATAAAAAAGTAGTAATAAAATACACACATTTAGTATCACCACATTCAGAAATGCCCAATCTATTAAAATATGAAATCAATTTATCTGATTGGTAAAGGACATAGTGAGAAAAAAAATCAAAGAGCCAGAATTACAATTTTTTTTGGTTGCCACAACATTGCATTAAAATGCAATAACAGGCAATCAAAACATCATATCTACGCAAACATGTTATAATTAAAAACGCCAGCTCAAGACGCAAAGAATAAGCATCACTGAGCCCCAGATCCTGAAAAATAAGAACACTGCGGTCCTCACAAAATGGTGACAAAAGCGCTATTTTTTATTTAAGTCACCCCTTAGATAAAAGTAAAGCTATACATGTTTGGTATCTACAAACTCGTACTGAGCTGGAGAATCATACTGCCAGGTCAGTTTTACCATATACTGAGCATGGTAAATAAAAAACCCAAAAAACAATTGTCGAACTGCAGTTTCTTTGAAATTTCACTGCGCTTGAATTTTTTTTCCTGTTTTCCAGTACAATATGAGACAGAATGAATGATGTAATTCAAAAGTACAACTCGTCCCGCAAAAACAAGCCCTCATATGGCAATATTGATGGAATAATAAAAAAGTTATGGCTCTTGAAAGAAAGAAAGGAAAAAACGAAAACGAAAAACTGAAAATTGCCCATGGGTAAAGGGGGTAAATACTTTTTCCCACCAGCTCATTTTCCATTTATATACACCCCCATCTTCTTTGATTGACAGCTTGAGACCCTGTACTTGGCTTAAACAGTGATTCTGTGCTAACATTGTACTTTTAAAAAAAGACAAGTACCATCAACTTCAGCTTTTCTCCACCAGTTATATATTCTCTATTATTTCTAACATATAATGCTACTCTCCTACCTCTTGTAGACATTCACAGTCTGACTGCTCTAACTGCAAAGAACCCATTCCTATTTAGCTGCCAGAATCAACTCTCCTTCACACGTAATGAATATCTGCTTGTTGTATGTAAGGTCCTTGGAAGGAATAAATAATGTGCTGCTTGGTTTATATATATATATATATATATATATATATATATATATATATATATATATATATCTATATATATAATTGCCTTATTCTGTCTGTCTGTCTGTCTGTCTATCTGTCTGTCTGTCTGTCATGCTCCGAAATTGTGTCCTTACGGTGACACAAAGCTGATTGGCCGCTGGGCTCGCCATGGCCCCGCCCCCCCACACGGATTGGCCTCTCGCCCCGGCTCTCTGCAGGCCCCGCCCCCCTCACGCAATGCACGCTCGCTCTGGCCCAACTGACACGGAGCTCCGATTCCCAGGTGAGTCCCACACACATCAGATCACACTCACTCTCACACTCACTCTCACACACACCTCACACATCACAACATGCTGGGATATCGCTTGCTTCTACACCGGCTCCGTCAGGATCCCGGCAGCGCCAGACATAACCTTGCGATGCTGGGATCTTGACGGAGGCCGTGAAAGCTGGTAACCATTATACACATCGGGTAACTAAGGTCCCTTAGTTACCCGATGTGTATCATAGTTACCAGTGTACACCGGCTCACACTCACTCTCACACACACCTCACACACACATCACATCGCATCCACACATCAAGGTCCTGCAGCTGCGGAACATACACACACATAACAGCACACACACACACACACATACACACACAAATCAGATCACACTCACACACACCTCACACATCACATCGCATCCAAATACTCACAACATCCTGGGATATCGCTTGCTTCTCGGCGGCGATACTGTGCTGTTGTGAGCTTCCAGGACCTGCCGGGGGATCACATGGCCAGAAGCATGTGATATCCCCGGATGTTGTGAGTATCAGCGCGTATGTGCAATATCGTCAGTGTTTGTGTCTTTGTGTGTGAGTGTATGCGATCGGGTGTGTGTGAGTGTATGCGATCGGGTGTGTGTGTGTGTATGCGATCGGGTGTGTGTGAGTGTATGCGATCAGGTGTGTGTGAGTGTATGCGATCGGGTGTGTGTGAGTGTATGCGATCGGGTGTGTGTGAGTGTATGCGATCGGGTGGGTGTGTGTGGGTGTGTGTGAGTGTATGCGATCGGATCTGTGAGTGTCGGCAGAGGAGCACGGCGTGCTGGAGGAGGCTGAGAGGAGAGAGGCTGAACCTGGGGAAGGCTGGGATGGGGAGGCTGATGCTGGAGACGGAGAGGCTGATGCTGGCGCAGCATGGCGGATGGAGCACCTTTGGGAGTGCGCAGCATGGCGGATGGAGCACGTTTGGGAGTGCGCAGCATGGCGGATGGAGCACGTTTGGGAGTGCGCAGCATGGCGGATGGAGCACGTTTGGGAGTGCGCAGCATGGCGGATGGAGCACGTTTGGAAATGCGCAGCATGGCGGATGGAGCACGTTTGGGAGTGTGCAGCATGGGGGATGCAGCACGATGGGGAGTGCGGAGTATGGCGGATGGAGCATGTTTGGGAGTGCGCAGCATGGAGGATGCAGCACGATGGGGAGTGCGGAGTATGGCGGATGGAGCACGTTTGGGAGTGCGCAGCATGGCGGATGGACCACGTTTGGGAGTGCGCAGCATGGCGGATGGAGCACGTTTGGGAGTGCGCAGCATGGGAGATGGAGCACGATGGGGAGTGCGCAGCATGGCGGATGGAGCACGTTTGGGAGTGCGCAGCATGGGGGATGGAGCACGATGGGGAGTGCGCAGCATGGCGGATGGAGCACGTTTGGGAGTGCGCAGCATGGCGGATGGAGCACATTTGGGAGTGCGCAGCATGGCGAATGGAGCACGTTTGGGAGTGCGCAGGATGGGAGATGGAGCACGATGGGGGGTGCGCAGCATAGGGGATGGAGCACGTTTGGGAGTGCGCAGCATGGCGGATGGAGCACGTTTGGGAGTGCGCAGCATGGGGGATGGAGCACGTTTGGGAGTGCGCAGCATGGTGGATGGAGCACGTTTGGGAGTGCGCAGCATGGGAGATGGAGCACAATGGGGAGTGCGCAGCATGGTGGATGGAGCACGTTTGGGAGTGCGCAGCATGGGGGATGGAGCACGATGGGGAGTGCGCTGCATGGCGGATGGAGCACGTTTGGGAGTGCGCAGGATGGGAGATGGAGCACGATGGGGGGTGCGCAGCATACGGGATGGAGCACGATGGGGAGTGCGCTGCATGGGGGATGGAGCACGATGGGAAGTGCACACCTCCCCCCAATACACACACATACGCGCGCGCGCGCACTGCACAACACACCACACCACACACACACACTGGGAACCACAAACAACTGCCCTACACAGACACCCACACACACAGACAACGCTGCACACACAAATATACGCACATACCGCACAACACGCACATTGCACAAAACATACCTCCCCCCAAAACACACCACACACACACAAACTGCGCAACACACACACAACGCTACAGACACACAGCGCTCCACAAACAACGCAACACACAAACAACACCGCTCTCACCCCCCATCACACCCAGACAACATCCAGAACATGTACAGCGCCCTACACAAACACTTGGTAACTACACACAACAACATCTATATATATATATATATATATATATATATATAACAAAAATCATACATGAACTACACAATACGTAAATTCTAGAATACCCGATGCGTAGAATCGGGCCGCCTTCTAGTATATATATATATATATATTATCTAAAAATATATATATATATTTATTTTTATATATATATATATATATATATATATATATACATATATATAGACATATATTTATTTATATATATATATATACATATATATATATATATATATATTGGAGCAGTACAAAAACAAAAGACTTTTTTAGGGTGCAATGTTCCCACCTTCCGGTTTCTTCGGATAACTATCCATGAAAAAGACAAAGATTGGCAGGCAGCACTCCACGTATTTTTAAATAACTCGACCTTTATTGGTCACATTGGTTGCATAATTATTAAATTACCTGACCAATAAAGGTCGGATAATTTAAAAATCTGTGAAGTGCTGCCCGTGTGTGTGTATGTGTGTATATGTGTATATATATATATATATATATATATACGGTATATATAAATATACTGTATATATGTGTATATATATATATATATATAAATATATATATACAGCGTATATATATAAATATACTGTATATATGTGTGTATATATATATAAATATATATCTTTTTTTTATTTTTTTTTTCCATGTTTCAAATTTCTCACTGTGATATTATGAAGTGTCATAGCTAAAAAAAATAGTAATACAGTTTAAGTGATGTGTTTTGCATATTATCAAATCTGCTTTAAATGCTTCCATGTGATACATAAGCGGACAAGATACATATTTAACTCAAGCATAGAGTATTATCTATTTCTCATCATCACTAAACATATGATTTGCAAAATTACAGCTTGGAAAGAGAGTGCCAGACTCATTCCCAGATGGTTAACTGGTTGCAAACATGAGGCATTTAACACCTTGGAGGCATTAAAAATGCAGGAAGAATAAATACCCACGAAAAAGACGTGTTTCTGTTTTTTTCCTTTCTTGAATATTTAATACATATATAGTGTCAACTGAATTTTGTGAACCAAGGGACATGCAAATAGTGAAACTCAGCTTCTTAAATGCTATGACATTTTTAGTATTCAGGAGATTGAAAAATAAAAACCTTAAAAAAAATTGCCTCCAGCTTAAAATTTGGTTTTAAAATGGCCATTGTACTTACTTTTGTTACACAAGTAGAATAATTAGATTGCAGAACAATGTAAAAAAAAACTCGTAAGTCTGTTTTCTGTTGTAAATGCACTTATCACACCTGAAAAGTGGTCTCTGAAGAGATGACAAATGTAAGAGAGGTAGCCACTGGTGCACTCCAACGGGACACGCTGAGAGTTGGGAGCTGGCAGTCAGCCAAGCCCAGCTGTCTATTTTTGTAGACGATAATTTTATGTGGAGGAGATCAATCCTCCTCACTTATCGTTAAAAAAGCCCAGGCCTGAAATAAATGAATCTTAATTTAGCAAAGCATACAACAAACGTATTATAAGAAAGAGCTAAAAAAATGATAACACTCAGCAATTTTTACCAAATATTTATTCTAAACTACTTAGTAATAAAGATTTCCAGTCAAACATAAGCCTGTTTTCACCTTCCTGACCTGGCCAAATGTTACAGTTATGACTAGTATCAATTTATGTGATAATAACTCTAAAAGCCTTAACCCTCCGTCACATACAATATCGGTTCTAACGAGTTCACATACAATGTGACTGTCAGGCGCAGGCTAGAAAAATACCTATAATATCTAATGTTTGCAATTTCAGTGCTCTAAAAGTGATCAGTGACCTTCATAGGGATGTAATAAAAGAGACTACACGTAATCAGGTGCAAAAAAACCCCATTTACTTATAAAACTAAACTAAAACTAATAACTCTGAAATACAAACATTTCAAAGCTCCCGCCAAATAGCCCCAGTTCGACTCTGTCAAAAAAACTCTACAAAGAAAATTTATGGAAACAAACTTAATTTTAAGGTACCTTAAGTACTATTAAACACATATTCAATCAGAATTAGATCCTGAAGTTTCCCCAGAAAAATTACACTTGCAGAGCATGTGATGAATAAAAACATAAAATACCAACCTTATTGAGTGTGACGTGTTCACATACAATGAGTCTGAGAGATTAGCGCAGTTATATCTGTCCTCCTGAAGCTCTGCAATCCAACTGTGGTATGAGGTTTCACAGAGCTGCTAGAGACAGGAGACTACCTGGAGGGAGGGGATTTCCTCACAATCTGGTGAGGAAGGAGAAATGAAAGTAAAAGAGATGTGCCTGTCAGGCCTATTGTATGTGACAGATGGTTATTGGATCCTGTTGATTCTGACATTGTTTTTTCATAGCACATTGTACTTCATGATGGTGCTAAATTTAGGATAAAAAAAATTATATTTAAAACAATGCTTTATAAAAGTTTTTGCATTAACATATTTTGAAAGCTACAATTTTTTAATTTTTCTACCCAAAAATCATGTGTAAGCTTGTTTTTTGCTGGATGAGTTGATGTTTTTATTGGTACTATTTTCAAGCACATAACATTGTTTGATCACTTTTTATGTCGATTTTTGGGAGACAGAATAAACAAAAAGCAGAAATTCAGATTTTTTTTAAAGTCATTCACTGTTTATTAAAATTAATAAAAAATTAATAACATGGTATTATTCCATGGGTCATTATGATTACAGCGATACCACATATTTTATGTTTGCCTCCTTCCCACAATAAAAACTTTTTTGCTAAAAAAAAGCCTAATTTTTGTCACACTTTTTTTAGACAGTGCTCAAATTTACAGACCTGCTTTTCGGCTCTTGGTAATAGCAAATATGTGTACATTTTTGTTTATTTTTGTTTTTTTTATATACAGTATTTTGCGGCTTATAAGACAACTGGGCGTATAAGACTACCCCCAACCTTTCCAGTTAAAATATAGCATTTGGGATATATCATATACACTCGATTATAAGCCAAGGCCCATATTTTACTACAAAAAAATTGGGAAACCTTATTGACACGAGTATAAGCCTAGGGTGGAAAATGCTGCAGCTACTGGAAAATTTAAAAAATGAAAATAGATCAGAATAAAATGCAATGTGCTCATCCTTGTCCCACCTTGTAGTGATGTGCCCATCCTTCTGCCCCTTCCTTGGGCCCTCTAGTAATGTACCCATTGTTTAGTAATATCCCCTTCAGTAATGTGCCCACTGTTTAGTAATGTTCCCATTGCTTAGTAATGTGCCCATTGCTTAGCAATGTGCCCTGCAGTAATGTGTCCATTGTTTAGTAATGTCCCCTGCAGTAATGTGCCCATTGTTTAGTAATGTGCCCTGCAGTAATGTGTCCATTATTTAGTAATGTCCTCCTACTGGTCCCCTTCTTATCCCCTATTATGCTGTTGTTTACACACAATAAAAATTATTCTTACCTCTCCTCCATTCCCACGGTGTCCACAGCTGCTTCTTGCAGACTGCAGGCACATAGACCTCTCAGTGATCTCTTAGGGTATGTGCGCACGTTGCTTTTTACCTGCTTTTTACCTGCTTTTTTGCTGCTTTTTCTTCTGCGCTGTTTAATGCCAAAATGGATGTGTTCTTCTATTCAAGCAAAGTCTATGGGAATTTGGGTTTCTTGTTCACACTATGTTGTTCAAAATGCTGCCTTTTTGTGGCAGAACTTTGATCAAAAACTCAGCTTTGCAGTGCAAAACCCAAATGGCAAAAACAATTGACATGTTGCTTCTTTGAAAAGCTGAGTTTTTGACCAAAGTTCTGCCTCAAAAAGGCAGCATTTTGAACAACATAGTGTGAACAAGAAACCCAAATTCCCATAGACTTTGCTTGAATAGAAGAACACATCCATTTTGGCATTAAACAGCGCAGAAGAAAAAGCAGCAAAAAAGCAGGTAAAAAGCAGGTAAAAAGCAACGTGCGCACATACCCTAAAAGCAGTTTTTGTCAATACAAAACACCTAAAAAAAAAATCCCCAATAAGCACAATATATCATATGGTGTATATATGTAGAACAAATTGAAAAAACCCTCGGTGTCATAACAACACAAACCACAAAACAAAAACCGAGATATAGTTCAAATATAATTTTATTAACTATTATTTTATATTTAAAGGAACAAAATCAAGCAATAATGACACCAAGAAAAAGCAATCCAGAAAAGGCGTGCGTGGGAAAATAAAATGCTCACAAAATTCAAACTGTACAAAGTGCAATAAAGTACATATAGGTTTAGATATTAACAATATGCATTAGAATAAATAATTTCAAATTATGCAAACACAATTCCTATAATTAATCAAAATTATTGCACAAATCCACTAATGTAAAAATATATCACTCCAGAAATGTATTTTTTATATATCTATTGCACTGATCAATCAGTAATATAGCAAATATGGAGGTGATCTCGTCTGGTGCATGGAGCCACCGCTACAGGCTGCCATCATGGCTTTACTGCAGTTTAATGCTTTACAACAGTGGTGCCGCAAAGCATTCAACTGCTGTAAAGTGCTGACAGCAGTGGCAGCTTTGTGCACCGGAAGTGATCATCAAGGGGTGCTTCTTGCAGACCGCAGGCACAAAAACCTCTCCATGATCTCGTCCAATACAAAGGGCTGCCGCTGCTGTCAGTGTTTTATTGCAGTTGAATGCTTTGTGCCGCTACCATAAAGCATTCAACTGCAGTAAAGCCATGATGGCAGACAGCAGTCCCATGCATCGGACATGATCACGGAGGGGTCTATGTGTCTGAGAGGCAGAAAAGAAGGTAATAAGATACAAGGGCGGGCTAGAGGGATGCGCTACCACTCTGACAGTCTTGGGAGACAGGGAGGGCTAATTATATGACCTATAAGATGACCCCCGACTTTTGAGAAGATTTTCAGGGGTTAAAAAGTCATCTTATATGCCGGAAAATACGGTATGTGTTTATTGGTATAATACTTTTTTCATTTTTTTATCTGTTTGTGGATTTTTAAAAAATAATTTTACACTATTTTTAACTTTTACTTTTTTACTTAGTCCCATTATGTGACATTAACTTTTATTTGTCTGATCGCTGGTGTAATGCATTGCAGTCACAAACATATTAATCCCCTACACCTGTCAGTGTGACACTGACAAAACGCCTCTTAGATCACGCTCTTGGCATGGTCTAACAGGTCACCTTAGCTAGATAAACCAAAAGTCATCAGTTAACTTTGAGTAACTATGAGGACCCAATGACCACTTTGCAGGGGTCCTAATTGGGTGGGAGAGGGAGTGCTGCATTTGATATTGATCTTAGCATTTAGGATGTTAATCAGCCAGCCTTTCACAGCCAGATCCAGTGCCCGCACCTCCCCTGGCAGTATTTACTGTCTTCCTTCACAATAAAACAATTAATCATTTGATGGATGGTGGCCATTACTGCAACAGGTTCTTGTCTAAAGCAAATTAACAATCCTATAAGAAGGCTGTTTAAGTTAGCTCCAGTGAGAAGCAAATTATTAAAATGCCTTCCTACTGAGCACTGGAGTCAAACACACTCTGATTTGGTTAGGTTTGCGAAGGTGATAAATGCCGCAGTATGGTAGGAACTAGCACTTAAAGTGGTAGTGCAGGTTCGGCATGATGTCTGTCAAAGAAGCTCTGTATGCAGTCGATGAGATATTTTTCCATATCTGGTTTCCTCTTTAAGGTATGTTTTAAAGATAAAAACCTTGCACTTGTTTGCTGCAAATTGTTTGGTAACCTTGTTCTTGGAGAATGAAAGTTTAAAGGTGCTACCCATCTGTTGAAATCATCTTGAGCTAATTACTTTTACATAATGTTTATTAATTTCTTATCCTCTCTTGCAGGTGCCATCTTGTTGTCTTCAGTTATTGAACTGAACACTTTCACCACAGAGCAGGAACGTACTGATGTTGTCAAGGGGTTCTTGTCAACACTTATGCCGGCGTCACACGGTACGATCTATCGTGCTATCGCACGAGCAATCGTACCCGCCCCTGTCGTTTGTGCGTCATGAGCAATTAGTTGCCCGTGGCGCACAAAGTCGTTAACCCCCATCACAAGTACTTACCTCATGGACGACGTCGCTGTGGGCGGCGACCATCCTCTTCCTGAAGGGGGAGGGACGTTCAGCATCACAGCGACGTCACACTGCGGCTGGCCAATAGAAGCGGAGGGGCGGAGATGAGCAGGATGTAACATCCCGCCCACCTCTTTCCTTCCGCATTGCCGACAGGATGCAGGTAAGCTGTGTTTGTCATTCCTGTGGTGTCACAAGGAGCGATGTGTGCTGCCACGGGAACGATGAACAACCAAAGCACAGAAGGAGGAACGACTTTTTGAAAATGAACGACGTGTCAATGAACAACGATAAGGTGAGTATTTTTGCTCATTCACAGTCGTTCCTAGGTGTCACATGGTACGATATGTCTAACGATGCCGGATGTGCATCACTAACGATGTGACCCCGACGACATATCGCCCGATATATTGCACCGTGTGACGCCAGCATTACTGTCACTCAGCTTCTCCTTCATCCAGTACAGTTGTGGGCATGGCTGAAAATAAGTGCTGTGTCCATTTGATAAAATATGAGTCTCATACAGGGAAATATTGTTAGGCCTCCTCATCTTGTCTATGCAGACATTCCACATGATTACCCTGCCTAGATCAAAGCGATAGGCAAATAGCGCATCATGTGTTCTGTTGATTTTCTGACTTACATTATGCAGCCTGAGAATGTCTCTGCCAAACAGGATCAGGATATATGCACTGTTGTCAACGTCTGCTATTTTGATGGCTGTAGTCCATACATGAGTGTGATGAAAAGTGGTCTCTGGATTTGGGATCTCTTCCCTATTAGATGGTATTTTCTCATGGTACCAACTGTGACCACAGGTGAACTCACTGCTGGACTGCTCTGCCACCGAGTCATGCAGTCTGAAAGTCTGACAGTCCAACGTGCTGAAGCGATTTCGCCAGGTCACACGGATTGCCAGACTGTGGGACACAGTGGAATAAAATTCCAGCAGTCTGTCAGTGAGGTCACCTGCGGTCACAGTTGGTGGCTCACACAGAGGGTGCTATGGGAGCTGCTCACTGTGAACTCCAGTGTCCTGACTGAGGTACCTGCTTCACACAGCCGGTGGCTCCCCAGCTGTCCTCAGGGTGTTCCAGATGCCATAGTGAGCAGTCACGTTTTCTAATGTCACTGTTCACCATGGCCTCTGAATGTAGCAGAGCGGAGGTCCATCATGGGACGTCGTTGTGGATTTTGTCGGCTCTGCGGGGGTGTTTTTGTGATTAATGCATGGGTGAAATAGGGTGGCTGTGTATTTTTATTTCAAATAAAAGATTTTTCTGTCTTCTGTGTTTATTTCTTTTACATGGTTAGTAATGAGGGTGTCTCATAGACACCCCTCAATTACTAACCTAGTGCTTTATGGAAGTTGTGATTTTTGACAAATTGCAGCTCTCATATTACCCCTATTGCCACTGCATCAGGGGAATAAGGAAAAGTCAGATAAATTACTGGAAATGGCACATCAAATGGATATGCCACTTCTGGGGTGGCTGTGGGATGACATTATTTGGCTGGGAAGCACCAAATAGATAGTTATTTCCACCCTGATAATACCAGCCCACAGATGTCTGCTTTACCTTGGCTGTTTTTCCAATTATTTATTTATTTAAGATGTGGGGTCCCCCCTATTTTTGATAACCTTCTAATTTAAAGCTGAAAGTTGGGGCTGCTATTATCAGCATGGAATGAGCCATGGATATTGGTTCCTTGCTAGCTTGATATCAGCCCATAGCTGCTGCTTTATTTTGACTAATTTGCAAATAAGGGGGCACCCCATGTAATTTTTTTTAACGTATTTATTTATTTTCACACTACATTACAATACAGCAAACTGTCTGCAACCAATCACAGATGCTGGCACAGAGGGCAGGGGAGAGGTATAGCAGTCTTACGGCAACCAATCACAGACGCTAGCACAAGCATGAAGCAGTTAATATTCATGTAGTTTTATGAGCGGGCCAGAACAAAGTCTGAGTCTGACTGCTGTGTTATATTCCTGGGAAACACAGTACATATAATTGTCCTGCTGTTACCCCCATTTTGCTTCCTTTTGCAGCCCTTACTATGACCATTTTACACCTATTTTTCAGCACAGAAATTCGGGTCTCTATTGATTTGTATGGGGTTCGGTGTCTGAGGTCAAGTTCAGATTACATCCAATCCCCAAACCTTTTTTTAAAGTCCGGCCAAACTCTCCAAACCCGAACATCTGTGGGTCTGCTGATCTCTACCAGGGGTGGTGTTATTTATTTTGGAAATCTTTTAAAAATGGAAACATTTTGATTTTTTAATGTTTCTTATATAAACCAAGTTAGCAACCCCACAGCCCATGCTATACTGTATTCTCTTTCTGCACGTTCTTTTATGGGTATCAAAGTAGCATTTAAGGATTATGTTGAAGTTTTGGTCAAGAGTGATAATTAAAATAAGAAAACAAATTAGGTATAAATATCTATCCTTACACCCTAACTAATTTTGTGATTTGCTTTATTACACAATACCCTACACTTCTCCCTGTCTAGTTAAAGGGAATCTGTCACCAGGTTTTTGACACCTAATCTGAGAGCAGCAAAACATAGGGGCAGAGATCCTGATTCTAGCAATGTATCACTTACTGGGCGGGTTAGTGTAGTTTTGATAAAATCAATGTTTAAACAGCAGTAGATTATCATTAGAAGACTACTTGGCGTTCTGTCAGCCAGGCTGTACCCTCAAGTGGTACCTAATCAGTGTCATCTTCATCATCGTTATGCACCACTACAGCTCATCATACTCTGAGTATGCCTTCTTTCCTTTTCCATTAAAATGCTATATACCATCTCTAATTGTGTAGAAAGGAAAAAGTCATACGCCTCCACTAATTTGATTTTGTGCCATTTATAGTCTCATCTGGTCAGTTTTCTGATGGTGCAGTCTCTGCCTTTTGAGAAAAATATGATATGCACTCAGTCTTGCTGGATAATAACAGCAACCATTAATTATCCCAGAAAGGGCTACCCGCTCCGTGCTGTCATGTGCTGGAGAACAGAAGCCACTTTCTCGACTTGTCACCTCTAACACCTACCATGGACATGGACAATTTTGGATATTGTGAGTAGCAGTGATGCATCACCATAGATGAAACACATGCCGGAGCCTCCGTGACTTGGATTTATGTCTGTTTCCACTGCCAGGCACCGGTTATTGGTCTCTTTCCACAAAATCTCCAGATCCTACATACAGACATAACCCTGTCCCAAACAACCATGGGACACAACATTGATTTCACACACCGATTCATTCTTTTCACTCATGCAAGGTAAAGCTCTGCCAAGTGGTTTTTCAACATCAAAGCGAAAACTATAGCGCAAATGAGTTACTGCCTACATCAATCAGTAAATGTCATGCTGGAAGACTCTCTGTGAACTGCAGCTTGGAATCATCATTGCATACAATGCCTGATACATTCTGGTTGCCATATGGTAAGCAAAGTAAATCAAGTCTGAGTCTAATTGTTCAATATTTCTTCCAGAAATACTCGCTTGAGGAAAGCTATGGCTAACAAAGTGTCTTCTCATTTCAACCATTTTAAAGCACACTTTCCTGGATTTGCAAAAATAGAATGGTCTGCCAAAACAGCACTTGATTTGTGGCATTGCAACCTGCTGACATTTGAAGCAGCATTTGTTGGAGCACCTGTACGACAGCATAAAGAGATGACAATATCATACAGTAGCCAACTGGAGCGTGGGTTATTTTGAGATTCAACATGTGCTAAATAATATGGAAAACTGTGGAATCAACAATGTCATCCCCCTCTTATCTATCCTGGAAAAACACTCACAAAAATGCAAGGGGAAATGAGGCAAAAACACCAACTTGTACATGTTCTTTGCCACCCTGTGTCTGTTGTTGACCCTCAAAGTCGATGTTACATGCAGCAGGATGAAAATGTGGAGAAAGT
Organism: Anomaloglossus baeobatrachus; assembly: GCF_048569485.1. Classification (NCBI taxonomy): domain Eukaryota; kingdom Metazoa; phylum Chordata; class Amphibia; order Anura; family Aromobatidae; genus Anomaloglossus; species Anomaloglossus baeobatrachus. Next base: position 318,528,399 of record NC_134357.1, read on the forward strand.
AGAGAAGTCCAAGTAAAAATGAGAGCAACAGCGCTGGCCGTGACAACCGTCACAGAAGGATGATGAAAAAACAACAGCGCCTTCTGTTGTGCTGGTAGGCTTAGCAAGCTGTGTACTGGAATGCTTGTGGAATGGCAGGCATATTATTACTGTCAAGCAAAGGAATCCTTTATCATTGAAAGCCTATCCTAAAAATAGGCTATAAATGATAAAGTAGTGGATAATCTCTTCAAAGTCATCACTGCTTAAGTTAATGCAATTTTTCAAATTCAGCTCATTGATCAGATGGCTATGTACAGTATTCCATAACATGATTATTGCTTTTCCTTTGATATATAGTCTGATAATCTCTAAAATTCAGATATGAACATTGCGTAATTCTCACTGCATTCTTCTAGGTTTATATAATCTTAAATCTATGACATCTGTCTGCCAAATATCAGTTTGGCCAAACCTATACCTCACAACTCCCTTATATACATGCAAACTTAGCTTGGGCAAGCATGTATGTGCTTCTATTGGGAAAAGGAGAATAAGCCACTAGCAGAATTTAGAAAAAATAGGGCAAGTTTAAATGTAAATCCAAGATGCATGATTCTTTTTTGGACATTTGCCTTTAGGGTAAAGTTGGGACACTCTTGAACTTTAGATAGAATGCGTAAGCTAAATTACAACTAGCACGTATGGGCTCCTTTATTATCATTGAATATCTACCTTGGCCCCCAATTTATTTAGTAGGTATATAATTAAGCTGCTATGCATATAAGGTGAGGCTTTGTTTTATGTGTTACATACATAAATCTCTTCATCAATTATAGAGGAGGTTTTTTTGTATGCCTGTTTAACATCTTGGAGCATTGTTCATCCTGATGCAAACTACATCATCCTGTATCTATCTGCCTTGGTTTAGTTATACTGTAGCAAAGCTTTGCTTCAGACCACCCCCAAAAATCTATTCTATTACTTTGCTTCAATTTTTGTTTCTTAAGTGTCCCTATGAGAAATGTTCATAGCCCCATCCTTGATTTCTCTGTTGAGCGTTGAATAGATCATCTTTGCACAGAAGGAATTTTTCTCACATACATGGGCTGCTCATTTAATAATCTATTGAATTCTTTTGGGTACATTCTTTTTGCAGGAACATTTTTTGCATCTTTAAAATCTAGGGAATAAGTGATAGACCCTCCTCATTAGCATATGCTGTTTATGACCTTTTTTTGGGGGGGGGGTCTACAATTCTTTGCACATGCAAGTCTTCCAATAGTATTTTTTTTCTACGTTTTCAGTATTCTATGAGGCTGCACAAAATAAAGTTGTACAGTAAGACATGTGTACGATATGATAAAGTCCTCTCTCACCTCCTGTTCTACACTTTAGGGGCTTAATTTGCTCTCACAATTATAGCTCGGTTCCTTGCAGTGATGCTCCAGTTTATTAAGGTCTGTCATAGTGACAGGTTTTCTTTAAGAGGCACTGTGCGAATCATTTTACCATATTTATTCTGAAGCGACATTACTTCGCACAGTATGGGTAGACTTCAGGGAGAAATTAATCAATGAGGGTCAAAACAAAGTTGCATCTGTGAAGTGCAAAGACATATATTAAAAGTCGTAAAACATAATGATTCCCCGGAACTTTATGACTCGGCCAACTGAGGGACAACACAGTAATTTCACAAGCTAATTTAGAACATTTTATATTAGCAAGTACAAGATTTTTTCTGATATGTCCTCTTAGTACACCAAAATCTAGGCCAACTTAGGCCCCTCAAGTTCTTTTTAATAAAACTTAAGCTGACCACTAAGATTAGATTCGTGGTTAGTGTTGAGGGAGTAGTTATTTATTCATACTTGCTATGCTGTTAGCGAGTACTGCTGCTACTCACATATTCGTTACGAGTAGCGGGCGCAATGTAAATCAATGGGAAATACTCGTTAAGTAGCGAGTAACCTGAAAGCCGTACTATTCGTTACTCGCACGAAAATTACGGCTTTCGGATTATTCGCTACTTAGCGAGTATTTCCCATTGACTTACATTGCGCCCGCTACTTGTAATGAATATGCGAGTAGCGGACAGTACTCAGTAACAGCATAGCGACTACGAATAGTCAACTATTCGCTCAACACTATTCGTGGTGCCTCTCCATCATAATGAACATTCCTGGATAACTCATATTCTCAATCTCTGCTCAAATTTTGCATGCCCCCATACAGAGATGTGATTCAGCCATCACCACTAAACAAAAGGTATAAAATACAAATGTGTCTGCTAAGACAAACAATTTGTATGTACAATAGAAAATATAAATATTGGCAGCAGAAATATCTGAATCGACTTAGAAAAGCAATGAGGGAAGAATGATAAGGAGAACAGCAGAGTAAAGTAGTGTAACCAGGTCAGATGACCCTAGGGCTCTGGTTGCAGCAATAATAAGATTATATGACATAAGTGCCCTTGAAGAAATGAGTTTTCCAGATATGCGTAAAGATATGAATGTTAGATGCATGAGGGATGGTGTCAGACATGGAAAATAAAGATGAGTGAAAACTAAAAGAAATGCAACATATGGTATGAATTAATGCATTACTACAGAGGCTTTTTGTAGTCAATAGTCTTCTATGCAACTCTTAGGTCATACTTCAGGTGCAGAACCAAAGTAATCAACTAGTATCCGTCTAAGGTCATTTCAGATGGCAAAATGTATAAACATTTTATTGCTCATTTCACAAACACAATTCTCAGGCCTCTCTTAGTTAAAGCATAACTGTCGTTTTAATTTTTATTTCATTAATCAATAGTGTACATGATAATAAGCAACTTTGTAATATAGGTTATCAGAGAAATTTACTTTTTTCTCTGACAGAAATAATCAGTCATTATCAAAATTCTCACTTCTGAAGTAAAATCTGTACTCAGTGAAGACTATCCCATTACTGAGATAGGAGATGGCAGCTGTTACTGATGAGATTCTATGTAGATAGAAGATGGAGGAGGAGGCAAAGCATTGCCTTTAGCTCTAGCTCCTCCCTATGCCTCTACCTCCTCCATCTGCGACTAGAATCTCCCTCTGCCTCTACCTCCTCCCTCTGCCTCTAGATCCTGCCTCTGCCTCTAGTTCATCCTTCTGCCTTTAGCTCCTGCCTCTGTCGCTAGTTTCTCCCTCTTCTCCATTTCCTCGCTCTGCCTCTAGCTCCTGCCTCTGCCTTTGCTTCTAGCTTCTGCCTCTGCCTGTAGCTCCTCCTTCTGCCTATAGTTTCTACCTCTGCCTCCACCTCTTCTCTTTGCCTTTAGCTCCTGCCTCTGCCTCTAGTTCATCCCTCTGCCTTTAGCTCTTGCCTCTTCCCCTAGTTCCTCCCTCTGCCTCTAGCTCCTCCCTCTACCTCTATCTCCTCCCTCTAGCTGTAACTCCTCCCTATGCCTCTAGTTCTTCCTTCTGCCTCTACCTCCTCCCTCTGCCTCTAGCTCCTCTCTCTAGCTGTAACTCCTCCCTATGCCTCTAGTTCTTCCTTCTGCCTCTACCTCCTCCCTCTGCCTCTAAGTCCTCCCTCTAGCTCTAACGCCTCCCTCTGCCTCTAGTTCTTCCTTCTGTCTCTACCTCCTCCCTCTGCCTCTACCTCCTCTCTCTGCCTCTAGCTCCTCCCTCTAGCTGTAACTCCTCCCTATGCCTCTAGTTCTTCCTTCTGCCCCCTTGCTCCTCCCTCTGCCCCAGCTTCTCCCTCTGCCTCTAGTTCCTCCCTCTGTCTCTAGCTCCTCCCTCCTCCTCATACAATCTCATCAGCAATATATGCCATCACCTATCTCAGTAATGGGAAAGTTTTAACTGAATACAGATCTTTCCTCAGAATAGAGAATTTTGATAATAAATGATACATTTTGGTAGAGAAAGAAGCAAATTTGTATCATAAGATAGATTACAAAGTTGCTTATTTTCATATGTACTATTGATTTATGAAGTAAAAATTTAAATAATGGTTACGCTTTAAACTACACAATACTTAAATCAGTGTATAAGTTATAACAGATTGTTGACATATCATGGTGAGATGGTAAGGTAATGTCTCTCACCAAAGATGTGGATTCTTTAAGTCACAATGGATCTGATGCTGAATACGATGTTTGTGTTGCAAAGAATCTTTCCATATTTAAAGTTAATGTTGGGACTAGCCCGCTTTGGGAGGGGTCAAATAAGAAAGAAAGGTGATGGTGACTGCTAGACATTGTAGTTGGGAGTAGTTGAGTTGAGAGAACCTAGTGTGAAGGACATCAAACAAATAGTCTGCTCCTGTTGTGGCTGTGGGAGAGATGAGTGAACCTTTCAAAGTTCAGTTCGCCGAGCCTACGTGAACAAATACTACGTTTGCCAAACTGTTCATCGAAACATTCTTTGAACGTTTCTGAACCTCATTGGATTCAACAGGAGGTCAAACTCAAGCAGAGAAAACACCTTTAGGGAGATCTAAAAGCTTCTAAAACAGCAAAAATACATTTTACAGTGCAGCCCCTGTGTTTTGGCATAGCTATTAGCTTCCTAGATTATTGACATAAGAAATACAGAGGTGGATGAGAGACAGGTAAAGGGCTAGTGTGCCCATACCCCTGCCAGTACAGACAAGACACAGCAGGAAGGTATGACCTACACAAAGCACAGGATGTGGCCTGGCATTTCAATTTTAAAATAAAAAGGGATGTGTCACAGGATTAGGCCTCTTGCTACCACACCCCTGCTAGTACAGACAAGGCACACCTTGGAGACCATCTTGGAGTCTTGAGACTTAAAAACCTTTCAGGCAGACAGCAGGACAGTGGCATCAATTTCCCCCCTCACATTTCCCCATAGTGCCTTTACACAGAAGGGAAGTATGGCCAATGCAACACAAAGGAAGTGGCCTCAGTGTCACTTTCATAACAGCTGATGGGCTCTTACTCACCCCAACTGTAGCGAGTAAACAAGTGGAGATTCTGCGGTCAGAAACCTGTGTAAGCATAGTTTTGATAATGACGCAGGAGGAGGAAGAAGCAACAAACGTGGTTGATTTGGCAGCTAGTGGTTGGATAGGCCTAGTAGTCAGAATTTTAGCGCAGTAAGATTCTCACAGTTAGGCATGTTGGCGGCACATGTGCCAGTTCATGCATGTAGTAGTCAAATTATTTGAATTTTTGCCTCTACTGAGTCATTGTTTACAATGTTGACAGATAAAAAAAGTTGGGTCATCCTTTGCAGTCTCAAAAAAGGCCCTGGCTAGGCAACCCTTCCTGCAAACTGTAGACCCGGAACCCCTGCTGTCCACAGCCAGAGTTGTGGCTGAGGATGCAGTGCTTCTCATGGTTGCATCACTAGTTGTTTGTGCAGAATCGGCAGCGTAACCTCATCGGCTTCCTTCTCCCCCTCCTCCTCCTCATCTGTTGAGCTACACAACTGAATGACTTTGGGTTCACACCAAGTGGAATCTACAACTTCATTATCAGGCTCTATGTTGTCCCACTCCTCCTCTTCCTAACCTGACATCACCTAACAGTATGTATGCACCTCAGGTATTCTGAGTCCCATCATCATTACCTCCTCCACCAGGGGTTAACGTCAGTTGACAAGAATCAGGATCCTTCTCTGACCCTACTTTGTCTGGGCCAGGATCAAACTCACAAAGATTTTGGGCACTTGAGGAAAAGGGTAATTGGGGTGGCACCTGTGAGTAATGAACTGTGTGTAATGTTGGGGTGCAGGAAGAGGAAGAGAGGCTACTTGATGCAGTGCTTGCCATCCACTCTAGCACATGCTGTTAATCACCCTCACTTTGAAGTTTAAGTGATGTGTGGCTGCCAAAGAAATGTAGTGGAGTAGGTTGCCCAGTAACGGAAGTTGTTCTCATTTCTCATGGAATGGGATGAGCCGGTGTTTGCTCGCTAGAGCTTTGAAGAACATTAGAACGTCTCACAAGTACACCTTGAACACCCCACCTATTCACTCTTAACACACAAGCTCATCATGATTTATCACTCATGGTTGATGTACCCTTTTCCTTTCAAACAGATGTTTCGCAACCCTACATTCACATCTCCCAGACACCTGAAACAAAAGATATATTCGCTATTTCTTGCTTGAGATGCCAATATTGTGATGGCACTAAAAAGTACCAATAACTAGAAATGTGGTTCACTGCATAATTTGGAGCAGGCACTCAAAGTGCTAAGACATATTTAGCTAGTTCCCTAGCAAATTCACAGCAGGCACTGCTAACAATACCTAGAAATGTGGTTCAATGTGTAATTTGTAGTAGGCACTCAAAAGTGTTAAGTCCTATTTAGCTAGTTCACTAGCAAATTTACAGCAGGCATTGCTATGGCCTCGGGATTCACCCGAATCCCTCACCCCTTCCACTCATTAAACACATCCCCCATTCATCATACAGCACCACAATCCTATGCAAAAGGATAACAGGTTAATAGAAAAGCATTTTTGGAAAACTTGATCAGTGATTGAACAAAACCAAACATCGACGACTTTTGGAGAAAATTCTCATGTTACCAAGCCCCAGCGGAAAAGACTAAAGGGGGCTTTACACGCTGCGACATCGCTAATGCGGAGTCGTTGGGGTCACGGAATTTGTGACGCACATCCGGCCGCATTAGCGATGCCGTTGCGTGTGACACCGATAAGCGATTTTGCATCGTTGCAAAAACGTGCAAAATCGCTAATCGGCGACATGGGGGTCCATTCTTAAAAATCGTTACTGCAGCAGTAACGAAGTTGTTCCTCGTTCCTGCTGCAGCACACATCGCTCCGTGTGACACCGCAGGAACGAGGAAGCTCCCCTTACCTGCCTCCCGGCTGCTATGCAGAAGGAAGGAGGTGGGCGGGATGTTACGTCCCGCTCAGCTCCGCCCCTCCGCTGCTATTGGGCGGCGGTTCAGTGACGCTTCAGTGACGTCGCTGTGACGCCGCATGGACCGCCCCCTTAGAAAGGAGGCGGTTCGCCGGTAACAGCGACGTTGCCGGACAGGTAAGTATGTGTGACGGCTCTGGGCGATGTTGTGTGGCACGGGCAGCGATTTGCCCGTGTCGCGCAACAGATGGGGGCGGGTACCCACACTAGCGATATCGGGACCGATATCACAGTGTGTAAAGTAGCCTTTAGGCTTGTACAGAATTTGAAAATGGCGAACCTTTATCGAACAGGTTTGCACACCTGTAGCCTTGTGCATTTGGTGTCTTGTGGCAGGAGGAGGGAGAGACTGGATGGGAGATAGCGTGAACCCTGATAGTAGGTTAAAATTTAGATGAAAACATAAGGGATAAAAATTGACTCTCTGACAGAGCGGCCCCATGTAATTGGAGCCGTAGTACAGCCAGAGCCAGACACTCTAATTGTAAAGGTACTGGATGCAGTTGACTGGCATGTGAACATAGTCCACTACCCAAGTGGAGTTTCTTTAGATGACAAGGAGCACAAGGATTTACTCTGGAGATAACTGAACCCATATAAAGACTGGATGTTGAGCCATTGTAGTAGAGGGGTCCATTCCTGCTGTACTAGTGTGTTGGACTGGGTGGCACTAGGACTATTTGTATCAGGAATAATGGAGGCAACTCAGTGGAAGTTTGACTTATGTCTGATATTGTATGGTTAAACCAAACCATACTGTGTTATGTTTGCTATATCCTGTGTCATGTTGGAACTAAGGAAGTGTTGAAACTATCAAGTGAAGAACTGTTGCGGAAAAGATCTGCTTGTTTCTCAAATTGTTTGTCGGTCCTGGCCAATCAAGAACAACGGCAGCATGTGACCTGCATCTCCACACAGTCCACATTACCGAAGTCCACAAACCCAGCAAGAACGATGTGTTCAATGTAGCGTGCCAGAGCATCCGGAGTAAATCCCTCCTCAACGACTACCACCCAGCACCATTCTACATTAGTATGGGAGGACATAGTAACAGTTTAGCTAGCAATAGGATGGGCCATAGGCTGGAGCAGCAGCCATTTACCATGACAATGCAGAAGGTAAGTAGCATGTGAGATGTTTTGGTAGCAATGAAATTTGTTTTAAGAACTTTATTGTTAGTTCTACTTTGCATGCTAAGGTCCATGTTGGTGACATCATACATAGTTACATAGCTATATTATTAGTACGGTTGTAAACAAGACTTGTCAATGAAATTCAATTAAAGGATGAGGGAAAATGTGGTTGAAAGAAAAAGCATATCTGAAAACTTTTTAGAGGGGTGACAAAGCCATAACACATGTTGATTCACTTAGCAATTTTGTATGTAAGCATGGTTATCTTGTTATAAAAAATCATGTACGTCTCTTTTGAAGTCATTACCAATTTCTTCCTACCTCAGGGGGTAGCCTATTCCAAAGATTCACAGCACTTAAAGCAAAGGAACGCTTTTATTTCTTGAGCTTGAAACATTTTCTTTCTTTTTTTTTCTAAAGGTACAGTCACACATCTTCTCAAGATTTAAAGTGTACCTGCACTTTCAGGTAATATTTCAGAATATTCAGCCATGTATAAATAAGCCACACATTTCTAGCAAATATATAGTCTGTACCCTTTATTTTTCTTTTATTTCTCAACAGGCCATGTCAGCTCCAGCAGGGACAGACTGCTGGATAAGACTAAATGATTCCACTAAACCATGACTACATACAGTAATACCACCATGTATTGTTAGAATAATGCCATTATTTTGACCATTAGAAGTTGTAGATCTCTGAGTAACATTTTAGCAAGGAGTAGAGCTGCCTGATGAATTCTAGCAGTGTGTAATATACAAACAATCAGGATTTGGGCTTTGCTTGCAGGTTCCAAGCGTTCTCACACGATCCTAATTATGCGATTTGCACATTTGTGATCACAAGTCGACTAGCGTCTCAGTTGATTTTCACAATGTTCTATTCTAGTTGGCATGAGACTGCAAATATGCAGATCACATTTTTGTGATCTGACAAATGCTGAAATGTGGAATTTTGTAACACAGAGACAAAAGTAGCAACAGCATGGATGACATTAGAGATGCGTGGACCTGCGAAAATTCAGATCAGTCTTTAAAAAAAGTTCAGTTAGGGACCCGATCGTGATCTGAATCCCAATGGAAGTCACTAATTGGGCAGTTCAGGTCTCCATCCACATACAGCCTGCCATTAGCAAAACACTTCTGGGGGAGGGTAGGTGAATTCCCGTTTTTTTCATTTTTTTTTTGAACACTCTACATTTGATCATGCTGTTATTACCCCCAGTGCGAGCCATTCAAACAGTGCAAGAGGCTGGCACTGGGCTGAGCATTGAGCATACCTGAGTACACCAATGCTTGTTAAAGTGATCAGCATAAGTGAAACACCCAAACTCCGACACACATGCCGACATGCACATGCAGACAAGTAGACAGGCACATGCATGCATACAGACACGCACATATATCTAGGCACACAGGCAGGCATACACATTCAGCTAGGTACACATGTGTAGACATGCAGGCAGGCACAAGTAGGAACACATGCACAGGTACATACACACATGTATACATGTACACAGACACAGATGTGCCCACACATATACGCAGACACATACACATGCACACACACAAGCGTCAAGCATACACGCACAAACGCACAGTCTTGGATACAAAAGCACACTGACATGCACACACAGATATGCACACGTAGACACACAAATATGCACTAATACCCAGACAAACACACACAGTCACGCATATGCAATTAAGCATGCAGACAGGCACACACACAAATACACAAACAGACAAACACACAGACATGGAAGCAGAAATGCACAAACACACAGACATATACACACATGCATACATGCATACATAGACTCCCATCCCAGACATGCAAACACAGACACACACAGGTCTGCATATATATATATATATATATATATATATGCGCAGATATACACGCAGACACACTCAACTGCAGTCCTGCAAATTCATGCATACATACGTAGACACACAGATATGCACATGCACGCAGATAGGCACATGCACACAGACAAGCACTCACACATAAATGCATACTGTACAGTGGCAATAGGACAGGTCTTGGATGACAGGTATCTGTTACTGAGGTGGCAGACATTGGTGATGTAGATCCCAGAGTAGCACTCTTTTGCAAATAATAGGGCTGAGAGGTGTTTTTTATTTGGCCTGGATTTTTGGTCCTGGTTTTAAGATTGCCCATAGAGCTTGATGGGACTGGCTGTTCCCTTACCTCTAGTTCAATGATTTGGAACAAGCAATAAAAGGCAGTTCACCTGCCTCATTTGCTGTCTGGGAGTGGAGTTGAAAACACCTGTGATCATCAGCTCCGCTAAAGGCCGACTGAGTCTGAGGATGTGTGAAAGAACCATATGGACTGTTTGGTTTATTGTGATTTTTCCTTATAATTATGCCAGAGAAAAGCTTTTTGGTGTCATTCCCTGGCTGTTTATGGACTTTATATCTTCCTGGTTGATTAAATAAATCACACTGCCTGTGCCTACATCAACTGCTGCTCGTGAGTGAATCCCTCACAATACATAGACTCACAGACATGCACACACATGCAGACATTCATAGGCCTGCATATATATGTAGACCTACAGGCACATGCTGATAGAATGACAGCTGCACACCCATAGACAGACAGGTACACGCATGCAAACAGGCACAGACACACACACACACACACATGTGTAGACACAGACACACACATGCACAAACACAAATCGTAGATACACAGACAAGCACGCACCCGATGCACAGACACACACAGGTACATTGACACACAGACAGGCACATATGCATACAGTCTTGCACATAGACAAACATATACACTGACATGTACATATATATATATATACATATATATATACAGTATATACACACATCTGTGTTGCCAGCCTTCCAGTAACTCCAGGACAGTCTGTAAAAATAGAGCATTTTTTTTGCCCGGTCCTTGAAAAAATAATAAGGCTTCCGTGATTTTTTGGAAGCTTTAGAAACCTATACAGATTATTTTGACTCTTATTAGCATCATCATGATTTTACAGATTAGAGTGAAGGCAGCTGATATCTTATCAGAATTATGGCCTATAGACATGTATCACTTATAATCATTATGATATTTTTTTGTTTTACCAAAAAAATATTGTCTGCCCGTGATATTTTGATAAGCTGTCCAGAAAAATTAAAAATCAAGTTGGCAACTTTGATACACATATATACAAAAATTCAAACAAACAGACAGATACACAAACATAGACATATTGACATATATGTGGTGTTTCTACCTTCCCCCGGTTTGTCTCCTCTCCATTACGCATCTTTCATTGACGCTCCTCTCAGAAGGGAAGTTCTCATTTTGTTCCTTATGGCTGATCTCCACTCACTTCCCTCTACATAGACTTTAATAGAAAGTGTAATCTGACACCCCTTAAGCCAGATGGATTTGAAGTGTTTTTCAGAGTGAATGAATCGTTTTATTAGACAGGAGGGAGTGGCTTGCAAGTGGAGAAAGAAGTAGATAAATCTAATAAAGATATATTACAAAGATTTTAAATGTTTAACTATTGTAAAATTTGTTAAAAGTTCAGTAGACATTAAAATAAGAAGCAACTCAGCAGGTAAATTATTCCAATTATTTTAGGGAACTAATCACAGATCTTTGGTAGATGTAGGCTTTTACAAATGCTTCTGACTCTTTGTGTAATCCCCAACAGACTCGATCAGGGTAGAGTGGGGGCTATGTCATCATTTTCATGACATCATTAATCCTGACCAAATCCCCAACTTTATGTACTGAAATTCAGCCCTAAATTTTCAAGGAACCTACACATGCTTCACTGTTACCTAGAAACCCCATTATTATACCACTCTTCATTCCATTTTTTAACAAACTGCCTTCTGATACAGTCAAACATTTCACATTTTGACCCATCACTCCAAAGCACCTGCTGACATTGTTATGCACCCTATTTTCTTAGGCATTCGTGCATAGTTGAGTCACTTGGTTTCACGTCAAAAGGATGGTTTTGGGTCACAATTCTTCCATGAAGACCACTTCTGGCCAGATGTCTCTGAACAGGTGATGGGGGTATATTTGGGTCCCACTGGTTGCTGTCAGTTCTGCGCTGGTGGTAGTATTGGACATCTTACAATTTCCAAGGCAAATTTTCGAGGATGACCACTATGTCTACAGTCCTTAACATTGCCCACTATTCTGTGTCCTCAGTGGAGAGAAAAACAGAGAGATACTTATCTTTCATGCAACGACAACAGGGAGATGTCTTATTGGCTTCAAATTTATTCTGCAGCAGAACAACAATTCCGAACATACAGCCAATGTCACTAAGAATTATGTTCATCATGAAGAAAAATAAGAAGTCCTCTAAATGATGATATGCCCCACAGAAACCAGATCTCAACATCATCATCAGGTGCATCCAGGATTACATGGTGAGGCAGAAGGTTTTGCACAAACCTACAGCCACAAAAGATCTGTGGTTAATTCTACATATATTTGGGACAACCTGGCTGATGAGCGTCTTTAAAAACTGTGCACAAATATACCTAGAAGACTTAATGATTTTATGAAGGAAAACAGGGCACAACATACTAAAGGGGGTGGAAAAGGATAAAAAAAAGAGAGGGAAATGAGGACAGTATAAGGCACATGGAAAAGTAAGGATCTGGAATTAATTAGTGTGTGATTTATTATCATACATGATTATCCTAAAGAAAAATTGGCACTTGCAGATGTGCATGTGTTATTCAGATGCTGGAGAATTTAGCCTGAGTGTCATTGAAGATACTAGTGAGTTGCTCACTGGTCATAAAATGATCTATTCGGCATAAAAAGTTTGGGTATAGAAGGTGGTTTTTTTTCCAAAATGTAAGCTTTTGTCTGTTTTGCTCATAAGAAGAAAAAAAGTGAGTAGTTTGTATTGAGTGTTGGTGATTCCCAGGACTCTTTAGTTAGAGAGGAAATAAAAATGACATGAGATAATTTAAAGTGGCATGTAAAAGTTTGAGCGCCTCTGGTCAAAATTATTGTTATTGTGAACAGTTAAGCAAGCAGAGGAATAAATAATCTCTAAAAGGCATCAAGTTAAAGATGACACATTTTCTTTATATTTTAGGCAAAAAAAAATATTTTCAAGTTTTAAATTTCAATTTTTAAAATTAACAAAAAAAGAAAATGGACCATTGCAGACGTTTGGGCACCCTGCATGGTTAGTACCTAGTAGTACCTCCTTTGGCAAGTATCACAGCTTGTTAATGCTTTTTGTAACCAGCCAAGAGTCTTTCAATTTCTGTTTGAGGGATTTTTATCCATTCTTTGTTGGAAAAGTCTTCTAGTTCTGTGAGGGTCCTGGGTCAACTTGCAAGCACTGTTCTTTTGAGGTCTAGCCACAGATTTTCATTGATGTTCAGATCAGGGGACTGTAAAATATTCAACTTGCTCCTTTTGAGGTAGTCTATTGTGGATATTAACGTGTTTAGGATCATTATTATCCATCTATAAAAGCTGCTTTTCATCTTCAGCTTTTTTACAGATGGTGTAATGTTTGCATCAAAAATTTGTTGCAATTTCATTGAATCCATTCTTCTACCTACCTGTGAAATGTTCCCCATGCCACTGGCTGCAACACAACCCTAAAGCATGATTGATCCACTCCCATGGCTAATGGTTGGTAAGATGTTATTTTCCTGAATGTATGTCCCTTTTTTTCACACATACCTTTGATCAATGTGGCCAAAGAGTTCTATTTTATCCTCATTGGTCCACAGGACTTGCTACCTAAATGCATCAGTCTTGTTCAGATGTTCTTTTGCATACTTCTGATGCTAAATTTTATGATGAGGATGCATGAGGTTTTCTTCTGATGATTCTTCCATGAAGGCCATATTTTTGCAGGTGTCTCTGAACATTAGAACAATGTACTGCAACTCAAGAGTCTGATAAATCTTTCTAAAGGTCTTTAGTAGTCAGGTGTAAATTCTGATCAGTGGATCCAGACTGTAAAAGTCCAGATCTGCTTAGGTTCAAAACATCCCAGGACCCGGGCCCGAAGTCCTCAGGGAACTCTAGTAACGACCCAGATCCAGCCACCAAGGTAATTAACAAAAAAAAAAAAAGAATAAAGCAAGCGCTTTATACTTACTAGTCTCCACGTGGCTATATATTGCTCACTCTACTTCTGAGGCCGCTCATTAGGTTCATGCATATGCACTGCTTTCCCCACCCATCGGCAGTCTCTCCATCTCTGGTTGTAGCCAGATAGCACCCCAACCCTGTGTGACAGCGTGTCTGACAGCAGCCAATCACAGGCACTGTCTTTATCTAGATTGGTGTAAAAATAAATAAAAAAATAAATTTAAAAATTGATATAGGGTTCCCCCATATTATGATACCCAGCACAGATAAAACATTAGCTACAGCACCCAGTCGTACAAGTTAGCTTGGCTATGTATCTAAAATAAGAGGAACCGCATGCAGATTTTTTTTTTTAATTATTTAAATAATTAATTAAAAATAAAAAAAAGGTCCCCCTCCCCCAATTTTAATAACCAGCCATGATAAAGCCGACAGCTGGGTGTTGGTATATTCTCAGGCTGGGGAGACCCATGCTTATTGGGCTCCCCCCAGCTTAAAATTAGCAGCCTGCAACAGCCCAAAATTGTCACATCCATTAGATGTGACAATCCTGGACATTTACCTAGCTCATCCTGATTGTCCTGGTGCAGTTAATAACAGCCCACAGCTGCCATTTATTCCTAGAATAGTAATAGGAGGGTTCTATGAGACCCCCCCATTACTAATCTGTAAGTAAAAAATAAACAAAAACACCAAAAAATTCTTTATTTGAAATAAAATACCCAAAAACATCCTTTCAGCAATTTATTATCCTGAAAAACATCCAGGTCTGAGTAATCCACATGAGGTGCCACAACGATTTCAGGTCTGATACATCTGAAATCACAGCATGCGGGCACATTAGAAAACATAACCGCATGCTGTGGGCTGCAGGCAAAGACTGAGCCAGTTGATGAATGGTGACATCACTCAGGTTATTTGCGGTCACAGCTAAAGGTTCCCACGGTCCTCCCCTTTGATCGCAGGTAACCTGACCTTAGGTGACTTCATTAAACTCAGTGAGGTCACTGAGTTCACAGACCTGAATCTCCTAGCAGAAAACCGGCAGCAGGGTTTAATATGCAGGCTCCGGAAAGGTTCAGAATGCTATTAACCTGCAGAGTAACTCTATAGCTGCAGTTTAATAACATTTTTCTGTATGACCAGTTTCTTTTAAGGGAAGTAGGTCTGAACATGAGAAGTGGAGTGGTTCCATAATAAGGAATTAATAGTAAGAGGGGAAACACTGGGGATTTAAAAAAAACATAGAGGCATTGTAGAGGTAGAGTGTAATGTGTAAAGTTGTGCTATAGTGGCTGACTGATAGTAGCATGTAGATGGGGAACTCCGAGTCCACCATCACGTTTATTTACTGTCAGAGTTCGGATGGGGATACAAGTGCGCCCATCCTTACATACAGTGGGGGAAATAAGTATTTGATACACTGATTATTTTGCAAGGTTTACCACCTGAAAAGAATAGAGGTCTGTAAATTTTTATCATAGGTACACTTCAACAGTGTCAGACAGAATAAAAAAAAATTCAAAAATCACATTGTATGATTTTCAAACAATTCATATTTTATTGCAAGAAATAAGTATTCTATATAATGGAAAAATAGAACTTATTATTTGGCACAGAAACCTTTGTTTGTAATTACAGAGGTAAGACATTTCCTGTAGTTCTTACACACACTGTACAATGGATTTTGGCAGACTTTTCTGTACAGCTCTTCTCCAGATCTTTCAGATTTCTTGACTGTTGCCGGGTAACATTGAGTTTTATCTCCTTCCAAAGATTTTCTATTGGGTTCAGGTCTGGAGACAGACTAGGCCACTCCAGGACCATGGAATGTTACTTACGGAGCCACTCCTTAGTTGCCCTGGCTGTATGTTTTGGGTCATTGTCATGCAGAAAGACCCATCCATGGCCTATCTTCAATGCTCTTACTGATCGAAGAAGGTTGTTAGATAAAATCTCACGATATATGATCCCATCCATCCTCCCTTCATTGCGGTGCAGTCAACTCTCCCTTTTGCAGAAAATCATCCCCAAAGTATGATGTTTCCACCCCCATGCTTCACAGTTGGGTTGGTGTTCTTAAGGTTGTACTCCTCCTTTTTTTATACAAACACGGCGTGTGAAGTTGATACTTAAAAGTTCTATTTTGGTCTCATCTGACCAAATAACCTCACATGCCTCCTATGAAACATCTACTGTAGATTGTCATTGGCGAACTTCAAAAGGGTCTGGTCATGTGCTGGCTTGAGCAGGGGACCCTTTCATGCCCTTCAGAATTTTTATGTATGATGTTGTTGTGTGTTACTAAAGGTAATCTTTGAGACTGTGGTCCCAGCTTTCTTCAGGTCATTGACCATTTCCTTCATTGTAGTTCTGGGCTGATTTTTGATCTTCCTCAGAGTCATCCTAACTTCACGAGGCGAGATTTCATGGAGCCCCAGACTGAGTAAGATTGACAGTCATCTTGTGTTTCTTTCATCTTCTAATATTTGTGCCAGCAGTTGTTACCTTCTCACCAAGCTGCTTGCCTATTATACTGCAGCCAATCCCTTGTGCTGGTCTACAATTTTGTCCCTGGTGTCCTTAGACAGCTCTTTGGTCTTGGTCATGATGAAGAGGTTGGACTGTGATTGATTGAGCAAGTGGACAGGTGTCTTATACAGATCTCGAGCTCAAACAGGCGCAATTAGGAGGGCTTCTTAACGAAAAAAATAATAGCCCTATAAGAGCCAGATGTTTGCTGGTTGGTAGGTGATCAAATACTTATTTCATGCAATAAAATGCAAATTAATTATTTAAAAATCATACAATGTGATTTTCGGAAATTTTTTGGGGAATTTGTCTTTCACAGTTATAGTGTGCCCACAGTAAAAATTAAAGACCTCTCCATTATTTGTAGATGGGAAAACTTGCAAAATCGGCAGTGTATCAAATACTTATTTTCACCATTGCATATTGTCTTTTGCAAGGTACGTACATTTTAATCTTTCATAAATTATTATTATTATTTATTATTATAGCACCATTTATTCCATGGCGCTTTAAAAGTGAAAGAGTGTATACGTACAATAATAATTAACAATACAAAACAGACTGGTATAGGAGGAGAGAGGACCCTGCCCGCGAGGGCTCACAGTCTACAGGGAATGGCTGATGGTACAATTGGCTGAGGACAGAGCTGGTTGCGCAGTGGTGTACTGGACTGAGGGTTATTGTAGGTTGTAGGCTTGTTGGAAAAGATGGGTCTTGAGGTTCCTCTTGAAACTTTCCACGGTAGGAGAGAGTCTGATATGCTGAGGTAGAGCATTCCAGAGTATGGGGGAGGCACGGGAGAAATCTTGTACGCGATTGTGGGAAGAGCAGATAAGAGAGGAGTAGAGAAGGAGATCTTGTGAGGATGTGAGGTTGCGTGCAGGTAGATTCCAGGAGACTAGGTCACAGATTTAAGGAAGAGACAGGTTGTAGATGACTTTGTATGTCATGGTTAATGTTTTGAACTGGAATCGTTGAGCAATGGGAAGCCAGTGAAGGGATTGGCAGAGTGGCGAGGCTGGGGAATAGTGAGGGGAGAGATGGATTAAGCGGGCCGCAGAGTTTAGGATAGATTGGAGGGGTGTAAGAGTGTTGGAAGGGAGGCCAGAGAGCAGGAGGTTGCAGTAGTCGAGGGGGGAGATGATCAGGGCATGCACTAATGTTTTTGCTGATTCTTGGTTAAGGAAAGCACAGATCCAGTAGATATTTTTGAGTTGTAGTCTGCAGAAAGTGAAGAGGGCTTGGATGTGAGGCTTGAAGGATAGAGCAGAGTCGAGGGTTACTCCAAGGCAACGAGCTTGTGAGACTGGGCAGAGTGAATTTACACCTAAGATTTTCATAGTGTAACTAAGATTTTCCATGCCACTATTTACTATTGTTAATTTTATTTTTATCTCTTCCAAATTGAGGATATCCTTTCTATTAACTAAGGCTTCACTCCCACTTGCCTGTGACATCCGATATGCTAATGACACCTGACTGAGACTCTGCTGCGAACGTGAGCCAAGTGTCATGTTACTGCTAAGCCTGCTTTACACCTTGCAATTAAGCATACGATATCGTATGTGATCGTACCCGCCCCCATCGTATGTGCGGCACGTTCAATTTATTGACCGTGTCGCACAAATGATTATTTCCCATCACACGTACTTACCCGTCCATACGACCTCGATGTGGGCGGCAAACATCCACTTCCTGGAGTGGGAGGGACGTTCGGCGTCACATCGATGTCATGCGGCAGCCGGCCAATAGAAGCAGAGGGGCGGAAATGAGCGGGACGTAAACATCCCGCCCACCTCCTTCCTTCCGGCGGGAGCCACAGGACACAGGTAAGATCTGTTCATCGTTCCCGGGGTGTCACACGGAGCGATGTGTGCTACCCCGGGTACGATGAACAACCTGACGTTCAATTTTTAGGAAATGAATGACGTGCAGGCGATGAACATTTTACCGTTCAATCGCAATTGCACGTAGCTGTTACATGCTACAATGTAACTTATGATGCCGGATGTGCGTCACTTACGACGTGACCCCGCCGACACATCGTAAGATATATTGTAGTGTGTAAAGCGCCCTCTATCCAATCCTGAGACACGGTCATCGGTATGGAGAAGAGGGAGAGATTCATGTCTCCATCTTCTCTACTGCCTGTCTTTGCATATATCACACTGCACTCAGATGACATCAGTGCAGTCTGATGTTTCACACGCACTCATACACTTTCATGAGTGCGTGTGATCTGATATACACTGTCAAATGCAGATGAAGAGTACCTAATTCATTAACATTGGTGTGAGTGCAATACGATGTTTTATGGATTGCACTTGTCCATGTTAAACGCAAGTGGGAGCGAGGCCTAAAACCCGAAATTGAACTACATAACATCTACGAGGCCGGACGTTCATTTTGTACAGCGGTCATATTATGTCCATACATACTTAAATACACAACATTATTTTGCTGGCCACTGAAGCAGCTGTTTGACAACCTACTTATACAACTAAATTTCCTTCCACTAAGTGACTCTCCAAGATTTACTCCTCTAGGAGAATGCTATGTAAAAGTACCACAAACAGAACATTCCATTTCTCCACAATTAATTTCTTTTTCCAAGAGGATGTCTATAGGCTCAGTGTGTCACTTTGTAATGTATAAACAGATTTAGTCATAGGTTTACTTACTAGGGATGATCGAATACCTCGAATATTCAGCTTTATGAATATTTGCCGAATAGGTCACCGCTATTCGACTATTCGTGAATATTCGATGCGCAATGTAAGTCTATGGGAAACCCGAATAACAACTATTCAGAACTATTTGGGCTTCCCATAGACTTACATTGCGCATCGAATATTCGCATAGCCACGACCTATTCGTCGGATATTCGCGAAGCCAAGTATTTGAGGTATTCGATCATCCCTATTACATACTTTTTTACACCATTTTGTTTTGCCTATTATTTTCTGACCACATTGGATAAAACTTTCAGTTTTGTACATTTCATTATTTAACACCCTCAAGGTTTTTGAGAAGATATATGCAAAAAGTGAATAAAAAAATCCTTTCTCCATGTGCAATTGCCAGCTTTACAAAGCTTCTTGAATCCAGATTATTTGGCAAGCTACTCTAGACAGCTTGGTTGCCAGAAACAGAGACACACGACACTTAGGAGATATTTGCAAACTGTAAAATATAGACCGATACAATCACATTAAACCTCTTAGCTCTTCCATTCTATTCTCGGTAGAATGTAATCTTCTAAAACCATAATTATTTTCTAAAAACTTGTTTATTTAATATACAATGTGCCTTGACTCCAGAATGGAGTTTTCATTGGGTACTTGACTATACTTGACTATACTGGACACTCCAAGAATTGAAGCGCATTATACTTGTAGACCGCTATAAACAATAACTACTAATGGACATGTAATTCATTACCCTATTGATCACCCAAGTGAGGGAATATGTTTCCTCCTGTTTGAATGGAGCAGCTTTCCACATGTCTGTTGCTACTCCATTTAATTTCTACGAGACTGCCAGAGATAGCTGCATATGTATGACCACTGTTTCTTTGAAATTGAAGACACAAGTTCCATGTTCTGGTGATCAATGAGGATCTCAGCCTTTGGACGTCTTATCTACCAGTTATGACCTATTATTTGGGCTGGTAATAACTACTAGTACCTGAAATATCCTTTTAAAGGGAACCTGTCACCAGATTTTTGCCATCCTATTTCAAAGCAGTATAATTTAGAGACAGAGACCCTAATTCAAGCGATGTGTCACTTACTGAGCTGCTTGATGTCATTTGGGCAAAATCAATGTTTTTCTGCTGTTGATTTAACAATGATTTGATTGTGGAGCTCTATAACTCCAGCCATACCACTGATTGGCAGCTTTCTGCCCATATACAATATACATAGAAAGCTGCCATTCAGAGGTGGGGATGGGGTTATACAGAGCTCACCAATATGCTTGACTACCTGGCAGCATGTCAAGTAGTCCTCTAATGATAATCTACTGCTGATTAAACAGTGATTTTATCAAAACTACACTAAGAAGCCCAGCAAGTGACACATTCCTGGAATCAGGATTTCAGTCTCTATGTTATCCTGCTCTCAGATTAGGTGGCAAAAACCCGGTGACAGATTCCCTTTACGAGCCCGCTTTAAACTCAGCTACAAAGGATATGTCTTTTTGGGCAAAATTTGTATCATTTTGGGTGAAAAGCATGTCAAATGTTAATGATAGTGGTGTACAAAATGTAAGGTAAAAGAAAAAGTGGTAATGGTCAGAATATTAAAAAGAAAAAAAAAAGAATCCCATACCAAGGCTTAAAATGTGAGAAATGCTAGCAGCAACTGAAGTACCACCACCACTGGCACCAGCAGTACGGGTAGTGTGTTGCCCACCTGCAGCGGTCGCCCCAGGGACACTACTCCACCTTCGGGGATGCCACAGGGTCTTCACTTTGGGGTATACAGAGCCTACAAGTAGTATTCAACCCCCTGCAGATTTAGCAGGTTTGATAAGATGCAAATAAGTTAGAGCCTGCAAACTTCAAACAAGAGCAAGATTTATTAACAGATGCATAAATCTTACAAACCAACAAGTTATGTTGCTCAGTTAAATTTTAATAAATTTTCAACATAAAAGTGTGGGTCAATTATTATTCAACCCCTAGGTTTAATATTTTGTGGAATAACCTTTGTTTGCAATTACAGCTAATACTTGTCTTTTATAAGACCTGATCAGGCCGGCACAGGTCTCTGGAGTTATCTTGGCCCACTCCTCCATGCAGATCTTCTCCAAGTTATCTAGGTTCTTTGGGTGTCTCATGTGGACTTTAATCTTGAGCTCCTTCCACAAGTTTTCAATTGGGTTAAGGTCAGGAGACTGACTAGGACACTGCAACACCTTGATTTTTTCCCTCTTGAACCAGGCCTTGGTTTTCTTGGCTGTGTGCTTTGGGTCGTTGTCTTGTTGGAAGATGAAATGACGACCTATCTTAGATCCTTGATGGTGGAGCGCAGGTTCTTGGCCAAAATCTCCAGGTAGGCCGTGCTATCCATCTTCCCATGGATGCGGACCAGATGGCCAGGCCCCTTGGATGAGAAACAGCCCCACAGCATGATGCTGCCACCACCATGCTTGACTTTAGGGATGGTATTCTTGGGGTCGTATGCAGTGCCATCCAGTCTCCAAACGTCACGTGTGTGGTTGGCACCAAAGATCTCGATCTTGGTTTCATCAGACCAGAGAACCTTGAACCAGCCTGTCTCAGAGTCCTCCAAGTGATCATGAGCAAACTATAGACGAGCCTTGACATGACGCTTTGAAAGTAAAGGTACCTTACGGGCTCGTCTGGAACGGAGACCATTGCGGTGGAGTACGTTACTTATGGTATTGACTGAAACCAATGTCCCCACTGCCATGAGATCTTCCCAGAGCTCCTTCCTTGTTGTCCTTGGGTTAGCCTTGACTCTTCGGACATGCCTGGCCTCGGCACGGGTGGAAACTTTCAAAGGCTGTCCAGGCCGTGGAAGGCTAACAGTAGTTCCATAAGCCTTCCACTTCTGGATGATGCTCCCAACAGTGGAGACAGGTAGGCCCAACTCCTTGGAAAGGGTTTTGTACCCCTTGCCAGCCTTGTGACCCTCCACGATCTTGTCTCTGATGGCCTTGGAATGCTCCTTTGTCTTTCCCATGTTGACCAAGTATGAGTGCTGTTCACAAGTTTGGGGAGGGTCTTAATTAGTCAGAAAAGGCTGGAAAAAGAGATAATTAATCCAAACATGTGAAGCTCATTGTTCTTTGTGCCTGAAATACTTCTTAATACTTTAGGGGAACCAAACAGAATTCTTGTGGTTTGAGGGGTTGAATAATAAATGACCATCTGAATAAACTTTTCACAATTTAAATAAAAAAAATAAAAAAAGAAATAACATTCTTTTTTGCTGCAGTGCATTTCACACTTCCAGGCTGATCTACAGTCCAAATGTCACAATGCCAAGTTAATTCCGAATGTGTAAACCAGCTAAATCTGCAGGGGGTTGAATACTACTTGTAGGCACTGTATCTGACTATAGGTATATCAGGTTTATTTATATAGGAGTCGTGACCCCACTCACGGTTTGCGGTCAGGGATATGGGTGACCACCACTGCAGGTTTAACGAGCGTCTGGGGCTGATGGAGTCTACAGTCGGATGTTGTGGCCTCCCGTGAGTGAGGCTGGCCCCAGGGGCTTGTGTGTGTAGAACAACAGGTTCCAGAATAACTCAGTCTCAGTCCAGAAAGTCTTTCAACTTGTTTTTACTCACTTTTGGATGTTTTGTGAGGTACCTGGGCAATGCTGAGATTGAACCAGGAGAATCCAGGTATCCTTTAGGCCGGTCTAAGGGTAACCGTTAACTCGTCTTCCTAGCACTTCTTGTTTCGGATAACCCCTGACTTGAAGTACCATGGGATTCATCCAGGGAAGTCGCTACTGCCTTTTCTCCCCTTTTTTGCCTGTTTGCCGGCAGCGTAGACCAAGGAAGATGGCTCCAGGCTCGATCCTCCTTATGGGTCCCCTCGTTGCTGCTGAGGCTCGGACTCTAGTTTGTTGGTGAGGGACTTGTAGTTCCCCTCACCGGTAGCTTTAGCAGATCAAATAAATGGACGTCTACTCTAGGGACCTGTTCCTCGTGCGTGCCTAGTCACCAGGAGTCCCCGTTCATCGACCGACTGACTCCGTCAGTGTCTTTCTGACTGACTTGCTGGCGACCGTTCTCCCCCACTAACGGCTACTTCACGTGCAGGGTCTGACTAGCGTGTTTGCATGACTGCCTTTCCTGGCAACCACCCCTCACCGCTACCAGACTGGCTCTCCTCCTACTTTCCTGACAGCCTCTGCAACCTTAGCTTCCAACCTCTCCGCTCCACCACTTGATGAGATGTGGAGGCAAGCCCCCTCTTGAGTCTGCCCAAGGGTCCCCTCTAAAAGTGTGGGAGACCTGGTTGCGATGTGCTTGTGCGTACACACCCTATTCCAGCCTTCAGGATTACCTGGAAGTACTGTCCCAGCATAAGTGCAGTACACAGTGGTGCGTGACCAGGTGAGGGGTGCCACAGTAGGACTACTGCCAAATGCATGTCACTATTTGCCTCATTTGAGTCTACCAAACGCATTAGTGGTTAGAAAGTGGAAGTGGAGGGCATTTAATACTTGGAACATCACTTTTTTCGGTCACATTAGGATGATGTGATCTCTAACAGTGACACCATTGGTATGGGTCAGTTTGTGCATTGACATCACAAATGCCTGAGGGGGATACATTTTTGACCATTTTTTAACTTAAAATAACATGAAAAGTCTGTCAGTGCACTGCGTTATTACAGTCTTTTTCGTGTTATAAGACTCACCGGATTTTAAGGCGCACCTCAAAAATTTAGAGGGGGAAAATAGGATAAAAAATTTTAAATATTAAAATGAGGGTCCGTCTTATAAGCCTAGTGCGTCTTAATCCTAATGCTAACCAGAGAGGAGCTGCGGTGGTGGAGCAGCTCAGGAAGGTCACAGGAGGCAGGGCAATGCTGCAGGGTTAGAGGTGGGGATGTTGCGGCTCAGGAGGGTTGGCGATACTGCGAGCTTGGGGGTGTTGCATCAGCGCCATTGATATGCCGGCGGGCAGCGGGGATGTTGCGGCGGTGGGCGCCATTGATCTGCCGGCAGACTGCAGGGCTGACACTGCAGTGGAACAACTCATGAAGGTCACAGAACAGAGTGTCACAGGACAGCGTGTCTTGGTGGCAGGTGTCATTGATCTGACTGTGGGCTCTGTTGAATCGCCTGTGGTTGACGAGATGGACTTCAATAAAATAGGTGCGGAAGCAGCGCGTGCACAGATAGGACTCCCTGGCCATTTTTTTAGAGTCCATTTCATCAATCTGTGCACGTGCTTTTCTTGAAGTCCATCGCATCAACTGCAGGCAATTCAATGGAGCCCATATTCAGCTCAATGCACCCACTGCCAATAAACGCCGGCCAATGACCTTCTTGAGTTGCTCAACTGCAGTGACACCCCCGCAGCCCATCGGCATATTAATGGTGCCCGCCGCTGCGACATCCCCGAGTCCACCCTGTGACCCTGCCTCCTATGTTCATGCTCCACCACCATGGTTTCGGTAAGCCACATCCATTTTGTAAGATGTGTGTTTTGTAATGTGTGTCTTACAATCTGTAAAATACGGTAAATTACCTCCTGGTTATCATCTGTTTCTATAGTGAGGTCACTATGTATTAACTAAGCATTTGCTTATGTAAAGAGCTTGAAATGAGTGAGATACAGTCCAAAAATAATCCAGAGTGCTACAAACATCTTTTGCGGGCAAACAGAGGATTCCGGTATTACAATTTATGGCAAATCAATTCGCTGTAAACTGAATTTTTAAAGAAATGTATCGAACTTGATGAATTTGAATTTCTAATTATGGATCTAGAGTTTTCTTCCCTTTTTTCATATTTTTATTCTAAATTTAAGTCTTCAATAAAATTATGAACTTGTTATTTGTACTTGACTCCTCTCGTTTGCAATGATCTCTGTTGACACGGAAATCACCTTATAAAGAGAGAACTAGGGCTATGGGAAGCAGATATACTGTATGTGACACATCACATTGCTTTATTGTAATGCTCTTCCATCCTGCTATATATTTTTGCATGAAATGTCACAATTGCTTTACTTGCTGATGAAGAGGGCACTAAACACTGCTTCGAACATGTTGCAGTAAAGTTAGCATAGCAGCAAATCATCGGCTCTACACAGTTTTATGCAGAACTCTCCGTTATTTTTTAACTATTAAACTGTAATGATCTACTTAATACTTCATACCTTAATACGAACTGTATTTTTATGCAAATGTTAAAAATATTTATAAGCGTGGAACTTCCTCAAGAGAACCCAGCTCATTAAACAAACTGATATTTTTGTCACAAGCAATAGCGGAAATGTGTGTTTTAGCCTTGATGTTGATCTAATCTGGAAATGAAAATATACATTATTCGGATCGTAATTCTGCTTTTAAATCGAAAGCTGTGTGGGAAAATAATGAGGAAGGCCGACTGACGGGTATAAAAGTGCACATACTGCTGCCACCTTGGTAAAATATTAACATATTTTGTGGGCTACTGTGTAAGTAACGCTGAAGTAGGTGGTCACAAAAATGAACGTACAACTTTATAAAATGCAACAATTATGGCTGTGTAAGGCAATTTTGTGTATATGCAAATTTGTTATGAAAAACATTGCAACTAATTCATGTAATATACTATCTGTAAGATTTCTGCCGGGATTCAGAGCTTAATTAACCCTGCTATGACCTTACTATTCATTAAGGAAATTATTTCAGTCATCAATTTAGTTGACAAATACAACCCCCACTCTTGAATATGTTGGTTTTAAAGGAAGCAACATTATTTATTTTCTAGTCTTTTGCTTCTCAACAGAAATAAATGTAGAGTTACACATCCTGGTCTTCCTAAAGGGGTATTTACACTTTATGGGTACGTTCCAACGATCAGTGTTAAGCCCCTTTTAGATGCCCGTGTTTAAACATTTGCAAGTCACATGCACCTGTATGGTAATCCAAGTGACATCCGTGTGACGACAATGTGGCCTCCATGTTTGCATACGTGTGACATACAGTACAGACCAAAAGTTTGGACACACCTCCTCATTCAAAGAGTTTTCTTTATTTTCATGACTCTAAAAATTGTAGATTCACATTGAAGGCATCCAAACTATGAATTAAAACATGTGGAATGAAATACTTAAAGTGTGAAACAACTGAAAATCTGTCTTATATTCTAGGTTCTTCAAATTAGCCACCTTTTGCTTTGATTACTGCTTTGCACACTCTTGGCATTCTCTTAATGAGCTTCAAGAAGTAGTCACCGGAAATGGTTTTCCAACAGTCTTGAAGGAGTTCCCAGAGATGCTTAGCACTTGCTGGCCCTTTTTCCTTCACTTTGCGGTCCAGCTCACCCCAAACCATCTCGATTGGGTTCAGGTCTGGTGACTGTGGAGACCAGGTCATCTGGCGTAGCACCCCATCACTCTCCTTCTTAGTCAAATAGCCCTTACACAGCCTGGAGGTGTGTTTGGGGTCAATGTCCTGTTGAAAAATAAATTATGGTCCAACTAAACGCAAACCGGATAGAATAGCATGCCGCTGCAAGATGCTGTGGTAGCCATGCTGGTTCTGTATGCCTTCTATTTTGAATAAATCCCCAACAGTGTCAGCAGCAAAGCACCCCCACACCATCACACCTTCTCCCACACCTCCTCCTCCATGCTTAACGGTGGGAACCAGGCATGTAGAGTCCATCCGTTCACCTTTTCTACAAAGACACGGTGGTTGGATCCAAAGATCTCAAATTTGGACTCATCAGACCAAAGCACAGATTTCCACTGGTCTAATGTCCATTCCTTATGTTCTTTAGCCCAAACAAGTCTCTTCTGCTTGTTGCCTGTCCTTAGCAGTGGTTTCCTAGCAGCTATTTTACCATGAAGGCCTGCTGCACAAAGTCTCCTCTTAATAGTTGTTCTAGAGATGAGAAGGTGTGTCCAAACTTTTGGTGACATCCATGTGAGTGGTACCAGTAAAAAACGCATGATACTGAAATTAATGTATTTTTATTGTGTAAAAGATGGGCAAAACCTGAAAAATTATAGATAGATATAGAAAGATAAAAAGATAATAGATAGAACAGATTAGATAGTAGATAGATAATAGATAGATAGATAGATAGGTAATAGATACAGTCAGGGCCAGAAATATTTGGACAGTGACACAAGTTTTGTTATTTTAGCTGTTTACAAAAACATGTTCAGAAAATCAATTATATATATAATATGGGCTGAAAGTGCACACTCCCAGCTGCAATATGAGAGTTTTCACATCCAAATCGGAGAAAGGGTTTAGGAATCATAGCTCTGTAATGCATAGCCTCCACTTTTTCAAGGGACCAAAAATAATTGGACAAGGGACTCTAAGGGCTGCAATTAACTCTGAAGGCGTCTCCCTCGTTAACCTGTAATCAATGAAGTAGTTAAAAGGTCTGGGGTTGATTACAGGTGTGTGGTTTTGCATTTGGAAGCTGTTGCTGTGACCAGACAACATGCGGTCTAAGGAACTCTCAATTAAGGTGAAGCAGAACACCCTGAGGCTGAAAAAAAGGAAAAATCCATCAGAGAGATAGCAGACATGCTTGGAGTAGCAAAATCAACAGTCGGGTACATTCTGAGAAAAAAGGAATTGACTGGTGAGCTTGGGAACTCAAAAAGGCCTGGGCGTCCACGGATGACAACAGTAGTGGATGATCGCCGCATACTTTCTTTGGTGAAGAAGAACCCGTTCACAACATCAACTGAAGTCCAGAACACTCTCAGTGAAGTAGGTGTATCTGTCTCTAAGTCAACAGTAAAGAGAAGACTCCATGAAAGTAAATACAAAGGGTTCACATCTAGATGCAAACCATTCATCAATTCCAAAAATAGACAGGCCAGAGTTAAATTTGCTGAAAAACACCTCATGAAGCCAGCTCAGTTCTGGAAAAGTATTCTATGGACAGATGAGACAAAGATCAACCTGTACCAGAATGATGGGAAGAAAAAAGTTTGGAGAAGAAAGGGAACGGCACATGATCCAAGGCACACCACATCCTCTGTAAAACATGGTGGAGGCAACGTGATGGCATGGGCATGCATGGCTTTCAATGGCACTGGGTCACTTGTATTTATTGATGACATAACAGCAGACAAGAGTAGCCGGATAAATTATGAAATGTACCGGGATATACTTTCAGCCCAGATTCAGCCAAATGCCGCAAAGTTGATCGGACGGCGCTTCATAGTATAGATGGACAATGACCCCAAGCATACAGCCAAAGCTACCCAGGAGTTCATGAGTGCAAAAAAGTGGAACATTCTGCAATGGCCAAGTCAATCACCAGATCTTAACCCAATTGAGCATGCATTTCACTTGCTCAAATCCAGACTTAAGACGGAAAGACCCACAAACAAGCAAGACCTGAAGGCTGCGGCTGTAAAGGCCTGGCAAAGCATTAAGAAGGAGGAAACCCAGCGTTTGGTGATGTCCATGGGTTCCAGACTTAAGGCAGTGATTGCCTCCAAAGGATTCGCAACAAAATATTGAAAATAAAAATATTTTGTTTGGGTTTGGTTTATTTGTCCAATTACTTTTGACCTCCTAAAATGTGGAGTGTTTGTAAAGAAATGTGTACAATTCCTACAATTTCTATCAGATATTTTTGTTCAAACCTTCAAATTAAACGTTACAATCTGCACTTGAATTCTGTTGTAGAGGTTTCATTTCAAATCCAATGTGGTGGCATGCAGAGCCCAACTCGCAAAAATTGTGTCACTGTCCAAATATTTCTGGACCTAACTGTAGATAGATAATAGAACAGATTATATAGATAACTAGCTGTAGTACCCAGGCGTTGCCCGGAATAGTAACTATCTCTCTTCGAGTTTCTGTCTGTCTCTGTCTGTCTGTCTCTGTATGTATGTCTCTGTCTGTATCAGTTTCTTTGTCTGTCTCTGTATCAGTCTCTCTGTCTGTCTCTATCTCTGTGTCTCTATCTCTGTGTCTCTCTCTTTCTCTGTGTCTGTCTGTCTCTCTCTATCTGTCTGTCTGTCTCGTTCCCCATCTGTCTCCTTCCAGGACTGTCTCTTTCCAGGGCTGTCTCTTTCCAGGGCTCTCTCTTTGCCCAGCTGTCTCTTTGTCCGTCTGTCTCTTTGCCCGTCTGTCTCTATCTCTCTGTCTCTTTCCTCGTCTGTCTCTGTTTGTGTCTCTGTCTGTCTGTCTTTTTCTGTCTCTCTCTCTCTATCCATCTCCCCACCGACATCTTATTACCTCACACATAAGCTTTTTATACTAACAGTTTATTTTGTTCCTATAGCAACCACTGACAGTTGGTATTAATAGCCCGTATCTCCCACCTTCATTCAGATTAATGGAGGCAGGATTTTGGAGACTTAGGGGTACTTTGCACTTTGCGACATCGCTAGCTGATGGTAGCGATGCCGAGCACGATAGTACCCGCCCCCGTCGCGTATGCGATATCTTGTGATAGCTGCCGTAGTGAACATTATTGCTACGGCAGCATCACACGCACTTACCTGCCCTGCGACGTTGCTCTGGCCGGCGACCCGCCTCCTTCCTAAGGGGGCGGGTCGTGCGGCATCACAGCGACGTCACACGGCAGGTGGCCAATAGAAGCGGAGGGGCGGAGATGAGCAGGACGTAAACATTCCCGCCCACCTCCTTCCTTCCGCATAGCCGGTGGAGGCTGGTAAGGAGATGTTCCTCACTTCTGCGGCTTCACACACAGCGATGTGTGCTGCCGCAGGAACAAGGAACAACCTCCTATTGGTGCGATATTATGAAAATGACCGACACTACACAGATCACTGATTTACGATGCTTTTTCGATCGTTTATCGGCGCATCTAGGCTTTACACGTTGCAACGTCGTTACCGGTGCTGGATGTGCGTCACTTTCGATTTGACCCTGACGATATCGTAGTAGCGATGTCGCAACGTGCAAAGTACCCCTAACTGTAAAGCGCGGGGTTAAATTTTCCCGTCCAAACATAGTCTATGACGTTCGCTGAATCACATGAGGCGTCTGTGCAAAATTCAGTGATTGTAAATGCGACGGTGTGGATTCCTTTAGTGGACATGCACACACATACATACACACATACACACACACACACACACACACATACACATACACATACACATACACACATACACACAGCTTTGTATATTAGATAGATAGATGATACATAGATAGATGGAACATTGAAGATAGATAGAACAGATAAAATAGCGAGATATAAAGAAAGAAAATAAGAAAAAACATATAAAGTAGACAGAAAGAAAGAACAGATAAAATAACGATATAGATATAGAGATAGCTAGCTTGGCCAGCTGTTTTGCAGCATTTTTATTTTTATATTTAAAGAAATGACGCGGGGCCCCCACAATTTTCATTTCCAGCACAGGAACCCTCAGCTGTCTGCTGTACCTTGGCTGATTTTTAAAAAATAGAAGGGATCCCACACTAATTGTTTAAACTTTTAGATTTTTTTTTTTTCAAATTACATGTGGTCCCCTCCATTTTACTAAAACCAGCCAAGGTACAGCAGACAACGACAGCTGATATTATTAGGGTGGGAAGAGCCATGGTTATTTGGCCCTTTCCAGCCTAACAATAGCAGCCCGCAGCAGCCCTAGAAGTGGTGCATCCATTAAATGCGCCAATTCTGGTGCTGGGCCCAGCTTGTCCCATTTCCCTGGTACGGTGGCAAACAGTGTAATATTTTTGTGACACCCATGCTGCCAGAGAAAAATAGACATGTTTCTGTGTGTGCATGCAGGTCCACCCGGTCCGTGTGAAAACATGGATGTGTGAATAACACCACAGAATAGCATGGGTACGTGTTAAGAATGGATGTCACATGTACCTGAAACACGGATGTCTGAAAAGGGGCTTAGTCGCGCCTTTGAGGCTGCGTATATTTGCTGCTTCCAAAATACTGTGTTTACAGTACAAGCATAGTGGATGAGATTAATAGGGATCTCATGTCCACTGTGCTTCTTTTTTATGCTGGGTTATCTAACCTGAGGTGCATTGTTTCAACCTGCCACATGTCAAAATCTCTTGCTGGAATGCTCACTTTTCTGTGTGAATTTTCCCCATAAACTTGCACAATTTGTGGAAAATCCGCAGGTAAAACACACACATACATTTTTGCTGTGTTTACATTACAAACGCACCAAAAACACAAATAATCTGCACCTAATGATGTATATACCATTGAATACCATTGTTTCAAAAACAAAACAGCTTTATTTAAAGGATAACACACCAAACAGAACAAAATGCAGTAAAAAAAAAAGTGATACATATGCAGCATCAAAAAAAGCACACAAAAACACAATGAAAAAGAAAAAAACGCAAGAAGACTTAAGCCCTCTTTACTTGCTGTAATACAGTTAGGTCCAGAAATATTTGGACAGTGACACAATTTTCGCGAGTTGGGCTCTGCAGGCCACCACATGGGATTTGAAATGAAACCTCTACAACAGAATTCAAGTGCAGATTGTAACGTTTAATTTGAAGGTTTGAACAAAAATATCTGATAGAAATTGTAGGAATTGTACACATTTCTTTACAAACACTCCACATTTTAGGAGGTCAAAAGTAATTGGACAAATAAACCAAACCCAAACAAATATTTTTATTTTCAATATTTTGTTGCGAATCCTTTGGAGGCAATCACTGCCTTAAGTCTGGAACCCATGGACATCACCAAACACTGGGTTTCCTCCTTCTTAATGCTTTGCCAGGCCTTTACAGCCGCAGCCTTCAGGTCTTGCTTGTTTGTGGGTCTTTCCGTCTTAAGTCTGGATTTGAGCAAATGAAATGCATGCTCAATTGGGTTAAGATCTGGTGATTGACTTGGCCATTGCAGAATGTTCCATTTTTTTGCACTCATGAACTCCTGGGTAGCTTTGGCTGTATGCTTGGGGTCCATCTGTACTATGAAGCGCCGTCCGATCAACTTTGCGGCATTTGGCTGAATCTGGGCTGAAAGTATATCCCGGTACACTTCAGAATTCATCCGGCTACTCTTGTCTGCTGTTATGTCATCAATAAACACAAGTGACCCAGTGCCATTGAAAGCCATGCATGCCCATGCCATCACGTTGCCTCCACCATGTTTTACAGAGGATGTGGTGTGCCTTGGATCATGTGCCGTTCCCTTTCTTCTCCAAACTTTTTTCTTCCCATTATTCTGGTACAGGTTGATCTTTGTCTCATCTGTCCATAGAATACTTTTCCAGAACTGAGCTGGCTTCATGAGGTGTTTTTCAGCAAATTTAACTCTGGCCTGTCTATTTTTGGAATTGATGAATGGTTTTCATCTAGATGTGAGCCCTTTGTATTTACTTTCATGGAGTCTTCTCTTTACTGTTGACTTAGAGACAGATACACCTACTTCACTGAGAGTGTTCTGGACTTCAGTTGATGTTGTGAACGGGTTCTTCTTCACCAAAGAAAGTATGTGGCGATCATCCACCACTGTTGTCATCCGTGGACGCCCAGGCCTTTTTGAGTTCCCAAGCTGACCAGTCAATTCCTTTTTTCTCAGAATGTACCCGACTGTTGATTTTGCTACTCCAAGCAAGTCTGCTATCTCTCTGATGAATTTTTCTTTTTTTTCAGCCTCAGGATGTTCTGCTTCACCTCAATTGAGAGTTCCTTAGACCGCATGTTGTCTGGTCACAACAACAGCTTCCAAATGCAAAACCACACACCTGTAATCAACCCCAGACCTTTTAACTACTTCATTGATTACAGGTTAACAAGGGAGACGCCTTCAGAGTTAATTGCAGCGCTTAGAGTCCCTTGTCCAATTACTTTTGGTCCCTTGAAAAAGAGAAGGCTATGCATTACAGAGCTATGATTCCTTAACCCTTTCTCCGATTTGGATGTGAAAACTCTCATATTGCAGCTGGGAGTTTGCACTTTCAGCCCATATTATATATATAATTGTATTTCTGAACATGTTTTTGTAAACAGCTAAAATAACAAAACTTGTGTCACTGTCCAAATATTTCTAGACCTAACTGTATATCCGCAGGTACGTCCACAGGTTTCCCGCAGCTGATTGTGAAAATCCGCAGCTATACATAGCTGCGGGATTCCAGCGAAATAGCTGCGATAAACCTGCGGACATTCGTAAGACTTACCTGCGGAAATCCGGCCTCTATCTCCATAGTGGAGAGCCGGCAGTTCCGCAGATATTTCCACAGGAATAATTGACATGCAGTTACGTGCAGCTGCAGGACATCTGCAGCATATGCCACAGCCGCACATACCGCAGCATGGACACAGACATTCCCCATGTCCCATAGGATAACATGGGGAGTGTCTGTACCTGCTAAAGTCTGCGGATTTATCTAGAAAATCCAGATAAATCTGCAGGTTTTCCGCAGCAAAATCCATGGGTACAGAAACCCATGGGCACATAGCCTTATACAATTGCCACCTGCTGCCAACAGCAGCGATCAGAGCTAGCCCAAATCACAGCAATTTCCCAATTTAATCTGGATTTACTTATATAGATCTTGGGATTTCTTAACGTAGTACATCAGGATGGGTGCTGTTGAGGTACTCAGAGTGTTGTCATGTCTGCCATTTTGGAAATCATTGATATGACATTTTGCGGCCTATGAAAAAATGCCACATCATAGGTCGTTAAGCAATAAAACTAAATTTCAGTATAAGAGCTCATTCAGACATCAGTTTTTTTTCACATATTAAAAAAACTAACCAAGTTTCATCAATGATTGTCAGAAGTTTTTTTCAGATATTTATCAGAATGTCACAATATTGTAACCACTTCAGACTTTGGTCAGAGTTTCATCAGTTTTTTTCACTCATCAGAAAATTTATGAAAGTTTCTCCACCTTCGTCTACCTGTCAGTCAGCAAAAAATGGACAGCACATGGCTGAAATCTGAATACTGTCAGATTTTTTTCACTGACCCATATATGTGCATTGCCAAATTTGATCCAATACTCAGATCAATATCAGACATGTCTCCATGATTTTGCATTGACCATTCGGTCTGAGCAAAATATCTGACCTGTGAACAGCTCTATGAACTCTCAAGTGATATTTGAGAAAAAAAGGAATAGCACTTTTAGGTGAAAAACTGATGTGTGGATGAGGCCTGAGGCTACGTTCCGATGAGGAGTATTTGATGAGTTTTTGATTTCACAGATTTTCTGCAGCATTTCTGCACTTATTAGGTAGAATAGATTCTGTACATTTTTTTTCCATGGGTTTTTTTTATTCTGTTTTTAACTTTGTTTTTTTGTGTCTCTTTTTGGTGTGTCAAGTTTTAAATTAAGCTGCTTTGATTTTTGATTCTTCCTGGAATTTGGCTTCAACAAAACTTTATTATGTGTGGATGACATGCTTTTTTAAACATTTTTCTGTAAACACAGTTAAAACGCGTATACATTTTTTACCTGTGGATTTTCATCATCTAATTTAATTCTATGTGGAAAATTAGCCAACAAAACTGTGCGCAGCCGCAAAAATAATTGACATGTTGGGCATTTAAAAAACACATTGCAGGTCAGTATACTCTGCGTAAAAAAGCACATGGGTATGAGATTTCTATAATCCCATCCACTGTGCAGGAACTGCAAATCACTGGATTTTTTGACAAGCAAAAATACGCAGCATCAAAACTCAACAAAAACTCATCTTGTGAACTTAACCCCTTTGGGTTGGGTTTCTTGTTCACACTATGTTGTTCAAAATGCTGCCTTTTTGTGGCAGAACTTTGGTCAAAAACTCAGCTTTTCAAAGAAGCAACATGTCAATTGTTTTTGCCATTTGGGTTTTGCACTGCAAAGCTGAGTTTTTGACCAAAGTTCTGCCACAAAAAGGCAGCATTTTGAACAACATAGTGTGAACAAGAAACCCAAATTCCCATAGACTTTGCTTGAATAGAAGAACACATCCATTTTGGCATTAAACAGCGCAGAAGAAAAAGCAGCAAAAAAGCAGGTAAAAAGCAGGTAAAAAGCAACGTGCGCACATACCCTTACAGGAATCGGTGGATCTGCAATCCACCCGTGCCTGCTTGCCACTTAGATTGTGCTGTCAAAATGTGACAGCGTGATTTAAATGGCCGCGACAGAATCCGTGCCATTTCCCGCTGCCATCAGAGGCCCTGTGATGTGATCACGGTGAGCCGATGGTTGACATGGTAGCTCGGGGTCATGTGATGACCCTTGACGCTACCATGACGTATTTCCTATGAGAGCCATTAGAGCAGCAGCTCTCATAGGAACGCTGCATTTCTGCTGATCAGAGCAATGCTGCAGCTCTGATCAACAGAAATGAACAAGTGATAAGACTGCTGAGTCAAAAAGTCCTCTAGAGAGACTAGTAAAATAAATAAAAAATGTAAAAAAGTTTTTAAAAATATGAAAAAATAAAAAAAACTAAAATTTTAAATAATCCTCCATTAGCCTCATTGAAAATAAAACAGTTAAAAAAAGGAAAAATATACACATATTTGGTATTGCCGTGTTCAGAAATGCCCGATCTACCAAAATATAAAATCAATTAATCTGATTGATCCACGGCTTGACGAGAAAAAAATTCCATATGCCAAAATTATGTTTTTTGGTCACTGCAAAAAATATTTAAAGTGCAATAACAGGCGATCAAAATATAGCATCTACACAAAATTGGTATAATTAAAAATGTAAGCACAAGTTACAAAAAATAAGCCATCACTGAGCCCCAGATACCAAAAAATGAGAACACTACGGGTCTCCGGAAATGGCAAAAGCGCTACTCTTTTTTTGGACAAACGTCTGATTTTTTTTTTACCTTTACCCTTAAGATAAAAGTAAAAGTATCTATGAACTCGTACTGACCTGAGGCATCATGCTGATTTGTTAATTTTACCATATAGTGAACACGGTGAATAAAGTATCCCAAAAACAATCGTGCAATTGCATTTTTTTGCAATTTCACAGCACTTGGATTTTTTAACATTTTCCAGTACACCATATGTTAAAACTTATGGTTTCACTCAAAAGTACAACTCATCCCACAAAGAACAAGCACTCATATGGCAAAATTGATGGAAAAATAGGAAAGTTACGTCTCTCGGAAGAAGGGGAGCAAAAAAATGAAAACGAAAAATGGAAAATCACTTGGGTGAAAGGGGTTAATCTAAGATGAAAATAATATAAAAATCTCTAAGAATGGTAAAATATATTGGTGTTTTAGTCTACTCTTATGCTAAGTTTGCATAGCCTTAGAATTTATGGAATCAGTCCCATCCGTACACTGCAGATGTGACTGGCTCCGTGTGCAGCTCCATGTGCCCATCTTCATAGTAGACAGATGTAGAAGATGCCTGCTACTTATATCCACTACTCTGGCACATAAATCAATCTGGCCTAGTACATGCTGCCACTTTTTCACATGGTACTAAGCTAATAATGGTGCTAGTGCTGTCTATGCGAGCTACGCTCTTCACGCGGTCTGAAAATAAGTTCATGTAAACTTAAGGTTCATGTATTATAAGACACTTAGAACTAAATTTTAAGGTTACCACGATTTATTTTTGATATTTCAAGTTTCGAGTTTTATATTTTTCATTTCATTAAAAAAAATTATAGTCTACAATTTTAAAGTTTGCTGAAGGGATAGAGGAACGCTGTATCTCCAAAAAGCTATTAGTATTCCAAGACATACCTTATACAGTAGGGTTCTATAAATAGCTTCTGTTTTCAATCTTAGGCCTAATCTTGAAACGTTCATATACAATCATCCAAGAGTATCCTACCATGATATCTAGAGTAGAGTTGAGCGCGGTTCGTGGTTCGTGGTTCTCCAGTTCGCGGCTCGAGTGATTTTGGGGCATGTTCTAGATCGAACTAGAACTCGAGCTTTTTGCAAAAGCTCGATAGTTCTAGAAACGTTCGAGAACGGTTCTAGCAGCCAAAAAACAGCTAAATCCTAGCTTGGTTTCTGCTGTAATAGTGTAAGTCACTCTGTGAATCACACTATTATCACATTTCAGTGTATAGTGTGCGGGAACAGCGCCTTCAGATCACTGCTGTTTCTATAATGGCGATCGCCATTTTTTTTTTTTTTTTTCTTGTCTTCCTTCCCTAAGCGCGCGCGTCTTGTGGGGCGGGCCAGCATGTCAGCCAATCACAGACACACACACACCTAAGTGGACTTTGAGCCAGAGAAGCAACGGCATGTGTGATAGGATCTGCATGTCACATGTCCCTGCATTATAAAACCGGACATTTTCTTCACGAACGCCATTATCTGCCTTCTGCGTCTTTGGTGTCAGACATCAGTGTCGCAGCTCCGTCCTCCTGAGTCCTATAGCCGATACAGCTGTATGCGCTGCATACACAGCGTTAGACAGCTTAGGGAGAGCACATTCTAGCAGTCCTTTTAAGGGCTCAAAGCGGCAGGGTCAGAGAGCCATAAGTGACAGGTCCTGCAAACAGCAACAGCGTCTGTGTAGCCCAGGTCAGGGATTTCCTCCCTGCATTTCACCATTAGGAGGGAATAGAAAGGCAGGCTTCCATTCCTCTACCCAGAGCACCACAATCCTGCCACTGTACCCTCTTGTCCTCTGCACACTCCAACTCATTCTAAGTAAGCCATTATACTAGCAAACATTCAGTGTACCTAGTGGCATCCTATACGTGGCTATTGGACTTTGCTATAGTCCCACTAGTGCAAAGACATTTGCAGAGCACGTCTGCCTGCATTGCACACTACAACTTTTTTAAACTAAGCAATTTAACTAGCAAACACTCAGTGTACCTAGTGGCATCCTATACGTGGCTATTGGACTTTGCTATAGTCCCACTAGTGCAAAGACATTTGCAGAGCACGTCTGCCTGCATTGCACACTACAACTTTTTTAAACTAAGCAATTTTACTAGCAAACACTCAGTGTACCTAGTGGCATCCTATACGTGGCTATTGGACTTTGCTATAGTCCCACTAGTGCCAAGACATTTGCAGCACGTCTGCCTGCGTTGCACACTCCAACTAATTATAACTAAGCCATTATACTAGCACACACTCAGTGTACCTAGTGGCATCCTATACGTGGCTATTGGACTTTGCTATAGTCCCACTAGTGCCAAGACATTTGCAGCACGTCTGCCTGCATTGCACACTCCAACTAATTATAACTAAGCCATTATACTAGCACACACTCAGTGTACCTAGTGGCATCCTATACGTGGCTATTGGACTTTGCTTTAGTCCCACTAGTGCCAAGACATTTGCAGAACGCATCTGCCTGCGTTGCACACTCCAACTAATTATAACTAAGCCATTATACTAGCACACACTCAGTGTACCTAGTGGCATCCTATACGTGGCTATTGGACTTTGCTATAGTCCCACTAGTGCCAAGACATTTGCAGAGCGCATCTGCCTGCGTTGCACACTCCAACTAATTATAACTAAGCCATTATACTAGCACACACTCAGTGTACCTAGTGGCATCCTATACGTGGCTATTGGACTTTGCTATAGTCCCACTAGTGCAAAGACATTTGCAGCACGTCTGCCTGCGTTGCACACTCCAACTAATTATAACTAAGCCATTATACTAGCACACACTCAGTGTACCTAGGCATCCTATACGTGGCTATTGGACTTTGCTTTAGTCCCACTAGTGCCAAGACATTTGCAGAACGCATCTGCCTGCGTTGCACACTCCAACTAATTATAACTAAGCCATTATACTAGCACACACTCAGTGTACCTAGTGGCATCCTATACGTGGCTATTGGACTTTGCTATAGTCCCACTAGTGCCAAGACATTTGCAGAGCGCATCTGCCTGCGTTGCACACTCCAACTAATTATAACTAAGCCATTATACTAGCACACACTCAGTGTACCTAGTGGCATCCTATACGTGGCTATTGGACTTTGCTATAGTCCCACTAGTGCAAAGACATTTGCAGCACGTCTGCCTGCGTTGCACACTCCAACTAATTATAACTAAGCCATTATACTAGCACACACTCAGTGTACCTAGTGGCATCCTATACGTGGCTATTGGACTTTGCTATAGTCCCACTAGTGCCAAGACATTTGCAGAGCGCATCTGCCTGCGTTGCACACTCCAACTAATTATAACTAAGCCATTATACTAGCACACACTCAGTGTACCTAGTGGCATCCTATACGTGGCTATTGGACTTTGCTATGGTCCCACTAGTGCCAAGACATTTGCAGAGCGCATCTGCCTGCGTTGCACACTCCAACTAATTATAACTAAGCCATTATACTAGCACACACTCAGTGTACCTAGTGGCATCCTATACGTGGCTATTGGACTTTGCTATAGTCCCACTAGTGCAAAGACATTTGCAGCACGTCTGCCTGCGTTGCACACTCCAACTCATTATAACTAAGTTACATTGTCAGGGATATTTATTCTTTATTATTCTGCTGTTAATAAAGCTAGACCACCACTGCAATCTTCACCACCTCTCAATTTTTACTACCACATTTTCAGTCCACAATCTTGTCGCAATCAACATGAGTGGCAAAATGACAGATGCTGGTGGAAAGGGGAAGAGGCGTGGTGGAAAAGGCAAAAAAGGTTTTGTCAGTGGGGAAGGTGGCAAAGCTCCATTATCATCTGCTGAAGATAGACCATCTACTAGCAAAAGTAAGATGTCTACTACTTATTGTGGACAATCCGATGTGCTCCCTTTATTACGGACACGAACAAGAGGAACAAAGGTAGATGATGGGCAAAAAAGGAAAATGCTTGAATGGATCTCAAGTGGTCCAACAAGTGCCCTCTCAGCCACTTCAAGTACCGCATCCAAAAAACACCATTCCTCTGAGTTGTCATCCCAATCACACTTGATTTCTCCCAGCTCTGAAGTCTCCATCAGCCCTGCACAGTATGGTGGAACTGAGATGGCTGAGTCTGCAGAGCTGTTCAGTCACACTATAGCCTGGGAATCAGAGGTCTGCTCCCAAGCTACAGTGAGTACAGAACAGGAAATGGTCTGCAGTGATGCCCAGAACCTTTGTGACTCAGATTCAGGCCGTGAGGACCAAGTTTCTGAGCATAATGTTGACCCTTTGTCACAAACTGTAACACCTGTGGTTATAGACAATGAGGAACATGCTGATGAAGATGAGACTCAGATACCCGATTGGGATGACAACTTAAATATTCGGTCAGGGCAAGAAGAGGCTCGGTCTGAGGGGGAGGGGAGTGCAAACACAACAATTGATGATGACGTTCTAGATCCCACCTACTGTCAACCCCCAGTCAGGCACTCGAGGAGGTCAACAGAGGCGGTGGAGGAGGATGCAACCGACGACGAAGTTACCTTGCGCCTTCCTGGACAGAGTCGGAGCACTGGTAGCACGTCTACAACTGCATCCTCAGCCACCACTCTGCCTATGAGCATTATTCGGGGTGGATCAACAGGTCGCATGGCCTCTAAGCCTTGCCTAGCCTGGGCCTTTTTTCACATCGAAA
The DNA here is from genome assembly GCF_048569485.1 of Anomaloglossus baeobatrachus. NCBI lineage: Eukaryota > Metazoa > Chordata > Amphibia > Anura > Aromobatidae > Anomaloglossus > Anomaloglossus baeobatrachus. Next base: position 318,569,268 of record NC_134357.1, read on the forward strand.
AAGATCGCCCAACTCATGTGATATGTAACATTTGTCATGATTCTGTTAGTAGAGGTCAAAACCTCAGCAGTTTGACAACTTCTTCCATGAATCGTCACATGAATAAATATCATAAGTCCCGGTGGGAAGCTCACCGTGCTGCAATGCCGGCTAGCGGAGCGAACCATCCACCGCCCGCCCCTTCCAGTGCATCCGCGCGCTCTTCATCTTCTAGGACTGTGGGGACAGCTGTCACACCTGTTTTTCCACGCAAAACTTCCACCACTGTAACCGCAACAGGCAGTTTGCTTGTAAGGTCGTCAGTTGGTTTGGAAGGGGAAACAAGTGAGTGTGTACAGCTCTCTCAGACATCGATAGCACCAACGTTGGATGAAGGCAACATCATGTCTCCGCCTGAACTTTCCTCACAAACCTGCATTTTTCCAGGGACACCCTACTCAACACCGTCTACACACAGCAGCCAGATCTCTGTCCCTCAGATGTGGTCAAATAAAAGGCCACTTCCTCCGACCCATGACAAAGCTAAGAGGTTGACTCTATCCCTCTGTAAGCTGTTGGCTACCGAAATGCTGCCTTTCCGCCTAGTGGACACACATGATTTTAGAGAGCTTATGTCTGTCGCTGTGCCCCAGTACCAGATGCCTAGTCGCCACTACTTCTCTAAGAAAGGTGTGCCCGCGCTACACCAGCATGTCGCACACAACATCACCGCTTCCTTGAGAAACTCTGTGTGTCAACGGGTGCATTTCACCACCGATACTTGGACCAGTAAGCATGGACAGGGACGTTACATGTCGCTGACTGGGCACTGGGTAACTATGGTGATAGATGGTGAAGGGTCTGCTGCACAAGTCTTGCCGTCCCCACGACTTGTGTGTCAATCCTCTGTCTGTCCAAGTTGCGCCACAGCTTCTGCATCCTCCACCTCATCTGGGTCCTCCACCTCCGCCCCAAGCCTGCCTGGTCAGGCCACCAGCGTTCTCACTGCGCAGAAGGAATCACGCACGCCTCATTACTATGCTGGCAGCCGAGCGCAACGGCATCAGGCGGTCTTTAGCTTGACATGTCTTGGTAATAAGAGTCACACAGCTGAGGAGTTGTGGTCAGCTCTGCGGTCCGAGTTTAATAAATGGTTGTCTCCACTCAACCTGCAGCCTGGTAAGGCCGTGTGCGACAATGCTGCAAACCTGGGTACGGCCCTTCGCCTGGGCAAGGTGACACACGTACCTTGTATGGCTCACGTGTTGAACCTTGTCGTGCAGCAATTTTTAACACACTATCCTGGCCTAGATGGCCTTCTGAACAGGGCACGAAAACTGTCTGCTCACTTCCGGCGTTCAAGCGCCGCAGCTGAGCGACTTGCATCGCTCCAGAAGTCTTTCGGCCTGCCGGTTCATCGCCTGAAATGCAATGTGGCGACACGCTGGAATTCAACTCTCCACATGTTACAGCGACTGTGGCAGCACCGCAGAGCCCTGGTGCAATACGTCATGACGTATAGCCTGGGCCAACGAGATGCAGAGGTGGGGCAGATCACCCTGATGGAGTGGTCTCAGATCAAGGACCTATGCACCCTTCTGCACAGTTTCGACATGGCGACGAATATGTTTAGCTCTGACAATGCCATTATCAGCATGACGATTCCAGTCATTTACATGCTGGAGCACACGCTAAACACTATTCGGAGTCAGGGGGTGGGACAACATGAAGGGGAGGAACTACAGGAGGATTCATATGCGCAAGGGACAACAACATCACCAAGGTCCAGACGTTCATCATCACCAACGCAGCAGGCATGGGACCATGGGGAACAGGGATCGACAAGGGCGCATAGTAGCAGGCGAAATGTTGAGCAAGGTGCAGGAGAACATGAAGAAATGGAGGACGAACTGTCCATGGACATGGAAGACTCAGCGGATGAGGGAGACCTTGGTCAAATTTCAGTTGAAAGAGGTTGGGGGGAGATGTCAGAGGAAGAAAGAACGGGTAGCACCTCTATGCCACAAACACAGTGTGGACTTGGTCCGCATGGCTGCGCAAGACACATGAGTGCCTTCTTGTTGCACTACCTCCAACATGACAGTCGTATTGTCAAAATTAGAAGTGATGATGACTACTGGATTGCCACACTATTAGATCCCCGGTACAAGTCCAAATTTTGTGACATAATTCCAGCCATAGAAAGGGACGCACGTATGCAGGAGTATCAGCAGAAGCTGTTACTCGATCTTAGCTCGGCTTTTCCACCAAACAACCGTGCAGGTGCAGGGAGGGAATCTCCCAGTTGTAACTTGACAAACATGGGACGGTCTCGTCATCTTCACCAGTCTACCCGTACCAGTAGGACCGTATCTGGTGCCGGTAACAGCAATTTTATGGAATCTTTTCATAATTTTTTTAGACCCTCTTTTGCAAGGCCACCAGAGACAACAAGTCTGACACATACTCAACGGCTGGAGAGGATGATACAGGAGTATCTCCAAATGAACATCGATGCCATGACTGTGCAACTGGAGCCTTGCTCCTTTTGGGCTTCAAACATAGAAAAATGGCCAGAGCTCTCCAGTTACGCCTTGGAGATTTTGTCGTGTCCAGCTGCCAGCGTTGTCTCTGAACGTGTATTCAGTGCTGCTGGGTGTGTGCTGACAGATAAGCGCACGCGTCTGTCCAGTGACAATGTGGACAGACTGACGTTCATCAAAATGAACAAGTCATGGATCCAGAAGGAATTTACTACCCCTGTGTCATCCTGGGGAGAGTAAATGCTTGTGGATTTGGAATGTGCTTGATGCAAATCAAAACATCCTGTTTGCAACTAGGGCCCAAGTGCTGCCACTGATGGGGTGGGTGTCTGTGTGGCCCAATTTTTGGAAAAAAGGGAGACTCCGCTTGGAGTAACCCTTGCTTACATTGTTTTTAAAAGAAGACAAGATGAACAGAGCTGGGATCAGGAAATACTTTGCTACCTACCCCGGTGTCATCCTGGGGACGGATAAGAATGGCGTATTTTGGAATGTGCTTGATGCAAATCAAAACATCCTGTTTTCAACTAGGTAACAGCAGTAACCTGCAAGCAGGTGAATATTGCCCAATAGTCCAATATATCAAAAGTAATAGCAGGGACTAAAACTTAACTTTTAATATTCCAGATAAAATATATCAACATTACAAAAGTGCAGTAAAATTGCCAAATGGCTATAAACTGAAGTGGTCTCACCCAGATGTTCTCCAGGGATAAAAGGACACACCGATCCAGGGTTGATCAGAGGCGGAAAAAATCAGGGTAAAGCATTGGGAGATGGTAAGATATAAACCCTGTCGTGCCCGGTGCCAATGCTTCCGCCCTGACAAGGGCAGCGCCCAAGTGAGCTGTCTGCCCCACAACCAAAGAAAAAGAAGCGTTCTCCCAACGCGTTTCCCTCTAAGTGAGAAGAGTTCTTCAGGGGAGATTAAAGAACAATTTGAACAACCTGCAGTGGCAGGGTCCAAGAAAGCTGATCAACCTGCAGTGGCAGGGATCAAAGGTACAGGCTATGTGTCCAAGTATAAAGTGGTACATGGACACTGGTGCCTAAGATCGCTATATACCCAATGCTAATTAATCATTACCTTCGGCTGTGCAGGGAAGCACCCTGCATGATTCTCCATTCGTGCCCGCACTGTCGGCGTCTGAGGTCACTTCCGGTCATGTGACCGACAGACTTCCGCGCTCCAGTCTGGAACGCATGAGCATCCATTGGATGGGGAAAAACGTCAATCAGTGAGGTCACATCCGGTTTAGCGAAAAACAGTGTTAAGATCAAACAAAGCTTCCCCATCTAATCACTCCGAATAGGGGGCACGTCACCAACGCACAGTGGCGACTCCCTGTGTAGTATTAGGTTCAGGCTCTGGTTACTGGCGACAAATATCAACTTTAATCACGTGACCAGCAGATCACCGCGCTCCAGTCTGGAACGTATGAGCACCCATTGGATGGGGAAAACGTCAATCAGTGAGGTCACATCCGGTTTAGCGATAAACAGTATTATGATCAAACAAAGCTTACCCATCCAATCACTACGTACAGGGGGCACGTGACCAACGTACAGTGGCGATTCCCTGCATAATACTAGGTTCATGTTCTAGTTGCTAGCGACAAAAATCAACTATAGTAAAGTGACTAGCAAATTTACGCGCTCCAATGTGGGAGTACTAAAAATGATTGGATATGGGAAAAATCAATCACAGAGGTCATGTTTAGTTTAACAGACCTATCTGTGATATATCAGAAGCTAACCCATCCAATCAAACTGCAATAAGGGTGTATCCTCACAAATCATGTGACGTATGTTATACATATACAGTTTGTATCACCCTCATAATGCCAATTAGTGCGAATAAGCAAAAGCTAATATCAGCCTATGTTTATGATAACTCAAATATATACAAGGCACTAAAGAACAGCAAATAGAGCACCTAGGATTATTCACAAATTTACTGATTAGATTGTCAGCTCATCAGATTAACAAGCTAAAATGCAGAATGCTAGCCACAACGACCAAAAATGCGGGGTATTATAAATAGCGAAACTATGATCAGTGATCCACAACTACTACTGCAGTAAAAGGGGGGGGGGGGGTGGGAAAGGGGGAAGAAAACAATGTCTTTCCCAAAAACGGACCAACTTGGATCTAACTGTTTAAAAGATACCAAGGGTCTAGTAACATTCCCAACCTGGACCTCAATAAACCCTATAATAAAGTGGATGCCAAGTAAGGGGCTAAATATAGAGACTGGTCAGTGGCCTAGGGCCAACCTTTCAGAGAGGAAAAAGACACAACAGTTGGCTACTGTGGATACAGGAACTATATAAAGCATCCATAATTGATCTGATCATTGAGGCCATCCGGGTGGCAAGTCTTGAGGCGAAAGATCATCCTCGCCTCTTTTTGTAAAAGAGCACGATCGAAATTACCACCTCTGGGGGATTGTTTAACTTTCAATATGCCCATGAACAAAATGGCCTCCCTGTTCTGACTATGGCGTACATTCATGTGCCGTGCTATGGGGGTATCCCGATCGTTTCTAATGTCCCCCATATGTTCACCTACCCGTCTGCGGAGCTCACGTGTCGTCTTACCGACATACTGTACCCCGCAATGACAGGTAGCCAGATACACAACACCCTTTGTTTTACAATTCATGAATTCTCTAATGTCCAGAGATTCACCTGTGGATGTACTGGTGTATCTTTTGCCTGTTTGAATATTTTTACAGGCGACACAAGAGCCACATTTGAAGCAACCATGTGGTCTGGTCGGAATCCACGTGGTACCCTCAACAGGTGGCGCAAAATGGCTATGCGTCAGGCGATCACCTAACGACCGATTTTTTCGAAAAGTGATGCTTGGCTGTGGTTTAATGTAATCCACAACATCCTTGTCCATACCAAGGATCCCCCAATGTCGGTCCAATATCTGTCTAATAACAGAGGCACCCTTGGTATAGGTTGTGATAAGTCTGACCACACCCATTTCATCATCACACTTCCGCTTAGGTGTCAGCAACTTATTCCGGTCCTGGTTCAATGAGTATTTAAAGGCCTCTTTAAGGATATGGTCTGGATAACCCTTATTCAAAAAGCGAGACCTTAAATCAACAGCCCTCGCCACAAACTCGCTCCGATCAGAACAATTTCTTCTCAAGCGGAGGTGGTATATCACAGATAGGTCTGTTAAACTAAACATGACCTCTGTGATTGATTTTTCCCATATCCAATCATTTTTAGTACTCCCACATTGGAGCGCGTAAATTTGCTAGTCACTTTACTATAGTTGATTTTTGTCGCTAGCAACTAGAACATGAACCTAGTATTATGCAGGGAATCGCCACTGTACGTTGGTCACGTGCCCCCTGTACGTAGTGATTGGATGGGTAAGCTTTGTTTGATCATAATACTGTTTATCGCTAAACCGGATGTGACCTCACTGATTGACGTTTTCCCCATCCAATGGGTGCTCATACGTTCCAGACTGGAGCGCGGTGATCTGCTGGTCACGTGATTAAAGTTGATATTTGTCGCCAGTAACCAGAGCCTGAACCTAATACTACACAGGGAGTCGCCACTGTGCGTTGGTGACGTGCCCCCTATTCGGAGTGATTAGATGGGGAAGCTTTGTTTGATCTTAACACTGTTTTTCGCTAAACCGGATGTGACCTCACTGATTGACGTTTTTCCCCATCCAATGGATGCTCATGCGTTCCAGACTGGAGCGCGGAAGTCTGTCGGTCACATGACCGGAAGTGACCTCAGACGCCGACAGTGCGGGCACGAATGGAGAATCATGCAGGGTGCTTCCCTGCACAGCCGAAGGTAATGATTAATTAGCATTGGGTATATAGCGATCTTAGGCACCAGTGTCCATGTACCACTTTATACTTGGACACATAGCCTGTACCTTTGATCCCTGCCACTGCAGGTTGATCAGCTTTCTTGGACCCTGCCACTGCAGGTTGTTCAAATTGTTCTTTAATCTCCCCTGAAGAACTCTTCTCACTTAGAGGGAAACGCGTTGGGAGAACGCTTCTTTTTCTTTGGTTGTGGGGCAGACAGCTCACTTGGGCGCTGCCCTTGTCAGGGCGGAAGCATTGGCACCGGGCACGACAGGGTTTATATCTTACCATCTCCCAATGCTTTACCCTGATTTTTTCCGCCTCTGATCAACCCTGGATCGGTGTGTCCTTTTATCCCTGGAGAACATCTGGGTGAGACCACTTCAGTTTATAGCCATTTGGCAATTTTACTGCACTTTTGTAATGTTGATATATTTTATCTGGAATATTAAAAGTTAAGTTTTAGTCCCTGCTATTACTTTTGATATATTGGACTATTGGGCAATATTCACCTGCTTGCAGGTTACTGCTGTTATTTTGTATATTAGTGATTGGCATGGCTGGTTTCCTTTCTACAGGACCAGACACGGCTAGTTGGCTTACAGAGGCAAAAGACATTTTTTCTGAAAAAGAATTTATTCAAAAAAAGTATACTCCATCTTACACTGCTGCTTTCAAGGAGGTTACTAGGACCTATAAGGAACAGATTACTAGTTGGTGGGAGGTTCAGAGCCTTGATAACTATATCAAAAGTAACATCGTTCCTAGGGGCCTACGCATCCCCCTTATACCTGCTGCTAGGTGTCGGACTCCTCAATTGATGACTGCCTGGGAGAAGGAGGCCACAGCTAGTTCTCTCAGGTTGATGAAAATCCTTCTTTTAGAAGAAAGGAATAACCTTGAGATAATTAATAACAAACTCAAGGAACAGATTGAGGTCACGAAAACCTATCAAAACGAGGGTGATTTTTCGATTAAAGAGAACAGCTTGAAAAATTCTATCGAAAAATTTCAGTTTCACTTAAAAGAAAGGAAACATAAACAGTTCAAACGCGACCTACAAGATTTCAAAGATAATAAGGTTTATCAATTTATTCCAACTGAGGGTCCGACATCTAGAGAGCGTGAGTCAGACCTGTCCTCTACTGAGGCTGAACTCTCGGATACAGAGGGTAAGGGACTCCCCCCCTTTCGCTTGCAACAAAGGGCTAGACGTAACCGGAGAGGACCACAGAGAACTGATCACTCAGGTTATCCACCGATACAAACCAATAATCCTCCTTTTTTAGACCGCAACTACTCCCTGAGGAGTCGCAGGGGGAAGGACTAGGAATTCAAGTTATCAATTTATCTGATAGAGTCCTCAACCAGACAGAGATGGCGGTCCTTAGCAAAGGACTATCCTTTGTTCCTACTAATGACTTTTCAGTGTTTGATTTTATTAAAGATCTAAATCTTTTCGGCCGCAAATTGCGCTGGAAGAAATTCTTTAGACTAAAGGATAATAAGATCTGTGAGGATCTGGATATACCTCTCGATATGATTGACGATGTGAGGCTTCTGGCTGGGCTGAATGAATCGGTTCCCTCTATCTCCGGTAAAGGCCCGTTTACCACTTTAAAAAATGCAAGTACAAGGATGCCACCGAATCTTTCTGAGGTCTCGGCTATTGATATCTTTTTGAATCAAGTAACAAGTGATGTTCTTGCTTTAAGTAAAAATGATTTGAATGGGATGGGTGTAGCTCGCTATCGGACTGAGCAGAGGAACAACCTCTCAAAAATTGAGATGCGTGCACTATGTAATTTGGAGAAAGACCCTACTATTACTGTTAAACCCTCAGACAAAGGGGGGAATACAGTTTTGTTGAACACTAATGATTACCGGGACATCTGCTTAAACATATTGCAAGATACTAGCACCTATTGTAAGGTCTCTGGCAATCCTCTAATTGCTGCCAAAAAAACATTGAAGGATTTACTTAACAATGCTGAATCTGTTGGCCTGATTAGCAAGGAAGAACTAGCCTTTTTGATACCTGAATTTCCAATGATGTCTACTTTTTATATACTCCCCAAAGTACATAAGGGGGTAAACCCTCTCAGGGGAAGACCTATTGTTTCTGGGGTAGGTAACATCACACAGAACGTTGGGGTATACATAGACAAAATTCTTAACCCTTTTGTCATTTCACTACCCTCTTATATACGGGACAGTCTAGATTTCATCAGTAGAATTGAGGATGTAATGGTGGGACCCAATACGTTTCTTGCTAGTATTGATGTGGAAACACTATATTCTTCTATTCCACATCATTATGGACTTAAGGCTGTCAAGTTCTTCCTTGCTACTAGGGGGAAACATCTTGATGCCCATAACAACCTGGTTACATCTTTGTTGGACTTTGTTCTGCACCATAATTTCTTTTTGTTTGATGGCTCCACCTACCACCAGCTCAGGGGCACGGCAATGGGGAGCCCCTGTGCTCCCTGCTACGCCAACTTGTTCCTGGGCTGGTGGGAGGATACCACTGTTTTTCAAGAGTCTATGACATCCTTCACTGATATGATTGACCTTTGGGTCCGGTTCATAGACGATGTTTTTCTCCTGTGGAAGGGGTCCCGTGAACAATTCATTGAATTTGTGGGGAGGTTAAATCTGAACCCCCTAGGACTGACTTTTACCTATGTCATTGATCCCGCTAGCCTGCCTTTTCTGGATCTAATGGTGACAATTGGTTCAGAGGGTAGGCTTAGAACTACAATCTACAGGAAGCCCACTGCCACAAACTCGCTCCTCAGTTGGGAGAGTCACCATCCTCCCTCTCTCAAGCGGGGTATCCCTAAGGGACAATACCTCCGCTTGAGAAGAAATTGTTCTGATCGGAGCGAGTTTGTGGCGAGGGCTGTTGATTTAAGGTCTCGCTTTTTGAATAAGGGTTATCCAGACCATATCCTTAAAGAGGCCTTTAAATACTCATTGAACCAGGACCGGAATAAGTTGCTGACACCTAAGCGGAAGTGTGATGATGAAATGGGTGTGGTCAGACTTATCACAACCTATACCAAGGGTGCCTCTGTTATTAGACAGATATTGGACCGACATTGGGGGATCCTTGGTATGGACAAGGATGTTGTGGATTACATTAAACCACAGCCAAGCATCACTTTTCGAAAAAATCGGTCGTTAGGTGATCGCCTGACGCATAGCCATTTTGCGCCACCTGTTGAGGGTACCACGTGGATTCCGACCAGACCACATGGTTGCTTCAAATGTGGCTCTTGTGTCGCCTGTAAAAATATTCAAACAGGCAAAAGATACACCAGTACATCCACAAGTGAATCTCTGGACATTAGAGAATTCATGAATTGTAAAACAAAGGGTGTTGTGTATCTGGCTACCTGTCATTGCGGGGTACAGTATGTCGGTAAGACGACACGTGAGCTCCGCAGACGGGTAGGTGAACATATGGGGGACATTAGAAACGATCGGGATACCCCCATAGCACGGCACATGAATGTACGCCATAGTCAGAACAGGGAGGCCATTTTGTTCATGGGCATATTGAAAGTTAAACAATCCCCCAGAGGTGGTAATTTCGATCGTGCTCTTTTACAAAAAGAGGCGAGGATGATCTTTCGCCTCAAGACTTGCCACCCGGATGGCCTCAATGATCAGATCAATTATGGATGCTTTATATAGTTCCTGTATCCACAGTAGCCAACTGTTGTGTCTTTTTCCTCTCTGAAAGGTTGGCCCTAGGCCACTGACCAGTCTCTATATTTAGCCCCTTACTTGGCATCCACTTTATTATAGGGTTTATTGAGGTCCAGGTTGGGAATGTTACTAGACCCTTGGTATCTTTTAAACAGTTAGATCCAAGTTGGTCCGTTTTTGGGAAAGACATTGTTTTCTTCCCCCTTTTTCCCCCCCCCCCCTTTTACTGCAGTAGTAGTTGTGGATCACTGATCATAGTTTCGCTATTTATAATACCCCGCATTTTTGGTCGTTGTGGCTAGCATTCTGCATTTTAGCTTGTTAATCTGATGAGCTGACAATCTAATCAGTAAATTTGTGAATAATCCTAGGTGCTCTATTTGCTGTTCTTTAGTGCCTTGTATATATTTGAGTTATCATAAACATAGGCTGATATTAGCTTTTGCTTATTCGCACTAATTGGCATTATGAGGGTGATACAAACTGTATATGTATAACATACGTCACATGATTTGTGAGGATACACCCTTATTGCAGTTTGATTGGATGGGTTAGCTTCTGATATATCACAGATAGGTCTGTTAAACTAAACATGACCTCTGTGATTGATTTTTCCCATATCCAATCATTTTTAGTACTCCCACATTGGAGCGCGTAAATTTGCTAGTCACTTTACTATAGTTGATTTTTGTCGCTAGCAACTAGAACATGAACCTAGTATTATGCAGGGAATCGCCACTGTACGTTGGTCACGTGCCCCCTGTACGTAGTGATTGGATGGGTAAGCTTTGTTTGATCATAATACTGTTTATCGCTAAACCGGATGTGACCTCACTGATTGACGTTTTCCCCATCCAATGGGTGCTCATACGTTCCAGACTGGAGCGCGGTGATCTGCTGGTCACGTGATTAAAGTTGATATTTGTCGCCAGTAACCAGAGCCTGAACCTAATACTACACAGGGAGTCGCCACTGTGCGTTGGTGACGTGCCCCCTATTCGGAGTGATTAGATGGGGAAGCTTTGTTTGATCTTAACACTGTTTTTCGCTAAACCGGATGTGACCTCACTGATTGACGTTTTTCCCCATCCAATGGATGCTCATGCGTTCCAGACTGGAGCGCGGAAGTCTGTCGGTCACATGACCGGAAGTGACCTCAGACGCCGACAGTGCGGGCACGAATGGAGAATCATGCAGGGTGCTTCCCTGCACAGCCGAAGGTAATGATTAATTAGCATTGGGTATATAGCGATCTTAGGCACCAGTGTCCATGTACCACTTTATACTTGGACACATAGCCTGTACCTTTGATCCCTGCCACTGCAGGTTGATCAGCTTTCTTGGACCCTGCCACTGCAGGTTGTTCAAATTGTTCTTTAATCTCCCCTGAAGAACTCTTCTCACTTAGAGGGAAACGCGTTGGGAGAACGCTTCTTTTTCTTTGGTTGTGGGGCAGACAGCTCACTTGGGCGCTGCCCTTGTCAGGGCGGAAGCATTGGCACCGGGCACGACAGGGTTTATATCTTACCATCTCCCAATGCTTTACCCTGATTTTTTCCGCCTCTGATCAACCCTGGATCGGTGTGTCCTTTTATCCCTGGAGAACATCTGGGTGAGACCACTTCAGTTTATAGCCATTTGGCAATTTTACTGCACTTTTGTAATGTTGATATATTTTATCTGGAATATTAAAAGTTAAGTTTTAGTCCCTGCTATTACTTTTGTTTTCAACTAGGGCCCAAGTGCTGCCACTGATGGGGTGGGTGTCTGTGTGGCCCAATTTTTGGAAAAAAGGGAGACTCCGCTTGGAGTAACCCTTGCTTGATGTGTTTTTAAAAGAAGCCAAGATGAACAGAGCTGGGATCAGGAAAGACTTTGCTACCTACCCCGGTGTCATCCTGGGGACGGATAAGAATGGCGTATTTTTGAATGTGCTTGATGCAAATCAAAACATCCTGTTTGCAACTAGGGCCCAAGTGCTGCCACTGATGGGGTGGGTGTCTGTGTGGCCCAATTTTTGGAAAAAAGGGAGACTCCGCTTGGAGAAACCCTTGCTTGATGTGTTTTTAAAAGAAGCCAAGATGAACAGAGCTGGGATCAGGAAAGACTTTGCTACCTACCCCGGTGTCATCCTGGGGACGGATAAGAATGGCGTATTTTTGAATGTGCTTGATGCAAATCAAAACATCCTGTTTGCAACTAGGGCCCAAGTGCTGCCACTGATGGGGTGGGTGTCTGTGTGGCCCAATTTTTGGAAAAAAGGGAGACTCCGCTTGGAGTAACCCTTGCTTACATTGTTTTTAAAAGAAGACAAGATGAACAGAGCTGGGATCAGGAAATACTTTGCTACCTACCCCGGTGTCATCCTGGGGACGGATAAGAATGGCGTATTTTGGAATGTGCTTGATGCAAATCAAAACATCCTGTTTTCAACTAGGGCCCAAGTGCTGCCACTGATGGGGTGGGTGTCTGTGTGGCCCAATTTTTGGAAAAAAGGGAGACTCCGCTTGGAGTAACCCTTGCTTGATGTGTTTTTAAAAGAAGCCAAGATGAACAGAGCTGGTATCAGGAAAGACTTTGCTACCTACCCCGGTGTCATTTTGGGAACGGATAAGAATGGCGTATTTTTGAATGTGCTTGATGCAAATCAAAACATTATGTTTTCAACTAGGGCCCAAGTGCTGCCACTGATGGGGTGGGTGTCTGTGTGGCCCAATTTTTGGAAAAAAGGGAGACTCCGCTTGGAGTAACCCTTGCTTACATTGTTTTTAAAAGAAGACAAGATGAACAGAGCTGGGATCAGGAAATACTTTGCTACCTACCCCGGTGTCATCCTGGGGACGGATAAGAATGGCGTATTTTGGAATGTGCTTGATGCAAATCAAAACATCCTGTTTTCAACTAGGGCCCAAGTGCTGCCACTGATGGGGTGGGTGTCTGTGTGGCCCAATTTTTGGAAAAAAGGGAGACTCCGCTTGGAGTAACCCTTGCTTGATGTGTTTTTAAAAGAAGCCAAGATGAACAGAGCTGGGATCAGGAAAGACTTTGCTACCTACCCCGGTGTCATCCTGGGGACGGATAAGAATGGCGTATTTTTGAATGTGCTTGATGCAAATCAAAACATCCTGTTTGCAACTAGGGCCCAAGTGCTGCCACTGATGGGGTGGGTGTCTGTGTGGCCCAATTTTTGGAAAAAAGGGAGACTCCGCTTGGAGTAACCCTTGCTTGATGTGTTTTTAAAAGAAGCCAAGATGAACAGAGCTTGGATCAGGAAAGACTTTGCTACCTACCCCGGTGTCATCCTGGGGACGGATAAGAATGGCGTATTTTTGAATGTGCTTGATGCAAATCAAAACATCCTGTTTGCAACTAGGGCCCAAGTGCTGCCACTGATGGGGTGGGTGTCTGTGTGGCCCAATTTTTGGAAAAAAGGGAGACTCCGCTTGGAGTAACCCTTGCTTACATTGTTTTTAAAAGAAGACAAGATGAACAGAGCTGGGATCAGGAAATACTTTGCTACCTACCCCGGTGTCATCCTGGGGACGGATAAGAATGGCGTATTTTGGAATGTGCTTGATGCAAATCAAAACATCCTGTTTTCAACTAGGCCCCAAGTGCTGCCACTGATGGGGTGGGTGTCTGTGTGGCCCAATTTTTGGAAAAAAGGGAGACTCCGCTTGGAGTAACCCTTGCTTGATGTGTTTTTAAAAGAAGCCAAGATGAACAGAGCTGGTATCAGGAAAGACTTTGCTACCTACCCCGGTGTCATTTTGGGAACGGATAAGAATGGCGTATTTTTGAATGTGCTTGATGCAAATCAAAACATCCTGTTTTCAACTAGGGCCCAAGTGCTGCCACTGATGGGGTGGGTGTCTGTGTGGCCCAATTTTTGAAAAAAAAGGGAGACTCCGCTTGGAGTAACCCTTGCTTGCTGTGTTTTTAAAAGAAGCCAAGATGAACAGAGCTGGGATCAGGAAAGACTTTGCTACCTACCCCGGTGTCATCCTGGGGACGGATAAGAATGGCGTATTTTTGAATGTGCTTGATGCAAATCAAAACATCCTGTTTGCAACTAGGGCCCAAGTGCTGCCACTGATGGGGTGGGTGTCTGTGTGGCCCAATTTTTGGAAAAAAGGGAGACTCCGCTTGGAGTAACCCTTGCTTGATGTGTTTTTAAAAGAAGCCAAGATGAACAGAGCTGGGATCAGGAAATACTTTGCTACCTACCCCGGTGTCATCCTGGGGACGGATAAGAATGGCGTATTTTTGAATGTGCTTGATGCAAATCAAAACATCCTGTTTTCAACTAGGGCCCAAGTGCTGCCACTGATGGGGTGGGTGTCTGTGTGGCCCAATTTTTGGAAAAAAAGGGAGACTCCGCTTGGAGTAACCCTTGCTTGCTGTGTTTTTAAAAGAAGCCAAGATGAACAGAGCTGGGATCAGGAAAAACTTTGCTACCTACCCCGGTGTCATCCTGGGGACGGATAAGAATGGCGTATTTTTGAATGTGCTTGATGCAAATCAAAACATCCTGTTTGCAACTAGGGCCCAAGTGCTGCCACTGATGGGGTGGGTGTCTGTGTGGCCCAATTTTTGGAAAAAAGGGAGACTCCGCTTGGAGTAACCCTTGCTTGCTGTGTTTTTAAAAGAAGCCAAGATGAACAGAGCTGGGATCAGGAAAGACTTTGCTACCTACCCCGGTGTCATCCTGGGGACGGATAAGAATGGCGTATTTTTGAATGTGCTTGATGCAAATCAAAACATCCTGTTTGCAACTAGGGCCCAAGTGCTGCCACTGATGGGGTGGGTGTCTGTGTGGCCCAATTTTTGGAAAAAAGGGAGACTCCGCTTGGAGTAACCCTTGCTTGATGTGTTTTTAAAAGAAGCCAAGATGAACAGAGCTGGGATCAGGAAAGACTTTGCTACCTACCCCGGTGTCATCCTGGGGACGGATAAGAATGGCGTATTTTTGAATGTGCTTGATGCAAATCAAAACATCCTGTTTGCAACTAGGGCCCAAGTGCTGCCACTGATGGGGTGGGTGTCTGTGTGGCCCAATTTTTGGAAAAAAGGGAGACTCCGCTTGGAGTAACCCTTGCTTACATTGTTTTTAAAAGAAGACAAGATGAACAGAGCTGGGATCAGGAAATACTTTGCTACCTACCCCGGTGTCATCCTGGGGACGGATAAGAATGGCGTATTTTGGAATGTGCTTGATGCAAATCAAAACATCCTGTTTTCAACTAGGGCCCAAGTGCTGCCACTGATGGGGTGGGTGTCTGTGTGGCCCAATTTTTGGAAAAAAGGGAGACTCCGCTTGGAGTAACCCTTGCTTGATGTGTTTTTAAAAGAAGCCAAGATGAACAGAGCTGGTATCAGGAAAGACTTTGCTACCTACCCCGGTGTCATTTTGGGAACGGATAAGAATGGCGTATTTTTGAATGTGCTTGATGCAAATGTAGCTGTGAAGTGTACAACTGGGGCACAACTGCTGCCACTGAATGGGTGGGTGTGTGGGGCCCAATTTTGGGAAAAAAAGGGAGACTCCGCTTGGAGTAACCCTTGCTTGCTGTGTTTTTAAAAGAAGCCAAGATGAACAGAGCTGGGATCAGGAAAGACTTTGCTACCTACCCCTGTGTCATCCTGTGGACGGATAAGAATGGCGTATTTTTGAATGTGCTTGATGCAAATCAAAACATCCTGTTTGCAACTAGGGCCCAAGTGCTGCCACTGATGGGGTGGGTGTCTGTGTGGCCCAATTTTTGGAAAAAAGGGAGACTCCGCTTGGAGTAACCCTTGCTTACATTGTTTTTAAAAGAAGCCAAGATGAACAAGTCATGGGTCAGCAAAGACTTTGCTACCTACCCCGGTGTCATCCTGGGGATGGATAAGAATGGCGTATTTTTGAATGTGCTTGATGCAAATGTAGCTGTGAAGTGTACAACTGGGGCACAACTGCTGCCACTGAAGGGGTGGGTGTGTGTGTGGCCCAATTTTTGGAAAAAAGGGAGACTCCGCTTGGAGTCACCTTGCGGTGTTTTACATGATTTTAGAAGGGCGTGCCATGCCTATATCTGTGTGTCCTCCTCTTTTTCCTTGTCCAGCTGTTTTGTTTTCGCATGAGCATATGTCCTTGTCACTTTCCAATGTGTTTGAGTTGTTTGTCACCTTTAGGACACCTTTGAGGGTGTTTTCTAGGTGTTTTTCTGTGTTTGTGATTGCCTGCCATTGTTTCCTATGCAGTTCGAGTTCGGTTCGTCGAACGTTCGACGAACCGAACTCGAACGGGAGGTCCGTTCGGCGAACCAACCTCGAGCCGAACCGCGACCGGTTCGCTCATCTCTAATCTAGAGTGATTCTACAGTTCTGAGAACTGCAACGGTGTAGCTCGAAATTCTTAGGAATCCATTAGCCTTCAGCAGCAATTCTCTATAAAATACTACCAAGCTTAAGAGTGGCCATCATTAACTGTAACCCATGAAAGTGGTTTCCAATAAATGTTTTGTTTCTTTTTTTGGAATAACAACCCTCCAATTAAATCAGAAGGAGACACCATTGAGTATTCATCAGTTTCTGAAATTCCCCTTGACTTTTTAGTCTTAGTGGTACTTTAGGCAGTCTTCTCGCTCTTTCTCGTGATGTGCAAACATTTCTGATGATTAGTGATGAGCGAGGACTGAAATGCGCAGGTCGGGTGCTCAGACGGGCTCGATTCCAGTAATGAGTATAATAGAAGTCAATGGGAAACTAAAGCATTTTTTCATAAGACCACCCCCGAAAGGGCAAGGGGGCAGGAAAATTGATATAATGCATAGAAACAAGGCTCAAATAGAATAAGAAGAGCATATGAAGATGCCTGGACGCATCTCTGTTTCTCAGGTCGCTGCTGGGAACAATGTTGGCAGAGTATTATGCCACCTTTACAGACCGACAATAAAAAATACAAAACCAACGATAAAATGGATTTTACAGAAAAATTTATTTTCTGTATAATTAGTTGTATATAAAGCAATATAAAAAAAGAGAAAAAAAAATTCTCCTCTATCCCTTAGGCTATGTTCATATGAGGAGTTTTGTTTTGCACTTTAGCACTCTGTCATTGCTTTCAATGTTGAAAGAATATTGCAAAAAAGCTACTAAAACACTGAAAGCGTTGATATGCTGCCTCTTTCAAAAATGCCGCAGTTTTCCATTTCAGTCAAGAAAAAAAAGAATTGTGTGCATTTGATTTATTAAATGTCCTAGCTTTTGCTGGTACTGTAAAAACACAGCTTTTTTAATTTGCATAAAACTCATGAAAAAGTGCTGCAAAAAAACAGCAAAAATGCAATGTGTGAACATAGCCTTATAGGTTTGGCAATATAAGTAAAATGTAATTGTTAGGGCCAGGTGGACGGGCAGACCCAGGAGGTGGATCCACTGGGCTGAACTCCTCACTGAAGGCAAGGGGTCCGGTAGCCGGAGCACTACAGGTAGCAGGACAGTCCGTGGAAAATAGTAGAATGTAGAAGTCCCTGGGACCACGGAGTGACAGATGGTAGTCCAGGTGACGGAGCTCAGGTTCGGAGGCCAAGATGTTGTCAGGCAGAGTCCGGAACCGATGGAGCGAGAGGACGGGTCACCACAGGAATCAAAGATGGTACGGACTGATGGGATGGCAGGTAGTTAGCGTGCGGGGTTCGGGAATCAGCAGGACCGGATGGCGAGGCAGGAGCGGCTCTAGAAGAGAGAGAGGTGAGTATATCACAGGGACAAGGAGACCTGACTCCTAGCTTAGGAAACACGAAGAACAGGCCCCACCCACTTGGACATTAAACCCCTTTATACCCTGTACCTGTGTGTTCAATATCCTGTCTGTGGACGCTGGCCCTTTAAGAAAGGGTCAATGACCGCGCGCGCGCCCTAATGCGCATGCGCGAGGCCCGGGTGCCAGAAGCCAGGGCAGGGAGCGGCGAACAGGAGGCAGGGGAGCCACGCCGGAGCGAAGCAGACAGCGGACGCTGGGAGCGGGGACCGGGACGCCTGGGGATCCTAGGTGAGGAGGCCTGGAGGCTGTGGAGCGGTGGACGCCGGACAGAGGAGCCGGGGAGCGCGCCAGGAATGCCGGGGAGCGTGGCAGGGGAGCCGGGGAGCTGGACAGGGGACCCGGGGAGCGCGCCAGGGAAGCCGGGGAGCGTGGCAGCGGAGCCGGGGAGCTGGACAGGGGACCCGGGGAGCGTGACAGTACCCCCCCCACGCCCCCTCCCCGCAACCGGGATAGGAAGGCACGTATCAGAGGAGTACCCACATTCTCCCGGGGTTCCCAGGACCTATCCTCAGGACCATACCCTGCCCAGTCCACCAAGAAGAACTGCCGGCCCCGTACGGTTTTCATGGCCACGATATCCCTTACCGCATAGATGTCGTCATCGGCAATAGGAGGAGGAGCCGAACTGGCAGCAGCGGAGAAGGGACCAAGGACAACCGGCTTGAGCAGGGAGACGTGGAAGGAGTTGGGTATCCTCATCGTGGCCGGGAGCTGCAGCTTGTAGGAGACCTCATTTATTTTGCTGAGGACTTTAAACGGCCCGATGTAGCGAGGACCCAGCTTGTAAGATGGTATCTTCAATCGGACATACTTGGAGGCAAGCCAGACCAGATCTCCTGGAGAGAAACACGGGGGATCCAGACGCCTCTTGTCTGCGTGTCTCTTCATCCGAAGGGAAGCACGTCCAAGGGACGTCTTGACAGAGTTCCAAATTGTTGCAAAGTCACGTGCTACAGCATCAGCAGCAGGGACATCCGAGGAAGAGGATACAGGTAATGGGACGGAAGGCTGAAGTCCGTAAACGACATGGAAGGGAGAGCTGGAGGAGGACTCACTGACGTGGTGGTTGTGGGAGAATTCAGCCCAAGGAAGAAGCGTGGACCAGTCGTCATGATGGGCGTTGACGTAGTGACGTAAGAAGGAGGTCAAGATCTGATTGACTCGTTCCACTTGGCCATTCGACTGAGGATGGTAGGCTGAAGAAAAGTCCAGAGTCACTCCCAGATGTTTGCAGAGGGCCCTCCAGAAGCGGGAGGTGAACTGAGTTCCTCTGTCGGACACAATGTGTGATGGAAAGCCATGCAAGCGGAAGATGTGTTGTATATAGGCGTCAGCGAGTTCCTGGGCAGAGGGCAGTCCAGCCATAGGGACGAAATGAGCCATTTTGGAGAACCGATCCACCACGACCCATATGACTGTGTGTCCGGAGGACAGTGGCAAGTCCGTAATAAAGTCCATCGCAATGTGTTGCCACGGAACTGAGGGTATAGGCAGAGGCAGAAGACGGCCATATGGCAGATGTTTGGGCGTCTTGTTCCTGGCACAAGAGGAGCAGGCTGAGACAAAAGAAGCGACGTCCGTGCGAAGGGATGGCCACCAGTAATGACGTACGATCGTACTCCATGTTCTCTTCTGACCAGCATGGCCGGCTGTTTTCGAGGCATGGCCCCAGTGCAACACTTTTTGCCTGTCAGTCTCAGAGACATAGGTCTTCCCGGGCGGTATCTGGGCCAGGGTGACAGGGGCCACCGGAATGATTTTAGGGCAGATGATGGGCTGGGATGTCTCCTCCTCCTGTTCCATGGGCAGGAATGACCTGGACAAGGCATCTGCGCGTACATTCTTGTCCGCCGGTCGGAAATGGAGCTGGAAATCGAACCTGGCAAAGAATAAGGACCACCTGGCTTGCCGTGGGTTCAGTCGCTGAGCGGACCGCAGGTATTCCAGGTTCTTGTGGTCCGTGTAAATGATCACGGGGTACACTGCTCCCTCTAGAAGGTAGCGCCATTCCTCCAGAGCCAGTTTGACTGCCAATAGCTCTCGGTCACCGATGGTGTAGTTGCGTTCAGGCGCTGAGAAGCTCTTGGAAAAGAAACCGCAAGTCACCATCTTCCCGGAGGAGGACTTCTGCATGAGCACTGCTCCGGCTCCCGAGGAGGAGGCATCCACCTCCAAGGTGAACTGTCGGTTTAACTCCGGACGGTGGAGCACAGGGGAGGAGGCAAATGCCCGCTTCAGAGAGCCAAACGCGGCGTCGGCCGCAGGTGACCAGTCCTTTGGATTAGCCCCCTTTTTGGTCAAGGCGGAGAGAGGAGCAGTCAGAGCCGAGAAGTGAGGGATGAACTGGCGGTAATAGTTTGCGAATCCCAGAAAGCGTTGGATTGCCTTCAGTCCAGAAGGAGGGGGCCAGTTGAGAATGGAAGAGACCTTCTCCGGATCCATCTGCAGGCCAGTATCGGAGATGACGTAACCCAGGAAGGGAAGAGAAGACTGCTCGAAGACACACTTCTCGTACTTGGCGTACAGACGATTCTCCCTCAGTCTTTGTAGTACCAGCTGCACGTTCTCTCTGTGGGTCTGGAGGTCCAGAGAAAAGACCAGGATGTCATCAAGATACACCACCACACAGACGTAGAGAAGGTCTCGGAACACGTCGTTCACCAATTCCTGAAAGACTGCTGGTGCGTTACACAGGCCGAAGGGCATCACACAGTATTCATAGTGCCCATCGCGAGTATTGAACGCGATCTTCCATTCGTCCCCTGAGCGGATGCGGACCAGGTTGTAGGCACCCCGAAGATCCAACTTGGTGAACACACGAGCTCCTCTAAGCCGATCAAACAATTCGGGGATGAGCGGCAGGGGGTACTTATTTTTCACGGTGATTTGGTTCAATCCCCGGTAGTCTATGCATGGGCGTAGGTCGCCTTCTTTCTTCTTAACGAAGAAGAAGCCTGCTCCAGCAGGAGAGGAGGATCTCCGAATGAATCCCCTTGCCAGGTTCTCTGTGATGTAGGTAGACATGGCCCTTGTTTCGGCAGGAGACAGCGGATATATCCGTCCTCGAGGTGGTGTAGTTCCTGGGAGCAGGTCGATGGCACAATCGTAAGGACGATGTGGCGGAAGTACCTCAGATTCCTTTTTGTCAAAGACGTCCGTGAAGAACCAATAGGCCGAGGGCAGTCCTGGTAGGGACTCTGGAACCGGAGGTCGTCGGATGGGTTGTATGGTCTTCAGACAGTTCTCGTGGCAAGAGGAGCCCCATCGGGTGATTTCACCAGTGCCCCAGCTGACTGACGGTTCGTGTGTCCGTAACCAGGGGAGTCCCAGCAGGATTTGATGTGACATGTGTGGGAGGACGTAGAGAGCGATGTTCTCGGTGTGCAGGGCACCGATACGCAGTTCCACCGGCTTGGTGATCCATGAGATGGTGTCAGAGAGGGGTCTCCCATCCACAGAGGCAATCTCGAGGGGTTTGTTGAGTGGAGTAACAGGCACCTGGTACTTGTCCACCGTGGCCTGCTGGATGAAATTGCCTGCTGCCCCGGAATCAAGGTCCGCCTCGGCCGTGAACCGCGTCTCTCCCGTTGTCACTTGAACAGTCCACGTAACCGGGTCTGAGAGAGTCCCAGCACCTAGGGTGGCCTCTCCTACCAACCCTAGTCTTTGGAGTTTTCCCGGCCTCTCTGGACAGGAGCGTAGAAGGTGTGTGCCCTCTCCGCAGTAGAAGCAGAGGCCCTTGGCGAGCCGTTCTGCTCGACGTTGTTCAGACTGCCGCACACGGTCGATCTGCATGGGCTCGTGGACGGAGACACCAGATGCCGTTGACTGAAGTACGGCGTGCTTCTGCGGAGGAGAGGAATGCCGTATCGGACATCTCTCATGGGACACCTCTTTGGATCGTTCCTGAAAGCGGATGTCCACTCGAGTTGCTAGCGTAATCAGGGCATCCAGGGTAGACGGCACGTCACGACCAGCCAGCTAGTCTTTAATTCGACCCGAGAGACCTTCCCAGAAGGCGGCGGTTAGAGCCTCATTGTTCCACCCGAGTTCCGAAGCCAAGGTGCGAAAACGGATGGCATATTGGCCCACCGTCAGAGTCCCCTGACGTAACCGGAGGAGAGATGAGGCAGACGCGGAGGCGCGTCCGGGCTCATCAAAGGTGCCACGAAATGCCTGCAGGAACTCCTGGATGTTGGTGGTCACAGGATCCTCCTTCTCCCACAAGGGGTTCATCCACGCCAGTGCCTCACCCTCTAGATGGGACATCATGAACGCGACCTTGGCTTGGTCGGAGGCAAACAAATGCGGCAGTTGCGTGAAATGGAGGGAGCATTGGTTTATGAATCCCCTGCAGGTCTTGGGATCTCCGGCGTACCGGGGTGGTGAGGCCAGACGAAGCCTGGAAGCATCCGAGGAGGCTGCCACGGGAGCTGGGGCCGTGGATCGTCCAGTGGAAGCTCGAGATGCTGAAGATGTAACCGACGCTTGTAGCGTGTTCAGGCGGGCGTCCACAGAAGACATAAAGTTCAGCATACGGGTCTGGGTCTCACGCTGGCGTGTGAGTTCCTCCTGCAAGGCCGCTAGTGCTTCGGCGGGATCCATGGCCTGTTCTTACTGTTAGGGCCAGGTGGACGGGCAGACCCAGGAGGTGGATCCACTGGGCCGAACTCCTCACTGAAGGCAAGGGGTCCGGTAGCCGGAGCACTACAGGTAGCAGGACAGTCCGTGCAAAATAGTAGAATGTAGAAGTCCCTGGGACCACCGAGTCACAGATGGTAGTCCGGGTGACGGAGCTCAGGTTCGGAGGCCAAGATGTTGTCAGGCAGAGTCCGGAACCGATGGAGTGAGAGGACGGGTCACCACAGGAATCAAAGATGGTACGGACTGATGGGATGGCAGGTAGTCAGCGTGCGGGGTTCGGGAATCGGCAGGACCGGATGGCGAGGCAGGAGCGGCTCTAGAAGAGAGAGAGGTGAGTATATCACAGGGACAAGGAGACCTGACTCCTAGCTTAGGAAACACGAAGAACAGGCCCCGCCCACTTGGACATTAAACCCCTTTATACCCTGTACCTGTGTGTTCAATATCCTGTCTGTGGACGCTGGCCCTTTACGAAAGGGTCAATGACCGCGCGCGCGCCCTAATGCGCATGCGCGAGGCCCGGGTGCCAGAAGCCAGGGCAGGGAGCGGCGAACAGGAGGCAGGGGAGCCGGGCCGGAGCGAAGCAGACAGCGGACGCTGGAAGCGGGGACCGGGACGCCTGGGGATCCTAGGTGAGGAGGCCTGGAGGCTGTGGAGCGGTGGACGCCGGACAGAGGAGCCGGGGAGCGCGCCAGGAAAGCCGGGGAGCGTGGCAGGGGAGCCGGGGAGCTGGACAGGAGACCCGGGGAGCGCGCCAGGGAAGCCGGGGAGCGTGGCAGGGGAGCCGGGGAGCTGGACAGGGGACCCGGGGAGCGTGACAGTAATATTAACATTTTATTACCTTATCTGGGCATGTGGTGGCTGTCTGTTGCAGCTATACGCCATAGGAGTCCTCCTTCTTGGGTGAGAGTCAGGATGCACCCTGTCACTCCGTTGCCTGAGACTCATTCTGTGGGTGCTTCTCTGTCTCGGCACCGTTCTCAGCGACTAGCACAATCCTCAGCTGTGTTACTGGTGGTTGTTCAGCCGCCAGAGTCTAAGTGTGGAAAATGAGAAAGTGTGTATGCGCGGGCTAAGTCTCTTCCTAAGGGCTACTTCTCAATTGCGAGTTTCTCGCAGTAGAGCAATGCGAGAAAATCTCGCATTGGAATCGGACACATGTTCGTGAATGATTTAGCTCTCATGTGCGATTTTTTTCTCAGTCCAAATCGGACTGAGAAAAAAATCGCAGCATGCTGCTTTTTTGCGAGTTTCTACTGCGAGTCTCTCCAATGCAAGTCTATGGGAGCGTGTAAAAAATCGGATGTCACGGGACGGCACTCACACCATCCTAGTGACATCCGATTTTCTAAATACATTTCTCGCATGTTTCCTAAAACACTGGAAACGAGTGATGTCTCCCAATGTCTGTCAATCACTATTCTCTGTCAGTCGGTCTCTCCCTCTCGGTCTCTATTCTCTCTCTGTCGGTCCGTCACTATCTCTGTCCCTCTCTCACAGTCTGTCGGTCATTTTCCCCTCCTCTCTCATACTCACCGATCCCCGATCTCCGGCGCGGCACTGCACGGCATTCTCACTGCTGCGGCGGCTTTTACTATTGTGAAAAACCCGGCGGCTCATTAAACAATCTTGTATTCCCTGCTTTCCCCGCCCACAGGCGCCTATGATTGGTTGCAGTGAGACACGCCTCCACGCTGAGTGACAGGTGTCTCACTGCACCCAATCACTGCAGCCGGTGGGCGGGTCTATACTGTGCAGTGAAATAAATAAATAAATAATTTAAAAAAATGGCGTGCGGTCCACCCCAATTTTAATACCAGCCAGATAAAGCCATACGGCTGAAGGCTGGTATTGTCAGGATGGGGAGCTCCACGTTATGGGGAGCCCCCCAGCCTAACAATATCAGTCAGCGGCCGCCCAGAATTGCCGCATACATTATATGCGACAGTTCTGGGACTGTACCCGGCTCTTCCCGATTTACCCTGGTGCGTTGGCAAATCGGGGTAATAAGGAGTTAATGGCAGCCCATAGCTGCCACTAAATCCTAGATTAATCATGTCAGGCGTCTATGAGACACCCTCCATGATTAATCTGTAAGTTACAGTAAATAAACACACACACACATGAAAAACTCATTTATTAGAAATAAAAAACACAAACAAATTCCCTCATTACCAATTTAATAAGCCCCAAAAAGCCCTCCATGTCCGGCGTAATCCATGGACCTCCAGCGTCGCTTCCAGCTTTGCTGCATGGAGGTGACCGGAGCTGCAGCAGACACCGCCGCTCCTGTCACCTCCAAGCAGCAACTGAGGTGAGTAGCGCGATCTGCTGAGGTGTCACTGAGGTTAATCGCGGCCACCGCTGGATCCAGTGGTGGCCACCGGGTAACCTCAGTGGCAGCTCAGCTGATCACGCTACTCACCTCAGTTGCTGCGTGGAGGTGACAGGAGCGGCGGTGTCTGCTGCAGCTCCTGTCACCTCCATGCAGCAAAGCTGGAAGCGACGCTGGAGGTCCGTGGATTACGCCGGACATGGAGGGCTTTTTGGGGCTTATTAAATTGTTAATGAGGGAATTTGTTTGTGTGTTTTATTTCTAATAAATGATTTTTTCATGTGTGTGTGTGTTTATTTACTGTAACTTACAGATTAATCATGGAGGGTGTCTCATAGACGCCTGACATGATTAATCTAGAATTTAGTGGCAGCTATGGGCTGCCATTAACTCTTTATTACCCCGATTTGCCAACGCACCAGGGTAAATCGGGAAGAGCCGGGTACAGTCCCAGAACTGTCGCATATAATGTATGCAGCAATTCTGGGCGGCTGCTGACTGATATTGTTAGGCTGGGGGGCTCCCCATAACGTGGGGCTCCCCATCCTGAGAATACCAGCCTTCAGCCGTATGGCCTTATCTGGCTGGTATTAAAATTGGGGGGACCGCACGCCGTTTTTTTAAATTATTTATTTATTTATTTCACTGCACAGTATAGACCCGCCCACCGGCTGCTGTGATTGGTTGCAGTGAGACACCTGTCACTCAGCGTGGAGGCATGTCTCTCTGCAACCAATCATAGGCGCCTGTGGGTGGGGAAAGCAGGGAATACGAGATTGTTTAATGAGCGGCCGGCTTTTTCAAAATAGTAAAAGCCGCCGGAGCAGTGTGAATGCCGTGCAGCGCCGCGCCGGGGATCGGTGAGTATATGAGAGAGGGCTGCTAACTTCAGTCACTCAGGAGTTTAGCGGTCACCGGTGAGTCCTTCACTGGTGACCGCTAATCAGGACGCGGCACAGACAGAGCCGCAGCATGACAATGAAGTCGAGTGAAGTTCACCTGAGTTCATTCTGATTGTGCGGCTCTGTCTGTGTCTGCTGTCATCTGCCATTCAGCTCTGCTGCATGGCTGTCTGTGTCTGCTGTCAGCGGCCATGTAACAGCGCTGAATGGCAGATGACATAGTAAAAAATACGCATTACACACGCATTACACACGCATTACACACGCTAGTAAAATCATTAATTTATTCAGAAAAAGCATCGCACTTGCGTTGCACTCGGATCTAACGTGAACTAAAATCAGCCGAGTTTTTTTCAGCCCAGTCGGACCGATTTTACTCGCATAGGTGTGTTTCCAGCCTTAGTCTGACTCTTTGGTCAATGCACATGAGCGTGATGCGGTATCTTTGGATTGGCCCTCTGACGTTAGCTTCCCTAATAATGGAGCTTCGCAGGATTGGCCATTGGACATCAGCTATGCTGATTGGGTGTGAGCTGAGTCTAGACAGTGCTTAGGTTATTTAGGGACACTGCCGATGCCGGACAACACTCAGTCTTTCATTGCCATGCGGCAAGAGGTTCAGTTAGGCAGGTCTCTTCACCATATATTAATTCACCAGGCTCTCTATGTTAATCCCGCTACTGAATGATCGTAGCTAGTAACTGCACCAGCTAGGTGTACTGGCTACCACAGTCCTCTTTATATACATATATAAGCAGTGATAGTGCTGGAAAAACCACTGCTATTTCTAACCTGCCTCACCTCTATCAGTGCTAAGGCTGCTTTACACGCAGCGACATTGCTAGCGATGTTGCTAGCGATAGCACCCGCCCCCGTTGTTTGTGCGTCACGGGCAAATCGCTTCCTGTGGCGAACAATATCGCCGGTACGCGTCACATGAACTTACCTTCCTAATGACGTTGCTGTGGTCGGCGAACAACCTCTTTTTAAGGGGGCGGTTCGTGCGGCATCACAGCGACATCAAACAGCAGGCCACCAATAGAAGCGGAGGGACAGAGAGCAGCCGAATGAACGTCACTCCCACCTCGTTGCCAGAGGATGCAGGAACGCTATTAATCATCATTCCCGGGGTGTTATACGTAGCGATGTGTGCTGCCTCAGGAACGACGAACGACCTGCGTCCCAAACGAGCAACGATATTTTGAAAATGAACGACGTGTCAACAATCAACTATTTGGTGAGTATTTAGGATCCTTAGTGGTCGCTCGTAAGTGTTACACGCAACGACGTCGCTAACGAGGCCGGATGTGCATCACGAATTCCGTTACCCCAGTGACATCTCATTAGCGATGTCGTTGTGTGTAACGGGGCCTTAACAGTGCAGGTTTTCGTACTGTTACCTTTGCCTTTACCTTAATAGGCAGCAGCGAGGGTTAAGCGGACTGTTGCCCTGAACTTTACTATTTGTAGCAGGTGCTACTGCGCAGGTGTGCATAGAGTGGCACTGCTACATTTGCGTTTCTGTTCATTAATTGGCGCTAGGTTTTCTACCGTGGTGTGGTCATCTGGACCTCATGGTCGTTACTGTACTGTAGTGTGCAATTAACACCAACTGTTTTGTGCCCTGTTAATTTGAATCTAATAATACTGACGTTAGTAGTTGTCCTCCAGCTCTCTGGGCTTTTAGCAGCTATATTCCATCCATAGCATGGTGGACCTCAGGTTGCGCTTAGGATTGTAAGTACCATCCTCCCTCTAGGCCGCCAACCCCTTAACACTGTGACATGGTCAGACATATCCTGTTTAATTTATGAAGGAGGGACTCTGAACCTCACAAAGCCTATATGGACAATGCAAGAGCTGCCAAATTATAGAAGGAAGAGGGACTCTAATAAACCCTGTATTAAACATAAAGGAGGGGTTAATAAACATTCTGTTAAACTGTTAGGTAGTGGGACTCCTAGGCTCCTAAAGCCTATGCACTATGTACAAGGCTGCCAAAAATTAAAAGTAGGGACTCCATTAGATCCTGGAAGTCACATAGAGGACCTTAGAATACATTTTTTTTTTAGAAAATATTGTGTTTAATGCTCACCAGAATTAGCAAGAAAAGCAGAGCAAATCGTATAGGCAATTGCGTGATAACAAAACCATTAAAATATAACTTTTAATATATATCACTTAAAAAATTAAAACACACACAACATGTATAGTTAATTGCATAGCAAGCAATGCAAGAACAGTAGAATATAGAGAGGCACTTGCTAACTAATATCACAGTGACCTCTCCATAAGTTCCACAGTGAGAAAAAGAAACCACAATAGGTGGAAAATACCAATGGTAACAATTAATAACCGCCAATGGTTATGAATAATAATAAATACCAAAGACCATGTTGACCAAAAACAGGGGGGACCAATTTTTCAGCCTCACAGTGCCCCTTAATGGCAACACTCTGACCTTATATGCTCCTGGACCTCCCGACGCGTTTCATAATTCATATAATCATCAGGGGACAGCAGCCAGGGGAGAAAAAAACTTAATAATCATCCAGAACGGACCTCCATGAAATGGTAACTGGGCATCACAAAGCTCATTAATCCTTATGAATTTTCACTGCTTTCCTCGCCCACCCTCTGTAACAGGGTCTGTGATTGGTTGCAGTCCTGCTTACCCCGACCCTCATCTATGATTGCAGTCATGACTGACTGGCTGGGTCCCCAGAGCAGAGTGTAAAAATAAATAAATAATTGGAAAAAATGGTGTGTGGTCCCCCGTAATGAATAACCAGTGAATATAAAGGCTGCAGCTACCAGCTGTGTGCGTTATCTTGGTGCTGTATCAAAATACGAGGGACCCTATCTATATATTTTTTTTAAATCATTTAAAAATATTAATAAAAGAAAAAAAAACGTTGTGAGGCTCCTCCTCAATTTTGATACCCAGCCAAGGTAAAGCTGACAGCTGGGGGCTGGTATTCTCAGGCTGGGAAGGGCAAGGTGAAGTAATTGAACTCAGAGGCAGATTACCAGATTAGACTATGTGAACACAATGAGTATTTTGTTGCATAAATCTCTGCACCAAATCTGCATCCCCTGGAAAAAAAACACATAAAAAATGCGTCAAAACTGCATTACATTTTTTTGCTTTTTTTCTGCCAGGAGATGCAGTGACCTCACCTCAGGTGAACTCATTCAACTCAGTAGCGGATTACCAGATTAGGCAATTTGTACACATTAAGTATTTTATTTCAGAAATCTCTGCACCAAGCCTGCTTCTCCTGGCAGAAAAATGTAACAAAACTGCATGTATTTTTGATGCGGTTTGGATGCGTTTTTCTGCCAGGAGATGCAGATTTGATTCAGAAATGTCTGAAACCAAATACTCAATGTGTGTACACTGCCTTCTCTGGTAATCTGACACTGAGTTAAATGACTTCACCTAAGGTGAAGTCACTGAGTTCACTGCATCTCATGGCAGAAAAATGCAGCAATCGTGTTTTTGGTGCATTTTTCCAGGAGATGCATTGAACTCAATGAACACACCTCAGCTGAGTTAATTGAGTACCCTGACATGAGGTCACTTAGTTTATTGAGTTCACCTGAAGTCAGATCACCTGAGGTCACAGCTGGGGTACCCCAGCTGTAACGTTAGGTGAACTCATTGAAGTTAATGCTGGATTACCAGTTTAGAAGATGTGTGCACATTGAGTATTTATTTATTTACATTTTTGCACCAAATCTGCATCTCTTCGCAGAAAAATGCACTGAAACTGCATGTAGACAGCTAGTGTAAGGGCAACCAATTATAGACTCTAGCACAGAAGGTGAGGAGGGAAGCAAGACTGCAACCAATCGCAGGCAATCTCATAGAGGGTGGGTGAGGAAAGTAGGACTGTAACCAACAACAGACACTATTACACAGAGTAGGAGGGGGAAGCAGTGCATATTCATGAATTTTAATGAACGGATCCAGAAGCAGCGTGATAGCCTCAGGGACACCCAGTAAAAGTATAAAGGGGGCTTTACACGGTAGCGATATCGGTACCGATATCGCTAGCGGGCGTACCCGCCCTCATCGTTTGTGCGACACGGGCATATCGCTGCCCGTCGCACACAAAATCACACTCCCCCCTCACACGGCTTACCTGACCTGTGATGTCGCTCTGGCCGACGATCCGCCTCCTTTCTAAGGAGGCTGGTCGTTCGGCATCACAGCGACGTCACACGGCAGGCGTCCAATAGAAGCGGCGGGGCAGAGATAAGCGGGACGTAACATTCCGCCCACCTCCTTCCTTCCGCATTGGCGGTGGAGGCAGGTAAGGAGATGTCCCTCGCTCCTGTGGTGTCACACACAGTGATGTGTGCTGCCGCAGGAACGAGGAACAACACCGATAATGAGAGGTAAATGATTTTTTGTTTTAGGACGACCTCTCCACGGCAAACGATTTTGGCCGCTTTTGCGATCATTTTAGGTCGCACATAAGTGTCACGCGCTGCGATATCGTGAATGACGCCGGATGTGTGTCACTAACGACGTGACCCCGACGATAAAACATTAACAATATCGTAGCGTGTAAAGCCCCCTTAAGTCTCCTGCTTTAATCTCTGTAATACTCTGACATTATTTCCAGAAACCAAATGTGAGTCAGAAATGCATCTAGTCCCATGCTGTTCCCATTGAGTGACAGCAGTTTTACATCCATTGCAGCATTTTACAGTTCTCCCAGACCTACTTCCAAGGTCCTCCTAGAAATGATTTGATTTTCCTATTGACTTGTATTATTTTTGTTATTTGGTACGAATACATGAATAATAGAGATTATTTGGCACTAAGAATCCAAACACGAATATTTGACTAATCACCCATCTCTATTTGCAGCATTTTTTTACCCCTGCCTAAATCTTTTGCACAGTACTGTATATAAATACACATTCATGCTTTTTATATTTTACAAAGCTCGAATAACCATTTAACTGAAAATGCTATCCCACCAGCATTCCAAACTTTGACTTTTGAAAGGTTGATGTGTTCTATTCCTGACCACCACAGTAAAGATATCCTTATAACTATTGCTATATTATGTATTTTAAAGGATAGGGAAAAAAGGGAAGAGAACCTAGCAAGAAATTGTTCTTTGTAGAAATGAGTCCAGGTAGTGACTGATCTCAACCTTCCTAGAATTGTATATCCGCTTGGACTTAGAAGTTATAGAGCAATATATGTGATAACTTGATGGAATATATAAAGGGTTAATCATATGTGGTTCTTCTGATACAAATATAATACGATGCAACTAAAATTGTAACTTGTACTCCATACAGAACAGCTAAATCAAACTTCTGTTGTCAATTAAATAGAATCTAGTTTTCATCTCAGATATTACTATGACGCTATTCGTAGACTACACAAGCAACAGTGTGCTACTTGTCACACCTGTTCCTTGAAATAACAATATAACTGAAGACAAATTGCTTTTGAAACTCATATCTAAAAAATAGCAACTCGAAAATATAAAAATTAAAAAGTAGGCTAAATTTGCATATTTTTGTGCATTAATTACAATGCCATTTGCTGTATATGGAATATATCACGCAGGGGTAACAATATGCATTATGTTAATGACTCGACTGCAACATTTACGATAATCAACACTTTCTAAAAGAGTGTTACATTCAATTCATGACCATAATTATTAATATAGTGGTAGATATTCTTCTCTTATATCCAGTTAGACCATTATGTCTGTGCCAGATCATTTGCAAAGACAGCAGAAGTTTCTCTTTGGGTTCAGAGAAAATGCTGGAACCATTACACACACTGCTGAAGACTCAGAGAGGGGCAAAAACGTTAGGCGTGGCCGTGCAGGCTTCATAATAAAGACGTGCAGCTATCACTTTCCATGGTTTAATGCAGCCAATCGGGAGTGGGTGGT
Organism: Anomaloglossus baeobatrachus; assembly: GCF_048569485.1. NCBI lineage: Eukaryota > Metazoa > Chordata > Amphibia > Anura > Aromobatidae > Anomaloglossus > Anomaloglossus baeobatrachus. The sequence goes on from NC_134357.1 coordinate 318,600,984, forward strand.
TTGGGCTATCAGAAGAAGCGTAGGTGGCAATCACAAAGCATTGGCCCACACTTTATGGTAACCCACCTTTAGCCTGATTATCTGTGGACGCTATATTAAAGCAGAAGAGGTAACAGGTTTCCAAAATAACGATGACTGTTATATACATTGAACAAAAATATAAACACAATAATTTTGTTTTTGCTCCCATTTTTTATGAGCTGAATAAGATCTACGACTTTTTCTATTATTATTATTTATTATTATAGCGCCATTTATTCACCACAAGGGATAAATACCGCGACACTATGACCAAACCACATAATGACCAAATAATAGCACATAAAGAGAGAAATACCACCAAACCATGACATCACATATTAACCACCATAACCATGACATGACATCACATATTACTACCGCACAGTGAGGAACAATAATACAATAATATTTATGAACAAAAACCACAATACTAATAACACAAATATTATCACCAGTGACATTATACACAGGAGCTCTGTATATTTTGTCAGCGTACAGATAATACAGTGATCACGAGTAGAGTTGAGCGCGGTTCGTGGTTCGTGGTTCTCCAGTTCGCGGCTCGAGTGATTGTGGGGCATGTTCTAGATCGAACTAGAACTCGAGCTTTTTGCAAAAGCTCGATAGTTCTAGAAACGTTCGAGAACGGTTCTAGCAGCCAAAAAACAGCTAAATCATAGCTTGGTTTCTGCTGTAATAGTGTAAGTCACTCTGTGAATCAAACTATTATCACATTTCAGTGTATAGTGTGCGTGAACAGCGCCTTCAGATCACTGCTGTTTCTATAATGGCGATCGCCATTTTTTTTTTTTTTTTTTCTTGTCTTCCTTCCCTAAGCGCGCGCGTCTTGTGGGGCGGGCCAGCATGTCAGCCAATCCCAGACACACACACAGCTAAGTGGACTTTGAGCCAGAGAAGCAACGGCATGTGTGATAGGATCTGCATGTCACATGTCCCTGCATTATAAAACCGGACATTTTCTTCACGGACGCCATTATCTGCCTTCTGCGTCTTTGGTGTCAGACATCACTGTCGCAGCTCCGTCTTCCTGAGTCCTATAGCCGATACAGCTGTATGCGCTGCATACACAGCGTTAGACAGCTTAGGGAGAGCACTTTATAGCAGTCCTTTTAAGGGCTCCAACCGGCAGGGTCAGAGAGCCATAGGTGACAGGTCCTGCAAACAGCAACAGCGTCTGTGTAGCCCAGGTCAGGGATTTCCTACCTGCATTTCACCATTAGGAGGGAATAGAAAGGCAGGCTTCCATTCCTCTACCCAGAGCACCACAATCCTGCCACTGTACCCTCTTGTCCTCTGCACACTCCAACTGATAACTAAGCCATTATACTAGCAAACACTCAGTGTACCTAGTGGCATCCTATACGTGGCTATTGGACTTTGCTATAGTCCCACTAGTGCAAAGACATTTGCAGAGCGCGTCTGCCTGCATTGCACACTACAACTCATTCTAACCAAGCCATTATACTAGCAAACACTCAGTGTACCTAGTGGCATCCTATACGTGGCTATTGGACTTTGCTATAGTCCCACTAGTGCAAAGACATTTGCAGAGCGCGTCTGCCTGCGTTGCACACTACAACTCATTCTAACCAAGCCATTATACTAGCAAACACTCAGTGTACCTAGTGGCATCCTATACGTGGCTATTGGACTTTGCTATAGTCCCACTAGTGCAAAGACATTTGCAGAGCGCGTCTGCCTGCGTTGCACACTACAACTCATTCTAACCAAGCCATTATACTAGCAAACACTCAGTGTACCTAGTGGCATCCTATACGTGGCTATTGGACTTTGCTATAGTCCCACTAGTGCAAAGACATTTGCAGAGCGCGTCTGCCTGCGTTGCACACTACAACTCATTCTAACCAAGCCATTATACTAGCAAACACTCAGTGTACCTAGTGGCATCCTATACGTGGCTATTGGACTTTGCTATAGTCCCACTAGTGCAAAGACATTTGCAGAGCGCGTCTGCCTGCGTTGCACACTACAACTCATTCTAACCAAGCCATTATACTAGCAAACACTCAGTGTACCTAGTGGCATCCTATACGTGGCTATTGGACTTTGCTATAGTCCCACTAGTGCAAAGACATTTGCAGAGCGCGTCTGCCTGCGTTGCACACTACAACTCATTCTAACCAAGCCATTATACTAGCAAACACTCAGTGTACCTAGTGGCATCCTATACGTGGCTATTGGACTTTGCTATAGTCCCACTAGTGCAAAGACATTTGCAGAGCGCGTCTGCCTGCGTTGCACACTACAACTCATTCTAACCAAGCCATTATACTAGCAAACACTCAGTGTACCTAGTGGCATCCTATACGTGGCTATTGGACTTTGCTATAGTCCCACTAGTGCAAAGACATTTGCAGAGCGCGTCTGCCTGCGTTGCACACTACAACTCATTCTAACCAAGCCATTATACTAGCAAACACTCAGTGTACCTAGTGGCATCCTATACGTGGCTATTGGACTTTGCTATAGTCCCACTAGTGCAAAGACATTTGCAGAGCGCGTCTGCCTGCGTTGCACACTACAACTCATTCTAACCAAGCCATTATACTAGCAAACACTCAGTGTACCTAGTGGCATCCTATACGTGGCTATTGGACTTTGCTATAGTCCCACTAGTGCAAAGACATTTGCAGAGCGCGTCTGCCTGCGTTGCACACTACAACTCATTCTAACCAAGCCATTATACTAGCAAACACTCAGTGTACCTAGTGGCATCCTATACGTGGCTATTGGACTTTGCTATAGTCCCACTAGTGCAAAGACATTTGCAGAGCGCGTCTGCCTGCGTTGCACACTACAACTCATTCTAACCAAGCCATTATACTAGCAAACACTCAGTGTACCTAGTGGCATCCTATACGTGGCTATTGGACTTTGCTATAGTCCCACTAGTGCAAAGACATTTGCAGAGCGCGTCTGCCTGCGTTGCACACTACAACTCATTCTAACCAAGCCATTATACTAGCAAACACTCAGTGTACCTAGTGGCATCCTATACGTGGCTATTGGACTTTGCTATAGTCCCACTAGTGCAAAGACATTTGCAGAGCGCGTCTGCCTGCGTTGCACACTACAACTCATTCTAACCAAGCCATTATACTAGCAAACACTCAGTGTACCTAGTGGCATCCTATACGTGGCTATTGGACTTTGCTATAGTCCCACTAGTGCAAAGACATTTGCAGAGCGCGTCTGCCTGCGTTGCACACTACAACTCATTCTAACCAAGCCATTATACTAGCAAACACTCAGTGTACCTAGTGGCATCCTATACGTGGCTATTGGACTTTGCTATAGTCCCACTAGTGCAAAGACATTTGCAGAGCGCGTCTGCCTGCGTTGCACACTACAACTCATTCTAACCAAGCCATTATACTAGCAAACACTCAGTGTACCTAGTGGCATCCTATACGTGGCTATTGGACTTTGCTATAGTCCCACTAGTGCAAAGACATTTGCAGAGCGCGTCTGCCTGCGTTGCACACTACAACTCATTCTAACCAAGCCATTATACTAGCAAACACTCAGTGTACCTAGTGGCATCCTATACGTGGCTATTGGACTTTGCTATAGTCCCACTAGTGCAAAGACATTTGCAGAGCGCGTCTGCCTGCGTTGCACACTACAACTCATTCTAACCAAGCCATTATACTAGCAAACACTCAGTGTACCTAGTGGCATCCTATACGTGGCTATTGGACTTTGCTATAGTCCCACTAGTGCAAAGACATTTGCAGAGCGCGTCTGCCTGCGTTGCACACTACAACTCATTCTAACCAAGCCATTATACTAGCAAACACTCAGTGTACCTAGTGGCATCCTATACGTGGCTATTGGACTTTGCTATAGTCCCACTAGTGCAAAGACATTTGCAGAGCGCGTCTGCCTGCGTTGCACACTACAACTCATTCTAACCAAGCCATTATACTAGCAAACACTCAGTGTACCTAGTGGCATCCTATACGTGGCTATTGGACTTTGCTATAGTCCCACTAGTGCAAAGACATTTGCAGAGCGCGTCTGCCTGCGTTGCACACTACAACTCATTCTAACCAAGCCATTATACTAGCAAACACTCAGTGTACCTAGTGGCATCCTATACGTGGCTATTGGACTTTGCTATAGTCCCACTAGTGCAAAGACATTTGCAGAGCGCGTCTGCCTGCGTTGCACACTACAACTCATTCTAACCAAGCCATTATACTAGCAAACACTCAGTGTACCTAGTGGCATCCTATACGTGGCTATTGGACTTTGCTATAGTCCCACTAGTGCAAAGACATTTGCAGAGCGCGTCTGCCTGCGTTGCACACTACAACTCATTCTAACCAAGCCATTATACTAGCAAACACTCAGTGTACCTAGTGGCATCCTATACGTGGCTATTGGACTTTGCTATAGTCCCACTAGTGCAAAGACATTTGCAGAGCGCGTCTGCCTGCGTTGCACACTACAACTCATTCTAACCAAGCCATTATACTAGCAAACACTCAGTGTACCTAGTGGCATCCTATACGTGGCTATTGGACTTTGCTATAGTCCCACTAGTGCAAAGACATTTGCAGAGCGCGTCTGCCTGCGTTGCACACTACAACTCATTCTAACCAAGCCATTATACTAGCAAACACTCAGTGTACCTAGTGGCATCCTATACGTGGCTATTGGACTTTGCTATAGTCCCACTAGTGCAAAGACATTTGCAGAGCGCGTCTGCCTGCGTTGCACACTACAACTCATTCTAACCAAGCCATTATACTAGCAAACACTCAGTGTACCTAGTGGCATCCTATACGTGGCTATTGGACTTTGCTATAGTCCCACTAGTGCAAAGACATTTGCAGAGCGCGTCTGCCTGCGTTGCACACTACAACTCATTCTAACCAAGCCATTATACTAGCAAACACTCAGTGTACCTAGTGGCATCCTATACGTGGCTATTGGACTTTGCTATAGTCCCACTAGTGCAAAGACATTTGCAGAGCGCGTCTGCCTGCGTTGCACACTACAACTCATTCTAACCAAGCCATTATACTAGCAAACACTCAGTGTACCTAGTGGCATCCTATACGTGGCTATTGGACTTTGCTATAGTCCCACTAGTGCAAAGACATTTGCAGAGCGCGTCTGCCTGCGTTGCACACTACAACTCATTCTAACCAAGCCATTATACTAGCAAACACTCAGTGTACCTAGTGGCATCCTATACGTGGCTATTGGACTTTGCTATAGTCCCACTAGTGCAAAGACATTTGCAGAGCGCGTCTGCCTGCGTTGCACACTACAACTCATTCTAACCAAGCCATTATACTAGCAAACACTCAGTGTACCTAGTGGCATCCTATACGTGGCTATTGGACTTTGCTATAGTCCCACTAGTGCAAAGACATTTGCAGAGCGCGTCTGCCTGCGTTGCACACTACAACTCATTCTAACCAAGCCATTATACTAGCAAACACTCAGTGTACCTAGTGGCATCCTATACGTGGCTATTGGACTTTGCTATAGTCCCACTAGTGCAAAGACATTTGCAGAGCGCGTCTGCCTGCGTTGCACACTACAACTCATTCTAACCAAGCCATTATACTAGCAAACACTCAGTGTACCTAGTGGCATCCTATACGTGGCTATTGGACTTTGCTATAGTCCCACTAGTGCAAAGACATTTGCAGAGCGCGTCTGCCTGCGTTGCACACTACAACTCATTCTAACCAAGCCATTATACTAGCAAACACTCAGTGTACCTAGTGGCATCCTATACGTGGCTATTGGACTTTGCTATAGTCCCACTAGTGCAAAGACATTTGCAGAGCGCGTCTGCCTGCGTTGCACACTACAACTCATTCTAACCAAGCCATTATACTAGCAAACACTCAGTGTACCTAGTGGCATCCTATACGTGGCTATTGGACTTTGCTATAGTCCCACTAGTGCAAAGACATTTGCAGAGCGCGTCTGCCTGCGTTGCACACTACAACTCATTCTAACCAAGCCATTATACTAGCAAACACTCAGTGTACCTAGTGGCATCCTATACGTGGCTATTGGACTTTGCTATAGTCCCACTAGTGCAAAGACATTTGCAGAGCGCGTCTGCCTGCGTTGCACACTACAACTCATTCTAACCAAGCCATTATACTAGCAAACACTCAGTGTACCTAGTGGCATCCTATACGTGGCTATTGGACTTTGCTATAGTCCCACTAGTGCAAAGACATTTGCAGAGCGCGTCTGCCTGCGTTGCACACTACAACTCATTCTAACCAAGCCATTATACTAGCAAACACTCAGTGTACCTAGTGGCATCCTATACGTGGCTATTGGACTTTGCTATAGTCCCACTAGTGCAAAGACATTTGCAGAGCGCGTCTGCCTGCGTTGCACACTACAACTCATTCTAACCAAGCCATTATACTAGCAAACACTCAGTGTACCTAGTGGCATCCTATACGTGGCTATTGGACTTTGCTATAGTCCCACTAGTGCAAAGACATTTGCAGAGCGCGTCTGCCTGCGTTGCACACTACAACTCATTCTAACCAAGCCATTATACTAGCAAACACTCAGTGTACCTAGTGGCATCCTATACGTGGCTATTGGACTTTGCTATAGTCCCACTAGTGCAAAGACATTTGCAGAGCGCGTCTGCCTGCGTTGCACACTACAACTCATTCTAACCAAGCCATTATACTAGCAAACACTCAGTGTACCTAGTGGCATCCTATACGTGGCTATTGGACTTTGCTATAGTCCCACTAGTGCAAAGACATTTGCAGAGCGCGTCTGCCTGCGTTGCACACTACAACTCATTCTAACCAAGCCATTATACTAGCAAACACTCAGTGTACCTAGTGGCATCCTATACGTGGCTATTGGACTTTGCTATAGTCCCACTAGTGCAAAGACATTTGCAGAGCGCGTCTGCCTGCGTTGCACACTACAACTCATTCTAACCAAGCCATTATACTAGCAAACACTCAGTGTACCTAGTGGCATCCTATACGTGGCTATTGGACTTTGCTATAGTCCCACTAGTGCAAAGACATTTGCAGAGCGCGTCTGCCTGCGTTGCACACTACAACTCATTCTAACCAAGCCATTATACTAGCAAACACTCAGTGTACCTAGTGGCATCCTATACGTGGCTATTGGACTTTGCTATAGTCCCACTAGTGCAAAGACATTTGCAGAGCGCGTCTGCCTGCGTTGCACACTACAACTCATTCTAACCAAGCCATTATACTAGCAAACACTCAGTGTACCTAGTGGCATCCTATACGTGGCTATTGGACTTTGCTATAGTCCCACTAGTGCAAAGACATTTGCAGAGCGCGTCTGCCTGCGTTGCACACTACAACTCATTCTAACCAAGCCATTATACTAGCAAACACTCAGTGTACCTAGTGGCATCCTATACGTGGCTATTGGACTTTGCTATAGTCCCACTAGTGCAAAGACATTTGCAGAGCGCGTCTGCCTGCGTTGCACACTACAACTCATTCTAACCAAGCCATTATACTAGCAAACACTCAGTGTACCTAGTGGCATCCTATACGTGGCTATTGGACTTTGCTATAGTCCCACTAGTGCAAAGACATTTGCAGAGCGCGTCTGCCTGCGTTGCACACTACAACTCATTCTAACCAAGCCATTATACTAGCAAACACTCAGTGTACCTAGTGGCATCCTATACGTGGCTATTGGACTTTGCTATAGTCCCACTAGTGCAAAGACATTTGCAGAGCGCGTCTGCCTGCGTTGCACACTACAACTCATTCTAACCAAGCCATTATACTAGCAAACACTCAGTGTACCTAGTGGCATCCTATACGTGGCTATTGGACTTTGCTATAGTCCCACTAGTGCAAAGACATTTGCAGAGCGCGTCTGCCTGCGTTGCACACTACAACTCATTCTAACCAAGCCATTATACTAGCAAACACTCAGTGTACCTAGTGGCATCCTATACGTGGCTATTGGACTTTGCTATAGTCCCACTAGTGCAAAGACATTTGCAGAGCGCGTCTGCCTGCGTTGCACACTACAACTCATTCTAACCAAGCCATTATACTAGCAAACACTCAGTGTACCTAGTGGCATCCTATACGTGGCTATTGGACTTTGCTATAGTCCCACTAGTGCAAAGACATTTGCAGAGCGCGTCTGCCTGCGTTGCACACTACAACTCATTCTAACCAAGCCATTATACTAGCAAACACTCAGTGTACCTAGTGGCATCCTATACGTGGCTATTGGACTTTGCTATAGTCCCACTAGTGCAAAGACATTTGCAGAGCGCGTCTGCCTGCGTTGCACACTACAACTCATTCTAACCAAGCCATTATACTAGCAAACACTCAGTGTACCTAGTGGCATCCTATACGTGGCTATTGGACTTTGCTATAGTCCCACTAGTGCAAAGACATTTGCAGAGCGCGTCTGCCTGCGTTGCACACTACAACTCATTCTAACCAAGCCATTATACTAGCAAACACTCAGTGTACCTAGTGGCATCCTATACGTGGCTATTGGACTTTGCTATAGTCCCACTAGTGCAAAGACATTTGCAGAGCGCGTCTGCCTGCGTTGCACACTACAACTCATTCTAACCAAGCCATTATACTAGCAAACACTCAGTGTACCTAGTGGCATCCTATACGTGGCTATTGGACTTTGCTATAGTCCCACTAGTGCAAAGACATTTGCAGAGCGCGTCTGCCTGCGTTGCACACTACAACTCATTCTAACCAAGCCATTATACTAGCAAACACTCAGTGTACCTAGTGGCATCCTATACGTGGCTATTGGACTTTGCTATAGTCCCACTAGTGCAAAGACATTTGCAGAGCGCGTCTGCCTGCGTTGCACACTACAACTCATTCTAACCAAGCCATTATACTAGCAAACACTCAGTGTACCTAGTGGCATCCTATACGTGGCTATTGGACTTTGCTATAGTCCCACTAGTGCAAAGACATTTGCAGCACGTCTGCCTGCGTTGCACACTCCAACTAATTATAACTAAGTTGCATTGTCAGGGATATTTATTCTTTATTATTCTGCTGTTAATAAAGCTAGACCACCACTGCAATCTTCACCACCTCTCAATTTTTACTACCACATTTTCAGTCCACAATCTTGTCGCAATCAACATGAGTGGCAAAATGACAGATGCTGGTGGAAAGGGGAAGAGGCGTGGTGGAAAAGGCAAAAAAGGTTTTGTCCGTGGGGAAGGTGGCAAAGCTCCATTATCATCTGCTGAAGATAGACCATCTACCAGCAAAAGTAAGATGTCTACTACTTACCGTGGACAATCCGATGTGCTCCCTTTTTTACGGACACGAACAACAGGAAGAAAGGTAGATGATGGGCAAAAAAGGAAAATGCTTGAATGGATCTCAAGTGGTCCAACAAGTGCCCTCTCAGCCACTTCAAGTACCGCATCCAAAAAACACCAGTCCTCTGAGTTGTCATCCCAATCACACTTGATTTCTCCCAGCTCTGAAGTCTCCATCAGCCCTGCACAGTATGGTGGAACTGAGATGGCTGAGTCTGCAGAGCTGTTCAGTCACACTATAGCCTGGGAATCAGAGGTCTGCTCCCAAGCTACAGTGAGTACAGAACAGGAAATGGTCTGCAGTGATGCCCAGAACCTTTGTGACTCAGATTCAGGCCGTGAGGACCAAGTTTCTGAGCATAATGTTGACCCTTTGTCACAAACTGTAACACCTGTGGTTATAGACAATGAGGAACATACTGATGAAGATGAGACGCAGATACCCGATTGGGATGACAACTTAAATATTCCGTCAGGGCAAGAAGAGGCTCGGTCTGAGGGGGAGGGGAGTGCAAACACAACAATTGATGATGACGTTCTAGATCCCACCTACTGTCAACCCCCAGTCAGGCACTCGAGGAGGTCAACAGAGGCGGTGGAGGAGGATGCAACCGACGACGAAGTTACCTTGCGCCTTCCTGGACAGAGTCGGAGCACTGGTAGCACGTCTACAACTGCATCCTCAGCCACCACTCTGCCTATGAGCATTATTCGGGGTGGATCAACAGGTCGCATGGCCTCTAAGCCTTGCCTAGCCTGGTCCTTTTTTCACATCGAAAAAGATCGCCCAACTCATGTGATATGTAACATTTGTCATGATTCTCTTAGTAGAGGTCAAAAGCTCAGCAGTTTGACAACTTCTTCCATGAATCGTCACATGAATAAATATCATAAGTCCCGGTGGGAAGCTCACCGTGCTGCAATGCGGCCTAGCGGAGCGAACCATCCACCGCCCGCCCCTTCCACTGCATCCGCGCGCTCTTCATCTTCTAGGACTGTGGGGACAGCTGCCACACCTGTTTTTCCACGCAAAACTTCCACCACTGTAACCGCAACAGGCAGTTTGCTTGTAAGGTCGTCAGTTGGTTTGGAAGGGGAAACAAGTGAGTGTGTACAGCTCTCTCAGACATCGATAGCACCAACGTTGGATGAAGGCAACATCATGTCTCCGCCTGCACTTTCCTCACAAACCTGCATTTTTCCAGGGACACCCTACTCAACACCGTCTACACACAGCAGCCAGATCTCTGTCCCTCAGATGTGGTCAAATAAAAGGCCACTTCCTCCGACCCATGACAAAGCTAAGAGGTTGACTCTATCCCTCTGTAAGCTGTTGGCTACCGAAATGCTGCCTTTCCGCCTAGTGGACACACAGGATTTTAGAGACCTTATGTCTGTCGCTGTGCCCCAGTACCAGATGCCTAGTCGCCACTACTTCTCTAAGAAAGGTGTGCCCGCGCTACACCAGCATGTCGCACACAACATCACCGCTTCCTTGAGAAACTCTGTGTGTGAACGGGTGCATTTCACCACCGATACTTGGACCAGTAAGCATGGACAGGGACGTTACATGTCGCTGACTGGGCACTGGGTAACTATGGTGATAGATGGTGAAGGGTCTGCTGCACAAGTCTTGCCGTCCCCACGACTTGTGTGTCAATCCTCTGTCTGTCCAAGTTCCGCCACTGCTTCTGCATCCTCCACCTCATCTGGGTCCTCCACCTCCGCCCCAAGCCTGCCTGGTCAGGCCACCAGCGTTCTCACTGCGCAGAAGGAATCACGCACCCCTCATTACTATGCTGGCAGCAGAGCGCAACGGCATCAGGCGGTCTTTAGCTTGACATGTCTTGGTAATAAGAGTCACACAGCTGAGGAGTTGTGGTCAGCTTTGCGGTCCGAGTTTAATAAATGGTTGTCTCCACTCAAACTGCAGCCTGGTAAGGCCGTGTGCGACAATGCTGCAAACCTGGGTGCGGCACTTCGCCTGGGCAAGGTGACACACGTACCTTGTATGGCTCACGTGTTGAACCTTGTCGTGCAGCAATTTTTAACACACTATCCCGGCCTAGATGGCCTTCTGAACAGGGCACGAAAACTGTCAGCTCACTTCCGCCGTTCAAGCGCCGCAGCAGAGCGACTTGCATCGCTCCAGAAGTCTTTCGGCCTGCCGGTTCATCGCCTGAAATGCGATGTGGCGACACGCTGGAATTCAACTCTCCACATGTTACAGCGACTGTGGCAGCACCGCAGAGCCCTGGTGCAATACGTCATGACGTATAGCCTGGGCCAACGAGATGCAGAGGTGGGGCAGATCACCCTGATGGAGTGGTCTCAGATCAAGGACCTATGCACCCTTCTGCACAGTTTCGACATGGCGACGAATATGTTTAGCGCTGACAATGCCATTATCAGCATGACGATTCCAGTCATTTACATGCTGGAGCACACGCTAAACACTATTCGGAGTCAGGGGGTGGGACAACATGAAGGGGAGGAACTACAGGAGGATTCATATGCGCAAGGGACAACAACATCACCAAGGTCCAGACGTTCATCATCACCAACGCAGCAGGCATGGGACCATGGGGGACAGGGATCGACAAGGGCGCATAGTAGCAGGCGAAATGTTGAGCAAGGTGCAGGAGAACATGAAGAAATGGAGGACGAACTGTCCATGGACATGGAAGACTCAGCGGATGAGGGAGACCTTGGTCAAATTTCAGTTGAAAGAGGTTGGGGTCAGATGTCAGAGGAAGAAAGAACGGGTAGCACCTCTATGCCACAAACACAGCATGGACTTGGTCCGCATGGCTGCGCAAGACACATGAGTGCCTTTTTGTTGCACTACCTCCAACATGACAGTCGTATTGTCAAAATTAGAAGTGATGATGACTACTGGATTGCCACACTATTAGATCCCCGGTACAAGTCCAAATTTTGTGACATAATTCCAGCCATAGAAAGGGACGCACGTATGCAGGAGTATCAGCAGAAGCTGTTACTAGATCTTAGCTCGGCTTTTCCACCAAACAACCGTGCAGGTGCAGGGAGTGAATCTCCCAGTTGTAACTTGACAAACATGGGACGGTCTCGTCATCTTCAACAGTCTACCCGTACCAGTAGGACCTTTTCTGGTGCCGGTAACAGCAATTTTATGGAATCTTTTCATAATTTTTTTAGACCCTCTTTTGCAAGGCCACCAGAGACAACAAGTCTGACACATAGTCAACGGCTGGAGAGGATGATACAGGAGTATCTCCAAATGAACATCGATGCCATGACTGTGCAACTGGAGCCTTGCTCCTTTTGGGCTTCAAACCTACAAAAATGGCCAGAGCTCGCAACTTACGCCTTGGAGATTTTGTCGTGTCCAGCTGCCAGCGTTGTCTCTGAACGTGTATTCAGTGCTGCTGGGTGTGTGCTGACAGATAAGCGCACGCGTCTGTCCAGTGACAATGTGGACAGACTGACGTTCATCAAAATGAACAAGTCATGGATCCAGAAGGAATTTACTACCCCTGTGTCATCCTGGGGAGAGTAAATGCTTGTGGATTTGGAATGTGCTTGATGCAAATCAAAACATCCTGTTTGCAACTAGGGCCCAAGTGCTGCCACTGATGGGGTGGGTGTCTGTGTGGCCCAATTTTTGGAAAAAAGGGAGACTCCGCTTGGAGTAACCCTTGCTTGCTGTGTTTTTAAAAGAAGCCAAGATGAACAGAGCTGGGATCAGGAAAGACTTTGCTACCTACCCCGGTGTCATCCTGTGGACGGCTAAGAATAGCGTATTTTTGAATGTGCTTGATGCAAATCAAAACATCCTGTTTGCAACTAGGGCCCAAGTGCTGCCACTGATGGGGTGGGTGTCTGTGTGGCCCAATTTTTGGAAAAAAGGGAGACTCCGCTTGGAGTAACCCTTGCTTGCTGTGTTTTTAAAAGAAGCCAAGATGAACAGAGCTGGGATCAGGAAAGACTTTGCTACCTACCCCGGTGTCATCCTGGGGACGGCTAAGAATAGCGTATTTTTGAATGTGCTTGATGCAAATCAAAACATCCTGTTTGCAACTAGGGCCCAAGTGCTGCCACTGATGGGGTGGGTGTCTGTGTGGCCCAATTTTTGGAAAAAAGGGAGACTCCGCTTGGAGTAACCCTTGCTTACATTGTTTTTAAAAGAAGCCAAGATGAACAAGTCATGGGTCAGCAAAGACTTTGCTACCTACCCCGGTGTCATCCTGTGGACGGCTAAGAATAGCGTATTTTTGAATGTGCTTGATGCAAATCAAAACATCCTGTTTGCAACTAGGGCCCAAGTGCTGCCACTGATGGGGTGGGTGTCTGTGTGGCCCAATTTTTGGAAAAAAGGGAGACTCCGCTTGGAGTAACCCTTGCTTACATTGTTTTTAAAAGAAGCCAAGATGAACAAGTCATGGGTCAGCAAAGACTTTGCTACCTACCCCGGTGTCATCCTGGGGACGGCTAAGAATAGCGTATTTTTGAATGTGCTTGATGCAAATCAAAACATCCTGTTTGCAACTAGGGCCCAAGTGCTGCCACTGATGGGGTGGGTGTCTGTGTGGCCCAATTTTTGGAAAAAAGGGAGACTCCGCTTGGAGTAACCCTTGCTTGCTGTGTTTTTAAAAGAAGCCAAGATGAACAGAGCTGGGATCAGGAAAGACTTTGCTACCTACCCCGGTGTCATCCTGTGGACGGCTAAGAATAGCGTATTTTTGAATGTGCTTGATGCAAATCAAAACATCCTGTTTGCAACTAGGGCCCAAGTGCTGCCACTGATGGGGTGGGTGTCTGTGTGGCCCAATTTTTGGAAAAAAGGGAGACTCCGCTTGGAGTAACCCTTGCTTACATTGTTTTTAAAAGAAGCCAAGATGAACAAGTCATGGGTCAGCAAAGACTTTGCTACCTACCCCGGTGTCATCCTGGGGACGGCTAAGAATAGCGTATTTTTGAATGTGCTTGATGCAAATCAAAACATCCTGTTTGCAACTAGGGCCCAAGTGCTGCCACTGATGGGGTGGGTGTCTGTGTGGCCCAATTTTTGGAAAAAAGGGAGACTCCGCTTGGAGTAACCCTTGCTTACATTGTTTTTAAAAGAAGCCAAGATGAACAAGTCATGGGTCAGCAAAGACTTTGCTACCTACCCCAGTGTCATCCTGGGGACGGCTAAGAATAGCGTATTTTTGAATGTGCTTGATGCAAATCAAAACATCCTGTTTGCAACTAGGGCCCAAGTGCTGCCACTGATGGGGTGGGTGTCTGTGTGGCCCAATTTTTGGAAAAAAGGGAGACTCCGCTTGGAGTAACCCTTGCTTACATTGTTTTTAAAAGAAGCCAAGATGAACAAGTCATGGGTCAGCAAAGACTTTGCTACCTACCCCGGTGTCATCCTGTGGACGGCTAAGAATAGCGTATTTTTGAATGTGCTTGATGCAAATCAAAACATCCTGTTTGCAACTAGGGCCCAAGTGCTGCCACTGATGGGGTGGGTGTCTGTGTGGCCCAATTTTTGGAAAAAAGGGAGACTCCGCTTGGAGTAACCCTTGCTTACATTGTTTTTAAAAGAAGCCAAGATGAACAAGTCATGGGTCAGCAAAGACTTTGCTACCTACCCCGGTGTCATCCTGGGGACGGCTAAGAATAGCGTATTTTTGAATGTGCTTGATGCAAATCAAAACATCCTGTTTGCAACTAGGGCCCAAGTGCTGCCACTGATGGGGTGGGTGTCTGTGTGGCCCAATTTTTGGAAAAAAGGGAGACTCCGCTTGGAGTAACCCTTGCTTGCTGTGTTTTTAAAAGAAGCCAAGATGAACAGAGCTGGGATCAGGAAAGACTTTGCTACCTACCCCGGTGTCATCCTGTGGACGGCTAAGAATAGCGTATTTTTGAATGTGCTTGATGCAAATCAAAACATCCTGTTTGCAACTAGGGCCCAAGTGCTGCCACTGATGGGGTGGGTGTCTGTGTGGCCCAATTTTTGGAAAAAAGGGAGACTCCGCTTGGAGTAACCCTTGCTTACATTGTTTTTAAAAGAAGCCAAGATGAACAAGTCATGGGTCAGCAAAGACTTTGCTACCTACCCCGGTGTCATCCTGGGGACGGCTAAGAATAGCGTATTTTTGAATGTGCTTGATGCAAATCAAAACATCCTGTTTGCAACTAGGGCCCAAGTGCTGCCACTGATGGGGTGGGTGTCTGTGTGGCCCAATTTTTGGAAAAAAGGGAGACTCCGCTTGGAGTAACCCTTGCTTACATTGTTTTTAAAAGAAGCCAAGATGAACAAGTCATGGGTCAGCAAAGACTTTGCTACCTACCCCAGTGTCATCCTGGGGACGGCTAAGAATAGCGTATTTTTGAATGTGCTTGATGCAAATCAAAACATCCTGTTTGCAACTAGGGCCCAAGTGCTGCCACTGATGGGGTGGGTGTCTGTGTGGCCCAATTTTTGGAAAAAAGGGAGACTCCGCTTGGAGTAACCCTTGCTTGCTGTGTTTTTAAAAGAAGCCAAGATGAACAGAGCTGGGATCAGGAAAGACTTTGCTACCTACCCCGGTGTCATCCTGTGGACGGCTAAGAATAGCGTATTTTTGAATGTGCTTGATGCAAATCAAAACATCCTGTTTGCAACTAGGGCCCAAGTGCTGCCACTGATGGGGTGGGTGTCTGTGTGGCCCAATTTTTGGAAAAAAGGGAGACTCCGCTTGGAGTAACCCTTGCTTGCTGTGTTTTTAAAAGAAGCCAAGATGAACAGAGCTGGGATCAGGAAAGACTTTGCTACCTACCCCGGTGTCATCCTGTGGACGGCTAAGAATAGCGTATTTTTGAATGTGCTTGATGCAAATCAAAACATCCTGTTTGCAACTAGGGCCCAAGTGCTGCCACTGATGGGGTGGGTGTCTGTGTGGCCCAATTTTTGGAAAAAAGGGAGACTCCGCTTGGAGTAACCCTTGCTTACATTGTTTTTAAAAGAAGCCAAGATGAACAAGTCATGGGTCAGCAAAGACTTTGCTACCTACCCCGGTGTCATCCTGGGGACGGCTAAGAATAGCGTATTTTTGAATGTGCTTGATGCAAATCAAAACATCCTGTTTGCAACTAGGGCCCAAGTGCTGCCACTGATGGGGTGGGTGTCTGTGTGGCCCAATTTTTGGAAAAAAGGGAGACTCCGCTTGGAGTAACCCTTGCTTGCTGTGTTTTTAAAAGAAGCCAAGATGAACAGAGCTGGGATCAGGAAAGACTTTGCTACCTACCCCGGTGTCATCCTGGGGACGGTTAAGAATAGCGTATTTTTGAATGTGCTTGATGCAAATCTAGCTGTGAAGTGTACAACTGGGGCCCAAGTGCTGCCACTGAAGGGGTGGGTGTGTGTGGGGCCCAATTTTTGGAAAAAAGGGAGACTCCGCTTGGAGTAACCCTTGCTTGCTGTGTTTTTAAAAGAAGCCAAGATGAACAGAGCTGGGATCAGGAAAGACTTTGCTACCTACCCCGGTGTCATCCTGGGGACGGATAAGAATGGCGTATTTTTGAATGTGCTTGATGCAAATCTAGCTGTGAAGTGTACAACTGGGGCACAACTGCTGCCACTGAAGGGGTGGGTGTGTGGGGCCCAATTTTTGGAAAAAAGGGAGACTCCGCTTGGAGTCACCTTGCGGTGTTTTACATGACTTTAGAAGGGCGTGCCATGCCTATATCTGTGTGTCCTCCTCTTTTTCCTTGTCCAGCTGTTTTGTTTTCGCATGAGTACATGTCCTTGTCACTTTCCCATGTGTTTGTGTTGTGTTGTGAGTTGTTTGTCACCTTTTGGACACCTTTGAGGGTGTTTTCTAGGTGTTTTACTGTGTTTGTGATTGCCTGCCATTGTTTCCTATGGGCTCGAGTTCGGTTCGTCGAACGTTCGACGAGCCGAACTCGAGCCAGACCCCCCGTTCGGCGAACCGCCTCGAGCCGAACCGGGACCGGTTCGCTCATCTCTAATCACGAGTGACAATATACACAGGAGCTCCGTGTATAGTGTATAGCAAGTGTACATGTAATACACTGACTTACCAGTGATGGCTCTAGCTACAGTTATTCATCACTTTCCCTCTTCATCCAACACTGACCGCCATCACTTCTTTCTGCCATGATGCAACTCTACAGAATATAACACAGAGTCGCCTAAAGCTGATCACTCCCAGAGCACATTCCACACTTTTCCCCCAATTTCAACACTATGTCAGTCTATCGTTTTCCCATGGAAGACAGTTCCTCAAAATTAACCTATATTTAATCAAAAATAATGCCTCCTAATGTGCCCCTACAGTATTTACGTCCCTACATGCCACCAAACACCAATAATGTATGTTCCTGTCTCTTGACCCATATAGCAATTATGTCCCTCATCCTGTCCCCATTTATTTAAAAATGTCTCCCCTCCTGCCCCCTTTATTTAATAATGTCTGGGGAAACAAGGGGAATCAGAAGGGGTTGTTAATTGCTTCCTGCACAAAATACCCCCCTACACGCTGCTCCTCTCCAAAATAGGCCCACAAAGTGCCCTCTTCCATAATGTCCCCCCAAAACTTGCTCTTTCTATAATATCTTCCCCATACTCTTCTCTTCTAAAATATCTTCCCCATACTCTCCTCATAAAGACCCCCGGTCCTCATTATACTATCCTGCCTTTCACAATCCTCTTCCTAATTGGCTCATAATGATTGACCCTCATTTCCCCATAATGCCCCCATAAAGTACCAATTTTCTTCATAATTTCCTCCGTTACTCCATAATGTCCCAATCAATTTGTTCTATAATATCCCCCATTTCTCCATAAAGGCCCTCATTGCCCCATAATGGCCCTATTTATTCTATAATGTCCCCCACTGCCCCATAATGTACCAATTTGTTTCATAATATCCCCTATTTACTCATACTGTCCCAATTTGCTCCACAATCGTCCTCATTGCCTCACAATGTACCAATTTACTCTATAATGTCCCTCACTAACCTATAATGTCCCAATGTGCTTCATAATGTCCCCATTTCCCCATAATGTCCTAATTTGTTAGATAATGTGCACTATTAAGTCCTCCACTGCCCCATAATGTCCCCCACTGCCCCATTATGTCTCTAGTTGTTCCATTGTGCCCCATTACCACATAAAGCTCCTCACTGCCCCATAATGTCACTTGTAAAGTAATACCGCTCCTCCCCCACCATGGCCCTCTGATCTCAAATTATTCTGTCATCTTCGGCTCCTAATGGAGCACTTAACTCTTCTCTGCAGCCCTGCATGTCCTCTTCATCTTTGCATCCAAGGCCCCGGCGGCAGTGTGAGGATGGCCGTTACATGTCGGTGCGGGGCTGTGGAGCTCCTCTGCCTAAGACCTGTCACAGTGTTCAAATCCACGCACTTCTGAATGACGTGCGCTACATTTGAATAGAGGCGCTGTCTCCAGGACCTGTGCACAGCATATGTACAGGCCTAGATCGCACATTGCAGGACCTTTGGCGAGTCACATGACTGTGATGTCACCAAAAGTCATTCTGCAACCGCGAAAACTGCAGTGATAGTACTGAACTTGTACTATTGCTGCAGTTTATGATTGAAAGACTGGGGGGCCTCAGAGCTTGGGGGCCCAGGATCAGCTGCCCAGTCTGCCTGGATATAACGCTGGTCCCGAGAAACAAATGACCCTGTACAGCCGCCCCGCGATATATAAGGCATGGGGGCCCACTGAGGACCCAAGGCCTACCTGCCTGTATTGCTTAGGCAATCATAGCATTATCAGTAGATAACCAGAGACTAGTTGATTGTACAAAAAATTTAATGGTAGAGCATCTTTAATCATTACTTATCAATAAGTTACTGTTTTTCTTCATTTATACACTGACTACCTATGCCTACCTCTTTTTTCAACTCTGCTCTTTTTTATGGCTAAATAATTAGATTTTTCTTCTGGAGTAACTGAAAAAGAACATAGTTTTTGATGATTTAAGTGTTACTATGACACTACATGTCATCAATAATTAGGAAATATGAAGTTGAGGACACCATAAATGAACTGGGCAGAGCGAAAACTCGTTCACTGAGAATCAGCTTCAGTTTTGGAAAAGGATAATTCATGAACTGAAAGAAGTAAACCATCAAGACTAAGCAAATGAAATGTAAAGACAGTATAAAGAACAATGAAAGTGAAGAGAGGTTGTTCTTGGTGAATTTATGTTCCACTGCTGACTGCCTCTTCATTATTATCTTGTCAGTGATAACATATTGCAGCAGATACATTTGTAATGCTAATGTAGTTTTATCATAAAATGTTGTTTCCAATTCACATAATATTACTATTTTCAGTGTTTACCTTTCCTTCTTAACATTCACAACACAATGCCGGTATATGAAGACCTGTATATTATTTATGAGCGTGCAGCTATATTATGCAAAAGTTTGTAATTAAGTATTTGAGAAGAACATTTCTAAAAGAGTTGAAGTAAATAGTTGCATTGATTTGTGAACTGATGTGTAAAGCACAGATCATTGAAAAAGTCATACCTGCAAAAACTCAATTTACACAAAACTTAAAAAAAGAAAAGTAATGGAGCACGATATTCCATTGTATTCATTGTAAAGTAGTTGCTAAATGTTATTTTTGCCGGAACCTTTAGAGGGGTTGTCCCACCATTAATCCTATATATGCCAATTGAGCTTTATATGTTTTTATAAAGAATTGCAAAGCAGATGGTTAAATATTATGTATAGGTTTAAAATTTTAAAAAGTGTCCTAATCCTTGAAAATGAACCTGTGAGATTGAAAATGGTGTCTGACGTGCAGGTGGACTGAACAGATTGATATTCATTTTCGTAGGAAACGTTTCAGTGCATGTTATTTACTGAAATCCTTGGTGCTTGTATACATGTCCAGTGTGTGGACTTATTCAGTGACTGACAGTCTTCACTGTACTACAGAGATAACTGTCAATCACTAGTAGGACCGCCCAATGGAATCTAACATACAAACACTAGGGATTTCAATGAATAAAATACAAGTTATACTACATAATTTCCAACAAAGCTACATATCATGCTACTCAGGTTCTCCTTCTCCATACTATGCTCTCCAGGTTCCTTCTAAGACCAATTTCATATGTCTGATGATTTCAGCTATATCTTCACATGATATCAAGCAAAGTCATTACAGTGCTCCCTGTGCATATGCACTATTCTCCTTTGTTTATTCACTATTGGGTTCTTGACTAGAGATGAGCGATTCCGAACTGAAAAGTTTGGGGTCCATACCGAACACAGATTTTAAAAAAAAAATCAGTGTCCATGTTTGGAGTTCGTGGTGCTGTACATATGCTAATCAATTGATCAAGCATTGGGATGCTTGGGTACACTCCACGCTTGACCCAGTGTGAACCTCTTGTAGTGTTTGAACAGCTCACACTGGGGGATAAAAATATTTTCAGATGTAGTGAGTCCCAAAAAACAACCCGCCCTCCCTCTCCTGGAAGTGTTCTGTTTATGGTTGGCCGTATATGGGAGGAAATACGAACTACCCAATCATTGACTTCCATTGGGGTTCAGGTCAAGTCCCAGTCCCGAACTGAACTTTATCTAAAGTCCAGCTGAACTCGACGATCACCAACTTTCGTTGGCCCATCATCTCTAATCTCAGTCCTTGACTTCAAAGTGGGGCAGACATTGATATTAACTGTACTGAGGAGATGGCCAGAAGCTTGTAAATATATTCTGTAACAGGGGCGGACATATAATGGGTGCAAACTGTAAAGTCGCACAGAGGCCTGAGAGGTAAGAGGGGGTCCATTTCTACCGCCAAACCAGGCAGAATTGTGTGTTTTGATGAGTTATTGGACAGAAAAGGGCTTATGAACTGTTCTTGCTCAGGGGCTCTTTTCTGTCTGTGTCCACTAGCACTCTGTAATGTGAGAGGGAGATAAAAAAAAACTGACAAATGGTGATATAAAGCAAAATAAATGTGTAAATGTGTTTGTTTAGGTACTTCAAGAAGTTGTCCACTAATGCACAACTTTAAATTAATCAATTCAGGACTCATAATAAAAACCACGTTGTATTAAGTGCAGAATGCGGTTAAAGGGCAGTCGTTAGTAAGGTACAGCCTTTACTATTTGGTCAGAGTAGACATTCCCTCTTACAGAATATTGCTAAGCTCCAGTCATCCGGCAGCGCTCATTGGCTATAGTGTTCATGTGATACAACAGCGGAACCCACATCACTGGAATGATGGTGCTGTGAAAGGTGAGAATACGCGGCTTTTCTGTTAACTGATGTGAGTGATTAAGATGGTGTTTTCCACTAGTGAACGACCCATTTAAAACTATTTTCGGCAGACTGAGACCTTCAGGATGTTCTCTCTTTCTTTATACAGTAATTATAAGAGTGACGACAAGAACCAAGTGCAGCTCTTAGTTGGTTTTCTATAACTCTTAATAGCTTGTATAAAACAACATTTTGAATGTGGTAACACTTCGCCATATACTTCAAGATGTGGTGCAACGTATCCTTCTCGAGCCTAGAACTATTAGTGTTTAAGCCTCTTAATAAATATTCAAGTTCTGTTCTAGAAGTTCTTAGTGATCAGGTCCAAAATAGTTTTTATTTTTTGTAGCTAAAAAGAAAGAGGATGAACAGAATAAAATAAATTATTTAAATCTAATAAACAAGAGGTTAAAATATGTTAACTTTTTATCTGTGATTTATTTTTCCATCTGGAAATCCTCTATAATTTTATCACATTAAGAATTACATTATTTAGACTATTTCTTCAACTGTAAGAATCTTTAGCATCTTATAACAACAACTGAAGCAAAATGGGAATAGTAGTAAAGAGAGGTAGAGAATAGCTGATAGACAGGAGGAAAGGAAAAAAAGAATAGCTAAAAGGGTATGTGTGTACAGTATATCTATCTATCTATCTATCTATCTATCTATCTATGTACCATATATATATATATATATATATATATATATATATATATATATATAAAAATATATACTAGCTGTACTACCCGGCTTCGCCCGGGTTAATAACTGCTGTTAACAAAATAGAATGTATTAACAAAAATGTATTCTGCACACAAAAACCACAAAACAAATAGATAGAAATGTAATTATTAAATTGTTGCCTATATTAACCAATCAGAGCTCAGATTAATTAACTGTAGCAAAATAGAAGCTAAGCTGTGTCTATCTATCTCTTTCCCTGTCTAAATATCTCTGTCACTTTCTCTGTCTGCCACTTTCCCTGTCTGTCACTTTCCCTCTCTTTCCCTGTCTCTTTCCCTGTCAGTCTGTCTCTTTGTCTGTCTCTTTGTCTCTTTGTGTCTGTCTCTTACCCTGACAATGTCTGTTTCTTACCCTGTCTGTGGCTGTCTCTTTTCCTGTCTGTGTCTGTCTCTTTCCCTGGCTGCATTGTGACATGCCAACATTCCATATAAGGGCGTGGCTGCGCATTCTTCTGAAGTTCTGGCTGCACTGTGGCTCCCAGCTCCATTCTCTTTAATGGAGGCAGGTGTTTTGGTGAATAACTGTAAAGAGCGGGGTTAAAATTTCCCCTCAAAACATAGCCTATGACGCTCTCGGGGTCCAGAAGTGTGAGTGTGCAAAATTTTGTGGCTGTAGCTGCGATGGTGCAGATGCCAATCCCGGACATACACACACACATACACACACACACACACCATACACACATTCTGCTTTATATATTAGATATATATATATATACTAGCTGTACTACCCGGCTTCGCCCGGGTTAATAACTGTTGTTAATAAAATAGAATGTATTAACAAAAATTTATTCTGCACACAATATCCGCTGCCCGGGATAGTAACTGTCTCTCTGTTTCTCTCCCATTCTCTGTCTGTCTCCCCCTCTGTATATATCTCTCTGTCTCTCTCTCTATCTCTTTGTCTGTCTGTCTCCTTCCCTGTATGTCTCTGTCTCAATCTCTTTCCCTGTCTGTCTATCTATCTCTTTCCCTGTCTATCTATCTCTGTCACTTTCGCTGTCTGTTTCTTTCCCTGTCTGTCTCTGTCCCTCTCTTTCCCTCTCTTTCCCTGTCTGTCTCTTTCCCTCTCTTTCCCTGTCTGTCTCTTTCCCTCTTACTCTCTGTCTCTTTCCCTGTGTCAGTTTCTTTGTCTGTCTCTTTCCTGTCTTTGTCTGTCTCTTACCCTGTCTGTCTATTTCCCTCTCTTTCCCTGTCTGTCTGTTTCCCTGTGTCTGTCTCTGTCTCTTTGTCTGTGTCTGTCTCTTTACCTGTCTGTGTCTGTCTCTTAACCTGTCTCTCTCTCTTTCCCTCTCTTTCCCTGTCTGTCTCTTTCCCTGTCAGTCTGTCTCTTTGTCTGTGTCTCTTTGTGTCTGTCTCTTACCCTGTCTATGTCTGTTTCTTACCCTGTCTGTGTCTGCCTCTTTCCCTGGCTGCATTGTGACACGCCAACATTCCATATAAGGGCGTGGCTGTGCATTCTTCTGAAGTTCTGGCTGCACTGTGGCTCCCACCTCCATTCGCTTTAATGGAGGCAGGTTTTTTGGTGAATAACTGTAAAGCGCGGGGTTATAATTTCCCCTCAAAACATAGCCTATGATGCTCTCGGGGTCCAGACGTGTGAGTGTGCAAAATTTTGTGGCTTTAGCTGCAACGGTGCAGATGCCAATCCCGGACATACACACACACACATACACACATACACACATACACACACACACACACACACACACATTCAGCTTTATATATTATATATATATATATATATGAGTAGTAGAAGCTAGTAAAAATTTGAGTAGTAGTTGTAGAGACGGCTGTATTAGGTAATGAGAATCATGAGCAAAGTGAGAGAAGTAAGTAATGAGATTAAGTAGTAGTCAATGTAAAAAAAAAATAGAAAAAATAGCCGGAATGATCAAGGATAAAGACAGGACTGGTAGTTATTAATGAAGGCAACGGAAAATGGAAGAGGGTTAGAGAAATAATGAAAGATATAAGTGGGAACTGATATTAGTTTGTAGCTGAGAGAGATAATGAGATGATGAGATAATGGAACTGGTATAAGTTTGTAGATGCAGAAGGATCAGAAGGGTCTCTGAGAAAATGGATAGTAGGAGTGGTAGCGAATGCAGGACACAATAGAAAGCTGAGAGAAAAAAGAGTGTGTACATATCAATATCGTAACCTCAAGCTCATATATGCAGGCACAATGCAAAAACCTCTGTCCTACTGGTGGAATGGGAATGGTGTTTAGTGCATTGTACACTTCACCATTGATGGAATGACTGCAGTGAGGAGAGCAGGAAGATATGGGAAGATATGGGCATGAGGCCAGTGAGGTGACATGGCATGTGGTAGCAGGGTGGGATTTCCAGCAGTGATGTACCGGAGATATGACATGGCTCCTATTGTTAGAGCAAGGCATGGAAATGCCGCATGTGCTATAGTGTAAAGTAATGGGGCGTGGCTAACTGTAGTGTCATGGAACTTTACCCTGCTCATTCCGATTTCCCTGGTGCAGTAGCAATTGGGGTAATAAGGGGTTAATAATAGCTCACATCTGCCACTAAGCCCTAGATTACTAATGGGAGGAGTCTATGAGACCCCCCATTCCGAATCTAGAAGTGAAAAGAAATAAACACAAGTAGAAAAAATCCTTTATTTGAAATAAAATATAAAAAAAATCCCCCTTCTTATAAAGCGGTGAAATGGGGTGGTTTTTTTTGTATTTTATTTCAAATAAAAAATAATTTTGATGTTTATGTTTATTTCTTTTCACTTACAGATTAGTAATGAGGGGTTTCATAGACTCCTCCCATTACTAATCGAGGGATTAGTGGCACCTGCGAGTTGTCATGAACCCCTTTTTACCCCGATTGCTATTGGATGGGACAATTATGACCAGCTGTGGGCTGCTATTTTTAGGCTGGAGAGACCCAATAATGGGCCTCCCCAGCCCGAGGATACCAGCTCCCAGTTGTTGGCTTTATCATGTCTGGTTATCAAAATTGGGGGGACTGCATGCCGTTTTTTCAAATGATTAATTGAAATATTAAAAAAAAAATACATGCAGCTCTTATGTTGCTACACAGCCGAGATAACATGCATGGCTGGGACCTGCAGCCTGTAGCCATATACTTTATCGTGGCTGGGTATCATAATATGGGGGGATCCTACGCCAATTTTTTTATTTATTTATTTTTATACCAATATAGGTGCAGACAGCATGTGTGATTGAAAGCAGTTAGACACACTGTAACACAGGGTAGGGGCGTTGTCTGACTGCAACCAATTAAAAATGCCTGGACTGCCAGTGGGCAGGGGAAGCAGTGCATATGCATGAAGATAATGAGTGACCCTAGAAGTAGAGTAAGCGGCCTCAGAACCAGTGTACAGCCATGTGGAGACTAGTTAGTATGAAGCACTTGCTTTATTCTTATTTTCTGTTTGATTTTTCTTTGATTTTTTTTTTAATTACCAAGGTGGCTGGATTTGGATTGTTACCCGCAATTTCCTGAGAACTCAGGCCCGGGGTGGGTGCTTGGGTTCTTTTGAACCCACACAGATCCAGACTGTTACAATCTGGGTTCGCCCATCACTTTTTGTGAGCAGTTTTCTATTGCCAAGATAATCCGATGTGCTACTTAAGCTGGCCACAATAAAAGGCCACTCTAAAATGCACAGGTTTACAGTATTGAAGACAATTGGAGAGAAGCTCTGCGTCACCGATATATAGGTGCTCAGGGAAAAAAAGTTATCAAGTTAAAAGAGTATCCCGGCACACTATTACTCCCAAATGAAGAAAATCATGCAACTGTTCATAATGCAAAAAAATTTTTTTATTATTTTTATTTTTATGTGCTGCAAATAATGAATAGCTGGTTCGTCCAATTGAGTCGACGTTTCGGCTTTAGGCCTTCGTCAGACTGGACTTTATCTTGTGCGGGTATACATGTGTATGAGTAAAAAACAGATGGATGACACACCTGTAATAACGTAAAAGACGATACTGGTTTTTGCTGAGGTTTTTGCATTATGAACAGTTGCATGATTTTCTTCATTTGGGAGTAATAGTGTACAGTATTGAAGAGGTCTGAGTGGCCAGAAAATAAGTAGGCACACTGCTCACCCACACAATTCCCTACATGCAGTCTGCATTGTACCATGAGGCATATCAAGATGCTGATCAGACGGCTTGATTATTGCATAGATGTGCCTTAGGCTGGCCACAATAAAAAGTCATTCTAAAATGTGCAGTTTTATAACACAGCACAATGCCACAGAAGTCGCAAGTTTTGAGAGTGTAAAATTTGCATGCTGACTGAAGGAATGTCCACCAGAACTGTTGCCCATGCATTGAATGTTCATTTCTCTACCATAAGCCATCTCCAAAGATGTTTCAGAGAATTTGGCAGTACATCCAACCTTCCTCACAATCGCAGTACTCACATAATTCCAACCAGTCTATGACCTCAATATCCAGCACCTTCACCTCGAAGATTGTCTGAGACCAGCCACCTGGACAGCTAATGGAACAATCGGTTTTCATAACTAAAGAATTTCTGTACAAACTTTAAGAAACTGTCTCATCTACATGCTTGTTGTCCTTATCGGAGTCTCCACCTGACTGCAGTTCGTTGTTGTAACCAACTTGAGTGAGCAAATGTTCCCATTTGATGACATCTGGGACTTTGGAGAGGTGTTCTCTTCATGGATGAATGCTGGTTTTCATGGTACAAGGCAGATGACAGACTGCATCTATGACATCAGGTGGGTGAGCAATTTGCTGATGTCAATGTTGTGAATTAAGTGTCACCCATTGAGTATGTTTGTGCTACTCTGGATTAGCGTATACGACAGCAATGTTCAAGGTCCTGCCGATATTCAGCAACTTTGCACAGCCATTGAAGAGGAGTGGTCAAACATTCCAGAGACGTGTTGCATTGCATTTTTCTGACCCCCCCAGACTTTCCCAATATTGTAAAACTGCACATTTTTGAGTGGCCTTTTATTGCGTCCAGTCTAAGGCCGGCTTTGCACATTACGACATCGCATGCCGATACTGCGATGTCGAGTGCGATAGTCCCCGCCCCCGTCGTACGTGCGATATCTTGTGATAGCTGCCGTAGCGAACATTATCGCTATGGCAGCTTCACATGCACTTACCTGTCCTGCGACGTCGCTCTGGCCGGCGAACCGCCTCCTTCCTAAGGGGGCGGGCCGTGCGGCGTCACAGCGACGTCACACGGCAGGCGGCCAATAGCAACGGAGGGGCGGAGATGAGCAGGATGTAAACATCCCGCCCACCTCCTTCCATCTCATAGCAGCCGGGACGCAGGTAAGGTGATGCTCCTCGCTCCTGCGGCTTTACACACAGCGATGTGTGCTGCCGCAGGAACGAGGAACAACATCGTACCTGTCGCTGCACCGGCATTATGGAAGTGTCGGAGACTGCACCGATGATACGATAACGACGCTTTTGCGCTCGTTCATCGTATCAAAAAGGTTTTACACACTACGACATCGCAAGTGACGCCGGATGTGCGTCACTTTCGATTTGACCCCCCCCGACATCGCACCTGCGATGTCGTAGTGTGCAAAGCCGGCCTTAGGCACACCTGTGCAATAATCACACTTTCTAATCAGCATCTTGATATCCACACTTCCACTCGTGTGAGGTGGATGGATTATCTCAGCAAAGGAGAAGCGCTCAGTAACACAAATTTAGACAATTTTGTGAACAATATTTGAGAAAAACAACTTTTTGTGTATATAGAAAATGTCTTAGATCTTTGAGTTCAGTTCATGAAAAATGGCACCAAAAACAAAAGCCTTGCATTTATAATTTTGTTGAGGATAGATACAACTACATAAGATTCTAGTTAACAGATTATACTAATGTTATCCCAATCCCAGTCTTTCTGTCAAGGAAGTGTCAGTGTCACTCTGGTCAGAGTATTCCCTTATACAAACAAATATAAGGCTTATATAACTGTATCCATCTTAGTTGTACACTAGACTTGATGTGGCTGTTACACTTTCCTGCACAACCAGCTAACTCTGGTAACTAGCTTTACTTTCTTAGTACCTTACTTCAAGGTGGGAAGTAATGACCAAGCTTACTCAGACACTGCTCTAGAGTGAATGTTCATTTCCTGATCTCCGTTCATTGATATTCAGTCTTCGATGCTTGACCTACGAAGTCAGGTCCTCCTCTGCATAAAGTGCTTAGCATTCATCCTTTGATGCTTGACCACGAAGTCTGGTTTTCATCTAAAACCAGTCCAAAAATCATAAGTTGATCTAATGCCACTAGGCAAAAATGTATGTACCTGAATAGGAGGTTCTCGGTTTGACATTCTGATCAGACTGTATGAAGCCCACTGCCACGTCAAGGTGAACCTCTGAGTAGGTCCCTAACTTTGATGCCTTAAAGATGCGGCACCATGCGCCATCCACTGCAACAGTGACAATGCCCAAGCAGGGCAGGTGACCTGGTGCCTCACAGCGCCCATACTGCAAGGCTGAGTTCTCAAGACTCCAGGCCACACTGCCCCATAGACACAAAATCAATGCAACATTGGCCGCCACACAGCACAAACACCCTGTAAAAGGAGTTGAATAACTCACCTTCCACCATCTCCCAGTATGTGAACTGAGAGCAAAGAAAAGGCAGACCCCTCTTGCAGTCTCCTGCTAATTAAAAACACCTGTGCAAATGGGAGTAGTGCTTGTCCAAGTAAAACAAAAAAAGGGGGGGATACACTGTTGATTGCATCATAGTTATAGAAAAAAACAGGGACCCACTCAGTGGTTTGCCATGACGTGGCAGTGGGCTTCATATAGTCTGATCAGAATGTTAAACCAAGAACTTCATGTTCAGGTGCATAAATTTAGCGGCATTAGATCAACTTGTGATTTTTGGATGTGCGGTCCACGTATTTTTCTACAATTATACCTTATCAACTGTAATCTTTGCCAGATACAATATGTTGGGTGTACTACTAGACCCCTCAAAAATAGAATCAGAAAACATCTTTTAGACGCAGGAAACCCTGAAGCCTGGAGGGTTCCAGTCTCCAGACACTTCTCCAAGATCCATGGTGGTGATGTAGCGGGATAGTTTCTTGAGTATTGAGAAAATGCATAGACCGCAAAGAGGAGGTTTCCATCACAGAATATTGATTAATCATGAAAGTAAATGGATCTTTACGCTGGAAACCAGAGCCCCTATGGTGCTCAATAGCAGATAAGATCAGATCACACAATACTGATCCTGTTTTTTCTATACCTGTGACAGTCTAAAAATGTTTGTGGGGCACGTTTATAGATTACATACAGTTGTGCTCAAAAGTTTAGATACCCCTGCAGATTTTTTTTCTTTCTTGGCCTTTTTTCAGGGAATATGAGTAACACAAAATCTTTTTTTCCACTCATGGTTATTGGTTGGGTGAAGCCATTTATTGTCAAACTACTGTGTTTTATCTTTTTAAATCATAATGACAACCAAAAACATCCAAATGACCCTGATTAAAAGTTCACATACCCTTATGGTTTTAGCTTGATAACATGCACAGAAGTTATAATAAACGTAACATCCTCACCTGTGACCTGTTTGCTTGTAATCAGTATGTGTGCATAAAAGCTGAATGCGTTTCTGGGATCCAGACAGACTCTTGCAGCTTTCATCCAGCCACTGACGCTTCTGGATTGTGAGTCATGGGGAAAGGAAAAGAATTGTTAACAGATCTGCGTGAAGCGATAGTTGAACTGTATAAAACAGGAAAGTGATACAAAGAGATAGCCAAGGAATTGATAATGCCCAACAGCATATACTTTTGAGCACAACTCTATGTTATGTTCCCAATGCAGAGCATATTTTTTTTTTTTTACAATTTTTTTTTCCTGTTCTGCATATTGATTCTAGATCTACTTTCATTGGTGTCACAATTTTTTATATATTTTATAGTTTGCTTATAGACTGATTATCTTGGAAAATCCAGGATTAATTACGGTAGATTCGATGAATTTACTTAATATTAATTGGAATAAAAATTTATATAAATGTAAAACAGATTTTTCATTTTTTTCATTTTGGATGAAAATAATTTTGATATAATCAATTGTGCCAAACATGCTGGTATATCAATTTTTAGTAGGTTATGTATATATCTCTATTATTTATGTTTTTTGTTTTCTGGTTGATTTTTTGGGGGAAAATAAGTTTTTATACAGTGTAATCCTTTCTGTATTTTCCTTGTTTAGAATATTTCAGGAAATATTTAGTTGCACAGAAGATCCCAGTGCTATATAAGATCTACTAGTCTACTGATTTGGGTTTTAACACTCTGTTTTAATTGATTACACCACATGTGGTCCAAGGTCCGGGACCGGATATTTTTTAAATTCTTTGACACTGTCTCTTACAATCATATGAACCAGGATGAAGGCGAACACAAGTCGCACAAACACGTAGTCCGTGACACTACCTGTGCACATACCTCCACCCTTGTATCTTTAGTGCCGACTTCAACTTGAAATAGTTTTTTAATGAAGTTTTGAATTAAAGCTATATTTTATAGAAATTGGATCTATCCAATTCAATAGAAATTCTATTGAATTGGATTTTTTCCATAACTATGTTGCAATTCTCTTATCTTTCCCTTCATTTTTTCTTTTTCCCTCTTTCCTCTGCAAATTACATGCTTTCATTATTCATTATTAGATACCCAAACTTGTCCATACGCCTCTGTGATGCCATAGTATACACTGCACTTTCAACATGCCCCCTTCATGACATTACAGTTAGCCGCCCCCCCCGTTACCTTACTATTGCATTTCCATGCCTTGCTCTAGCAATAATAGATGTATCATATCTCTGACACATGAAGACCAGCCCTGCTAATACACATCATGTCACTTCACTGGCTCATTGCAGCAGGAAATTCAGTGACATGCCCATTTAACTGTAGGGGATTGACACTACAAAATGGTTAAGCATGCTGTGACAATAAGAGGCAGTGCTCCCCTGTTTTCTGTGTGTTGTGGACTAGCTGGCTCAGCTGATATGCCCCCTCTAAACTGCGGACTTGGACTAACCTGGCCGTAAAATGTGCATTAGAACGTCTATTTATTTTGTTGTATTTCTCAATCTGGATTTTATTTGTTTTTTGATATTTTGATTTCCATTGTCTATAGCACACTTATTGTATTGTATTGTTTTTACAGTCTCCCCCAGAGACAATTTCAAAAACACCCGGAACGGGTCAGCTTGTCGCTTTCTGTTCTCCTACCCAATACTGTGGTTATTTATTATGCAGCAATAGAAAACAACATTTAAAAATTCCAAAGTCTTCATGTGAATGTGATCTATTCTTCACTTTTTATTGATTAAAATGAACTTTAACCTCTTCACAAAATCTGCTGCACATGGATGGTGCTGTGGGCAGTTAAAAGCACCATACGTGTAAAGGCAGCTTTACACGCTGCGATATCGCTATCGATATCACTAGCGTGCGTACCCGCCCCCGTCGGTTGTGCGCCACTGGCAAATTGCTGCCCGTGGCGCACAGCCGCGCAACATCGCTCGAACCCGTCACACGTACTTACCTGCCTAGCGACGTCGCTGTTGCTGGCAAACTGCCTCCTTTCTAAGGGGGCGGTTTGTTCGGCGTCACAGCGTCACTACGTCATCACTAAGCGGGCGCCAAATAAAAGCGGAGGGGCGGAGATGAGCGGAAAGAACATCCGGCCCACCTCCTTCCTTCCTCATTACGGGTGGCTGCAGGTATGGTGAGGTTCCTCGTTCCTGCGGTGTCACACATAGCGATGTGTGCTACTGCAGGAACGATGAACAACATCGTACCTGCAGCAGCAACGATATTTGGGAATGGAGGAACGTACGTTTCACACGCAAACGACATCGCTAACGAGACCGGATGTCCGTCACGAATTCCGTGACCACAACGACATCGCTTTAGCGATGTTGCTGCTTGTAAAGCGGCCTTAAGGTGCTAAGATTGCGCCAACTCATAAGCAGAGTCGGCAAAATCATCAGCGGCGTCAACTATGTGTCATAGCTGACAGTAACACCCTGCAGTAACACCCAAAATTGGTGCTAGCAGTGATCGCGGGTGTTTAACCTCTCTGATGCCGCTGACAATAGCAACAGCTGCATTGGTCTTCTTACCAGAGGAAGGGGGATGCCACTTTTCTCCAATCCCAATTGTGATGTGCCGATGATCTCCACAGTGACCCCGGGCAGAATAATGGCTGCAGGCTCTACCAAGTACTGTGGCTTGTGAGATCTGTCCTGTGTTTGCTTCAGTGATCCAAAGCCCTGTATTGTAACAGCATTGCAGAGTATTAGGTCAGTGATTACGCCAAGGAACGTTGATATGCCTTTCTGGGACAGGTAAATAAAACAAAAAAAAGGTTAAAAAACTGTAAAAATGTATTTTTTTTAACAAATCATAAGATATAGAACAAAAAATGAAAAAAATTATACCAATAAATACCTACATTTATGTAAAAGCAAAAATATACAAAAAAATGTTCATATATTTGGTATTGACGAGTTCAGAACAACCCGCTTTATAAAACTGCCACACTAGTTAATCAGTTCGGTAAATACCGTAACAAAAGGTGGCAAAAAATGATGCACCTCATCAGACCGCTGAAAACAATTGGACTAAAACGCAATCAAAAAGTTGCATGCAAACAACAATATTGCTGAATGAAATCTTGTCCCGCAAAAAATAATCCCCCACTCAGCTATCACTGTAGAAAAATAAAAAAAAAATTATAGCTCTCAGAATATAGCAATGCAAAAACTGTTCTTTTTTCTATAAAATTGTTTCCATTGTGTACAACTGGCCAAACATAAAAAACGACATCAATGGGGTAACACTGTAACTGTACTGACCCGAAAAATAAACCTGTCTTATTAATTTTACCACATAGTGAACAACATAAAGAAATTCCCAAAAAACAATCCCTGAATTACTGTTTTATGTTCATTCTGCCTCCCAAAAACTGGGATAGAAAGCTATTACATAATCCACACACGGTACCACGATGATCCTGACTCGGCTACATATGAAGTAACAGCATACGGTCATTGTACATGACCGCCCACTGTGAGTTTCAGAGAGAAACTTTTTAAGCCGTGCCATGAGCACTGACGTCACTCGGGTTATTTGCGGTCAGAGCTGGAAGTTCCCACAGTCCTCCACCTGTGATCGCAGGTATCCTCACCTAAGGTCACTTAGTTTAATGAGGTCACCTCTTGTGTGGTTACCTGGGATCACAGGTGGAGAGCCGTGGAAACCTCCAGCTGTGAACGCAAATAACCTGAGTGATGTCATCGCTCATCCTGCGGCTCATTTTCTGCCTGAAGATCACAGCTGGCAGTCATAGCAGGGCTTTTTTTGATCCCCTACAGTTTGCTTACCGGCATAGATTGGGGGTGGACGATGCTATTCGTTTTCTGTTATATACTGTACAATACATTTTTGGAGAATGACGGAACCACTGTGCGAGCCATGTTCTTTGATTTCTCGAGTGCATGTAACACCCTGCAGCCACTCTTACTACACAAAAAGATGACTGATATGAAGGTGGAGGAGGGGATGAGAAATTGGATAACTGACTACCTATCAGATTGGCCACAGTTTGTACAGATGGGAGCAGTTGTATCTAGCAGATTATTGAGTTGTGTAGGTGCCCCTCAGGGAACGGTGCTAGCGCCCTTTCTATTCACACTGTATACATCAGACTTTCGGTATAAATCTGATTTTTGCCACCTTCAAAAATTCTCGGATGACTCCGTGGTAGTCGGATGTATTAGGGGGGACCAGGGTGATGAGAAATATAGAATGGTGGTGCCAAATTTTGTGGATTGGTGCCATGGTAACTATCTACAACTAAATGTTAAGAAAACTAAGGAGTTGGTGGCCAACTATAGCAGGAGAAAGATGGAATGTTTACCGATCACTATTGCTGGTCAGGAGGTGGAGCAGGTGGAGAGTTACAAATATTTGGGGGTCCACCTGGATAGCAAACTGGACTGGAGTTGCCACAAAGAGATGGTCTACAAGAAGGGGATGAGCAAACTGTATTTCCTAAGGAAACTGAGGTCTTTTAATGTGTGCAGCAAAATGTTAGAAATGTTCTACCAGTCTGTAGTGGCAAGTGCCTTCTTTTTTGCACTCATATGCTGGGGTAGTAGTGTGCGGGTCTCTGATGTTAATAAGCTGAATAAGCTTATCAAGAAGGCAAGTTCCACTGTTGGCTGCAATTTTGACTCTTTTGAAGAGGTGGTGGAGAGAAGAATTCTGAAAACGTGTATGGCGATTATGAATAATAATGCACATCCATTATATGAGCTATTCATGAGACAGAAGAGCACCTTCAGTAACCGGCTAATCCCTCTGACGTGTAAGAAGGAAAAATATAGGAAATCTTTTGTGCCAACTGCTATGGGTATGTACAACAAAAACATTAGTGTTAAATCATCAAGGTGAATGTTTACTTCTTTATTTCTTCTACTTTTCAGTTTACCCGCTGTGTATGACCTAATCTAATGTATAATGTTCTTCTGTCAACTCTACTGTCTTGTCAATTAAGTAATTCATGTTATTATTTAAGTTGTGCTGCTGTGATACCAGAATTTCCCACGGGATCAATAAAGTGTATCGTAGTGTATGTTCTACGGCCATGCGCTGTCACTTTTGATGTAGCAGAGCTGGA
Source organism: Anomaloglossus baeobatrachus (assembly GCF_048569485.1). Classification (NCBI taxonomy): domain Eukaryota; kingdom Metazoa; phylum Chordata; class Amphibia; order Anura; family Aromobatidae; genus Anomaloglossus; species Anomaloglossus baeobatrachus. Next base: position 318,636,145 of record NC_134357.1, read on the forward strand.
ATCGTCATGCGACCTCATGTGGATTACGTAGGACCTGGGTGTTTTGGGGGTTTATAAAGGGATGAAAGAGTGGTTTATGTATTATATTTCAAATAAAGGATTTTTTTGCTGTTTGTGTTTATTTATTTTCACTTACCATGCAGATTAGTAACGGGGGTGGGCTCATGGATACCTCCCAATTACTAAACTAGGGCTTAGTGGCAGCTGTGAGCTGTTGTTAACCCTTTATTACCCTATTACCTTATTTGCCACTGCACCAGGGTAATTAAGATGATTCGGGTAAAGTTCCGGGATTGTTACATCTAACAGAAGGGACAATCCTGGGTGGCGGCTATTTTTACGCTGGGGGCCCCAATAACCAGGGATTTCCCCAGTCCTGGAATACCAGCTACCGCCTGTCGCTTTCTCATGGCTAGGTATCAAAATTTCGGGGGACCACACATCAGTTTTAAAATTATTTATCTAAATAGATATCTAAAAACAATAAAAAAAAAAGCCGCATGTGTCACGCTCCCCGGGTCCTCCGCTCCGCTCCCCGGGTCCTCAGCCCCGCTCCCCGGCTCACCTGCCACGCTCCCCGGGTCCTTGGCTCCGGTGCCCGTCCTTCCCAGGCCCCCTGGTCTCCGATCGCGGCGCCCGACGGCCTCCCAGGCCCTGGCCGGCTCCCCTGCGTCCTCTTCTCAGCCTTCTTCCCTGGCTTCTGGCACCCGGGCTGCGCGCATGCGCATTAGGGCGCGCGCGCGGTCACTGACCCTTTCTTAAAGGGCCAGCGTCCATTAACAGGAAATGAGGCTGAACAGGTACAGGGTATATAGGGGTGTATTGTCCAAGAGGGCGGGGCCTGATCTTCGTGTTTTCCAAGCTAGGAGTCAGGTCTCCTTGTGTCGTCTTGCCATACTCACGTATCTCTCTTCTAGAGCTGATCCTGCCTCGCCATCCGGTCCTGCTGAATCCCGAACCCCGCACGCTGTCCGTCTGCCATCTGACAGTCCGTACCATCTCGGATCCCTGCGGTGACCCGTCATCTCGCTCCAAAGGTTCCGGACCCCGCCTGACATCACCTCGGCTTCCGAACCTGAGCTACGTCACCCGGACTACCATCTGTGACTCCGCGGTCCCAGGGACTCCTTCGTTACACTCACTGGCACGGACTGTTCTATTGCCCATAGTGCTTCAGCTACCGGACTACTTACCACCATCTTAGAGTTCGGCCCAGTGGATCCACCTCCTGGGTCTGCCCGACCGCCTGGCCCTGACAGTAAGATCAGGCCATGGATCCCGCTGCAGCACTAGCGGCCTTGCAAGAGGAACTCCAACGCCAGCGTGAAGTCCAGACCCGCATGCTGAACTTTATGACGTCCGTGGACACCCGCCTGACCACGCTACAAGCGGCAGTCACGTCTTCAACATCCAAAGCCGCCACTAGTCAAGCCACGTCCCCCGCTCCCGTGGCTGACTCTTCGGATGCTTCCCGACTGCGTTTGGCCTCACCACCCCGGTACGCCGGAGATCCCAAGACCTGCAGGGGGTTTATAAACCAATGCTCCCTCCATTTCACGCAGCTGCCACATCTGTTTGCCTCCGACCAAGCCAAGGTCGCCTTCATCATGTCTCACCTGGAGGGCGAGGCACTGGCGTGGATGAACCCGTTGTGGGAGAAGGAGGATCCTATGACCAAGGATCTTCAAGAGTTCCTGCAGGCCTTTCGCAGCACCTTTGACGAGCCGGGACGCGCCTCTGCGTCTGCTTCATCTCTTCTCCGATTACGTCAAGGAACACTGACGGTGGGCCAATACGCCATCCGTTTCCGCACTTTGGCTTCAGAACTCGGGTGGAATAATGAGGCCCTAACAGCCACCTTCTGGGAAGGACTCTCGAGTCGCATCAAAGATGAGTTGGCGGGTCGTGACGTGCCCTCCACCCTAGATGCCCTGATTGCCCTAGCAACTCGAGTGGACATTCGTTTTCAGGAGCGCTCCAAAGAGCTGTCTCGTGAGAGACGTCCGGTACGGCATTCTTCTCCTCCACAGAAGCCCTCCGTACCTCAGTCATCAACAGCTGGGATTCCCGTCCACGAGCCCATGCAGATCGACCGAGTACGACAGTCTGAACAACGTCGAGCAGAGCGGCTCGCCAAGGGTCTCTGCTTTTACTGCGGAGAGGGAACACACCTCCTACGCTCCTGTCCAGAAAGGCCGGGAAACTCCAAAGCCTAGGGTTGGTAGGAGAGGCCACCCTAGGTGCTGGGACTCTCTCAGATCCGGTTATGTGGACTGTGCAAGTGTCTGCGGGAGAGACGCGCTTCACGGCTGAGGCATACCTCGATTCTGGAGCAGCAGGCAATTTCATCCAGCAGGCCACTGTGGACAAGTACCAGCTGCCTGTTACTCTACTCGAGAAGCCCCTAGTGATTGCCTCTGTGGATGGGAGACCCCTCTCTGATACCATCTCCTGGGTCACCAGACCGGTCGAACTGCGTATCGGTGCCCTGCACACCGAGAACATCGCTCTCTACGTCCTACCACACATGTCCCATCAAATCCTGCTGGGACTTCCCTGGTTGCGGACACACGAACCATCAGTCAGCTGGGGTACTGGCGAAATCACCCGATGGGGCCCTGCTTGTCATGAGAAGTGTCTGAAGTCCATACAACCCAGCCGACGACCTCCGGTTCCAGAGAACCTACCGGAACTGCCCTCGGCCTATTGGTCCTTCGCAGACGTTTTTGACAAGAAGGAGTCTGAGGTACTTCCGCCACACCGTCCCTACGATTGTGCCATCGACCTGCTCCCAGGAACAACACCACCTCGAGGACGGATATATCCGTTGTCTCCCGCCGAATCCAGGGCCATGTCTACCTACATCACAGAGAGTCTGGCAAAGGGATTCATCCGGAGATCCTCCTCTCCTGCGGGAGCAGGCTTCTTCTTCGTTAAGAAGAAAGAGGGTGACCTACGCCCATGCATCGACTACCGGGGTCTGAATCAGATCACCGTCAAAAACAAGTACCCTCTGCCGCTCATCCCCGAATTGTTCGACCGGCTCAGAGGAGCCCGTGTGTTCACCAAGCTGGATCTGCGGGGTGCATACAACCTAGTTCGTATCCGCTCCGGGGACGAATGGAAGACCGCGTTTAATACTCGCGATGGGCACTATGAATACTGCGTGATGCCCTTCGGCTTGTGTAACGCACCAGCAGTCTTCCAAGAATTGGTGAACGACATATTCCGGGACCTTCTCTACATCTGTGTAGTAGTTTATCTGGATGACATCCTTATCTACTCTCCGGACCTCCAGACCCACAGAGAGAACGTACAGCTGGTTCTACAAAGACTGAGAGAGAATCGTCTCTACGCCAAATATGAGAAGTGTGTCTTTGAGCAGTCTTCTCTCCCTTTCCTGGGATACATCATCTCGGGCACTGGATTGCAGATGGATCCAAAGAAGGTCTCCTCCATACTCAACTGGCCTCCCCCTTCTGGACTGAAGGCAATCCAACGGTTCCTGGGATTCGCCAACTACTACCGCCAGTTTATCCCTCACTTCTCTGCCCTGACTGCTCCTCTCTCCGCTTTGACCAAAAAGGAGGCCAATCCAAAGGACTGGTCACCTGCGGCCGACGCCGCGTTTTGCTCACTGAAGCGAGCATTTGCCTCCGCGCCTGTACTCCACCGTCCGGAGTTAAACCGCCAGTTCACCTTGGAGGTGGATGCCTCCTCCTCGGGAGCCGGAGCAGTGCTCATGCAGAAGTCCTCCTCCGGCAAGATGGTGACGTGCGGTTTCTTCTCCAAGAGCTTCTCAGCACCTGAACGCAATTACACCATCGGTGACCGAGAACTATTGGCGGTCAAACTGGCTCTGGAGGAGTGGCGCTACCTCCTGGAAGGAGCAGTGTACCCCGTGATTATCTACACGGACCACAAGAACCTGGAATACCTGCGGTCCGCTCAGCGACTGAACCCACGGCAAGCCAGGTGGTCCCTATTCTTTGCCAGGTTTGACTTCCAGCTCCATTTCCGACCCGCGGACAAGAACGTACGCGCTGATGCTTTGTCTAGGTCTTTCATGCCCATGGAACAGGAGGAAGAGACTACCCAACCCATCATCTCTCCTAGCAAGATCATTTCGGTGGCCCCTGTCACCCTGGCCCAGATACCGCCCGGAAAGACCTATGTCTCTGAGACTGACAGGCAAAAAGTGTTACACTGGGGTCATGCCTCAAAAACAGCCGGTCATGCAGGTCAGAAGAGAACATGGGGTGCGATTGTACGCCATTACTGGTGGCCATCCCTTCGCAAGGACGTCGCTGCTTTTGTCTCTGCCTGCTCCTCTTGTGCCAGAAACAAGACGCCCAAACACCTGCCCTATGGCCGTCTTCTGCCTCTGCCTATACCCTCAGTTCCCTGGCAACACATTGCGATGGACTTTATTACGGACTTGCCATTATCCTCTGGACACACAGTCATATGGGTCGTGGTGGACCGGTTCTCCAAAATGGCCCACTTCATCCCCATGGCTGGACTGCCCTCTGCTCAGGAACTCGCGGAAGCCTATATCCATCACATCTTCCGCTTGCATGGCTTTCCATCCCACATCGTGTCCGACAGAGGAACTCAGTTCACCTCCCGCTTCTGGAGGGCGCTCTGCAAACACCTGGGAGTAACTCTGGACTTTTCTTCCGCATACCATCCTCAGTCTAATGGCCAAGTGGAGAGGGTCAATCAAATCTTGACATCCTTCTTACGTCACTATGTCAACACCCATCACGACGACTGGTCCACGCTTCTGCCTTGGGCTGAATTCTCGCATAACCCCCACATCAGTGAGTCGTCCTCCAAATCTCCCTTCCATGTCGTTTACGGACTTCAGCCCTCCGTTCCATTGCCTATATCCCCTTCTTCGGATGTCCCTGCGGCTGATACTGTAGCCCGTGACTTCGCTACCATTTGGGACTCTGTCAAGGCGTCCCTTGGACGCGCTTCCCAGCGGATGAAGAAACACGCTGACAAGAGGCGTCTGGACCCTCCGTGTTTCTCTCCTGGTGACCTGGTCTGGCTTGCTTCCCAGTACATCCGATTGAAGATACCTTCCTACAAGCTGGGTCCTCGCTACATCGGGCCGTTTAAGGTCCTCGCCAAGATCAATGAGGTTTCCTACAAGCTACAGCTCCCGGCCACGATGAGGATACCCAACTCATTCCACGTCTCCCTGCTCAAGCCGGTTGTCCTTGGTCCCTTCTCCGCTGCTGCCAGTCCGGCTCCTCCACCTATTGCCGATGACGACATCTATGCGGTAAGGGATATCGTGGCCATGAAGACCGTACGAGGTCGACAGTTCTTCCTGGTGGACTGGGAGGGGTATGGTCCTGAGGATAGGTCCTGGGAGCCCAGGGAGAACGTGGGCACTCCTCTGATCCGTGCCTTCATGTCCCGGTTGCGGGGAGGGGGGCGTGGGGGGGGGGGGTACTGTCACGCTCCCCGGGTCCTCCGCTCCGCTCCCCGGGTCCTCAGCCCCGCTCCCCGGCTCACCTGCCACGCTCCCCGGGTCCTTGGCTCCGGTGCCCGTCCTTCCCAGGCCCCCTGGTCTCCGATCGCGGCGCCCGACGGCCTCCCAGGCCCTGGCCGGCTCCCCTGCGTCCTCTTCTCAGCCTCCTTCCCTGGCTTCTGGCACCCGGGCTGCGCGCATGCGCATTAGGGCGCGCGCGCGGTCACTGACCCTTTCTTAAAGGGCCAGCGTCCATTAACAGGAAATGAGGCTGAACAGGTACAGGGTATATAGGGGTGTATTGTCCAAGAGGGCGGGGCCTGATCTTCGTGTTTTCCAAGCTAGGAGTCAGGTCTCCTTGTGTCGTCTTGCCATACTCACGTATCTCTCTTCTAGAGCTGATCCTGCCTCGCCATCCGGTCCTGCTGAATCCCGAACCCCGCACGCTGTCCGTCTGCCATCTGACAGTCCGTACCATCTCGGATCCCTGCGGTGACCCGTCATCTCGCTCCAAAGGTTCCGGACCCCGCCTGACATCACCTCGGCTTCCGAACCTGAGCTACGTCACCCGGACTACCATCTGTGACTCCGCGGTCCCAGGGACTCCTTCGTTACACTCACTGGCACGGACTGTTCTATTGCCCATAGTGCTTCAGCTACCGGACTCCTTACCACCATCTTAGAGTTCGGCCCAGTGGATCCACCTCCTGGGTCTGCCCGACCGCCTGGCCCTGACAGCATGCAATTCTTCTTATTTTGATACCCAGCCAAGGTAAGCGCACAGCTGGGAGCTGCAGCCTAGAGTCGTATGCTTTATCTGTGCTGGGCATTATAATTTTGGAGGACCCCATGCCAATTTATTTTTACAGTAATAGAGACTCATACACAGCGCATCTAATTGGTTGCAGTCTGACATGCTGTCAAACAGTCTGGGGGCGCGTCGGACTGCAACCAATCAGAGATGCAGGGACTGACGGTGGGGGAAGCAATAAATATGTATGAGGTTAATTAGTGGCCAGTAGGGTTAGAATTGCGTGGAGACTCAGTAAGTATAACACGCTTGCTCCAATTCCCCTATCCCTTCTATCACTATTTTAAAGCACTGGATTCTGGTCCCAATAGACTTAAATGGGGACTGACACTCGGCCAGATATCCAGGATCAATTCCAGGCTCAAACCGGTATTTTTTTTTTTCACTCGGTTGTACCCACCAATCCCAGGTATCTGAGAGTTCTCCCATCTCTACTCAAGAGGTATAGTTTCCAAAATGTGGTCACGTGGGAGTTTCTGCTATTTTGGCATTTCAGGGTCTCTTTAAATGTGTCAAGGCATCCACAATTTATTATAGACAAAATAGTGCTCCTTTCTTTCCAAGCTGATTAGTCAGTGGCTCTAAAAAATGCACCATAATGTCAGCTATTGTGATTTTTTTTATTTTCATAGCTCAACATTATACAATTCTGTGGGTTAAAGATGCTCACCACACATCTAGATAAATTCTGTGAGGGGGCTAGTTTCCAAAATAGGGTCACTTTTGGGGGTTCTACATTTTAGGAACATCAGGGGCTCTCCAAACGCAACATGGCGCCATCATTGATTCCAGCTGGGTTTGCGTTTCAATAGTCAAATGGTGCTCCTTCCCTTACAAGCCTTGTCGTTCACCCAAACAGTAGTTTTCTACCACATATGGGGTATTCTATACTCAGAAAAAATTGCACAACAAATTGTATAATGCATTTTCTCCACTTACCCTTGTGAAAATGCAAAAATTGGGGTTGATTAACATTTTTGGGGGAAAAAGTAAAATTTTCATTTTTGTGTGACATATATCTCTGGTTTCTAGTAGTGATGGGTGAACCCCCCCATGTTCGGGATCGGGTGCCTCGCCCGAACTTTTTGTAAATTCTATGTTCGGGATTGAAGATAACGCGAACTTGCATCTGAACCCCAAGCTTGGACTTTACAGTTATTGGATGAGGCGGGGGCGCTGTAAAATAAAGAATATGTTTAATAATAAACATTATTATACTTACAGGTCCCACGACGTGTCCTGCAGACTTTGTCTCCTGGCTGATTCTGCTTCCGGGTCCGATCATTAACTTCCGGCGTTATTCACTACACTGCTGCTCTTCACTCGGCAGTCTCCGGCTGTGTTCATGGTGATGTCAGGATTCACGAGAGTCCATGGCTCGGCCATGGACTCGGGTAAACCCTGATATCGCCGTGAACAGGCCAAAGAAAGCTGAAGACTGCCGAGCACTGCACTGAATACCGATTGAACTTTGACTAGCACTGTCACTGTCAGCCTGCTTCTCACTCTGTAGAGACGCTTGTTTGTACAGAGCGATGAAGCAGAGCTGACATTGCTCTCCCTGTGGACTATGTCGGACTAAGGATTTTTTATAATAAAGATGAAGTCTCTAAATTTTTTTGTTATTTCTAATAAAAAAAAAAATTGTGTTGTCTTTTTTTTTACTGTTTACTAGAAATTCATGGTTGCTATGTCTAATTTGGCGTGACACCATGAATTTCAGACGTAGTAACAGCTGAGAATACAAAGCTGGTATTAACCCCTTTATTACCCAGCATCCCACCCTCATCAGGGCCGCTGGACGAGCCGAGTAAAGTGCCTTGAAATAGCGCTAAGAAAAAATGCGCCATTTCCTGGGGCGGCTGTGGGCTATGTATTTTTAGCATGGGGGACCCAGAACACTTGGCCTTACCACGCTGAGAATCCCAACCCCCAGCTGCCTGGTTTTACCTGACTGGCGATCAAAATACGGTGGGAGCCCATGCATTTTTTTTTTAAATATTTTTTGAAAATAATTTAAAAAGAAAATTAATGGGCTTTATTTTGATTGCCAGCCAAGTTAAAGACAGGCAGAGGGGGATTACGGCCCATAACCGTTCACTTTATCTGTGCTAAGAATCAAAAATACCAGGATGTCGATGTGGCATCATTACCATAGAATGCTGCAGTAGCACATCGGAGGAGAATGCGCCAGGGTTTTTAAACAGCATCATGAAAACCAGAAGCTAGGAAACACAATAAGTGGCACAAAGAAGCAGAAATCTTAAGTAATTTGTGTTTATGCAAATTATAATGATAGGGTGGTGAGTATGTGGAATGACGCGCTCCCTTGTTAGCGTGCTGTAAATGACGCTGTCATACATTGACAATGGCATCTAAGAGTTTAACAGCAGGTGGTGGAGCTTGGCTCCACTTGATGCTATTAGAAGCAGAAGATTGCGATACACCAAAGCCATCATCAGCCTCTGAGCCCATTCCATACATTCTAGTCCCACTGGCACCATACAGTGTTACATCTCGTGGCTCTCCTGAGGCAAGGACTGAGGCAGTCTCCCATTCCTTGCCTGCCACGAGCACTCCTGCTCAGCAGCGCCGAAGGTCTGCCAGACTGCGCAGTGTGCAGGAGATACCTTCTCAGAGAGGCAGCAGAAGGGTGACACCTAGTGGTTCTCCTGTTACAAGGAGTGAAGCGGTCTCCCATTCCTGGCCTGCCGCAGACTCTCCTGCTCAGCGGCCCCGAAGGTCTGCGAGGCTGCGCAATGTGCAGAGGTTTACTGCTCAGGGAAGCAGTGAGATTCCCGTTATCTCTCCACATTGTGACACCGAGGATCCCGCCTCTATTTCCCAGAGGCAGGAGGGTGAGCATGTGCAATGCGTGGTGGGTCCTGATTCGCTCACTGACGTCACACGGCTTGATGACAAGGCTGGTGACGTGGTGAATCCTGACTGGCCAGGCTGGGACGTCGTGGACCCTGATTGGGTCAAGTCCGTCATCTCCGCCTCGCGCCCGCCCTCGGGTGGAGCTGCACCTCCTTAAAAGCTCCCCCTGCCATCATGGCGGCGCGCGACCGTCCTTCTATGTTTGGATGTCTGGCAGCGTGCTGCCACACCACTGCTCAGGCATTACTGTCTCTTGTGGGCTTGGCCCTTGCTGCTCCGGCAGTACCTCGTTTGCAGGCCGTGTTCCTGCCTTGCTGCTCCGGCAGTACCCCCGTCAACAGGCCGTGTTCCTGTCCCAGGTGAGCTCCTCAAGTCTCCATTGGACTCACCTGGTTATTGAAAGCACACGTGCGTGGGCACCTCTGTGCTACCCTCGTGCCATATTCTCGTGACTTCCACTGGCACACGTGCGTGGGCACCTCTGTGCTTCCCCGTGCAACAGGTACACCGAGCCGTGAGATCTGTGCCATACAACCCTCACGGGTTAGGGCAGATCGGTGTACATAGATCGTCTGTGACATTCCAGACGATCGCTAGCAGCAACCCGCTCACTCTTCACCCACCATAGCGGCGGTCCCTTACACCGCACAGTGGACCTTGACCGGCGGAAGCAGTCCATTTCCCATCTTGGCACGCTTCCCTGGGTCCCCCTCGTAACAATACAGTACATGTGCAATGGATTTCATGGCTAAAAGAGGGTTTTAAGAGGAGGGTTGTGCATTTTATAGTAGCATAACCAAGAACCAAATCAGATGTACAGTGCCTACAAGTAGTATTCAACCCCCTGCAGATTTAGCAGGTTTACACATTCGGAATTAACTTGGCATTGTGACATTTGTACTGTAGATCAGCCTGGAAGTGTGAAATGCACTGCAGCAAAAAAGAATGTTATTTCTTTTTTTATTTTTTTTTTAAATTGTGAAAAGTTTATTCAAAGGGTCATTTATTATTCAACCCCTCAAACCACAAGAATTCTGTTTGGTTCCCCTAAAGTATTAAGAAGTATTTCAGGCACAAAGAACAATGAGCTTCACATGTTTGGAGTAATTATCTGTTTTTCCAGCCTTTTCTGACTAATTAAGACCCTCCCCAAACTTGTGAACAGCACTCAAACTTGGTCAACATGGGAAAGACAAAGGAGCATTCCAAGGCCATCAGAGACAAGATCGTAGAGGGTCACAAGGCTGGCAAGGGGTACAAAACCCTTTCCAAGGAGTTGGGCCTACCTGTCTCCACTGTTGGGAGCATCATCCGGAAGTGGAAGGCTTATGGAACTACTGTTAGCCTTCCACGGCCTGGACAGCCTTTGAAAGTTTCCACCCGTGCCGAGGCCAGGCTTGTCCAAAGAGTCAAGGCTAACCCAAGGACAACAAGAAAGGAGCTCCAGGAAGATCTCATGGCAGTGGGGACATTGGTTTCAGTCAATACCATAAGTTATGTACTCCACCGCAATGGTCTCCGTTCCAGACGAGCCCGTAAGGTACCTTTACTTTCAAAGCGTCATGTTAAGGCTCGTCTACAGTTTGCTCATGATCATTTGGAGGACTCTGAGACAGACTGGTTTAAGGTTCTATGGTCTGATGAGACCAAGATCGAGATCTTTGGTGCCAACCACACACGTGACATTTGGAGACTGGATGGCACTGCATACGACCCCAAGAATACCATCCCTACAGTCAAGCATGGTGGTGGCAGCATCATGCTGTGGGGCTGTTTCTCAGCCAAGGGGCCTGGCCATCTGGTCCGCATCCATGGGAAGATGGATAGCACAGCCTACCTGGAGATTTTGGCAAAGAACCTCCGCTCCTTCATCAAGGATCTTAAGATGGGTCGTCATTTCATCTTCCAACAAGACAACGACCCAAAGCACACAGCCAAGAAAACTAAGGCCTGGTTCAAGAGGGAAAAAATCAAGGTGTTGCAGTGGCCTAGTCAGTCTCCTGACCTTAACCCAATTGAAAACTTGTGGAAGGAGCTCAAGATTAAAGTCCACATGAGACACCCAAAGAACCTAGATAAATTGGAGAAGATCTCCATGGAGGAGTGGGCCAAGATAACTCCAGAGATCTGTGCCGGCCTGATCAGGTCTTATAAAAGACGATTATTAGCTGTAATTGCAAACAAGGGTTATTCCACAAAATATTAAACCTAGGGGTTGAATAATAATTGACCCACACTTATTCAAATTTAACTGAGCAACATAACTTGTTGGTTTGTAAGATTTATGCATCTGTTAATAAATCCTGCTCTTGTTTGAAGTTTGCAGGCTCTAACTTATTTGCATCTTATCAAACCAGCTAAATCTGCAGGGGGTTGAATACTACTTGTAGGCACTGTATATTACGGGTTATAGTGTGGATGCTTTTTCTCTATTTGTGAAGCCACAATAAAGCGAGCTGACCATTATTGGATGTTGAAGCTTCTCTCATTTGGATGCTGCTTGTGTGAATAGATCATCCAACATTTGGCATTGGTACATTCACATGGTATTGAAGCTTGATGCTCTCTCAATATCACTACTATTAGTTTTAAAAACAGGCCATTAATATTTCACTAATAGGGAGTGAAAAGTCACATTCAGTAGAATTTCAGTAAGACCGTACTCACATCAGCGGTATTTTGCCGGATGCGTCACAAATGCGTTTTACTTCCATTAATTTCCAATGGACTCGTGGCAAGATGCGGTAACATATGGTTGTGTATGACGCATGCAAACTCATGTGACTGCATCTTGCAGCGAGTCCATTGGAAATGAATGGAACTGAAACGCATTTGTGACAGATCTGGTTTTGCGGCAAAATACCGCTAAAGTGAGCGCGGCCTTACACATAAAGAACAACTACATACAGCTCAAATGATGGTGACTAGGCTTGCAGTACTAGTTGCAAGTACTAGAATATTACCTTGCCTATATGCTGAACATAATTACCTCACTACTTACCTGTCTTGCCACCCCCTGCAGCCTGTCTTTTTGCCTCTATGCCTCTATTTATACTTTTTCCCCATCGTGAACTTCTTTCCTCTAGAATGGGAATTTGGGAGTAATTAGGTCTTTTACATCCCTATGCACTATCCCTACCAATTGGTTGACTAAGCATTGGGTGACGCAGTGTGTAACATGGTGACATCATGACGTGTGCCACAATGGCACAGGGTGAAGTCAGAGGTCTAGTCACTCTGTAAGGTCTCAGCCAAGAGTGAAGTAGACCAAAGAAGATCTACGCAACAGGTGAAGGTGAAAACAAGAGGTGGAGAGTACCAGGCATTGAGCTGTGAGGGTGGCAGGAGATGTGAGCGTTGAAATGAGTAGAACATTTTATTTTTATTTATTTTTTTTACATTCTACTATACATTTATTATGCTCTATATTAAATAATTTCCTTGCAAATAAATTTTCCCTGGTAAATTCAAGAGATTTGTTGAATTCAAATTTCTGCAGATTCGATCATCTTTATGGTATACTTTTATTGGGAACAGGTGCGGACACAGGTAGAACAAGGCCCCTGTGCAGGAACAGTATATGGGTCCTTTACAGTCCAATAATTCATCATAATGTGCGTGGATCGTGAGTGAACAGATTGAAGTAGTTTGCAAAACAAACACACTGGCATTTGTTCCAGAACCATTAAAATGGTGGGATGCAATGACAGGGCGATTTTTACACACACACACACACACATATATATATATATATATATATATATATATATAATTTTTTTTTTTTATTTTTGCTTATACTGTTTTGGAATCCCATTGATGTTGACAAAGTTTGATTTTTAGTTTTTGTAATATTGATTCCTTAACTACCAACATCTGGTGTATAGAAAGAAGAGAATACTGAACTTTGTTAGCCAGGAATGTTCTTTAGGTAATAAAAGTTAATATGCCAGCTATGGGATTGTTTCAGCATTTTAAGTGAGAACATTGGAAAAAAAGTCTCTGTACACTAACGTCCAAACTAGAACAAGGTTTGCCAACAAGCCATCAGTGTGCATACTAAAATCTGCAAAGTTTACTGTCCAATAAGCTGGATCCACTGCCATGTTATAATGAGGTAAGAGTCATTACATCGGACTTGGTTTGTATGACAGTTAACAGCATAATCTACAATGTGCAAAAAAATAAGATATTACCACTGGCTTTATGTTCCACTTATCACCAAACACATAGAATTGGATGTTGAAAACAATTTATTCCAGTCTACATAAAGGAGATAGTTGGAGTGATTTTCACCCTTGTGTTGAGACTGATGCATAGGCCACTAATCTTGCTCTATTGTAGGCTTCTTTCTTAAGATAGTCTGAGATTCCAAGCACAATAATGCAGATGCAAAGCTTGTATGATGCTTGAATATAATAGTCCGGTGGTGAATAAGCACATAATATTCCAATGTTTAAATGGAAAAGATTTTTTCAAGTAATCTGTAAAGAAAACTGGAGAAGACAAACAAGGTATGAGATTGGAGAATCTATGTCGCTGGGTTTCTCAGACTCGTGCCTCTGCCTATGCATCGACGTATCGTCTGAGTGCGTGCCTCTTTTAACCCCTTCACGACAGGCCGATTTGTCGCTTTCCGTTTGTTTTTTTCGCCATTCTTCTTCCGAGAGACGTAACTTTTTTATTTTTCATTCAATCTGGTCATGTTAGGGCTTGTTTTTTTGCGGAACGAGCTGTATTTTTAAATTAAACTATGAGTTTTACCATATAATGTACTGGAAAATGGCTAAAAAAAATTCCAAATATGGAAAAATTGCAAAAAAAAAAGTGTGATTGCACTATTGTTTTTGGGATATTTTATTCTCCATGTTCACTCTATGGTAAAACTGATGTGTTGCTGTAATGCCTGAGGTCGGTGCGAGTTTGTAGACTTCAGACATGTATAGGTTTACTTTTATCTATTTTAAAAAAATCTGAATTTTGTCCGAAAAACGTGGTGTACTTTTTGCGCCATTTTCCGCAACCTGTAGTGTTCTCATTTTTCGGGATCTATGGCTCAGTGATGGCTTATTTTTTGCGTCTCTGCTGATTTAACAGTACCATTTTTGCGCCGATGCTATGTTTTCATCGCCTTTTATTGCATTTTGTGCAAAATATGCGGCGACCAAAAAAGTAATTTTGGCATTTGGAATTTTTTGCCACCATGCCATTTATTGATCAGATTAATTGATTTTATATTTTGATAGTTCAGGCATTTCTGAACGCGGCGAAACCAAATGTGTGTATATTTGTTATTTTTTTAACCCTTTAATTTTCAAAAGGGGGCGAACTTTTAGGATTTTTAATTTTTTTTTCAATTTTTCAAAACTTTTTTTACATTTTTTTTTTTTCTTCTTCTTAGGGGACTTTTAGGATCAGCAGTCTGATTGCTCATTCATTTCTCCCAATCAGAGCAGCATCATTCAGACCGGGAGAAATGATCATCTCCTGTAAGCTGCAGTACTCGGCTGCTTCTTACAAGACCTTTGTCATGTGAGCTACAGGAGTCATCACATGACCTTGTCCTACCATGACAACCACCGGATCCACATGATCATGTCACTACACTTCCGGTATCAATAAACAAAGAATAAGCTGTGCTCGCCCGCTATGGCCCTGATGCTCGGGAGAAGAAAGTCCTGAATATCAAAAATTTCCCCGGCACACAGTAAAGGAAAGGTAAACAGTCCAGGTATTGTGGTATGCTTGTGTTTTTTTATTGTTTCTCGGCTGCTTCTTACAGGACCTTAGTCATGTGAGCTACAGGAGTCATCACATGACCTTGTCCTACCATGACAACCACCGGATCCACATGATCATGTCACTACACTTCCGGTATCAATAAACAAAGAATAAGCTGTGCTCACCCGCTATGGCCCTGATGCTCGGGAGAAGAAAGTCCTGAATATCAAAAATTACCCCGGCACACAGTAAAGGAAAGGTAAACAGTCCAGGTATTGTGGTATGCTTGTGTTTTTTTATTGTTACATATATAAACGGTTCTGTCCTACGTTGCGACTCATGCAAGAGCCTTCATCAGGGACAAATGAATACCGTATGGTAAGCTGTTGGGAAAAGGTCCTATTAACACATGTGGTGAAAAAGGAAAAGTATATGGATACTCTAAAAGGACACTTGATATTGATAGAAAGGGATTATGTGTATAGCAGTAATCGACTGTCGTGTTATATGGATGGGGGCTCACATAACATATGACGAGTAGTAGGATAACAATACTAGTAGAATGCGATATGCAATGTAGCGGAATTGTGTCTTGTGTCGGTCAGTCATACGCATTCAGAGACCAATAATGTGTGGGTAAAAGCCACATAGGGTATGAAGGATATGCACTATATAATGGTAGAGGAATGGGGGTATCACCAGAGGATGCCTATCACAGCATAATGTGTAGAATGAGGGAGCCCCCTCATTCTACACATTATGCTGCGATAGGCATCCTTTCAAAATATCGTTGGGCGTTGTGGACGTAGGTTGTTCGTCATTCCTGAGGCAGCACACATCACTACGTGTGACACCCTGGGAACGACGAACAACAGCTTACCTGCATCCTCTGGCAATGAGGTGGGCGTGTCGATAATGCTGCTGCTCTCCGCCCCTCCGCTTCTATTGGACGCCTGCCGTGTGACGTCGCTGTGACGCCGCACAAACCGCCCTCTTAGAAAAGAGGCGGTTTGCCGGCCACAGCGACGTGGCTGGGAAGGTAAGTCCGTGTCACGGGTACTAGCGATATTGTGCGCCATGGGCAGCGATTTGCCTGTGACACATAAACAACGGGGGCGGGTGCTTTCACGAGCGACATCGCTAGCGATGTCGCTGCATGTAAAGCAGCCTTTACAGATAATCATTTAAACAAAATGCAATCGTAACTCATAACCACCAAACTATGTCTGATGTACTTATACAGAACAAGCATTGTGATTGAAATGGTTGAATAGCCATCATCCTATTCCTCCTTTCCATCTACATTACACAATCTTTAAAAGATAAGCAAGTATTGTTTTAGCACATCTAAATAATTGTATGCATGACGAGCAAGCATTTTTTGACATATCCTTCAAACCCTTCACATTGCACAGTTCTTGTGAACGATGGGTAATTACTAGAGTTGAGCGCGGTTCGTGGTTCGTGGTTCTCCAGTTCTAGGCTCGAGTGATTTTGGGGCATGTTCTAGATCGAACTAGAACTCGAGCTTTTTGCAAAAGCTCGATAGTTCTAGAAACGTTCGAGAACGGTTCTAGCAGCCAAAAACCAGCTAAATCCTAGCTTGGTTTCTGCTGTAATAGTGTAAGTCACTCTGTGAATCACACTATTATGACATTTCAGTGTATAGTGTGCGTGAACAGCGCCTTCAGATCACTGCTGTTTCTATAATGAAAAATAATATATTTTTTTTTTTTCTTGTCTTCCTTCCCTAAGCGCGCGCGTGTAGTGGGGCGGGCCAGCATGTCAGCCAATCCCAGACACACACACAGCTAAGTGGACTTTTAGCCAGAGAAGCAACGACATGTGTGATAGGATGTCCATGTCACATGTCCCTGCATTATAAAAACGGACATTTTCCTCCAGGACGCCATTATCTGCCTTCTGCGTCTTTGGTGTCAGACATCACTGTCGCAGCTCCGTCCTCCTGAGTCCTATCGCCGATACAGCTGTATCGTTAGACAGCGTTAGACAGCTTAGGGAGAGCACTTTCTAGCAGTCCTTTTAAGGGCTCAAACCGGCAGGGTCAGAGAGCCATAGGTGACAGGTCCTGCAAACAGCAACAGCGTCTGTGTAGCCAAGGTCAAGGATTTCCTCCCTGCATTTCACCATTAGGAGGGAATAGAAAGGCAGGCTTCCATTCCTCTACCCAGAGCCCCTCAATCCTGCCACTGTACCCTCTTGTCCTCTGCACACTCCAACTCTTTTTAACTAAGCCATTATACTAGCAAACAGTCAGTGTACCTAGTGGCATCCTAAACGTGGCTATTGGACTTTGCTATAGTCCCACTAGTGCAAAGACATTTGCAGAGCACGTGTTACGGGGGGCTGTCTGATAACCTAAAGGAGTATCAGACAGTCAGGGTCCACCGTGCAAAGACTCTGCTGCAGACTATGGCAGAGTGCAATACCTCTGTTAACTCACAGAAGGATATAATAAGTAAGTAAAGCAATTCCTCCCTTACTTGGAGGCTGTGTGGAATGATCTCTGTTAATAATCACAGAGACAAAGGCAATGTGTGCGAAATGGCACCTACCTAGGTCCGCTCTTCTAGTGGTGCAAAAGAGACGAACAGCAGCGTAACCCGCACAAAGCTCCTACCTGCGTTCGCTCCACTAGTGTGCGAGGACACGAACCACTAGATATGGCACCTGCCTAGGTCCGCTCTTCTAGTGGTGCAAAAGAGACGAACAGCAGCGTAAGCCGCACAAAGCTCCTACCTCTGTTCGCTCCCCTAGTGTGCGAGGATACGAACAACTGCCAGACGCAGTATAAGGAACGTTACCCTAGCGGCAACGTCCACCTACGAGTCGAACCACAAGGCCCAGCCAGACCATGTGCCTCAGGCACCTGCCTATGTCCGCTCCCCTAAGAGGTAAGGATACGGACAGCAGCCGAAGCTGTAAGGTATAAGAACGCTACCCTGCCGGTAGCGCTCACCTAGCATAGACAGAGGAATGCCTAGAGGAACGCGCACAGAGCGTCTACTCTTATGCATGAACCAAGAGGACTGAGCACCATGCGGCGTGTGTCAGGGTCTTATATAGAATCTGTGCCTCATCTAAGATGGAGGACACCAGAGCCAATCCGCTGCCAGAACGACAGGAGTGACGTCATGCTGGCCTATCACCGAGCAAGGCATCACAAGCACATGACCAGCGACCAATCGGCATAGAAGGTGTCAGAGACATGTGACGTCGTGTCAGCGATGATGTCACCCGCACATGTGCAATGGCTCCAAGATAGGACTTAGTCTCCGGCGCTCGCACATGTGCAGTAGCAAGAAATCTGGACTTAGTCTCCAGCGCTCGCACATGTGCAGTAGTAAGAAATCTGGACTTAGTCTCCAGTGCTCGCAGCAACCGTAACAGTACCTCCCCCTCAAGGGCCCCCCTCCCGGCGACGCAGGTAATCGGCAACTAAGTCGGGAGCATGGACAGCCTCCTCAGGCTCCCAAGAGCGATGTTCCGGGCCGTAACCCTCCCAATCTATCAAGAAGAACCTGCGCCCTCTAACCATCTTAGAACCAACTATGGCTCGTACCTCATAGCTAGAGCGAGAGGAATCAGAGGCAGGAGAGTGCACTTCACGAGCGTGAGGTAAAATAGCCGGCTTTAGCAGTGAGACATGGAATTTGTCATGAATCTTAAGATGGACGGGTAACTTCAATTGGTAGACTACAGGATTTACCTGTCGAAGAACCTCATAAGGACCCAGGAAGCGAGGAGCAAATTTGACAGAGCTCACTCTAAGTCTCACGTGTTTTGCAGAGAGCCACACAAAGTCCCCTGGAGAAAAGACAGGAGCCGGGCGACGAAACCGATCGGACACCGTCTTCATACGGTCCTTAGCTGCTTGGATCGACTCTTGAGTCCGATCCCAAACCTCTCTGGCATTAGTTGCCCAGTCGGCCACAAGAGGAGGAGGTGCAGCAGCGGGAAATGGTACCGGTACCCTAGGGTGTTGCCCATTATTGAGTACGAACGGTGTCTGCCCAGTGGCCTCAGCCAGCGAATTGTTAAGGGCAAATTCTGCCCAGGGTAGGAGGGAGGACCAGTTATCGTGGTTCTCAGCAACAAAGTGTCAAAGGTATATAATCATAGATTGATTGGTATGCTCAACCAAACCATTGGTCTCCGGATGGTATGCCGAAGAGAGATTCAACTCAATTTGCAGAAAGCTACAAAGATCTCGCCAGAAACGGGAAGTAAATTGCGGGCCTCTATCACAAATGATACGATCTGGCATCCCGTGAAGCCTAAAGACATGCTTGAGGAATAGTTTGGCTAGTACCCTGGAAGATGGGATTCTCGATAACGGTACGAGATGAACCATCCGGGAGAAATGGTCCGTAATGACCCACACAAATCTATGTCCCTGTGAACATGGAAGATCACCCACAAAGTCCATGCCTACCACCTCCAATGGTCTATCTGGCACTGGTAAAGGATGCAAGAGTCCAGCCGGTCTCTGCCGTAATGGACGGTTGCGAGCACACGAGTAGCAGGAACCGACATATCTCTTGACATGGCTGGCTAAGTGTGGTCACCAATACCACCTCTCCAGTAACTCTCGTGTCCGCCTAATACCAAAATGCCCACCCACCTTTGAGGTGTGGGCCCATGACAGTATATCATTCTGTCGATCAGGCGGAACAAAGGTCTTGCCCGGTGGGATTTGGTCTAACGTCACAGGGGAGAGCGTATGAAAAACCCTGGAGGGAAGGATAAGACGAGGTTCGTCAATCTCCTCCTGGGTAGAAAGCATAGAGCGAGACAGGGCGTCTGCCTTGTTATTCTTACTCCCAGACAGATAGTTGATGGAGAAGTGAAAGCAGGAGAAAAACAAGGACCAGCGGGCTTGGCGAGGATTCAGACGCTGAGCGGTTTGTAAGTACGTCAGATTCTTATGGTCTGTATAGACCTGGAAAGGATGTTTCGCTTCTTCCAGCAAGTGACGCCACTCCTCCAAGGCTAATCTCAAGGCGAGCAGTTCCCTATCCCCAATGGTATAGTTTCTCTCTGCTGGTGAAAAGGTTTTCGCAAAGAAGAAACACGGCCTTTTTCTACCTGCACCGTTCTTTTGATACAAGACCGCACCAGCACCCACTGAAGAGGCATCAACCTCTAAGAGGAAGGGCTTACTCTCATCGGGTCTTTGAAGAACGGGAGCAGTTGAAAAGTGTCTTTTTACTGCCTCAAAAGCCTGAGATGTCTCAGTAGACCAGGCTTTGGGATTAGCACCTTTCTTAGTCAAGGCCACCAAAGGGGCCACCAAAGTAGAAAAATGGGGTATGAACTGCCTGTAATAATTTATGAATCCTAAGAAGCGTTGCACCGCCTTCAAGGAATGAGGTTCGGACCATTGCAGGACAGCAGAGAGCTTCCCAGGATCCATAGCCAGACCCTCTTGTGAGATAATGTAACCCAAAAAAGGCAATGAGGACTGCTCGAATACACATTTCTCGAGTTTAGCAAACAATGAGTGCTCCCTTAAACGGGAAAGGACACGAACGACATCCTGACGATGAGTCTCCAGATCAGGAGAAAAAATCAGGATGTCGTCCAGATACACCACTACTGAGGATAACAGTAAATCCCTAAACACATCGTTTACGAAGTCCTGAAATACTGCGGGTGCATTACATAACCCAAAAGGCATGACGAGGTATTCATAGTGACCGTCTCGGGTGTTAAAAGCGGTCTTCCATTCGTCACCCTTTCGAATTCGTACCAAGTTATACGCACCCCGCAGATCCAACTTTGTAAAAACTTGAGCTCCTCTCAATCTGTCAAAGAGCTCCGAAATTAAAGGTAATGGGTATTTGTTCTTTATTGTGATTGCGTTGAGACCCCTGTAATCTATGCAGGGACGCAAATCACCCTCTTTCTTCCGAACAAAGAAAAACCCAGCTCCCGCGGGAGAGACAGACTTACGAATGAACCCCTTCTCTAAACTCTCTCTTATATAGGTCGACATGGCCTCCGACTCAGGTATCGACAGGGGGTAAACCCTGCCTTTAGGTGGAACCGAACCTGGGATAAGGTCTATGGCACAGTCATACGGCCTATGGGGTGGAAGAACCTCAGCACCCTGTTTGGAGAACACGTCAGCGAAATCCAGATAGGGTGTAGGTATGGGAGAGAGATCAGTAGATGCAACCGCAATGACCTTAGGTGGTAAGGGAAGACATCGGGACTGACATTTCGAACCCCAACTAATAATGCTGTCAGACTCCCAGTCAATGTGAGGAGCATGAGTCCGAAGCCATGGGAGACCCAGAAGGATGTCGTCTATACCCTCAGGCAAAACAAGAAAAGAAATCTCCTCTATGTGACCCTGAGACAGGGAAAGGCGCAAGGGAACTGTCCTCAATGTAATGGAGTCAGACAACATAGTTCCATTAACAACACGGACAGGAATAGGCGCCTCTAACATGATAGAGGGAATATTGTGTCCCTTTACAAATCCTGAGGACACAAAAGTCCCGTCAGCTCCGGAATCCACAAAAGCCATAATAGGCCATGTATTCTCAGATAACGAGAGCTGACCTGGGATACAACACTTAGAGGGTGCAGAAGACGTCTCTAGTAACCCCCCTCTAATGGTTACTAGGCCAGGGAGTTTCCCTGACGACTAGGACACTTGTTGGCATAGTGCCCAGCCTGACGACATACGTAACATATAGGAGGACCAGACTTGCGTAGTCTGGAAGACGTATGACCTAACTCCATAGGAGTGGGAGATGTTTCAGATGCTGAGGAAGATGGTAGTGGACCCTCAACAACTGGAATAGCCCGATGCTTAGGGCATGAGGAAGAGACCTCGAGTCTACGTTCCTTATGGCGTACATCGATCCTCGTTGCTACTGTGATCAAGTCCTCCAGAGAAGCAGGGACCTCACGAGTAGCAAGAGCATCCTTGACATAGCCTGCCAACCCTCTCCAGAAGATAGGAATCAACACCTTCTCTGGCCAATCTAGTTCTGCCACCAGAGTTCTAAAAGCAATGGCATAAGAACTAGTGGATAACGAACCCTGAGATAGCTCTAACAGTCTCAGGGCCGCATCATGGGTAACCTGCGGACCCATGAATACCGCCTTAAGAGCATCAAGAAAGTCTTGATGTCTCAGAGTAACCACATCAGAGCGCTCCCATAGGGGAGTCGCCCATTCTAAGGCTTTGTCCTGAAGTAAGGAGATGATAAAGCCTACTCTGGACCTCTCCGTAGAGAAGCGAGAAGAGTTGACCTCTAGGTGTATCTGACACTGACTAATGAAACCACGACATGATCTGGCATCGCCAGAATATCTGTTTGGCAGAGCAAGTCGAGGATCATGTGCAGATGTCACCATGGTCTGAGGTTTATCCTCTATACTCTTGAGCCGTGACTCAAGTACTTGTATGTAACGGTGTAACTGCTGATATTCTGCCATAACTGCCAGACCCTTGGCTCAGTCCTAATGTTACGGGGGGCTGTCTGATAACCTAAAGGAGTATCAGACAGTCAGGGTCCACCGTGCAAAGACTCTGCTGCAGACTATGGCAGAGTGCAATACCTCTGTTAACTCACAGAAGGATATAATAAGTAAGTAAAGCAATTCCTCCCTTACTTGGAGGCTGTGTGGAATGATCTCTGTTAATAATCACAGAGACAAAGGCAATGTGTGCGAAATGGCACCTACCTAGGTCCGCTCTTCTAGTGGTGCAAAAGAGACGAACAGCAGCGTAAGCCGCACAAAGCTCCTACCTGCGTTCGCTCCACTAGTGTGCGAGGACACGAACCACTAGATATGGCACCTGCCTAGGTCCGCTCTTCTAGTGGTGCAAAAGAGACGAACAGCAGCGTAAGCCGCACAAAGCTCCTACCTCTGTTCGCTCCCCTAGTGTGCGAGGATACGAACAACTGCCAGACGCAGTATAAGGAACGTTACCCTAGCGGCAACGTCCACCTACGAGTCGAACCACAAGGCCCAGCCAGACCATGTGCCTCAGGCACCTGCCTATGTCCGCTCCCCTAAGAGGTAAGGATACGGACAGCAGCCGAAGCTGTAAGGTATAAGAACGCTACCCAGCCGGTAGCGCTCACCTAGCATAGACAGAGGAATGCCTAGAGGAACGCGCACAGAGCGTCTACTCTTATGCATGAACCAAGAGGACTGAGCACCATGCGGCGTGTGTCAGGGTCTTATATAGAATCTGTGCCTCATCCAAGATGGAGGACACCAGAGCCAATCCGCTGCCAGAACGACAGGAGTGACGTCATGCTGGCCTATCACCGAGCAAGGCATCACAAGCACATGACCAGCGACCAATCGGCATAGAAGGTGTCAGAGACATGTGACGTCGTGTCAGCGATGATGTCACCCGCACATGTGCAATGACTCCAAGATAGGACTTAGTCTCCGGCGCTCGCACATGTGCAGTAGCAAGAAATCTGGACTTAGTCTCCAGCACTCGCACATGTGCAGTAGCAAGAAATCTGGACTTAGTCTCCAGCGCTCGCACATGTGCAGTAGTAAGAAATCTGGACTTAGTCTCCAGTGCTCGCAGCAACCGTAACAGCACGTCTGCCTGCATTGCACACTCCAACTTTTTTAAACTAAGCCATTATACTAGCAAACACTCAGTGTACCTAGTGGCATCCTAAACGTGGCTATTGGACTTTGCTATAGTCCCACTAGTGCAAAGACATTTGCAGAGCACGTCTGCCTGCATTGCACACTCCAACTCTTTTTAACTAAGCCATTAGACTAGCAAACACTCAGTGTACCTAGTGGCATCCTAAACGTGGTTATTGGACTTTGCTATAGTCCCACTAGTGCAAAGACATTTGCAGAGCACGTCTGCCTGCATTGCACACTCCAACTTTTTTAAACTAAGCCATTTTACTAGCAAACACTCAGTGTACCTAGTGGCATCCTAAACGTGGCTAATGGACTTTGCTATAGTCCCACTAGTGCAAAGACATTTGCAGAGCACGTCTGCCTGCATTGCACACTCCAACTTTTTTAAACTAAGCCATTATACTAGCAAACACTCAGTGTACCTAGTGGCATCCTAAACGTGGCTATTGTACTTTTGTCTATTCACACTATTGTAACGATATTTGCAGCACGTCTGCCTGCATTGCACACTCCAACTTTTTTAAACTAAGCCATTATACTAGCAAACACTCAGTGTACCTAGTGGCATCCTAAACGTGGCTATTGTACTTTTATCTATTCACACTACTGCAAATCTATGTGCAGCACCTCTGCATGACACCCTCCTGCTCTGTTTTTAATAAGCTATAATGATAGCACAAAATGCTGCCATTTAGTGGCATCATAGAACTGGCTGTTGTATTCCATTAGTGCCCCACTGGTGACAAGCTATTTCTAGCACCTCCACATGACACCCTCATGCACATTTTGCTACGCTAATGTTATAGCAAAATCATGGAATTCATTGCTGCATTTGATAATTCGGAGGGATAGAAAGTCAGGCTTCCTTTAGCTTTTCCTTCTGTTCATAGACAGCATCTCCAAGAGCAATTTCCCCTCCACGTCTAAGTGTGGAGAGGCAGCTAGTGCGCATGCGTGTGCCGATGTACCCCAGCTGCAGCATAATTACAGTGTTTCGCCTAGTGAGTATGCTCAGCCTGACTGTGTTATTCCTGACGCTAAGTCTTCTTTTCGGGATACAGCGCATGCTCCCACACTAAGTGTGAAAAGCCTCTTTGCACAGGTGCTTGCATTCCGTGCCGGGTCTAAGTCCTGTTTTGTGCCTAGACACCATGCTAAAGCTGATAGTCTTTTTTCAGAGACTGTATTTCATGCTACTGAGCATGCTCAGGCACTTCCTGCATCAGAGACTAGGTCCGGTAATGAACTCTTTGGCCCTGGCCCTGGCCCTGATGTGGGGGTCCCATATAGACCACAGGGCATCAGGTGTCCTCCCAAATGGCTTGCAGAGGCCCACACCTATGACTTGTCACCGCATTATTGATGGTCAGACGATGACTGGTGAGGTGTTTGGGTCATGGCAGCCATGAGGTCATCATTGAAGTTGCGGTTCCAAATAGGACGCTAGTTATGCCACTCATGATGACGTGTCACTCTACTTTTGTCTCCAGGAGGTGCATTGTGGTTCACCCTGGTTTGGGGCGAACCCAGGTTATAAAAGGGGCTGGAGCCAACAAGGAGGTGCGCAGTCTTCTATTATGCTCCGAAAGAGCACACCTCCATGTGTTGAACCCATTGCGGCTTTAGGCCAGAGGTAGGCAGGGATAGGGTGTCGATGCAGGCCACCACCACAGTTGGTAACGCAGAACGGTTAAGGCCAGCTCCTGTCCTACCAGTCCTGCTTGTGCAGCACAGTGGCATTAACAGGCCTGCTGCTGCTGATGCGCCTGCTGTCCACAGGTGTGCCCCTACGCACACGGTCAGCGTACTCAATGGCCCCTGTGTTGTTAACAGGGAGTTCCTGGGCTGGGTGGGCATGTGGACCCTGTGACGCTAACAGGGCTCCCAGTCTCCAGATCCGAATGGCGTGTAACTCGGTTCAGGCTACTATTAGTTTCATAGCCACACAGCTCTGTATCCTCCACCAAACCTTCCAGTTGCCAACCTCTCCTTTTCCAACTGGGAGCACGGTGGACACTGACTGCTGATGGGGATATATACCTTTCTCTTTCTTTTCTTATTAATTTTCATTATATAGCGGTCACAGATTATATACCACTTTATCCAAATCTGCCAGTCCCACTGTAACAGATGGTGTTTCTTCAGCAAATGTTACTTTTGCTTAACCACCAAATCCACGGACCAAAACTTTTTTCCCCTTTCCAACACACCTGTTCCCCTTTCCAACAGCATCTGTCCTTTTTCAACTCATTTTGGGATATGACCAAAAGTGCAACTGTGCAGGGACACCGTACTCAACGCCATCTCAGCACAGCAGCCATCCCTCGGTCCCTCCGATGTGGACAAGTAAAAGACCATTTCCTCCTATCCATGACAAAGCGTTGAGATTCACTCTGTGCAGCACTGGTGTTTAGTGGAAAAGTAGATCTAAGATTGCGTACCACATTCTGCAGATACTCCTGTATACGTGCGTCCATTTCTATGGCAGGAATTAGTTCGCCAAATTTTGTCTTGTACCGGGGATCTAACAGTGTGGCAACCCAGTATTCAGGATTACTTCAAATTCATACAATCCGAGGGTCATGTAGGTAGTGCAGCAAGAAGGCGCTCATGTGTCTTGTGCATCCAGGAGGACCAAGTCCTTGGTGTGTTGGTGGCAGAGAGGTGAGAATCGTGCATCCTTCCTCTGCCCTCTCCCCACAACCTCGCACAACCGAAATGTGAGCAAGCTCTCACTCATCTGCTGAGACTTCCATGCCCATCGCCAGTTCGTCCTCCATTTCTTCATGGGCTCCTGCACTTTCATCAACACTTTTTGCTGATACTATGCGCCCTTATTAATCCCTCTCCCTCACCATGAATGCCGCATAGGTGCCGCTGACCATCTGGACCTCGTAGATCTTGTTATCCCTTCCGCATATGACTCCTCCTGTACTTCCTCCCCTTCCTCTTGTCCCAACACCTGACTCCGAATAATAATTACAGTGTGCTCCATCATGTAGATGACCAGAATTGTCACGCTGAGAATGACATTGCCAGTGCTAAACATCTTCGTCGACATTTGTGAACTGTGTAGCAGGGTGCATAGGTCCTTGATCTGACACCACTCCAGCAGCGTGATCTGCACCACCTCTTGATCAAGTTATCCCAGGCTATATGTCATACCGTATTTCAGCAGGGCTCTGCGGTGCTGCCACACACGCTGCAACATGTGCAGATTCCAATTCCTGCGTGTCGGAACATCGTATTTCCGGCGTTTAACTGCTAGACCCTAAGACTTCCGGAGTGATGAAAGTTGTTGAGCTGCTGTGTGCGCACGATGGAAGTGAGCACATAGCGAGCGTGCCCGCTGCACAAGGCCATGTAGGCCGGGATGGTGTTTTAAAAATTGCTGGAGAATTCGGTTCAACACGTGAGCCATACAAGGCACGTGTGTCACATTGCCCTGAGGATGGCCCGCAGCCAGGTTTGCATCATTGCCGCACACGGCTGTTAAGTCACCAACGGAGTCCGCTCCGTCAATTTGTACTGCGGTCGCCAGGTGACAACGTGTTCCTTTCATGAATAGTGCTGATGATGGGAGAGTAGTCGATGCCAGCGGCGCAGGTGAACGCAGGTTATGCTCACCCACTGGGCTGCATTACCTTGACAGATGCAGAATCTCTGGCTGAATGTAGCTGGTGGGTATCTCACAGATGAAATACCATCATTCAGCTACAACCAATGGGAAGACACCACACCCTTTTTTATGCCCATTCTGTCTGAAGACCACTGCCAGACATAGCTATGAACCTCTGGTTAATTTTACCCCCAGTTCAGTTTTATGATTTTGTGTGCTTGTTACCTGACTACTTTTCCTGCTTGCTGTTTATGTACCTTGTTGGCCGATCCGCATTTCACCTCTGCTTGTTTTCTGATTAAGTCCTGGCCGTCCCATTCTGTTCCTGTTCCTCAATTAATGTTTTGACCCTGCCTGACTACTATTCTCTGGAATAGCGGTGTGACTCACATTTCCCATACATTTCAAAGTAAAACTTTGACCGCCTGATGGCATTGAGCTCTGCTGCCAGCATAGTAAGGAGGTGTGTGGTAGTCCTTGTGCGCAGTTGCAAGGAAGGGTGGCCTGACCACACAGGGTTTGCGCCAAGGTGGAGGACCCACACGAGGTTGAAGAGGCAGAAGCAGTGTATTAACTTCTACATAAAGAAGAAGGATTGAAACAACTCGTGGGGACGGCAAGACTTGTACAGCAGACCCTTCTCCATCTCTCACCCTAGTTTGCCAGTGCCCAGTCAGTGACATGTAATGACCCTGTTTATGCTTACTGGTCCAAGTATCTGTGTTGAAATGCACCCTGTCGCACACAGATTTTCTCAAGGAAGTGGTGATGTTGTGTGCGACATGCTGGTGTAGCGCGGGCATGCTTTTCTTGGAGAAGCAGTGGTGATTGGGCATCTGGTACTGGGGCACAGCGACAGACATAAGGTCTCTAAAATCCTGTGTGTCCACTAGGCGGAAAGGCAGCATTTCGGTAGCAGACAGCTTACAGAGGGATAGAGTCAACCATTTAGCTTTGTCATGGGTCGCAGGAAGTGGCCTTTTATTTGACCACATCTGAGGGACAGAGATCTGGCTGCTGTCTGTAGACGGTGTTGAGTAGGGTGTCCCTGGAAAAATGCAGGTTTGTGAGGAAAGTGCAGGCGGAGACATGATGTTGCCTTCATCTTGCCTTCAGATCTGTTCATCTTGTATCATTTTTAAAAAACACAGCAAGCAAGGGTTACTCCAAGCGGAGTCTCCCTTTTTTCCAAAAATTGGGCACACAGACACCCCATCAGTGGCAGCACTTGTGCCCTAGTTGCAAACAGGATGTTTTGATTTGCATCAAGCACATTCAAAAATACGCCATAATTAACCGTCCCCAGCATGACACCGGGGTAGGTAGATAAAGTCTTTGCTGAACCATGACTTGGTCATCTTGGCTCCTTTTAAAAACAATGTAAGCAAGGGTTACTCCAAGCGGAGCCTCCCTTTTTTCCAAAAATTGTGCCCCACACACACCCACCCATTCAGTGGCAGCAGTTGTGCCATAGTTGTACACTTCACAGCTAGATTTGCATCAAGCACATTCCAAATCCACAAGCATTTACTCTCCCCAGGATGACACAGGGGTTGTAAATTCCTTCGGGATCCATGACTTGTTAATTTTGATGAACGTCAGTCTGTCCACATTGTCACTGGACAGACGCGTGCGCTTATCTGTCAGCACACACCCAGCAGCACTGAAGACACGTTCAGAGACAACGCTGGCAGCTGGACACGACAAAATCTCCAAGGCGTAACTGGATAGCTCTGGCCATTTTTCTAGATTTGAAGCCCAAAATGAGCAAGGCTCTATTTGCAAAGTCATGGCATCGATGTTCATTTGTAGATACTCCTGTATCATCCTCTCCAGCCGTTGACTATGTGTCAGACTTGTTGTCTCTGGTGGCCTTGCAAAGGAGGGTCTAAAAAAATTATGAAAAGATTCCATTAAATTGCCGTTACCAGCACCAGATACGGTCCTACTGGTACGTGTAGACTGTTGAAGATGACGAGACCGTCCCATGTTTGTCAAGTTACAACTGGGAGATTCACTCCCTGCACCTGCACGGTTGTTTGGTGGAAAAGCGGATCTAAGATCGAGTAACAGCTTCTGCTGATACTCCTGCATAAGTGCGTCCCTTTCTATGGCTGGAATTATGTCACAAAATTTGGACTTGTACCGGGGATCTAATAGTGTGGCAAGCCAGTAGTCATCATCACTTCTAATTTTGACAATACGAGGGTCATGTTGGAGGTAGTGCAACAAGAAGGCACTCATGTGTCTTGCGCAGCCATGCGGACCAAGTCCACGCTGTGTTTGTGGCATAGAGGTGCTAACCGTTCTTTCTTCCTCTGACATCTCCCCCCAACCTCTTTCAACTGAAATTTGACCAAGGTCTCCCTCATCTGCTGAGTCTTCCATGTCCATGAACAGTTCGTCATCCATATCTTCATGTCCTCCTGCACCTTCCTCAACATCTCGCCTGCTACCATGCGCCCTTGTTGATCCCTGTCCCCCATGGTCCCATGCCTGGCGCCTTGGTGATGATGAACGTCTGGACCTTGGTGATGTTGTTGTGTCTTGCGCATATGAATCCTCCTGTAGTTCCTCCCCTTCCTGTTGTCCCACCCCCTGACTCCGAATAGTGTTTAGCGTGTGCTCCAGCATGTAAATGACTGGAATCGTCATGCTGATAATGGCATTGTCAGCGCTAAACATATTCGTCGCCATGTCGAAACTGTGCAGAAGGGTGCATAGGTCCTTGATCTGAGACCACTCTAGCAGTGTAATCTGCCCCACCTCTGCATCTCATTGGCCTAGGCTATACGTCATGACATAATGCACCAGGGCTCGGTGGTGCTGTCTCTGTATCATGTGGAGAGTCGAATTCCAGCGTGTCGATACACGATGTCGATCACATTTCAGGTGATGAACCGGCAGGCTGAAAGACTTCTGGAGCAATGCAAGTCAAGTCAGCTGCGGCGTTTAAACGGCAGAAGTGAGCAGAGAGTGACCATGCCCTGTGCAGAAGCCCATCTAGGCCGTGATAGTGGGTTAAAATTGCTGGACAACAAGGTTAAACACGTGAGCCATACAAGGCACGTGTGCCAGCTTGCCCAGGCGAAGGGCCGCACCCAGGTTTGCAGCATTGTCGCACACGGCCTTACCAGGCTGCAGGTTGAGTGGAGACAACCATTTATTAAACTCGGACCGCAGAGCTGACCACAACTCCTCAGCTGTGTGACTCTTATTCACAAGACATGTCAAGCTAAAGACCGCCTGATGCCGTTGCGCTCTGCTGCCAGCATAGTAATGAGGGTTGCGTGATTCCTTCTGTGCAGTGAGAACGCTGGTGGCCTGACCAGGCAGGCTTGGGGCGGAGGTGGAGGACCCAGATGAGGTGGAGGATGCAGAAGCAGTGGCGGAACTTGGACAGACAGAGGATTGACACACAAGTCGTGGGGACGGCAAGACTTGTGCAGCAGACCCTTCACCATCTATCACCATAGTTACCCAGTGGCCAGTCAGCGACATGTAACGTCCCTGTCCATGCTTACTGGTCCAAGTATCGGTGGTGAAATGCACCCGTTCACACACAGAGTTTCTCAAGGAAGCGGTGATGTTGTGTGCGACATGCTGGTGTAGCGCGGGCACACCTTTCTTAGAGAAGTAGTGGCGACTAGGCATCTGGTACTGGGGCACAGCGACAGACATAAGGTCTCTAAAATCCTGTGTGTCCACTAGGTGGAAAGGCAGCATTTCGGTAGCCAACAGCTTACAGAGGGATAGAGTCAACCTCTTAGCTTTGTCATGGGTCGCAGGAAGTGGCCTTTTATTTGACCACATCTGAGGGACAGAGATCTGGCTGCTGTGTGTAGACGGTGTTGAGTAGGGTGTGCCTGGAAAAATGCAGGTTTGTGAGGAAAGTGCAGGCGGAGACATGATGTTGCCTTCATCCAACGTTGGTGCTATCGATGTTTGAGAGAGCTGTAAACAATCACTTGTTTCCCCTTCCAAACCAACTGACGACCTACCAAGCAAACTGCCTGTTGCGGTTACAGTGGTGGAAGTTGTGGGTGGAAAAACAGGTGTGACAGCTGTCCCCACAGTCCTAGAAGATGACGAGCGCGCGGATGCACTGGAAGGGGCAGGCGGTGGATGGTTGGCTCCGCTAGGCCGCATTGCAGCACGGTGAGCTTCCCACCAGGCCATATGATATTTATTCATGTGACGATTCATGGAAGAAGTTGTCAAACTGCTGAGGTTTTGACCTCTACTAAGATAACCATGCCAAATGTTACAGATCACATAATTTGGGCAATCTTTTTTTATGTCAAAAAAGGACCAGGCTAGGCAAGGCTTAGAGGCCATGCGACCTGTTGATCCACCCCGAATAATGCTCAGAGGCAGAGTGGTGGCTGAGGATGCAGTTGTAGACGTGCTACCAGTGCTCCGACTGTGTCCAGGAAGACGCAAGGTTACTTCGTCGTCGGTTGCATCCTCCTCCACCGCCTCTGTTGACCTCCTCGAGTGTCTGACTGTGGGTTGACAGTAGGTGGGATCTAGAACTTCATCATCAATTGTTGTGTTTGCACTCCCCTCCCCCTCAGACCGAGCCTCTTCTTGCCCTGACCGAATATTTAAGTTGTCATCCCAATCGGGTATCTGCGTCTCATCTTCATCAGTATGTTCCTCATTGTCTATAACCACAGTTGTTGGAAAGGCAGCATTTTGGTAGCCAACAGTTTGCAGATGATGAAAGTCAACCTCCAAGCCATGTCATGCCCTTCTAAAAGCATGTGAAACACAGCGAGGGGACTCCAACCACAGTCTCCCTCGTTTCCACTAACTGGGCCACACACACCCCACTTGACTGGCATCGGTTGAGCCCCCTTTTGAAAAAGAAAAAGATGCTTTGCATGAAGCACTCTCAAAAATACGCGTGCCTTTCCCGTCCCCTGGCTGACCCAGGGGAAGAAAAGTCCTCTGAGAGCCATGACTTGTTCATCTTGGTTCTTTTAGAGACACAGCGAGGGGACTCCAACCACAGTCTCCCTCGTTTCCACTAACTGGGCCACACACACCCCACTTGACTGGCATCGGTTGAGCCCCCTTTTGAAAAAGAAAAAGATGCTTTGCATGAAGCACTCTCAAAAATACGCGTGCCTTTCCCGTCCCCTGGCTGACCCAGGGGAAGACAAGTCCTCTGAGAGCCATGATTTGTTCATTTTGGTTCTTTTAGAAACACAGCTAGGGGACTCCAACCACAGTCTTCCTCGTTTCCACTAACTGGGCCACACACACCCCACTTGACTGGCATCGGTTGAGCCCCCTTTTGAAAAAGAAAAAGATGCTTTGCATGAAGCACTCTCAAAAATACGCGTGCCTTTCCCGTCCCCTGGCTGACCCAGGGGAAGAAAAGTCCTCTGAGAGCCATGACTTGTTCATCTTGGTTCTTTTTTCAAAAGCGAGGGGACTCCAACCACAGTCTCCCTCGTTTCCACTATTTGGGCCACACACACCCCACTTGACTGGCATCAGTGTACCCCCATTTTCAAGATGAAAAATATGCTTTGCATGAAGCACTATCAAAAATACGCGTGCCTTTCGCCGCCCCTGGATGACCCAGGGTAAGAAAAGTCCTCTGAGAGCCATGACTTGTTCATCTTGGTTCTTTTTTCAAAAGCAAGGGGACTCCAACCACAGTCTCCCTCGTTTCCACTAATTGGGCCACACACACCCCACTTGACTGGCATCACTTGATCCCCATTTTCAAGATGAAAAAGATGCTTTGCATGAAGCACTATCAAAAATACGCGTGCCTTTCGCCGCCCGTGGATGACCCAGGGTAAGAAAAGTCCTCTGAGAGCCATGACTTGTTCATCTTGGTTCTTTTAGAAACACAGCGAGGGGACTCCAACCACAGTCTCCCTCGTTTCCACTAACTGGGCCACACACACCCCACTTGACTGGCATCGGTTGAGCCCCCTTTTGAAAAAGAAAAAGATGCTTTGCATGAAGCACTCTCAAAAATACGCGTGCCTTTCCCGTCCCCTGGCTGACCCAGGGGAAGAAAAGTCCTCTGAGAGCCATGTCCATATTGTCAGTGGACAGACACGTGTGCTTATCTGCCAGCAGACCCCCAGCAGCACTGAAGACAGGTTCCGAGAGAACGCTGGCTGCAGGACACGACAAGATCCCCAAGGCGTACGTGGCGAGCTCAGGCAATTTATCAAGATTGGAAGCCTAAAATGAGCAGGGCTCAAGTTGCACAATAATGGAATCGATGTTTCCTTGCATATACTCATATATCTGTGTGTCCTCCTCTTTTTCCTTGTCCAGCTGTTTTGTTTTCGCATGAGTATATGTCCTTGTCACTTTCCCATGTGTTTGAGTTGTTTGTCACCTTTTGGACACCTTTGAGGGTGTTTTCTAGGTGTTTTTCTGTGTTTGTGATTGCCTGCCATTGTTTCCTATGCAGTTCGAGTTCGGTTCGTCGAACGTTCGACGAGCCGAACTCGAACGGGACCTCCGTTCGGCGAACCGGCCTCGAGCCGAACCGGGACCGGTTCGCTCATCTCTAGTCATTACCATTAGATGGGTTATCGACCAGTGTAAATGCCCCTAAAGTTAAAGTTTGGCTAATTGATTAACATATGGTGAAACACATTTAATAAATTTGATAAATCTGTCACAACATTCATTAACAATTACTAGCTAAAATTCTTGTAATTTTTTAACAAATTTTCTAAGTCAAGTAGAGATGAGTAACTGGAGCTCGAAATACACAAAAAAAGTACAAGTATATTGATCTATGTGGGCAATTGAGTTTCCTTATGGTTCCCCATTCTCCATTAAGACACTCCAATGGTTATATGCTGTATTGGAATATTGTTCCCTAGTGGATTTTGATATTGATTTAAAAAAGTGGTTAAATTGCAGTTCCAGTGTATGTTATATAGTTATTATGTTCCTTATTGCTTTTCTTATTTATCTACCGTATTTTATCTGTAAGCTACAAATGAATTTGAGGAGTTTAGTAGATATTTTGAATTGCGAGCATCTGTGAATGAATAAAAGGTTAGGGAAAAAAAATATTTTTACATATAGCCGAGAAAAAAATTAATTTTTCAAATGCTATTGTTCCATTTTAGATTTTTATAACACTAAATAAGAATGATCAGTATTAAGTAATGCCTCAAAAACAGTATAATAGACAAAACACCAGGACCTTATACATGTAACGTCCCCACCAGAGTCCGCTCCTGCGACTTCTGCTTCGGTCACCAGTTGCCATTGTATTCCCACCGTGGGCAGTGCGGGTGAAAGGGGAGGATATCACTGAGACTACCTGTAATCTTATGATCACTAACTTTAAATAATTCACTGGCTTATGTGAACAATATAATTAAAATATAACTTTTATTAATCTTATTTAAAATTTCTGTATGACTTATTCACTAATTTCTGAACCTATCTGAGTCCAATCATTTACAAAACAACGGGGCTCAGATACTAATATATTTACATTTATGCAGACCACCCTACAGTTTTTGTCACTAAACTACTGTAGAGCTTAATTACTATGTGTACATTCAGCCCCAATCTATAAAGTGACAAGTGCCTATTACAACACAAGATCCATTGCACCTTAGCATCATATATGATAAGTCACCTATCCTCCACAGTTCCTCATATAGATAGAACCAGCAACTTATTTTTAAAGTGACTCGTGCCTGGCACTAAAAACTGTGGACATTTATAGAGGGCTATTCACATTAATCTCGTGCCTCACTTATGTTCATCTACTCCACCTCTAGATTAATACATGTGAGGCAGGAGACTAATATAGGCAGGGTATAGGGACTGTTCTCCAAGCCTTAGGATCAGTAAAAACACGGGAGAATCATGCAGTCTAGATTCATATGAGAACATGAGCATAGTATCATAGCCTGCCATGAATCTATTGACCAATGTGAATAGCCCTCCCGGCTGCTTCTGCTTCCGGGTCTGATCATTCCTGTTCCCCCGAGTAACTACAACTGACTACAGGACCTTCCATGGCATCATAGCCATGTGACCAGTCTGGTGTGAATGTTGTATTACCTTGTGGGTTACAAACTGGTCACATGGCTATGACATCATGGAGGGTCCTGTAGTCAGTGCTGGTTACCCGGGGGCACAGCTGACCGACTTCAGCTATGCATTCAGGTGAAATCTCTGACAGCTCTCAGCTGAGTCTGTGTGAGCAGACCTGTTGTTGTCTCCTCACACAGATTTAGCAGAGCTGAAGATACTCACCCACCTTTGGACTACGTTGGAAGGTTTTTTGGGGATAATAAAGATGAAGTCCAAAATGTCTTCTGTTTTATTTCTAATAAAACATTTTTTTTTCACTGTTATTGTTTTATTTTACTGTTAAAATAACAGAAAATCACAGATGCTGTCACAGCTCTGATGCTCTGCAGTACTTTTGATTCTCAGCGCAGATAAAGCGGATTGCTACAAGCTTCCACCCCCATCTGCCTGGCTTTACCTTGACTAGCAATCAAAATACAGGAAGCCGATTATTTTTTTAAATAATTAAAAAAAAAAAATAATGTAAAAAAAAATGCATGGGCTCTCTCCGTTTTTTGATCACCAGTCAGGTAATATCAGGCAGCTGGGGCTGGGATTCTCAGCATGGTAAGGCTCAAGCATTTTAGCATGGGCCTCCAAAGCTAAAAACTGCAGCTGCCCCTGAAAATGGCGCATTGTTTCTTAGCACCATTTCCAGGTGCTTTAACTGGCTCATCCAGCGGTCCTGATGGTGGTGGCACGCTTGGTAATAAAGGAGTTAATACAAGCTTTGTATTCTCAGCTGGTACTAAACTGGAAATTCATGGTGTCATGCCAAATTAGACATGGCCACCATGAATTTCTAGTTAACAGTAAAAAAAAAAGAAAACAAATAGAATTTTTTTTTTATTAGAAATAAAACAAAAAAATTTAGAGACTCCATCTTCATTATAAAAAAATCCTTAGCCCGACGTAGTCCACAGGTAGAGCAATGTCAGCTCTGCTTCATCAATCTGTACAGACAAGTGTCTCTACAGAGCGAGAAGTAGGGAGAGCAATGTCAGCTCTGCTTCATCACTCTGTACAGACAAGTGTCTCTACAGAGCGAGAAGCAGGGTGACATTGAGGGTTTGATTCCACTTGCGGATGACTCGTGCATTGTATCACCTCACACAGCGCACACTCTCCTGACAGGAGCGCCAGAGCTACATGGAAATACATGCAGTCAACGCACTCCTGTAAGGAGAGTGTGCGCCGTGCAAGGTGGTACCGATGGAAGACTCGCACAGTGACAGTAAAAGTTCAATCGAGTCCATTAACCATGGACTTGGGTGAACCCTGATGTCACTGCGAACACGGCTGAAAACAGCCGAAGACTGCCAAGTGAAAGCAGTGCAGTGAATACTAGAGTTGAGCGATGTTCAAGTCGAATGGTTTGCCAATTTCATGTTCGAGTGATTTTGGGGGGTATTCGAGTCGTTCGACGAACTCAAATGATTTGCTTAAAGTTCGGCAGTTCGAGTTACGTTCGAGAACGGTTTGATCACCAAAAGCGTTGCTTTTCACAGTACGTATGTGTGCACGTTGCGTATCTGCATGCGTCCTGCGTCCCCAGCACAATCCTTCTCTCTTTCCTATTCACCGATCACGGGCGCCTCGCTGCACGGCTGTCACAAATCTCCGGCGGATGTTCCTCTTTTGAAAATGGCTGCCGCTTCATTATTCAATCAGGTATTCCGTGCCTTCCCCGCCCATCGGCACCCATAATTGGTTGCAGTCAGACACGCCCCCACGATGAGTGACAGCTGTCTCACTGCAACCAATCACAGCCGCTGGTGGGTGGGTCTATATCGTGCAGTAAAATAAATAAATAAATGATTAAAAAAAAAAAATTCGGTTCCCCCCAATTTTGATACCAGCCAGGATAAAGCCACACGGCTGGAGGCTGGTATTGTCAGGGTGGGCAGCGCCACGTTATGGGGAGCCCACCACCCTTTCAATATCAGCAGGCAGCCGCCCAGAAATGCCGCATCCATTAGATGCGTCAGTCCCGGGACTCTACCCGGCTCATCCCAAATTGCCCTGGTGCGGTGGCAATCGAGGTAATAACGGGGTTAATCATGACAGGCGTCTCCCCGAGACACCTTCCATAATTAACCTGTAAGTGAAAGTAAAGAAACACACACACTCATTTACCTCTTTATTAATCCCCAAACAACAATCCAGGTCCGAAGTAATCCATACGACACTGTCAGCTCAGCTACATGAAGATGACAGGGAGCGCTCTGTGTCCTCTCCACGCAGCACCTGAAGTGAGCCACGCTGTCACCGTACACTTCACTCTACAATGCAGAGGTCAAGATAACCAAATCTTCCTACATTTCTCATTGGAGCCCGTGGCTTAATGGTTAGAGCTACTGCCTAAGGAGCATTAGTTCACGAGTTAAAGTCCCGGCCGCCCCAGTAAAGAATTTAATTTATTTTTAATTTTAAATTATAATTATTATTTATTTCTAATTATAATTTAATTTAATTATTCACTGAGGGGAGGAGCCAGACATCAGCTGTGAGCCGCAGGACACACCTCTAAAATCGGAGCAGTTCACAGAATGAGGCTGCATTGCTCTCTCCTCTCTCTTTTTCTCTCTCTCTCTTTCTCTCTCTTTTTCTCTCTCTCTCTTTCTCTCTCTTTTTCTCTCTTCCTCTCTCTCTCTCCTCTCTCTTTTATCTCTCTTCTCTCTCTTTCTCTCTCTTGTTCTCTCTCTCTCTTGTTCACTCTCTCTCTCTCTTGTTCTCTCTCTCTTTCTCTCTCTTTCTCTCTCTCTCTTTCTCTCTCTTTCTCTCTCTCTCTTTTTCTCTCTCCCTCCTCTCTCTCTTTTCTCTCTCTTCTCTCTCTCTCCCTCTCTCTTCTCTCTCATCTCTCTCATCTCTCTCTTCTCTCCTCTTCTCTCCTCTCCTCTCTCTCCTCTTCTCTCTTCTTCTCTCTCTCTCTTCTCTCCCTCTCCCTCTCTCTTCTCTTTTCTCTCTCTTTTCTCTCTCTCAGACCTGGCGATGATCAGCTGATGCGGTCACCTGACGGAATCAGCTGACACTAAAAGTCGAGTGGTGAGGCCGGCTTTTTAGCGCCTTTAAACTATCAGCTGCTGCAGTCGGACAGGAGTCTGCACAGAAGTGTGAAGTTTGTTGGGGTTTTTTTGCACTGATGCGTCAGCTGATTGTATAAAAGCCAGCGTTTATGCAATCAGCTACTGTGTCATGTGATTCAGGCCCTTGAACCTGACACATCATCTGATTGCTTTGCCTTCCAGCAAACCGATCAGATGATATTGGATCCAGATTGGACGGCGCGGGACCCTTGACCCAGCCAGGATTACTGCGGAGGGGGGTTCTTTATTTCAATAAAGATGGAGTCACTAATTGTGTTGTGTTTTATTTCTATTAAAAATATTTTTCTGTGTGTTGTGTTTTTTTTTATCTGTACTAGAAATTCATGGTGGCCATGTCTAATATTGGTGTGACACCATGAATTTTGGGCTTAGGGCCAGTTGATAATATACAGCTAACTCTAACCCCATTATTACCCGACGAGCAACCCGTCACCAGGGCAGCTGGAAGAGTTGGATACAGCACCAGAAGATGGCGCTTCTGTGAAAGCGCCATTTTCTGGGGTGGCTGCGGACTGCAATTCTCAGCAGGGGTGCCCAGAAAGCTTGGGCACCATGCACTGCGGAATCCAATCTCCAGCTGCCTAGTTGTACCTGGCTGGACACAAAAATCCCTATATTTTTGGTTCCCAGCCGGGTACAAATAAACAGCTGGGGGTTGGGGGCAGCCCGTAGCTGCCTGCTGTACCTGGCTAGCATACAAAAAACATGGCGAAGCCCACATAATTTTTTTGGGGGGCAAAATACTCCTGCATACAGTCCTGGATAGAGTATGCTGAGCCTTGTAGTTCTGCAGTTGCTGTCTGCTGTCTGTCTGTATGGAGGAGAGCAGACAGCAGCTGCAGAACTACAAGGCTCAGCATGCTCAATTCACTAGTGTATGCAGGAGAGCAGACAGCAGCTGCAGAACTACAAGGCTCAGCATGCTCCATTCACTAGTGTATGCAGGAGAGCAGACAGCAGCTGCAGAACTACAAGGCTCAGCATACTCCAACCAAGACTGTATGCAGCAGTTTTTTGACCCCCCAAAAAATTACGTGGGCTTTGCCATATTTTTGTATGCTAGCCAGGTACTGCAGGCAGGTACGGCTGCCCCAATCCCCCAGCTGCCTATTTGTACCCGGCTGGGAACTAAAAAAATAAAGGGAAGCCCTTTTTTTTATTAATTCATGAATTTCATGAAATAATTAAAAATAAATCGACATGGGCTTCGCCCCATTTTTGTGTCGAGCCAGGTACAACTAGGCAGCTGGGGATTGGAATCCGCAGCACAGGTTGGCCCGAGATTTCTGGGCCCCTCTGCTGCGAATTGCTGTCTGCAGCCGCCCCAGAAAATGGCGCTTTCATAAGAGCGCCATCATCTGGCGCTATATCCAACTCTTCCAGCAGCCCTGAAGCCAGGTGGCTTCATTGGGTAAAAATGGGTTAATACTACCTTTGTTTTACTAGCTAGTATTAAGCCAGAGATTCTTAATGTCAGGCAAGTTTGACCCGGCCAATAAGAATCACCAATAAAGGGTTCAAAAAAAAGACACCACACAGAGAAAAAATACTTTAATAGAAATAAATACACAGACACACTTAGAGACTCCATGTTTATTACTCTCTCTCATCCCTCCACGATCCTGGTCTTCTGTCTTCTTTCTCCTTCAACCCATGCAGCTGTGCTACATCAGACAGCACTGCATGGGAGGAAGACGCTGCTGCTCCCGTTCAGTCTAACCACTCAGTGAGAGTGAGCAGAGGCTGCGGGCTGTAAGCGGTGACGTCACCGCTGCCACCATTGCTAAAGTAATCTGACAGGCGGTTACTATAGCAACGGTGCTCCGATCACGTGATTC
The DNA here is from genome assembly GCF_048569485.1 of Anomaloglossus baeobatrachus. Lineage (NCBI taxonomy): Eukaryota > Metazoa > Chordata > Amphibia > Anura > Aromobatidae > Anomaloglossus > Anomaloglossus baeobatrachus. Next base: position 318,676,355 of record NC_134357.1, read on the forward strand.
ACGGTGCCGCAATTCACCAGCTGTGGCAGCCAGTTCTTGCATGTGGGCTGACTCTAAAGAGTGCCCACATGCAGGAACGGGGAAGCCGACCATGTGCCAGAGCATCTCGCTGGTACACGGAGATGCACAAATGAGCACGCGTATAGGAGACATGCACGGACAGGACCTAGCATGATGTCTAGCCATGTGACCAGTCTGTAGCCAATGAGATAATACACACGTGACTGGTCACATGCTATGATGATGTCGTGGAAGGTCCTTTCATCAGTGCTGGTTACCGGGAGGACGCAGCGATTATCGGAAGGAAAAGAGGCAGGAGACAGAGTGCAGGACGCATCGCGGGGACCTGTAAGTGTTATAGCAATGTTTATTAACTGAATGTGTACATGTATAATGTGTTTTTATGTGTTTGTGTTTGCCTGCCATTGTTTTCAATGGGCTTTGAAGGGGTTCGTCGAACATTTGACAAACCTGTCCTCCGTTCGACAAACCGAACCGAACTCGAACTCTAGGGGGGTGGCTCATCTCTACTGCCCAGAAAGCTGGACGGACAACTACTAACTTCTGTATAATTAGATTCAAGGGGGTGGCTCATCTCTAGTAAATACCCACAGAAGTTATTGATCGAACCCGGAAGCAGAAGCGGCCAGGAGACAGCGGCTGAGCGGGTCTGCTGGACACGTCGCGGGATTGGTAAGTATAATCATATTGCTTTTTAATAATGTACTTGTTTTTACAGCCCCTGGACCCGAACTGGACCCGAACTGTAACACAAGCTTCCCAGGAAAACTCGTGTCCAGGATCGTGTACACGATCATTATGTGTTCGGTACGGACCCCAAACTTTACAGTTCAGGTTCGCCCATCACTACTCATGACAATAAAATTATTTTTCCTGTATAGAAGTCACGAGTGTGCCCATGCTTATTCGTTGGAGACAAAATTGTAGACAGTATTCTAAGAGGACAAGGTTAAGCTAGAATAGGTATAGAAAGACCCACCAAAGTTATTAAGGGAATAAGTGGACTGGAGCACCAAACCCAGTTATCATAATTGAGTTATTCAGATTGAAATAGCAAAGACTTAGGGAAATGGTATTACAATATACAACTTTTGGAAGGGACTTTACAGAAATCTTTCTAATGATCTTTTACACCAGGCCAGCAACAGTGACAAGGAAACAGCCTCTACATTTAGAGGAAAGTAGGTTCACTCATTGTAAACTGCAATTATTTACTGTACGAGCAGTGAGATTATTATGGAATTCTCTGTCACATGATGTTGTAAAGGTTGATTCACTAGACAAGTACATGGAGGCCCTGGATGCCTTTCTTGAAAAATGTAATAAGGTTATAGGTATAAGATTCAGTGATGAGATGTTGATCGAAGGAACTAGTCTGATTGCTAGATGTAGAGTTAGGAAGGCATTTTATTGGGCAGTTAGCATATACCGCATTGCGTATTTGTTTTCCTCTGGATCAACATGTTAGGTTATAGTTTGAACTCCGTAAACTTGTGTCTTCTTTCAACCTTAAAACTATCAAACTACCTTATGATTTGCATTTAGTGGAATTCCATGCTCTCTAATTCTATTTTTGAAAAGTTGCTTTGTTTAATACATCTAATATCTCGGGAATATCTGGTTTGAAAGGGAGCATTAACCTATGAAGGTTTTTGACTATTTCTATGGGTATCATTTTATAACATCTCAATTCCCCCCTTTTTTCACTATCTAAGTCTAGTATCTTGGGATCCCTTTGCCTTTATACATACAAATATGATAGATATGTTCTATACTTTACATGGTGCTCATGTTGTTACTACTATAGATATAGTGGCTGTCTATAGGTAACTATTTTCATATCAACTTTTTTTATCTCTATAATTCTATACATCCATGTAATTATATGTTGACCTTGGAATTTTAGTGGTAATATTTTGTCAGATAATACATATGTGTATACAGGGCCGCCACTAGGAATTTCAAGGCCCCATACTGGCAACATTTTTAGACCTCCTTGAGACCCTCCCCAGGCTCCACCCCAACTCTGCCTCCACCCCTCAAACCTTCCATAGCCTCACCGCCACTCTTGGAAAAATGTGTGTGTGTATACATACAGTGTGTCCACCCATATCCTGTCCACTGCCATTAACTTGAGAACGGCAGCAGTTATAGGCATAGAAGTGGTGTCTAGGTATAGTAAAGTAGCCATACGCTACGCAATGAAACAACCTATAGCGCCACCTGGTGGAAAATAATGGAGTTAGCATATTTTTCTCGAAAACGCAACGAGATAGAGAAAAAAAGTGAATAACAAAGTTGCAGGACATCATCAACTCAATATTAATCAACACCTTGCATACAGAAATGCTATGATATAAAACCTATGACCCCCTCAAAATATTGAATGCTGGTCACGCATATGGTGCTCATTTAACTTTGATGCTCAAAGTGGCCACCGTCAGCTGCAATGCACATCTGCACTCTGGACAGCATACTGTATCTTGCTGCACGTTGTGCAATATGGTAGGTGACACATTTGCACAAGCATCTGTGATACGTCATCGTAGGTCCTACAATGTTGGTGGAGTGATTGCATATACCTGCTGTTTGATGTGACCTCACAAAAAGAAGTCCAATGGGGTCAGGTGAGCATGGAGGCCACTCCATGCAGCCACCATACCAAATGACTTGTAGCAAGGTCTCCATGAGGTATCGCTTCACGTCCTCAGCCTTTTGAGTTTTACACATTCTAATCATAGGATTTCTGTATGCAAGGTGTCGATTCGTATTGAATTGATGATGCCCTACAACTTTGTAATTCACGTTTTTTCTCTATCTCGTTCCATTTTTTAAATAAAAATGCTAACTCCGTTGTTTTCCACCAGGTGGCGCTATAGGTGGTTTCATTGCGTAGCACATGGCTACTTTACTATACCTAGACACCACGTCTATGCCTATAGCTGCCGCCATTCTCAAATTAATGGCGGTGGACAGGATATGGGTGGACACATTGAATATACATATAGTATATATATATATATATATATATATATACAGTCATATGAAAAAGTTTGGGCACCCCTATTAATGTTAACCTTTGTTCCTTTTAAAAATTTGGGTTTTTGCAACAGCTATTTCAGTTTCATATATCTAATAACTGATGGACTGAGTAATATTTCTGGATTGAAATGAGGTTTAATGTACTAACAGAAAATGTGCAATCCGCATTTAAACAAAATTTGACCAGTGCAAAAGTATGGGCACCTCAACATAAAAGTGACATTAATATTTTGTAGATCCTCCTTTTGCAAAAATAACAGCCTCTAGTCGCTTCCTGTAGCTTTTAATGAGTTCCTGGATCCTGGATGAAGGTATATTTGACCATTCCTGTTTACAAAACAATTCCAGTTCAGTTAAGTTTGATGGTCGCCGAGCATGGACAGTAGAGTTGAGCGCAGATTGAGGTTCTCCAGTTCGCGGCTCGAGTGATTTTGGGGGCTGTTCTGGATCGAACTAGAACTCGAGCTTTTTGCTAAAGCTCGATAGTTCTAGATACGTTCGAGAACGGTTCTAGCAGCAAAAAGCAGGGCTTTTTACAGCTACAGTGTGCAGGAGCCATCGCTGGCAGCCTGCCAGAAGCTGGTAACCAAGATAAACATCGGGTATCCAAGCAAAGCGCTTTGGTTAGTAACCCGATGTTTATCCTAGTTACGTGCAGGAAGCCCACACTTCCCCGCTCAGCTCACTCCGCCCCCTCCTGCATGTGGCATGTACACACACACTCACACACACACACACACACACGTCCCCAGCCATGCAATCCACGACACTGACGTCCTCCTGGCACTCTGCACACATGGTCCCGCTCGGCTTACCTGCGGTGATGAAGTCCCGACCTCAGCGCTGTCACTGTCCTCCATGGCCGCCGCTTGTCATATCACCTTCTCTCGCTTCCGACCCAAGACTGACTAGCGGTGACGTCACGGGCCTCTCGCGATACTTGGCTGTGAAGGCAGCGGTCATTGAACTCAGTGACAGGTGCTCTCAGCAGTGCAGGAGATCAACGCAGGTAATGTACCTCACTGACAGCAGCACTTGTCATCCCCTGCAGTGACCTGGGCTGACCCATTGATGTTAGCTCAGGTCACTGCACTGCTCTCCCAGCCAATGGGGAACATTCTGCTCTTCATTGACTGGGACAGTGTGGATCGTCATGGCAACCCCTTGGATTACACTAGACCTGGATTTGTTTTTCTTTCTAATAAATTGGTTAAAAAGGGAATGTATTGGGGAGTGTTTTTTCAAATAAAAATGTGTTTGTCGTCTATTTTTTTTTTATTACTAACTGGGTTGGTAATGTCGGGTATCTGATAGACGCCTGACCTCACCAACCCCAGGGCTTGGTGCAAGGTGACATTACACATCTGGTATTAACCCCATATATTACCCCGTTTGCCACCGTACCAGGGCACGGGATAAGCTGGGGCGAAGCATCAGGATTGGCGCATCTAATGGATGCGCCACTTCTGGGGCGACTGCGGCCTGCTATTTTTAGGCTGGGGAAAGTCCAATAACCATGGACCTCCCTAGTCTGAGAATATCAGACCCCAGCTGTCTGCTTTACCTTGGCTGGTGATCCAATTTTGGGGGGACCCCTACGTGTTTTTTTTTTAAATTATTTATTTAATTTAAAATAACAGCGTGGGGTGCTCTCAGTTTTCGATTACAAGCCAAGGTGAGGCTGCCAGCTGTGATTTGAAGGCTGCAGCCGTCTGCTTTACCCTAGCTGGCTACAAAAATAGGGGGAACCCTACGTCATTTTTTTTTTTTCATTTTTTTGGCTAAATACAAAGCTAAGCACCCCTTAGTGCCACATGAAAGGCACCAAAGGGTGCAAAATTACAAAATGCAGGAGAGTGGGACATTATGTGTCTTTCTGCCATTATAATGACAGAAAAGACTGATATGAAGTGAACAAGCAGAGGAAAATCACCAGATCGCTCTACGCTGTGAAAAGCAGTAGAAAATGGCACTGGGGTGAACATGTGACCGCCTCATGTAGGTTGAAGCTAAGGATCCTGGGTAAATTTATGTATTTTCCCTCCTTCAGTTTTTTTGCAGCACACAAAAAAAACAGAAGGCACACGGATGACAAACAGATGACATACGGACCGTCTACGGAACAGAAGCGGATGCCACACGGATGCACCCGTGAAAAAAAACGGACTGTTTTTTGCAGAGCACAAAAATGGATCGGTCGTGTGAATGTAGCCTTATTCTGATCTGCCGTTTATAAACAGCAGGCAGAAATAAGTGAATAACGCCCCCCAGCGTCAGAAAATCTCCGGGGTTTCAGGGCCAGCTGAGACCCTGGAGATCATGATTCAGGACGGTTTTTCCGGTCCCCGCTCACGTGATCACAGGTATACACCGTTACACGTTACAGTAAATGACAGCACCGGTAAAAAATTATTTATCTCCAATCTGGCATGAACAAACATGATAAATCTCCTCCCCGGTCCCCCGGTGTCGCCAAAGTGCCCCCCCCCTGATGCCCTCCCAGAAATCCAAGATGGCCGCGTGCACAGCAGCGCGCCGGCCGCATTCACCCTACTCCTCTGATTTCTGTCGCATGTGCCATGACACATGCGACAGAAAACTCCTCCCCAGGCCCTGCCAGGTCACCCCCTATAACACCACCGGTGTTCCCCGGTGTCCCACGGTACCTGTGCAGCGTTGATTCCCCCACGGCCCTCTCCTTCACAATAGACGCTGCCGCATGCACATAGCGTCTATCAGCTCAGCTTCCTGTGTTCAGACACAGTGAGTGGTGGTTATGCATCTGTAAGCTAAATGGGCGGCACGGTGGCTCAGTGGTTAGCACTGCAGTCTTGCAGCGCTGAGGTCCTGGGTTTAATTCTCACCAAGGACACCATCTGCAAGGAGTTTGTATGTTCTCCCCGTGTTTGCGTGGGTTTCCTCCGGGTACTCCGGTTTCCTCCCACACTCCAAAGACATACAGCGCTATGGAATTAATAACGCTATATAAATGAATAAATTATTATTATTACTGCAATGCCCTGCTCATGAGGTAAGGAACATAATTGATCAGGAGAGCTATATACTACATTTCCAAATGGAGGGATTTGCTTTTATAGTTTCTCTGCTGAACGACTACCAAACATGAGAGTCCGTTATACGCCACAAGAAAACACATCTAAATAGCGAGCTCTGTTGTTAAGTATTCATTCAGCTGGATAACTGGACTTAAATTGGTATTCCATCTCCAAGATCCTATCCCCAATATATAGTAGGAGGAATAGCAATAATATCAGCAAATACCAATATTTGGAAATGTAGAATAGTTTTCCTGATTAGGCATGCCCTTACCTCATGAGCAGGGCATTGCAGCTTTGGTAGCAACCATTACGACATGGACTCTACTGCTGTGGACCCGGGGAGAGTGAGTGCAGATTCATTGCACCCACACTCCTCACATGAAGGGTCTGCACTCCTAGAAAATGGGGTATACGTTCCCTGAGTGTCTCCCCCCCATATTCTAGACGGTCCAGAGTCATCGTGGGACCCCTTTATCTTTTTCTTACAATATATTGGTGAAAGAGGAAATGTTTTGGGGACTGTTTTTTCAAATAAATTTCTTTTGTTGATTTTTTTTTTGTTAGTACTGACAGTTTATGATGTTGGGTATCTAATAGACGCCATGACATCACAAACTGCTGGGCTTGATCTCAGGTGACTTTACAGCTAGTATCAACCCAATTTATTACCCCGTTTGCCACTGCACCAGGGCACGGGATGAGCTGGGGTGAAGCGCCAGGATTGGCGCATCTAGTGGATGCGCCACGTCTGGGGTGCCTGCGGCCTGCTATTTTTAGGCTGTGAAGGCCCAATAACTATGGACCTTCCCACCCTGAGAATACCAGACCACAGCTGTCCGCTTTACCTTGGCTGGTGATCCAATTTGGGGGGGACCTACTTTTTTTGTGTAATTATTAATATTTATAAAATAATTATAAAAAAAGAGCCTGGGGGGACCTCCACATTGGATCCCCAACCACGGTAAAGCTGCCAGCTGTGGTTTTCAGGCTACAGCCGTCTGCTTTACCCTAGCTGGCTATCAAAAATGGGGGGACCCAACGTCATTTTTTTTAACTATTTTTTAAATAGAAAAAATTAATGGGCTTCCCTGTATTTTGATTGCCAACCAAGGTAACGGCAGGCAGATGGGGGTGGCAACCCATAGCTGTCTGCTTTATCTGCGCTGAGAATCAAAAATACCGCGGAGCGCTACGTCATTTTTTTTAAACATTTATTTTTACAGCACTGTGATGTCCAGCAATCAAAATACAGGGAAGCCCATTTTGTTTTTAGTTATTTAAATAAATAATTAAAAAAACATATATATGCGCTCCCGCTGCATTTTTTGTATTGCTAGCTAAGGGTAATCCAAGCAGCTACTGGCTGCTAACCCCCACTGCTTGGTGTTACCTTCACTGGCAATGGAAAATCCAGGGAAGCATTTTTTATTTTTTTTGCCAAAAAACTACAAAAAAAGGACGTGAGCTTCGCCATATTTTTGTATGCTAGCCAGGTATAGCAGGCAGATGCTGGAAGAGCTGGATACAGCGCCAGAAGATGGCGCTTCTATAAAAGTACCATTTTCTGAGGCGGCTGCAGACTGCAATTCCCAGCAGTGGGGCCCAGAAAGCTCAAGCCAGCCTGTGCTGCGGATTCCAATCCCCAGCTGCCTAGTTGTACCTGGCTGGACACAAAAATGGGGCGAAGCCTACGTCATTTGTTTTCTAATTATTTCATGAAATTCATGAAATAATAAAAAAAGGGCTTCCCTTTATTTTTGGTTCCCAGCCGGGTACAAATAGGCAACTGGGGGTTGGGGGCAGCCGTACCTGCCTGCTGTACCTAGCTAGCATACAAAAATATAGCGAAGCCCACATAATTTTTTCAGGGGGCAAAAAACTTCTGCATACAGTCCTGGATGGAGTATGCTGAACCTTGTAGTTCTGCAGCTGCTGTCTGTCTGTATGGAGAAGAGCAGACAGCAACTGCAGAACTACAAGGCTCAGCATACTCCATCCAGGACTGTATGCAGAAGTTTTTTGCCCACCAAAAAAATGACGTGGGCTTCGCCATATTTTTGTATGCTAGCCAGGTACAGCAGGCAGCCACGGGCTGCCTCCAACCCCCAGTTGCCTATTTGTACCCGGCTGGGAACCAAAAATATAGGGAAGCCCGTTTTTTTTAATTATTTCACTTATTTCATGAAATAATTAAAAAACACATGACGTGGGCTTCGCCCCATTTTTGTGTCCAGCCAGGTACAACTAGGCAGATGGGGATTGGAATCCACAGCACAGGTTAGCCCGAGGTTTCTGGGCGCCTCTGCTGCGAATTGCAGTCCGCAGCCGCCCCAGAAAATGGCGCTCTCATAGAAGCGCCATCATCTGGCGCTGTATCCAACTCTTCCAACAGCCCTGGAGCCGGGTGGCTTGTTGGGTAATCATGAGTTAATACTGGCTTTGTTTTACTAGCCAGTATTAAGCCAGAGATTCTTAATGTCAGGCACGTTTGACCCGGCCATTAAGAATCTCCAATAAAGGGTTAAAAAAAACACCACACAGAGAAAAAATACTTTAATAGAAATAAATACACAGACACATTAGAGACTCCATCTTTATTACCCCCTGTCAGCCCTCCACGATCCATGGTCTTCTGTCTTTCTCGTTCAACAACTGCAACTCTGCTCCATCACTGCTGCATGGGGGAAGACGCTGCTTCGCTTCCCGTGCAGCCTTCACTCCATGAAGGCTGCACAGGAAGCCACGTGCAGCCTTCACTCCATGAGAGATTAGTGCTGCTGGCGGTGACAGACGCGTTACCATAGCAACAGGGCTCCGATCATGTGATTCCCGGAGCCGCGGTTAGCGGTGACGTCACCGCTAACTGCGTTGCTATGGCAACGGTGATCTCCGTTAATGACCGGCTGTGTCAGCCGGTCCCTAACGGAACGGGGAGTCGACCGTGTGCTAGAGCATGTCGCCGGTACACGGCGATACACAAATATGCACCGTGTACCGGACAGTGCAATGACAGGTCCTACATGACGCGTCATAGTCATGTGACCAGTCTGTGGCCAATGAGATAATAGCCACGTGACTGGTCATATGGCTATTTTGACGTCACGATAGGTCCTGCATCACTGCTGGCAGTGCTGGTCACCGGGAGGATTCAGCGATCATCAGATGGAATAGCGGCAGGAGACAGAGTGCAGGAGGGATCGCGGGGACCGGTAAGTGTTATGGCAATGTTTATTAACTGTATGTGTACATTTATAATGCGTTTTTATGTGTTTGTGATTGCCTCCCATTATATCCTATTGGTTCGAGTTCGGTTCGTCGAACGTTCGCCGAACTGAACTCGAACGAGACCTCCGTTCGACGAACCGAACTCGAGCCGAACCATGGCCAGTTCGTTCATCTCTAATGGACAGCACGCTTCAAATCATCCCACAGATGTTCAATGATATTCAGGTCTGGGGACTGGGATGGCCTTTCCAGAACATTGTAATTGTTCCTCTGCATGAATGCCTGAGTAGATTTGGAGCGGTGTTTTGGATCATTGTCTTGCTGAAATATCCATCCCCTGCGTAACTTCAACTTCGTCACTGATTCTTGCACATTATTGTCAAGAATCTGCTGATACTGAGTTGAATCCATGCGACCCTCAAGTTTAACAAGATTCCCGGTGCCGGCATTGGCCACACAGCCCCAAAGCATGATGGAACCTCCACCAAATTTTACTGTGGGTGGCAAGTGCTTTTCTTTGAATGCCGTGTTTTTTTGCCTCCATGCATAACGCCTTTTTGTATTTACCAAACAACTCAATCTTTGTTTCATCAGTCCACAGGACCTTCTTCCAAAATGTTACTGGCTTGTCCAAATGTGCTTTTGCATACCTCAGGCGACACTGTTTGTGGCGTGCTTGCAGAAACGGCTTCTTTCACATCACTCTCCCATACAGCTTCTCCTTGTGCAACGTGCGCTGTATTGTTGACCGATTCACAGTGTCATCATCTGCAGCAAGATGATGCTGCAGGTCTTTGGAGGTGGTCTGTGGATTGTCCTTGACTGTTCTCACCATTCTTCTTCTCTGCCTTTCTGATATTTTTCTTGGCCTGCCACTTCTGGGCTTAACAAGAACTGTACCTGTGTTCTTCCATTTCCTTACTATGTTCCTCACAGTGGAAACTGACAGTTTAAATCTCTGAGACAACTTTTTTTATCCTTCCCCTGAACAACTATGTTGAATAATCTTTGTTTTCAGATCATTTGAGAGTTGTTTTGAGGAGCCCATGATGCCACTCATCATAGGAGATTCAAATAGGAGAACAACTTGCAAGTGGCCACCTTAAATACCTTTTCTCATGATTGGATACACCTGCCTATGAAGTTCAAAGCTCAATGAGGTTACAAAACCAATTTAGTGCTTTAGTAAGTCATTAAAAGTAGTTAGGAGTGTTCAAATCAAGAAATTGATAAGGGTGCCCATACTTTTGCACTGGTCAAATTTTGTTTAAATGCGGATTGCACATTTTCTGTTAGTACAATAAACCTCATTTCAATCCAGAAATATTACTCAGTCCATCAGTTATTAGATATATGAAACTGAAATAGCTGTTGCAAAAACCAAATTGTTATGAAGAAAAAAGGTTAACATTAATAGGGGTGCATAAACTTTTTCATATGACTGTATATATATATAATATATATATATATATATATATATATATATATATATATATATATATATATATATATATATATATATATATATATATATATATATATATATACATATATTTAGGCTGGGGACACACGGGCTTTATTGCGAGTCTATCGCATAACACTCTGCTCCCGCTCTGCTGGAATGTATGCCGAGTGTTATGCAAGTGTCATGCCAATATGCTCCAATCCTGCAAATGCAACACAGCCGCAGAGGACAGGGTGGGTGCAGCAGAGGAGAGGGAAGGACTTATCTCCCCATCTTCATCACTGTCAGCTAATGCAATTCTCATCCTGCACTCGCGTTACACTGCTGTAATGGAAGTGCAATGCGATGTTTGTCTTGCACCTATAGACTTGTATGGGTGCGAGTGAAACCAAATCGGAGTTTACCCACAGCATACTGTGATTGTTTGCTTGGTTTGATTAGGGCTCAGAAAAAAAATCACTCATGGCAGCGGCCCCATAGAGTAAAATTGGTCCAAGCGGAATGTGATTTTTATATCACATTTCACTTTCTCTGTTTTACTCACCAGGTGTGCTCAGCCTTACACATAAAGACACACACAGTATTAGTACCCTTGAATTTGTTCCAGAAAATGAAGTATTTCCCGCAGAAAATTAATAATACACCTCTATACCGCCCCTCTCCATAATACACCCTTTACACTGCCTTTCTCCATAATATCTGTCCCACACTGCCCCATGTATAATACCCCCCCACACACACACTGCCCCTCTATATAATATACCCCTGCACAATGCCCCTGTGTATAATATCCACACACACCGCTCCTCTGTATAATATCTCTCCCAGACACACTGCTTTTCTGTATAATATTACCCCACACAGTGTTCCTCTGTATAATATTCCTCACATACACTGCCCCCCTGTATACTATCCCCCACACAAGCTGTCTCTCTTTTTATATATATATATATATATATATATATATATATATATATATATATATATATATGTGTGGGAGGATATATATATATATATATATATATATCCTCCCACACATGCTGCAACTCTGCATAACTCCCCACACACACTACCACTGTACACTATAATAACCTCCTGGTATATATGTCCCCCTCCTTGTATATTAGTCCCCCTTCTTGTATATATGTCCCCCTTCTGAGCCCATCCTGGTATGTACAGTATGTCCCCATCCTGGTTTATTTGTCCTCTTCCTAGCATACACCATGTGCAGAATTATTATGCAATTTTTTATTATTGATCAACAACTATGCTCTCAATCAACCCAAAAGACTCATAAATATCAATGCTTAATATTTTTGGAAGTTGGAGTAGGTTTTTTTTAGTTCTATCTTAGGAGAATATCTGTTTTTGCAGGTAACTATTACTGTGCAGAATTATTAGGCAACTTAATTAAAAATAAATATATTCCCATCTCATTGTTTATTTTCACCAGATAAACCAATATAACTGCACAAAATTTAGAAATAAGCATTTCTGACATGCAAAAACAAAACACCAAAAAATTAGTGACCAATATAGCCACCTTTCCGTATGATGACACTCAACAGCCTACTATCCATAGATTCTGTCAGTTGCTTGATCTGTTTAAGATCAACATTGCGTGCAGCAACCACCCAGACACTGTTCCGAGAGGTGTACGGTTCCCCCTCCCTGTAGATCTCACATTTTATGAGGGACCACAGGTTCTCTATGGGGTTCAGAACAGGTGAACAAGGGGGCCATGTCACTATTTTTTCATCTTTTAGACCTTTACTGGCCAGCCACACTGTGTAGTAGTTGGATGCATGAAAATCATGTTTTTCTTGTACAATACCGACTTCTTCCTGTTCCACTGCTTGAAGAAGTTGTCTTCCAGAAACTGGCAGTAGGTCTGGGAGTTGAGCTTCACTCCATCCTCAACCCGAAAAGGTCCCACAAGTTCATCTTTGATGATACCAGCCCATACCAGTACCCCACCTCCACCTTGCTGGCATCTGAGTCGGAGTGAATCTCTCTGCTCTTTACTGATCCAGCCTCTGGTCCATCCATCTGGTCCATCAAGATTCACTCTCATTTCATCAGTCCATAAAACCTTTGAAAAATCAGTCTTAACATATTTCTTGGCCCAGTCTTGACGTTTTATCTTATGTTTCTTGTTCAAAGGTGGTCGTTTTTCAGCCTTCCTTACCTTGGCCATGTCCCTGAATATGGCACACCTTGTGCTTTTTGATACTCCAGTAACATTGCAGCTCTGAAATATGGCCACACTGGTGGCAAATGGCATCTTTGCAGCTTCATGCTTGATTTTCCTCAATTCATGGGCAGTTATTTTGCACCTTTATTGCCCAACATGCTTCTTACGACCCTGTTGGCTATTTCCCATGAAATGCTTGATTGTTCTGTGATCACGCTTCGAATGTTTCACAATTTCAAGACTGCTGCATCCCTCTGCAAAACATCTCACAATTTTGGACTTTTCAGAGCCCCTCAAATCTCTCTTATGGCCAATTTTGCCAAAGGAAAGGAAGTTGTCTAATAATTAAGCACACCTTATATAGGGTGTTGATGTCATTACATCGCACCCCTCCTCATTACAGAGATGCACATCACCTGATTTACTTAATTGGTAGTTGGCTCTCAAACCTATACAGCTTGGAGTAGGACAACATGTATAAAAAGTATCATATGATCAAAATAGTCATTTGCTTAATAATTCTGCACACTGTGTATATGTCCTCCTTCTGATATATATCTATATAATAATATACACAACTCAGATGCCCCAGCCCCTTTATAATATACACAGCTCAGACCCCCCCAGCCCCATATAATAAACACAGCTAAGACTCCCCAGCCTCTTATAATATACACAGCTCAGACCCCCCAACCCCTTATAATAATATACATAGCTCATACTCCCCAGCCCCATATAATAATATACACAGCTCAGGCACCCAACTCCATATAATAATATACACAGCCCAGGCCCCCAACTCCATATAATAATATACACAGCTCAGACTCCCCATCCCCTTATAATAATATATACAGCTCAGGCTCCCGAGATCCATATAATATTATACACAGCTCAGGCCCCCAGCCCCATATAATAATAAAAAAAAGCTCAGGCCCCCCATCCCCATATATTATAAAAAGCTCAGCCCCCCCCAGCCCCATATAATAATATACACAGCTCAGACTCCCCAGCCCAATATAATATTATACACAGCTCAGGCCCCCCCAGCTTCATATAATAAAATACACAGCTCAGACTCCCCAGCCCCTTATAACATACACAGCTATAGACCCTCTATTAGCTCTCCATCTAGCCCACCGCTGTGCACAGTATAGCAGATCCCTGTCACCAGCTGTCACTGTAACGACTGAATGCCGGTCGTTCTGATTATTAAGATACGATGGCACTATGGAAAACCCAGGGACACAAAGATGGTGAATAACAGTTTTCTTTATAAGTCTCAAAAGATTTTTTTTTTTACAAAAAAAACAGTTCTCTTACAATGTATGGGCCACAACAGCCCGGAATAAACAATAACAGTTTATGCAACTTGGAGGACTTCAAGTGTCGGTCGGTAGGGATGAACTGGACTATATTTCCCCCCACTATACTGCTCCCTCACTTATCTATTAATGGGGCTTACCCGAGTACACTACTACAGATAATGGCACGTGATACCTCCAAAAATATAATCTTACAACCACCTCCCCTTATGTTTACAATTCAATCAGGGTACCCGGCCACCTTCCCATATACAGCCAGAAACAAGCAAATATACATGTACATGTACCTCTATTCAATATTGTGTACCTCACTGCCCCCAGACAGTGTATGAAGCAAAGGCAGAATAGTCTGTTATTATCAGCACAACACAGCTTAACCTCTAATAACTTCAGACCAAATGCCTCAGGATAAACATGAAACACAGCTCCTTCTTAGTGAATAATCGGTCGAAGAATAATCTTCCTTCTCCTTTATCCTATCTATCTATCTGTCCCTGACTGACTATTACACACTGATCGGTCTCAGGTCAATTGTTACTCACTGAAGTCTTCACCCAAGATGGCATCCGTCCCCTCAGACTGCTTCTGATTCACTCTTAGATGATTTTATCCAAACAGTTTCTGGAGAAAAATTCACTCAGATGAATTCCCCTCGTCAGGGGCAGTAGGAGCTCCAAAAAAAACGAGTAAGCAGTCCACAAAAGGAAAAAAAAACTAGGCAATCCTATAAATCCAAACACGGGAAAACGACAGCCATCTTTCTCTTGCGCAGTCCCTCAGATCCTGACTGAAATTTTCAACCATCTCTCTGTGTCTACGTTACCAGAGAAACCTAATGTAACCCCTTACTGTCTAGCAGTGTGCCTGTCCTCTAGTAACACCTAGTGGCCATTTAAGTTATAGCATAAATATATATATATATATATATATATATATATATATATATATATATATAATACATTAACAAACAAATATGCAAATTTATCTTATGTACATTTTCACCCTGTTACACTCCACCCCACTTAAGATTTGGCATCCCGATAAATCAATTTCTACATCTTACATGCAGTACATATTCTTCAGGATTGTACCGTATCGGAGGAACACCAGCTGTATTCCTTTCAGATCTTCGTAATTCAGTACCTGTCGTGTTCGTGGGGGCAATTTCCAAGTCTGGCGGAGCAACGACACTTGGAGGTGGCTCTGGCGCAACTGGAATCTGCAATGCCGGATCTTGGTCATCTGGTGCCACGTTGCTGAAATCATCACAGCAGTGACACACAAGGTTATTTGGCCAACCCGTGATTGGTGGATCAGGCGAGACAGGTGGGCATGTGGGTGTGTCGGAGATACACCTTTTTAACCAGTTCCGATGCAATGTACGACGGGACCCAACACATCCTTCAGGGATCACAGTGTACACACTTCCCCCTGTAAATGGTCTGTCCACCACAGTGTAAGGTGTAGCTTTCCACTGATCATCCAACATTCCACCTGGGCGAGTAACTCGTACAAGCACCCTATCGCCCACTAGGAACTCATCTCCATGCACCAGTCCACGATCTCGATGGGGATGGTCCCGCACTTGTTCCCCCACTAATCTGTGGATTTCCCGCAGCTTGGCGACTCTGAACCCATTCACTGGCTGTGCGATAATCGAGTTCCCCAGGTACTGACAAGTTCAGTTCCTCAACCTCCCTCCCAGGCCGCCCAAACATCATAATGTAAGGGGTAAACCCGGTAGTGCTATGGACTCTATTGTTATAGGCCCACACAAGTTCAGGGATGAACTCAGTCCACCTCGCCTTCTGTTGCTGTTCAAGCGTCCTCAACATCTGTAGCAGCGTACGATTGAACCGCTCACAGGCCCCATTCCCTTGCGGATGGTAGGGTGTTGTTCACGATTGTTTGATGCCATAGACCTGCAGAAACTCAGTCATGAGTTTACCCTGGAAGCAGGCTTCTTGATCTGAATGTATCCATTGTGGACACCCGTAGGTCAGGATAAAATATTTACAGATTGCTTTTATTGCAGTTTCAGCGGTCTGGTCCCTAGTGGGGACAACCGCAGCAAATTTTGTGAAGTGATCAGTCATCACCAGGAACGAATGATGTCCACTCCTAGAATACCCAATTGTCAGGTAATCTACCATTAACACCTCCAGCGGGGCGGATGTCACGATGGTTTGAACAGGGACCCTTTGTTCAGGGAACTTATACAACTCGCAGGGCCGGCATCTAGCACACACCTCCCTTACAACTTCTTCTAAGCCGAGAGTGTATACAAATCGGTGCAACCATCGATAAGTTTTCTCAGGCCCAAGGTGAGCACCCTGGGTATGGGCCTCGCAAACAATCTCTGGGGCTGCCGAGGATGGGATTACCACCTGCATTCGGTATCCTAACTCAGCCGGCAAGTAGATCCAGCGATACAACACTCCCTCTGTTATTGTCCCACTGCCATAACAACTTCTGCTCCTCCGAGCTAAGCTGAGCTCTAGCTTTCACATCAGGCCAAGTTTTCTGATTCACAAACCTCTTTACTCGTGACAGCCCAGGGTCTGCGTTCTGTAGATCAGCCTATTCTTGACGAGTCTTCCCCAGGAATCTGGCTACTCGTGTCACCACCCCACTTGAACGTGCCAGATCTACAAATTCAGGTAATCGCCTCAGGTCAGGAATCTCAGTATCCTCGAGATCTTCGTCTACCTCACGCACTGGTGCATCTCACGTTACTCGTGACAGGGCATCCACGTTGGAGTTCTCTTTGCTGGACCGGAAACGAATGCGGTAATTCAATTTGGACATTCGCACCACCCATCGCTGTTCTAACGCTCCCAGTTTGGCATTCTCCAGATGAGCTAGTGGGTTATTGTCTGTCATTACAAGAACCTCCGACCCTGCTAGATACTCAGCAAATTTTTCGGTCATGGCCCACACCAGGGCTAACATCTCATTTTGGATCCCCTCAATGATCTGATCCCGTAAAATGCGATCAACCTCAGCCTCAGCGCCCCCCATTAAATTCGACTTATTCTTAATTTCCTGATGCAATTCTTCCAATGCGATGCCATACTGGATCAGACTTTCTCCACTCCTCTGGGTACGAGCGAAAAACTGTACTCACAGTTGTCCGGTTGCTGCCACATAGTCGAAAGCCTTTTCCAAGACCTGAATTATTTCGTCCACTGTCTTTCGCTGACCTTCTGGTTTCAGCAGAACAACCTTGTGGGTATCCCCCTCCAGAGCATTCAGTGCGACCTCGGGTTGCAGTTTCTGGTGTATGCTGTGCAAGGCAATGGCATTCTTCAGCCGGCCCACCCAGTCACTGAACAGTAAGTTCTACCCATCAAATTTAGCCAGGTGATTTAGCAGTGCTCCCATTGCAGAGCACCCTATTAGCCGCTCACTGCTGGTCACCAAGGGGGAAGGGGGGTGAATTACTACAGGGGGTGTTACAGCATCTCCCACCTGATCGGAGTTATCCATAGCGAGCACCGTATCCTGCCGACTATGCCAAATATGTAACGACTGAATGCTGGTCGTTATGATTATTAAGATATGATGGCACTATGGAAAACCCAGGGACACAAAGATGGTGAATAACAATTTTCTTTATGTCTCAAAACATTTTTTTTTTACAAAAAACCCCAGTTCTCTTACAATGTATAGGCCACAACAGCCCGGAATAAACAATAACAGTTTATGCAACTTGGAGGACTTCAAGTGTCAGTCTGTAGAGGATGAACTGGACTATATTTCCCCCCACTATACCGCTCCCTCCCTTATCTCTTAATGTGGCTTACCCGGGTGCACTACTACAGATAATGGCACGTGATACCTCCATGGATATAATCTTACAACCACCTCCCCTTATCTTTACATTTCATTCAGGGTACCTGGCCACCTTCCCATATACAGCCAGAAACAAGCAAATATATGTACATGTACCTCTATTCAATATTGTGTACTGTACCGCTCTGTGGGCTCGGCCGGCTGCCGAGCCGCTAGGATCCATGCTCGTACGGTGGGTGGCTTGAGCTCCTCATGGACCCGGGGGTCACATCGCTCTGCAAGGGGGTTGGTGCTACACGCAGGGACTTTGGTGGGGAGTTCCAAGGCCGGGGCCGCGGTTGTTTGTAAGGGGTGTAAGTTTGTGACGCCACCCTCGGGTTGTGGTGAATGGATGGACACCACCGCTGCCGTTGACTAGGCCTCCCGGGCACGGTGTTGCGCAGCTTGGTGTTGACCCCTCCGTGGGTAGGAGAGTGATGGTATCGGGGGCCCGAGGGAGGTGCTGAAGCGGGGAAGTGGGTGCGTGCTGGGTGCCGGTGCGGTGCGCTGCCCGAAGGCACTGGTGTACTCACTATGACAAAACACACTGGAGTCTCTGGTAAACCAAACGGGATGATGAATGGGGCCCGCAGCCGGCTGCAGCTTCATTCTTAACAGGTTGGTGGTTTCCGCCTTTCTCCTGCACCTCCTGAATATAAATGGTATGACTCCTATGCCTAAGACACGGTAGTCCACTCCCCAGGTTGCTGGGTGTCGGGAGAGCCCTGTTTGCCCGCAGACGCTGGCCCCTTGGGTCTCTATGCCTTGGCGGTGGCTTTGCCCTAATGGTTGGGCTGTTGTCTTCAGTTGGGTCTTGTGTGGGAAAGGTCCTAAAGTCCAGTCCTCAATCAGTTGATTCGACTCGGCCCGGTAGTTTCTGGACTTCGTAGTGGGTCTGAGTACTTCTCCTGGTGCTCCGGTTTCCAATCGGCTCTCCGGTTCAGTACCGGCGGGCCACCGCCCGACCCCGGTCCCTACGGTTCCACCGGCTGTAATCCCAGCTCCTGCAGGTGGCCACCACCGTCTGCCTCCTTGACTGGGCTCCAACCCAGACACCTGGTAGACTATGGCAGGCCTTGTCACAGGTCTGCCCTTGGACTTGACTTCTCTCCTCCACTGTCAAGACTAATCATCTACTCTGAACTACTGCTTTTCCAGCCTCCAGGCCTGTGAACTCCTCGGTGGGCGGGACCAACCGCCTAACTCCACCCTCCTAGTGTGGACATCAGAACTGGAGGGTGGTGACAAGGTTTTGAAGTTTGGCTGCTGTCACCTTTTTAGGGAGGGGGTGTGTGTGCATGGGACTACCTGGGACAACCTGACTAGTCCAGGGTGTCACAGTACCTCACTGCCCCCAGACAGTGTGATGAAGCAAAGGCAGAATAGTCTGTTATTATCAGCACAACACAGCTTAACCTCTAATAACTTCAGAGCAAACGCCTCAGGATAAACAAGAAACACAGCTCCTTCTTAGTGAATAATCGGTCGAAGAATAATCTTCCTTCTCCTTTATCCTATCTATCTATCTGTCCCTAACTGACTATTATACACCGATCGGTCTCAGGTCAATTGTTACTCACTGAAGTCTTCACCCAAGATAGCGTCCGTCCCCTCAGACTGGTTCTGATTCACTCTTAAGGCCGCTTTACACGCTGCGATATCGTGACCGATATCGCTAGCGTGTGTACTCGCCCCCATCGGTTGTGCGACATGGGTAAATTGCTGCCTGTGGCGCACAACATCGAGCGGACCCACACTAGGCACACTACTTACCTTCCTAGCGACGTCACTGTGACCGGCGAACCGCCTCCTTTCTAAGGGGGTGGTTCGTTTAGCGTCACAGCGATGTCACAGCAGCGTCACTGAACCGCCGTCCAATAGAAGTAGAGGGGCGAAGATGAGCGGGACGTAACATCCCGCCCACCTCCTTCCTTCCTCATTGCGGGCGGACGTAGGTAAGGTTAGGTTCCTCGTTCCTGCGGTGTCACACATAGCGATGTGTGCTGCCGCAGCAACGAGGAACTACATCACTAGCTGCAGCAGCAGCGATAATCGAGAATAGAGGGGCATGTCACCGATGAGCGATTTTGAACGTTTTTGCGACAATTCAAAATCGCTCATAGGTGTCACACGCAATGACATCGCTAAAGTGGCCGGATGTGCGTCACAAATTCCGTGACCCCAATGAGATCGCTTGAGCGATGTCGCAGCGTGTAAATCGGCCTTTAGATGATTTTATCCAAACAGTTTCTGGAGAAAAAATTCACTCAGATGAATTCCCCTCGTCAGGGGCAGTAGGAGCTCCAAAAAAAAATGAGTAAGCAGTCCACAAAAGGAAAAAAACTAGGCAATCCTATAAATCCAAACACGGGAAAACGACAGCCATCTTTCTCTTGCGCAGTCCCTTAGATCCTGACTGAAATTTTCAACTGTCTCTCTGTGTCTAGGTTACTAGGGAAACCTAATGTAACCCCTTACTGTCTAGCAGTGTGCCTGTCCTCTAGTGACACCTAGTGGCCATTTAAGTTATAGCATAAATATATATATAATACATTAACAAACAAATATGCAAATTTATCTTATGTACATTTTTACCCTGTTACATCACCACACATCCATCTTACCAGACGCTATCTGGCCTGGAACTACATGTCTAAAGGGAGAGAAGCAATGAATCACAGCACAAGAAGTGGAGGGGCGGAGCCTGTATTGAGCTCCACAGGTCCTGCTCTGAAGCAGAGACGATGACGGGAATGATGATCTGCACGCCAGTACCTGACCACGCACATTGTGCTATGTAGCCACGTCTGAAGTGGTAGACAGGAAGATTTAAAGGTACAGTGCCGCCCATGTGCCTAGTGAAGAGGGAGCGGCCAGGGCTTAATAAAGCTAAGCACCAGTCATGGTTGTAATGCCCGGATGGCGGCCCTGTGTGTATATGCATGCAATGTGCTGCATTGAGGATTGTAACAATGGATATGTTATTTTCATATTGAATATTATTGTATAATTGGATCACCATCACTTATTAGTGGTATACTATAATCCTATGGAGGTCGTGGTTTGTGACAATTCTGTTTTTTATATGGTTTTATGGTGTGTTTGTTTATGGATTTAATAAAGATTTCTACATTCTTATTTGTATTTACTGGTGTGCGCATCTAAATTGTGTGAAGCTTTTCTCCTTTTTTGGTCAATTTCCAATTCACACAAGGTGCTGCACTCAGAATTAAATAATTTGTTGGCTGTGTAACCTCTGGATCGTTATTGTTAACTGACGCAAACCCGTCCCGATTTTCCCATACAAAGATCCGTCAATCCTTTTTATAAAGCAATCCTTGAATGTCTTTGTATTATCAAGCAGATAGTTGTTAATTTTTATCAGAAATAAAGCATATTCTAATTATCGTCATAAGTCATCTGGGCGGTGCTTCATCCAACTATAGGGAAGCCAATGAGACTATAATTATACTCAAAGTGGTGTGATTGATGAACCAATGAAGGTAACATCAGCCCATCTTCTAATTTATCTCATAACCCCTCTTTTTCTTCTATCTCTATAGGAGGAATACATTTTTTACTGTTACCAAGTTCCAAATCCCATGCTTCTCTTTATGCAGCCACAGTGTTAAATGATAGCATTCTGACTGGCTGCAATCACCACTATGGGACGCATAGAAGCTTATAGTAGACATTTATTATTGACTACAATGGGAGAATAAAGCCATCCTCAGTTAAAAGGTAGTCAGAGATTTAGTATGTATAAAGCAAGGAAGATATTTCGAGCTCTATATTAGAAAAACAAACATTGACCACTATAAGAAGAATTGTGGACCGATACATTTTAACATTGATCTTCAATCCTTCATATTTATTCAGGTTCACTTGTCTAAGAGTGTATTTGAAGAGGGAAATATCTGATATACTGTATGGCACAAACTCAGAGGTACTGAATACTAAGATGATTTATTCAGTGATTTATGCTTACAATACTGTACACAAGGTAAGAGACATCCTTTGTTGGGCTCACTTTCTATTAGAATATTAGACACTACAGTAGCATAAATCTACAGTATGTGATTGGGGCAAAAATGGCGGTTAGATGGAGCGCTGGGGAAAGAACGATTTAAACCAAGGATAAAAACAAACCTTTTTATTGAACCCTCTAAATGGCCATTTATAGGGTTCAATAAAAATTTTTATTTCTGACCACCATTTTTGCCCCAATCACATGTTCATATCCCGCCCGAGGGATTGACGGCAGGAGCAGCTCCGTGAATTGGGCGGTTCAACAACTTAGTAAGGACCTGCGGTTGCTTGGTAACCGGGCATATGAGAAGTGTGTGGCAGGATCTTTGGTGGTGGACTCCCGGTATCCTCCAATCACGTTGTAACACCCGGAAGCAAGATCGAAGAGGTGGCCACATGTATCCAGCCAGCACGGCTCCCACCAGCTCCTGAGGCCGACCACACATACTTTAACTGGGGTTGTGCAGGGGTGCAGCCTCTTGGCACATTAGTCCTTTACCCCCCACCACCAGGTACAATCGCAGCACGTCCCTTCTATCTTAATTTCCCTTATAAATCTACAGTAGACAATCTCACTTGGAGTAAAAAAATCTGAGAGAATCATTTGCCATTAGAGTCTATTTTGGCCTGATTTATAAGTAAAGTGGTTTTCCTATTAACTAAGTTCATTTTTATGAGTTGATCTTGGAATAATAATAAGTTCCACAATTGGATGTGATTAAAAAAAATGTTCCTGTGCTGAGATAATCTTATACATGTGTCACTGCTATGTGCTGTGTAATGGATGTGTCTGGCCATACTGGGACATGATCTGATCATACCATATCTCCTGGGCCAGGGAGGAAGTAATAGAGTATACAGACATTACAGCTTGGGATAGCAAATTATTCTTAATTTGAGGTAAAATATTTAAAAAATAAAACAGGCAAGGAAATGCTTTACCTCACATAAAAAATCAGCTGTGATCTCGTGCTGTGAGGTAAAGCATTTCCCAGCCTGTTTTTATAAAAAAAAGTTTCACCTCAAAGAAAGAATTCTTTGCAATCCCATGCTGTAATGTCTGTATACTTTTTAAATTCTGCCCCAGCCCAGGATATGTGATATAATCAGATCTTGTCCCTGTACGGTCAGACACAACCATTACACAGTACATAGTAGGGACACATATACGATTATCTCAGCACCGGAGATGTGGTATAATCAGATCATGTCCCTGTATGGTCAGACACAGCCATTACACAGTACATAGCAGGGAGATATATAAGATTATCTCAGCAAAGGAGATGTGGTGTGATCAGATCATGTCACTGTATGGTCAAACACAGCCATTACACAGTACATAGCAGGGAGATATATAAGATTATGTCAGCAAAGGAGATGTGGTGTGATCAGATCATGTCCCTGCATGGTCAGCCACAATCATTACACAGTACATAGCAGGGAGGTATATAAGATTATCTCAGCATAGGAGATGTGGTGTGATCAGATCATGTCCCTGCATGGTCAGACATGGCCATTACACAGTACATAGCAGGGACACAAATAAAATTATCTCAGCACAGGAGATGTAGTATGATCAGACCATGTCCCTGTATGGTCAGACACGGCCATTACACAGCACATAGCAGAGACACATACATAAGATTATCTCAGCACAAGAATATTGTTTTTATCACATACAATTGTAGAACTTACTATTATTCCAAGAACTATTGATTGAAATGAACTTTGTTTCATGGGAAAACCCTTTTAAAGAGGTATTTCCTTCTTATAAAGTGATGGCATAACACTAGTGTCTAAAAATAGTTTATGATCTTTGGGTGTTTAATCCCTTAGATGCTTAAAATGAATGGTCCATTGATTGAGCATTGCATCCCATGCGCTGTTCTCTCCATGCATTCATCTTCTGTATCGAGAAAGGATAGCACAGCTCCATTAGTGAATGGGGCTGACGACTGTAACCTGGGAGCGCTGCTGTGTGCAGAAAATGCTGTGCTGCTGACCCTTTCTCTCATGTACAGTGAGGGGTTTGGAGGTCAAAACCCCCAAAATCATAAAGTGACAGCCTAACTTGGAAATATGATAGGGGAATTTCCCTAGAAGATAATTAAAAGATGAACAAGTAATAACATGAAGCCACAGTAATATGTGGAATTTCAAGTGTAATCAACTGATTAAGACTGAAAAATCACTGCCCAAACCTCATACAGGGATAAATGCATTTAGGAGCTTTCTGCACAGCAGGATGCGTTTCAGCTAGGGATGCTTTTAACTCTTTCAGGCTCTACATTTTATCCTATTGTACTATTTATTTCCACAAATGTTCCTTTTTAATATTTAAATAACGGTTTGTATTTGGATCAGGATTTGGCAGAAGCTTTTGTAAAAAAGATCTAGTGTTCAGCAGAATCCAGAATATGGATTAGATGCCAGTGCCACCCATAGTCCTAACTATAATTAGTTTGTGTTCTATCACCCTAAACTGCTTCCATTTCCCAGTGCGCTGCATCAATTAAATGGCTAGCTGTTAAGAACAGGGAGGAAGGGGGGGGGGGGCGCTCCGTGTGTTGCATGCGACACCGTACTATTTATTCTATGTGAATTATTTATTTCCAGTAATGTATTTGTATTGTGATGTTTGTTAAAATGAGAAATAACGTAGTACCTCGTGGCGCTATAAAAATATGCATGCAAAAATTATAGACACAATATGAAGGCAGCAGGAACCAGTCTATGCACCACAATGACAGCTGACAGTCTATGAATAGTAATACTTGGAAGGCGAAGTCGGAAAAAAGTGTAACAATGGATAGTTTCTCTTGCAAACCTCAATATTGAACATGCACAAGAAGAATCAATGGAGCTCAGCATTCAGACAGAGAACGATCTCCCTGGGGACACACAGATAACACAAGTGCTCACATTCAGAGCTGATTCATTAATGCAGGATTTATGTTCTGTGGGACTTACAGAAAACGCATGAAGCTTGACAAAAACCATCTTATTGGGAGGTTTCGGCTGGAAAGAGGTACATATAGACAACATTGTATCCTGGAAAGAGGTACATATAGACAACATTGTATCCTGGAAAGAGGTACATATAGACAACATTGTATCCTGGAAAGAGGTACATATATTGTACCTGCTAGAGATATCTCTGGTCAGCCAACTTTACCAGACCAATGGAAACTTGGAATCTTATAAACATGTTGTTTTTGTTTGTTGATGACCAGTGCTATGCCAAGATGTTGCCCTCAATCTTCTAGAGGATCTTTGTGTATTCTGGCTTGTGACCATATACTACACAAAAACAGACATTTTACTAGGTGTGGTATTTTGGCCTACTTGTCCTAATAAGTTAATGCTCTTTTCCTTTAGTGGGCATGTAGTGCCCCATGGGGCAGGTGGTTACTCGTTGCCGGGTCGGGGGTGCAGATCCTCTGCGATGTCACAGGGTTGCCTGGCCTAGTTCTGTTCCCCCGAGGCATACAGGAAGGAGGGTTGGAGGGTGGCAGGGAGGTTGGAGGTGGTAGATAGAGGTTGGGAAACTCTTTTTAAGGATCGTGATGCCACCTGTGGTACGTGGCCAGGAATAGGCCACCGCTGCAGGGTCTCTCACCGGGGCAGATGTCGGGTGCAGCCAGGATGGTATCACTCCCCACAGGCGGAGCAGGCCCCAGGAGGATGGCAGAGGTGGTAGTAGTAGTCCCCGTTGGCGCCGCAGCGCTAGGCGATGGCACCGGTAAAGGAAAAGCAAAGACAGGGGCTGCAGTTTCAGGTCTTTTTATTCACAGGTAGTTCAAACCCTGCCCCAGAGTACCGATCTCTGCCATGATGGGCTCCCGGATAATCGGCGGTCACCGCCGGTGC
This sequence comes from Anomaloglossus baeobatrachus, assembly GCF_048569485.1. Lineage (NCBI taxonomy): Eukaryota > Metazoa > Chordata > Amphibia > Anura > Aromobatidae > Anomaloglossus > Anomaloglossus baeobatrachus. The sequence goes on from NC_134357.1 coordinate 318,702,419, forward strand.
CTGTGAAAGTCTTTTAGTGAAGTGCCTCTCGGTTGCTTTCCGGAACCCAGGCCAAGCCTCCTGCTCCAAGCCACAGGCCCATGAAGAAAGAGAAACACTAACTCCAGTTGTCAATGCTAGATGTTATCCCAAGCTGTGCCCAGGAAGGTTCTGCTGTAAGTGTGATGGTTGCGCCTACTTCTACCCCATGTGGTGGCCGCCTCCATTGGTTGAACTAGCGACTGGGAAAGTCCCATGCTTTGTGATGGCTAACTATCCTGTCTGCCCTAATCCACCCCCCTGTGAGTAAGCACCTAACTGTTGTTTGTGTGTGTTTTGAGAAGGCACCAGCAGTTAACCCCTCCTTTCCCAGGACAGATATTACCCCATAAAAGTAGTGTAATACCCTGTGGCGCCTGAAGCCCAGGGGTGCCACAGGCTTATCCTCCAGTCTATGCTACATTGCCCAATACTTAAACATGTTTGAGAGCCACTTTTGAGTAAAAGCAGGAGACATTGGACAGTGTCATCTGTGCAGTGCAACCAGTCTAGTTTTTACCCAAAAACGTTTTACCCCTTCACCCAGAAGCGTTTTTCCATTTTCCTTTTTATTTTCTTCCAACCCTTCTTCCAAAGCCATAATGTCTTTGTTTTCCATTATTATAGCCATATGAGGGCTTGTTTTACTTTTGAATGACACATTTGAATGACACAATCAAATTATTGAACTTTATTAAACACAGTTTATGAAAACAGCCAATTACAATTAATTCCAATAATACAAGCATGAATAACAAGATGTTTGGTGTTTCACTGTTGCGTTACCCAGCAAGCACCAGTGAAAAGCGTTTCGGATTCTTGGTGGGTGAGTGCTCCATGTTTAACACTAGAAGTCCCAGAAATTTCGAGCTCCCGCCTGAAGTCCCGAAAGAGGGTCAAATGACCCTTAGTCCAAATTGAATAGAAATAACTAGAAACTAAATGGCTAAACTCAATGGAAAACAACAACCTCCTGTGGTGCGACAGTAATGACCTTAATTACAGAACAAAAGACGGTGATTATAGGATGTTAGCTAAAATCCTTCAGGTCATTCGGCCCGTCTCTGGGTTCCAAAGGTAGAAATGTTAAATGACCCCTCTCTGGGACTTCTAGTGTTAAAGAGGTGGTTCACTACTTAGTTTTCCAAGCCACATGGATATAACGTTGAGAAACAAGGCTTCTCTCAAATACCTTGTGTTGGCAATAGTGCCTGTAAGCGGCGCTATTGCACTCCGCTCATCCTCATCGTGTGACCTCTGGGCTCTGTGACCTCTGATGTTCAGTGATGTCAGGTCTACTTCCAGTTGACCTGACATTACTGATATGGGACCCAGTCTCCGTGAGTGACTGGGCTGTAGGTAGAGTTTTACCGCTTGTCACAGGCCAGCATCACAGCCCAGCATCACTCCTGCTTGCGGCGCTCTGCAGTGAAGAAGAGAGCGCATGAGATGCTGGGCTGTGACACTGGGTTGTGATGAGGATGAGCTGTGAAACTCTGCCCACAGCCCAGTCACTCAGGCTTCAATATTTTTAGGTATGCTTATGGCATTATACTATTATCTAAGTTTGATGTGCAGCCTTATCCTTATGTATTATATTTTTTTTGGCTTGCACTCATAATATATATTAGTGCTCACTTCAGTTATCCTATTTAGTAATATGATTTTTTTTTTGAATGTGAACACAGTCCCGCACCTTTCGGCCATGTTTTTTTCATCTCCTATATAAGCAAGTCCTTGGCTACCCCTCTCCACACATAGCAGTTTTTAATTGCAATGAGATGACACACAGTTGGGGTCATAGAGCTAGGGACCCCAATATAGAGATATACCTTGATGAGGTTATGGGGCTCAGTTACATTGATCAATACGATTGCTAAATATCTCCTTTTTCCTAATATTCATGGCAGGTATATGCATTTCATTATTCACACTTTCAAGTTAGCAAGTGGCATTTTTCATTGTATGCTTCAATGTTTTTCGGTATGCTTATAGCATTATACTATTATCTAAGTTTGATGTGCAGCCTTATCCTCATGTATCAGTCACTCAGGGAGACTGGATCCTTCTTCAGTGGTGTCAGGTCAACTGGAAGTTGATGTGATATCACCAGACATCAGAAGTCACAGAGCCCGGGAGTCACACGATGGAGATAAGTGGCCTGCAATAATGCCACTCACAGGCATTATTGGCAACACAAGGTATTTGAGAGAAGCATTGTTACTCAACGTTATATTGATGTGGCCAATAATGCTAACTAGTGAACCACCCCTTTAATGATTACTCTCATTTATCTATTATAATATGTATTGTGGGTCATTATAGCTTCTTTATTATTGAATAGTTATTCATGTATATTATCCTATTTATATTCATTATTGTATCCTCTCATGTGATTTATATTTTTTATTCTTGGGGTGCCCACGTTTGTTCACCCACCATCCTGTTATTCATGCCTTTATTATTGGAATTCATTGTATTTGACTATTTGTAAAAATCGTGTTAATAAAGTTTAATAATTTTTCAGATTATTTACATTTACTTTTCTTTCTTCCCTGTCATATTTTTATTTTGCTAGTCATATTTCTTGTTTGGTGCCCTTGGGGATTTTTTTACATACATTAATATCCAGGATTACAAATGTTGTTGTTTTGTATTGGTACATAGCCTAATTTGTATGTAAGCCTCCCATTTTCCCCCAACAGATGTTAAATTTCCATGACTGATCCTTTTGTTTAGAGTTGAGACCACCGTCGGAGGAGTCTGACGGCAGCTCTTTCATAGAGAACACAAGAGCGATCCCAACTGCCTCTCCAATTTGTAGCGGGATTAAATGGGTGCCATTAGTAGTAAAAATTCCCCATCTGCTGATCAGTGTGGGTCACATAGGTTGAACCCGCACATATAAGTAAGTTTTCACCTACAATATTCTCTGAATAAGAGTCTTGCTGGGGTCCTGGGATCAAATCCCACCAAGGACAATATCTGTAAGGAGTTTGTATGTTCTCCCCGTGTTTGTGTGGGTTTCCTCCCACACTCCAAAGACATACTTATGGGGAATTAAGATTTTAATTGTGAACCCCAATGGAGACTATATAAGGGCCGTTTCACACATCCAGCATTTCGCCGGATTACCGGATCCGGCACACTCCAGAACAGTGTTAATACTGCACAATTTCTACGTCACATGCTCCTTTCATATGTACTGGAGTGTGCCGGATCCGGTAATCCGGTGAAATGCCGGATGTGTGAAATGGCCCTAAGTGAATAAATATTACTTGCTCTCAGTGGACAACCTCTTAAATGAACAAATCACAGCACAAATGGCAGATCCACATTAACAATTCTCTGATAATTATTGTTACTTGATGTAAATAGGAGAAATAATATTTGTACACTATCCTATGTTATTATATACTGAAAGTACACATTGTATTAAGTATGACATGACAATATTCCCTTCATTAAATATAATGGACTACATAGTCTACTGACAGTGCCAAGAAACTAGACACTAGTGACTTGATTTCATATTTGTTCTAACCAATCACCTGAATTGTAAATGAAAGAATTTAGGTAATAGCTATATTCAGTGCATTGAAAAAGTATTCATACCCTTTGAACATATTTTTTATGTTACACCCACAAATTTGAATGTATTTTATTTTTGCTTTTATGTGACATACTAACACTATGTAGCAAGTATTTGTGAAGTGTAAAGGAAATGATACGTTTTTCTAAACATTTCAAAAATATATCTGAAAATTGTGACTTGCATTTTATTCATGTCCTCTGAGTCAATACTTTGTAGGACCACCTTTCGCTGCAATTACTGACTTTTGGGGTATGTCTCTACCAGCTTTGCACATCTAAAGTCTGATAATTTTGCCCATTATTTTCTGCAAAATAGCTCTCTCAGTGAGATTGGATGGAGGCGTCCAAACAGCAATTTTCAAGTCTTACCACAGATTCTCAATGGGATTTAGATCTGGACTTTGGGCTTGGTCTTTACGGTATTTAAAGAGGTATTTCCATCTTATGAAGTGAATGAACAATGAAAGACAAAGACATATTTAATAAAAATAAACTGCTTATTTGATCTAAATTCTGAACACATTGTGTGGAAAATAAGTATTTGATATACTGATGATTTAGCGAGTTCTCCAACCTACAAAGAATGGAGAGGTCTGTAATTGTTATCATAGGTACACTTCAATTGTGAAAGACAGAATTAAAAAAAAAAAATCCAGAAAATCACATTGTGGCATTTTTAAATAATTAATTTGCATTTTATTGTATAAAAGAAGTATTTCATACAATAGAAAAACAGAAATTAATATTTGGTACAAAAACCTTTGTTTGCTGATGTTTCCTGTAGTTCATGACCAAGTTTGCACACATTGCAGCAGGAATTTTGGCCCACTCCTCCATACAGATCTTCTCCAGATCTTTAAGGTTTCGGGCAGTCATGAACAACATTGAGTGTCAGCTCCATCCAAACATTTTCTATTGGATTCAGGTCTGGAGACTGGCTAGGCCACTCCAGAGTCTTGAAATGCTTCTTATGGAGCAACTCCTTAGTTGCCCTGGCTCTGTTTCGGGTCATTGTCATGCTGTAAGACCCAGCCATGACCGATATTCAATGCTTTTACTAAGGGAAGGAGGTTGTTGGCCAAAATCTCACGATGTAGGACACCATCCATTCTCCCTTAAATACAGTGCAGTCATCTTGTCCCCTTTGCAGAAAGTAATTTCCAAAGTATAATGTTTCCACCCCCATGCTTCATGGATGGGATGGTGTTCTTGGAGTTGTACTCATCCTTCTTCGTCCTCCAAACACAATGAGTAGAATTGGTGCCAAAAACTTCTATTTTCTCCTCCTCTGATCATCCAGATCATCATTAGCAAACATAAACTTGGACATGTGCTGGTATGAGCAGGAGACCATGTGTGCCCTGCAGGATTTTAAGGCATTATGGCATAGTGTTTTATTAATGGTAACCTTTGAAACTGTGGTCCCAGCTCTCTTCAGGTCATTGACCAGGTCCTCTCATGAAGTATTGGGCTGATTTCTGATCTTACTCAGAATAATCCTTACTACACGGGATGAAATCTTGTATGGAGCCCCAAACCGAGTAAGATTAACAGTCATCTTGTGTTTCTTCTATTTTATAAAAATTGCGCCAAAAGTTTTTTCCTTTTCAGCAAGCTGTTTTCCTATTGTCCTGTAGCCCATCCCTGCCTTGTGCATGTCTACAATTTTGTCCTTAGTGTTCTTAGACAGCTCTTTGGTTTGGTCCAAGATAGAGAGGTTGGAGTGTGATTGATTGAGTTCAAACAGGTGCAATTAACCCCTTCACGACCGCGGGCAGTAAAATTACGTCCTATTTTAACGTGACTTAACGACCAGGGACGTAATTTTACGGCCTAAACTTCATTTGATTGCCGTGGCCATAGCAACGGCTTTCAAATGATGTCCCCTGCTGTTTCTTACAGCAGGGGACCTTTGCTTGACCCCAGGGGGGGTGGCATCGCCACCCCCCATAGGCGATCGATGTGATTGGCTGTTCAAATCGGAACCGCCAATCACATTGATCACGCTGTTTTCGGCAAAAAAAAATGCCAAAAATAGTGTGATCTTGTAAAATCCATCTAGGACCGGGGCTGCAGCAGCTCCGATCATTGGCTGGAAGCAAGCAGACACCGTGCCCCCCCCCTGCAGCACTGATTGGAGCGATCGTGCTATGACGCGCAATCGCTCCAAGCAGTGTGCAGTGGGGCGGTCTGATCTGCCGGTGGCCGCCCTCCCCAGGCCTGTGCTGGTCTGGGGACCCTCCCCCAACATGTCTGCAGCGTGCAGCACTGGCTGGTACTAGTGGTACCACGCCACCGCTGCTGCTGCCGCTGCTGTCACGTCATGGAGCAGGAGCAGGAGCGGTGAGTATTGTGCTCACCTTGCAGCCCCTGCGCGCTTCCGTAATGGCCCCTGCTTGTGCCCCCCTGCGATCTGCCCCCCCCCCCCCCCGACATCCCGATCTGCCCCCCAGACATCCCGATCTGCCCCCTCGACATCCCGATCTGCCCCCCGCCATCTCTATTCTGCAGCTCCTCTGGTATCCCTCCTCCCCTGCTCTCTTGCAGCCCCTGCGCGCTCTTGTGATTTGCTCCTGCGCGCTCCCGTAATGGCCCCTGCCCGTGCCCCCCTGCGATCTGCCCCCCGCCATCCCGATCTGCCCCCCAGACATCCCGATCTGCCCCCAGACATCCCGATCTGCCCCCAAACATCCCGGTCTGCCCCCAGACATCCCGGTCTGCCCCCAGACATCCCGATCTGCCCCCAGACATCCCGATCTGCCCCCAGACATCCCGGTCTGCCCCCAGACATTCCGATCTGCCCCCAGACATCCCGGTCTGCCCCCCGACATCCCAGTCTGCCCCCCGACATCCCAATCTGCCGGCCTCCCCCGTGATCTCTATTCTGCAGCTCCTCCGGTATCTCCCTCCTCTGCTCTCCTCCTCTGCTCTCCCCCTCCCCCTCTGCTGTCCCCCTCTGCTGTCCCCGTCCCCCTCTGCTGTCCCCGTCCCCCTCTGCTGTCCCCCCGACGTCCTCTTACCTGTCTTCACCGGCCGATCAGATCTGCCTCCATCGCTGGGTCCTTCTTCCTGGGTCTTCTGCTGAGCTGTCCAACTTCCTGCCTGCTGGCTGCTGCTGTAAAGCTGTTCCTTGCCTTCTGTTCCTCCTGCTAATCCTCTGGGTACTGTGAGTATAACTTTTTTTTTTTCTTTTTTTCCTCTATCCCCTTTCTATTTTTACACCTCATGCGTCCGTGCGTCCCGCCGAGCGCTGATCAGGGATGCAGATAACGTATCTGCATCCGTGGTCAGTTTTCGGCGGGACGTTTTTTCCCGTATTCCCGACGCTTTTTGTATTGCATCTGTCCGTGCGTCCCGCCGAACGCTGATCAGGGATGCACATAACGGATCGGCATCCCTGCTCAATTTTTGGCGTGACAAAAAGCATCGGGGATACAGAAAAAAAAGTCACGCCAAAAATTGAGCAGGGATGCCGATCCGTTATGTGCATCCCTGATCAGCGCTCGGCGGGACGCACGGACTGATGCAATACAAAAAGCGTCGGGGATACGGAAAAAAAAGTATCGCATCTGTCCGTGCGTCCCGCTGAGCGCGGATCAACATCCCGTGCCTCCTGCAGCGGCCGATCAGTGCACTGCGTCTGTGCGTTTGAGAAGTCAAATGGCGTTCCTTGTCTTCTGAGCCCTGCCATGCGCCCAAACAATTGATTTCCACCACATGTGAGGTATCTGCGTGCTCGGGAAAAATTGCACAATACGTTTTATGGTGCATTTTTTCCTGATACCGTTGTAAAAAGAAAAAAAAAAGCTACCTTGTTGCTGCAAAAATTTAAAAAAATTTTTTTAAAAAAAATAAATAATTTTCACGGTTCAACGTTATCAACTTTCAGTGGAGCCCCTGGGGGTACAAGGGGCTCACTAAACATCTAGATAAATTCCTTGAGGGGTCTACTTCCAAAATGGGGTAATTTGTGGGGGAGCTCCACTGTTTAGGCACCATGGGGGGGTCTAAAAACGTGACATGGCGTCCGCTAATGATTCCAATCAATTTTGCTGTCAAATGGTGCCCTTCTCTTCTGAGCCCCGCCATGCGCCCAACAATTACTTTCCACCACATGTGAGGTATCTGCGTACTCAGGAGAAAATGGACAATACATTTTATGTTGCATTTTTTTCCGATACCCTTGTGAAAAAAAAAGCTACCTAGTTGAAGCAACCGTTTTGTGGTAAAAAAATATTTTTTTTTTCTTTTCACGGCTCAACGTTATAAACTTCTGTGAAGCCCCCAGGTGTTCAAAGTGCTCATCAAACATCTAGAAAAAATATTTGAGGGCTCTAGTTTCCAAAATGGGGTCACTTGTGGGGGAGCTCCATTGTTTAGGCACCTCAGGGGGTCTTCAAACCTGACATGGCGTCCGCTAATGAGTGCAGCTAATTTTGCATTCAAATGGCGCTCCTTGCCTTCCGAGCACTGCCGTGTGTCCAAACATTTGATTTCCACCACATATGAGGTATCTGCGTACTCAGGAGAAAATGGACAATACATTTTATGTTGCATTTTTTCCCGATACCCTTGTGAAAAAAAAAGCTACCTAGTTGAAGCAACAGTTTTGTGTTAAAAATTTTTTTTTTTCTTTTCACGGCTCAACGTTATAAACTTCTGTGAAGCCCCCAGGTGTTCAAAGTGCTCATCAAACATCTAGAAAAAATATTTGAGGGCTCTAGTTTCCAAAATGGGGTCACTTGTGGGGGAGCTCCATTGTTTAAGCACCTCAGGGGGTCTTCAAACCCGACATGGCGTCCGCTAATGAGTGCAGCTAATTTTGTGTTCAAAAATTCAAATGGCGCTCCTTGCCTTTCGACCTCTGCCGTGCACCCAAACAATTGATTTTTACCCCATATGGGGTATCAGCGTACTCAGGAGAAAATGCACAATAAATTGTAGGGTGCACTTTCTCTTTTCTCCCTTGTAAAAATGAAAATTTTATGGCTAAAGTAACATTTTTGTGTTAAAAAGTAAAATTTTCATTTTTTCCTTCCACATTGCTTTGGTTCCTGTGACGCACCTAAAGGGTTAATAAACTTCTTGGATGTGGTTTTGAGCAGTGTGAGGGGTGCAGTTTTTAGAATGGGGTCAATTTTGGGTATTTTCTGTCACCTCGGCCTCTCAAAGTCACTTCAAATGTGATGTGTCCCTAAATAAAATATTTTGTAAATTTTGTTGGAAAAATTAGAAATTGCTGATGAACTTTGACCCCTTCTAACTTCCTAACGAAAAAAAAATTTCTTTAGAAAATTGCGCTGATGTAAAGTTGACAAGTGGGAAATGTTATTTAGTAACTATTTTGTGTGACATATTTCTCAGATTTATGGGCATACATTTTCAAAGTTTGAAAATTGCGAAATTTTCCACATTTTCGCACAATTTCCTAAATTTTCACAAAAAACGCAAAAAGTATCGGCCTAAATTTACCACTGACATGAAGTACAATATGTCACGAAAAAACAATGTCAGAATAGCCAGGATCCGTTGAAGCGTTCCAGAGTTATAACCTGTCAAAAAGACACTGGTCAGAATTGCAAAAAATGGCCCGGTCATTAGGGTGTTTTAGTGGCCGGGGGTGAAGGGGTTAATACAGGTGAGTTCAGGGTAGGAGAACTTCTTAAAGAAAATATAACAGATCTGTCAGAGAAGAATACAGTTGAAACCAGAAGTTTACATATATTCTCTAACAAAACATATATGCATGTTTTTCTCACTATCTGGCATGAAATAAGAATAAACTTTTCCCATCTTAGGTCAATTAGGAACTAAAATTATTTATGTTTCCCAAATGCCAGAATAATGAGAGAGAGAGAGAATATTTTAAGGCATTTTTATTACTTTCTGCAAAGTCAAAAGTTTACATACATTTTATTAGTATTTAGTACCATTGTTCTTAAACTATATGAATTGGGTCAACCATTTTGGATATCCTTCTACAAGTTTCTCACAATATGCAAGAGGAACAAACAATGAAAAAGCCACTGCATGGCACCTGTCTGAGCACACTCTGAACATCAAACAAAGACTGGAGGACAAGGAGTAAAGTGCAAATATGTTTAATAAATAGCAACTGCCACAAAGGAATCAGCGGCAAAAACAGGCCGGCAGATACAATATAGATGTACTGGATGACAATTACATGTAGGGCACAAGTAAAAATGAATGAATAACGGACTGGGTCAAAAACATGAACAAGGCATTCTGCACATAAAGAGCATGGTGTAAAATTTTTGACAATTGTTACACATAGACAGATGGAAAAAACCAGCATTGGATAAGCACAATGATAAAAGTGTATACTCTGAAATAACAGAGATATATAAAATATATAAAATAGGATCCAAGTCTCACTAATCACTAATAAACAGTGCTTGATACAGATGCTGGTGAAGCAGCAACTTCTGAGGTGACAGAGTCAAATATTTAAACAGTCAAAAACAGATAAACAAGTTTAGCCACCATGAGGTGCTAATTAGATGCCAATGAACAGTCAGATAAAGTACAAAGACATGAATGCATGAATAGAATCCCAGCAGGTTAAATAAACATACCCATAAGTGCACAAAGCCGGCCTGATAAGCAGCAGAGCAGACCCCCCGGAGAGAGCCCTACATATAAGGTCCAGTCACACTAAGCAACTTACCAGCGATCCCAACAACGATAGGGATCGCTGGTAAGTTGCTAGGAGGTTGCTGGTGAGATGTCACACAGTCAGACGCTCCAGCGATCCCACCAGCAACCTGACCTGGCAGGGATCGCTGGAGCGTCGCTACACAAGTTGCTGGTGAGCTCACCAGCAACCAGTGACCAGCCCCCAGCGCGGCGTGGAAGATGCTGCGCTTGGTAACTAAGGTAAATATCGGGTAACCAACCCGATATTTACCTTGGTTACCACCGCACGGAGCTACACGTGCAGAGAGCAGGGAGCAGCGCACACTGAGCGCTGGCTCCCTGCCCTCCTAGTTACAGCACACATCGGGTTAATTACCCGATGTGTGCTGCAGCTAAATGTGCACAGAGCAGGGAGCAGAGCACAATGCTTAGCGCTGGCTCCCTGCTCTCCTAGCTACAGCACACATCGGGTTAATTAACCCGATGTGTGCTGCAGCTAAATGTGCACAGAGCAGGGAGCAGCGCACACTGCTTAGCGCTGGCTCCTTGCTCTCCTAGTTACAGCACACATCGGGTTAATTAACCCGATGTGTGCTGCAGCTAAATGTGCACAGAGCAGGGAGCAGCGCACACTGCTTAGCGCTGGCTCCTTGCTCTCCTAGTTACAGCACACATCGGGTTAATTAACCCGATGTGTGCTGCAGCTACATGTGCACAGAGCAGGAGCCGGCACTGACAGTGAGAGCGGAGGAGGCTGATAACAAAGGTAAATATCGGGTAACCAAGGACAGGGCTTCTTAGTTACCCGATGTTTACATTGGTTACCAGCCTCCGCAGAAGCCGGCTCCTGCTGCCTGCACATTTAGTTGTTGCTGTCTCGCTGTCACACACAGCGATCTGTGCTTCACAGCGGGACAGCAACAACTAAAAAATGGCCCAGGACATTCAGCAACAACCAACGACCTCACAGCAGGGGCCAGGTTGTTGCTGGATGTCACACACAGCAACATCGCTAGCAACGTCACAAAAGTTGTTCGTTAGCAGCGATGTTGCTAGCGATGTTGCTTAGTGTGACGGGGCCTATACGTTTCACAATCTCAGCTATAAGATTATTTCATCAGGGGAAGTTTCTCACAATAGTTGGTAGGAATTTGGGCACATTCCTCCTGACAGAACTGGTGTAGGTGAGCCATGCTTGTTGATCACCTTGCTCATGTGCCGCCCCTGCAGCAGTCGAACTGCTTGGATCCGGGGTTGCTGTGGCTCGAGGGTCTCCAGACCCGGGGGCTTGCGGCCACTCAAACATAAAAGGAGTATTTACAAGGGATAAATGTTCGTGACGCCACCTGGGGGTTGCGGTAAGGGGAGTACTGCAGGTGCCAAAGGGTGTAACAGATGGTGTGGGCACAGCAAGGTGTCAGTCCCTCTGCAGGTAGGGAAGGCCCCGATTTTAAGGCATTATGGCATAGTGTTTTATTAATGGTAACCTTTGAAACTGTGGTCCCAGCTCTCTTCAGGTCATTGACCAGGTCCTCTCATGAAGTATTGGGCTGATTTCTGATCTTACTCAGAATAATCCTTACTACACGGGATGAAATCTTGTATGGAGCCCCAAACCGAGTAAGATTAACAGTCATCTTGTGTTTCTTCTATTTTATAAAAATTGCGCCAAAAGTTTTTTCCTTTTCAGCAAGCTGTTTTCCTATTGTCCTGTAGCCCATCCCTGCCTTGTGCATGTCTACAATTTTGTCCTTAGTGTTCTTAGACAGCTCTTTGGTTTGGTCCAAGATAGAGAGGTTGGAGTGTGATTGATTGAGTTCAAACAGGTGCAATTAACCCCTTCACGACCGCGGGCAGTAAAATTACGTCCTATTTTAACGTGACTTAACGACCAGGGACGTAATTTTACGGCCTAAACTTCATTTGATTGCCGTGGCCATAGCAACGGCTTTCAAATGATGTCCCCTGCTGTTTCTTACAGCAGGGGACCTTTGCTTGACCCCAGGGGGGGTGGCATCGCCACCCCCCATAGGCGATCGATGTGATTGGCTGTTCAAATCGGAACCGCCAATCACATTGATCACGCTGTTTTCGGCAAAAAAAAATGCCAAAAATAGTGTGATCTTGTAAAATCCATCTAGGACCGGGGCTGCAGCAGCTCCGATCATTGGCTGGAAGCAAGCAGACACCGTGCCCCCCCCCTGCAGCACTGATTGGAGCGATCGTGCTATGACGCGCAATCGCTCCAAGCAGTGTGCAGTGGGGCGGTCTGATCTGCCGGTGGCCGCCCTCCCCAGGCCTGTGCTGGTCTGGGGACCCTCCCCCAACATGTCTGCAGCGTGCAGCACTGGCTGGTACTAGTGGTACCACGCCACCGCTGCTGCTGCCGCTGCTGTCACGTCATGGAGCAGGAGCAGGAGCGGTGAGTATTGTGCTCACCTTGCAGCCCCTGCGCGCTTCCGTAATGGCCCCTGCTTGTGCCCCCCTGCGATCTGCCCCCCCCCCCCCCCGACATCCCGATCTGCCCCCCAGACATCCCGATCTGCCCCCTCGACATCCCGATCTGCCCCCCGCCATCTCTATTCTGCAGCTCCTCTGGTATCCCTCCTCCCCTGCTCTCTTGCAGCCCCTGCGCGCTCTTGTGATTTGCTCCTGCGCGCTCCCGTAATGGCCCCTGCCCGTGCCCCCCTGCGATCTGCCCCCCGCCATCCCGATCTGCCCCCCAGACATCCCGATCTGCCCCCAGACATCCCGATCTGCCCCCAAACATCCCGGTCTGCCCCCAGACATCCCGGTCTGCCCCCAGACATCCCGATCTGCCCCCAGACATCCCGATCTGCCCCCAGACATCCCGGTCTGCCCCCAGACATCCCGATCTGCCCCCAGACATCCCGGTCTGCCCCCCGACATCCCAGTCTGCCCCCCGACATCCCAATCTGCCGGCCTCCCCCGTGATCTCTATTCTGCAGCTCCTCCGGTATCTCCCTCCTCTGCTCTCCTCCTCTGCTCTCCCCCTCCCCCTCTGCTGTCCCCCTCTGCTGTCCCCGTCCCCCTCTGCTGTCCCCGTCCCCCTCTGCTGTCCCCCCGACGTCCTCTTACCTGTCTTCACCGGCCGATCAGATCTGCCTCCATCGCTGGGTCCTTCTTCCTGGGTCTTCTGCTGAGCTGTCCAACTTCCTGCCTGCTGGCTGCTGCTGTAAAGCTGTTCCTTGCCTTCTGTTCCTCCTGCTAATCCTCTGGGTACTGTGAGTATAACTTTTTTTTTTTCTTTTTTTCCTCTATCCCCTTTCTATTTTTACACCTCATGCGTCCGTGCGTCCCGCCGAGCGCTGATCAGGGATGCAGATAACGTATCTGCATCCGTGGTCAGTTTTCGGCGGGACGTTTTTTCCCGTATTCCCGACGCTTTTTGTATTGCATCTGTCCGTGCGTCCCGCCGAACGCTGATCAGGGATGCACATAACGGATCGGCATCCCTGCTCAATTTTTGGCGTGACAAAAAGCATCGGGGATACAGAAAAAAAAGTCACGCCAAAAATTGAGCAGGGATGCCGATCCGTTATGTGCATCCCTGATCAGCGCTCGGCGGGACGCACGGACTGATGCAATACAAAAAGCGTCGGGGATACGGAAAAAAAAGTATCGCATCTGTCCGTGCGTCCCGCTGAGCGCGGATCAACATCCCGTGCCTCCTGCAGCGGCCGATCAGTGCACTGCGTCTGTGCGTTTGAGAAGTCAAATGGCGTTCCTTGTCTTCTGAGCCCTGCCATGCGCCCAAACAATTGATTTCCACCACATGTGAGGTATCTGCGTGCTCGGGAAAAATTGCACAATACGTTTTATGGTGCATTTTTTCCTGATACCGTTGTAAAAAGAAAAAAAAAAGCTACCTTGTTGCTGCAAAAATTTAAAAAATTTTTTTTAAAAAAAATAAATAATTTTCACGGTTCAACGTTATCAACTTTCAGTGGAGCCCCTGGGGGTACAAGGGGCTCACTAAACATCTAGATAAATTCCTTGAGGGGTCTACTTCCAAAATGGGGTAATTTGTGGGGGAGCTCCACTGTTTAGGCACCATGGGGGGGTCTAAAAACGTGACATGGCGTCCGCTAATGATTCCAATCAATTTTGCTGTCAAATGGTGCCCTTCTCTTCTGAGCCCCGCCATGCGCCCAACAATTACTTTCCACCACATGTGAGGTATCTGCGTACTCAGGAGAAAATGGACAATACATTTTATGTTGCATTTTTTTCCGATACCCTTGTGAAAAAAAAAGCTACCTAGTTGAAGCAACCGTTTTGTGGTAAAAAAATATTTTTTTTTTCTTTTCACGGCTCAACGTTATAAACTTCTGTGAAGCCCCCAGGTGTTCAAAGTGCTCATCAAACATCTAGAAAAAATATTTGAGGGCTCTAGTTTCCAAAATGGGGTCACTTGTGGGGGAGCTCCATTGTTTAGGCACCTCAGGGGGTCTTCAAACCTGACATGGCGTCCGCTAATGAGTGCAGCTAATTTTGCATTCAAATGGCGCTCCTTGCCTTCCGAGCACTGCCGTGTGTCCAAACATTTGATTTCCACCACATATGAGGTATCTGCGTACTCAGGAGAAAATGGACAATACATTTTATGTTGCATTTTTTCCCGATACCCTTGTGAAAAAAAAAGCTACCTAGTTGAAGCAACAGTTTTGTGTTAAAAATTTTTTTTTTTCTTTTCACGGCTCAACGTTATAAACTTCTGTGAAGCCCCCAGGTGTTCAAAGTGCTCATCAAACATCTAGAAAAAATATTTGAGGGCTCTAGTTTCCAAAATGGGGTCACTTGTGGGGGAGCTCCATTGTTTAAGCACCTCAGGGGGTCTTCAAACCCGACATGGCGTCCGCTAATGAGTGCAGCTAATTTTGTGTTCAAAAATTCAAATGGCGCTCCTTGCCTTTCGACCTCTGCCGTGCACCCAAACAATTGATTTTTACCCCATATGGGGTATCAGCGTACTCAGGAGAAAATGCACAATAAATTGTAGGGTGCACTTTCTCTTTTCTCCCTTGTAAAAATGAAAATTTTATGGCTAAAGTAACATTTTTGTGTTAAAAAGTAAAATTTTCATTTTTTCCTTCCACATTGCTTTGGTTCCTGTGACGCACCTAAAGGGTTAATAAACTTCTTGGATGTGGTTTTGAGCAGTGTGAGGGGTGCAGTTTTTAGAATGGGGTCAATTTTGGGTATTTTCTGTCACCTCGGCCTCTCAAAGTCACTTCAAATGTGATGTGTCCCTAAATAAAATATTTTGTAAATTTTGTTGGAAAAATTAGAAATTGCTGATGAACTTTGACCCCTTCTAACTTCCTAACGAAAAAAAAATTTCTTTAGAAAATTGCGCTGATGTAAAGTTGACAAGTGGGAAATGTTATTTAGTAACTATTTTGTGTGACATATTTCTCAGATTTATGGGCATACATTTTCAAAGTTTGAAAATTGCGAAATTTTCCACATTTTCGCACAATTTCCTAAATTTTCACAAAAAACGCAAAAAGTATCGGCCTAAATTTACCACTGACATGAAGTACAATATGTCACGAAAAAACAATGTCAGAATAGCCAGGATCCGTTGAAGCGTTCCAGAGTTATAACCTGTCAAAAAGACACTGGTCAGAATTGCAAAAAATGGCCCGGTCATTAGGGTGTTTTAGTGGCCGGGGGTGAAGGGGTTAATACAGGTGAGTTCAGGGTAGGAGAACTTCTTAAAGAAAATATAACAGATCTGTCAGAGAAGAATACAGTTGAAACCAGAAGTTTACATATATTCTCTAACAAAACATATATGCATGTTTTTCTCACTATCTGGCATGAAATAAGAATAAACTTTTCCCATCTTAGGTCAATTAGGAACTAAAATTATTTATGTTTCCCAAATGCCAGAATAATGAGAGAGAGAGAGAATATTTTAAGGCATTTTTATTACTTTCTGCAAAGTCAAAAGTTTACATACATTTTATTAGTATTTAGTACCATTGTTCTTAAACTATATGAATTGGGTCAACCATTTTGGATATCCTTCTACAAGTTTCTCACAATATGCAAGAGGAACAAACAATGAAAAAGCCACTGCATGGCACCTGTCTGAGCACACTCTGAACATCAAACAAAGACTGGAGGACAAGGAGTAAAGTGCAAATATGTTTAATAAATAGCAACTGCCACAAAGGAATCAGCGGCAAAAACAGGCCGGCAGATACAATATAGATGTACTGGATGACAATTACATGTAGGGCACAAGTAAAAATGAATGAATAACGGACTGGGTCAAAAACATGAACAAGGCATTCTGCACATAAAGAGCATGGTGTAAAATTTTTGACAATTGTTACACATAGACAGATGGAAAAAACCAGCATTGGATAAGCACAATGATAAAAGTGTATACTCTGAAATAACAGAGATATATAAAATATATAAAATAGGATCCAAGTCTCACTAATCACTAATAAACAGTGCTTGATACAGATGCTGGTGAAGCAGCAACTTCTGAGGTGACAGAGTCAAATATTTAAACAGTCAAAAACAGATAAACAAGTTTAGCCACCATGAGGTGCTAATTAGATGCCAATGAACAGTCAGATAAAGTACAAAGACATGAATGCATGAATAGAATCCCAGCAGGTTAAATAAACATACCCATAAGTGCACAAAGCCGGCCTGATAAGCAGCAGAGCAGACCCCCCGGAGAGAGCCCTACATATAAGGTCCAGTCACACTAAGCAACTTACCAGCGATCCCAACAACGATAGGGATCGCTGGTAAGTTGCTAGGAGGTTGCTGGTGAGATGTCACACAGTCAGACGCTCCAGCGATCCCACCAGCAACCTGACCTGGCAGGGATCGCTGGAGCGTCGCTACACAAGTTGCTGGTGAGCTCACCAGCAACCAGTGACCAGCCCCCAGCGCGGCGTGGAAGATGCTGCGCTTGGTAACTAAGGTAAATATCGGGTAACCAACCCGATATTTACCTTGGTTACCACCGCACGGAGCTACACGTGCAGAGAGCAGGGAGCAGCGCACACTGAGCGCTGGCTCCCTGCCCTCCTAGTTACAGCACACATCGGGTTAATTACCCGATGTGTGCTGCAGCTAAATGTGCACAGAGCAGGGAGCAGAGCACAATGCTTAGCGCTGGCTCCCTGCTCTCCTAGCTACAGCACACATCGGGTTAATTAACCCGATGTGTGCTGCAGCTAAATGTGCACAGAGCAGGGAGCAGCGCACACTGCTTAGCGCTGGCTCCTTGCTCTCCTAGTTACAGCACACATCGGGTTAATTAACCCGATGTGTGCTGCAGCTAAATGTGCACAGAGCAGGGAGCAGCGCACACTGCTTAGCGCTGGCTCCTTGCTCTCCTAGTTACAGCACACATCGGGTTAATTAACCCGATGTGTGCTGCAGCTACATGTGCACAGAGCAGGAGCCGGCACTGACAGTGAGAGCGGAGGAGGCTGATAACAAAGGTAAATATCGGGTAACCAAGGACAGGGCTTCTTAGTTACCCGATGTTTACATTGGTTACCAGCCTCCGCAGAAGCCGGCTCCTGCTGCCTGCACATTTAGTTGTTGCTGTCTCGCTGTCACACACAGCGATCTGTGCTTCACAGCGGGACAGCAACAACTAAAAAATGGCCCAGGACATTCAGCAACAACCAACGACCTCACAGCAGGGGCCAGGTTGTTGCTGGATGTCACACACAGCAACATCGCTAGCAACGTCACAAAAGTTGTTCGTTAGCAGCGATGTTGCTAGCGATGTTGCTTAGTGTGACGGGGCCTATACGTTTCACAATCTCAGCTATAAGATTATTTCATCAGGGGAAGTTTCTCACAATAGTTGGTAGGAATTTGGGCACATTCCTCCTGACAGAACTGGTGTAGGTGAGCCATGCTTGTTGATCACCTTGCTCATGTGCCGCCCCTGCAGCAGTCGAACTGCTTGGATCCGGGGTTGCTGTGGCTCGAGGGTCTCCAGACCCGGGGGCTTGCGGCCACTCAAACATAAAAGGAGTATTTACAAGGGATAAATGTTCGTGACGCCACCTGGGGGTTGCGGTAAGGGGAGTACTGCAGGTGCCAAAGGGTGTAACAGATGGTGTGGGCACAGCAAGGTGTCAGTCCCTCTGCAGGTAGGGAAGGCCCCGGCTGGTGGGGGGTAAGGAGGTTTGGTGATCGGGTGGCTCGGCCT
This sequence comes from Anomaloglossus baeobatrachus, assembly GCF_048569485.1. Classification (NCBI taxonomy): domain Eukaryota; kingdom Metazoa; phylum Chordata; class Amphibia; order Anura; family Aromobatidae; genus Anomaloglossus; species Anomaloglossus baeobatrachus. The sequence continues at coordinate 318,720,915 of NC_134357.1, forward strand.
TGGGAAAGTAGGATGCAGGGGTCAGGTTACTTACTGCGGTAGTCTTGGTGCTGGATTAGGTGAAATAAGCAGACACTCACACAGATGGTAAACCAAAGTCTCTAGGTACCGCAGTCTCTGCGGGGGAGCTCGTCCAGGTTCCATTCCCACCGGTGTCACTTGGTAAGTCTGGAGCCCTGCCTCCATGCACAAATTGATTAGCTGTTGTGGCCCCTCGGCTTGAAGCTTTCGGGGCCCCGCTACCCGTGTGTATGGCAGCTGTGCTCTTGATGGCTGGTACTTGGGATTTTAGTGGATTGTGTGCTTTGGAGAACCCTATCCACTGCGTTGTGCTGATGCCTTCAATCTCTGAGCTTTTGGGGAAAGTTCATAAAGAGACTATCCTCCACAGGTTAATTATCAAGGCGCCTGAAGCTCTTCCCTGATCTAGGGTCCTGTACCCCGCCTTGCTTGGTACCAGTCAGTTCTTTTGGAGTCTTGATGCCGACAGTCCTCCTAGACTGTGTCCGTTGCACCCTCTCCAATGTCACTGCCACCGGTCCCCAACTCCTGTGGTTCCGGACCACCGTCTGCGACCCAACCTATCCCCTCCCTTGGAGCTACAACTCCCCAGCTCCTCACTATTTGAGGTCCAATTCTCAACTCTCTCATCTCCCCTCCCACCAGTCTGCCTGACCCCTAGGTACTCGGCCATGCTCCAACTTGACCAACCCACTGGAGTGCCTGTACAGGTCATGGTGGCAGGTGCGGTTGAGATTTGTAGTGCGGATGTTAGTGACATCGTTGTTGGGAACCAGGAAGCATTTGGGGTAGGCCCTGCACCCTGGGTGACAGGATGCACTTCCCTGTAGCAGCCTGATGCATTCAGGGGCGCTATACTCGCACCTGCCTTTTCAGCTTTACCCATCAATTTTCAATAGGATTGAGATCAGGGCTTTGTGATGGCCACTCCAAAACATTACCTTTGTTATCCTTAAGCAACTTTGTAACCAGTTTGGCAGCATGCACTGGGTCATTGTCCATTTAGAAGACCCATTTCTACCCAAGCTTTAAGTTCCTGGCTGATGTTTTGAGATGTTGCTTCAGTATTGCCATATAATCTTGTTTCCTCATGATGCCATTTATTTTATGAAGTGTACTAGTCCCTTCTGCAGCAAAACAACCCCACAGCATGATGCTGCCACCCCCATGTTTCACAGTTGGGACAGTGTTCTTAGGCTTCAAAGCTTCTCCTCTTTTCCTCCAAACAATCTGATGGTCAACAGTTCAATTTTACTTTCGTCAAACCACAAGACATGTCCCCAAAAATTAAGGTCTTTGTTCCTGTGTGAACTTGCAAGCATTAATCTGGCTTTTTTGTGTTTACTTTGGAGTAACGGCTTTTTCTTGACAGAGTGGCCTTTTAGTCCATGTTGATACAGCACTCTCTCACTGATAATGACACAATCTTATTAGCTTCTGCCAGCATCTTCACAAGGTCTTTTGCTTTTGTTCTTGCTTTGATATGTACATGTCAGACCAAAGCACGTTCATCTCTGGTACACATAACTCATTTTCTTCCTGAGCAGTATGATGGCTGGACATTCTCAACTTGTTTGTACTTGCATATAATTGTTAGTACAGCTGAACAAGGCTTCTTCAGATATCTGGAAATTGCACCCAAGGATGAACCAGACTTGTGCAAGTCCACAAGTCTCTGCCTGAGATCTTGGCTGATTTCTTTTGACCTTCCCATGATGCATTAATTCAGATGTTGCTAATAAACCTAAGAAGCTCCAAAAGACATGACATCATCATTTGGGCTGTCCCATATTATTTAAAGGCATAGTACTCTTAGTGTATGCAAACTTTTGACTTTGCAGAAAGTAATAAAAATGTCTTAAAACATTCTTTCTCTCTCTGTCATTATTCTGGCATTTGGCAAATATAAATAATTTTGGTCCTAGTTGAGCTAAAATGGGAAAGGTTCATTCTGATTTCATGTCATATAGTGAAAAGAACATGTATGTGTGTTTTTTAGATAGTGTATGGAAACTTCTGGTTTCAACTGTATTTCATGCAATAACATTTAAATTAATTATTTAAAAATTATACAATGTGATTTTCTGGGGGTTTTTTGGGAATCTGTCACAGTTAAAGACTTCCTTCGATACAAATTACAGACCTCTCCATTCTTTGTAGGTGGGAAAACTTGTAAAATCAGCAGTGAATCAAAAATGTAATTTTCCCACTGTATACAATTGGTACCAGGAATAATTCTTACATTCTTCATCTGTAACACTTAACAGAGGTATCACGTTGGTGTTTGCGGGCGGTGGCACAATATACTTGGAAGGCTTTTTAGTTGTCCAACAATAGAGATAGGGCAGCACTCACCAGTGTCCGGTAAAAAAGACTTTATTTATTCATGGTGCAGGTAAAAAAGCAGGAGCAGAGTTGACAGCAGGGCCCCCTCATGGACGACAGCCGTTTCGCGTGTACTCACGCTTCCTCGGGTCCGTCGATCCAGGAACTATTATGCTTGGGGGATAAGCACCACCTGCCCAGTGTATGTGGAGGATTACCGTCTGCTGTCTACATAAGCAATACGGCTGATGCCCAGGGGTGGGTAGCTGCGGCAATTTCTGTTGATTGATCAGGCTTTGTAGTTGTACAACAAGCTTCACTGAAGACCTTCATCTTTATCAGTAGGGCCACTCAGGTCAATGTGTGTCACTGTGACTTCTCACGAAATATCTCACAACTGTGAATATAAGAACCACCCAGGTCAGTGTGAAGCACTTTAACCTCTCATATGAATGAGGCTTGGCTGATCGCAAAGTGTTTACTTCCCTGTTATCAAATCACTAATATTAAAACCAGGAACTGACTTCTCTAGTTATCCTGTAACCTCCATTCAAATGTGCTGGCCCAGATATTAATCCTGTCTCTTCTAAATTACCAGGATATTGCAGCCCACATAGGAATAAAACAGCAGGTAACTACAACAATATATCCTGAATCTTCAGAGAGGGTATTTAGCCTACATCTCCACCTTTACAATTGCAGCAAAAGATGGCCCTCAAAATATTGACTCGGAGGGGGCTAAATACAAATGCCCGTCACAATTTCCAAATTTATATTTTGCAAACCATGTATAATTTACCTTACATTTCACAAATACTGGTTACTTTGTGTTGGTATATAAAGAAATCTTAAAATACATTTAATTTTTGGGTTTAACGTGAAAAAGTTCACGGGTATGAATACTTTTTCAAGCCACTGTATCAAAGAAATGCTGCAAATGCAAACACTGCTTTAACTACTTCTTGGTGTGCCCTAGGCTATAAAGCTCTGGGCAGTCTACACATTGATGTGCATTGACGGTCTAAAAAGTCAATGCAGTCTAGGCTGCTAGCACAAGATTGTGGAGGTGTCCGACACAGCCAGACTTCCCAGAGAGAAGATAAACATGTTTCATTACCATGTATACCTTTTTAATCTCTGTATACCTGAAGCAGAACTGTGTATAGATATTAGAAAGCACTTAAGGACCAGTCACACACAACGACTTACCAGCGATCCCGAAAACGATGCGACCTGATAGGGATCGTGGGTGAGTCGCTGGGAGGTCGCAGGTGAGATGCAGGAACAATACAGGTCGCAGTAGCGACCTGTATAACGATCTCAGCAGTCACTGTGACCCTGTCACACAGTGTCAAACACAGCGATGTGTCCTGCCCAGCAGGACATCTCCTTTGAAGAAAATGGCCTGGACCATTCTGCAATGACTAGAGATCTCACAGCAGGAGCCTGATCGCTGGTAGGTGGCACACATAACAAGATCGCTAACGGCGCTACTGCGTCATGGAAACCGTGACTCAGCTGCGATCTCGCTAGCGATCTCGTTATGTGTGACGGTACCTTTACCCATGCTTCCTCCTCCAGACCCAGTGAAATATGATCCAAGGGTGTTGAGAGGGATCAGGACAGGAGCTGCTGGATCCTATAAGACTCAGTTAGGCTGAAATTCCTCTGTAACTGGGCTTATATACAAGCACCAGTTACAAGGGAAATGAGGAACACAAATAATGTATTAATATGTTAAAATGTCCCCTCAAATGTATTTTAAGAAATAACTGAAAGATGAATGATTTAAAAATGCAAGAACAAACTAGAAAAATTAGCAAAATTAAATAGAATAAAGCTTAAAAAAAAGAAAGAGAGAGACAGTGCCAGTCTTAATCACTTTTTCTATCCCTATCACCCATAGATAAAATTCTATAAGTATATAAAAATTATTTATATGGAAAAATGAATGAAGTTCAAAAGGGTTTTTTTTCAGTAGTCCTTTGTGGTCATTAAAAAAAATCAAAAGTGAAACAAATAGGAATATATTTTTTATTTTTATTTATATTGTCCTCCAATATCAGCAAGAAAAGAAATATGAAAATTGCATAAAAACTAAGCTGCATGTATTGTGGAAATAAGGGATGAAATTCATTTGAATATACAAAGGAGAAACAAGTTTAGAGCCATTATTAGTGCATATACAATAAAAACCGAAAATGTACTTGGTCAAAAAGGGGGGAATGGCCCGGATATGAACTGGTCAACTTTAAACTAGGCAGGATCAAAGATCCGTTGCGTACTTGGCTTCTATATTGAAAAGCCAGAAAATACATTTATATACTTTTACTGCTCTTGGTGTAACTTCTTCAGAAAGAAAAAGATAATAAAAAAATATTTTATAGTCTTCAGAACCAGATTCTGAGGCTCCTTGAGCATGAGTATTACTGCCTGCAGAAGTGGTGCTGAACACTTTGAAATATACTGCTGTTTATACAGTTAACCCTATGTGTTCTAGTTGTATAATAGAGGATTATTATGAGTTTACTAAAGAAAGAGTATTTTTTTGCTGTTACTGTTGTCACTAAACCACTTTCTTTTCTGTATGTTCTAGGAACAAAGATTTTTAAAAGGTTTGGGGAGCCTAGAATCCTTCAAAAGCAGTGTTAATAACGTGTTAAGGGAACCTCGGGAAAACACTATTTACCTGCAGATAAAGGACTAATCTGCAGGTAATTGGCATTAAAATGCTGCCTGGATACCTTACTGAAATTGTGCTTACTGGAAGAAAATAAACACAAATGAACCTATTTCCACCCTGGGGCTGTTGACTTTTAGTCATACAGACACCTACGGAACTGTTCTAAAGCACCCCTTACTGTACTGCGAGAGGCGGCTGTAAGTATACCTTGGCATCTGTGCAAAGTCAGCTGTCAATCAAAGTGCAAGGGCATGACTACAACCACGACTCAAACTATAGTGAGTGTGGTTGCGAGCAGCAGAGGCGGCTCTAGGATTTTTGGCACCTGAAGCAAGAAATCAGTTTGACGCTCTCCCTCCCCTGAAGCAGTTTGAGTGGTCATCATGTGACTACACATTCTTATACAATTTGCTTATTTACAGTTGTGTGCCGACTAGTTGCTCTTCCTAATTTTCTCAATGTTCAGTGAAAAACTGAGAGAAGCAGGACGAAAAGCTAGTTGTTACAGTACATAGCCGCAAGTATGAAAATTGTGACGCCCTGGACTAGCCAGGTAGTCACAGATAGTGCCCCGCACAACACCAGTCCCCTAAAAAGGTGTCATCAGCCAACCATTAAACCCTAGTCACCTATCTCAGTGCCTGATAGACACACCAGGGGGGAAGAGCCAGGTGGTTGGCTCCACCGAGGAGTTCAGAGAGCCTGAGGCAGGAAAAAGTAAACAGTTCAGTCTGGGAGATCAATTTTGAGACTGCAGTAGAGGAGGTCAGGCCTGTGTGACAGGCCTGTACAGACTGACAGGTGCCGGGGTTTGAGCCCGGGCACCTTTGGCTAGGAGGCAAGCGGTAGCCTCATCCTGCAGGAGCCAGAAAGACGGCTCGGTGGAACCGTGGTGGACCGGGACAGGGTAGTGGCCCGCTGATACCAACCCGGGGAACCGACTCGGAAATCGGAACAGAAAGGGGGGTACTCAGACCCTGAAACGAGGTCCAGAATCCACTGGACTGAGTTAATTAACTGATTGTGGTCTGGACTATAGGTCCTTTCCCACCCAAGTCCTGACTGAAGACAACAGATCACTGAGGGGGATAAAAAGCCACCGCACAGGCAGAGACATCCCAGGGGCCAGCGTCTGTGGGCAAAAGGGCTCTCCCGACATCTACCAAGCCGGGGAGCGGACTCCTGACGCTGCAAGCGCAGGCAGCCCAAGTACACAACACGGTGCAGGAGAAAGGCCAAGACCACAGAACTGGGTGGGGGACCAGATGCAGCCGGCTGCGGGCACCGACCACCATCAACTTGGTTTACCAGAGACTTGTGTGTGTCAATAACCGTGAGTACAACAGTGCCATCCGGCCGCACACTGCCCTGCACCGCCCAGCTATCCCCAACGGGTCCCGGGGCCAACACCCCTACCCACGGAGGGGTTAACATCTTACTACACTACCATCTCCCCCATCCAAAAGCGCCAGCACCCCTTTCAGAGCGAAGTGTCCCCAGGTCTGGAGGCGCTCGAGCCACTCACCAACGAGCCCGGATCCGAGCGGCTCAGCTGCAGCCGAGAGCGGGGCGATACAAAATCGCATATGAGTGGAGTGGGCATGTGGTGATCGCTGGAACCAGCAAGCAGAGTTAAATCCTGACAGTGAGTATATTACACACTGTTAAAATAAGACATGTTAAAGGGTTTCATTTTATAATTAAATGCTTGTCCAAGTTTGTGATGAAAGTCTGCAGTCACTCTAGGTGACTGCAGGTTTCTGAATTCTCACAGCACAAGCACTGCCCACTTTTAGTATTCTCCATTGTCAGTAGCAGGAGTAGACAGTCATGTAACCACAAGTATGCTATTTGCATTCTGACTAGACATATCTGTGCTCACTTAATTCACGTGAGCACGCATGTCTAGTCAGTACATGAACTCATGTAGGCAAATTGTATACTTGTGGTTACGTGACCTCCCATTCTCACCTCCTGCACCAGAAAATCTGTTCAGCTTGCAGTGCGCTCGCTGTGAGAATTCAGTCTTTCCCCACAAACTTGAACAATCCTTATAATGTTCCTAACAAAAATAAAAACATTTTATCCCTTAACATTTCAAATGGCAAAAAAACACTTTATTAACATAGTTATGTATCACTTAATCTTACAAGTTCTGGATTGTTACATTCGTACACGATTAGAATCAATAACAGCACAAGAAAACAGCACCAGAACTATTAGCAGTACAGAAATATATCACCAGAACCAACAGCAGAACATGCAGTAAATACATCACTAGAATCCCATATCAGTACAGAAACAAGCACAGCATCACAACCCTCATCAGTACAGAAATACATCACCATGAACCACCAGCAGTTTAGAAATACATGACCAGAACCATCAGAAAAATAATACATCACCAGTATTACCAGTATAACAGAAATACTTCACGAAAATCCCAATAAGTACAAAAACACAGATTCACATCACAAGTACCACAATCAACAGAACAAAACATCACCAGAACCCCCAAGAATACATCCCCAGGACCACCATTAGTACAGAAATACATCACCAGGACCACAAATCTTACATGACTTTAGCACCAGAACTACTATCAATACATGTTATATCAATTGTAATATCATATCAGACCCAGATACATTTTTATCACTTGAATCTACAACTCTTCTTAAAGGGAAGCTGTCACCAGGTTGTTCAATTATGAGCTACGGTCACCACCAGGGAGCCCTTATATACAGCATTCTAGAATGCTGTATATAAGAGCCCAGGCTGCTTTGTATAACGTAAAATCACCTTTATTATACAAATATGAGAGCTCGAACGATTTGGTAAAAGTTCGGTAGTTTGAGTTACGTTCGAGAACGGTTCGATCAACAATAAGCGTAGCTAGTTACTAGCTGGCTTCTCAGTATAATAGTGTAAGTCACTGTGAATCATGAAATTATCAAAATTCAGCGTATAGTGTGTGGGGGGGACGGGATTTAGATCAGTGCTGCTGCTGAGTGCTGAAATAATGCCGATCGACGATTTTTTTTCTAACTGCGCGTACAGTGGGGCAGGCCAGGCTGTCAGCAAATCACAGACACACACACAGCAAAGTGGATTTTTGCCAGACAAGCAAGGGCATGTGTCATAGGCTGTGCATGTCACATGTCCTTGCCCTATAAGACCTTTTCCCCGTCGTCGCCATTATCTCTCTGCTGTGGGTGGGTGACAGTCACCTCTCCCACTGCCGCTGCTGCTGTGTGCGCTACAGACATACAGTGCAATCTACACGGCGCTTTAGGGATTAGGGACTACTTGTAATTTCAGCCCTTTTCAGGGCTACATTACAGCCGTTCATAGGCATTGTCGCTAGGCAGGTCCGTGCCAACGCTGTGCAGGTCTTTAGATAACAGCGTCTGGCAACTGCAGCTCAGGCAATTCCTTGCTGCATTTTTTCATTGGCAGGGATAGAAACTGAGGCTTCCTTTGCTGTCCTGCTACCTACAGCACCTCTGCATTCTACACACCTGCACCAGCAAACAGTGCTGACACTTAGTGGCATACTAAAAGTGTCTGGGATACTAACTTAGTGTTCCTCTGATGCCGCGCAAGGTACACCACCTCTGCATTCTACACACCTGCCCATTTTTGATACGCAATTTTTATAGCAAATAGTGCTGACGCTTAGTGGCATACTAAAAGTGTCTGGGATACTAACTTAGTGTTCCTCTG